>NC_142244.1:103820871-105070871 GCF_052056855.1 Sturnus vulgaris
AATCTGACACTCCCCCAGCTAATCAAGCATCCATTAAGCCATGCTCACAAATATGAAGTGGAATGTGTTAGTGCAAACCTTGCCCAAAAAAGTTTAAACAAACACATTTTGAATCATGTTTGCCACTGACTAGAATTAAACCATGATCTTCATGTCTGAACTCTGCTAAAATGTTAATATGTAAAATGTTGGTTTGAAGCATGAGCTAACTAATGACAATAAAGCCAAAGGCAACTCTTGTCTTGTTTAGAGCATGTACTCCCAAGCTTAGGTAAAACCACTGACCAATGTGGTTATCCAGTCTGTGCTGGGAAATAGAAATTGCCTCTCCTACAAGAAGGCAGCTTTTGTTCCCTTTGAAATAGCCCAGGTACTGTTCCTGTGCCTGCTCAAGTCTGAAAACCTCAGCTGTGAAAGGAGGTACATTGCTGAAATCTAGATAATGTTTCTTAAAAAGTAGAACAAAAGTCTCAGCCCAAAAGAATATGCTCCTGAAAGGAAGGAAAAACCCCAAGACCTATGTGTTAGCTCAAATGTGTTTTCTCCCTGTACTGTGGGGCTTTTGCTGTGGCCAGGACTTTAGACAGCCATAGCCTGTCAGTCTTCCCCTACTATGAGTCCTCAGTTGCTTGAGTTTGCTATTTATAGATCCTTGACATTCTGTGGAGTGATCCAAGAAGCCAAAATGGCTGTACACCAAACAAGTGTCGAGGAGGAGGCTGTTACTTTGGTCCTGATGTCACTACCAAGCTGTTTGAGAGGTATAATCTGAAGATGCTCATCAGGTCTCATGAATTTAAGCCAGAAGGTTATGAGATCAGTCATGATGGAAAGGTAAGATGCTTCCATGTAAAGCAGAATTCTCCTGTGAATTTCACAGGAACATCCTCAGTAGATTTGTCTGCAAAATTTATTTTTAAAAAAGAGAGTCACTATGTTAAACTGGGCTTGGGGGAACTTCGCCCTAGATAGATGTTACAACAAATTACTGAGTTCCAAGTAACAAAGTTCTTTATGGCTTTAGGGAGTGGGGACCAATTTATTACTTAGACGAAAACAAATGGACATCAACAAAATTGCCCACAAGAGTTTTGTGTGAATACAGTTCAAGAGTGCTCTAAGGCTCTAGAAGCCTTTAATTTACTGATTTCTCTTTTGGCCCTGCTTTCTAACATGCTGTATTGGGAGGCCAAGAATCCTGAAAACCAGGTCTCTCTTACAAAGAAGTTTCTGTTAAGCAGCATGTTATATCTCACTGCTCTCTGAAGTCTGACAGGTCAAAAATAAAGGCCCAGAGCTCTGACTCAAAAGGCAAGAGCAATTTGGTGAATGACATAATTTTATATGTAGACACATAATTTTGTAACCTTCAAAAGAAGTGTCAAGAAGAACTAGCTGTTCTGGCCAATCCAGTTTCTTTGTATCCTGTGTCAGGTTATCACCATATTCTCGGCCTCTAACTATTATGAAGAGGGCAGTAACCGGGGCGCTTACATCAAGCTGAATCCCGAGCTCATCCCCCGGTTTGTGCAGTACCAGGTCAGCAAGTTCACGCACAGGAAGAATCTCCGGGAGAGGTAAAGCTCTGTGTTGCATGCAGTGAGGGTTGACTCACCTCACATGTGAGTGTACCTGCCACAGGTCTAGAGCTTCACTGAATAACTGTATAGGCATCCATTTTCCTTGATTCTCACTGGTTTTCTATTTTTCAATTTAAAAATTAATACAGTAGACAAAACATATTCTAAGTGCTTAACTTAAAACTTTTTGACAAACTCCCAAAGGTAATTAGGTGAGGTAAGCAGTTAGAACAGACAATTGACAGGGACTCATAAATGGCCTGCACCTGTCTGCTTTAAGGTTGCAGTGTTAATCTGGACAAATCCTGTTATGAATTGAGTCTCAAAAGTTTATCATGACAGCTTTTCCATGCCTAGTAGTGTGGTCAGATTACTAAAGGAAAGCAGCTTAGAATTACCTGCATAAACTCAATTATCTCATAAACTCAGATTTTTCTTATGGGGCATTGTTGGTTTTGTTTGGTTTGGGGTTTTCCCCCCTCCCTGAATGCTGTCTTATGTGTTCTAGTGTGTTTTCGGTCATCCTACTTAAACATACTATACCCTAAACATACTACATGTTAAAGGATGTAAGAATTTTATAATTAGTGTTGAAAAGCATAAAATGCTAGAGGATGTTAATCCTTTCATAATCTGCTGATTTTTTTTTCCTCCTAGGGTGGGTACAATTGAATCATCTGCCTTAAAGTCCTTACGAGAGAAGATTTATGCTCACAAGTCTGAACTCACCAGTGCTTTTGCACAATACGACATCAATGGCACAGGTACTACTTCCTCTCTGTCTAGTTGCCACCGTGGCAAAAACAGCTTCTGTGTGCGGGGGCAGAGGGGACAAACCCCATGGAGAGGAGTCCTACCTGCCTGCCAGAGTCAGGTTGAGGGCAGAAGAGCTGGCTGATCTTGTTCTTCATGACTACAGAGGAGGATGGGCATTGGGAAGGGCTTAGGTCCAAACAACTTGAGGGGATGAAGCTTGAAGTAAGAAAAAGAAAACTGAAAGAAATGGGCAAATAAAGAAAGTATGTTTGCTGTTGGGTAGAGAGTTTGGACAGGCAAATCCAGTTCCAGAAGCTCAAAAGTCACCTTCACGTAGGAGTGTCTTCAGAATGTGTCAGACAGGGAACTCAGGGATCTCAGGTGGGGGAGGAATAGGTCTCCTTCTGAGTCTGAGAAGTATCTGAGGAAAGTTGCCTGCCTATGCCTCCAGCAGACACACACTCACCTTAGCTGAAGAAAAGTCATTGCTAAGTTAATAGATGAACCTTTTATGTAGAAGCAAGAAGTTGATTTCTGCCACAAATACAACTTTTCCTTGTGACGGCTTCTCACTTGACTGTGTCCTTACAAGGGCACTCAATAACATGATGTTGTTGTTTCTTTGGCCACTAAACTGCTGTTTCACATATTTCTGTCTGGTTGAGTTTTCAGCCACATGTCACTTAACTGCAGCTCAGCTGAAACCTGAAGTACTCTTCATGGCATAATCTGGCTTTCTAAAAAGGTGTTAAAACATACTGAACATCATAACAGCATGACAACTTTGTGGCTGGAAGGGACCTGTGGAAATGCCTAGTCCAACCCCACTGTTCTTTTGTTATGAGGGCTTTGATCCTAGGGTTGAGAGAAAATTCTTGTGTTTTATAACCCTTTGTGCTAGTGACTGATGTGTGCTGTGTCCTGTGCTTTTAACCATGACCTGACCCCTTCTGGCAGGCAGGATTTCTGTCAACGACTGGGCTGCAGCAATGGAGTCTGTCCTACAGCTGGAACTGCCCTGGAGGATGCTGCGGTCTCAGTTAGCACAAATGAACCCAGATGGAGAAGTTGACTTCATGTCGTGTTTTTATGATTTGAAAATGGGTCAACCTATAAAAGAGGTAAAGAGGAAAATACCTCCTTGCAATACTTGGAGGAACAACTTCTGGTGCAAATTGAAGCACAAGACAGTGGTTTGGCCCAACAAGTAGACATCTACATCTGAACTAGTTGCTGAGCTTCCTTTTATAGTCACTGGAGGAAAATGAGCACTGCTAGGGTACGAATCATCATTCCCTGCTAAGGTAGAAGCTTAAAATAGGTTGGATGAATCACATGCTAGAACTGCTTCTTAACTTTCTGTTGGCTCTCGAGGGCGTTTAGATAACAGATCTGAGGAGATGTGACAAATCCTGCCCAGAGCACTCAACCCTTACTCTTTGAAATGAGCTTTTCAAACAAGCTCGAGGCAGTTTAGGCCCCTGTGGGAGGAAGTCATATTTGCTGATGGACTTCTAGATGTTTATAATTGTATCTGAGGTCACTTCTACAGAGCCCAATTGTTACCAAATGGCTGCACAGTGCTTCGGTATGGAGGCATCACCATAATTTTCCTAAACAGTGGGATCCATTCACATCTGTACAGTGAGTGCTTTGTATGAGTGCATGGTCTACACCATCTTCCCTAGATTATCCAAGATTATTTCCACAAATAATTACTGAAGGTAGGAGGTGTGAAGGGCTCCCCCTTGCCCTGCCATCTGAAAGTGACAGGTTTTAGCTGATTATTCCTCAGGGCAAGACACAGAAGTGTCATTCCAGAGAACTCAAGTCTAAAATTTTGGGTTTTTTAACATTTGACAAGTTAAACTGAGAAAATGGAAATTGGATAGTAGATACTCTGTTGGTTAAATTAACTCAAACCAAGGTCTGAATAGCTTCTTGTATGTGATTTCAAAACCAGGCTCAGCCAGCTTTGGCAGAAACACTGTGCAGATACAGAAAGGATCTGGAGATCATCTTTAACATCATTGACAAAGATCACTCAGGTAAGTCCAGGTAACTTCACTGTGTCAGCTCTAAGGAGCCTATACCAGTTATCTTCTCCCCACTGTGTTTCCTCCTTAAGGCTTCTAAATATAGAGGAACCAGAGGTGATGTAATTTCTCCAGTTTAGTGGAAACTATTTTAAGCAGTTAGTCTGCAACCATATAAGGGACAGTGCACAGAGCCTAACAAGAAAAGATTCTCACATACCCCAACTCCAGTACTGGCTTCACTCTTTTGGGGCCTTTTTCTCCCTTCCACTCAGTCTTTACTGCTTTCTCAATTCCACTGTCAAAAGCATTCAATCATTACCTAATAATTTGCTTCAATCATGAAAGCAGTAACCTCACCATAGTAGGCAGGTAACTTTCTTGCAGTTAAGGAGTGTGCATGTGTGTGTTTATGCAGGAAAGGGAAACAACAATGCCAAAAGCAACCTATTTTCTATCATCTCCTTTAGGTTTGATTTCTCTTGAGGAATTCAGCCAGACCTGGAGACTCTTCACTTCTCACCTGGGCATTGATGTACAGGATGACTCCATTGACAAGTTAGTCCTCAGCATAGACTACAACAAAGATGGCCACATTGACTTCAATGAATTTTTAGAGGCCTTTCACGTTGTTCACAGACTCGAGAAAAAGGCAACCTCCTGAAAAGGCAGAACTTCTTGTGGGTTGTTTTGGAAGCTCAGCTTGCTGTCATTAGTCATAAAAGGACTGCTCAATAGGGTCACTGTGCAAGCCTTTATTTAGCCCTTCCTGGATGATCTGTACCTGCTAATAATGGACAGAGGAAATGAAAACCCACATTTACAGTATTACTGTATCACTGCCACACACTGCCAGGACCTTTCAATTCACCCCCTCCTCTTGGTGGCATCTCCCCCATCAATCTAATCCCTGAAGATTGCCAAGGTCATGCCTACAGCTGTATAGGAAGAGAGACTTTGGTATGTGTCTGTCAGCAGTCCTTAGTGACAGCTGAGAGCATTGATCACCACAAGGAACATATCAGACCCATCCTGGTGATGGAACAGGCACAAGAGAGGCTGGCTGTGGGGTGTCCATTGCAGGAGAGGAAAACAGGGAAGAAGCATCTGGTTAAAATGGGTAGTTCTGTATTTAATCTTACTCTTTGCATGATGAAGAGGAATTAAATCATTCCAGGTCAATCTCTTATCCTTCCAAAAGTTTACACAACTTAGGCACAACTTAGAAGATTGTGGCTGAAAGGTGGTTACATTTGCATTCAATTTTCTCTTGCCTCTGGTTACTTTTCCCCACATTTGTTGGGATTTGGAGCTATGAAACAATCATAACTGTTTCTGAGATGGAGCCAGGCTCTCCACAATGGTGCTGAGCAATAGGACAAGAGGCAATGGGCAGAAACTGATGCACAGGAAGTTCCACCTGAACATGAGGAAGAACTTCTTCCCTGTGCAGTGACTGAGCACTGGAACAGAATGCCCAGAGAGGGTGTTGAGTCTCCGTCACTGGAGATATTCAAGAACAATCTGCATGTAGTCCTTTGCTTTGTGTTATGGGATGACCCTGTCTGAGCAGGGAGGTTGGACCAGATGATTCATTGTGATTTCTTCCAGCATGATCCATTCTGGGATTTGGTGATTCCATGATAAATTGTCACCTTAATGAAGGCTAAATCCACAGCACGTTAATGCAACACATGATAGATCACAGAATAAAGCTGTAGCTTTCTGAGCAATGCCTAAGTGGGGTGTCTCTATGCATGTGCTTTGCTACCCTGCCCCAATCACCATAGAACAGTTTCCTGAAGATTAAATGGGTTTCTTAAAAACAGAGAGGACTAAGAACACAAGAGTAAACATATTTTGATACTATCAAATATAAATATTCTTGCATGCAGTTAAACGTAAATTCTTTACCAAGAAAAGGAAACCAAGAAATTCTGAAATTGTATTTTTGGAAGGCAGCAAGATGGAAGACTCTTGCACTCACATTCCTGACTCCTTTCCCTGATTGCAAGTCAATATTCCCATTCTTGCCAGTACCACCCTGTCAATTCCCAAGGGGGAGAAGTCAGGAGGTCTGGCCCAAATTCTCTTGCATCTTACACTCTGAAAGCAACATGAGGTCAGGAGCTTTTTCGTAACTATGACCTCATTCAGCCTCAGTAAATCCAATGCACATAAAGTGCTTTTTGGATAGGAAGAAGTTCCAACCTAGTCCCTCTTTAAATTTTAATAGCTAAAGATGACCTAAAAGCAGCTCAGTTTTATTTAACAGAAATGTTGAAAGTACAAAAAAGTTGAAAGTATCATCCCAGAATGTAACAGCAGCCTAAGCCCAAGGCACTACTGTCTCTCTAAAATCTTATTTTCTACTATTAAATACAGAACACTTTTCCAGAAGTATTTTGTGACTTGACAGATGAATGAACAAACATGCAGACACTTATTTCTACTGCCTTGGGGGAGGAGAAAGAAAAGTTTTTAATAGGACAAACAGAATTTACAGTAAAACTTTAATGACATTGGTAATACATAATGTGTATTTATAGCATGCAGTTATTCTGATATATGCACTGTGATGATCAGTCCCACCTTATTCCAGTGGAGTGACAAAAAGGCTCCACTTACAATGGCCAAGCACTACTGTGTGGTGGGATCTTGCTTCCCCCTGTTGGCATCCATGTGGTGGGTGTGAAGTGACAAGGTGGAACTGGAGACTGCAGCACTGGAGTCCCCCTTTGCCACCTGCTCCAGTAAAGAGGACAGAGCCAGGCTGTACAATGAGATAGAAGAGTTCTGAAGGATGGCTGGCAGCCTCCAGTGTGGATGTCCCCCACTAAGGACACACTCCTGAACCTGGCATGAAGGGGACTGGCCTCAAGGGATCACTTCCTGAGAGGGGATGCCAAAGTACAGTCGCAGCACAGCCTCACTCGGCAAGCAGTGAGAGCCTTTTGGGGATGTATGACTGAGGTGTGGGAGGAGCTGAATCTTTGAGCCAAAACAGACAGCGCTGTCCCGTCAGCTGCTGGTGGCACAAAGAGACCCCTGACAGAAGGGGGGTGACAGGGGGACTTACCGTGAAACATCTAACACTGGGAATAAATGCCACTTGAGACTGAAACTGGGAGTGGGAAAAAGCCCTGCTGCTTGTACTTAAATCCAAACTGTTCGAGCTGAAGCTCTTCTTCTATAACCGCCATCCTCAACCCCCTTTTTCAGTTGGGATTCTGTGCAGCAGCTACTTAATATTCCAGATGTGAGTGGTCCTTTAAACAGCGCCTGAATCAGCCTGCACACGAGAGCCAAGCTCTCACCCTACATATGCCACCACTGGTAGCATCTCTCTCCTGCTTTCTGGGCAATTCTGCTCCTACCTGACCACTCCAAAAAGTACCCAAGGTTGGACTTGGACTGACTCAAGCTCCTGCTTCATTCAAGGCCCTGGCTACTGCCAGAGGGGTGACACATTCCCAGTGTCCCATGCCCACATGGGGCAGGCCAGGTGTTTCATTACCCCATAGAAAGTGGCTTCTCCTTTGCAGGGCAGCTAAGGACTGTGTGGCTCACCTGCACCTTCCAGGAACAAGCAGGACTCTTTCCCTTAGAAAGGAGACTACAGTTAGCAGGAGAGAAGCCAGACAAACTTTTTACTCTATCCGTTCAGTTTTCAGTTACTTGTGGGACCAGCAGCTGAGGGACATCAATGCTTTTAATGTGTCTGCAAGTAATGTAAGTTTGCCTTCCACTAACCTTGTGTTTGAGTACCACCCTGCACCACCAGATACCTAAACTCTTCAAATTACCACATAAATACCACGTGGAATGCAGACAATTGGAAAGTAATTCATTGTGATCATCATGAATATACCATAACCTAGGTCATATTATGAATTTGATATTAAAGACACCAATGACACTCCCATTTAAAAACAAAGAACTGTTAACGGGTGCCCAGGTATGCTAGGCCATAAATTTAATTGCTTTAGACTTTAATGCAGCTTCATGGAAAACCAACATCAGCCTTCTTGTTTCTGAAAAAAATCCACACACTAGGTAAAAAAAAAAAATTACAAGTCCTAGCAAAAAGTCATCTTGTATCTCTCTCAATCTAGGATTCAAGAAGAAAAGCAAAAATAGCTGCTACTACTTTTTGTGTGATACTAGGTAGAATAAAAAACATCACCTTGCTCTTTTTGTGCTTATGCCCTGCACTTTCACATCTGCTTAAGCTAGGAAAAAGATTTCATTTCCTTTTACTGGGAAACAAGCCAAGTGAGCTCTCACAATATGTATGAAAAGTTGAAAAACCCAAACCAAACAATAACAAAGGCAAACACAAAACAGGCACCACATCAATAAAATAATTTCCACACCCAAGTGCTAATTGTACCTGAACTGTCACTTTATACTGGCTCCTGCACAGGCCCACGGTTCCCATGGTGGTTAACACAGGGCTCTGGACTACCAAACTCCTCTGGTCTCTGAAAACAACATTAAATCACCTCACACTAAGGCCTCCTATACCTACACTCTCTTGAGCCAGTTCCCAGATACTACTGCAGCAGCAGTGACTGTGTAGAGGGACAGCACGGAGGGTGTCATGGCCTTTGGAGCTCAGACCTTCTGGGACCATGAGGGCTGGCAAGTGAGATAGGACATTACTTCTACTGGAAACACAAACCTCACTCTCAAAAGCAGCACACATTACTGTTAAAAAAAAAAAGAAATTAAATCCTAAATAAATGGCACAGTTTTCTTTTGAAAGAGTGGAGGGGAGACTCACAGAAACAGCTTATCAGGCTTATATAGCTCAGAAAGCACTTATTTTCACAGGCCTATCTGCTCTTTTCCCCTCCACAGGGAAGACAGAATTGCTCTGATCCTTTCTGCTCACATGGCATCAGCGCTGCTGAGGGAACCTGTCTGTGGCAATGGGATGCTGAAGCTACTGCCACTTTCCTAAGCTGTTAGCCAGATGCTGACATGTGGCTGGTGGCAAAGCCAGCAGCACAGGCACAAGGAAAACCACAGCCAGTGCCTGGGGTAAGGCAGAGTTTTCCTCTCCAGAGGCTGCCTACCTCTGTTTTGAGTTTAAATGGCAACGGAGTCATTTCCATGCAGGATGCATGGAAGCACCTGCAGCATCTCAGAGCTTCCAACTGACAGCATGAACCTGGGAAGTGTCTGCAGGGAGACTTCCAGGAAGCCCAGCCCCTAATTACATGAGACCACTGTGACTTCAAACTAGAAAGAATAAAAAGAAAAAACGGAAAAAGAAAAAAGAAAAAGAGAAAAAGAAAAAAACAAAGAGAAACATCAAAGCCTTCCATAAACTCATGCTACACTGGAAAAGCCACAATTATGCCATTCTTAACTCTGAGGCTGTTTGGGAGGGAAATGATCAGGAGACTTGGAGAGGGTGCTCGAGTGGAAGAGGTTTATCTTGTTCCATTCAGAGGAAAGGAATACAGGCATAAAACTGTCTCTCACACTGGAGAAGCTGGAGTCTTGAGATTTTGCCTCCAAAGTCTTGGGGATGCAGGGAACTAAACTATTGAGATTACAGACAGATGTGGCTTCCTGACAGAGGCTATCCTCTTAAATGAGTGGATATTGTAGGATGTTTGTCCATGCTGGCATTAGGCCTGCACTAACTAGGTGCAAATGAGAAGAGAATCAGGATAAAAGTGTACTAGAAATATCACCACGTTATTTCAAGTTCTTCTTACTCCTCTAATTTACATTTCCCTGGATGTTTCACACTGTGCATTAGTGATTCACAATGATGTACATTTACACACAGCAGGAGAAAAATTAATGAATTCCATCACTTCCCTTATTTGTGAGACTCTGTGCTTGCGATGCAGCTCCCTCATTTTATTATGCCTTTTGATCTCCACAAAGTAATCTGTTTTGCCCTTGGCAGAATTGTGTAATTCTTGCTAATTTAATATAAATTACATTTATGCACTTTGGGCAGAATAAGCCTCATTATTTGTTATTTCTCACACACTCTCCTAAAACCAGGCCAAATTCTAGCTCCCTGTCCCCAGCAGAGGTGTGCATAGAGCATCCCCAGCAGTGCCAAATGCTGAGGGAGTGCATGGCACACACACAGGCAGCAACCAACCAAGGGGTTCGTGACAGCAAACTGGGAAGGAAGAGCCTCTGAGCCTTCCCTCCTGTGTGAGGTGTCACTGCATTGCACAGCCTGTGCTGGGCAGGAAATCGTGTAAATAAATAATTATGGCTTTTGTTAGGTAAGTCATGGTGCCATAGGCTCCGCTGGGAGCACTGTCATAAAAATAGTGGCAAATTCCTGTGGCTGTGTCTTTCTCCAGGATACTACCAGTAGCTCCAAATGATTTCTGTAAAGACACAAGCAAAGAAGTAGAGCAAGTTAGGCATGCATGCTTATTTATTCTAAAAAACCACACCACATTATTTTTTATTTGTGCTGAGCACTGAAAGCAACTCTCTTTCCCCTCATGAAAACCTCTATCAGGATTACTATAGGGCCCACATGACTTAGTTGGATCAGTGCAAGTAAATGAAGAACATATAACTTCATGGATTTTGTCCTTTGGAGGAAATGGGTGGGATTACTCAAACATTGGTAATAGTAATGCCTTGATAAAGCAAAACTTCAATCTACCCTTGTACTTCCGAGCTAGTTAGCCATTACAATTTTATTCCCTTTAAATCTCTCACGATTCTTACATTACTTTTCCCAGTTATATTTCCAGAAGATACTTAAGTGATTTGGTCTGTCTTTGACAAAGACAAAGGAGAAAGAGCCAGGACAAAATCAAGTTCATCACGCACATTAAAAAAGGATCAGGGGATAATTTTGAAAGGAGGAGGCTTCCCCTCACTGCCCTTTGAGCTCACCAGCTCCTGCAGAAACAGGTCATTGGCCATGTGCACGATTCTGTCCACGTGGATGATGCCCCCGATGCTGTTCACCTCGATGTCAGAGAGGAACGTCAGGACAAGAATAGCTTCCACCAGGAGCTGCCTGTACTCGGGCTGGGGGACGTGGTTCAGCACCGACTCCACGTGCACTGCAAACTTGATTTCGCACGGGGTCATCTGGCAAGTTTGAGTGGAAATGGAAAGACAAACTGACAAATCCAAAAGACTAGCTCCTCACATCCTGCAAGCACTGAAACATATGCTCCTCTCCACACATGGGGGCAGACTGACTGAAGCGAACAAAATGTTTATGCAGCTTTAGCACTTACAGAAAGTTCTCGTGTTGCTAGACCTGATTCTGCAAACAGTTATACAACGTCCAGGAGCCTGCTCCAGCCCTGCAACCCATCACACACTCATCTCACTTACACACAGTGCTGCTGATGCTTAGCTGGCACATTAACTCTTTGCTCCTCAGGCTGTGGTCTTGCACGCTCTGCCTTGTACATACCTTTCTGGCATTGCAGGTGAGTTGCAAAGCCAAACTTGCTGCTGAGTTTTAAAAACAACCACCTGCTTAGAGGGGAGATTTTTAAATAACTCCTGAACTTTGCCATGCAGGAATATCACTATTCTATGTTTGGAGTGCAGCTTAATTTGCACTGGCATGGCTCTGTGGATGTTATGCTGCCTTAGGAAGTTTGTGCTTATTTTATTCAATTGCTTTAAACAGCAAAATTTTAGATACTGTCCAGGTCTGACAGGCTAAGAATAGAAGTCTATCTACACAATAGGGATAAATAAAGCTCTCCTTTCTGAAAAAAAAGCCACAAACCCCAACATTTAAATTTGACAGAAAATTCCAGCTCCTCTCTTCAGTTGTTATCACAGTTCCTCAGAAAAGAAGGAAGCCAGAGACAAATCTGAGGAAAACGGTCAGGAAAACAGTCTTGGGCACATAAGCACCACTCTTGCACTGATGGATTACTATTCACAAGAGTTTGTTTTATAGATGTGAATTCAAAATTTGCCAGAGCACCTAAAGACAGTATCCAGCTACAAAAAAAAGCAAGAAAATATAGATTTAAAAAGCCAAAGCTTTTCTTAGAAACAATCATTCTTAACTGTTATTTACTTTTGAGACTGTAAAGCCAAAATACAAAGCCTGCTGTTGCAACACATTAAAAACAGTAAGTGGCAAGCAATGTGTGTTCTTTATTCCAACAAGTCTGTGCTGCTTCACCTTCCCCTCAAAGGGCTGCTCTCAGCCACCCTCTCTGGAGCCTCCCAGTGGGCACAGGGGGACAGTGAGGGTGTGCAGGGCAGGCTCAGCAAAGGGAAAACCTGTCACAAGCCTCCTCCCAGGCCTGCCTGGCAGGAATTCACCTGCACAGACCCAGCGAAGCTGGTGGAGGTGCTGGGTCCAGACGTTCTAAAAGTAAACCAAGAATCTGTAACAGAGGCCCTGCTATATCAAAACAGACATTCAGACATGTGGCTAGAAAATCATGGGCATTTTACTGTACCTCTCTGGTAGTTGAAGAAGGAAGGACATACCCATCAATGGACAGACCATGGCACTGAAACATTTCAAGAGTGAACAGAAATTACAGTTTTTGCAAGTCAGTCTGAGGGTTCTCTGTTCTAAGCCAGTATGTAACAACTTTCAGTTAGGAAAAAAAAAAGCAAAGCAAAAGCCCCCAAATGACACAAAAAGCCCGATTCAAAAACATTATTTTATCCTTCCTGAAGAAGTTATTATGTAACTGGCAAAGATTAGAAATAGCCTGACATGACACACCAGAGCATGCTGTGCTCCAACCCAGCTAACGAAGCACAGCACTTCAGGAGCCACTACAGCAAAAGCACACAGAAGAGGGAAACAAATTGATGGGAGCATTCTTCTGGAAGGGATTTGGAAATGTAAGATACCACAAAAGCAAGACAACAGACCACAAGAGAAGAATCTTTTTTCATTTTCACTAGAGCAAAATTTAGTTATGTGTTTCAGATCCAGGACACCACATCTGAGGATGTCAACCACTGGGGGAGAGAAATAACAAGTAGTATAAAGAAAACAGTGACAAAACCTAAATGGTGAAAAGGCAGGTTAAGGAGGGACACATCTGGGTACGTGAGGTATAGAAACACAGCAAAAAGAAGAGACAGATTTTATGAATAGTCCAAAGAGATTTTAAGAATGAAATACTGAAGACAAGCACAATTCATTTTAACAGCCAGAAAAACCATACAATTACTCCCAGCTATTATATTAGGTTAGAAGTGATGCTCACTCTACTGGAAGATCCTATTAGTAAACAGTCAAGAGGTAATATATGATTTGTCTTGGCTGACATCAACACTAACAGCTTCAGTGTAAGGGACTTTAGAAGGACAAACCAGCCTAAATTGGTGATGCACTCTTTTCCCAACTAAGCAAGCATGAACATCTCAGTGCTGCAAGGTGCCAAATGCTGGCTGGTATCCAGCAAAGCAGAAAAACAGGTGCATAATCATTTTTGAAGTAAGTTAAAATTTGTAATTCCCCTCTCCTTCTTCCTGGAGAGTTGCTTTATTGTTTTACATTTCTATACCCCTGATATCCAAGGTGCTAGCAAGGACTTCCTTTTCACTTAAAACCAAACTAACAAACGAAAAAAGTTAAGAATGCCATACAGCTCAGAAGAGCCAGCAAGAGGTCTCAATACATTCTGGAAGAGTTAGAGCAGTTTCCTACTTCATTTCTCACAGCCTTTCTGACCTGGAGCACAGAACTGCATTGCACTGCAGTTTATGTGCACTGACAATGTGCACTAGGCCAGATGATGCACAACAGGCAGTGGTGGAACAGAATCATTCAGCCAAAATTCAGCATTGATGGTTTCAGAGAAAAATACTTTCAAAGAAACACATGAACTTGTGTTAATGGAGTCCTTTTATGTTGAAGAGACACCCTTCTACCAATGACTCTGGTTTCCACCTTCTAACCAACTTCCACTCCTGGCAAGATGCCACCCCTAGACCACCACCTCCCTGAGTTACAGCTCGCTTGCTTTCTTACCTTCTGAAGGATTTTCCACACTTTCTCATAAAAGCCAACAGGAACTCTGTTAATAGCACCATCAAGCCTCCTTCTGCGCAGCCACTGCCCTTTTCTGTCACCCCAGCTCATGTCTCCGCTGGAGCCAGTTGGAGAAATACTGGTGGGAGAGGATGGAGTACTGCTCCTCTGAAAGGACATTAAAGCTTTGGTTAGTTGCTTTCTACCACCCCAAGTGCCACTCCTAGCCAATACATTCCTGTTGTAATGCTACCTCAGAACCAGGGAAAAAATACAGGCCTTGGTATCATACAGGACAATGGGGTGGGACTGATCCTTCATCTCTCCCCTTTGCAAGAAGCTTAATTTCTCAAGTACTTCTATCATTCCTCAACAAAACAGGCAAGCACTTCAACATGGTGAACCCATCTGAACTTCACTGCTTGGTTTAATGTAACACCTGACTACTGTAACAAACACGAGCTGCTTCCAGGGCAGTGTCACTGGTGTGCAACATGGGGGGATCTGCAGGGAGGTTTGATTCACTTGGACATGGGGCTCGGTGTTGTAAAAGCATCAAGGGGTTCCTAAGTCCAGCAAGAGAGGCCTTCAGGCAAAAGCTCCATTAAAGTAAGTAGATTAAAAATTGACTTAATGAAGCCATGAAGTCATCATGCCTGCCTCTTTATAAGTATTAGTCTTGTTTCCTTTACTACCCTTTTTACTCTATTATTTCACTCTACCAGGTCTAGACACTAAATTAGGCAGCAAATAATTTTCAAAGTTGGGGCAATACCACCAAATTGCTGTTGTGATTTCCACACATACAGTCTGCCCATTCCTTGCCCTCTCAGAGACTGTGCTCTTCTGTGTTCTTGCCTTAGGTTTCAATACAAGATGTAACCAAAAGTATGTATTCTATTACCATCTGTTAAAACCAGGTGGGGCAGTGATCTTTATCTCTTCTATGACCCATCCCTCATAACTCTGGGGTATATTGTCTGTTAATGGGCCATCTATTAAAATCAGGGCAGTGTTCTATATCTCTTCCACAAGATCCTCCCTCCAGGAGGATATCTTCTGTTAATGGCCCATTGAGTCCCACTGCATGACTGATAAAATTACATCATGCCATTGGGAGATGCTCCACCCAGGGGGAGGAGCTACGCATTCCTATCTGGATATAATCCAAGATTTGGAACACCACAGGCAGCCTTTTTCCACTGGATTCCCAGAGGAAAACCAGACCCTTCTACATTACCCCTGAACCTCGGGTGTCAGGTTATATTCTGACTCTGCCAGTGTTTTTGTACTACTGCATTTTATTTTAATTTTTCTATTAAATTGTAGTTCTGACTTGGGATCTCCCACTGGTTTGCTTTCAAACCAGCACAGTTCTCCTTCCATTTTGATACCTGTTACTTTCAGCCCAGAAAGGACTTCACTGATAAATCCCCTTATCTCCAAGTAAGAAGCCACCTGTAATGGGGAAGGAGGAAAATGATGCCAACTGCATGTTTGGAAAGTGCAGGCTCATAGATTCTACATAGCCAAGCTCTGCAAAAAAAGTCCTCAGCAAACAGTAATTCTCCAGTGCTATTAGTGTCCATGAGGCACACCTGGTGTTCCTTTGATGTTCCAATGCTTGCTGTTCCTTTCCACTGCAAATTGACTGTGACAGACAGAACTTCCTGCTCTGTAGCTGTGTTTTTCAGGCATTTGGGAGGTGTGAGAGCTTAAGGAGAGTTAGAGTTCTCTGCAAGAAGATGACTTCTTGAAGAGATACCCATGCAACCCCTATCTCAGCATCTTGATTCTGAGATCCTCACTATCTGGAGGCTGTCAGCATTTATCAACACTACATTACTTTTACATGCTGAAGACATCTGTAACAATCCACTATCAAGTAGCTAAATCTGCTATAGTACTTTATCTGCTACAATTGCTTAAGCTTCAGAACTACGTGGATCTAAATGTAAGACTCAACTTCTATTATAACATTATTAATGACAATAGGTTCCCAATGGAGACAAGACAAAGAGGTAGGGTTTGAAAACAAGGTTTTAGGCAGGAGAAGACAGAGGAGGGGTCTAGAGCCAAGACCCCTGCACACAAACATGCACAGGGTGAAGAGCAGGTGCAGAGCTACAGACAGTGTTTTACCGTGGAACCAAACATGCTGCTGGACATGGAGTGACCTTCATGAAAGAACTGCGAAACAAAACCAGACACCAATGTCAGACAGGCAAGGGAACAGAACACAGACAAGGTTAGGCAGCACATAGATGCAAAGACAAGAAATACACAATAACCTCAGGTACTCAGGGAAAAATTGCAGCAATCCCTGGCCTCTTGCAGTGCTGCACTTCAGGTGATACCAGGGCAGCTGCTGCCCATTCTCAGGGTCACCATGAGGCAGAGCCCGCTGTGCCAGGAGCCTGTTTGGCAGCCCATGCCATCCATGGAGCTCCCAGCATGGCCAGCACAAACCACCAGTTTAAGATGCAAGCAAAAGCTTCCCTGTGACTTGGGGCCAAGGTAAAAACCAAACTGCCTACTTCCATTCCCCATTTGTTGCAATGCCACCAGCTTATCTTTGCCTGAGAGGGTCATCTTGCTGGAGAGACAGCAGGCTGCCAACCAGATGGGCAGCACTAAACAAAAAGGTGCAAGGCAAATTTTTTGCTGAAATGTGGATGCAGGACCTCACAGCCTTTATGCACTTTTCTCTAAATAAACACCCCAAGCCATGCCTCCACATTCACTGTTAATGATTCTGAGTCAAGAAAGAACGGCCACAAAACAGGGAGCTGCAGTTGCTCAACACATCCAGAGATGTTAGTACAAGTACTTGAAATATTCCTAGTAACAACAAAGTGTATCCTGCAGCACCCCACCAACCACCTGCCAAAATGACATTAGCTGCTAGTCAACATTAGCTGCTAGGCAATAATTCAGAGAATGCAGTGAGATGTGGCAGGAAGCAGCAGGAAAGGCCAAGTGTATGTGTGGGGGGGAGGCACAAAAATAAGCCCAGCCAACTCCTCCTCTGTGCACAATACCAAGTTTTTGTGGAATGTGAAAGCAACAAAGGAACTATGTTTCTAATGTCAAGAGAGGTCTAAGTACTCCAACTCAGGCCCACCTCTGTATTTCAAACAAAATAATGCTGCCATCTAGTGCCTTGTTCCTCCTCCTTCCTGGAAAGGCCCCGAATCCAGACACCCCCGTTTGACTGGGAGGCCAGCTCAGACTGACCTCCAAGGCCACCTCAGGGCCAGTGCAGCACAGCTGGCAGCACCTTCACAGCCTCCCCCTCATCCACGATGATGCTCTGGCAGTGACACAGCTCAAACACAGCAACCAGGTCTCACTAGAGACATCACAAGTTCCTCAGGGGTCTCTGCTTCCCTGCCTGACCATGGCCCATTAACTTCATTAACTGATCTTTACTGCCCCCAGCAAATGCTTCGTGTTAAGACCATGTAAAAATGCCACTCCTTTCTGAAGGCTTATTCAATCTGTTTCATCAATCAAAGGAAAACATCAAATATTTCCTTATATGAGGCTGCTCAAAGCCCCATCCAATCTGACCTTACACATTTCCAGGGACAGGGCATCCACAACTTCATTGGGCAACCTGTTCCCTTCCTCTCCCTCTTCATCCTAAAAAAGTGTCCTTTGTATCTAATTTAAATCCACTCTTTCAGTTTAAAACTGTTGCTCAAAAGCATTTATTCATCTTTCCTTTAAGCCTCCTTTATATATTGCAAGGTTGCAATAAGGCCTCTTGGAGCCTTCTCTCTCTACTTTGAATAACCCATGAGGAAAAATAGAACCATTCTTACAAATGTATTTTATTTGACCACTACCTTCCTATTTATTTAAAGTAAAAGAAAATTACTAATAGAGACACAAAACAGAGAAATCAAACCACTCATAACAAAATTATCAGTCACATTAATTCAGAGTATACATATTTTTAGAGTTATGTTTTCTGTGATCTCTCCATGTACTAAGCTGAAGTAAAATTTAAAGTATTGAACTTGAACATATATGTATAAATTCCAGCAGAAATCATCCTCCATTCCTGAAGAAACAGAACTGGAAGAAAACAAAACAAGATTCCTTATCCACATGGCATGGAATCTTTTCCAAAAGGCCTGTGGTCCAGTTTTGCAACCTGGGCCAAGTACAAGAATGAACACTGCATAAAAGCTTCTTTTTGTACAGCTCACTTTTCTTTAGCACGATAGAAGAGCTGTTTTTTACAGTGGATGCCACGATTGCATTATAGTTTGTTCAAGTTCTTCTACATTCAGCATGTGAAACAAGAACAAAAGAGGAACAATATGTTTTGAGGAAACATCCCTTAACTGCCTTCTATTTAGTAACCAGTTTTAAAATCAAAGCAGCTTTGGAAATTTCTGTTATTTAGCAAGAATAAAATCTAACATAACACAGTTCCAGAACAACCATACTTTCTGATGATCATTGACAGAAAACCCTCACCTGCTTCATCTCACTCTTCAATTTAGTAATACCACTTCTTTCTGTTTTGGTTGCTCCAGAATGCCCCATCTCATGAATAGAAATTGCAGGGCTGGATGAAGAAGAATCTACAGGTCGCACTAAAGAAGCAAATGGATATTTTTAACATTTTAGAGATAGAAAAATAGATTAAATTGCACCTAAGAAGTTAAACACAAATCATTTCAGAAATGAGCAATGCTCTTGGTGACAGTATCCTTTCTCAGAATCACATCAGGAGTTCAAACCTGATTGTATCAAATAAGGGGCCCAAATCCATTCTTGGATATCAGAAACTGATTTTCCAAGACAGTGAGCAATTGTAAATTTAGCCAGAAGTGCAACGGGTCTTTGAGGGTCTACAGAGAGCCCAGGAGACAGCTGATGTACCAGTCAGGAATATGTGGGCATCAAAGACATGCTTCTTGAAGGCAGCTTAGATATGACCTTTTAATGGCTTCAGCACAGGATAGCTTCCTGTGTTTTGTTCACTTCACAGCAGACATATATGCATGTATATATGACCTATATATGTATAGGTCACCCATGATTAATACATTACCTATACCTTTATTTTACATGCAGAAAGAATAGATCCCTGCTTTTAAGACAATGTAACTTAATATATAAAAGTGAACAACTTACAGCTTCTTTCCACTCCAAACTCTTTCCCACTGAGAATATGATGTAGGAGACTTTTCATATCAAAGGGGCTTAGATTCATCAAGCTCTCTGAAGCTTCTTCACCTAGTTTAACAAAATAAAATAAAACAAAATTACAAATGTCACTGGGAAGAGAACAAGCTACAAAGCCAGCTAAGGAAACTGTGAGTGAAGTCAAATCATATTTAACTCTTTGGCTAGCCCTTCCTTTAAAAAAATTAGTATGTTGTCACATTTCAAAGAAAATATATTTCAGGACTAAACAACAAACACTCCATGGAAATAACATTTTTTGCATTAATCTTTACTTTGTCAAAACTTGTGCAAAATTTCACTGAAGCTCATGATGAGCAGTTGCTCCCTTATAGAACAAGATCACTTGGAAAGGTACCACAGCCATCTCCCAACAGCAGATGACATCTGGATCTAAATTCCAGAGACAGAGTTATTCCATAAAGAATATCCTCTGATATTTTTTGAATAACTGGGTGCTGGGGGGAGAGAAATCTTTCACTAAGTCAAAAAGAAGTGATCTTCAAGGTTTGTAACTGTACATATGAACTAAGAGGATTAAACACACTTAAAAGAAAAGATCAACCACAAAGGGTGAAGCAAAAATGATACCATAAGTACCCTTACAATAAAACTGCTTCCTACCTGAGCATTTCAGACTTCGTGCCAGCTCAGTGGCCATGACCTGGATTATCAGACCAATGCGGAGCCTGAGCATCTCCACAAAAAGACTGGGCTGTGACCGCACGTACATCGCCAAGTACATGATTATCTCCTGTAAGGACAAATCCATAAAGGCACCTGTCAGAGTGGGTCTTCTTGGCTTTCCCAGTCTCACAGCAAACACTGGCACAGCACTGGGCACAGTCCAAGAAGCCTTTCTGCCCAGGCTGCATACCTGTGTCAGGACTGCAATACTGATGTCTTGCCCACTGGCTTCATAAATGAGATCAGTGAGCTCCTCAGGTGGCAGTGGGCTGCAAGAAGACAAACCACAGGTAGCAGCTACTCAGCACAACCAGCTATTAAATTCTTGAACAAGCACTGGGATCAAATCACCCAGAACAAAGGTGCCTACAATTCTACCTGGGTGGCTGTAAATCCTTTTCAGGGCAAGGAGTGAGGTTTAAAAGAAGGTAATAGCAGCAGAATGGTACCAGCAGGAAGATGAAGGGCAGCCTGTGCCTGAGGCAGAGCTCCAACTTACGTGGTAATGATTTTCTCACGGGGTTCTGGTGGCAGGCCCACTGTAAGTTGCTTGTGGTGTGACAGAAGGTCTGTACATGCCTATCATAAGGGGACAAAAAGCAAGACATCTTTCTCTGAGTCATGTGGAAGTGATATGGCTTTTAATTCACCAAATTAAATTAATTCAATTTCTTCAGCAATTTTAAAATGCATTTCTATTAATCACCAGACATGCAAATCCAGCAGAATGCTGTTAAATAGTTTCCAAAGATCTCCTGAGGTTAACAGGGCTATGAGAGTTTGCCCAGGCTGAATGTGGCCTGTTTCCCTGCTCAGTGAAATCAGCAGCATAACGATTAGATTAGGAACTCTAGGGGGGCTGACAGATCAATAAGGGCTTTCATCCTTTATCATATGATAAACTTCTGTTCTTTATTTAAGACAACCATATTTTTAATCAATGAAAAGTTTGGCAGCATTAGTCAAAAAAACACTGTGTACTAATGTATCTCCTAAAACAAACACCCAGCATACTGCATGACATTCCTGATTGATTCTGAAATAGGTACTTTTCCAGGTATCTCAGTGCTTACTCTTTTATGTTGACCTCCTTTAAAAGTGGGTGTTCAGTTTACTTGTTTTAGTGTCCTGAATCAAAAACATCACAGACCAGTGTTCCTCTGATTTTGAAATGTCTATTTTCACTGCCTTAATGTGGAAGAAAACAGATCATCTCTATTCTCCTCCTCTTCAATTCTTTGTTAACCTTCTCAAGTTAACATACATGGTTTTTTGTGAGCGTGTCTGTACTGCTCGTCCACTGTGTCTTGAGAAGGGAAAAAAGTTCTGTGCTTAATGAAACACCATGCACAATGATTATCACAAACTGCTCCCCACAGACAAGACTGTCACTAAATAAGGCACCCTAGATGTGATAGAGAGCCTTGAAAGTGGCCAGGAATTACAGAAAGAGCTCCTCAGAAATATGCAGGGGATTACTAGTAAATTAAACAAATACTTTTAGAATACTTTGTGTAATGATTGAAGTCATATCTGTACTCTTAACAGTGGATTTTTCTTGTTACCACTTAATAGTCATGGATATTTAAATGGTTCCAAACATCCATTCACAAGGCAGACTGTCCACCCAAGGGGACGGAAATGGGCAGAACATGCTCTCCTGTCACCACTAGCACCCTGACACAGCAGCGCTCCAAAAGTGTTCATACTATCACAACAGACAACAGCCAGCGACAACTGCAGATTTCAAAGCACACAATTAAGATCCTCTAATTAACAGGGATGAAATGGAGCCTTCACAACTATTTACAGTGTGACATTCTCAGTCTATGCCAGCATTAGCAGTTTGCAGTACAGACAGATATAGAAAGATAAAGATGTAGTAAGACTCTAGATCAGGAAAACAACCAATATTTAATTAAATATGCTGGACTACTTCTGTTGTGAAGTAAAACTAGAAGAAGGGCAAACACAAACCCCAACAGCAAACTGGTAGCTTTATCTCTGTTCCCAAGCAGGAAGCTGAACCAGGATTATCTATATTTCATACCTCAGCCAGGACTTCAACTCTCTTTTTGAGTATGCCAGAAATGTAACGGATTAAGCCCCATTCCTGATTGAGGCCTGCCTTTCTGTAGAGCTCATTGAGGAGGCAGTGAACAGTGACACCATACTGTCCATCCAGCTCTGTGTCCCAGTCAGCACCTCTGCCACAAAACAAACAGGAGGTAGTTGTCATCAGGCAAGAAGCTAAACTTTACCACGCAGCTGGATTTTGACTGCCTTGCTCACATTGGTGACAGAATTAAATACCAAATGGGACATCTGTGCCTTCACCACACATGCATTACATGTGGACAAAATCCTCTTGAGACCAGGAACTTTCGCATTAATTTGAACACTCCCTCAGCTGGGAGCCATTGACTTGAAAAGGAACCACCTGAAGGATTTCCCGCTAGACTTTAAATTGAGCATTCACATGGATAGTTTGCTGGAGGAATACTCCATGTAGTGCTTTTTCAGACCAGAATTCAACAATATCTTCAGTACTGCTGAAGACTACACCATTTTTTCAGATTTTTCAGGGGAATTTTTTAGCCTTTCTTCTTTCTTAGCTATTAACTAAACTTCTGTGTTGCTTATCCTATTACTGAAAAAAGCAAAGGAGATTTCTGTTCCTCTCCTGGTTTTGAAATTCACTGCATTATGGCTTCTCTCTGGTAATGTTTCGAAGTGTCACAGAATAACTTTTCAACTCCTGCTGACAGCGTCCACCAGAGATCCATCTGCCTGCCCAACAGTTTCCCTTGGTGAAATTAGTGGTGTTAGATGCAGTTAAACAACAAAACATAATTTTTATAGGATTTCCTTCACTCTTTAAGAGAGGATGCTGAACATTTTGCTTGGGAAATCAAGATCAAAGAAGAGGTCCTCACAGGAGACAGACTAAAATAAACAAAAATCCAGTCTTTGTAGCAGTAGGAAAGACCAGACCATCTGTGATTAACACATACTTGTCTTTGCAACAAAAGCTAACCGCCTGACAGGTTCCAGCAGAATTCTGCTGCACAGGAAAAAAAAAGCTCAATAAACACACTTCAGAAGATGATTCTGTTGTTTGTATTTGCATTTTGTTCCCATCAAAACAATTTAAATAGCAGGTGTTTACTAACCTCAGCAGATGGGTCTAAGACTACTTCTAAGAATGTTTTAAAAAGTACCAAATTTTAGTCAGTTGTATACGTAAATATGCAAAGGGATTAGAGGAAAAATAGTGAACGCTCATTAAAATTGCATTTTGCCCTTAGAAAATGACAAGATGAATTTTCCCTCCACTTTCATTCTTGTGTATGAAAATCACACCAAATCTTTGTGAACTTTAAATGGAGTATCACAAATACAGGAGGGTGTGTCCTCATTCATGGAAAGGATTTGTGCATCTAATTTGTGAGCCCTGGAGATTTTATGTATTTGCAACTGTGAGCCAATCAACTCTAAAATTTGCACAAGTCTTCTTTTGTATCCAAATAATTCATGTAATCAAACTAACTGAAAATATACTTGTTAAAGCACAAAATATTTCCACTGTCCCCTCAAAACACAACCTGAACAGTGGAAATCGTTTGCACAAGAATAACCAGATACCTGTGACCAAACTTAAAGATGCAGAAGTTCATACTCAGGCAACTTACTTGAGTATATGCAAAATATACAAGATATCTGCTTGATCATGAAGTGTTGGACATTCCTTCAGTTGATCAACGAGCTTCCTGCAATCCAAATCACCATGAGCATCTTTAGGTAAGTGCAAAACATTTTCACAGTCCTGATAACAAAGATGGATAAAAAAATCAAAAGACATGACCTTGAAAAAAGTAGCAGATCTGTAACTTCCTGTAACTTCCTGTACCTTCCATCTCCCATTAAAAAAACACAATAGACTTGCAACGAAGCTCTGTACTTGAAATACAGACATATCACTTAGTTCTTGCCAGGGTACTGCAGGCACAGAAAGGAGACTAATCCTAAGAAACACAACCCCCAGAATGGAACCTTGTATCTTTTTTTTTTTTTTTTTTACAAAACAAATAAATGAAATCATCTGCAAGCAGAGAGATACTATCCTTTTTTTTAATTTAAATAATTCAGAGCTTTTTGAGTTCCATCTCTAACTTGGATACAAGTGGCACTTTATGAATGCAGATAGTGACATTATAAATTTTCCAAGTTTATGAAAGTAAAATGATAACTAATCAGATGATGTAATCCTACGCTGAATTCTTGGATGAAAAGAAGTTTTGTTTAACAAGCTGCTCAGCAATTTATATAATCCTAAAATACCATTCCCACAAACAGAGCCTTGTGCAGAGCAGAATCCTTCAGGAGGCTGGATACAATCTCTTTTAGCCATTCTCAGCAGCTGGTCACAAATACCAAGACAAAACAAGTGTCCAGCACAACCCCATCTTCATGGCTTGAGGTGGGATTTGGCTGGTGCCTTAAGGACATTCACACATTCCCTCTTGCTCAGATGTTACTGTAAGCAGTATTTCTTGGAAGACATCTCTAAAGGCTGTGAACATCCTGTCCTTCCCCTTGTGTTCAGCTAGAACTAAAGACAATGACTTAACTTTTGGCTTTTAAAAATAAAGCAACTACTATGTTCTTTTGTGTTTTACACATGCAATTAAAAACTTTCCACTTGACAGTGCCTATTTGACTAAAAAAACCTTCATCCAGCCAAAAAAATAATTTTGAAAACAAGGGAGAGCCTTGGAAGTCTGTGAAGAAAAAATGACACCTGGTGTAGGGTTTGGAAGGAAAACACAAGGAAAGGCATTGCATCCTAAAACCACAAACAGCATAAAAATTCCCACACCTTACCTTTGTCTCAAAGAAACGAGGATTATCAACAAGATTCAGAGACTTTCGGTGTGTGTTCAGAACTTTAGTGGGAAGAGACATAGACACGGCTGGAAAGCAAAGCCACCAGAACAGAAAGAAAAAAAAGTCATTTCAGTAACATGAATATCAGAAACACCTACATAAAGCAGCTTGACTAGGTTAAAAAAACCAGAAATATCTCCAAGAGTTAAAATATAGAGGCAGTGTTTCTGAGACACTGTGCATGGAACTCTGAAACCAGCTCATGTTCTGAACCTTATCTCCCTGCAGGTTTGCTCTGGGAGTTTCTGAGATCAACATGCCAAAGGCTCAGGGGCTACATGCTCAGCTGATCCCTCTTATTTGGCCCGTGACTCTGAAATCCTGCAGCCCAACGACCTGACCCTGCCACGTGTTTTGAACATTTCAGCAGGAAATGAGTGGAGAAAATGGCCTAACTGGTAAGACTTCATAACTAAAATTATAATGCTAAAGGCAGGTTAATGCTCTGTTAACTTCATATGTTGAATTCAATGGAAGATCAGATGACATGGCACATGAAAGATAGCAGAAAAGACTAACAAAAAAGTTTGGAAGTTATTAATTTACACTGAAGTTAAGGGAAGTCTTCCATTGACCAGGGCATTGAATACTACATATCTACATATAAAACACTGCATGTGTTGGAATCGATTTACAAATTCAGCTAAGTCTTATTTTGGTGTATATCCTCCAATCAGGCTAGCAGAAATGATTAGAAAGATGGTGTTCCCTCTTTACTTCATTTGTTCTTAGAAATTTAGAAAGTACATGCGAATATCTACGTTTTTCTTGCATTGAAACATTTCATTCCACAGCAACTTTATTAAAATTAAAAACTACATTTTGTCTGCCTTTATACAAGCAAAGACAAAACAATTAATTAACTGATTTGGGTTCTAAAATTCTATCCAACTAAGAAGCTGTAGCAGCTTCCATAACACTAAGTTTGACTAAATGTTACATTTCATTGCAGGCTTTCTGTGTAAACACCATGACACAGGATACTGTGGGAACATGACAGCAACAGCTTCAGTCATTCTTACTTTAGGAATTTCTTGTTTCTTCTCTATACAGAAAGAACTAGTGGCACAAGTATGTCAAAAGGTATAATTCTTAAATACTTGAACGTAAGCTGTAGCAGCCAAACCAGATTTTTAAATCACTAAATAAACAATAGGGAGAAATACCTGGAACTTCTAAGCCCTTTGTCTTGGCCATTATTGACAGTATCTCTTCTGTGGAATGGTTTGCACTGAACACAGGTGGTTGACTCATTTTGTTTGAAGTTGGAGGCAGGTATGACTTCAGTGCTGTGCTCTGCAGGACATCATTTATATACTGATCCAGCTCATCCTGGCTATCTAGTGTAACATACATTAAAAAAAAACAGGTTTCTTAAAGGTAAAAATCATTATGTATCATCATCACTTTCTTATTCAAACACACCACTATATTCTTGCTTATTTATAAGGGCACTCGAATATGCAAAACTAGTGTAAGTAAAAGATTTTTAAGCCAAATAAATTGGAAACAAAAGAAAAAAAATCATTTTTTGACACTGAAAACGGATTTAGAAGCTAGCTTTGTCTTTGAAAGGAATCAAAAGGGGTTTTATTTGGCTGGTACATCATAGAAAACAGTTTGACCTGATGATTGTATAAATCTCTTCCAACTTGTATGATTCTAAGACTCTATTATCTCTTCCACACAAGCTCTTGTCCATGACTCTTCATAGTCCACTTCCCTCTAACCTCTTCCACACCTCCCTACCTGCTCACTCTCCAGACTCAGCTTTGCTGTAGCAGTTGCCAGTCAATGCCATACTACAAATGCAGGAAGAACACACACGACTTCATTCTCCAAACTGAGTCATGCAGATCCTGTCCTCAGGTGGATGCAAGAGAAAACCAAATGACCATCATCTGTGCATAGAACAGGCTCTGCACTGTAGGCAAACCCAGGCTCTGCTGATAGAACTTGGCAGAGAAAAAAACACCAAGTGAAAAAACACTACTACCTTTTTCACAGAAATCTGCTGGGTAGTCTCCATATTCACTGTCAGGACTATGACAGTCGTCATTACGGTCATCAAACAGTTTCAGGTCACAGTCTGGATCCAGGAAGCTCAGATATGTGTGAAAAGAGGTGGTAAGAAATTCTGATAGCTTGCCTATCTTCACCCTGCAAAAGGGGACACATGCCAAAGAGCATTAATATCCATCATTCTGATACTGATTAATGCTCACTTAGCTCTTAACAACTCCTCCAAAATTTATGAAACCTACTGTTCAATCCACCTTTGGCAACTATAAAGCCACAGAAACTGACACGGAAAAATAAAAAAAAAAGGAAAACAACATTTGCAGATCCAGCTGGGTACTTACTGCTCTAGGTATTAATAGATTTTAACTGTGTCATGGTAAGTGGCCTAACTCAAAGCCTAATTATGCAGAGTGTTGCATGTTTGTATGAAGAGATACCCTGAACAAAGACCTGAGCTCCAAGGATAATGCATAAGAAACTGGGGCTGAGAAGGCCTCATGAATGGCAGTGTCTTTTCAAAGAACTGGAGGCTGCTAAACCATCTGTGCTGCATTTAGGGATAGGAGTTAATGATGGGACTATGCTTTGGATTTGTGCTGGAAACAGTGCTGACAACACAGGAATGTATTAGTTATTGCCAAGCAGGGCTTACACAGCATTTCAGCCTTTTCTGCTTCTCACCTCACCCCACCAGCACAGACTGGGGATGCACAAGGAACTGGGAGGGGACACAGCCAGACAGCTGACCCCTGCTAACCACAGGGACATTCCATACCATAGGGTGTCATACTCAGCATATAAAGCTGGAGGAAGAAGGATGAAGGGGAGGATGTTCAGGGGTACAGGGGTTTGTCTTCCCAAGCCACAGTTACATTTGACGGAATCCAGCTTTCCTGAAGATGGCTGAACTGCCTGCCCATGGAAAATGGTGAATGAATTTCCCATTTTGCTTTGCCTGCATGTGTAGCTTTTGCTCTATTTACTAAACTCTCTTTATCACAACCCACGAGTTTTCTCACTTGTATTCTTCCAGTTCTCTCCCCAGTCCCATTAAGGGGAGGGTGGGTGAGTGGCCATGTGGGGCTGAGTTGTTGACTGGTTTTAAACCATGACAATATCTGATTGTCAAAGGAAGATAGTGATTGAGAGGGCAAATAGAAAAAGAATAGGGAGGTACTGTGGCATCATATTTTACACGTGGATGAATGGAACACACCAGCTTACAAGTACTATATGCAATCAATGTTTAAATCATGCCCAGTAACTGTGAAAGTAATTTACCTTTTAATAACAGAAGCCCAGCCAGAGTCAAGATTTCATATTTCCAAAGATTTTATGTTTGTTTTCTTTATCTATTAATGGCAGAGATCGTACACTTTTTGGGAGACAGATTTTTTCCATTGCACCTGAGGTCCAGCTACAATTTGACTGCCACTAACAATTAAAGCTTCAACTTCCTTCTCTGCAGAATTCTAGTACAAAGTCTGCACACTATCACAAGTTCAAAACCAAGACTTTTACAGGATTAAATCTTAAAAATCATTGAGACAATAATTTGGAGATTCTGACATTACCTTGCACCTCCAAAATAACCATCTTCTAATTTTCTTATTGTGGCAAGAACTGCTGGATGAATGTCAGTACCATCATCAACTAAAAAAGAATAATGGAAGAACTGAAGCTCACCCACACATTCTTAAATTATCACATCAGTGAACAGTGAATTACTGGGTGTTGTATACAATGTAAATCAGGCAAATTTAAAGCAGAATCCACAACTGCTATCAATATTAGCTTATTCAGAATCCCAGACAAACAAGCAAACAAAACACCACCCTTAGACAAGTTCCAAAGACAAACACCAACCTGCTCAAGACAAGTCCCAAAAGGATTTCTGTGAAATTACTTTCAACAGAAATAGCATGGAGATGATGGGGTGATGGAAGCATATGAAGATGGAGTAAAACCAAAATTAAATATGACCATGTCATCCAAATTCAGCATACAGATGAGAAAATTAAACTATACTTCTGATGTTAGAAGTCCTGCTACCTGTCTCCTCTCAAACCAACATCCATCCTATTCTCCTTCAGTAATCTACTCTGCTTGAAACAGAGAAAATTAAGTTTACCAAGCATGGTGTGGGTGATGGGAAATGTCAAGGTTGGTCTTCCTGTCATCCTCCAGCAAGAAGTGAGGTAAGCCAGCTCTGTCTTGAGCATCTCCACAATCATCTGATTGTCTAGAGCCAGATAGAAGTGGTGCTGGTCAGTAAACTAGAGAAGAGAAAACATAGGGTTAGTTGTCAGTGCTTTCCTTATTTTTTTCTATTTCTTTCCTTAAATCATCCACAAAAGCCGTGAGCTACTCCTGATCACAACACAAATTACCTGAATTAACCAAAAAGGCCTCAGACAGTGAAAGAGAAATCCATGCTTGTGCAAGAGTCCATTTTCTTATGCCTGTAGACTGACCATCAAAGTAAGCCATGCAAACAAGACCTAGGCAATCACAGCCATGAAGCAGAATCTTCCTAATGACCAATTACACTGACCTATGATCTGGAATATGGAAGTACTCTGAATGTGGAAAAAAAGCTAATAATAGTAACAAAAGCAATAAACAGGCTCAAGTGCACACTTGGGACTGGGAGCCAGTAACTGTATGTCTCTTGGGAACCATCCTAAAGTCAAGCAGAATACAGAAAAGCTGGCAGTTACTGAGCAAAAAAGGTACATGAAATGTGCAATGGCAAAGTGCTGCTCCCACTGCAGCAGGAAGCCAAGAACCACAGTAAGAGACTATTATGGCTACTTAAAGAGCTGGAACAAAAGAAGCTGGACAAATAATGTAAAGTGTCAAAGCAGCCATAACCAAAGTTAAGGAAGCTCATAAGCCTTGGGGAGGGGTAAGTGCATAAAGAACATGGAAGTTCAAGCTGCCAAAGTCCAGAGAAATTTCTTCATAGAAGGAATCAGGAACTAGCTAAAACAATCCTTGAGCCACTCGCAATTAGCTTTGGTAAATTAGGAAGAACAGGTCCCAGAAATCCAGAGACAAGGAAACACACTGCCTGTTTTTAAAAAGGAAGAGCCATTTAAAAACTCAGGCCAATTTCAGTGTGTGAAAGCAAAGGAAAACAAAGCAAATTTGAGACAGCCAAGATAATTACAAAATTATAAAGTAAGATGGTCAAAAATCAAGCTCAACAGATTAGCTGAAGCAGAACTACTTTAAAAATGGTTCTCAAAAGGTAGTTATTAATAAATTATTCAGAATTACTGTATCTGAATTAAGTCAGCCTTTGCCCCACACCTAATCAATGTTCTCACTAGAAAAGAGAATGAAATACAAATGACAAAATCACAAAATTTGTGGACACTCATCAAGATCAACAAGATGATTTAACTGCTAACCTTAGGAAGGTGACATTAAACATTAACTCCATCTACCTAAAAAAAAAAAAAAGTCAGGGGAAGTGTCTGGCTTCAAAGTACAATGGAAAATGTTATGGATGTTTTAGTAAAACATAAGCAGGAACTGTCATTGTGTTGCTAACATAAAGATAAATGCCATTTTGGAATATCCTAGTAAGTATGTCCTTATTTGATACATGACAAGATTTTAGTGGGAATATTGGGTCCTACTTACATAGTAAGATGTGAACTAAGAGGTATTTTGAAAAAAAAAAATCACATCTCTAAGAAATGTTTCCCTTATTTGCAAAAGTGAAAATTGGTACAGTGAAGTATCATAACAACCAACATTTTATAAAACTGCTTGTGATCAACTGATCACAAGCAGGGGAAGAATGAGAAAGGATCTACATTTTTTGCAGTAAATCTGATTTATTTGGACATTATGAAGCAGTACAGAAGCCTTCTATGAAGTCCACTGAATGCCTTCAGCTGGAGTTTAAAGACTTCATTAGTCAAACATGTGTTTAGAAGGGTGGATGCATTCTTTATCCTGCATCAGTTATACATGCCTGGAGTAAGTGACTCCCTGGCCATCTAGTACCAACTGCTGGAATAATTCTATTGAAATAAGTGTGTTGCATTTCATTAAATGTATAAATAGAAGCCATTGATTACAGAAGGATCCAAACTTCCAGCAACATTGAAAAAACACACTAAAGAGAAAAAAAAGACAGAATATCCATTTCTCAGCACTACTGACCCTTTCAACAATATAACAAAAAGATCACACCTTCACCTCCTAGGGGTTACAGTATTTGGCACACTTAAGTGGTACTAAATTTTTCATCAAACCAATTGGTAGAAAGATATATTAAGTGATCTGTTTCTGCAGAAACTATTTAATCAATTAGAATGTTGGTGCAGGCAGAGATCAGTAACAACTTTGTATTGATTTGCTGTGTTCTAAGCCAAAAGCCAAAGAAACCAGAGTCTGTATAATGGAAAAGAGATTTATCAGTTCTACCATGCTGATCATCCCATGCTCTTAAAAACCCTACAAAGTAAAGCACATGTGCTGTGTCAGCCCTGTTCTACCTGAGGTACAATGAGAGCAGGGAAAAGCATAGTGCTTCACTAATGATTCACCATTAAGAAAGGAGTGATTTTCCTGACAGCTTTACATGCTTACCTGAGGGGTAAAAGCAAATATTTGATTTCTTATCACGTAGAGCTTGGAGGTGCCCAACACTCCGATGTGTCGGTGTGGTCGGCCACTTAATTTCATGCTCTTGTTCCGGCCTGGAAAGGAAAGAGAAAGAAAAGAATCTCAGCTAAAATCATCTGTGTCGATTTTCAAAATAACCACTTTTGACAGGAAAATTTACTCCACTAATACCAGTCAGGCAGAAAACAAGTAACAGAATGCAAGGCTACAAACTGGTTTTGTAGCAAGCAGGGATATAACAGTCAAAGTCCTTCAAAGGCCTAATTAAAAATTTAAATTTTGGTTTGACTGACCATGGATTTGATTTTATAATAACAGTAATTGTTCATCACCCAAAGCTTCCCCACAAAAAAGGGCAGGCGAGGTGATATTACAAAAGCAAGGCCATCAACATAACCCAGAAATTCCAGTGTTTTCAAATACAGGACCCTAAAAACTCATGCTTTCAGGCTAAATCAACGCACAAAGTACATCCAAATACAATAAACAGATTTTCATCAGGCTTTAGTAAGCTTCATTTTTCTCAGTAGAGCTTATTAGCAAATGATCCACACCACAACCTTTGCACCAGCAGCCAGGAGCTGACTTGAATCTTTCTCACAAGGAATAAGAACCAAACAACCATGTGTATTAAAAAATACTACTGTGAACATCCCCAAAGAAATCACTGTTAAAAGCAATGTATCAAATCATACTACTCCCACCCCCCGCCCAGTGAAAGAAAGCTATTATGAATTATAATAAAATAAATGTAAGCCTCAGCAAAGCCCTGCAAATGTTTCATTTTTGAAAGAACTTTGAGATGAAGAGCGACATTCTTTTGCAGAAGGAACATATACCATTTCTCGTGTAAAAGGCATACTTTCTAAAATTTAACTGAAGGCCCCATTACTTTGAATGATTCCAAAAAAAGCTCCCTGTTAAAACAAAGAAACAAACTTTACAGACAAAAACTACCACAACAAAAAATGTTCACCCCATGAACAGCCTCAGCATTATCTGTAAGCAAATTGCCATGGGAACATGCTCCAGACTAAGGGAAGCAGGATACAGCTCCCCTTGTCCACACAGCAAAGGAATCTACCAGTGCTGAGTCACCCCACTTCAATTTTACTTTATAGCAGCATCCACAATTTTGTGTCAAGAGTTGCTGGCATGCCTGAAGAAGTAAAACTAAGTTAAATCAGGAATACACGTAACAAACTTTCCACCAAGACCCAAATAATTCCAGCAAGGATTATCAAGAACCAGTTATGAAAAGACTTAACAACTAGAACCAGTCAGAGCTTTGGGGCATTTATTTAAGTCACTTCAGGCTCTGAGGAAAACAGGATTTGAGTGCCTCTGCTGAGGAACTGGAATGTATGTAAAGTCCTGTGTTTAGAAAAGCCCCAAAGGCTTCTGAGTTTGCAACAGCGACAGAGAGCTTCAGCAGCTTATCTCAGCTGTGGGTAGGAAGGAACTTCAGCAAGAACCTGACAGCCCAGAGATGCTCTGATAGCAGCACAGCTTCCTTGATTTGGAGCAGAAAACTTCTCAGACTGCCTGCCGGGAAGATAAAAATCATAGTGCCCAGTTTCCAGACTCCAATGACTTCTCAAAGGAAAAATATTTGATTTTTTGTTCTGTGGTTTTCCAGGCATTTTTTCAAAAACCAGTTTCTCTGTGGAAGTAGTTTCTGGAGGACAAAAGAAGAGTCAGTTTTTGTCTAACTCCAAAAGCACAGGGAAACTTGTATTCTTGCCACCCTTTCTAACACGGTAATTTTTCCCCATTTTGAGTCCCTTATTTAAGACAGAAGTTCTAAGTTGGTTAAGCTTCTTAAAAAAATATCTTGCCTGGCAGTAGAGAGGCTTCCATGTCAAAATACTTACCCAGCATGGTGTAGAGGTTGCTGAGGATGCGAGCTGGCTGCACTCTGAGTGGATGGATATCAGCAATACTCTGAACATTGATTCCACGGTTTTGCAAGAGATTCTTAATTTGATTAGATTCTGCCAAAACAGTTACTGTATAATAGAAAACAAAAACACAAGTAAACCCCAATGTTCTCTTTTTAACTGACTGTTTCTACTGTCACCTCTCAACAAATGCATTTAGTTAACTAAAAAGGCACAAAGGCCTCACTTTTTTCCTAATTTATGGATTCATGAAATCAAAAGGGATTGCAATCGGGCACAGACAGATTTTAATTCTCTGTTTCTCAGTATTTCTTGCCATTCCTGTCCACTATGGACAATAGTGGTGATCAGAAGGGTCAGAAGAGTCCTCTGAGGTCTCTACTGGAACTTCCTGCTGAAAGCAGGGTCAGAGCTGCTGAGGTTAAAGTAGGTTCTTGGGGACTTAATCAGTCACTTCTGATTTCTTTGAGTACCACTAGTTTGGATCACACAGTCGTTTTTAGCAGAGTCTTTTTGGGCTTTCTCCCCATAGAACAAAGCGAAACATGACTGGAAAATCTTTGTTATTTTAACATAGCACATTACAATAATGCAGCCAAGTCACTGGGGAACAGATGCTGTCACTTGAAGAGCAATAAATGTTTCAGAGGACACAAAATGGCAGAGGTAGGGAGAAAAAAAAAATCCCTAATGAGAGGAATTTACAATCCAGGTCCAGAACCCATCTCTTGTCCCACTTGAGGTTTTGCCCATGATAAGTGGCTTGTTGATTTGGGACTAATAATGCAGTATTGTTCTTTGTATTGTGAATACTTGCCAAAGAATGCTAAAAATAAGCAAACATGTCTATTTCTATTGGCAATGAAGCATTTCAGAATAATGAAATGCTACTCCCATGAGGCACCAATGGTAAACAAGCACCAGCTCAGGTCACAGGATCCTTTACAAAGGCTGCTCCTGATAAATGAGCTGGTTGCTCTTTCAGAGCAGTCCAGGCCCTGAAAAAGTCTTTAAGACCTGATCTGCTGGTGTTTGCTCTCTACTTCATTTCTGGTTTTGGCTGTCCTTGCACAAACTACAGAGGCTACTCCCTGCAGCAGCCAAAAGCTGGTAACTCTGTGTGCCTCACCTCTGTGTACAGGGATCCTCAGCACTCAGTGTGCTCTGGTTCCTCTGAAAAGGAGCTACATGAAACCTGATTAACCTGATCCATCTCCTCTCAGTCCTGCTTCTTCTTTCTAGAAGCTGCGAAGATTTTCCTTTCCACAACAAGATTAAGTTTGCCACTCTCCAGTTCCAGACAAGTCTTAAAATTTTAACAAATTAACATAATGTTATAATGTCATAAACCTGATGTTCCCTCCTGGGAAAAGGCAGCTAAGTAAACTAAATCTTTCCCCTTCTCTCGGTGTCATCAAAGCATCCATGTCGCATGCAAAAAAAATCCACATTATTTTTAAACACATCTTTCATCTCTCCTGTGCACAGGGACTTTGCCACCACATGATTCAATTCACACGCAATGTTCACAGAATTCCCTCACCTTGTACCACAACATCAGGTTTAAATCCAGTGGAAAATCTCCTGTTTAAGGGATCGATTTCACCTGCAGCAAGAAATCCCTAAAACAAATGCAAAAGAAAGAAAAAAGTAAGGAAACAAACAATTTAAGCAAAAGGCTTCTGACATCTAGAATAAATCCTAACCAATTTTCATATTTTTCAGGACAGCAGGATTTAAAAGCCTGGTCTGTCTACCCTGTCCACTAAGAAGTACATTCAATAAAAACAATGGCTGCAATATTTTTTGGAACAACAAGAAAATGGTTCTGACTGACACAATCTGTATTCAGAATTCCTATTTCAGAGTTACAGCAGCTGACATAATTTCACCAGAAAAGTGCTTTTTTTTGTAGCTCCACAGAGATATTTGTGCTTCTTATAACTAGTCTGACTTTATTGTGTCTGACTAGTAGATACATCATGCCACAGAGCAAGGAATAGCCTAGTAAAGCTGAAATGGCCCAAAATCCTGGCTCTGGAGCAGCCAAGTCAGCCTGGGCATACACCTCTATTCTAACCATATATCCAGACCATGTGACAACTTACTCAGCTTGATTAGAAACAGACAATTGTATAGCTATATTAAAAAGCAAAAATAAATGTCCTGAAATCTCAGAGTCAGCCTTTCATCGTTCATGTACATGTTTCTACTGGAAAATCCACTGTCCCCTACCTGTTAACCAAACTGTACTTAAAGCCCAAGCCATCTCTAACAAAATGAAATATAAATTTATCTACTATGAAAGAAATAACTACCTCTGCTAACAAGCAGCTCAGGACATACAATGACTGGCCCCAAAGATGTGGCAACTTTCCCACTGGGACACGATCCACTGAGTGAGGATTTTCATACTCCTCATCCACCTGAAGACAAATACACAAGCAAAAAGAATTACCCTAAAGTTGTGAAGAACAATCAATAACATGTGAGAATTTGCAGACAGACAGTCTAACATCAACCTTCTCAAGCTTGCTCATACTACTGAGGCAGACGTTGTGGTTTCACTTTTAAGGCTACACATTTTCTGAGACAAAAACTATACTACCTTTTTGCACCTTTTCCCACCCTTTAAAGCTGGAGGATGAATAGGGAGTCCACATGCAATTACAGCTTTGGAATTAGCTCTTCCACTTTCCTCTCACCATGCCTTTGCTGCCTTCCCTCTTGGCTGCTCATAGGTAACTGGGTGTTTGTTTTCCAACCCCTTCCAAGATAATACTTCAACTTCACTGATGTCTACCCAACTTTCTGAAGCAAAGGTGCTTTCCAATATTAACATCATTCCACCTTTTCTGCATTAGCAAGGATAGTCAATAGAAAAATTAAGGGTAGAATTCAGAAATTCTGAAAATTCAGAAAACCTGCCTTAGTTTTGCAGTATACAGATCTATTGAGGACAGGGCAAAAACCCTCCCAGGGTTTTTACATCTTCAGGCAGCTATTTCATATTTCTTTTACAGACAGACAGAATCTACTCTATTTATGTAGCATGTTTTTCAGATCATTATCATCATATCAAAATTCACAAGAAGGCTCTGGACTCTTACACGCTTGTTCCCACTAGGAAGGCAATTCAGTTTCCACCTCAGATCTGCGAGCAAGGCATCAGCTGTCGGCTGAGCAACTCAGACCAACCCAGGAGGCTCCACACCCTTAGTGAGTGAGGGCTGAGAAGTCTGGAGTGGGAGAAGAAGTTGGCAGGGAGGGATACAAAGGCAAATAGCATGGAAGAGCACATAAGCTCGTCTGAATTTCTCTGTCACAATGGGAGAATGAGATAAACAGTAACAGCAAAGGTGGCGGACAAGAAAATACCCAAAACAAACCAAACAAAAACTCCAGATTAAATCCTAATCCTTTTGAAACCTGTCTCCCATACATGCTCTGGAAAAGGGCAGCACAATCAATCAATACTAGACAGGCAGGACAATCTGTGCTTTATTTCTTCTTTGAGCATCAGTTCCTAAGTCAGTATCAACACTTCTTAAATATATGTCTTGCTCTAAGGATGTAAAATTTTAGACCTGCTGTAATATTTCCACAGACACTCAAATCTGCAAGTGAAAAATGTGACCATTTGGAACCCTAAAGTTTATAATTTCTCAGCAGGAGCTGTGAGAGGTCTCTTTCTAGAAAAGTGTGCAATGGTGCTTTTTATTGTTGGTTTAGATTCATCAGACACAAGAAAACTATAAGACTGACATTCCTCTGCTCTCTCTACTTCGCATTCAGAAGTGGATGCTGCATTTTCACAATACCTTTTCTGGAGGGACTGCATACAGCTCAGGCATTAGCACTAATCCATTCTTCTCTCTAATAAGTATTCCTTCCAGAGCCTCTCTGTACTCTTGTACCTGGAATTATTTTTAAAAGAGAGTGAGAATTCACATTACAGTCCACAGAACTGAAACAATAAAGTATTTTTGAACAGTACTTTTTTACTGCAAGTTCATATAATTAAGAAAGAAAAAAAAAGGGGTGGAGGAATCATAACTTGCTGATGATGGAAGAACAGGGCTCAAATTATCAGATTGTTCCAGCATTTCAATGTTATGAGAAATATGGAACACTTGTCTTTAATCTTAACACACTGCTGCAGTACAAAACTTCCAATATATTCCTATTGAGAAGTCACTGGAACAGATCCTGCATGGAATTTTCAATGGATGACAGTGCAGTGACACAGAAATCAGACTGCCAGTATCTGTCAGAGTGTAAGGAGTATAAATTATTAGCTGTATGCCATGAACATTTGCCTATGGCTTACTGAATCCTGTTTTCTAGGATTGGGAAATCAGTTCCTCTTAACTGATTTGATTAAAATTTTGTCACAAGAAAAAGTTAAAATAGAGCTTAAGATATGTTTAAAAATATCTAAGTTCACTGAACAGCAAATCATCTTGCTCTTGTGGTATTAGACAACATATTAGGAATAGCAGACTGTTAAGAACATGTAATACTTTTTTTTTACCAGATTCCTTAGCTTGTTCCATTTATTAACTATCTATTCCAAGTTTTTACTTCAAGGGAAACTTTCCAAGCACTACCAGCACCTGCCTTAGAAATCCTTTTTCTGCTATTCCTGAGTACAGTGGATCACTCAAAGTAAGGTACCCAGGTTCACATACACTGACATTTTCAGTATCCTATCCCACTCCACTTTTTTTGAGTCCTCAGGATGCTTATTTTTCTAGCGAAACCATTTTGTTGCAGCAGTAATTGGGGACTAGACACTCACCTGAGTGTCTCAGTGACTCATTCAGCTATGTTTAAACAGTGGAAACTTCAATTGCCCTGACCATGCCCTAGAAAAGTCCATCTGCACACCAAAAAAAACAACGAGGTACATACTATCCCAGATAATCCAACTAAGATCTAGAGACCACTTCAGGAAGTGGTATTTTGTTGGCAATATTTAAGTTTCAGTAAACTTTCTGATTTTCCCCCTCACAAAATAATGCCATTTCTCTCTTCACCAGACTACTTTTACTGCATTCATTTTATGTGTCTAGTGTTAGGAGGAATTTCACTTGATTTGCAATATCTGATACAGACAGAGGGCTCTTTGGTCTGAAACTCTCTGAATTTTTTCAGATAACATTTCAAATTTTAAAGGAGTTTAGCAATCTCCCATCCCTTTGCATACTAGGCAATTTTAAATCACATATAGTCTTAATTTCTTTCAAGCTACCAATCTGCAGAAGTTCTGGTATGAATGCATTTAGTCCTGGCTACTTGCTGGTCTTTAACTCACCAATACTCCCCAGGTGCCACCATAACCTCTAGAGGGCTACATCAATTTAGTTCCACTGACCACAGTAACAGCACGAAGTGACTTAGGGAATTAGTGAAAATGAAATTGTCCCACATAAGCCAATACCAAATCTCTCTGAATGTACAAAAAGACTTAAATTACTATGAATCTTGCTCTCAGCAGCCAAGCCAGAGAGGTTGGGGAAAAAGAAGCTTGTCTCATCCTGAAGTAATTGTGAATGGGGCATCAAAGTTGGTGATAAGACAAAACCAGGCAAATAAACCCTCTTCAGCCCAGTTTCACCACCCCAGCCAACAGAGCCACTCAACCTGGTAGGCAGAAGGCAACCAGGCCCCAGTGTGCACAGCCCTGCTGCCTCTCTACCACATCATGAACTCCCCAGGAAGGTGAAATTGGCTGAAGACTATTTCACTCTGCTAATAGGGTGGAATATCCAAATAATACCCCAAACAAACACGGAACAAAGTTACAAAATACTGTGGGTAAATGGTTATGCAATTTGAAAGCAATTTCTTCTTTCCTCACCTGAATTTTGTCCTCATTAAATATTCCATCAATTAGGAAGTATGTCCAGAATACTGGCCACTCACATTCAATATTCTCAAAGAGCTTGAGCTCAGCAGGATCATAGTGCAGCCTGCTTGGATCCTAAAAAATTCAACCACGCTCATTTAGTCACAGTAAATAAGTCACTTATATTCCAATCATAATGGTAGTCTATTTTATACAAATTAAAGCATAGAAACAAATGAATCCACCAGAAATAGCTTCCATGCAGTCTCTTGACTTTGTCACTCTCAAACTCATTTAATGGTACTCTAGACAAATTGATCCTTCCCAGTCTCAGGATCTAAGTGTCTCCCAAACGATTTGGCTCTGCCTCAGTTCAAAGATATTTTGGGATGTTTCAGAGATACTACTTTATCTTAGAAATCATAAGCATATCTAAGGGTTAATTTCTGACAGAATTATGAATTAAGTTCTGTCCTCAATAACTGTTTTATAAACCCTTAGCCTCTCTCAAATATGTGTCTTTCCAGGTTGGATATCTGGATTACCCCCAAATCCACTAAGATGTCTTAGCAGTGGTGGAGAACTTCACCCCTTCATGCAAATAAAATATGTCTATAAAGAAGAGATAAAATTCTTCCCATGTTCTTACTGAAAATATACATCATAAATATACATCAGAAGTACCTCTCTGGGTGTCTTGTAACCATCTCGGAGAAAGCGACAGCAGCCATAACGGCCCTGTAAAAACAGATATCATCGTAGAAAATTTCCCATACACTTCTTCCTCACAGACTAATGTCAGCACAAAGGTATGTTTTATTATTTATTATTATTATTTTATTATGTTTATATATTTTACTGGTCACTTAGGGATCTTCCTCCCTCTCTTCATGCATAGATGAACCAAGTCTAGCAACACTTGTTTAATTAGGATTTTTGGTTTAGAAAGAGGTTCTACTTCTCTCTTTGGAAAACAAAAATAAAGTCAATCCTTACCTGCAATTTGGATATGATTTCACTCTTGGTAACATTAACAAGGTTTACATCCTCCACTGCAAAAGCTGGGTAAGAAATAATAGACAGAAGGCCAGCATCTATCTCCTTTGACGTGGATGCCCTTGGCAACATGGAGTACAGAATAGACTGAGCAAAACAAGAACAGAAGAGGGGGGTGTAAAACAATTTACCTACTTCAAAGAAACTATGACAAGTGCAAATGAGACTACACTGTTTGTAAACTGACAGAGAAGTCTGTACAGTTATTTTTAACTGAGTTAGACTGAGAATGCTTCAGTTTCACATGATCTACTAGGAACAGGGTAAACAGCATAGCCTGAAGATGTCCTTATTATGTTACATTCTTGGCTTAGTTAATCAACATTTCATTTTTAAAAAAAGGGTGTTAGGTTTTCCCCTAGTAAAGCAAAGAGCAGACTAATTTTTACCTGACAGTGTTCCACTTCATCAGGAAGAACATGAATCACTGATTTGTGTCCTCCATGAGCTCCAAAAAGATCTAGTTCATCAATTGCTTCCAAAGCAGCCTTCAAAAAACCAAACAACAACCCAAAATCAATAAATACCTTTTAAACCAAGTATATACCCTAGCACTTGTGCTTAATCTCTGAAAGAAATTACATAAGACAGCAATTTTCCCCACTGACATTCTTTTCATCTTTAAAGGGAAGCTTGGCAATATTTTAAAAAAGTAACTATTTCTGGTTTTCAACTAGTAGGATAGAGGATTGATATACCAGTGATTCTTCCTACAATTTAAAGGCAAAGCAAAAAAACCTGGGAGCTGGGTTTCCACTGAGACATCATCTAAATATTGACATACTTAGTAAAAAAATGCTTGTCCTGTCCTATATTCAAAAATAGCCTCCTTTATCAGTGTGGGGCCAAGACCAGCAGTCTCTCCCTCTTGCAGTGCACACAAGACCTAACAAATCCCGCTGAAAGGCAAATACACCTTTGACCTTAACAATATTTGTCTTCTGTCTGCCCCTCAGACACCATGTAATGAGGTAGTTGTTAATTGCACGTTTGCATTTATGGCTTCTGAGCTTCATTTAGTATCTCTGTGACCCTGTGCTATGAGGGAATCAGAAATATCCACTTTCTTTTAAGTATATCTTCATTCATTTTTCTCTCTAAATTACTTGTAGAAAATTTATTTAACTGATATTCTGTTGTTTTTTTACAATTTACTTCTGACTTAATCTTACCATGACAACATCACATATGATACTGAGGCTGACGAATTAAGGAGGGAAGAAAACCAGAGACTTTATAAGACTGCACCTCACTGAACCTGTCAGATTTATGGTTCAATTAATCTGGGACACTTCTTGTAATTCTTGGAACAACTGTGCTGAGGTCTTTCAATGAGAGCCATTATCTCAAAGATTTTACACTAAAAAATACTCATACCTAAACAAAAATTCTTATACAATCAGTTAACTACTGCAGTGGCCAAGAAGACCATACAAAGAAAGCCATCAGGCTTGTCAGAGCCCTTAAGCACAACAAAGCAGCCATGAAGGAGGTGTCAGGAAGACATTCTCACTTTGGCCATCCCTACGGAGCTTGCATTCAGTTCAGGGATTCCTTGGTTTGTCTTATCACCACGTTCCCAAATTCCATAATCCTGTAACAACATCATCAAGAACAAAATGGCACGATTATATACAAAAACAATGTTCTGCCCCCTGTCCCACAACAACTCCCCACCCCTACATGAAATTAGTTTATTATTTGCCTTAAAAAAAAAAAAAAAAAAAAAAGAAGAAGAAAAGGGGCTCCAAGTCTCAAAAGAGATCCTTCTCATGTTTGAAAAGTAAACCCCAGCAGGATCACAGTCATGAATCACTGCCTTCATAGAACACACAAAGCCTTTTATCCCTCTTCCTGTGCATGTTTCTCACCATGTCCCTTCAACTTGGTTTGTTAACAACCTGCCCTTTCCAGACAGGCCCACAAGACTTATAGTTAGACATCAGGAAATAATATTAATTATCAATAAAACCCCCTATTATTATGATAGAACAAGTCATCCATGCAGCAGTAAATCCTCCACAGCCCTCCCAACATCTCCAAAGATCCTGCTCACAATGTAAAGTACTGACAGGTTCTGATATCTTCTCGTGGAAAAAACAAGTTCTTATTATACTTCTCCAGCAATAAATAATTTTCCACCCACGCTGGAGCAGTGTTCAGATGATTTACATATAAATTACTACGTACAGCAACTTTGTAGGCAGCCTCTATGTAAAAAACAAGATTCTGGATAAAGGTAACTTCATCAAGGGTGAAGATAATACGTAGCCCTGATCAAAAGAAGGAAAGAGAATAATTATATTGTATCAGAACTGCAATAGCTCCTCTTCAGTGAGTTTCATGCTTTTGTTTACTTGCTACCAATCCCTGCTCACTGAAATCGACGGAAAAACTCATCCTGATTTCCAAAGGTGAGGCAGCAAGCCTCAATACTTGCTACTGACAAAATACTTCAAACCCTACCAATACAGACTGTTTCAAAGACCAGCCAAAAACCACCTCTGTGAGGGTGACACTCAGACCATGGGTATAAAGCAGAGGCACCTGTGCCAGCTCTGTATCCCCAGAGCAGTGCACACCAATTCCTGCAGCTCCCCAGCCCTCTGCCTGCTTAGTGCCTAAGAATTTTCAAGATGACCAGGTGCCTGCTCTGCAGGGATCAATTGCAAAGGGTTTCAAGGGCAGAAAAACATGTAAGAAAACTATTCCTTATCCTCACAGGAGGAGCACGAAGAAGAAGAACACAAGATAAAACAGCACCAGTAAAAGAAAAAACTCTGATGGCACAAGTGCACCTCACTTGATGTTGCCACTCTCTGAAGAAATGTGGTTGCATCCGATGAAATCTTTAAAGATGAGACTTCTCTAACATGACTCTAATATCTCATGTATTCGATGCCTTGATTAAGGGCATAGACATTGCCAATTACTATAAACATGAAATTCCAAAAAAGGCATATCTCTTTTCCAGAGAAACATTACTTGCTTCTGAGTAATAATTATATGAAGATCTTTAGAGCTGGTTACTATTTTTTGTCCTTTTAAAATAAATGCTGGAATAGAAGAGGCTGCAGTAAAAGGCAAAAATATCTTCTGCTTACCTGATGCAGTCATCTGTGCCAAGAAGAGCAGGTAGAGGGAAGTTGCATCCACTTGTAGATGCCCCCACTGGTCATCCCCAACCACCGTGGCACAAGTTGCAGAGTTATACTTGGCATGGAGGCAGTCTTTGGTACTCTGAGTGCGTTTGAACTTCTCTACCTTATCTACCTAGAAAACATCACAAATCTCAAATCTGAAACATTTTGGAATAAATTCTCCAAATTATGTCAAAATTAACATTCTTAGGTGAGGAGAATCTTGAGGTCTTAATCCAGTTACCTCACTCAGTTTTGAATGATCAGAGGGCTTAAACACCACTCTGACTTTAGACTCCAGTTAAATCCACATCTCTACAGGAAAGAATACGATTAAATTACCTTGTTGAGTTCAGATCTAAACTACAGCATGCATCTTAGTGAAAATCAGTTTGCAAAGATAAAGCTCTAATTTAATCTCAAAATATTACTTGGACAAGAAGTGGAAGCAAGGTCAGTGTTTTGCTCAAGAGTTTTAAGAAGACTCCCCACACCATCATCTGCACAAACACAAGAACTACACGCTTCAATGAAATGCTTTGTACATACAACATCTACTAATTCAACTCAATCTTATAGCATTACCTGTCTCATCATGCACTGCAAGAGTCCCCGCATCAGCTTCACAACATTCTGCAGGAACAAAACAGACCAGTGACACTTTCAGCCTCATCAGCTCTCACAAACAACATTCAAAAGTGGCCAAGTTCACACCCTCTACTAATGCCTTGCCAAAGATAAAAAAGAATGTGTATTTGCCCAAAATGTTTCGTATGTTTTTTTTTTTTAAATATGCTGATCAGATTTTATTCCTTCATCCCTATCTAGGAGAAGTCTCTTCCCAAAGGTCCTCTCTAAACAGTGGAACAACTCTCCGTGGTCCTTCTATCCAGCTAAAGGAAGTAAGAAGAATGCTATGTCTTGTAAGACTATTAATACTAATAATTTTTTGAGTGACAGATCTAGGGAACGTTGGGAGATGACTTCAAGACATTGACATGACTGCAAAATCTGTAGAGCTTCTTCCACTCTTTATACAGTACAACAAAAATCAAGTGACTGGTAGAGAAAGGGCCATAAGTGTGAATGTAGAGAAGTGCAAGACTGGGCATTAAATAATCAACCCTACCTTTTCACCCCAAAAATATAGCCTCAAAATATGGTCATGCAAACTGAGTCAAGGTTATTCTGTCACCATGGACCTCCCTGTTTCGAGCAGGACATACCAGAAAAAATATACCCAGTGACTCCTAAACAACATCAGGACACCAACAGTCCCTCACTTCCCATTTAACCCACCTCTGCCTACACTCTCATTTCTGATAGTCACATTCCCAGGTGCAGATTTTAGTATTTGACTGTGTGAGTCCCCTTCCAATTCTCCAACACAGATCTTATCAGTCTGGAGACTGGTACCCTCTCTGCTATGATCAAACACACCTACAACTGTGCACAACCCCTGTGCACATTCCAAAGACTTGTACTTTAAATGGCATGCTTCTCTTTATGGAGAATAATGGTCTAGCAGATAAATTGCTGCAAGATCCAACCAGCCTGGGCCTGAGTTTCTGCTCCATAACACACCTCACGAGGGGCCTCAAGGTTTAATCAGAGGGAGGCTTGTAAATTGGAGCACAAAATCTCTCAGAAGCCTAATTTTCAACAATCAGCCAACCGATGGGAGTTTGACTTCTACATATTTTTGTTTTGTTTGCAGTTAAATTCAGATGTTAGCCTCTCTGCCATCCAGTTCTTCAAATCCTCCTTGCCAGAAGGTTGCCAGGGATACTGCACACCACACACCTCATGGATGTTGCTGTCTTTGCAACAAGACACATACTCTAAGCTGGGAAAGCCCTGTCAGATCCCAGACACAGCAGCAGTGCAAATGCATTCTCCAAAAACACTAGAGTAAGAAAACCCAAACAGTGGAACTGGTTTATGCCGAGCCTTGTCGCACCTGCTCGAGCTCGTAGGCTTTGGCTTTATCCTCATCCCGGTCCGCGTTCTTCCGATACGCCATTCCCAGCCCCCACACGGCCAGGATGCTGTAGATGTTGTCCCGGACCCAGGCATCCTTATGGTCCGCCCCGGCCGAAAGCAGCCCCGTCACTGGGTTCTGTCCACGGCAGAAGGAGTAAAGAACAAACATTACCATCTCAAGTCCCATCTGCTAAGAAGCAACACTTCTGTGTGTATTTAAGGGTCACAAACTAAAGATGATCTCATGCTAAGTGCACACTGTGGCTGCTCATGATTTCACAACAGAAGTGAGATCCCATCCTTCTTTCCCAAACTCACACAAGTGAAATGCAGAACTTATTTGAACATTTCAGGTTGTAAAGTTTACAGCATCCAGCTGGACATCTTCATCAGCAGCTATGTCACTGAGTGAAATTCAGAATACATCAAGGAAATGGAAATTTAAATTTTACATATTTATGAGGAAAATAAGGCATTGAGTTATCGCTAGAAATTGAGTGTGGGATATATGCTCCTCTATGTAACTGGTCTGTGGCACAATCTCGAGAAAGTAAAAAACCATTAGTGATCTTCTAGGAGATTAAAGAAGTATTTCTATATACCTGCCCACTGGGTTTATAATAGCTAAATGAAAGCAAAACCTTTTTTATATCCTCCTTTGGAAAACGTACAGGAAAAAATTTCTGAAGGTGTTGAAAAGCAGCACGGTCTGAAAAGCAGAGCACTGAGTAGTCTCCTGCAACCCAAATACTCCATTATATTTTTCATTGCATGATTAATTCTCATCACTTCACTATCCTCAATTCTTTTTAGACCATCTTTCTTGGCTGTACACTCTTGACGAACAAAATAAATGAGACAAAGAGTCAAAAGTTCAATAGAACTTTCAATCAAATCAAGCCTTTACAGAAAATTTCAGTGAATGAAGACCAGTTGGTGGGGCTGGTGTGACAAGGGGCAAAGATTACAGTAGTAAAGGCCAGTTTTACAAAAGTAAAATTTAAAAGGATACATCCACCAACTTTTCATTTCTCTCACACAATGCGGGGAGAAACTCAACTCATTATTTTTTAAAAAGTTGGTTTGAGGGGGAGGGGCTTTAGTTACAATTTTCTGGTCTCTGCAAGTGACCACTGAGCAGCACAGGGGAGACAGCCTGACAGCATGACCCAGCACAGTCAGCCCTATTGTTATGGTTTAATACAGCAATGCTTAGTGGCTCACTCAGAGTAGAAATGAAGTTCTGCTGCAACAGCCCTGCCTCAGCAAGGTCTTACAAACCAAGTAACAGCTGAAGGACCCCTACTCACCTGTCTGACTGGGAAACCAGACCATATGAATGCAAACAGCTTAAAAAACTTCTCTTTGATCTTGAAAAGTCCAACAACGAGTCACAGAAGTCCCAGTTCAGCACTGTGCCCTCATGACAAAACCCAGGATCTCAAAAGGCAGACCGCATACTCCCAACGTTTGTAGAGGACACTTTGTTTCCCTCCCTCCTATGCAGGACAACAAATGTCTGATCACCCACAGCCCTAGCTTGATAGAGATCACCCAGCTGTCTGAGAAATGAGCATTTTTATTTTTCCCTACTCTCCATGCTAGGCTAGCTGCCAGCTGGGAAATTAAAATGTCTCTGTGTACCAAAATGGAAATCCCAGAGAAATTGCCCATCCAAGACTTTAAAAGCTTATTCAGCTGCTAGGGAGGGATTTGCCTACCTCAAGAGGTTGCATTAAACACATCCACAGGCAGCTATCACCATTTCATCACCTTTGATTCCTCTACAAGTTGGTCTCAGATTTTGGGGTGCACTGGGGCTGGTTCTCATGGATTGACTACACATTAACGTCTTTCCTCATGCACATGCAGAATGTTAGCAGAACAATGTAATATACTGATTCATATTTTAAGTGGTTTTGTATTGGCTTTTTTTATAGTGTCTTCTCTTAAAAACTATTACTTTCTTCTATTACCTGCTGACGCCATATGAAAACAACAATGCTTATAAGGTGCTAAGGAACACACAGAAACACTGAGTGCACTTAATCCCACTGATGTCAAAAGGATTTTAGCTTAGCTAGTACTTCAAGCATTCCATTTATGCAGTGATGGCTAATTAGACCAGCAGGTCTCATCCTGCAAATCACACTGCACATAAGATCCACAGAGCAAAGAATTTTATCAGCACCATGAGCTGCCAGCTGAGAGCACTGCAACAGAAAGCTGATTGGTGGACTAAGACTTTAAACTGTTGTATCGTGCCCAAACCTATTTTTAAATCTATCTGTCAATCTGGAGACAAAAAGGCCCCCCAACACCCAAACCACAAAACACATCAGTTCCTACAGGGCAGCAGGTGTCAATAAGAACTTCAGCAGGACAGGCACAAAACCAGTGGAGCTCTAACAAGGGCAGCAAAGCAAGTAATTTAGCATCTTGCTGAAAGGTGCAAATTAAGCAGATTATCTCATTGATCTGTCAGGTGAAAACTGAGGTCAGCTCTACCAAAGCTGATTTGCTTGTAAAACCAGATGTAACACAATGCAAGAGAGTCTTGGGGATGGTCCCATGCAGGGCCAGGAGCTGGACTTGACGATTCTTGTGAGTCCCTTCCAATGTGATTCCATAACACACCTGGGGTTACCCACAAAGGTATGAGCTTTCCTTATCAGGTCCATATGCTTTTCACTTATAGTACCATAGCAATACTTAAAATGTACAGAGATGTTAAGTTTTACTATTTCCTAATCTTAAGATTCACATTTTTTCCTTATGTCATTCAATTTAACAGGTGTAATAAGCAGCTGAGAACATCCTTCTGATGGTGCTTTTCAATGTCTGCTCTGCTTCAGCACCAAAGCATCCCTCTGACCCCTGTTCCTGGGGGTACATGCAACAGATGGCAGGCCCCTCACAGACAGGAGCCAGTAGTCTGGTCTTATCCTCCTTTTACAACCTTGAACAGGATGGTAACTATCACTGTGCATGCTACAGGGACTGACAAGGACAATGCAACATCTGCAAAACAGGAAAAGGTTTGCTACTGACCTGATCCTGCAAAGTGCCACACAGAGAAAACTGTCAGCCCTGCTACAGTTGAACCTGTCCTTTGAACATATCTGCCTAGTACCACAATATCCTGCACTAAATACTGCCTCTAAAATCGCATTGATTTAGAGGGATTGGAACAAGCACAAGATCAATTGCTGCTACTGAGAAACCTGGCTCCTGGTGTATTAAACACCTGCTCAAAGCCCAATGTTCTGCATACACTCTATGTTGTCCTTGCTGCACCTCACAGAGGTGAGTGTGTCCCAGCCCTCTGCCAGAGCACAGCAGCTGATGTGCCAAGGCTGCATTCCTGCAGCCAGGGATGTGAGGTGCAGGGTCACAGTCATACATCACTCCCCAGCTGAGCGTTTTAAACACCTTCTGGTTCTTCTGCCAGGCTGTTCCTGGGCAAACCCATGGCTAAAACTCACCTCCCTGGCTCCTTCCTGAGAGGTACTAAGAAGGCAACAGCAGCAGTGAAGCAGCAGCATCCAAGCCCATCCAGCCACAGACTTTCTGCTCCCAAGAAAGACACAGTTGCATACGGCCCAAAGACAACCTTCCTAACTTGCCCAAGTAAGCACCGCATCTCTTCACCCAGCTAAACACAACATTTTCAATCTATTGCAGTGAAAAAACCAGAAAGACTATAATTATAGGGAAAAAAAATTCTAGAAACATACCTTGAGCATCTCTCTGGGTCTTCTTGAGATACCACTTTTCCTCTGCCTTGATGCTAGCCTGTGACTTGCTTTCCACACAAAGAAGAAAACTTACCTTCTTTCCCCACCTCTGAATTCTCCCAGACATTGAGCCCTTAGTGGAAAAGGCAATATATAGTCATGAACACTCATCCTCTTGTTTTAAATAGCAATTACAAAATTCTGGGTCACCAGTATGAAGCCCTGTATTATCATTTACTTACTGTTTTTACTATTGTTAAATATTAATATCATCAAGCCTTTCACGGGACATGTTTGTGCTCCGAATCTCAGAGGCTCCAGGTATCCCTTAATGGAAGCTGTTATCAGCATCCTCATCTTATAAACAAGGAAATCAAGGCAGACGTTGGAAGCCAAAACTACTTGCCCAAGGTCATCTTGCTGACAAAAGGCAGAGATGGGAACACAACTAAAAGCTTCTCCTGCAGCCCAGCACAACAAGAGCCAAAAATTATCTTCTCACATCATATATACCAGTTCTTGCATTTGTTTCTACTAAGCCTACAATAATTAGTACGCAAACACCAATTCACAGGTGTTTGGACCCTGTGCTCGAAACAGCCACTGACAAAACAGCCACTGACAAAAATCTTACTGACCAAAGTGCATTTGGGCCCCAGCCTCTTCTTTCACTTCTTGCAACTCTCATCAACAAACCATATTTGGTAACGGATCTGTGCAAAAAAACCCTGCTGCTCATCTTTATATACTGGATTGTTTTAACCAAAGCATGACACTGCTGAACACCTGAGTTCTCAGCGTACACCTGGGTGAAGCAAGCACACGAAGCAGAGAGCACTGCGCTGACCAGAAAACACACGGAACACAGGGTGGAGAAGCACCGCCCCCAGCCATCCCTGGCATTTTCGTTGTTCCGCAGACAGCCCCGCCTGACGCTCCAGAGCCTCAGCAGTGCGGACAGCGGGAGAACAGACTGGAAGCTCTGGACGTGCCCCGCGGCCACACGTGCTGCGGGGAGCACGCAGGGATCCGCACCGCGCTGTGCTGACAGGCACGGCACAAAGTCCTGCTCGGGACTCTTATCTCACACGGGCTAATTCTCCTGTTACTCTGTGTTTGCCTATATATATACACAGTGTGCACAAAGGGTGGGTGTATATCATATGGCCATGAAGACACTGTATACACAATACTATTATTATTATTTACAAGCTCAGACTCGCTGTTTTCCACACAAAGATTTCCAAGGTGCACTTACACAAGCACCCCCAGGATCCGGCCGGCCTTAGCATTCCCCGCGCTGCTCCGCAGGCGGGGGCGGCACATGCGGACAGGAGACAGTGCTCCGGCCGGAGCAGGGACGGATGTTCGTGTCCCTCCTGCAGCCCCCGCCCCGACAGCCGCCCCACGCCCCGGGCACGGCCCCACCGCGCCCGGCAACCCTAGCCCCGAGCAGGCATCCCGGGGCGGCGGCCGCTCCTCACCTGGTGGCAGAGGATGGTCCGCTGGACCAGGCGGGCGTAGCCGTCCAGGCGCACCCCCGAGTTGCTGCGGCTCCTCATGGCCCCAAGGCCGGCGCAGCTGCCCGGCCCGGCCGAGCTCGGGGTGGCGGTACCCGGAGATGGCGGCGGCCTCTCCCCGCCCTCACGGCGGAGCGGGGCGGGGCGGGAGCGGCCTCCGCCCTCAGGCACCGCGGGGACACGGGAACACCGCTGCACAGGGACCGAGAGGAGGAGGGGCCGCCTGGCGTGACAAAAGCCCGGCTGCATTTGTAAAAAACAGCATCGATTTTATACAACCTCTTCGTAAGTTCGTATGATAAAGCTGAGAATGCTAGAATATTTGTTGGAAGCTTTTCTTTCCCCCAGCCCCAAAAAACCCGACGGTTCTGAGATGTGATCGAATGAGAGCACGGAGCAAATGTTGCAGAGTAGCCGAGCGTGTGGTATTCACTCAAAATTCAGAAAGAACTTTTTTCCCGTTGTCCTTTTTTAATTTTTTTTTAAGTGAAATTGTAGCATTAACAGAATTACTATTGTAACTTTTCCTTGATGTTCTTCCTTTATTGACTGTCGTGGTTGAGAACGCAGCGTTCACAGACGCGTTCGTTCCCTCGGTGGCTGCCGGACAGCACCGCTGTGGGCTCTGCACAGCAGTAAAGAGGGCAGAGCTCGGAGGTTCCCTCATCTCCCTCTGCCAGAGCTCGGAGGTTCCATCATCTCCCTCTGCCAGAGCCGTGCGGTGAAATCTGCGCCGTGCCGAAACACGGACCCGCTCACTCTTCCCCTGAACTCCGCACCAGCCTCCCCCTTCGGGGCACTGCTTTTTAGAGAGGCTCCACTTAGGGACCAAGTTTGCTGAGCAGGGTGGTGCCAGCTGTACACGGTAGGTTGCTGCTTATCTTTGACTAAGCTTAAAATCTCCTTACAGATCCCCTAGATATCTTTGCAGCCATAAACTACTGCACAGAATTTTACTTTGTGCTCTGGGCAGGTGTTGCAGCTTTCCCCGAGTTCTGGATGTCCTGGCTAAACAAAGACCGAGAGACCAAGTACCAAAAGGATACTGTAACACCCAATGTAAAAACACGTTTTCAGCTAGATTGAGGATGAGCTCAATATTATGCTAAAGTATTATGCTGGTCTAAGTGCAAACTTTTTCTACAGTATGTGCATGCTATTAAGTGGCAAAGTCAGAAAGGACTCCTATCCCCTAGGAATATATAAAATAAAAATTATTTCAAGAATCCTAACATATTTTAGTGTTCAAATATAAAAACAAAAAGAAGACTCCGAGCAGGTCAGTGGAATACGTGTATTCATAGGGAATTTAATTACTGAAGCCAAGCTCAGCTATGTGTTTTTTCTTCCAGCATTGCTGTGGGAGAGCTTCAGCAGATTTGAGGGCAGGCATTGACTGGACTTATGTCAGGGTTTTCTCTGCTAAAATCTAGACCTGTCAGAACCATGCAAGGTAAAATACGTAGCAGACAATAAATGAAAAAGCTGGGTCATCTTTTTCTCCAAGAAGTTACATACTGTTGATCCTGTAATCTGAAGAATTGTAACGCAGCCCAGTATTAATGACACATTTATCTAAAAGACAAAGTTTATATATTTTGTGTTGTTCTTGCTACAAATTTATTACTTTTTTTTACAGTTGAAATTATAAATATAAGAACATTAAATAAATTTACAAGAAACACTGCAAAAGCAATTAGCCAAACAGTCAAAGCATTCACAGAAATGTATTCCAGCTACTAGCATTCCAAGATGGGCTTTTACCAACACGCAGCTAAAACCCTGTGGATAAACACAACATGTCCTTTAAATGCTCACCTTAAAAGCATAGTCAGAGTAATCTTGGATGTGACTGAAAGAACCCATGTGCTGCCCAGAGAACCACACTGGGGTTTGAGTACTGAAGAGGTTCAATTGCTAACTCCAAGAGAGCCCCAGATAAGAGGTATGTAACATGCTTTTTGTTCAGGAGAATATTTTCAGGGGGCCCCACTGAGCCCTCCCCGCTGGGAAAGCAAAGTCCTTGCTCCCCTTCAGCATGCACCTGCTTCATGCAGCCTCTCTTTACAGGGCCTGGTACTCTGCAGCCTGGCACCAGTTTGTCCTAGTTTGCTTTGGGAGCATCCAACTTTTGCCCAAGAATGCAAATTGAAAAAGCAGTGGCCACAGCTGCACATGTGTGTGAGGAAGAGGAGGTAAAACCAGTGCTTAGGCCAATTTTTGTTCAGGAGAAATCATCACAATGTTGTATGGACTTTCAGCTGTTTTACATGAAGAGCCAAAATCAATTTTGTTCAGGTAAATATCACAAGAAGAATGAAATTATGCTCCAGCAATTACTGAGCTAGTGCCTCAGTATTTGGTTTGTCAACCAAGAGCCAAAGCACAAGCAGAAATTCTCATTAGAATACCTCAAGAGCTGCCCCTTAAAAAATTGCCATGCAATGAAACAAACCATTTCTCAGCTACTAAATATAGCACCTGTCATTTATTATTTCTATTTTTTCTTCAACTTGCCTTCCCCCACCCCCAAAAACTTCTCTACTTTTTGTCATTGCAAATGAGAAATGGCAGTGTCTTACCACTCAAAATAAATACTGATCCTGGTGAAATCAATGGCAAAAACTGATGAGTTCACTCAAGCCACCAACACAACTTAGTTGTACTTAGTAACCTACTGACTACTTTATTTAGTACTCCATTCATGGCACTCTATTTGAATTATACCAAATTTCTATCTCTCTATGGTGTACTAAAAGGTTCAAGACCAATTGTGCTTGTTATTTACAGTTCTGCATTTAGTGAATATATTCAAACCACTAAGTGACCCACTTACTGGACAAATTAACTTTTGTATTATTCTATGTTAATTAACTAAAGAAAAATGCAAAGTTACAATAAAAGTTACAAACAAAATACCAGTTATTTTTCTATACATGGTATATTTAAATTTATATTACAAGAAATAAATATAAAAGTATTGAAATGCTTAAAGGTTGATATTTTCTGCTTATGTACATCTCTGCAGAGTTTGATACTAAAACGTACAAAAAGTTGAAGACAGTGTAGCTAACATTTTTAAAGTTAACATCGTTTGTATGCACAAATTGTAACTTTCTACATTTATACAATACTACTAAGCATTACATCGAGATAAACTTAATTATATTGAAAAAAGTCTAAATAAAACTTTTGTTTAAATGTAAAAAAAAAAAAAAACAAACCCTCAAAAAACTCCACTCTGTTGAAGAAACAAAATGGAAGTGTGCCAGCTGTAATCTGACATCCAAGACCTTGTCAAAATAGTAGGTTCCTTTTTTTTTTTAAATAATTGTCCTTGTCAATCCATTGCATGGCTGCCTTGAAGTTCCAGTACCATATATTAAATAAAACCAGTTCTTGGTCTGCTCACATTATGTAAAACTGCTAAAGTAAAAACTCTACTTCACACTGTAAAACAATGTGCTGTTTTAAAAGGAAATCACATTTTCTCCATAGAGCTGAGGCTTCCTCTCTTTGAAGTCCTTCTGTGTGAGATTTGACTTTCTTGGCTGCCAGTATCATCCTTGTCTTGGAATACAAGTTGTTTGCCTGAAAAGTCATGGAGACACACATCACCATTCTGTACACTGAAACAAACACCATTCTTCTCACTGGAAAGATGGCCTGTTGAAACAAGAAAGGTTCAGAATCAAGCCTCCCATGCATTTTAGTCACTGTAGGGAGTTCATACACTCTCATTTTATTCATGCAACAATTTTAAAATGTGTATTTTCAGTAAATATTTTGTATACATTTCTTTTCCTGTATGAAATGCACATACTTGAGAGATGTTAATATATTTATGCACAAGGATTCTATATTTTAAGCAATGAAGGTGACAATACTCAAAATGACTTGGAATAAGTATCACTAGGTAAGATGCATAATTTAATTATCTGCTTTATTGAATTAAGTTTTAAAGGTATCTCAAGTGTGCCATTCATTTGAAAGAAGAAATTGTTTGAGAATACAAGGAATTTTTTTTGCCTTTGAAAGGAAGTCAGCTTACAGCATTTACTTCTGAAGGACAATCAGAATATGGCCTAGGTCTGATCATGGGTCAAAATCATATTTAGACTGCAGAGAATCTCACACATTTAGGTGACCCCACAATGAACACATCTAATACCACTGCTGACTGAAGCCTTTTAATGAAATGCTCCACAAATGTTTAGTTCATTGTATAAGTCTCCTGCTTCTATGTATCATGTTCTAAATATTTTTAATGAGAATTTGGGGTTTTTTATTGTAAGTATTTGTGCAAACACTTCAGTTTGGATTTTTTAAACATTTAGTTACTAATTTAAGCAGCCATCAAGCACTTAAACAGGCACAGTGTAGACAGGGTAAGATGAGCAGAAAAGCTGTGTTCATTAATTCAAATAAGAAAAAGGTTGAAATTATAGAAAATAACCATACTTGCTAACAGTGTGATTGTTGTTTAATCCCTTGACTAACACTGTTTTATCTTAGGAGTGTTAAAAATAGCTGTGCCCTAATGTTAGGGCAAAAGCTGAGAAGAAAATAAGGCTTTTCTGTGAACAAATTCAGAAAGGTGGTTTGTGTTCCTCAGTGAGGAAATCTGCAGGAAATCTGCCATATGATACCTAATGGTATTCACATGTCTGTAACATGCAACTCTGCAAGAGAAAAACTGAAAATAAATATTAGAATGCCATGAAAAGATAAGTCCACTAGGAAAGCAAAGTCACATGTTATACAGACATCCCACACTTACCATGGTAAGTCATTCAGTCCTGAATCTGGAATAGCATTTCAGTAGAAGCAGTGAGGCTAAAACCATCAAGTGTTTACAGCTCAGTATATTTATAATATAGGTCTTAATTTCTACAGTGTTTTCGGTGGTTTTGGAGGTTGCTTTTTAAATGAAGTGTTGCAACGTTATTTTCAAGTTCCAGCTTTGAGAGGAGAGCAATCAGGTGCAGCAAATTAGAAGATCCCATGTCTAATATCAACTACTGCTACTAACAGCAGTCTAATACCTTTTGGAGGCATTAGCCTTGCTCTTCTGAGATATAACTGCCCCATGTTTGGATGATTAGGTGTAAGGAATTCCTCCAAGAGCTTTGCTGGGAGCTATCCAAGCATAGGTTTAGCCTTTTCTTACTGAAGTTCTAAGGACCCAGAAGAATTATTTAGTGAAACTATGCAGGCAAGGTATCATACAATCCTCTTGATATGAATGGAGAATGTGGTATGAGGTTCACAGCATTCAAAATAGACAATAAAATAGGAAATTAGGTGGGTCACCCGAGATATCCATGTTTGAAAGTGCACAGGAACAAGGTTTTACCAAAATTCTTTCAGCTGCTTTTGTCTAAGAAGCTTTTGGCACAGGACATACAGACATTCACACTGGAAAGGTCTGATTATGTGAATATAGTAGGACAGAATTGGAGCACATCCAACAGAATTGGCATCACTCAATGGTTTAGATCATCAGTTTAGCATCCCATTCTAAAATACCCAAAATAACAAAACTTTTTCCAGAAAGCCACAACAGGCTCATTCACTCAGTTGCTACAACAAACAAACTCAATAGAACATTTCTGCTATCTTTCTTTCTGTAGAGAGAAAAGCAGTCAAAATGCTTTTTGTATAAGCATGTCAGATGTTGCAGGGAGAGATGGCTTCTTTCATCAGAGTAATTAACATAGCAGGGAAAAAAGAACCCTACAAGACATGCAGACTTTTGTGCCTGAAAATTTCTCTCTTTGAAAGGAAATACTTCTACCTGAAAATATTGCCTTACTTTGTATCTAAGGATAGTAAGTGTTACTTGATTCCAGTTCTGAACTGATCTGTTAGATAAAAAGTATGTTAATTATTGCATTATGTGGTGTCCAAATCTAGGGAGATTTTACAAATGAATGTAAAAAATCCCCAAAAAATCTCAATTTGTAAAGCTGTTCAGGGCATATCCAAATGTCATCTCCCAAAGTGTGATTTCTCTGCAATATGCAGTTAGTACACTCAAAGGAACTGTAACCTCTAATCCACAGATGAATTCCATAGCTTTTACTCTGTACATCTGAGAGGTTTTCTAGTGATACAACCCTATTGATTATGTGCTGTCCTCTGACAGCAAGAAATGAGGACAACACAGCCTCTCCAACCATGTTCAACAACTTCATAATAAACATTCTGTTGATAACATGACTTCTTAGCCTCAATTCTTGATCAGTTGGGAAAAATACCTAGGCACATAGGAGTAATGTCTTCTGAGTTTTGCTTGACTTAGGGTTTTATACATTCCAGATTTGTAAGTTATTTTTCTGTTTGAAAAACTGATTATCTTTACTGATAGCTCAAATCAGCAGCATGACATGTGCCCTGCAAGAGTATGCAGAACTAGATTATGTTCACCGAAAAAAGATCAGTTTATAGTAAGTACATTCAATGGTGATTCATATCTAGTTTCCCCAACGACAAGCCACAGCAAATTGCAAGTGAAACTGAATGCAGTGCTACTTACACCTGCATTTCAGCTTCTCAGGAACAGAGCAGAGGGCAGCAGCACAAAGGACAGTACTATGTTAGAACAGGAAGGATGGAGAATTTTACTTCTGAACAAACAGTATTTTGTATTATACTTACCATTTCCGTTTGCATGGACTGAATAATCATTATTCATTAACAGTGTTGTAGAGTTAGTGGAGTTACTGTTTGATTGTAAGGAATTGGAAGAACTTGATACTCCTTGATTTACAGTCTGCTTCTTTAAACCATTCGTAGCAGTTCTACTCCAGTCTAAAACAGAAAATAACACAACTCATACAAGCACTATATAAAAATATAGTTAATAATGCAACTGAATTGATGTAAAACCAAGGCTTTATACAGAAATATATTCTCCTAAGAATTTAATTACTCTTGATGGTTAAAATTATTTAAATGTAGTTCCTTTTCTCCTGTCCCTTTTTAAAATACAAGCAGCCAACTGTCATAGTTTTACAACTGCAGATCAGATCAGATAAATAACTAAAAATAAAGCACAGTTGGTCCTATAAGTGAAAGTGTATAAAAAGTACATGGCTTTACAAAAGGACTACTTAGCAACAAAATAACATAAAGTAATTAATGTCTTTTCTTGGTTTAAACCATGCTTCGCTTTGTTTTTGTGGAAGTCACTGGTAAAACTATGGTTGATCCAGAAGCCGGAACAAATCTTACCATTTCTAACTGACCAAAAGTCTTCTGCAAAGACATGCCTTTACCCTGCAGTGGAAGAGGTCACATCTTAGCAGTTAACAGCTTAAGGCAACAGCATGTAAACATGCAAGAGCTGCATCAGCTACCACCTTTAAAGAGTATAATTTTGGAGGTTTACTGTATCTTGGATAATAAATTAGAACTGCAACTGCAGCAACATGATCAATTGCTTTTTTTTTTTTTTTGTAATTATTACAAAATACCAGGAACTTAACAGTAAATATAAGTATTCAGAAGTTAAAAAAAGAAAAATTTACCAGAGTTTTCAGCCAGCCTGAATTTTCCACAACAAAGATATCTTCTCCACTGTTTACGGACATTCTCCTTTGTTACACAGTAGAAGATGAAAATGAAGAACCCTGCAAAGCAATAAAATAAAAGACTGTTGCAAAATTCACTTTTACTACTTCCTAATGAACAATGTTTTGGTTTTCTTTCATTTATTTTAAATTTCTAATAGTAATGACACCTTTCTTTGCTGAAAAAGTTTACAACTCTGAACACTACAGAGCACTATTTCCTTACATAGATTAATCATACACACAAAAGACAAAACAACAAATACAAACAAATGCACAAAGTGCGTGAAGTTTCCCTCTATCAAACAAAAAGGGAAAAAAAATCTGTTGATCTTGAAATTTACTTAATGCTTTTGGAAAAGAACTCAAAGCAATATCATAGAGAGGCTGTGATACCACACTGTCCAGACTATGAAGCTTTTTTGGAACATGGTGTGACACTGTTACATCTTTTATTAGCAGCTTACCCGTTACTACCAATGATACAAAATTTTGAGCACTCATACAAAGAAAAGAACTCATATCTAAAATAATAATAATAAATGTTACCCCCTTTACCACAATTTCAAATATTTTCTAGAAGGAATGGTGCTCATCCCATCTCCAAGCAGTGCTACATTACAGTCTCTTTGTCTACTTCTCATTCACTACTAACTGATCCAGGAGGGCATCTAACTTTCCCTGCTAAAAAGTTCATCACAATTCCCCCCATAAGGGAAAGTGGCACACACTCTTTGCACAGTTTCCAATCTGCAATGGGAAACAGTCATATTAGATTTAGAAGGAATAGTAAATAATAGTAAATAAATACAGCAAATAGGGAAGAGGTCTATACACTGAACTGCAATTTTCATTGCTTTAGTCTCTCTGGGAAATAATTCAGCCAGTTATCTAAGTGCCATTTAAGCAGAAGTTTCAGAAGGGCAGTTCAGGTATATTCAGGACACTGTGGACAGTCACAATACCTCTTGTTTGTATAAAAGACTTTGCAGCGACTCTGCTTTTGGATATGTCCAGTACCACCCTGGCCTTTGCAAAACTTCATGTTTTCGTATCTACTTCCCATATGTTCTTAAGTACTATATAGGCCATGCTTAAGAGTAGGGTCACTAACTTGTAGATGTTGCAGCCTTGCCTGTCTCAATGACCCTTTGCTGAATGTCAAACCTCCCCCAGAAGCCTAAGGAGAACTGAAGAAATGATACAATTTTCACTACATTAATTGCATTATAACGTGAACACTTAAGAGTAACTGTGTATTCAAAATTCATCTGTTTATTAGTGAAACTCAGTCACTTCCAGGGGTATCTGGTTTGAATACACTTTTTAAATGACAATATTTATAAATATACCATGCCTATAGAAATAGTATCTAGTTTCTCTGTACCTTATCGTAACAAAACTGCAATTTAAGATTACTGTAAAACAGTACCATCTCATCTCTAATACAATTGATATGATAGTGCACATAGCAAAGTTAAATTTTTATTGCTGAATCAAGAAAATGACATTTCAAAATGTTTCATTTGTTATAATATACAGAGAGAGCTGTTACATGGAGGACAAACTTACCTTGCAAAGTGTTGAAAATAGTAAAGAGGTAAGTAAATACCTCATTTACTGTGAAGAAAGCAAACCCCCAAGTAATTCCCAACAAGAATGTGAGGCCAGCAACACTCCTAAGGTCTTGGATACTGGTTTTCCTTTGAGCACCGAGTTGTTTCTTCTTTTTGATACGACAGAGCTGGATCAGCACAACAATGAACATGCTGATATTGATCAGGAATATCAGGCAAAAGTATCCCACAGCAGTAATATAGAAGACAATTCTATTTTTGATCCAGCAGCTAGAATGAAAGAACAGTCTGTCAAATATTATCAGAAACAGAAATTAAGTGAAATTAAGAAAAATTTATAGTTTGTTGCACATGCAAACCATTTTTGCCTTTTTACAAAAAAAGTGCTTTTTTTAGCCAATGGATATAAGTCTTCATATAGGCAATAACCCTAAAACACATGACATACCATAGAGTTATACCATTTCAAAGCACTAATATTGCTTCCTTACCTTCCTCCCCTTTACTTTAAAGAAAAGCAATTTGTGTGACATCCCTCCAACCCCCACCCTCACCTTCCCCAAAGAACCTCCCTTTAACTCACAATTCATCAGGTCCATTTATTGAAACTTTTCCGGTGGTTATAAGTCCATAATTATCTGGTGATATTGCCAACACAATGGACACAACTACTGCTGGTAACCCTAAAAGATTATGACCAAACACATACATAAAAATCCTAAGAGAGACAGTATTATAAGGATTTGAAATTATTGTATTTTTCTACAAAATCTACAACTTGTTTCTGAAATTTGGCTGTTGAATCCTGCTGACTACTAGCTGTCTGAAAAATTGCAGCGTTCAAACTGCTCAGGAGCACAACTTGCAAAGGAACAAGAGGGTCCTCCACAGTCAGCTCCCAAACTTTCTGAATAAACCAACAAATATCATCAGTCTTCAAACTGATTCAAAATATCTCTTACAGGATAACTGATTTTCTTTCTTACATACGTTTTAAGAAACAAATAGGAGACAAAAATCAGACCCAGAATCTTTTCATCCTCTATCCAGTTAGATCTGGTTTTGCTGCTTTTTGTTAGCAAGAGTGCTATTCCAGAAACAGAATATATATACTTATTGGCATTTATTCTCAAAATAATGGAAGCATGCACTTTCAAAACTAGTTCTATTGTACTATCACAAAGAAAATTTATCATCATTTTGCATTGCAGAAACTTCAGTTCTGCAGCTGGGGGGACTCTCTGCCTCAGAAAGGTGGAACATATATCATAACATTTAATGATTGCCTAATTTTAATTTCTGACCTGTGTCACATCAACTGAAATACTTGACAAGAGGAATTATCTCTTTAGCATAAAAGGAAAAAAAAAATACATACCCCAACCAACAACACAAAATTTAAGAATGTATTTCCGTACATAGGTGTTAAAGACTTTCACAAGGGCCAGGTACATGTGGAAAGCTTCCAGGCCCATCCAGGTGAAGGAAACCAAGAGGAAATAGTGAAGAAATACTGCAACTGCTATACACAGGCCTCGTGTATCATACAGTGCAATCCATGAGTCAAGGAGAAAAACTAAGTTGAGTAGAAGTAATGCAGCACACAGCTGAATAAGTATTTTGGAGGGGTAGTCTCTCCGGATTTTCCTAAAAAAAAAGCAAATTTGTGAGATGACAACAGTTCTCCATGGATCCCTGGCTTATTTCCTCTCTTGCAATCCTTGGCATTCACAAATGCCAAGAAAAAAAATAAATTACATTTTCATTCATATACAATGCTTTGTGTGGTGCATTTATACACGGAGAGAATAATTTACAACATACTTCCAAATTAATGGTCTGTATATATAAAGTTTTTATAGAAAAGGTTACATAAATAGAAACAATAACTTTAAGTGTTTAGTTCCACAGGTTTTTTTTTTACACTGTAGGTCAGACTACTTGTTACATTGCTATACAAATCCCAAATGTGTCTGTTCTTTATCGCTAAACTAGATCAAGCTTTTGACTGGGTGTCTAAAGCTTTGATAGAGACAAGCCCCAGTCTTAGAATAATGAGAGAATAAAGAAAGAATACAAATGCTTTTAAAAATGCTAAAATTCTGTACTTCTTTTTGTATGCTGTATCTTAAATCTTCTATTATGATAATCCATTATAAAACACTTCAGAGTGCTACTTCTTCACATCTTACTGCCTAGAGCTTCATGATAATTCACGTGTTCATAAGATAAACATTTCTGAAGACTGAATCAACATCTTCCTGGTGAACTGTGCATTATTTGTGGAGACAGAATTCATAACTATTGAAAAGGATTTCTCAGTGAAGACTATAATCAATCACAATTGAAGAATAATGGGAGCTCAGCTGACTGTGTACTTACTCAAAGGCTATGTAGGTCACAAGAGTAACAGAAAGAAAAATTGCAGAGAGGCCACAACCTATATATGATATAAAAGTCAGTACCAATTCTTGTGTGGGATTCAAAGGAGTACTTCCATACAAGTCCTAAAACAGAAATAAAAGTTATTTTCAGAGAACAGGTTTATTTAATGGATAGAAGATTAAAAGATTTTAAAAACCATCAAAATAAATCAAAATGCACCTTTCCCTCTACACTTATAAATAAAAAAACAAATTACTCAATTCTTTTCATCATGGCTTTTATAAAAAGTTAGATTAAAAAAAAGCCAATCTAGTCTTGTAAAGAGCAGGGACTCCATGACCTTTATGGGTCCCTTCCAACTTGAGATATTATTTTATAATTCTATGACTCTAATAATGAAAACCCATTTGATTAAAAACCCGTTTTAAATTTGATTTCCTAAATTTTATTTCCTAGATTATAAACAGCTGCCTAAATGTAAAAGCTGCAGCACTTAAAAGTAGTTTTCCTTCCTGCAGTGGAACCCAAGGAGTCAACAACAAGAAGTTTAAGCATGTGACTATTTGTATGGCTATCTGTATTAACACTGAAGTGAATAGAACCGGAGTATTATTTATTAGTTTGTATGAGCTTATTGGGTCTGTTGTGCTTAAGACAACTCAAGGTCAAATGTGTTCTTGAATCAGGGTTGCATAATTTTGCATAGAGATTGCATAATTTTAAAAATAATTACCATCAAAACTGCAAAACTTGTGAGATGGTTGCATGAACAGACTGTTTCATTTACTCCACTTTCTTTAACTGTGCAACCTTCGTATGACCAGCCTCCATGTCCACCTGTTAAGAAAATCAGCTTTGTTATTCATAAAAGGTTTCATTTATGTTAACATGAATTAACGTAGCTAAAACAGCATAGCATCGTGGGTGATCTCAAGTACTTACCATTTTTATTAAAGTCCCAAAAAACACATCTAACCGTTGAATTATCCTGTTTAGGAGCAGAAAGAAAAAACAACAGCTTACTAAACCGTGAGTTTAGATCAAATGATTTATGAATGATCTACAAAATTTAGGCAAAAATAAACACTGTATACAGCAAATATGCCTGTTCTACCCGAACACAAAATTAATTTAGGATTATAAAAGGATTAATATTGCAAAATGCATGCAAAAATACACTGAATAAATCTGAAGTCACCAGACAGGAGAGAGGTGTTGTGCTTATGCAAAGATTCTGTTCCTGGTAGAATCTTTTGAATGCTCTTTCATTGTCTTCCCACACCATACAAATTCTTGGGATTTCTTCTCCTTCCAGACATTGTAACTTTTGAAGTCATGACCACACAGAAAATGAAAAACCTTTTCATTTGCAAATATTTGATCACTTCCTACTATCACAATGCTAAACATTTACATATAGATTTCCCCACATACATGCAAATTCTATAAATACCAGGAGAAATACACTATATTGCTGTAAATATCAATACTTCTACAGTTTTATTTCAAAACTTTTTATTATGTCAAAACAAGGAAAGATGCCACTAAGCCAGCTCCTGAAAAAAACTCCAGGTGCATTGGTGGAATCCTTACATTTTTCACTTTATGATAATTGAGTATTTTAAACTCTCTTAAGAGATGAGATAGAAGACTTTAATCCTTGATGCTAATTTTAGAAAGGGATGGTGTGTAAGAATCCTAATACTTCCAGATGACACAATCCTGTGTTTCATTTCCCCTAAGAAAAAATACTTATTTTCTGGCCATGCAACACCCACAAATGTCATGACTGCAGCATCTATTACCATAGCAACCCACACTGTCAGTCTTGCCTCTGAGAGCTTTTATTCTTTGTAGAATATAACAAAAGGGTAAGTAAGAAAGATAAAAGCTGGATGAATTTCTGATAGAGCAAAATTACCTTACACTACTTGAGAACCAAAATTTATACCAGTGGTAAATAAGCAAACAGGAGTGATTTTTAATGTCTGGGTAGAGATGAAACATCCACACTAGTAAAGCAGAACAAGCTAGCCTCTATTCTTAGTAAAATGTTTCCACTACATAAACTTCAGTGGAGGCAACAAAACTGTACTTTAAGTCTGCCAAAATGTAAATTTTACCTGATTAGGCTTGATATTCTGCAAAATGACAGTAACATTTGCCCTTAAGTTGCTAATTGTGAGGTTAGCAACACTCGATGATATAACACCACTGATTAAAGATGCATTCTTCAAGGACAAATCCTGGAATGACAAAAAAAGTGCCAGATTTTAGAATTTTAAAGGAAACAATACTAGAGTACAGCATCCACAAGCTCATTTACTATGCAGAGCAAACACTGGACAAAAATAATTTTAAGTCAGAAGTTTCAAAGTGTGTTTTGTGGGGAAAAAGAATCCATTCATATTGTGCTCTAAGCTTAAATTTAAAATCCTTATGAACAGCGGGCCAAAAAATACCTGGAACACAGTGGTCTTTTTAAAGAAGTTGAATATAATTCTAGAAGCCAACTCCAACTCTTCAGTGGGGATATTTTTCAGCAATGATGAAGGAACTGTAATTGATCCAAGATTATTTAAATTCTGAATTCTCTGAACTCCTAGAGAGATCTGAAAAATAAACACCAGGATTATGCTTTGTTTCAGTCTCGAAATAAATAAATCATGATTCATTTTCAGTTTAAATTTTCAAAATAAGTAAGTATCTCTTTAATTACTGTCAGAAACCTACTGCTGCTCTCATTCATCTCCTGCTCTAATGCATAAATAGCACTTACAAGACTGAAAAATACATCGCATTTCAGGTCTGCCTACCATTGAAAATAATCTGGCTTTAATCATTTCCCTACAGGGACATAACATACTACTGTGTGTTTTGTATTGATTTGAAAAAGGTGAGGAGCAAAATCTCAGGTAGCTCTTTGTAACTGTAACTATGTAGGGAGATCAATATTTCACAACACGAAAGTCTGCAAAGCCAAAGAATTTTTATACCCTGTAGGAAGTATGTCAGAATCCAGGAAGAGTGTAAATAGCTATTATTTGTAAATACATTTTTAAGTTCAGGAGGTTAAGTTTATGTTCTTATCTAAGAACATAAACTCTAACTTATTGATCATCTGACAAAAATTACAAAAGTAAACTGGATAAGCTACAATTCAGGTACCTCAAGAGCTTAGTGATGAAATACTGTACAAAAAGGGATCTGAACTTTCACCCATTTTATGTGCTGTGCTTACAGGCCAGAGAGCTTTGCTTAGTACAAAATGTCTCAACATTCCTGTTGTACATTAGTCCTTTACACACAAATATCATCACCTAAGAGCTCCTGGGAGATGTGAAACATTGCAGAAAGAAATTATATGAGTACTGAAAAAATGGATGTAATAAGAGTAACAATGTGAACTTCCCAAAGTGCCCTAACAATGTGGTTTAACTCAACTCACCTATCAGACCAGCACAGTCCAAATGTTTTTTATCATGCGTCCCCTAAAAGTTTTTGAGCATGAACCCCAGTATATACCTATCCATAGGTTACATATATGAATTAGTCTACTAATATACTATGCAAATTTAAAAATATAAAACATATTAAAATATCAAGATTAAAAATTACTTTTTTAAAATGTATGTTTTATTTATTAATCATATAAATTACATTTTCCTGCACTGCAATGGACTGTTGTGGGCACACCCTGGGGTACTCAAACCCCACTTGGGAGATCACTGGTGTAGACAGCCATCAAAGAAATCCTGAATTCCACAAAAGCACTCCTGTTGCTCTAGTTTGAAGTAGATGATACATATTGAAAATTTTCAGATTTTCATTACCAGTGCCATGAAATAAAAATCATTCCTTAGCACATAAGTATCTGCATGTCAGCACTACCACCCTCTAGTCATCTTACATTCATGCACTACATATTGCTAAAAAATAGAAAAGAATTCAAATGTTAAACATTTATATAATTTTCAGTAACACTGGAAAGTTCCAGTACTACGTATGGCTTACAATACATTAAACTATTTTCTTCTCTGAGGAGGCAGAATGTGTCAAAATTGGTCCAAAACTTTCCATCTCTCCTTGCTTAAGCCTCCCAGGCTGGTATTGTCCATTATTTTCTCTGTCATGAGGGAGGTTTTGAATGAGATAAAGGGGATCCAACCAAACTTTCTAAGCACTTCTTTCTTGGTGAGATGCCACTAGTGACAAATGTCTGAGCATCATTATCCAAGCAACACACATAATAGCTCTTTCTTGGAACCCTCTACAATTAGTTCTTTCTCACAGATGAAGTCATCTTGCAACACTCCTGACAAATTTCAGCACTGTCATGGTGGTTGAATACATGACTCATAATTCAGGGGGCTTGGGGCAAAGTTATTCTGCCAAGCACTTTGTCCATTCTGGTGCTCTAGCACACCCTCTCCAACAGCTCATTAGTTCTGCCAGTTACTGCTAAGTCAGCTCTCTTTTACACCTATTTCCACAGTTGAAAATTAAAGGAAAAACTGTGTAGGGCTTAAAAAAGAGTATGAAACTGACATGAACTAAAAATCCTGAAACTGACATAAACAAAGAACAAACTCATTCTCCTATAAATATAAAACCATAAACACTTTAAAATAAACGTTTGACTATTTGCAGGTATTGTAAATATTTTGTAACCTGGAGATCAGCTGAGTCCTGGACAGCAAAAGACATTTGGTTGGAGCGAATTCTGTTGGTTTTGACAACTGCCAGAGCCAAGGAAGGGGAGGCAAATTCTGCAGATGATGCTGACAAGTTTAGTTTTAAGCCAATATAGTCCACCAGTTTTATAATTCTGTTGAGAAAAAGTACACTTAGTATTACCAAGCACATACATCTAAAATTCTCAAGCAAGTTATGGTAATGGAGTATTAATCCATATGTACTGCAAAATGCTCACTTATTATGGTGGCAACAAAACAACCCCAGTGTTTTCTATGGCATTATATTACAGTAGAGCTGGTAACATTAGAATGACAGTCCTTCCACTTTGAAAAACAACATTAAGGAACAAGAAATATTCTTCTGGATTATGATTATGAAAAAGTGAAACTTGCTGAAGCCAATTTATCAATCAATCATGTAATCAATTGCCAAAATGACCTACCTGTTAGAAATTCGTGGTGGTAATGGCTGAGAAGCAGTGAGGATACTGCTCACCTCATTAACCATCCTTTCTACATCTTTTGGCTCTATTTTTCCAGCTGCTAAATCATTTTCTATTTTGGACACAATTTGCTCAGCTGTGGCGACACTGATGGTGGTGTGTACAGAAGTTGTATTTGTGGTAGCTGAAAGCGTTTTTCCTGTGACAAATGAGAAGTTAAACATTGTGTTCAACAAATGACATAAGGTTGGAGAAGCAGAAAAATTAAACAGTTCTCTTGATTAAAAACTTGTATCACTACTTGTAAGGTTTCTCAACAAGTTATGCAATTCCTCCCTATCAGCTACTTTTCAGAGAGTGGTAATTAAAATCTCATGAAAACAAAGCAAGGTTTCAAACTGCCAACATTAATTTCACATTTTATTGATTTCAAAGTTCTATACATCAGACCACTAATATATTAAATAACCTATTATTTTGAATTTTTAGCCACTGAACACCTGACTGTAGAGTAAAATCAAGATAGTGTCAGAAATTTGAAAAGAAGCTTGTAAAGATGTGTACAGTTTTCATAAGAAAATACATAGTCACCAAGAATATTCCCAGTCAACAAAAATACTTTAAGGATGATCCAACATTACTGTGCAGTATTTTAAATATTAGGTTAATTTAAAAAATCTACCTTGCTCTCTGACTTAATTTTTTTCTGTCCAAAAGACATTCGTTTTAACAGAAATTGAGCACTGTACCTACCTATGACAGTTACTAACAATGGTTGTAGGGTAAGTTATCACCCACCATGCCCAAAGGCATCAGAATGTATTTCAAAATATGTGTACACCAAATGAAAGTTGTCTCAGAGTCTTCACATAGAACAGAATCACAGAATCACTTAGCTTGGAAAAGACTTTTAAGATCATCAAGTCCAGCCTTTGAGTAAACATCACCTTGTAAACTAGACCAGAGCACTGACTGCCATGTCCAGTTGTTCCTTGAACATCTCCCGAGAGAGTGACTCCACCATATCCCTGGGCAGCCCATTCCAGTGTAACAACCATTTCAGAGAAGAAATTCTTCCTGATGCCCAGCAACCTTCCTGGCACAGCTTGTGGCCATTTACTCCTATCCTGTCACTGGTTGCCTGGGAGAAGAGGCTGACCCCCACCTGGCTACAATCTCCTTTCAGGGAGTTGTACAGTGATAAGGCCACCCCTGAGACTCCTCGATACCCTTCCCCAGCTCCACAGCCGTTCTCTGGACTCACTCCAGCACCTCAATGTTTTTCTTGTAGCGTGGGGTCCAGAAATGGACATGAGGTATGAAGTGTGGCCTCACCAGTGCTGAGTACAGGAGGACAATCACTGTCCTGTTCCTGCTGGCCACACTATTGCTGACACAGGCCAGGATGTCATTGGCTTTCTCGGCCACCTGGGCACACCCTGGCTCATGTTCAGCCACTGTCAGCCAGCACAACCAGGTCCTTTTCTTTTGGGCAACTTTCAGATACTATTCCCAAGCCTGGACTGTTCCCTAGGGTTACTGTGACCCAAGTGCAGGACCCAGCACTTGGCCTTGTTGAGCCTCTCATACAGTTTGCCTTGGCTCATCAATCCAGTCTGTCTAAATCCCTCTGTAGAGCCTTCTTACCCTCCAGCAGATCGACACTCCCATCCAAAGTAATTCATAATAATTGTAAGGTCACCTCTCATATATATAACATTGTTTAATGAAGTTTAAAAGAAAATCCAGTATATGGCATTCAAACAAAAATAATTATTTACTTGTCATATTTACCTGGGGTCCCATGGCCATCAGCAGTAGAATGAGGACGAGAAGCTGAGACAGAATGGTTGACAGGACTAATAGTAGGGGTGAAAGGAGTAAGGGGAACAATAGGTACTGTACTAACATTTTTGTGGCCAGATATAGTTTGGCTTGTAGCAGGGGGAATTTGTGCAACAGATTTGGTGATAGCCTCAGGGTGGCGATTTACAATTGGAAGTCTGTGAGGTTCAGAAGAAGAAAGTGAAGGATGTTTAGTGAAACCTACAGAAGGAGAAAGTATTGTAAAAGTCTGGTTAAGGTGTGCAGCCTCAGATTTAATTGAGAAAGCAGTATTAGTGACAGATTTTGTTGCAGGTATGGGAGCAGTGATGGATTTATTGGAAGTTATGGAAGAAACAGTTGGCACGGTAGGTTGAGCAAGAGACTCAGAAGAGGAACGCACAGTGGTAACACTGGTCGAAGGCATAGAATTTTCAGAGATAAAGTTTGTAAGCGGAGATATGGAAAGAGTTCCAGAAAAATAATGTTCTGTGACTGGTGGAATCAGTGGTCTAATTGTGGGGTTTTTTTTAGCAGATAGTATAGTGGGGGAAATTAAAGGATTAGATTTGAAAAATGTCTTCTTAAGGAGAGATGGAGAATGAGGGGAAGGAACCCATATAAAATGAGGTGGCACTTGTATAGTACTGTAAAAGAAAAAAAAGCATAAAAATCCATGTTAAGTTTAACACTTTTTCTATTTTAAAGAAAACAAGTTATAATCTAGAAATATATATAAATTATATGGACATACTAAAAATAATGTATATTTTAAAATCAATCAGACTGGATGTTTCATGCTTCACTATTTAGAGGGTTCTTACATTCTATTTTGCTGTAGATATTAACTACCAAGGCCATAAACAAATATTACTATTGCCTTTGTTGCCTGTTCTGAAGGTGAGCTGCTGTTGAACATAGAAGCTAGATGCTTCATGGAAAAAAAAGGGATAAGAAGGGAGGGAAGGGAGGGGAAAGAGGGAGGAAAGCAGGCAGTTGCACTGGAAAATGACTGTCAGCTTTTTCTTGTGGAGTCTTTTCTGGCTATTACACTGAAGCATGCAAGTTGAATCTAGCCAAGTATTAGGAAATTTAGGAAATAAGCAAGTCAAATTTTGTATTTATACTTACTAAACTTGTAATTCTTCAGCAGTCAAGGAACAATACTTCAGTGATGAACAGCAGCACTGATCTGACATGACAAAGAAGCATTATCCTTAAGCATGAAAATGGCTAATAACATTAAGTAGAATATTTAACCATGTGTATTATGTGTCTATACTGCATAATTTATTTTGAAGTTTGTCCTCAAATTAGTTTTGCAAAACAAAAGAATACTCGACCAGTCAGAATATTGCCAAACCATAGACTTTTCTTCAATGCCTGACAAGTACAGATTTGTTTTGTTTCTTTTTAATTTTAAACAAACCAAAATGCAACACTACAGCTTTTGAAATAAAGACAAATAGTATGAGCCAGTACTCTATTCTGTGACAATATCTCAAAGACAGCTTGGCTACTTAACAACCCTTCCAATTCAGATTGTCATTTCAGCAAGACATTTATGTTCTCAGCTTATTTTACACCTAATCCTTTCAAAGTGTGCTCCATTAAAGTAGCTGGTAATTTTATACCAACATGTTTTAAAAAATTATTTTTATCACATACACCCCCAAAAATCAGAAGGCTACATTTTAATGTATTTATATTGCTCAAAACCGAAAATATTTTGAACTAAACATAACTATCTTGTCTTTTTAGCTACTTGAAGACCACATGTAAAGACATAAAATTGTGATGTGACTGTGTTTAAAACATAACTTACCAAGTTGACTTATTTTTGTTTTTTCTGTTAAACTGCTTATATTCTCTCTCTCAGCCAGCTTCATTATGAATTTGCAGTGTGTACTATAATGAGAAGAAAAAAAGCTTAAGACTCAAGAAACAGAACTGCCCCATCTTTATAACACATGGAACTAACATCAAATGCTAAATGAAAGCACATGAGCACTAATGCTAAGGGTGAAAGCACATTTTTCCTAGTCTCTGTCAGATTTGGGCATATTTTTAATGCATGTAAACCACTATTGCCAGGCTGATTAGAAGTATAATACATTAGCTTGTGGCATTATTAAATGGGGTCCTCCCTGATCAATGGTGGTCATTAAAGAGTTGATAATTTTGTAAGGATAATAATGTAATCTCCACAGTGTAAATATGCCAGTGTTTATGAAACCTCCATCATCTGAGTAAGACACCATTCTCTCATGACTTTAGAGAGAATTTCAGTGACCCATTCAAGCATGTAACTCTATGACTACAGCTCGAGGACTTGAAGCCCTGCCTAAACTAGGGAATCTCTAGTAAAAAAATTTCATATTCAGCAAACGCAAACATAGAGATGAATGAAAAAGTTTCTTTCCAGCTTATAAGAATGAAAAGATTATCCTAGCAACTGCCAGTATACGACATGAAGGTGAGATCTGACTACTTTCTGTCTATTTTATTTGAGTGTTTTGGACTTTTCTTTCATCCTAAACCAGGAAGATAAAGTCCAGATTCAAGTATTTGGGGAAATTAAGTTTCACATTTTGTTTTAGAATACAATGTTTCTAAGCAGGTCATTTTAAAGGACAATTTAATGGTGAGTAGCAATTGAGACTGAGAGACATAAGCTATGTTTCAGGGTTTCCTGGATCACCTCTCTGGAGCAGTTTTGCCCTTCTGATAATCCATGGTTTCCAGACTCTGAACTGGTTACTTCCTCAGGCTCCCCCTACCCCAAAGAAGGTTGGTTTCCCAAGCTGAAGAACTTGGGATGTCTCAAGAAAATCTCTCAAAGACTGCATTGCATTTACAAATTCTGGAATTCTGGTGCTCCCAGTTATGTGTCTCAGGTAATACCAAGACACAGAAGAAATATGGCAGAGAAGCCTGGGCTTCAGCAGAAGACTAATGAGAAGCAATACATTTCAGTTAAACAAAACCAACAAACTCTAAAAGGTTGTTCCAAAATCACTAATGCCAGGACAATAATGACATCAGAATTTCTTTGTTAACCTATATATATTTCTCCAGCCTGTTTCTTGAACTTCTGAACTTCCTAGAGAGTTTGTCTTTTTCTTCTGGATCAGATCCATGCGTACTTCACATAACACAAGACAATATGTGAGCTTTGAAATATTTTGCCTTTAAAAATTTAAGAACAAACCTCTGGTTTTCTGCACTGCATTCCATAACAGAGGACTGTAATGACAAATGAAAACAGAAAAAAAAATTGGTTTATAAGGAGAAATCAGGAGTGATGCCTTATCAGAAGTTGGAAAAAAGTTTTCCAAACAGTAACAAAAATCAGTAATCTTACCTCACTTACTGCTCGCAAGGTTTTGTTGAACTCTGAAATACTTTAAAATAAAATATTACTGTTATGGAGGATTTTTATTTATGTTTCTAAAAACAACTACAACAATTTAATTAAAAAAACCCAAAAAATAAAAAAGAGAAAAAAAAATTTCCTATTAATCAATGTTTTTTTAACATCACACCAGTTCTAATGCTGCAAAACCACATTTCAGAGCATTAAACATTTGAAGAGCTGACTTTTATTAGTCACAACACAAACTAAACTTAAACTTCTGTCATCACATTTGACCATTAACCCACTGTAAATGTTATTTAACAGAGGAAAAGATAAATTTTAATGTTGCCTTTTGCCAAGACTCAAAGCCACAGAAATAGAACGAGTAAGAAATATGGATTTCTTCTACAAACAAGATTTGTTGGCCAAACACATCTTTTTGATTTGCAGGGCAAGTCTGGGAAATATATACTCATTCAAACCTCTCCTTTATAAAGACTGGCAAATAAAAAACTACACCAAAATAAAACCATAGATATGACTTCAAGAATATTTATTGAAGAACATGCAGCTAGGAAAGTTCTCTTCATAATTTCCTGCCATATAGACTGAATCCTTAAATTGTAACAAACATTTGGTGTACCATTTTTTAAAAGAAATTCCAGTGATACATAAACTAGGAGTATTTTAACAAGTATGAACTTTATGTTAAAGAGCAAGAACTTAAAAATTGTGAAATTTTTAATGTGCAGGAATAACCCAATGTTTGCTCAACACATGGAAGGTCTCACTTTATCTTTTTCAAATATAAAAAAGATTTCAATCCTTATTCAGAATTACTTACCTCAGTTCTTGTGGGGCATATGCTGGAATTTCAGTTAATTTTTTGACTCGACTGTGGGTAGTTATGTTATTAATCTGTTATGAAAAAAGATCCCACAGTTAAGTACAACCAGTAATTTTTAGCCTTATAAGAAAATTGTTAATTTCACACATTTTAATAGGCTTAAATTACAAAGATAAGAAGCATGTTTTCTCATGAATACACTGCAACAAGTATTTACCATGACAGTGTTGTCACCATTTATGGAAGAAAGTGTTGATCTAGTATAGACCAAACCCCAAAATCTTTGGAAAAGACAGGGGAAAAAGGACAGTGAACTCACCATGTGTTATGCTGGAAAAAGAGGAATTTGGCATAGTTTGCAACAAAGACAGCTTAGGCCAGACACTGAATTAATTTTTTAATTCTAAGTGCAACAATGGGACAAGCTCCATAAATGACATAAATAACAGATGACAGAATACTGGTAGTGAGAATTCAAGAACTGTAGTGAAAGACATGATAGACCTGAGCTAAGTATGATCTACCATTAGGGTCTGGGGATACACTGAGGTTTATTTAAGAACCCTTTCTATATATGCATCCTCATGCTCTTTTGGTTACCAGCATTACTGGTTATTTTTACATTTCATGGAAGCAGCAAGGGCCATGAGGAAAAACGTGATCTAATATACGTGGTATTGACTTCCCCTAAAATATATTCTTCAAAAAACCAAGAGTTTCAAGAGATGGAAACCAGTTTTTCCAGAAGCTATAGGTGTAATGTTACCACGCTAGGACAGTTTCAGTCGGCATTATCACCACTGAAACACAGCAGGATGCAGAGGTGGCTTTCTCCAGGGCCATATCCCTGCCCAAACGTGATGCTCCATGTGCAGCTATGCAATAGCTCTTCTCTGTGGTTACATTGCTGACTACTCTCATGCTTTCAGGGACTGGCATGTGAAATTTCAGGCTGAGGGCTGACAGGGATGTGTAGGATAAAGATACATGGTCCTTCTTTTTCCCTCCCCTCAGTTTCCATCAGTAACAACAAGTAGTATTAATATTATCTTAGAATTATCTTGGTACTGGGTCATCTATATGGTCGTTGTCATGCATGACACAGTCCTCTTAAACCCCTCTTGTGTTGTATAAATGGACACATTCATGTCACATAAGCCTATTGCAAAATTAGTAACTCAGTAACCACAAGCCAAAAAAACCAGAGAATGATCATGCAAAAGCATAATCAAAAACCACACAAAACACCATAGAACTATTTATAAGAATCTCAGCATGAATTATTTCAGGATATAATCCAACTTTAATTACGCTTAAACAGTTGCCATTTAATGATGCTGATCTTCCAAAAGCAAGTGCCTAAATTAATCTCCAAAGGAAGATCCTGTGTGCCTAAATGTAAATTCTTGAGATTTTCCAGGGCTTCCCCCTCCTTTCAGAGGCTATGAAGAGAATACAGGTCCTTACTGTAGAAAGTTTACTTAGCTGGAATTTTAAAATTTAGCTATAAAGCAGCCGTTTAAAACAGAGCTGTTCTATCCACTGCAAACAGTATCTTGTACTGCAAACACAGTAAGAATCATGTTACTTATTTTAAGTGTAGACAAAGAAACTTACTTCAACCTTCCTTAGAATAAAGTTTTAAAAGGAAGAATACTTACTATTTCTACATTTAGTGATGCATTACTTTCTTCACTTGCCCGAAGTTTTACCTTGCCCACATAAAACACTAAAACCAAAAGTATAAAAAGTTAGGAAAATCAATGCACTAACATAGAATGCAAATTTTTTTTGAGAACTGAAAAATTTACTGTCTTTGTGTTTTGATACAAGGGAAATAAGAACACTTGCTCTAGCTTATCTATTTTTGCAATTTTTCTTCCATCTTTTTATCTATTTCAAAAAATGAGCTAGTGCAATAGCTTCATTATTTTTTATATATTTAACTTTGACGGCTGTCCCTAAATTCCTTCTATTTAATCTTTTTCCAAAACAGAAAAACTGCACTTCACATTATTATAAATAGAACTCCTAACTTACTTGTTTCTTGGGGGCTTTTTTGCAATTCTTATCTGCAACTGTGTGCCTTTGATGAGAAATGGAAGATCAAAAGTACAAGAGTCTAAATACTTCTTAAGCTCCCCACCTTTAATATTTTTTTAATCCGTATTAAATCTCTCTATATTACAGACCAAGCTTTCACACGGCAACTAAACATTGCTTCATTACTCTGTTTATAGAACATTTGGACAAGATTTTTATTTTAAAAAAGAGAAAAGAAAATCACTAACCTGAATAATTACAGACACGTGTTACGTTGCATACAATGGTTTCTCCTGCTATAGATTTTTTTGGGAAAAAAATCAAACAACTACTGAGTAAAAAAGTTAAACTTAAATCCAATATTATCACACATATTTACAATCATGCCAGTGTTTGAAATGTAAATGACTTTATCTTCTGGAAGTATATGACATACTGTCTAGGCTCCACCTCTCTACAGCACTTAGATGACATTTTCTAAGACTTAGTATTCAGAAATATGCTGCCTTTGTTTAATTTATTTTGAATACTTTTCTGCAACAGTTTTGACAGAAGACTTACATGCAAGTGGTCTCAATTTTTTTCTTTTTTTTATTTTTTAATTTAAATAGAAACAGAAATCAACATATAATTGATAAGCTCTTTAATTATCACAGAATTCAATCACTAGCATATGATCTGCTTCTGAGGATCCTACTATGAGTCCATATGATAGCATGAAGCTAAAACTGTTCTACCTGATGGAATTCAAGCTATGATGACAGCAACCATGTGCACTCTTATCTAGTAGAACATGCCTTCATTTAGTTACAGCAAGTTTTTGGCTGCTTTATATTTTCCATATTTTTAATACAACCTACACTGCTGAGAAATAACACTGATCCTAAACTAGGGTACTGTAAACAGATGGCTCTGTTGTATAATTGCAAAATAAAGCACTAGAAAGATATTTGCATCCAAGACAAAACTCCTACACTTGTTCATTAAAACAACTTTCCTTATTTAAGCAGATGGACTGGCCTCCATTAACAGAAAAGAAACTATTTCTATTTTTTCTGCTGGTAATAGTACCAAATGAGACGTTTTTTTCACTTTCTCTGTGGTGTAAACATTTTACTGTAAAAGATTGCTGCTTTATTAATTTTTATCACTGTCAATAAATAAGTGACCAGAGGTTACAGACTGTAAGTTTGTGGCAATATTAAAATTATTAGAAAAAAAAAAATCAGACAGTAGTTTAGAATCAAATAAATGTGATGGTTGGACTTGATTATCTTAGAGATCTTTTCAACCTTAATATTTCCATGACTCTAAATTTGCCTTCCCTTTTGATAGCAGTGAAATAGTTACAAACCTTGTATACTGCTTTTTTAAACAATCCTTAAAAAAATAAAATTCTCATAAATAACTGATAAACAATAATCCTACGTGAATATAACAAAAAATTGTCAAAATTATTTACTACAAAGAGAGAAAGTTATAAAAACCCAACACAAAATCTGAAAGTGCCACAAAAGATTAGTATCAACTCCTTTTTCCTTACACATCACCCATGTGTGTGCCTCCTAGTCTTAAGATCTCTGCATGCCACCAAAACGCACAAAACGGATTAGCAGTGTGGAGGATAAAAGATTGATCAAAAATCACCAGGGCTTCCAGTCCCCTGAGAGCATCAGATTACACAGCTGCAATGTTTCTGCAGGTCATGTTCACACAGTCCAATTACCCTTGTCTTTAAGGCTTCAAGCCAGTTCTTCCACTTGCACTAACTCAGAGCAAATCCATTGTAATTGGGCTACGGATCTTCTACATGGGTAATTAAAAAATAAAATTCAGTCTATTCCTGGTCCTACTGGGCCTGCCCTGAGGTTAAATACAACTGTTTTCAGTTTGCTTCATCTACTAAAGAGCATGAAGATTTCTTTTTAAGCAAACATGGTCCCTGAGATTGTGTTTCTTACATTACAGTAACCTACAGTACCTACAGTAACTGCTCAGACTTACAAAATAACCAAACTCTTCTAGATGCAGCCATCTAGACAAGCATTGCAAAATTAGTTATTCTACCAGACTGGACATTAATGTGAGGTAAGGCAGACTGTTAATATGACATACCACAATACCAAGTAAAAAATATATTAAAAACCAGACTTCTTGAACTCACACGCAAAAAATTTGAGATGCACAAAAATGTTAACAGTGGTGACAGATGAACCCTACCTGGTGTTGTGGTGGAGTAATAATCAGTTGTTGTGAGGGCTTCTGTAAAAAAAAAAAAAAAGTTTTCACATTTTAACTTAAAAAACCCCCATGAAATACATGTCACAAAAATAAACTCTTATTTCTATTTCAGACTGTCTTTACAGGAAAAGTGTAAACACGAGACAATTTATAAGAAAATGAAGTTACTTTCAGCGTGGGAAATGCAAAAGCAGCAAGTGGAGAAATATCCATCCAGTTATATGTTTGTACCCCCATCTGAGCCAGTGACTCCTGGCTCTCTATTGCTTAGAGGAGAAAGTGGTGCTTTTAAGATGATTCCTATTTATCCTATTCCACATGGGTACTTCAACATAAGAGGAATTCCTATTCTAAATATGTGTTTTTCAATAAACAATGAAGAACAGCAGGATGTCCAGCTCGTATACAGGCATGGAGGAATCCATACTGATATGGAATTAACCTACTCCTCGTTTCAAAAGGGAAAATCAGGAAAGGAAGGGGTAACAAGCTCTTCTGATTGAGTCTTTTCTGATCCTATTTGACAACTCCTTGCAAGAACATATGTAAGTGTCTTCAAGGAATGGGGTACACATTTTAGTTCTGTAAAATAACTTAAATAGTATCAGAAAGCATAGAAAACATTTTACCCTATATACTTGCTAAAAGAAGTATTTGCCCTGTTTGGGTTTTGGTAAGCAATACAATATTTTGAATGAAAAATAAAGGTTTACAGCTCAGTTAAGTGCACTTCAGAGCCCTAATCATGCAGACTAAAAATACAAATTGCAGATAAATACAAATTTTAAAAACATGTAAGAAAATAATTTTGAATAAACAAATCCCAGTTACTAAAAAAAAAACCAACAAAAAAGCAACTAGAAACATGAATACAATTAACATCTCCCTTGAAACCTTACTCCCTCCATGCAAATTCTCACCTGTACTTTGTGTAGTCTCCTCTGAAGACATATCTGAAATAGAAAAATTCGTAACAGTAAGATCTATAAAAATAAAATAAAACAATAAAAACCCAAAAGTCTAAATACAGCAAAATCTAAATAAGAGAAACATTAATAACATCTTGCCTGAAGAATTAATAGGATAGGTGATAAAAATAACAATAGAGAATTCTACGGAAGAAAAGATTAAAAAAGTAAAAATTGTATTAATAAAGTATTTTACTTCTATGAATTTTTGAGAAAAAAATCAAGATTTTGAACAGAAACTGAATATTATTTATCTAAATTTCATTTCAGAACAACTGCAAAGCTTGTTAAGAGTGTTCAGATTATCTCAATACTAATTGGATTAAAATTCACGTTGTTTCAAAAATCTGAGTATCTGAATACAACCAGCTGGGAATCAAATTTTCCTCAGATAAGTTCCTTTTACTGGTTTCATTCTTTCAGAAGGTGTAGACGAATTTTTGCATATCCAACTGCAGTAACTGCTTAACCCCAAGGACCTTTTCCTGCATGAACTCACAACATTTATAAGCAGAGATGACACTGGGTTTGGCCAACTGTCTGTCCAAAAAAGCTGTTTTTGTCAATAACCATCTATAAATAAAATAGAGTAATGATGTAAAGTTTTTTCAGCTACATCAAAAAGGGAAAAAATAAAGTTAAATTAAGACAATAGATGAAAATTTAAAGGGCTGTGCTTAGTGAGAATATTTTAGGTGTCTGCACAGGAATACAAAGTGGTCAGAAGACCACTTTATTCCACTTCAATATGACAACTTAGTGACTTTTTTTAAGTGGATCAGATCAGATTCACAACAGAAGAAGAAATTTTCTAAGGCAACTAACAAGTAGTCAAAATATGAACAGTGTGAAAACTAAGTGCTGCTTTCATCTGTATTAGTTGGTCTAGTATACACCATACATTCAATATACAAATACTGAATGTGATGCAGCTGTTAAAGATGAACCATTCCCAAAGAGAGACTGTATCTATAAAATAACAAGATCATGTGTGTTTGCATCTGTATAATTTCTTTTATCCAGAGCACTAACTCTATGTCAGCATACATTAAGCAAGAAAGCAGCTGGCTTTCACACAGGTTATTTCCATGTGTCTCATTCTTAGTTTTTTTAAAATGCCTTCATAGATGATGCTTATCACCCCTGGTTCCAGGACTTATTAGAGCCTTGTGTGTGTGCACTCTAATACACGGCATGAAATGCCATCTGCTAGGGTGGGAGGAGATGTAAAGGAGCTCTCATTACAATTTTCCTCCTCTACCATCTCTCCAAACTCTTCAGTACTCAGATAACTGAACAAAAGGCTCCTGATCAAGCAACTTGCACCTACTTCACCCCAAGCACCACTGCCACAAGCGATGAGTGATCCTATAAGGTAAGCTATTTACAATGTATGAATGAAACAAGTAATTTGAAATGAAAATATTTTAATTTTGGAACTCTATTACACACTCTATTACTCTATTACACTATTACTCTATTCTGCACTACCGCAGATAAAATCAGATCTAACTAAGAGGAAATACCAAAAATTGGAAAAATCAGTAAAGTCCTGATTTTCTTACCAAAAGTTGTTGTTGCAGCTGATTCTTCTGAATCTGTGAATTTTGTTTTAGATTAAAAAAAAAAAAAGGAAAGACCATTATGAAGTTTCAGACACATACATTATCATCCTCAGCAGGCTTTTCTTATATCATCAAAAGTTTACTGCATTGACCAGAAGAGGGCAACACCTGCTCTTTCAGAACAACACCTCCAAGTTGTCAAAAAAGGCAGATGTAGCAATCTCTGGTTAAAAACAAACAAAAAAGCCCCACAATTTTTATGCACTCAAATAGAATTCGATGCGAGACAATTTTTTTCAAGTAATACTGGACAGTTTAATTGTATAATGTTACAAAGCCACAATTATGTAATGTTAAAAACCCAAGATACGTGCCACACTAGCCTGAAAGCTACATGCTTATCCTGAGTGCTAATTCTGGGAATGGGAATCAAGCATGCACAGCAAGATGGCTCTAGCTGGGTACGAAAAACTCTTCTCAGACTTTTTATAATAACAGTGAGACTCGCCACTTAAAATTTATCCCATTCATATGCATTCTCTTTTCTCTTCTGCAAAAAGCAACGAGGGGGAAAAAAACCAAACTCATTAATTTCAAGTTTGAACGTCTGATCTTAACAGGAACCAGCCAACTATTTATACAGCAAACTCTAGCTATTAGATTTTTATATTGTTACAGTTAGGATTTTGATCAAAAAGAAATTCAGAAATTTGGTATCTTGTTCACATAGCAACTTTAAAGTTGGCCCTTTCAGTCACTGGGAGGTTTGATACTGCCAGAGACAAGTCAAGTTAGAGGTCACAGTTACCACAAAAATATAATCTAAAGAGCAGCTGGATGCAAACATGAAGCACTATTCAAAAAATATACTTAAGGTATTTCAACATCTTTCAAAGGTCAAAAGTCATCCTATAATGTTACTTACAATACACTAATTTTAGTGTAAAGCCTTTCCTACTGCTGCAGAAGATTTAAATCAGAGATACCATAAGTCCCTGAAGAAAAACAGATTTAATTAAAAATAGTAAACAGGAATTTTCTGAAATGCTAAACATTTGTGAATTCCTTGCTCCAGTAAGACTATTTTACATGCCTTACTGAAAACTAGCAATAGCTTCTTTCCAAAGGATAAATTATTTCTGTAATGAAGGGAGAATCAGAATCATCTCAGTGACTTTACTTTCATTTCGTCTGGAAAATTACTGATGCTGTTTGCACCACAAAATTAGCTAATAAGCCAGAATGATGATATGGAAAATCAACTTGCAAGTGTTTGCATATGCTGAACTAACTATCTCTAAGAATTAAAAAGTAACAGTAGCAGCAATCTTACTACACATTTTCTAAAACAAAAGAACAATGGGGCAAAATCCCACAGAATCCCAACATACCTGTTATTTTTCTGCTAGGCAGTGTAGCAGTAGTTTCAACTGCAAAATAAGAAGATTTTTTATGTATTTATACACACGCATATACATACACACACACTTCTTTAAACACAATCCTTTTAGATGTGGTACTCACATCACTTCAAAATGGCTTGCAAAACTGCTTTGCATCCATTGAGAAATATGTGTCAAGACTTTTTGAAAGCTGGAAGTTAAACTCTTTTGAGTTCAGTTTTGTCCTCAGTTTATCTTTTTATACTTAGGTAAGATACAGATTAGGCCATGAGCTTTGCCACTTCTCTTCCACTGCCAATGTACTCAGAAACCTATTCAGCACATTTACCTGAGTGAAGATGGACTAAAATAGCAGCAACTAAAACTGTAACACGTATATGAACACCATGATGTGCATGCACATCATATAAATACTCAGGTGTCCAAGAGCTGCACCACCAAAGAACATCTAAACAGTGAAAGATCAGGCTGTCAGAAATGAAGCAGCTCAGGTGGACATGCGCTGGGATGAAAAGGTGAGCTATTTCCAGCTCAATGGGCCCAGGAAACATGTCCCCAGGGACACCCAGGGAGAGATGCAACACACAGATGGGCTCTTGATCTGACAATTGAAGCCATCTCACTCATGAATGTGAAACGCAATGTCATCAATAGAGTAAAGTAACTAAAGCCTCCCTGGAATAAAGATGGTGGTTGGGCTATCAATGAGGAGGCCCAGCAGATGGATTAAATCACACCACTGCAGGGAATCTGCCAGCAAGGCAAGTGCTATGTGCTTCCCGTGGTAGATGAAAAGTAGCAGACAGCTCCAAACGTTCCCTGCAGCTTGTCACCACTCAAAACACCATCCTGGGCCTTGAAAAACAAGTAGCAACACAGCATTACATATACTTAAAGCACTGTCATCTATTTCAGCACCTTTAATAGGCGAGACCCCGTCTGGGCAGGGAGGAAGAAAACCTCAAGTCACTGAACCTGGTGGGGCACTAAGCACAGTCATGATTCAAGCCCAAGGGTATCACAAGAAGAGAGAGATTCTCTCCAAATATCTGGAGTAGATGGGACAGTTTGTCTACAAGTAATGCCTTGATATCTGGCCAGTCCATCACCGCCATGTCACACTGGTGTGTACTAAACTGTGCCACACAGCCCATGTGCAATGGACAGCAATCAGATCCTTGGAGACCTTGCTGCTGTCCAGGTTGCTGTAGATTACCTCCACCACTGCCTATGTCCTTAGATACTGACACCTTCCTTCTTCCAGCAGTGGTGGCCCACTTGCACCTGTAGTCTACATGACCATCCTCAGACTCTGAATCCAGTCATCCATCTGTGGGACCTCCAGTAATCAATCACTTGGAGACGACACACAGGAAAGTGCTCTGAGGGAACAAATTCCTAGGTAGCCTAGAATACCTTCCTAGGTAGCAAGGTGTGCAGGAGAATTTGGGCAGGTGCCTAGAGCAGTATTCACCTCTGATGGCATGGGAGTTTACACTCAAGGCATCCTGGTGAGAAGGCAGATCTCTTGCAGGAAGGATGTATTGCTTACACCAAAGACAGAGACTTTTGGTACTGTTAGGTCCTGGCATACACCTACCAGGCCTGTGTCTCACACCCTGAAAGGGGCAATAGGGTCTCTGCATCCAAGGAAAAACAAATGGATGCTGTAGCTGAATCAGAGACACAACCCTAACCATAACATCAAGAGGGAGCTATGGAAGTGGAGGTTGATCCAGTTAGAGAAGGAGGAAGAAGATCCTCTGGAGGTGATGTAGAACAACAACTCAGAAGAGGCAGCCTGTTCTGCAGCAGGACAGCCACAAGAACAGGAGAGGGAAATGACAGAAATCATAAATGAGACAGAAATTAACCTCCCTATTCCTGAGCGAGGTGTGAGATGCACAAAGATGACAGCTGCCAGCCAGGTAAACAGATTGTTGCCTGGCTACTCCAATGCTGGGATACTGGGACCAGTGATCTGATGTCAGAGACAACATGAGAGCTTGACAAGACGAAAAATGTCAGTTCATTTTTATTGAATGTCTTTCACTGCATGAAGCTACTAAAAGCAGCAACTCTGAAATATGGCAGGATGAATAAATGGAAATTGGATTAATTGCACTACAAATGTTAAAGAGTTTTCCATGAAACTGTTAGTTTTAGTTAATTTACACCCAGGGTAGAAATTTTCTTATGTAGAAGAAGGATATATGTATTAAAATAATACATATCCATTAAGTTAAAGCACTAGTAAAAATTCACACCTTTATACATATCAGCCTACCAAATTTAAACTCCTTCAGTAAAAATAAAACAAAGTTATATCAAACATCTCTTTTGAGGCAACTTTTGAGATTTTCTTTTGACAACTTTTTTGAGAATTCTGCCAACAGAGAAGTAAAATCGCTCTTTTTTAAAACTAGAACTGTAGTAACTTGATAGATCATGAAAATCTGGATATAACTCTAACTTCTATAGTAATTTTTCAGGAAAATTAAGACTTCTCACTATATGTTAAGTCCAGATAAAATATATACTTACATATTTCTGTAAGAAATATATGTTCTAGAGCTCTTATGTACAAGTGCTGTTACTTTAACATTGTAAAGAGATTAGGTATTACAGATGCCATAAAATTATTTTCTTAGCACCTAGTACAGGCCTGGCAAAAACCTTAATACAACATCAATACCAACTTTAATATGCAGAGGTGGAGCAGTAGTCAGATAAAACTATTCTGTATTGTTTAAAAAGTAATATTTTTTAAGGTAGAATGGGATGAATGAAGATAATTGACGGAACTTCTGGTTAGAGAAGGAAGCATCCTTCCACAGGTGGGCAATCTGGCTTTCCTACTCTAGAAAGTGAATTCTATCTCCAAATGTTTGCCTGTTACTAGTCTTCATCAGTACAAAAGCCCTTATCTCCAAAAAAAAGGTCTGGAGGACATTAAATTCTCAAAAGGAACTCACCTGGATATTCAGCATCTCGGAACAAACACCACCACACTGCTTCTTTTGCCCATTTAAAAAATAAAATCTGTACAGGGAATCTAACATCTTTCTCACTCTAATTCAGTGGAGACAGTCTTGCTGTACACAAGCTGCCTTTTGCATCCTCCATATCCCTTCAACATCGTGAAATTTTGAGAATACAAATAGTACCCTGAGGTAGGTACAAAAATTGTTCATTAACATATTTAGTTTTGTAGCTTAGTAAGTAGACAGTGAACTGTAAAAATGCCAAATGCTTTTAATAGCACATCTAGCAGTACAGGGAGTAAAACAAACTAAACACGAGTCATTAATATGGAGCTGGCAAATGCAGCAACTGATGATGGCATGCATAATCTGAGAGGCACTTTATTTATGAACACCAGTCTAACCATGACTCCTCTTACTCCACAACAGTCATATGCCTACAGCTGCTAGAAATTATCCATGAGTATGAGACTTGTCATTTTCAAGGTCCAGCTTTAAGTTCGTTAACCAAGTCTTTAATCAGAATCACCTTTGCATACAGAAAGGAGGAAGGAGAGACTCGTATATAATTTATTTGATAACCCTCCTCCTTTGTTGTGTTTAAGAACAAGAAAATAAAGTGAATAGATTTATTTGGAGACGGATTGGAGTTCACTCTAAAATATCCCTAAAGTTGGCATGTAAAAAGGAAAGTAACTCGAGATGTGTTAGTTACAAGCTAACAGAAAATTTATTGCCCTTACGTTGTTTACTATTGATAAGAGCATGAAAATCCTTACATATATGAAACCTCCATTTATTTGCTCTATGGATTTTCATTTGCAACACTGTTAGTTTAGGATCACCAAATCAATACACCTAACATATCCTATTCCAAAACAAAGGATTACACATTGTAATAATACTTTGCTACATTTTCTCTAATAGAAAACACTCTTGAAGATTCAAACAGTAATTAAATAGGCAGTATTATTCATTGTTTTTGTTGCAAGGGAGATAGAATGGGCCCCCACAAGAACTGTTTGGTTTCTTTTCTGAAGGAAAAGGCAACTTGATTAAATGAGGCAAGCACTGGTTTCTGTTGCTAACATGCATCATTAGAAACAAAAGCAGCAAGTCCCTTACTGTCTCCATATCACTTTATACTGTTCTGGCACAAATAGCTAGCTAAGCCACGACCTGGGAATCCCATCTGTGTTCCACAGGAATGAAACCTGTTTAGCAGCTCTCACCACAGCCCCACACTACAACTGCAAAAATGGTGACAACCTTCATTTCCCAATGACTTCATCTAACAATGGAAACCAGTGTAACTTCAGCAGCTCCAGACTGGCAGGAGACTAAACCTATTAACAGTACTTAAGGATAGGTGCACAAGCTGATGTAGCTCTGAGAGAGACCAGTAACTGGCCCTGTCTGAAAATATAGCCTTGTGCTTACAGTACTCCTTAGCATGACAGCTTTTAATTCTCAAGCTACTGGATCTTTTAGATGGGATGGTCTCCACATGTCCTGCTGAAACTGTTCCACCAAGCAACGCAGCATTGAAAAATTAATTCAGTGAAAGGCACAAGGTAAAGAAAGGCACAAAGAGGCTTTGGAACACAATGGTCAAGATGGGGCAAATGGTTCTAGTGCCTGCAGCAAAAGCACTGTCACTCAAAGTATATCATTTGTTCAGTAGCTCAGGCACAAGATAGAGAAAAGGCCCTTAAAGCATGAAAGGTGTACAATGTTCTATCTCCAAGTGTGATAACGAAAAAAATCCTTTTTTTCTCCCTACCTTCAATCTCACTTATGAGCAGTACACTGTTTCTCAAATTTTTTGGAAAAGCAACACCCTTTCTGATTCACCTGTCTTCAGGCAACCCGGTCTGTGAGAAGCAGTTCAGTTTTTCCAGGGTGGAGAAGGGAGAAGCAGCTGGAACCTGGCTTCTGATAACAATATGGTGCAAGAACGACATTACTGGCAGCAGTTCCTTGCCCCCCTGTCTCAGGAGAACAGTGCTGCTCCTGACTAAAGCTGTTTTACCTAACCCTTCATGATCGTCTTTAAATCTTTGCAGAAAGCATCCTCTGAGCAAGCCTGAGACTGGGCAAGCACCTATTGGGCTTTCTTTGGAGGAGAAAGAGTCTGAAATTTAGTGAACTGGAGTGTCCCCATGGACACTCCCCCTGCCCAGCCTGTGTGATGGGTGAGAAGGGGCAGGGGACAGCACAGAGAGAAGGGCTGTGACAGCTGGCCTCTGTCTCAGGAAACATGTGAGACGATGCAAGGGCAGCTGCTATCTAGTCAGCTCCAGACACCAGCATTGAATGCTAAGGAGTAGCAACAGCCCTGCCAATCTGTCAAAGCACAACAGCATTCCTGGCAGAGAAACATCCATTTATGGACTTATATATGTAGGGCCTAGAGGAGAGATTTAAAATCTTACTTGTATTAACTGAAAAACATGCTGAAAGTGACAACAGTTTGTACTAGCACCCAGGACTCTTCTTTCAAAGAACAGGTAGTCTTGACTAGGTTCAGTTCTCACAAACAGATCAACAGCAAATTGAAGAATCCCAAGGGACACCCTGGTGGGTATGTAATTTGTTCTCCTGAAGCCACAGTACTTGGCTGTCTGTGTATCACAGAATTACATGAGACAATCACGATTGTATATTGCTGTTAAGATCAGTTTTGACTTACACATAAAAATACAAAGACATTTATAAAAATCAGATTTTCTAAATAAGAAATTACAGCACACAACAGTGCTGAAAGTTTTTTCACCAAAAATTCAACTCATTCAGTCAGTGGAATTGATTTGTATGAAGAATTCCCCTCAGAATGGCCAAAGCCAATCTTTTAATTTCAAATAGATATCTAGTATCACTTTCTGGATAATGTAATTACAAGCATTTAAGACTTAAAAAGACAATTCCACTTGAAATTTTTAAATCTATACAGATCCTCTCCTAAACACTTTTACAGGCAACAGTTACCTGTTTGTTAGAGCAGTTACCAGAACTGTGCAGCAACTACTGCACTCCATTTGCATTCAGTGAAATGAAGATGCCCAGCACTGATGTATTTTACAAGACCTGCTCATGAACATAACTGAGTAGTTCAAACAACAAAATTTCAATATGGTGTTGTTCTAATTATTTGCAGAAGCAGGCACTGAAAATATGATATTAAATTTTCCTATTTAAATTAAATCCATATTTTCCATTAAGAGATAGGGTCCCTTTAACATCTGACATACCTTTCAGCTGAATAAATGTTCTGCCAAAATGAACCATTCTGTCATACAAGGCATTAAAAACAATAATACATAAAAATCCTCTACAAGTTAACAGTTGTTAGTTAGTTGCACACTGGAATCATTAGCCTACCCTGACTTTCTATGTAAGGTAGATTTTGAGGCACACTGTATATAAGTTTATAGGATAAAACTTGAGTGTAATCTTGGTTTCACGTTTTGGTGCCCCTCATAACACCTTGTATCTGCTCTGATGTCCTGTGGTGGCACCATGGAAGAAAGGATGAATTACCACTAGCCACCAGACAGAAACAAATGTCAGAACTTGTTCACATCAGGCTCAGTTCATTTTAGCATCCTTAATAGAAAATTTAGGCTCAGTGTTTTTAACTCAGCTTTGATGTTTCACTGCTTGTAAGAAATTAGGTTATAAATACAGTTTTTATCTGTTTGTGGAAAGTTGTACACTAGATACTGAGGTGAATCAAATTATTACTTCTCTGAAAGGCTAATTTCCAAAAAGCCACTTTGTTTGGTATCACAGGAGAGGGAGGGAATGAGAGCAAAGAAAGGGAAGGTCAAACACGTATTCTGTTAATAGGTACAAAGTAAAGTGGCACATGACTCATCAAAAAGGCACTCCAGAGTTAGGTATTTTTTCCCATCACATTTCCTTCAAGAGCTTCTAGAGGTTTCTTTAGTATTCTGTCCTTACAATTTTAGGGAAAAAAAAAATGGCATTGGGGCAAATAATTTACGTTTTCATCTTCTGCTTTCATGAACACAGTAATACAGCCCAACAGCTGTTTGGTACCCAACAGACTGGATGAGTGGATGAGTGACAGCTGCATTTCCACTTCCTCCCTGAGGATGTAAAGCCTTGAGACTTCACCCTCCCTTCCAGGAAAGGCAATCCTGTCATCAGATGGGGACACAGTTGGGAAATCTTTAAACAGGATTACATGAGCCTAATACCTACCTTCTACTGTCCACATCTGCAAACTAGAATGAAAGCCCAAACTAAGTTTTCCTCTTCCTTGAGAATGCAGAGGCAAAATAGTCACACTGGGCTGGGCACTGATCACTCCCCTTTTCTCCCATCAGCATTAAATTGCTCTGTACTCAGAAGTGTGGAAACCCCCTCCAGCAACACCAGCAGCAGGCTCAGTAATATTGAAAGTTAATAGAGTATGTGAAAAAGAGAAGGCAACATCTTAATCTTGAAGGTTGGACAGGATGGTTTAGAGAAATCCAAAATGCCACAATGTATTCACTGAATTATAATTAAGATAAAAAACAACCAAAAGCAACTGGCTAAAAGTTAAAGCACCAACATCACACAATGAGACAGCAGTGCTTTATCGTCAGTGTTACTATTTACAGTTGTGGCCCAAATCATCTATTTGATTTATTCATTGAAATTTGTTAAAGATATCCCATCATATCTGTGCTCCTTGCATAAATGCACAGCGTAACAGTTTGGATATTTGTATTTGGATTAAGAAAGTTACTGTTTAATGTATAACTGAAATGATTAATGTTTAAACAGTGCATTTCATTGTGAAGTTATTATTAAAGGCAACCTAAAAATATCACATGTAAAAATGACAACTGAAAAGCTGGTACTTACAGGTGATTACAGTTTCTTTTCAAGGATTTAGCACTTTAAACTCATTTATTTACTTGTGTGTTTGTTCTCTTAAATCACCAGAAACTTTAGATTACTTAATAGACATTTTTCTTGCATCACACAGATACAAGAGTGACATCATTCATATTGTCCACGTTAAAGTATGTAGCTACAGAGGAATCATTAATCAAAGAACAAGATAAAGAAATTTTCCAAGGTTAGAATATGGAATAGTAAGCACATCTTTCTTCACTTATGCATTTTTAAATACCAGGAGGTGATCTGTAAAGTGAGAGACATTCAACCTGCACTCTTCTCACTATATCACAGCTGTTATGCTACCTCTCACTCTTAGCAAGAGAGGAATTATCAAAGGAACATGAAGAATGTATGTGGAAGGCCAGTGACGCACCAAGTGCGTGGCCTCCTTCCCTCTCCAGCCCTGCCTGCAGTGACCACACCAAGCAGGAGCACCAGAAGACTCTGTCACTGGAAGGAGCAAGAGTTTCATCTTTAAATCAGATCTAAAAGCTCACTGTTGAGACCTATTAGTCCAAGAAATGTGATCAGCCTCATCACAAAGTGGGGAGCAGTCTGATGCCCTTTCTTGCAAATCTTCAGATGCATAAAATATGCAGCTACTGCAAAGATAATCCCAGTCATTTCTGGGGACTGAGCTTCTCAGTTAAAGTAGAGCATACCTTTAAATGCTAAGCATGTGTGTGAATCTTAACCACAATCAGGATTTTGATCCTTATTAGACCCCAAATGGCTAAGAAAAAAAAATTAATATATTTTTGGCAATTTGAAAAATTTTCACATAAATTATAAAATCTAAAGTAAAAGAATCAGAAGAGTCAACAAAAAGACAGGAAAATAGATGCTAAGTAAATCTAGACTTATTAATGCAATGGATCACTGGCAATGAGACACCAATCAGACAACAGCTTACACTGCACAAGGACTTTGAGTGGTTAAGCAAAGACGAAATCACAGAAATGATGGCAGCCTTTAATAGAGCATTTTACAAATAATTGTTTTATGCAGGCACAAAATGCCAATCAGGTCACAAAATAATTTCTGAAACTTGTCCTCCGGCACAATTATGACTGTAATGAACTACTTCCTCTTAACCTTTTGTGCCTACAGAGAACTTTCCTAAACTTTAGCCCTTTGCCAGTTACTTTCATTGCAGATGTAAGATTAGATCCTTCTGCAGACTTACTACTCAAAGTCCTTCTGTTTTAACAAAAAACAGTTACAACAGAGAAGCTTCCCAAATCAGGTAATTTTACACAGGCGTTCAGAGGAATTTACTGAAAGAAATCAGATTGTAAGAGTAGTAGTAACATCAATTAAGATCACCTGACACAGACTATTAGATACTTCTACCGTAAAAGTTTTGTTATCTATTGGACTGGTATTTGCTAAATATATGCTTTTCACAGGATGACTTGTGGAGCTAAAATGCATCTATTACTGAAGTGAGGCGAATAAACTGTAAAAAAAAACTCCAGCAAGCTTCTCTTTGAAAAGCTGTTATGTTCCCAAGTTATCTAGAGGAAATAACTTAGATTTGGCAGTAGAGATCATCTCTGCACTGTAATAAACCCCTGTCAGCATAGTTATTCAGTTTGGCTAAGCAACAAAGCTTTGGAAACAATGCATCTTACACACTAACTAGAGAGCTCTTGCAGGTAGACAAAGGATTTCAAAAGCTGCTAAATCACGAATTCTAAAATTATTAATCAGTTGGGGCTGGAGATGGGCATTGCCTGATTCAGCTTCCCTGTGATGCTTAAGGATGCTCAATATTCAGGGAAAAAATTGCTGGAACAGAAAACAAGGAGGTTGTCCTTTCTGTGCATCAGTAAAAGATAATAAGATGCTCCACTCTGACCAAGATTTTCCCTACTATCCAGACATACCTCTCTCAGACTTCCATTGTACCAAATATACGTCTGGTAGCCAGAATGTTCCTCCCTTCAGCCTTAGGACTGTGTTCCTTCAAGCACAGCCAGACATGAGTAAGAGTCCTTTCTTCAGCTCCTTTCCCAAATCACACAACCCAACAAAGAAACTGAGCTCCCAACTACTGCATCAAGGCCAGCAAAGGCATTTCACTCATTTCAAACCAGTGCTAGCAGCATTCTCCATTAGTCTTGGTTTGTTGGGCACATTTCTTTCTCTCTCAGAAAAAGAAAACTGGTCACCTTGTTTTACTGCCCTTACCACAACACTTTGAATCTAGTCCAGTCAGGCAGTGGTGATAAGATTACATAGATAAAAGATATTTTTTAATCTGCATGAAATAGATAGGTACATTTTTTAAGTAGAAAGGTGATGAAGATTATAACTGTTTCACAGTTAAACTGATTCACTGATGCTATACAAAAATTTTAGGAAACAATAATTGAGATAGCCACATTAAAATCTCTTAGGGGATAATGTCTTTCCTATGATTGATAAATTGTATTCCATCAAAGCTTGATTAAAGTTTGTCTTTTTCTGCCAACAGATTTGATAGCAAAACCTAAATACAGGATTATTCTCTTGCTTGAACTCAATTTCTCTGAAAATAAAATCTTGGTTTGGTTTGATTCAAATGTTTCTATTGTTCTTTTTCAGAGCAGAGTGGAATTTTTAGAAATGTGTGAGAAACCATTTGGTCATTTTAATAAAGGAGACATTACTGATACTCATAAAGAAGAAACTGGATCCTCCTATAATTTTTGCAGATGTAGATCCTGCCAGCTAATATGGTGTAGTGTGCCAGTGAAGCAGTGAAAAGTTAAACTCATTGCAATTTTGGCCCAGTAAATGTGTGGAATGAGAACCAGCAATGCTCTCCTCTGCATTTATTCCCTGAATAGAATATGTATATATTAATTATTTTAAGACAACATTGATACATGCTCCAGTATTCCAAGGAGTTTTAGTTGCATGCATCCTGCTCCCATACTACACAAAAGATTGATAGAAAAGTTGAAGCAATTTGAAAGTCTTTAAAGGACTGATGCTATACCTTTTCATTTGGATAAAAACTGGGAAAAGCTGCAGGCCCTCACATGATCTCATCAAGAATTTAGCTAGAAATTATTAATAGACTAAGACTTTGTAAAATCTGGAAGAGAAATTCTAGACACACTCAGATCAACTTTTGACTGAATTACTATTTCACAAGCAATGCAGTGGTACTTACCACATGGTAAAGAGTTATCCTCTTCTACCGTTGTGTTATAGGTCCAATCCTCCTTTCTCCAGCGTATAACACCACTATCCTGGCAGTCCTCAGACTGTGTTATATTTGCCTTGTCCCACATTCTGAACAGGTACAGTTCCCCAGTCATACCCCGGTGAGGTGACGCAGCTGTACCTTGCAGCTTTGAACAGCCAAGTAAAAACTGTCCTTTTCCAGGCAAATTAACTTTCCCATTTAGTTTTTTGTGTAATTTTTCTGTTCCATTTATGAATACTTTCATCTCCTCATTGTCACTTTTCCACTGGATACATATTTGGTTCCAAGTGTTTTTATGAAGTTTTACCGAAGTATTTATTTGTTTTCCAAACAACCATATCTTCATTTTGCCATGATCTCCTGTAAGTCCAAGCTCATACTTATTTGCAGAGAGATTGGTGTGAAGACTTTTTTCAGCATATACATATGCTGTCCACAGACTGTTTGAAGAATACAGCTTGAGGTGCACACAGACAAGGAATTCTCTCAAAGGATGCAGAGAAATTCTTGAAGACATGCTCCAAGGATCTTCACATGCAGTCTTAAAGACGGCTTTGTATCGCCCTAGGAAATCCTCCTGATCTAAATAAAGAAAAGGTGATTTGTAAAATTATTTAGTCTTAAAAAAGATCTTTCATACAAAAGTTATTCTTCCATATAGTACTGTTTCTAGGCATTTTCCTAGGAGATTTCAAAACAAAACATTAAGAAACAATCTTGCAACCTACTTCTTTGGATTTATTTTTGTGGTGATGAAGTGACAAATGTGGAGGCAGTCAATAAATCCTAGCTGCTCATGAAAGCTTTGAAGTAAAACTTAAGCACAAGACCAAGGATGACCATGTAGAATCACAGAATCATTCAGGTTGGAAAAGATCACCAAGATCATCGAGTCCAACAGTCAACCCAGCAATGCCTAGTCCATCACTAAACCATGTCCCCATCTTTCAAGCACCTCCAGGATGGACTCAACCACTTCCCTCCACAGCTTAGTTCAGTGCTTAGTAACCCTTCCCACAAAGAAACATTTCCTAGTATCCAATTTCTAGTATCTAAACTTCCCCAGGTGCAACTTGAGGCCATTTCCTCTGTTGGTTACTTGGGCGAAGAGACTGAGCCCCGTTTTGCTACAACCTCTCTTCTCTTAAGGCAGAGAAGCAAGAGGATCTTCCAAGAGCCTTCTTTTCTCCAGGCTAAAGGATCCCAGGTCCTTCAGCTGCTTCTCAGAGTACTTGTACTCCAGACTCTTCACCAGCTCAGTTGCCCTTCTCTGGACTTATTCCAACACCTCAATGACTTTCTTGAAATGAGGAGCCCAAAACTGAACACAGGATTTGAGATGTGGCCTCACCAGTGCCGAGTACAGGGGGACAATCCCTGCCCTGTCCTGCTGGCCACACTATTGCTGATACAGGCCAGGATGCCATTTGCCTTCTTGGCCACCTGGGCACACCCTGGCTCATGTTCAGCAGCTGTCAATCAACATCTCCAGATCTTTTTCTGCCAGGCAGTTTTCCAGCCACTCTTCCCCAAGCCTGTAGTGCTGCATGGGGTTGTTGTGACTCAAGCGCAGACCCCAGCACTTGGCTTTGTTGAACCTCATACAACTGAGGCTTCATTCTGCTCCTCACTCCTGTCTTCCAGCTCAGGGGGCTGGGTACTCTGAGACTAAGGCAAAGAAAGCGTGAAGTACACCAGCCTTTTCCTCACCCTTTGTCACTGTATTTCCCCTTCATCCAATAAAGGCTGGAGATTCTCCTCAGCCATTTTGTTGCTAATGTATTTATAGAAATATTTTTGGTCTTTATGGCAGCAGCCAGATTAAATTTCAGTTGGGTTTTGGCCCTTTTGATTTTCTCCCTGTCTAACCTTAAGGCATCCTTGTAGTCCTCCTGAGCTTCCTGCCCCTTCTTCCAAAGGTCATAAACTCTTCTTTTCTGAGTTCCAGCCAAAGCTCTCTGTTCAGCCAAGCTGGTCATCCTCCCCACTGTCTTTCAGCAGGGGGTGACCTGCTCTTGGCCCCTTTAAGAATTCCTTATTGAAGAAGAATGTCCAGCCTTCCTGGACTCCTTTGCCCTTCAGGCCTGCTTCCCAAGGGATTCTGTCAACCAGCTCCCTAAACAGGCCAAAGTCTCCCTTCCAGAAGTCCAAGGTGGCAGTTCTGCTGACTCCCCTCCTCAAGTCTCCAAAAATCAAAATCTAATTATTTTGTGATTGCTGAAGTCTCCAACCATCATCCACCAATCCTCTCTGTTCATAAACCGGTCCAGCAGGCACCTTCCCTATAAAACCAGTAGCTCCAGATAATCCCTCAAACACTGAAACTTGATCATAACTGTTCAGTTCTTGTAGGTTGCTTGTTTCCTCCATTGTCCCAGTACAGGAAAGGGCAGACTTTTGTGGTTGTAGATGTAAACTCTTGGGAGCTGACTGTTATTTTGTGGAAATACGCACATTTCATTCACATAATCATTATCATGGTTGCTTGCTTTAGAGTGCACACAGCAGCAACAAAATAAGAAAAAGTTCCTATGGAACAACAGAAAAATTAAACAGCCTGTCAGATGTTCAGCCAGTGCAAGAGAATGCACTACTGGCATCTTTAAGGAGATCATTATCTAATATTTATATTAATATTTTTATTTTAATAAATATACACAGAGTTTTTATCTACGCTCTAGAGGACGTATGGGATTAATCATGATTGGTCAGGGTTGGAAAGCAGGAAAAGATTATCCAACATAGGAAAAAATCTTTTCTATTAGCTCCTCTGTAAGAAGACAAACTTCCAGGCAAATTGGATCCGTTTTTTTTTTTTTCCAGGGTAGATTATGTTCGTAGTCCTAGTTAGCTGTCAAACTCACAGCCAGTTCTTCTGTAATGTTCTCAAGCAATCAGAGCACCAGCTTTCATCAGGCCAGTTCTGACAACTTTTCTGTCTCTTGACCTCCAGGCTCTCAAATTTCTTTTTCAACAGCAACAAGGAAAAACAAGGAGAAAGTTCCTAACTTCCAAGTGCAACTTGATAGGTACAAGCTACCAGAAATGTTTGAAACAGAAAATATATCCATCTAGTTTCATGGAAAGTCATTGATACCTATTCTTGTTGCAACCTGTAGATTCAAGACTCTTTCTGCAATGTTAACTAGCAGAAACTTGCAGGCATTTTTCACAGCCTGGAATCATTCCTGAAGTTCAATATATATGCCAAAGTGCCATGCAAGGCCATAGACCAAAATAAAAACTCTCTGGGTACAGGCTAAAATTAGGTGAAAATTCTAACTAGCAGACAGTGGATTTTGAATGGTGAGTTAATACTTAGATTGGTTCTTAATGGCAAAGGAGAGAAAAGACATATTTGACCCAACAGCAAGCCTCCCCCGCCTAACCCTGCAGCATGAATTCATTCATTCACTTTGGCCACTTGTCAGTCTGAAAGCAAAATCCGGGATACTTGGCTGAGAACACTTTAGCATGGAAAACTAACTTTTAAAATTACTTGAAACTGGATGAAGAAGAATGGATGGGAGGGGAAAGTGTCACAGAATAGGAGATTTTTCAAAATGGGGGCTCAGATATATCTACCTTTTTAAGTAAAATTAAAACAGATCTTCACCTTACAGCATGGACGGATCATAAGGAAACCGATTTTATAAAGGAAATGGCCAACTAGTTACCTGCCAACACTGGTGACACAGTCTTTCCAAAAAAAAAGAAGAAAATTGCTCAAGTCTTTCATTATTAAGTAGAAATTTTTGAAAGTTTTGAAAGACTTGATGCAACAGCTGTTCTTTGAACAGTGTATATCAGAAGTATACTTCCCATGACTCATATAGCCTCCAAAATTCCTGTAAGCAATCCTGAGCATGCAGAGATGACCAAATTGACTGGTAAAGGAAGTTTCCTGACACAGCTTCAAAACATGAAGTCACTGTTAACTATCCAAATTGACAGACTGGAATTCCATTCCTGAGCAAAAATACTGATCAAAACTGGAAGTACCATCAGCAGACTTGGTTTTGGAAGTGAACAAATTGTGAGAGAGGTTCGATTTCGTGCAAAGCATTAAATCAGTTCATATGCCAATAGTGGATTAAAGGGCTGCTAGATTCTATTACACTCTTTAGGGGAATTGTCACTTTAAAGCTGTCAGGGGAGCCAGAGTGGACACAACTTGTAGATGAAAACAGTTGTAAGACAGGTAGTTAACAGAAATTATGCAAAATGAGAACAATCTGCTAATTATTATCCTGGTCTGCTCTATAAAATCCAAAAAGACTGCTGTTGATCAATATGCAAGCCCTGAAGAATTAATCTAAACTAAAAAAATTGTTTACATAGAAAGGTCTAGCCTTCTGGAAAATGGAAAGCTGGCCCCCATTGCTCTAAACAGTCATCAAAAAAGTGCCAAAAAGGCATGCCAAAATTAAGAGAATAGATACCAATACTATCTGAATTGTTATAAGAAAGGCTGGAAATTTTAATATGCTTTATCGACCCAAAGAATGCTGAAAAAGCAGAAAATAAATAATAATCATAGTCAGAAGATGCACTTTGTTGTTCAGTGCAGCATTACATTACATTAGAAATTGGTTATCAGTATTATCCTGACTAAGCCTCCTTGACATGTGGGTGGATGCACTGTAAGGAGGAGATGACATTACAGTAAAGCCTTTGGAATATTTGTTAATCATTTTTTTTCTCTAGCAATGGTGGTTATGGGCTATGACCCACCCTTGAGCATGGAACTGAGGAGCTGGAGCTGCCTGTGCTCTGACAGAGGCATTCCTGTAGTCTTCTTGCATGTAGACAATACAATACATTCAGAAAAGTAGCCATGAACACACCTTTATCACCACAGCACAGAAAAGGGAGCACAGTAGAAAGAATGTTTCAAGCAGCTCCAGAGTAAGAAAAATCAGGAAAAAATAAATAATGATAATTTAAAAAAAAAAAAGTGAAAGAATCCCACAATTTGGAGTGAAGGTAACTCCACTCAATAGTAATTATGGGCTGACTTTTCAATGTCTTTTGCTGCATTTGGGCACATAAGTCTTTTCAGAAATGCAAATTTTTTCTTCTTACTATACTTACCTCTAAGACCTGCAAAACCTGGGGGTTTTGCCCTCACTAAAACTAAAAGCATGTACTTAATAAGCATGTTCTCTTAAGCCCTAATAGAAATCCTGAAACCTATGTACATACTTTCATATGTTTAAAATGAACTTTCTGAGAATGACAACATAAACCAAAAATGCATCTCTTTCTTCTTTCTAAACATTTTTAGATAGTGATAATTGGTATCTTTACAAGAGATAGCCAAGTGTAGGTATTAAGAATTAGACCTAGAGGAGCAGATTCTCTCAGTACATAAGCACCAGGGTTATTTTCCTTATATTACTAATAACCACTGGATCAGTACAGCTGCATACTAATACAGTCAGGTATTCTCCTGAATAAAAATAGTCACAAGTTTATATGTCTACACAATCCGGTTTTGAATTAGTAACAAAAGTTATTAACTTCTTTGCAAGTGTTTGCCACCTGTGACACATTTGGCTCACTACAGTCCATTAAAATGATGCCAAAAGACTCTCATATACTCACGTATTCCATCTACAGCTCATAACGGTTTTTTTATAAAAAGTCTAAAAACTTTAAACTTTCTACCTGTGGGCCACTTGATTCTGTTGAATATTTTGAAAATCTGAAGCTAAGACCTGTTTCCCCAAAATCAGTTTCATCCCTCCTTTTCATTCACAGTTCTATTTCTTTAGCTGGGGATAAACAACATCACATTATCCAGCACCCTGAAGATCAAGAAGAACACGGAAATTCTCCCTTCATATTTTTTGGCGAACACTAACACTGGCACCTCAGATGAGGAGAGAACTGAGAAGAGACTCTGCTGACAGTACCAAGTGCTGACAGCCTAAAACCAAAAAACCCCCATAAAATAGTGGGAAAACGTAAACACACTCCTGTGTCAGTTTAGCTTTCCTTGATGATTACTAATAGTTCTAAGTGATACAAAAGTGAAAAATGAAATCCCTCTTTGCTTGCTTCCTCAGGCCTTTAGATATAGTTGAATTTTCCCTGGAAAAACTCTTCTGTGACATCTGTCCATCTGCTGAGCAGCTATGTCCTTTTTACTATTTAATGTACAAGAGGTTAACACCTCTCCATCTTAGTATCAGGTTTATCACCTGAATCTCAGATTCTGTCTCAAGAGAAACATTTTGTAAGTTACTGTATCTGGAGAATAAGAGTCAAAACTAGTCTAGTCTGTAACCTATGAAACCTCATTGGTTGTACAACGTTGTTAAGCAGGCATACTTAAATAAATAAAAAAAATCAGGCGGTAAATCTGAACTGCAAGAAGTTTTGACCTAGAGTAAAATAACATGCCATGACACAGAAAGCAACTTATGAATACTAGCCATAAAGTATACAGCAAAAAACACTCCAAACATTTTTAATACACCAAGCACATTATTAACATGATAAATGCATTACCCACTATTGACAAAAGGAAGCTTTATGAATGACAAGCACTGTTATCTTTATCAGCTGAGGTCCAGATTAGTAACAGATTAACCATCAGTTTACAGAATAGCCATGAAAAACACTAATTATTTTACTTTACCTCACACAAAAGCATCATTATGTCAGTTATCCACAAGAACCTTATGAATTTATTTTCCATTTGCTGTTACATAAAGAGCATAAACTGCCAAGTTCAAATATGTCATTTCTGTTACATGTTTTGGACCTTGCTACCCTTTCCTTAGCCATATTCAGATCCACAACCAACATCAATGCAGGAGATGTTCTACACTCACACACGCTCTAAATACAGCAAATCTCAAAGGATCTTGTGGTGTTTTCGTAAGAGCAGTGTGAAAGATTGAACAACATGTTCTGAAAATAGTAACACTTCCAGCTCAAAAAGACTCCAGCAATAAAATAATTTGTCTTGTTACTACAAATTGTGTTTTGGTTCTCTCCTCATCCAAAGCCTAGAAGAAGTTACTACCAATGATTTTTTGTGAAAACATAAAAAGCATCCAAAATGCTAAGCTGTTTCATTTCTTGTTAGGTACAGTTTTCCCCCTGATTTCAAGAGGCAAAAACTTGCCTGTTTTAATATATTCAAAAGTCCTATTCACCAAGACTAATGTAATTTATTTGGAATACCAACACTATACAAATTAGGAAAAAATTCTCTTACCTTTGCTTGCTGTAGCCAAGAACAACTGAAGTAAAAGGACTGCTTGAACAATCCTGAATCTCAGGAAAATGTCCTGTACTCTGCCAACACAGCACTGCTGTTTTCCCCAGGCAACCATTCTAGAAGAAATAGATAAATAAATAAACCACAATGACTAGAAATTCTGTAGGTGTGTGGACGTTATGACAAAATATGTTTCCAACACGAGCAGAAGTCTTCTCAACCCTGTCGTACTATTGGGTGTATACTGCACAGAAATGCACTTGCCAAGACACTAAGAGAGAAAGAGATGTTTGCTGAAAGGGAAAAATACCCCCAAACAAAAAAAAAAATCCAAGCTCTAATTCTCCAAAGACTACAAATATATCAGAGCATGGCCATGACTCCTTGCACAAATAAGACTTTCAGCATTTGAAAATAAACAAACCCCTCCAAAAGATTCCCACACAACAGCAACAAAAAACCCAACCAAAAGCTGAAAGAGAAAGCATGGAAAGGTTGTCCAAAAGCTTTAATAATCTCAGTAAGTATGTAAGAAAGAATCTCTTCATTCCACTGCCCACACCTTCTCTCATGTGACACTTTAACAGCAACACAATGAACTAAGTAAGAAGCAAGATTTTGATTCCCAATCCTCATCTCATTATCAAAGCAAGAAGCTACTGGGGAAAAAAAAAAGAGAGACAAATGCCACAAATCACTGTGGACAGCAAGTTCATATAACGAAAACCTGGTTTGTCCACCTTTCTTCCTAGTGATGGTTGTTTAATGTGAGCAACAACACAAAAGAAAATGTGTAGGAAAAAGAATATGCCTCCTATTATGAGAGATACTATCCTATGAAATATTTTTTACAATATTTTCAAAAAAAGGTGCATCTAAATATTTTGCATGCTGAAAGAAACATTCGGGTGCTTTTTGCACACATTAATTCTTAAACAAAAAGTTTAGATATATAGCGGCAAGTGATTCTGTAGCTGATTCCTGGAACATGCAAAGCAGTAAACTTTACATATTGAATATCTCCCATGTATCGACTCTAAGGTAGAACAGAGCATTGTGCCTGACACCAGAAGAACTTGGCCATCACAAGCTGGGTGCATGTGCAAGTGTATAGGTTAGCACTCACACTGCTCACAAACTGCACTGTAATTCTGCTCATGCTGTGTCAGGCTGCAGTAGCTTCCCTTCTTTTCAGGCATTGTTAAATGAAGAGCTATTCCAGGACTTTCAATTTCTTTTAAGGTTAGGGCTAAAATGCATTTTTTTTGCGAGCATTCAAACAAATATTTATTACATATTTATTAATTTTAAATGGTCATTATGGGTTGAACTCTGCAAGAGAAGTGCCACAGGAAAAAACTAAGAAACAGTGAAGTTGCTAAGGAGTTGAAACTTTAGAAATTGATTAAACATACATGCAAATAAATTATAACCATATAACAACATAACATAGAAAGCATAAAGCAAAGACTCTTAAAATTAAGAGCACTGCAACATTGTTGCCAGTGTTTTCAAGAATTATGCAACATGCAACACTTCTAAAAAATTTTAAAAAGCTAACAAAATAAATCATATGCTAAAACAATGGTCATATCTAATATACACAATCCTATGCGTGAATTTATCAAAACCAAACAAAAACAAGTAAAAAAAGGGAAGAAATGTCAATGGTGGGCTAGCTTTCTAAAGATCCCCAAGAAACATGTTCAAACCTGTCCTCAGTTGGCTTCTCTGAATGTCTAAAAATCATATATTAATAAAGTTGTTCCATCAGCAACCTAAGTAGCAGAATTAAATTAATTCTCCTAAGAACTTGATAATGAAAAATTTTGTGCTTATACATATCTGACAACTTCAAGGACTGTGTATTTATAATGTAATTTCCTAGGGTTAAAGGAGATGCTCATCCAAAAACTGTTTCCTTTCTTTGCTTACTTACATTTCCCAGTCTAGTGTCAAATCAGGATACTTCCAAGCAAAACCAAGCTGCATATCTATTCTTCCACTTTATGGGGAAATCATTTATACACTAAACCATCCATCCAAAGTGACGTATTTAGACAATAAAACAAATACAACTTCCAGCATCCCTTTACTCTACTACCTAGATACCAAGAAGTTGACGGAACCCAAAAATACTCAGTGGCATCCACAAGTGTAGCCATTGATGCTGGCAAGTAATGAGGCAAGCTGCTTGCTTTGTGCCACATATGATACTGATTCAGAACACTCCTACATTCCCTGCTTTTGGTTTTCTCCTTAAGCCTCAGTCCTGCAAACAGACACACACGAAATGAATTGACTAGGGCAGAGGTTTACTCCTGAACCACCAAGCATGCCTTCTATTTTGTTTGGCAGAGCTCATTAGACAATGATGTTAGTGTCCCATACCCCAGAAATAAAAACTGCATTACAAAAGCCTAAATTTGAGTACAGGAGCCAAGAATAGTGACTCCAGCCCTTTCTGAGCACTCTGTAGGCTGAGGAGTTTGAATGGACCTTCCTCTAACTCTGGCATTTCAGAGTGAGCTTTGCTAATATATGTCCAGTGTTTAAACAAAATGCTGTAATAAATACTTTCTGTACATTCAAGTTTTTATCTCCTCTGGGTTTTTTGACATTGTTCTCACTTCCAGAGATGGGCCTGGCAAAGACAAGTAAGGCCAGAGACAGAGCTTCTTGTTGACTGGAAACAGTCACATCAAAAACTCCAAAACTATTCAAAGCTATGAATGAAAATTAATGATCCCAGGCAAAGCAATAAAATCCAGATATCAGGAAACTGAGTAAATATATAAAGTGAAATTCTGACATGGTCACAGCTCAACTGACTTTTTTCAAGACTTTGGATAGTTACACTAGTTCAAGATTTGTTCCAGTGTCCAGATAAAATGTACAATAAAGAGTTGGGAAAATAACATTTGTGTTCCTTTCTTTTTGCAACAATGTTGTTTAGACACTACCAAAGAAAAATATGCTGCTATCTTTGGTATATTTTTTTAAGAAAAAAAGCAAGATATAAAATACAATTTCACCATATCTATTCAAATAAAGATCATATGATACATTCCAAAACATTTGGCCATTATGTTCTTCTTAAACTTATTTAAGTCCTTTTCTGTATTAGAATCCTAAATCTTTCTTATTAATGAGCAGTAATGTAATTGCAGGTATATAGTTGTAGACATTACAGAATTAGGCATAAGGGATTCTTTTCATTTGATATTGATTTGGTCATGTGTTCAAATGAACATTTGTATTTTTCTTCATACTAGATGAATACAGTGTGACTCAGGGAGCCCAGCATAATCATGCATAGTTTTTGCAGCAGGATGAAAAATTTTCACATGTATATCAAGCAAATCTAATTCAGTACAGCAGTTACTGAGCCACCCAAGTGTGAGAAAGAATTCTGTGCACAGACTTCAGGTAAAGATGTAACAGCTGGCTTCACTTTCTCAATTACAACTAAGTGGTTTTTATTTACAAAGAGCTAAGTGTCTGAAATAGACGACAGTATAAAATATTTCTTTATGGTCAGCAGAAAAAACAAAAATTCATAAAATAGAAATTAAAGGCTCAGGCATAAATCTGTTACATCCCGTTTGGTCTCCATGAAGCGTCTTATTTTGACCAATGGCATTTCACACCATTTTTTAATTTGAAAATCAAACTATAATTGACAGTGCTTTTCTTAAAACAAATGAATAAATATACTTTGAAAAATTGAGGGGTTTTTTTGTCTGTTCTGTTATACATCACAGTTCTGCATTAGGATCACACTCTGCAAATTAAAGAGGTTAGTGGAAACAAAGAAAGATGGTATAAAAAAGGAGTCTGTATTCCTATTATTATTAATAATTAGCTCATGCTCTGCTATTTTACTTTACTACTTTCCAAATGTGCACCCATAGGTGACATACCAAGACATCTAGCATTTACCTTCAGCAACTGCTTGCCTTGTAGTACAGCAGATATATTTTCATAGGATTAAAGACAAAGAAAGTGCAAAACATAAATACAGAAGTTGTGTTCTGTAACATACTTTTTTAAATCACTTTTGCAAAAATTTCACATCCAAATTTCACAATTCCTGTTGAAAATACTTATTTACTGGCAGTTTTTAACATTTAATAAACTACTAGGTCTTTTAAGCTAAGTTTTCGCCAGAGCAGGTTCTCACTGCCAATGCATAAACAGCTGGTTACAGAAAGTTATGTTGGAAATCATGGCCCAAAGCAATCATTCATTTACTTCCAACCATGCTGTCCACTGCTGCACCTCAAACTGCTTTGTTCAAGCCACACTTATTTCATCCATAGTCTTTGGGTCTCATTCTGTCTTCTTGTATTCATCTCCTACTAAGATTTTGGGTTTCAATAAAAGTATTTCCCAAATGTATAGAAGCTACTGCTGAGGAAGAGGAGGATAATAATGAATGGTAAGCTCCTGGCTGCTCTTCTGTGATATTCTGCCTTATTCAAATCTATACCAGGTGATAAAAGGCTAAAACAAGGAAGAGAAACACATTATACTGCCCAGGTATAAAAATTTCTTGATGTCTTTTCTTTCAGAAAAATAAGACTAGACTTCTTCCATCAACTCCTTATATTTTCCAGACTGGAACCAAAACACAGTAAAGTTTTTATGTTATTTTTAAATTTTGGCTGAAGCAACTTAGATGTAATAGGGAGGACACTTATGTTGGAAACTCTTGTGTCACAGTACATCTTGGCACACACGGAATTTACTGACTTAACAGCAGAAGTAGCACCATTGAGTTTAAAATGTTGTTCCATAGGGGGTTTTTAATGTGTTTTTCTGAAAGACAGCAATTGGATTATTACTGTCTGATAATAATTTGGTTTTCATTAATTTTCTCCAGTGATAGTCATGTCTGTAAAAACTGTTTTCTATATAGTCACCGTGTTCACATAGTCACTTTATGTAAAACACCAGCTTTTCTAAGACTGTAATGGTAATGTGTTCAAGGATCTTCCTCCTGACATAAATCTTTACTATTTTCAAAGATATGAAATACTTTACTTTTTAATAAGTTGCCTTACAGAGAGCAACAAACCACTTAAGCACAGACATCAGTCATCTGCAAAACTCATAGATGGTTGATTGAGTTCTTCATAGAACTGGAGGATGAACTCAGAAATCCATTCATTTATTAAGCCTTTCCACTGTTGCAGGATACTGGCATTAGAATCACTTTTTAGTATACTTTGTTTCATAAATGCCCATCTGTGCCAGCCAAAGTCTGCCTTCAGTTCAACTCACAGATCTCCCCTTAGATTCATGTAAAAGTGCAAAATTAATCACTTAGGTCTGTGTAAGTGGATTCAGGAGTGGAACATACTGTTGGATGGCTCTCCATTATGGACCTCAAGGACAAAAAACCTGCACTTTTGGTACGTAATTCTCTTGTACAGCAACTTGTGCAAAAATAGGACAGGGGACAATTACAATCAAGTTTTGTTCCCTCTTACCCAGACTGGAAATGTTTCACCTCCTCATATCCAATTGTCACCTGGGAGATGGGCAAGAGGCCTTTCTCTAGCTCTCATAAAAGTTTTATACTATCCAGGAAATCCTTGTCTGCATGGTATATTCCCTCAAGAGCACAGTTTTACCTATACCCTCTATTAATTCTAGAGCAAACTAAAAAGCCCTTCACTGACAATGCCTGAGCAGGTTTTCTCTTAAAAGAGTTTACAAAGTACTGATAAAGCACAACAAGCAGAGATGCAATAAAAGCACTTATGTTTGCCACAAATCGAGTTATTTCAACTTCAGACAGGTTGTTTGCATTTTCCTTTATACTTTGGGTCATGGAAATATACAGGTTTAATGGAGGAGGGAAACAACAAGATGCAAGGTTGAAGACCACACAAAGGTTGGCACATTGGAAAAGATTAAAAGAACTCTGTGCAGGCACCTTGAGCCATATAAAAGCATGAGAAAGCGTATACAGAGACGTAAGCACAAAAAAGTACACGAAAAGTTTTCAAAACCCTTTGTATTCAGTTCCAGGGCTTGAACTGATGCAGAGGGAAAGAGGGAAGGACAAAGACTTTTCTAAACCTCAACTATTCATATCAGTGAACAATGTAAGCAGGCTGTGAGGAGTCAGGTGAGCACCAGGCATGCCAAAAAGACTGTCCAGCTCATGCTTTCAATTTTCCTACTTAAGAAAAAAAAAGTTCAGAAAGTTTCATCTTACTGTAAGTGGAGGAAAATAAAAAGTAAATAGTTGTTTCTTCTCAGTTTACACTTTTCTTCCCCATTCTCCTTTCCAAGTTCTCTTGGCTTGAATAGTAACACCCTAAAAAAGAAATTATACTGTGATTTCATCCTAAGCTTCAGTTTATGGACTTAACAGGTCTCTTGGATCTTGCACTTGGAGCCATTAAAATTTCTCTGGAAGCTAAGAAGCACAATATTTGGTGGAGGTTTTTGGTTGAAAGAGGGGGGGTGGGGGTGGTTTATAACAGTCTCTCAGACTCTTTCAGTCAACAGCCCAATGACCAAAACTAATAGTTTGTAACACAGAAATAAAACTCATCAGTTTGGAAAGATGGCTGCACTGAAGCAAGCATCTTCTAAAGTCCCACTAAAACTGATACAGAACATGGCATCACTACCCTACACAGCCTAAGGAAATACAGTCATGTTGGCACTTCAGTTTCTACACGGGATAAATATTTAGGGAACCTCTATTAAGACATTCCAGGAAATAGGGTTATGCCCAAACAGCATCTTGGGCCTCCTTCAGCACTTCTCCTCCTCAGGGTTCAATGTAAGTGCCTGCAGAGGAATAGGAGATGGTACCATTGCCCACCTTAGACTGAACTACAAGTAAAACAAGTTAGTCAGTAGCAAACATTTGTAAACACTTGAAAGTCATCACATAGGTCAGTAGATGACTTGAAAGCAACTTCAGAAAAGTTTATTTCAACCTGAACCATTCCTGTGTGCACCCCCATAAATGCAACAGCTCAAAAAATTTACTTTACAACTACACTCCACATGGCTTTTTTCACCATCACCACCTCTATTAAAAAAGTGATTAGCCTTCTCAGAAATGAACCACAATCACCACACTGCTGACTTGCTGAAACATAGATGAGGGTGAAAGATAGAAAGCATTTTTAATCCAATTTATATGAACACATGGGCCATGCTAGGAATAAGTAATGGAGGAACAAAGTCACTTCAAAACATGAAGCCCATCAGAAACCCATTCAGTCGGCTTATGTCTGTAATTAATTTGGTGCAAAAGAAACAAAGGTATTCAAAGTCTGCTTGGGAACTTAGAACCTAAACGTGGAATTTAGCAGCATTCCAAATCAGGCATAACCAAATGTCTAATAAATCCAGGCAGAGAGGCACAGTCCTTTTTTCTCTAAAGAAAGGGACTTACAAAGAGAGTATTTTGACTACTAAAAGCATTAGTAAAAGATGATGAGTTTTGTTATGTGTGCACAATAACATTTCCACAATTACCATAATCACATTACTCCTTGTCTTTCTAATTCTGCCATTTCTAAAAGTGCCACATCTTGTCAAACATGACAACTTCTGACACACCTGATGGATGTCATAGACCTTAATTCCTCAATGATTCCTTTAAGGAACATCATAAATAAGAAAATAATTTGTGAGGGATTGTTCTTTTTTGATAAGTAAGACATCACTTGAGGTACTCATGCAAGTTTCAGAGAACAGAAATACTGTGATAAATTCTAGTAATTTTCAATAAATTCTACAGATTGAAAAATTATTTTAAGTAGATTGAGGAACTTATAAAAGTACTTTTTTTCTATCTACTGTCTCATCTAGTATAACTAACATTCTGTAGTTTACTTTTAAAATAAACAAAAATAAGCAAATCATGTTACTAATATACTTTTTCCATGAGCTATTAAGAACACATCTAAACAGCCAGCAGAAGGGAACCTAGAGCAGAACAACAAAAACACATATTTATAAGGCACTATTTGAAAAGCAGGTGTTGTGACAAACACTATTTATATTTCTGTGCTACAGAATTCATCAATAAAAGAAAGACAGAAAACACTGAGTCTGGGACTTGAACTGCCAGACACACTTCTAAAATCTTCTATCAGTTCCACTGCACAACACCTGCAATAAAACTGTCCTGAATCTGATGTGGGTAGCACTCATACGTTGAATACCTGTGGCATACAAAATATTCAGCTCACACCTGAAGACAAATCCATGTGAGTTACTCAGGGAGGAGTTTGAGATGGATTTTTTTTGCCTTTGATTTAATGCCACCTACAAAAGACCCTTTGTCCATCCTGAACAACAATGAATTTCAAAGGTATTTTGCCACAAAAAGAATGCAAGACTCCCAAGTAATTGGGTCCTATTAATTAATATATAGTTATACAAGCCTATATTTTTCATAGGGCAATTATAGAGCCTTCCCAAATTGTAACTCCACCAGGAATTTATTGGTGGAAAGAGTTCCTCATAATCAGGAACACCTGTCTAACAAACAGAACGATTAACTCCATTCACGTTCACAAGCTGAGTAGCACCTATCAAATTAACAAATTAAAATTCTCTAAATCTTTGCATCTGGAAAAGAGCACAGCTTTTAATTGAACCTAGATATACAAAACCGCTAGTAGACTTACCATTTATCATAAAGCTAACATTTCAGGCCAAATAACATGCCTTATTCATGCTAATTATTATGTTGAAGTCAATGAGATTACTTGTATGAGCTACCCTTACTTTGGCCTTCAAATAATCTAATCTAATATTCTACTGAAAACGTAAAACTCAAGTGTCGTGGTCAGTTTTAATGCTAAACTGCATTTGCCAAGGCTAGTGATCATGTTACATATTAAGAACTAAAAACTTGTCCAAATTTAACAAGAGTTATTCTCCCATGAACTCCCAAAGTTTCTCAGTCTGCCAGCACTCAGCAGTTACTAGTGGAATACCTGACTAAAAGTACTCACAGCACAAAAACTGTATAAACTGAGTAATTAACTTGAGAATGGGAATTTAGTCTTTCATCTCTCTCCAACTGGCCTTAACCTCAGCCAATTTCTGTTGATGTATTAGAAACAGAAGTTTAACATTAAATTTGCAAGGCGCTGAAGAGAAAAGAACATGTTAACAAACACCATTTGATCTACAGAAATTATTAATATTACTCTAGTATCTTAAGGTAAAGATACCAGTAACACCAGTTCACTTGGTACCATAGCAGAAATGACATAACATTATCTTACAGTGTAAGTAGAGATTTTGTAGCCCCAATTTGTATCTGAGAAAATTTTATTTATGTGCAATTTTTCCTGCATCTTCTTTCACTTCTGCTTTGAATGCTCTGAAGCATTCGGCTCCAGAGATTTGTCTTCATCATTAAATTATAAGTCTGCTTTCTCGGTGAAAACAAGTACTTGGAGATCCTCCTAAGCAAAGACATGGTTTTTGTTCTTTAGTTTAATTCAACAAACACACTACTGGTCACCTAGCAGAGGAACAAATTTTGCTTGTTTCCCCCATGGAAACAGTTACAGAAGTCTGCTTTCCACTTGGGAATACCCTTAAGGTGGAAAGCTTAAGAACAGTAATATCAGCTTGTGCAGTTCTCTTCTAGTAATGATGTACACAGCATGCAAGCAAAAGGGAACAACATGTTCTGAGTAGACACACATAATGCCAGATTTACTTTTTCAGTACAAGTGACAGGATTTGTTTTGGGATTGATCTCTCTTAGATCTGCAGGTTGCAAGCTCTATCTTGGCTTATGTTGAAGCCCATTCCAATACACCTTCAGCATTACTCTGATTTGAGCAGGGAGGTTGGCCCAGATGACCCACTGTGGTTCCTCCCAATCTTACCAGTTCTGTGATTTCATGTAAGTCAAAAACAGCCTAGGCTTGTACAATCACACATTTAATTTACTGGATAAATTTTCAAATAAAACACGTTGAACTAGTTTACAAACATCTATTCCCTGTTTCCACATAAATCAATACAAGAAAATAACACAGTAAAAGCAACAGAGTTCATTACTGTTACAAATACTGTCCATGAATGACAAAGCCTATATATTTCCAAAACAAAAATAAATTCAGTCAACAAAGGATGCTTCCAGTACACTTAGCCAGTAAACGTGACAAAAAAAACCCCAGACAAACCCCCTGCTCAAAATAATTATTGCGCACAAAAGGTGACTCTGAAGACATCACTTTCAGGGATTCGGGTTTCTTTGCAGAATGTACGTGAAAGAAGCAGGGAAAACTTTTGAGCTAAATATATTCTCAGCACTCGTTCCCACGGAAAACACATGTGTGAGCTAACCCCGACCCAGTCTAGCAATACTGCCCCACCGGGACACTACCCTGTCTCTTCGTCTAAACCGCATTCAAACCCACCAACCCCTCTACCAAAACCAGTCACTTTTCAGGCCAATTTAAACACTTTACTAAACGTTTCTCGCCGTTGACTGATTAACCACTTAAAATATTGCTGGGAAGCTGAAGGAGACCTTTCCAACAGCAGCACGCAGAGTACCTGGGGAGCAGCGCGGCGCCCCTCAGGACGAAGCCCGCCCGGGCTGCCCGCAGCCCCTCACGGCGGCCTCGCCCCGCACCGGCCCGGCGCGAGTCCCAACGGGCCCGGCCCCGCCCGCGGGACCTCCCTCCCCTCAGCCCCCGGGCCGCGCTGCCCCGGCCGGCCGAGACCCGCGGTGCCGCTCCAGGGAGGATCCGTGAGTAAGCGGGACTTGCCCGCGGAGGTCGGAGCTCCCCGACCTGCGCTCCACCGCAGTCTCAGCGGGACCTTCCCGCCCTAACCTCGCTCGTTCCTCCAGAAGAGTCTGCGGAAAAGCCCATGCCAAGGGAGCCGCGCACCTCTGCCGCGCGGCCCCGCTCACCTCCACCCGGCTCAGGGCGACTCCCGTTCCCGCAGCCACCGTGCTGCCGGTCCCTCCCGCCCTCGGTAGCTCCCGCCTCCGGCCGCCTCTGCTCCCGCGAGCCCGCAGCCGCTCACCTGGCGCCGGGCGGCCGCCCGTCCCGTCCGTGCCGAGCCGCACCGCCCGCTCAGCACTAGACACAGCAGGCGCGCCGGCCGCCCCAGCAGCTGGGACAGCCACTGGACGGGGGGCGGAGGCAGGCGAGGGAGGTGCTGCGAAAAGCCGAGGGAAGCCGGCGCGGCGGCGGCCGGCGGAGCCGCCCGGGAGCGGCCCCCGCCGCCCCTCGGCAAGGCGGGCTGGGCGGCCCCGGCCCCTCCCGCCCGCGGCCCCGCGGGTGCGGGCGCGGTCCCGGCGCTGCCGCAGCGCCTGGGGCGTGAGGCCGGCCCGGAGCGGGCTGCAGGAAGCGAGCAGCGTCGGCTGCGCTGGGATAAGGCTTGGGGACACTTGGTGCCTCACACAACCAGCTCGGGGGAAGGCACTACCACTGCGAATGAGCTGTTTCACTTTTCTTGGTGGGCAACGTGTTCAGCCTTCTCTCTTGTAAAGTTTACTTCACCTTTAAAACAGATTTAACTACATTAAGCCGTAATGTTGCGTAGATTTTGCACATTTAGCAGCCTTCATTGCATTTCAATGAGATTCATACCTTCAGTCCATTCAGATTGTTGGTAGTGTAAATGAGCTTCGCTATCATGACGGCAGGAAGCTGAAGCTATGGCACTCCTCTTCCATTTTTCAATTGCTGGAGTGAAGCATATTCTGAAAAGGCAGGATTTTCAATGACTCATTTTATACCGAATGTTTGGCAACTTCTCCTTTCATGTAGGCAGTAGGTTTGGTACCTAGGCACTGCTGAAAAGACAAAAAAAGCCTGGCTCCAGGCCATAGCTGAGGAAGGCACATCCAGAGGGAAAGGCTGGAGCCTTAGGTGACAGCTCTTCTCTGTGTTACTGATGAAAAGATAAGACAGGGACAAATTCTAGGAGCTCTGCAGACAGCGGGTCTTCCTGAGGATGCAAGGTGTGATGAGTCTACGTGATGAACATAGTTTTGTAGAGAAATACTTGCAAAGAAGAAATTGGGGGTAGATGAAGAGGCTTGTTTAGTTTTGCTTAGATCAGTGGTGTCTTTGGATACTTTGGAGCTGGCATCTAGTTGAGCACAAGGCCAGTGCTTTTGCAATTCCTCACCAAAGTAAAAAACAGTAGGCATTTGTCTTTACCTTGTTTACAGGAATATCTTTCACTTCCTCAAAGGCTTAAGGAACACAAACTGTTTTCTTCCTAGATTAAACCACATGTGAGAATTATAATCACTTCTCATCTGGATGTCTGAGGTCAACAAGGAAGAAAAGAAAAATTGCCTTAAAGTTAGTGCTAAGATTGTGACACATAAGAATATAATTTATCTGCGAAAAGACTTGCCTAGTGATTCTACATCAGTGCTCTTTTGACACATCCACAGGCAGTGCTCTTTACCAATGTGGCTTAGTGATGTCTCCTCAGGAAAGCTAAAAGGTTCAGTGAGGCTGGAACCTGAAGCCCAGCTTACTCTTGGACACCTTATCTGTTAGTAGTGCAGGGTAAGGAAGCTTTCTGTGCTGTTTGTTATGTGAATAGTTACTGGTGTACAGATAAATGGAAGTCTGTCTATCCAACACCTCTGACAAATGATGCAATGTTTTGGGCAAAAACCAGCCAGTTGCTGAATTTTCAAGCACTGAAATGTAATTGCAGGAAGAGGATTTGCCTCAAAATACTTACTCACTTTCCACTAAGACCTAGTTAATTTACTAGGAGAAATTACTGTGCAATTTACAAAGGGAAAATGCTAAATTTATATTTTTGTTTATTTAGACTGTGTATTGCATACAACTGGGTGGTAACACACAGAGAAACTAAACCAAATTGATTTGTAATGACCTAAAAACTAAGTAAAGAACTTAATTCCCAGTGTATTTGTATTGCTCTGCTTAGCTGCCGTCTATGCCATCTGTGGAGTTCTAGGACTACACTGGATCTGGGCAGTGTTGCATGGAAGCCAAAGGCAAACTCCTCTGCACTTACCAAGAAAACACAGACTTGAGTAGGGTTGAGGAACAAGCATGGATAATTGAGTAGCAAATAACTTTTCAGTCCCACTAGTTTTGTCGTGTTTTTGAGAAAATGCCAAAAAAAAAAAAAAGGTTATGTTAATTCAGATTGCTCAATGCCTCCTTTATTGTGATTGTGCAATACTGAACACTGGTTTAGTAGGAACAGCAGGTGATAAATGCAGGTTTAAGAAAATGATACTTCCTTGACGAGAAGGAGTCTAATCTTCCCTCCCCAAACAAAATGATCTTATGAAAACCTCTTAAATAAAATTAATTTTTTCTGGATCTGGAAGCCTCTCCAGAAAATGGGAGCACAGATACCATAAACTGGTGTTGATATCCAGTTTGGTCATGCATTCTCCTAGTGGGAAAATACTGAATTTCAAGGGTTTAACAACTGAAGCCTTTTATTTTCACCCATGTTCAACAAGATTGAATGTAGAAACTCCAACAACAACTCTAACCAAGTCAGTGACTAAACTCCCATTATCTTCATCTTAACCATAATTTCACATTATTCTTTCTAAATGGTTTGGGATTTATTATTACTACTACTTTAACTCTTTATTTATGTTAGTGTATGTATACATATTTCCTAGGGAGATAAGACATTACTGTGACATGTTGCAGTATTAATTTCATGTTTATAATTTATGTATCCAGATGGAATTTGTTCTAATTCTATAATTCATGTCTTGGTAGGAAAAAACCATATATAACTGACAAGAAAAAGAGGAGAGGGGAGATAGCGGGAGAAGTAAGCTGTGTTTCCCTTTTCACTTATGCTGTGAGGGTTTGAAGCTGTTGTTTCACAAAGATGCTTGATGGGACTTCACTATTTCTTAGTGGCAGGATTGGGAGGTTGCTTTGCTCTATGATATATATATGGTCAACTGCAGGGAGCCTAAATTTAGAGGACTATTTCAATGGATCACATTAATATAATACCTTTTATGTCAAATCTAATTGGTCTAAAAACAAAGCAAAAGAGATAATTTCTGTGGCTCTTGATTTTGTAGGGTTCTGTCTACTTCTATACCATGTGATACATTTCTGTGAACTCCAGAAACTGATTGGAGGTACAAAAAGCAGTTAAAATGGTTACATTTCTCTATTTCGTATCTAAATATAGTCCTTCCTGAAAATCACTTTCTCTAGTATAATGTACTAGCTATCAGTCACGTAAATTTCAGACCTTTAGGTAAAAAATATGTTAGGGTTTTTGTTTTAACTGATGGTAGCACTGGAGATTAAATAAAATTATCTATGAGTCCTTCAGTCTGTTTTCTGCTTTCAAAATTGCAAAGACATAAATATCAAGTGAGCAATTTTAGGATAAGGAAGTGATATGGATTAGCTGTGATGCTGAAAGGATTTAAATATATCAAGGGAGGGGGATCTAAAGCCTAATCTTAAAACTGCACATATTAGGCACAAAGTTGAGAGCTTGATTTGTGAAAAACAGCTGCCTCTCATAAAAATTTGTGGCTGACCAATAAATCTGTATCTTACAAAAAGTCCTTGGAGTAGATACACCTATCTAATTCTAATAGAATAACTACTTATTAACATTCTTTTATCAAAAAACAGCATATAGGTGTGGTTACCATGAGCACAGTGTTTTCTGAATGTTAACTGAGCCAATACATAAAAGAAATCTTTTATATATGTAATCATTAAATAAGGAGGTTTTGTCTATCCAGCTGTGATTTTATATATGTTGTCAAATACTAAGTACAAAACCCGGGTAAGATTTCCTCTTGACTGTAGTAGTTTCTTCATAAAAAAGAAATATGTAGTATCTTCCTTACTGAAGGTCCAGGAAGGGTTTTAAAATACTAATAATAAAAACAACTGTATCTCTGTGATTAACTTCTAAGCCTCAACTCACCAATGAAATATGCATTTCAGTACTTGTATCATAACTGATGACAAGAGATATTTATGTTCACCAGGTTATTTGGCACTGCCGAGTTCCATGTTGCAGGCTGTCCTGCTTGCAAGCATGCAGCCACATCCTGTCAGACTGTATTCCAGCTAAGTGTCCCTATTGTATTTTCATTCCAAAATGGGGTAAAGGTAGAGGCAATTTGTTAGGTATTGAGGAAAAAAACCCAGGAAATCTTTGATACTGTTTTTTTTTTTAACAAAATTTCATGTACCTTATGCATGAATGATTATATGTAGCAGCAGGATGAACATTCTGTTCTGTTGGGTGATCAATACTCTTGAGCATTCTGTTCTGTTGGGCCTTCAATACTTCTCCCTCTGCAGATGTTCTCCTGCAACACTCCATTCTGTGGAATTGAGAGCCTTCATTATTACGTGCTGGACTAAAAGGTGAACAGAGCACAAACCAAAATACAAGAAATGCCATTTAAACATAAGAAAAAGATATTTCGTGGTGAGAGTTATTGAACACTGAAGCAGGTTGCCCAGAGAGCTTGTAGAGTCTCTACCCTTGGAGATGTTCAGAAGAAGTCCAGATATGGTCCTGGGCAACTGCTGCAGCAGCCTCTGCTCTGAGCTAGTTTGGACTGGACTATGTCCAGAGGTCCCCTCCAGCCTTCAGCTGGTCTATCACACTGTGAGAACTTCTACTAGCACTCTGCTTTTCCTCGGAATAAAATACACTTTTGGCCAAGCAAAAGACAGTGATCCTCAAATTGTAAAAAAATTGAAGGTGATGAAAGGCTCTCATACCCAAAAGCCCAGACCAAGGTGCTAATCAGCATTATGGGAAACTACAAGAAAGCGTTGCCAAGGAAAGCAATTCTGAAGAGAACACCTGGAAAGGACAATTAAACCTTTCAATTCTCTATTTATGGCACTAACTCTCTTTAAATTGTATTGACATTTATATTTCCATTAAATAAACATTTTAAAGGAGTTGTAACTTGTCCATAATAAGTAAGTCTGTGTGGATCTTGGCAGACAAATTCTCATTCTGGGAACATTTCACATTTTTGCTTTTCCTTTTTTTTAAAACTTATTTTACAGAAAAAGCGCTGTTAACCTCTGAAAATTGACACCAACTCTAATGGTTCCACATTAAATGCTCTTGGGCAGTAAGACTTTTACCATAGCATGAACTGTTAAAATAAAGCCTAGGAGGTTACTATACCCCTGTTGATTCCTACATCTGTGTAACTGGTAAAGCAACAGAGAAGGATCTTTTTTTTTTCATGGAATACTTTTCCAGTGTATGGTCTGCACTGTGTATCTTTCACGTACTAGGGAAAGGATTTTAGCTTTCATGCCAAGTCCTTTCACCCCTGACAACACTTTTTTTCTTCTTTTCCTGAGAGGAAAATTTGTGTTCATATTTGTCCTGTCTTAACTCTATTCTTGGCTTTGCTATATCTTCTAAATAAAGTATGTATATCTCAGCTGCAAAATAAGACATGGATGGTGTAAAGGCATAGTAAAATGTAAGATGCCATTATGTTTTGAGGAAGACAATCTGCTTTTGATGCATCAAAGGAGAGGAAATTTCCTTCTCCAGTTTAACTCTATAGTTTACTCCCTTGTTTTGCAGTGTTGATCTCTGCCCACTTTACTGTGAATCACTGAATCAGGGAGTGTGGGGACACCTTTGGAAATTGTTTCAGTACTTCTCAAAGACCTTTCTGCTGAAGTTTCAACTTCCTTTTCAACCTTGTCCATTTTTCAATCTTCTGCTAGTTTGGAAGAGAGGAAAGTCATTCTTGAAAGGTCAGCTAATCCACCCTGCCTTTGATTTTACACCAGCATAAATCCTCTTAACAAAGTTTCTTTTTAATCGTTTTAAAACTCTTGGGAAGAAAAATAGAGTTTGAAAAACTTTTTCAGAAGAGACCTTCCTCCCTCACTTTACCAGGGGTGCAGAGTATATACATATGGAAGTCACAAACCTGACTGTTAATACTGGTATTCTGCAGAGAATGAGGACAAAGGAAACCCCTAATTTTCCAAACACTTCAGTGTATGTAGACTTTGCAACAAATGATTTCTGAGTTGAAGACTGGAATTTCAAGTATTATTAAGTGGCAGCTTCTGGGACAGGCTATGTGCAGCTAAACCTACTGCAGGCTGACACTGTTCCAGCAAGCCTTGCATCTGGTTGGAGGCAGATACTCTGCATGGTAAGAGCCACCATAGAGCATATGGCTTATCTTCACCTGGGATGCATTGAAAACACTCGTGATATGTCTGATGGAAAGGGACAGTAAAATGGTAGACAGCTTGTTCATCTATAGAAGAGAGATAATATTCAACCTTTTCTGTATATATCTGTTGTTTGATACTAAAATTCTTTCTATATAGTCTTTTAAAGTGTTAACAGTGGTAGTTAAAATGGTTAACAGATACTAACGTGGTGGTTTCAGAAATTTTTGTCTAAGTGTACAACAGGAGTTTTAGTAAACTTCAGCACTGCCATTAGTTGTGATTTGACTGACATTCTGAATGCTCTGTGCAGAAAATCCACTTCTACCTAGGTAATATAAATATCAATATTAAATATTAAACAAATCATAATTGAGATTAAAAAAAAGAAAAACATAAAGCCTCAAGTGCCAGAAAATCAATGTTACTTTTATATTCTTTCTTTTAAAGTCTTCTATGCTTGTCTCATCAAATAGTTTGGAATGTATTTTTATAAGTCTTTCACAGAACTTGTTTTTATTTTTCAAAAAATAGATTTTCCAACTGGAATTACCCAATTGAAAAAACATGTTTTTATAGTAGAAGTATTACATTTTGTGTCATTAGGTAACCTTGTTTTGCCAGGGTTACCTTTCTGTAATCCCTAAACTTGTCTGGGAGATTTATTGAGGGGGGGAAATGGTTTCCTTCGTGTTTTTTATTCTTGTGAATTATTTTTTATCACCTTCAGACTTAGGCTGGCTCTGCCACAAGTTTGGATGTTACATAATTTTCCAAAATATATTACCTCCAATATTAAAATTTATCAAGGTCCTGAAAGCTTACATTATTCAATGTAAGCAGATAGTATTGTTCATTCCTGTTCAAAAGGTCTGAAGAAAGTTTATACAATGTTTGTTTTGAGGACTTAGGTATTATTTGAGTGATTAATAGGTCCTGTGGAAATCTTCTGAACACAGATGAAATACATTCTTTGTATTTGTCTTTTGGATGTCAACTTGGACCTAGTCTGGTCTTTTGGAAAGACCATGACTTTATTTTTAGGATCTTTTCTGTGTGATAAATTATTTTCTCTTAATTTCTCATTCTTTGGTCATTGTACTGATTATAGGTTAATTTTTGCAGACACAAAATGCCCATTACTAATGTTGACAGAAATTTGTCCTACCCTTCAGTAAAGGCCCTATGGTGGTCCCTTCTACCTCCAGCAAAGTATTGAGCAGAGACTTCTTAATTCCAATTTTCATTAATCTCTTTGCCAAAGAATCACTAAGGTTTTACGAGGAGTTATATTTAATATTCCTTTTTCGGAAAGGTCTATTCAAATGGAAATGGATTGGAGATGCAGCTGATTATATTGGGTTCTTGGATCAGAAAATCATCATGGCCATGGCCACAAAAGCAAATAAACAAATAAAAGGGACAAAATACAACTATGTTACATGTCTGAAAATAATACTGTCAAACAAAGTCAACGACCAGCTGAGACCATCATGTCAGCTGACACCTGGAACTTGCTTCAGTAAGATGCAGTTTTGCTGAACTTGGCATAAAGAAAGTTGCTTGAAGCAGACCAGGATGGATCTAACAATGGTCCTCAGTTCCCCAAGAATACTGTGGGATAAAATGATAGTACAATGAAAAAATATGCGAGAATATTGATTTCAGTATTCATACCATAGAATCTAATTTTTTTTTCAGTAGTTATGTTTGGCCTTACATTCCCAATTATTTTAAAATTCATTGCACACTGAGACTCATATATGATCTCTGGGGACCACATATGACATTTAATTAGGTCTGGTCTTGGCAGTTTTCCACAGGTAGCATAAGGGCTAACTTTATACCTTCTGATGACTTCAGGAAAATTGTATTTGCAGTCTTTGGGCAAAGCAGTCTTGGGTACCTTGCATCTTTTTTATCTTCTTTATTTTTACTTAGCCACTTAGTTGTGGTTTCTTTCTTTGCTGGTATTAATATTTTTCATTTTTTTCAATTATTTAGTACATTAAAATACTTACCCACAGAAATATTTTAATTTCAAAATAATTAGTCATATTAAATTAGTGATTTGTTCTTTAAAATATTAACTCAGCTTTATGATATCTTCAAAGATTTGTCTTCAAGGTTTGTCTTTCATGGTATTAAAATATTTTAAGCTGGACAAATTGATTGCAAATGTATTACATCTCTGAGGTAATTTCTGGGATCTCTTGGTTCCAGAGATTGTGTCAGGCATAGGAAGTGTAAGAATTATTAAAATCACTGAGGACATGATAAACCAGAAGTCACAGAGAGCATCTGGCATGTGTTTCTCACTGCTCCGTCTGCATAGTTCTCAAGTTCTATATTTTGCAGCATTGTGGAATGAGAAGATTGTCTGAGCTGCTCTAAAAACATTTAAGAAGTGGCAGTATATTGAAAAAGAAAACAGTTATTTTTGCTTATAAAAGGGAACAGAAACTATCCTAGAGTACGTGGTGGGTTGGCCTCCTCCAGCTGCCAGGCATCCACCCAGCTGCTCTCTCATTCCCCCTCCGCAGCAGGACAGGAGGAGAAAATACCATGGAAAAGATAAAGGCAAAGACATCAGTTACCAATTACCATCACAGGCAAAACAGACTCAACTCGAGTTGGGAAAATTCAGTTTATTGCCAAGTAACATTGAATTGGATGGTGAGAAACAAAGGAAAAAACTGAAATATCTTCCTCCCGCCCCCTTTTTTTCCCAGACTCAAATTCACTTCTTCATTCCTGACTCCTCTCCATTTTCCTCCAAGCGGTGCTGGGAATGGGGCATGAGACTCATGGGCAGTTCAGGACAGTTCTTTGCTATTGCATCTTCCTCACACTTTTCCCTGCTCCAGTGTGGGTCCTCTCCTTGGGCTGTAGTCCTTCAGGATAAACCTGCTCCAACAAGGGTCCACCAAAGGATGCAGTTCCCATTAGAACCCGCTCCAGAGGGGGCTTCCCATAGACTACCATGGGTATTCCTGCCTCCACAGGCGGCAGTGTGGATATCTGCTCCACCATGACATTCTCCAGGGGCTGCAGGGGCACGCTGCCTCACCATCATCTTCACCAGGGCTGCAGGGCAATCTCATCTCCAGCGCCTGGAGCGCCTCCTCTCCTCCTTTTCCGCAGTCCTTTGCTGTCTGCAGAGCTGTTTGTCTCACTGGTTTTCCTCATTCCTCGCACTGCTGTGTGGCGTTTTGCCCTTTCTCACACACTTTTCTCCAGAAGTGCCACCAAACTGGCTGTGGGGCTCAGCCTTGCCCTGTGCTGGGTTGGTTGGAGCTGTCTGGAGCTGTTGGGGTCTGGCACGGGGCAACTCTGGCTGCTCCTCACATGGGCCACCCACAGCCCCCTTTGCCACTAAAACCTCTCCACACAAGGCTTTGCATTTAAGTTCGGTGTTGCTTTTCAGACTGTGGTAAATCAGTTTCCTGAGCCCCACGGAGTTAAGCTGTGTCAGTTTGAGAGCAGCTTTGGATGAGCATAGGCCCCCAGAAGTCCTCTAGAGAGTGACTGACACTTTGGAGTACAGACTGTGTCCCAATGTCACAAGATGTTGCTGAGACAACAGATTTATTTATGGTTCATGTGGCAGTTGCACACTGCGCTGGTAATGAAGTTCCACCATTGACTAACGAAGTATTTTCACGAATTACCTAAGTTTAAAAAGCATGATTTGCACATCCTAACTTGATTATTTTGCCAAGAAAATATGTCAAATTCTTGTAGTTACATTTTGTAGGAAGAAAAGGGTCCTTTGTTTTACACGGTGCCAGAAAAAAATGTCCATTTTGCTGCAAAGATGATAAAAATGTATTTCACAATTTCTCAATTCTTTTTAGTCAGCTATCTCTAATTCCATTTACTTTAAATATGCTGACACTTCAAATTTCTTTTATGCGTACTGATTCTCCAGCATTCTGTGAAAGATGTAATTCTGGCTTAAAACACACAACTATTGAAATAGAAAGAATATGGGAAAATATTCCTGTAAGAATACAGGAAATGTAGATTCTTTAGGCCCTGGTAACTAATCTAATCCTGGTAGCAGATGTTTCAGTTCTGTCTTCAAGCTATTGAAGCTAGTGGAACAAAAGGAGACTTCAATACTTCCTGTATGATTGGAATTTATTTTCACTGGTGTTAGCTGGAAACCAAAAATCTTGAAAGTGCTTATCTGAAGGTACAAATAACATAACAAAAGAAAGTAATTTGTTGGGAAAAATGGAACTTGCTGCCTGGATTCTTTTTCTGGCTTGTTTTTCAATATTGTACCTCTTGACTCGTAAATATCTCTCCACTTATAATGTATATTTATAAAATATATAGTATATAATATGTAATTAATATATGAAAATATGATAATATAACAAAATGTCTCTATCAGTCTGAATAATATGCTTTAATAATAATATGCCTGATTCTCTTCTCAGTTTGCTTTTGTAAAAATGTAAATTTATCCTGAGTTGCAGCCATAAAATATGTATCACTCCTTGTGTGAGGTATATACAGTATTTGATATCCATACGAATTTATGCTTATCTTTTAACTATGTGAATAATAAATTATAATCACCAATGTGATTTAAAATCCATTTTGGCTTTAATTATTTAGCACCATAAAAGCAGAAATTTTACATTTTCTGAAATGTAAAAATAAAGTTATTTTGATTACATATGTAGCCAACAGTGTATTCACCAAACTTGAATTGAGAATTGTTCTCAGCAATTTTTCTGAAAACATTTACTTTGGTATGAAAAGTACTTTTAAATTTGCTTGAATAATTTTCAATTATAAAGTCGCTAGGATTCAAAAGAAGTAAAAGAAAGTGTCTGTTGAGTAATGGTATTCAGTTTGTTTGGACAAATCCATTGCGTCTGCAGCAGTTTTAAGTATTGCTGATGAAAGAAAGAAGCAAATTCACTCTGCCTATTATCACTGTGTGGGCTAAACATCTCTTAGCTGAGATCTGTTAAACTCTCCTATCTTCACTGACTTCATTGTCTGTGTAAACTGGATTACCATGCTAAATTCTTACATGCATTGATACTTTCAGGTACACTATAAACAGAGACCTTAAGGGCTAAGGCAGGAAAATTAAAATTAAAGCGTACCTTATGGATCTCAGTGAAGTATTTGATAATTCATGGTTCATTTTGTTTTCAGGTAAAACAGGTATGTGATGCTAAGCCCTTTGTTGAGCAAATCAGGGCCTGATTCTTCTCAAATACTGAAGCAAATCTGGCATGACACTTAGCTGGATGTTATGTTCACCCCTCTTCATCCTCTTCCACTGAAAAAATGCTAAAGGTTTGGAATTTGCTATCACACATGATTGAGTGAAAGCTTTTACACAGCTGCTGATTTCTCACAGGCTCTAGATATTTTCCAATAGTATTGTCCTCAAGGAAAAGGAAATGACTTCCCTGCAGTCCATAACACAGGTTATAGCACAGGTACACTAAGTGATTTTATCAGCATTATTAGGAACCACTCTGCTCAAACAATTTTAATCTGGAAGATGCTCACATTTCCTTATAGTTTACAGCCCCAGTGTATTTTACTCTATCCTTGAAACATGAAAAATATTCCCTTTCTGTTTGCATACCCATTGATAACCAATTACCATCTGAGCTTCAACTGCTCTGCACCTTATTCAGGCCCCACTTTTTTTTGACTGACTTCAGTTTGGAGAAGAGGATGAAGCATTTCCTGGAGTTGCATAAATTCCCCTTTGACGCACTTGGTTTTCAGAAATTTTGTTGGAGATTGAATCACAACAATTTGAATTGCAAGCAAAATGGGTGGAGCTGGGGTAGGAATGATGACCTGATTTCTTTCTAGTGACTTGCTAATGGTAGATGAATGTATCTTGGCATCATTCAAAGTGTAGGAGTGAAAATCTCTTTTTGGTTCTGGCAGGTTCAGATAAGATCTTGTAACAGAGGCACAAGAGAGCAAAAAGCTGAATAAGAAGCTGCCCAAGATATTTCCTGGACATAAAGAGATGTGGGCAACACAGTACCTACAGGTCTTGTTGATGTGAATTTATTTCAGGGAGGAGAAAAGGACGTGAAATATGTCCCAATGTGAAATCACCAGAGCAAACACAGAAAGTATTATTCTCACTCCACAGACAGTGAGCTATACAGAAACTGGATTTACAGAAAATTCATAACAAAAAGGGTAACAGAGGGATCATTTGTCCATCCTGTCTCCTAGCCCTGTATTTGGGTGCAAGAGAATATTCTTCATTTATGAAGTGTTTTTCTGAGTGAACAAACTGAGTTACAGAGTTTTCCTACAAAAAAAAGGTACTTATTTGCTCTTTGTTCATTGAAAATCTGCTGCTATCGTATGCCAAAATTTGTCATAGATTGAGTCAGAAGTTTGGCAGTTCTCTCTGATCTGTCCCCCTGAATATTCTCCCCATTGTTTAATTATTTGAGCAATAATGAAGTCGAGAGCTGGGAGCTAATATTGCTGCTTTGAACAACACTTTGAATGAGAATCAGATAATGGCAGTTTTACAGATGACTGAATAAATGAGAATTAATAGAGACATAGCTGAAAGGATTAAATAATTGAGAATCTCAACTGGATGAAGAAAACTCTGATTAAATGTAATAGAGGAAAATGTAATAAGCATTTAAAATAATGGTTGTCAAAGACAAAGCATGTTTTTAACTACAAAGCCTGGAAATTCATCCAGGCTGGTTTTTTAATATGAGTTATTCCATTCCATACCCAATTTAGGTACTGTGGTTTCCAACAAGAGCAGTAGGTAAGTGTAAAGGATGCAGGTCCTCACTAAGCCTTTTACAATGAAAAGTAATGAGAAGCCATTACCGTTAAGGACTCTATATAGAAAGCCTCTGGGGGTAAATTCATTAAGAAGGGCAGGTGTAAATTCCCCAGGCATAGCTGCTCCCTAATCATGGATATTCAGGCTGATCATACTTGCTGTAGAGTCCTTTGTCAATAGAAGCGAACCAAAAACTACAGGATTTTCAAATGCAAAATTCAACTTTGAATGGCACTAATGTTAATGCTCTATAGCAAATAACAGTGAAAGTGACAAATATACCTGAGCTTCCTCAGCAATAAATAGAAATATCTGATAATAAAGAAGGAAATTGTAAAGCGATTCAGTCCCTTCATCTGGGGAGCAGAAGCCAATGTTTGCTGCTGCTTAGACAGGCTAAAGCAAGTGTACCACATCGTCCCCTTTTCCCAGTGGTTCAGATCATGCCCTGCTCTGTACCAGCACAGCTATTCGTGTGCCCATCCAGTCAGCTGGAGCTGTTTGCAAAGGCAGCTCTCACCGGGTTTGTGCCTCAGCCCACGGCATGAGGGACCTCAGGATGCTCCTGCGGGAAGAGTGGAGATGGATCTGGGGCAGGAGCTGGGAGCAGCAGGGATGGGGTGATGCAGGGTCACTCCTTTCAGTGGCAGTCTCAGCATGAAGTGCTCATGGGAGTGCTGTGTCCGTTAATGTAATCATTTCCTGTTCTAAATTTAGTGAAAGGGGTGATCCCAGATATCGCTGTGTGGCAACCGCTAGCAAATAATTAACACCAAATGTCAGCCAGTTAGGTGCTTGTTGTTATATATTGAAATTTTGCTGAGGGCTTACAGAAACAGCCATTCTTAACTAGCCAATGGCACTTGTTTTCGTTTTGGTTTTGGCGATGAAACTGCATTATGTCTTTCTCAGGACCTGGTGTTTATGTGCCAATATTTGGAATACAGACTTTTTGTATGGAGATTCAGTTTAGAGGGCATAAGATATCCCATCACAAAAGGTGTGCAAATAAAACCATTCAGTTATTGTACGAATGAGTGATTGAAAGGTGACAAAATTCCCACTCTCATCTGTATGCTATGTATTTACATCCCAAAGAAACAATGCCCAAGCTGCAAACCCTGTAAATCACTATTGGGTGCTGAGAAACTTTGTCATCTGAATGAGAGTAGAAGTTGGGCAGGACCTGATGCCTGAGTAGAACAAGTTTCCTAATATCTGGACATCCAAAAAACAGAACAAGAATACATATTGTACACAGTGGTTTAGATCATGGTTAGTTAAAAAAAAAGATATTTACCATATCACAGGTTTTACCACATCTCTTTCTTCTTAACATTTTTTTTCCTGTGGAAAGGTGATATCTGAGAGGGTTTTCATTCATTTGACTGCAGTAAAACAAAAGTGGAAGGAGAAAATGCATGTTGTTCAGGCTTCCTGTCTGAAGACATCTGGGTCTTTATTTGATTGCTTAAATCAGTGGTTCCCGAAGTAAGGTTACAAATCCGTTAGAATTTATCATGTACTAATAAGAGGCAGCAACTATATATTGTTAGGTTAATAGGTAGAATACATAGAATTTTAGATTATTTGTAATAAAAGCGTGGGAAGATTAATGATAATCTGAGCCTGGTTTTCAGTTTGTGGACTCGAACATAAGAAAAATATTTATGGGAGACAACAGTTTCTTAGGGATCTATTGAAAATATTTTAATTAATTCACAGTAAAATCACTTCAAATCACACATATTTGGACTATCATGTTAGAGGCTTCTCTTCTTTAAGTATCACAATGCATTTCTCATCCTTTACGAGACAGACGCTGTTTCTAGGAGCTCATTATATGTGGTGATGACTTGAATCCTGATAATTCTGGTCTGTACCCATAGAACTCTTCCCACTGTATTTGGGTAAATTGTAATTCTGTGTGGATTCTGCTTCTTGCTAAAGTGAGACATGGGTTGTTGGGAAACTTCCTTGAAGCCTATTTTTATAATATCTGAATCATCACATGTACCTGGGAAGGTAAAGAGCAGTGTTAGTAATGTATTTTCTCATGCTCAGCCCTGCCCATGCAGTATGTACACAAGAAATCAAAAGCAGAAAGAATTAAAGACAAGGAGCCACTGGGAAAAGAAAAACAGGTTTGGGCAAATCAGAGGCAAGGAGGCTACTGGAGTTAAGGAGGTTCTGGAAGAAAGTTCCCCTTTACTCCCATGTTTGTACTCCACAAAGTACTGAATGTTGTGAGAGGAGAGAAAGTACTGCAACCTACTTTTTTTTTTCCACAGGCACTTATTGTCTGTTTAGGCAGAAGCACAGCACTTGGAAACCACTCGGTCCCCTCTGAGAAGAGGAGCACGTTCCAGATGATGTTGTCAGAACAGGGATTGATGACAAATTCCAGAAGCAGCAAGGTTTTACCTACATGGTTTAAGACCACGGTCAAGGGTGGCAGGCCTGGACAGAGCAGTCCAATGAGTGCCTAGTGAGGGAAGCTTTACCATGGGACTGGAACTGTTGCCAAAGTTTCACAAAACTCATATCAAACTTCAACATAAGGCCATGTAAATACCTAGAATTCTTACACAGAAGATCTACAGTCACTATAAACTCGACTATTTTTTTCTTAAATAATGGGATCTTAATATTTTTATCATTTCCTTGTCTTATAAATTAAAGATTTTAAGAAGTGCAATTTGCAAGCTTTTTTTCCAATAACTGGTGGCTATTCCAAAGGTATTGTGAAATTAACTGGGATCTGCACAAAATACCAGTTAGTTAATTTCCAGTGTATTCCAATTATGACATCTTCTTGGCTTCATGATATCTAATGGTGCCAAGATAATGCTAACATTTTTTGAATAATTGAATGATTTCACAGTAGTATCTAAAGTAATCTGATTTTTTTTGGAAAACAGCCCAAGATTTTTCAAGTGACAGAATAATGACTTAACTGCAGATGTAATGTATAGTGCCTGCATAGAGATTGTATTCAAAAACCTTATTAAACCCCACCATATTGAATTACTATAGAGTTTTTAGGAGACTGGGGAATTCGTGTTACACAGAGAATAAGTTCCACTCCATCCTTTAGTAGAATTCATTTCTTAAACAGCAATAGGTCCCAGGTATTTCTGTGATAACTTGTGCATATTAGTCAAGGAAAAGGACTATGAACCTGATCCACAGATGAAGCAGAACTGGTTTTCAGTGTAAGAGCTGTGAGAATGTTGAACAAGTCAAGTTCTTTTGGCCTTTTCACCAGGTAGACCAGACACTCTTCTAAAATAAATTGGGCAAGGTGAGCACCACAGCAATTCTTGCAGGGGCAAATAACATGCTCTGCTGAGTACTGATCTGACTTTTCAGCTCTGTGTGCCTTATTTCAGGCATCTGTACAAATGCGGATCTTTGAAATGGCAAATGCTCACTCTACCATTGACCTTCTCCCACACAAAAAACCAGGCTGTTTGACTTAGACATCTAAACCCAGATGTGAATGCTAAAAGCTATTCTGGTGTAGGAATATGACTTTGGAAATTCTGAAAATTGAAATTTTTTTTCTTAGTTTTAGGATTTTCAGGCATTTAGGACTGAGAAGAGTTAAATTATGCAGCCCATAGAAGGACATTTCAGTTCCATCAACTCATCAGATACATATGAGAGGGAGATAACAAGTCATGTGAGCTACCTGGATGATATTTAAAGTCAGCAATAAATAATGGTGAAACCATTAGATAATTTTAAAGGCCGCTATTTGACATGGCATTGTAAAAAAAGCTTTAGGAAAAGAAATAAGAATTTTTTTTAACCTCTTCAATCAATAAAAAAGAAAAGGATGGTGAGGTTGAACCTATGCTTCCTGTAAGATGTAGCACTCCAAAATAATAGCTTCAGTTACTAACTACATGTACATATAATTTAATAAATAAATAATCTTAAAATTAAAATAATATTTTTATAATCTTTTTATTTAGTTCACTATTTTAAAAAAGTAACCCAAATATCATAGTATTTAAAATACTTTTAAGCATGTTAATTGTATTTAAATTTTTGTCTAAATGCATCTTGACATAATTCAATATTAATGAAAATAGCAGAAGAAACATGATAGAAGATTTCTGGTACTTCTAAGCACCACCAGCAGTTCCAGCTGCAGAGGGAGCCACTAAAGATGGGGTGGTTCAGAACAGTGAATTAATTTACAGAGTTTTAAATTGTACCTTTGCTTTCTATAATTTAGGACTAATAGCCATAATTTTGTGTAATAGAAATTTTGGTGAAATAGGAAGATCATATAATTCCTTTTAGAAATATTACATATAGTGTGTATTTCTTGATGTCTGCAAAGGTTCCCAAGAGCATAAATCAAGAAAAGTGCTTAATGGCTTATTATGATCACATTGGTGAAGTACTAGGGAAAGTGATTTTCTGATTTGGAAATTCAAAAATATATATAATTTAACCTCCACCCTAGCATGCCGAATGTCTGAATTCTAAGGGCTGCAGCTTTCTACTAAATAAAATAGAAATTTCTAAAATGCAGTTTCTATTTCCTGGTGAGTTACCAGCAGTATCTATTGTGAACAGTAAAAAGTTTATAAAAAAGAACTTTCCATTTCTGAAACCAAGCAAATTGGATTTGCAATCAGATTAGGTTAAAGCATCCCATAATTACCAAAGGAAAATATTTTCAGAGACTTTGTAGTGTTTTCTGGTTACATCAGAACATATAAATAAAAGCTGTGAGCCAACATAAAAATATTGATACAAAAATGTTGCAATACGAAGGGAAGACTATTACATGAGATCACAGACACTATAATTATCAAACCGTATTTACAACTCAAATGTGTCAACTTCAGTTCTTGTTTCTCTAAAGCTATTAAAATTTCCACGTCACAAACACAGCTGCAAAACTCCAGCCCTTCAATGATTTTAGGAGAGTGAGACTTCAGCTGCTCTGTTAAACTGGATATTTTACCCCAGAACTTTGGAAATTAAATATATAGTCAATGTTCAACTTAATAATCTTGATGAGACCATTTCATTTGGAAAGAGAAATTGTATAAGAGCAGAGCCCCTGGAAGTTTTTAGCATTGGTGTATCATTCTTTCCATTATAAATCCTTACTTTATGTTTTTTTTAGCGTACTATAACATTTGGCAGAGAAACTTTTAAGGTGGGGAGAATCTTTTTCTAAATAAAAAAAACCCAACTAATTTGACTGCTCTATATTACAGGACACACTAAAAGAAATGAAGTCTGTCATTTCTATATCCACCAAACTGATTGCCTTAAAAAGAGCCTTATTTTCAATATGTTATAAATCTCTCACATGTGGATTAAGATATATAAGGTTTATAGACAATGAAAAAGGATAAATGACAAGACTAAAAGAGAATTGCATTTATAATAAGCATCTACTTCCTGTATTGGTAACGAATAAATGAATTAATTTATCCAACATGTATCCGTGATTCGAAGTGAATCAACAATAGATAAGGGCCCATGGTGAGTGTATCATATCTGAGCTAGAAGATGTTTTGCAAAGCCCGGGGAGCTGCAGCAGTCTCTGGGCTGCATTAAGGAGTGGCGGAGCCGAGCTCTGCTCTGGACGCAGCAGCTGCATCCCGCTCCGTTTTCCTTGGCGGGCGCAGCTGCTGCCTTCGCAAAAGCAGCCCGAGGGTGTGGTGTCCCAGCCCTTGGAAACTGCGGCCAGCCCACGCTCCCCCAAACAAATGAGGCCTTTTCAACACCTACTTAGCATCAGCAGAGCCCTCCCTGGTGGCCTCGTGGCCAGAATCCCACACGCTCATCGCTGGGTCTGGGCTTCTCTTCTGCTCCGGGATGGGTCACGAAGATGTACCAGCCAGTGTCCAGCCACAGCGAGGGGTGGACTGAAAATGGGCTCATAAAACACTACACAGCTGTAGGGTGGCACTCGGGAGTGGCTTGAAGCCAGATGACCGTGTACTGCATGGTTGCTGCTGCCAACACCGGCGTGACAGTAGGAAACCATACCTGGGCAACGGGGAGGAAGGGACCGTCCCCATCAGCATGGCCACAGGTCAGCTGGAGGAATGGGAAACAGCCTGGGGGCCTTCTCATCCCACCTTTCCTGACAGCCTCAGGAAAGAAACTCAGTGTTTCTTTCAGAAACGCAGAATGAGAATGTAATAATCATCAACAGTATTTGTCTGGTTGAAGAAATCCTAAGACAAGCCTTTTTTTGCTTTTAAACCTTTTAAATTGTTATGCCAAGTTATGTGACATAGTGTTGTTATCAGCTTGGCGTAAGCATATAAACAATGAGATATCCTGTGGCTAAGTAGACAACAACAATAGATTGCTGCACTGAAAAATTACTTGTAATAAAGAAGTGAAAGCCCAAACTCTCCACTATCTAAGAAGTTTCACATCCATAATGGATCAGAAGCTGAGTGTTGAGAAGACTATTCAAAAGTAAACAGTTTGTGCCAAGATCTGAGGAACAGTCCTTTCTACAGATTTATTTTTTTTCTTTACCTGATTGACTGAAAATGGAAGAGGATGGCCCTCAAAAATATTGTATAAACAGATTCTTCCAGTATTTCTCCAAGAATATACATAAATGTGACATTTCAGAAAGAAATATTGTGAGAAACCCAATATTTCAGCCTAAAATATCCCAAGTCTACAACACTTTTATTCCATTAAGCCATGCATTCAGCAAACAATTTGAAAGAAACTAATCACCTCTATGTTTTTAGGCCAACACAAGGAAATGAAAAGCTAACACAGCGTAATGGAGTTGGGGATATGGGAAATTAAATACCAGTCTGGTTCCAAGAAAATCCAAACACCATTCCAGCTTAGTACTGGCAGATTTATTTTAAAATCCTCTCTGGAAAGATGGTGGGAAATCTTTTCACCTTGGGCAGGCCACACAGTAACTGGCTTTGTGCTATCACTGTTTTATCATGTGACCTTAACCTATATCTTTCAGGTGTTTCTTTGCCAGTTTTGCTTACCTTTCCTGCTTCCTTATCTAAAGTTACAGTTCAAATGTTTCCCTGGCACTGCTCTCATTCACCAGGCAGTATCTCTTGTTAAGCATCAGTTAAACTGAAGGTAGGTGGTCATTAGCTGATGCTTGAACTTGGGGATGATGTTTAGTCCAGCAGATTTTAGGTCAGACCCGGATGCAGCTCTTTCCCCAGCTGGGATGGCTCACGCTCCCACTGAGCTAAGCCAAGTGGATTGAGATAACTGCTGAGCACCAAGGGTACTACTCTTACTGTCAGGTCCACTTGGGAGGTTCTCACTCTTAGGTGACTTATGAGGCCATGTTTATAGCCAAAAAAATCTTCTTTCTACTTGTGAATAATTCGCACAGGTAGGAAGGTACCTGTGAATAATTCACAGGTTCACCATGATCACTGTAAATGTATTTTGCTGTCCTTAATTTATGCCAAAGAGTTTAGGAAATAAATTTCAGGTTGTTTTGGTTTTGTTTTTATTTTTTTCAAAGTGTATCTCATTTGACTATTGGCTCTTCACTATTGATGGTGATTAATGATTAGTCACATATGTGTAATAACTTTTTGCAGTTGATTGCCCGGATGTCTGACAACTTTACAGCAGGAGAAAGAAGGAAGGATGTTTATTAAACACTGATTAATCAAGAAAAGTGTATTCTTTAGTTTCTTTTTGCTGTATGTTAGACTATATTAGAGCAGGTACTCTGTACATTGTGAATCAGAATATGTCTGCAGTTACATTCTACTGTAAAAAAGTTTAGGTTACAGCTGAAGTTACTTAAAAGAGTATTTTCAGCATTTTACTCTATGTAGAAATTGCATTGTGTGTGTTTTATAACACACCAGTACCCAATACTCTTTGTCTTTCCATCTGAGTGTGCACAGCCTCTTTGGGTGTTCCCAATTTTGACTAAATGGCTTGCTCATGTTGATTATATAATGACACATATTTCCAAGGCTGTGGTTGGGTGCAGGTGCTAAGGTCAGCTTCTTGTGTTTTGATTCTCAGGAGGATCTTCAGAAAATGAAGCATCTGTGGTTACATTTATAATTATAAATCATGCAATGAGATCATTGTAGACCTCTTTGTTTTCATAATAACAGCATGTAATATTTTAAAGCACACAGATTGTATACTGGAAACAACATTTAACAGGAAACATTCAAAAGTAAGGTGCTCAGAACATTTCTCAGGCACTTATTTTTATATACTTGGTAGTAATTCTTAAGTCCTCACTTCTTTTCTAAGGCAAGCCCTTCACAGATTTTTTCCAACACTCTTCAAAAAAGTATACAAACTATTGCAAACAAAAGCAATGCCTAAAATATGCAGTAGTAGAAGAGTCCTTATATAATAAGTGAAGCTAAAGCATGAAAAATATACAACCTATTCTGTAATAAAAATCACCTTTTATTGGCATTACTAGCTTTTTTTTCTTATTAAGGAAGTGGCAGTTGGTACACAGTCTGTTTGCTCTACATGATACGAATGGAAATAATAAGCTAGTGGCTAAATATTTACTTATTACATTCTTCTCCTATATGCTATTCACCAAGTCATGCGACTTGCAGTTTTGCATAGGAAGATGATCAATGATTAACCACAGGTTACAACAAATTCCCTGAACAATCCCATAGAGATTTCTGCAAAATGGCTACTGTTTATTAAGGTGGATACACACACAAAGATTTTGTCCTCTTTTTTAGGTGAATTCATTTGTGTCCAAATTAATGGGGGTTTTTTTCCATATTTTTTTCTGTTCTGCATTACTTGGTAGATATTGGGAGAGGAATGTGGTAGTCTGTGTGTCAGAACATCAAAAATATTCACAAAATCATTTTAAAAGTACAAATACCTTTTCATTATCCCCCAAAATTTTCAGTCAAAGTAATTGTTTAGGCTTGCAGTATCCTGAAAAATATCGGATTTTCTTGAGCAAGTGTTTCCCACAAAATACTTTGCTCATCCATACTATTTTGTCTAGAAAACAAACAAGCAAACAAAAAACAACACTTCTAACTCTTATTTCACACCATAGAGGGTGTGGGAACAGTTGATAAAGGAAAAGGTGTGACTCTGAAGCATGACTCAGTTGTAGGGAGTCCCGTGTGCCGGGCAGTGATCACCTCGACTGAATTTCTGTATGCAAGGACCTGTTCTGCCAATAATTGCCCCTCTGGGAGGCATGGCAGTGGTGAGAGCAAAGGGGAAAGGACAGAAACATGTCTTAAGATAATTTGGAGAGGAATGGGAGTCCAGCACAGGCAGGTGATAGAGCTGCCCAGAACAGAGACAGAATTTTGTCCTCTGCATTCTAGCTGGCTTCACCATGGCACTCACTCTGTGGGAAAAACATGAATGTGCTCTGCATCATCAGGCAGGGAAAAGGTCTCTGCTGAGCCAAAAACGAGTAGAATAGAAAAATAGAGTATCCTGAGCTGGAAGGGGCACACAAGGTTCGAGTCTGGCTCCTGGCTCTGCACAGGACACCACCAGAAATGACACCATGCATCTGAATATGCAAATTTAGTCTCATCAAAATGTGCCAGCTCTGCAGAGCTTGTTGAGAAGCTTGCCCACATCTTTTCCTGAGTACATCCTGTCTGGGACTTCATTTGCTGTTAAGGATATGCAGGCCAAAAACTTACCACTGTGATTCTTTCTGCTGCTTGAGCACAGTGTCATAGTCTGTGGACCACTTTCCTTTGGTGCACCTAGGAGTAAGTAATCATCATCTTTTTCAGGGAGTGATCCATGGGAAAGCTGAAATTTTTATTTGCTTCATGTCTGCATGCATGCTTTATTCACTGATGCCCATGTAACTCTTTATATGTGACTGCACTGTACCACTAATAGCACAGAACATTCCTTCTGAAACCCAGCTAACCCCTTAGTTGCTTAATTTTGCCTGTACTCAAAAGTCAAGGCAAAATGCAGGAACATGTTTGCAGACTTTTTTCACATGAAAATGAAACACCTTTCATCTACTTCTGTACACGCACACACATTTTAATATACCACACTAAAGCACCTCTGATCTTATTCCTGAAGAGAATGTTCCATGTCTACTCTCACCATAGCAGTCCCTGTACCACAACTGCAAATCAGCTAGTGACGGAAAAGGAGAACCTGAAAGGAGTATTTTGCTTCCTCATTGATTTCTACATTCTATATTTGTCATATCACTCTCAGAAAAGAAAGGATGCTAAAAATACCTAGAGTTAAAAAAATAATTATTTTAGAGGCTACAGGAAAAAAGCAAGAAGCCACTGACTGCTACAGAGAGTTCTAGATATTTATTGGATTCACTGAGTCACAGAGTTAATGGTCTTACAAGATAGCTCATCACATCTGCATCACTGCTATTGTGAAATTATTTTTAAACTACTTAAATCCACTCCTATATTAGTATATTCTATTTATACTTAATTTCTTTAACTACACTGATTTTTGCATTTCAGCGCACCACAAAGACCACAAAGACATTATCATCATTATAGTACAGACTAAGCATACAAAAAACTCCTTAGAGTCCCAATTTTAGAGGTTACAAAGTAAAGGCTGGAAATGCCATGTAGACTTGTAAATAATAATCTGAGAGATTCACTGAGTCACAGACTTATTAATGCATTAAGTCCCCCTCAGTGTAATGAGAATGCTCATCTTGGTTCTAGAAGGTGTTGGCGTTTAAAGTACTTTATTTTCTTTGATTCTGAAATAACACAAAACATCCTCCTTCTGGCAATCAGTACCTATACTCCCCTGTGAAATTATCTGCATCTTCAGATGATGAAACTGCTGCCATGAATTTTCTAGTAAGCTCTAACTCTAACAACTCCCTTATTTATCTTATCAATAGTTTTCTTCCATGATGTTTCCAGTTTAGTTACAAACAATAATAAGGATATGCAGCCTGTGTGTTTTTTCTAATGTTTGCATTGGATGATTCCAAAAGCAATTTACAAATTACTTGACACCAATGGAAATGTTAGGCCCTAAAGATGACTCAGCTTGTAATCACAACTTATTAGTAAGATTCCAGGGAGACAAACTATCATAAGAAAATGCATGTGAGGTTTTCTACTTGGAAAATCTTGAATTTTAAAAGTGTTTTGCAGAATAGCTCCTAAAGGTTTCTGTTGACAGCTCCAGCCCTCACTGAGGTGTGTTATGCACTCATTGTGCTATTCAAATTAGAAGCCATCACAGTTTGTAAATAATAAATTTTTCATTTTAATTCACATTAAATCTGTATTTTTTCTTTTTTAATAAATACATTAGGTTTACAACCTCATAGTGACTAGTTAAATGTCTGAGCTGATTTTTTTCAACGTTTAATATAATTACACAACTTATTTGAAGTTGATGTATGGTACACCAGATTTAGTCAATGAAAAATAGGATTGGTACTTGCTGGAGTTCAGTTTTTCTATAATTTCCACTTGTGCTTTCCTCAAGAATAAAATTAGATAGTCCTTAATTCTTCCATATCTGTGCAAAGAATTAAACACCACAGAAGTCACTGAAGTTATTAATTTTGTCCTGTAGTGGTCAAGAGAGTCAGTCTATCAGAAAGGTGACTTTCACTTCATCATTCCTTTTGTAACTACCCACAGAAGGGGCACGAGGCTGAAGGACAAACACACCGTGTGCTTATCTGGGAAATAACTGCACCCTTGAATGACCTCCTCTCCAGCTAAGCCATGTGCTTGGAAGCATTCTGCCATCTTCTTATGATGTGCAAGTGTCCCTGGCACGGGCGTCTGTTGTACAAGCTGGTAGTGAATTCTTGCAGGTGTGCATTTCTGCTGCAAACATCACAGTTTGGAATGGAGCAGAGGATCACCAGTCAGGAGGTAAGCTCAGGGTTACGTCTCTTTACTTATTCCCCCTTCCTGCACTCCAAGCCCTGTGAACAATCAAAAGGCTATCTCATCTTCCTGGAAGGACTTCCCATCTCCTGTTGCTTGTCTTGCTGGAGAAATCTCCAGTGTTTGGCAAAGGTATGCATCCTCACAGCTCACAGATGCACAACCTTGCTTCCAGGATATATTTACACACTGATGCTTTTCCCTGGGAACTGGAATATAAAAATGGTGTCCCTAGAATAACGCATATTATTTTCTCCCTTTTATACATATTCCTATATTCAGGGATATAAATTACTGCGTAATGATTCGCAAACAGGTTGGTGTGTTCGTTTTCATAATTTATTCTGTTTTTAAAACCCAGATTAAAAAAGAAAAGGAAAACAAAGAAGAAAATAATCCAAAAAATAAAGAATAAGTAGCATTTACAGGACAACTGGGAAAATAAGATAAATACTAATACTTTGGTGGATATATTGTCAGAAATATACAGGCTACTATTTGGTCAATAGCTACTGCTACTTAGTTTTAGCAATAGCACATTTAAATCAATAGCTCCTATTAAATATTTTATGTCCTCCTACCATTAGGCTGTTCTTGTGTCCCTTTTTCATTGCTAATCAAAGATATTGGCAATGACCTTGACATTTTTCTAGGTTTTTAGTGGCTCAGGTTTCGCTTAAATTAGCAATCATGGGAACAGCTTTTTGTTGATTTACAACTCAGCTACATTTTAAGAACTTTGGTTGCATTTTTTATTCAACTTGCAGACAATTCTGTAATTTTTATTTGAGAGACAAGGCTTAAAATGCTTTTGACGTTACTGTTTTCATTTTATATAGTATACAGTATGTATCAAATTGACTTCTTATATATACCTGATTATATTTTATGACTGCAGATTGCCAAAGAATCATTTCAATCTTCCATTGTAATAATCCGGAGAAGCCATTGTCACTTTGGATCCCCAATTTGGGTTTGCAGGGGTTTTTTAAAGGATGTTTGGAACATTTTTATATTTCATGATTATTCTGTAGCTGTAGTAGAAGGTATGGAAATTCAATAAGTTTTTCTTTGTTTCATTAAAAGTGGAACATACTTTTAGCTCAAAATTTTTAATTTTTAGGAGCAGAGTTACTGAGCAGTAAACTACATCTCAAGCATTTCCTTCTATATTGAGACCAGCACCTGGTAATATTCTCCATGACACAGAAAAGCACACAGCATCCCATTATTTAAATTAGGCAGGTAAGGTTAATAAACAAGGGTCCATAACTGAAGTCACACAGCAATTAAATAAGCATCAATCCAACACTGCTTTTTCACGCAGATTACTTTCCTGTAAATGGTGTTTTAGCAATTATCTTATCAGTCGCTCCTTGCTCAGCAGTGATTTATATAATTCTGCCTGTGTAGTTGGGCTGATGTTAGATTATAGCCATTGAAATGAACGTAGCACTTGCATTAAATAGCTCATTTACTTTTCAATGAGTCACAGGAAATACTTAAACCAGTTTACCTTGTACTAGCAAAAGCTTTGTACCCAAAGTTAAAAAAAAAGAGTATGATCTGCTCCAAAGCTTGCTGAAATCCTTTAAATCTTTCCACTAACTACAATCAGTCATGAATATACATGCATATCATATATATAATATATATATATATAAAATATGTGCAAGCCCTCTCCTTTAATTTCCCCTGTCTGCAATGACTCCTGCAGTTTTTAGTGTGTCTCTCTCGCTGGAGTTCTCAGCTCCAACACGGAGCCGGGCTGAGAGCTCAAGGTACAGGTGTTGTTAATCCTCCTGTGTGCTCGGGGCTGCACCTGTGCAAATGAACTCCAGAGGGGTCTTCCAAAGGAAGCTCGGCTGGAGGCACACTTGGCAATCTTCCAAGTGTTATGCAGTGCTTTAGCAAGACACTGATCAAAGCAGAGGGAAATGTAGGTGCTGTTTGCACCAAGTTTATGTCAGTTCGGGAGCGACAGACCAAGTACCTGGAAAGGAGATCCTGGGAGATTCTAAATAAGCCACAAAGCAAACCACTTGATTTCAAATGATTTCAAAGCTCAAGAAATCAGATGAGATGCAAATGATGGCCACAAGAGCACTGCCGCAGGAGAGAAAAGGGAGTTTGCTAGGACTCATTTTTCAAAGGGATCTACTTCAGGTTCTGAGAGAAAGAGAGAGAGAGAAAATGAGTCATATGGCTCATGGACTGTATCAATATTTCTTCTCTTATGAAACTGCCGTATGGCAATACATTAAGGGTATTTTCTCTTGCAACTCCCTTCTTCAAAGCATGTCTTCCTCCTGTCAGAGTTCATCTCTTTCACTTCTATTAGGAAATGGGTGGCAGGCTCTGGGCAGTGCCTGACCAGCTGCAGCTATTGCAGCCCAAGAGGTACAAGGGTTATGGAGCAAGAGGAGTGCCTGGACACTAAATGGGGAGACCCAGTGGTCTGTGGTCTGCTGGGTGTCAGACTGAGAGGATCCTGAAGAAAAAGTCAACACAGAAACTTTCTGGATCTTTTTTTTTTTTGCAGCTAGAATATAGATGAGCAATACCTGGTCTGTACCTTAGTAATGAGGCTGGTGGCAATCCAGAAACGTTCCCACCAAGTGTGGTCACACTGCCTACGCAATGCTCTCCCTCTGCTGTCCCAAACTTCAAAAAGATAAAGTGCACTCTTCCTCTCTTTTCCTCACCTCTGTCTTTTGTAAGCCTTTTAGGCTGCGTGGTCTGCTTGATTTCAATGAATGAACGCTTTTATTTGCATCTTTGATTAACTTGACATGCATTAGGAGTGATTTCAAGATGACTGAATAACAACAAAGCATTCTCCACCCAAATACTCGGTGAAAATATAAACCGCAGCATCTTACCAGTGCTGTAATATGCACCTCCTGTGCATCAGAGAATAACAGTGTGTTCTTCACAGGGGCCAGGGCATGAAGAAATGCCTAGTGATTATTGAGTAACAGGGAAGGTGCTCTGCCAGGCCTGAGACACTTGGAGCCATGGCTAATTCCAGAGAGCAATCAACCCATGTCTTCCAGAGGCACTTCTGAGATTCATAACGGCTTCTGATTAGCAGAAACCTGTGTTTGTCCGTGGCAACAGAAATAAAAGTTTCAGTGTCACAAAGACACTTTGTTTCATGGAGGTCAGGGGTGAGGAGTGTTTTTAATTTTGTTGGTTGTTTTTATAATTTGAGTGTTAAAAATTGTGGAACGAAGGACAGGACATTTCAAGCAAGAGGGTTTCTGGAGGCTAGACTGTAATTTTAGACTGACTCAGAGAAAGATTGGTGTAAAAACTAATGTTTGTAGAGAAACAAACACACACAAAAAAGTCTTTCTATGGTGAGGGGCTTTTTACTGTTTGTTTTTTGTTTTTTCCCTTTTCCATTTGAAATTCAATGTATGCTTGGGTGTTTCAATTTTCCAGGGAGAGCCTCAAGAAATACAATACTATGTCCATTCAGCACTCTGAGGATCACACAGGTAGAGAAGGTTATTCCCAGAAGAGCTGCTCTGTTCTGGGAAAATCAGGGATACTCTTGAAGCGTAAGTACAACTACTCTTTGCTGAGGTAATTGGGAAAGATGCAGAAGAAGGGAGGTAGAAGAAATGAAAAAGCAGCTAGACAAGGGACTTCATGGCCATGATATGAGAATTTAGTGACCCAGGGACCTAGGGGGTCATTTGAATTTGAAAGATTCTGCCTCTAGACTTTCTATAAGGGCTGTTTGTGTTAAGGGCACATCTTGCAGTCTTTGACAGTTTATTGAAAAGCCTAAAGTAGCAAAAGAGCACCAGATATCTGCTTCATTATTAAGTTGCTGGAGAATGACTATTTTCAAGATCCTCATCAAGAATGAGATTCAGATTACAGCCAGACTAAGAAAGATTTATAAAAAAAAATGTTTAAAAAAGGGCTTGCAAAGAAAGGAAAACTAATTTATTCATGGATGTGGTTGAACTGCTGGAAAACCTGCATTAGATTAATCACAGACGTTAAGAAGTTTACCCCAACTGGTTCACTTTTGTTAGCATCAAATATTTGACTGTAAATTAGTTTTGTAAAGCTGTCTCTGTAAGGATTACAGACCTCAGCTCTGCCTTTGGTATGCCTGGAGGTTTCACATCAATTTTGGTTTACTCTGCAGCCACAGACCTGAACTAAGAGATTCCTCAGTGCTATATGTTACTGTTCTCTTTCCTGTGAGAAACAATAGAACAGCACTTCGTTGTTTAGGGTGAATGCTGAGATGGCTGGGCTGAGCAGTCTCAGATCCTTAAAAGAGGGATGTCACTAAAATTCTACATTGGTAATATTTTTGTTGATGTTGAAAATTTGCTTGGATACTACAGCAGTGGGCTCTACAGAACATGCTCCAGAAAAAGGAAGAAACCAAATATTTGCTCATGCTGGAAAGAGAGTGAGTCAGCAATTGAGTAGAAACATTAATCAAAACTCAACAATGAACAACATTGTGATGAGTCTTGCTTCATGCATGGCATTCACCAGAATTTTTCTCCCAAAATTTAAGAAGAAGATTTATCTGGAAATTCTTTTGCTTAAAAGAAGTGCAAAAAATAGGTGGTATAAAATTGTTATTATTTTAAACTGCAGTTTTATTCAAAGAACTAGAAGGAAAACTCGTCATTCACCCTTGAGACCTCATTTGGCTGCATGTATGCTATTGAGAGAGGTTAATTAGCTAAAAAGACTCTCAGCCATGTTATAACTGCTGCCTGGAAAACTGTTGCTGTCCATACAAGAAGAAAGAAGGCAGTGAATGGAGTCAGGGAGGGACAAGCCAGGAGAAATATTTTTTAAATAATTCCAAGAGTTTAGACTAATCAAACAACTCAATTTTCATGGTTATCTGGGTAGTCATTTTGACACCCTGCCACATTGCACATGCAAACTAGTTAAATTAATATATCCTGTTGATAAAATAAAGCCATCAGTCACACAGTTGTGTGTCCAAAAAACAGATGAACAACATTGTTTGAAAATTAGCCAGTATCAGAAATTACGCAGCTTTCTGTATCAATAGCGTTCTGGAAGAAGTCCAGACCTGTCAACACGGAAACATGCAATATGATTTAATAAATACAGCAAAAAAAGTTTGTGTCCAACCCATCTTTAATGAAGATGGAAAGCCGTTAGTATTCCCACACAGAATATAACATGTTTAGTTTGCATGTGATTTTATCCTGAAAACACGTATTGTTATTGTGAAATCCATTAGCAAATGCTTGCTAAAGAGGGAGAACATTGTTAACATTTTTATTGTTTATTCACTGAAAATTTCTGGACAATGGTCCTGCTTGACTGTCCTGATCTCCTTCTCTAACAATGTGACCTGCTTTGCTGAGATGGGAGAGGCTGAGAACTTTGTCTACCTGGACTTTAGTAAAGCCTTTGACACCATTTCCCACAGCATTCTCCAGACGAAACTGACTGCTCATGTCCTGGATGTGCTCTTGACTGGGTAAAAAACCGGCTGAATGGTGGAGCCCAGATCGGTGGTGAATAGAACAAAATCCAGCTGGGCACTAGCAGTGCTCCCCAGGGCTCAGTACTGGGGCCTGTCCTGTTTAATTTCTTTATTGATGATCTGGATGAGAGGATCAAGGGCACCCTCAGCCAGTTTGTAGATGACACCAAGCTGGTGGTGTGTGTTGATCAGCTGGAGGGTAGAAAGGCTCTGCAGAGGGACCTGAACAGCCTGGATTGATGGGATGAGGCCAATTGTATGAGAGCCAACAAGGCCAAGTGCTGAGTCCTGAACTTGGGTCACAACAACCCCAGGCAGTGCTATAGGGGGACAGGAGTGGCTGGAAAGGAACTGGGGAAAGGGCCTGGGGGTGTTGAACATGAGCCAGCTGTGCCCAGATGGCCAAGAAGGCCGATGGCATCCTGTCCTCTATCAGCAATACTGTGGCCAGCAGGACAGGGCAGGGATTGTCCCCCTGTACTCGGCACAGGTGAGGCCACACCTTGAGAGCTGTGTCCAGTTCTGGACCCCTCACGACCAGAAAGACACAGAGGGGCTGGAGCGAGTCCAGAGAAGAGCAGCAGAGCTGGGGAAGGGTCTGGAGCACAGATCACAGATTCTGTGAGGAACAGCTGATAGAGCTGGGGTTGTTTGGCTTGGAGATGAGGGCTGGGACAGGACCTTATCTCTCTCTAAAAGGAGATTCTAGCAAAGTGGAGGTCAGCCTCTTCTCCCAGGTAACATGCCATAGAGAAAGGAGAAATATTAGGAAAATTTCTACATGGAAAGGGTTGTCAAGGATTGGACCAGGTTGTACAGGGAAGTGGTTGAGTCACCATCCCTGGAGGTATTTAAAGCATGTGTAGATGTGGCATCTGGAGACATGGCTTAGTGGTGGAATTGGAAGTGCTGAGTGCTCGCTAATCACATTTTCTTTCAGTGGCTTAAAAGTTCTTGTTTTATATTTGAGAAAAATAAGTTTCTTCCTGTAGAGTGGGCAATTGTTTTTGCAGTTTACGGACGAACATGGCACAAAATCAAGTCTGAAATGGCCCACAGACATCAGAGTAAGCTACCACAGCACTCGGTGCTACAGTACTTACAAAAACGTTGGACCTGGAAGCATTAGTATTAGTTTATCTGGAACAGCCTCAGTCTTTCTTGTACTTAATTAACTGAAACCAAGTAAAGTGTTTTATGTAAATTAGTATATTGTATCCAATCAAATGTCACTACTGGTGCCTTCTAGTTAATAAGAATTAAATGGAATTATATTCCAAAATTAATTGCGATTAAATGTTTAATATATAGAAAATAAAAAGTTGGGAAAGAATTCCTATTTCCTATATTAATTTAGCATTTTTGGAAGCTGCAGCTATATGGTAATGACGTAAAGTGAATATTGATCCATCCTATATTCCTGTCAAGCCTGATTATTATGCAACATTTGGAGAGCTACTTCATTATAATAAGGAGATTTTTGCCCTGGCACCTCTTTCACAGACATTTCCAAACACAAGACAGACTTTTTTGTTGTTGCTGTTTTGGTTTGGTTTTTTGTTTGGAAGCATGAATTGATTTTTATTGTTGTGTTGTGTTTTGGTTTGATTTGGTTTTAAGAGGCTATGCTTGGCTGTTCCTCATTTTCATCAAAACCAGAGCAGCCAGAATGACTTGTTCAAACTTGTAAATGGAAAAAGTACAGCACAGACAATTTTTGGTGTCCTGTTACTTTCGATCCAAAGGAGGAGGTTAGAGACTTGTTACAGTGTAAATCCACTATAACAAACTTGTTGCAAGCAGCTGATATGCAGACCACTAAGTTTTCTAAATCCCCATCTCCAGGAGAAGCCATCAGAGGCTGTGGGGTGTTTTCCTGGGGCTTCCATCCGTGCTCCTGTGATGTGTGGTGGTCCCAACACTCACCCACACTCACCCACACTGGATCACTGCCATTCCTGGGAGCCACAGGCAACTTCTGCTCCTTTTCCCTCGAGTTTCTGTGGGACATGGAGTTCTGCTCATGGAAGGATTTCTGATGCACAGCTAAGAAGGGACAGTTGCTTCCAATGAATTTCACCTCCTCCAGCACCTACTCTCCTCTGAAACATCAGAGGAGGACCCTGATGATCTCTGGAAGTCTTCTTTGCACATTTCCAGAAATTGGATGTTTTCTTTTCTTACAGTGGAAGGGAAGGGAAGGGAAGGGAAGGGAAGGGAAGGGAAGGGAAGGATAACATAGAAGGGTGGGTGTGAACATGTAAATTCAGAAAAACCCAGTTAAATTTGCTGCTATTAATGGACGTTGAACCCTATGGGACTGGAACATCAACAGCCAGATATTTTTGTGAAGTGCATCTTTAATAAGAAGTTAGTATTGCAATGGCTTTAGTGGGTATAGAGGGGAAAATAAGTGATCTGGAAGATAAGAGTGACACTGTTCCAAGCTGTTTGTTCCACCAACTGTTTTATTTTACCCAAGGAACTCTCCAAATATCTCAGTCTTGACTAGTAAAAGTAGCTGTTGAGAAAATACTAGAAGAGATGCAGGAAACAATGAACAAGAAGTTTTTGGAACAGCAGAGAATGGATAGCATTCTGGGAGGTGTCACTTTATGGAGTTCATCACTGTGGTAGTTATGCTTGTTGATATCAGTAAAAGGTGGCAGCTCTGATAGGGGAATAATTTGTATTTGGTTATTTAGGCTATGCCTTCCAGTGAGAGAATACAGAGAACTAAAATGAGAGTGATAAAGCAAGGGAAGACATAAATACCACGTAAAGGGAAAAAAATCCACAAATATTTCAGTGCATAAGGAAGTAGCAAAAATGCCCTTATTCTCATCAGAAGTGATAGCTCTTTATGTTGAGTACTATCAAAATGGGATATAAACTTTAAAAAGAAACTGCAAACAGTTTTCAGCAATGGCAAAATCAGATATGTTATCTTTAGATATAGCTAGTATTTTGCTTCTCCCTCATAGGTGCTACTACATTTTAATTTTGATCCTCTGAAAATATGCATGAATGTAGTGGAGATCCACAACGTATCTGGTACTGATTGTTTCCAGCCTTTTTTAGGCATTTGTAGATGTGAAACTCTGATAGCCTAAAGCTATATTGAAGGTTTATGGAGCAGAAATAACCAAGAAGCTAAGAGGACTTTTCTCCATGGTAACCCAGATTCTAAAATGGAATGATTTAGACTATTTGTATGTGGAATGTGTCCTCTGCCACTAGCCAATATGCATTAACAGGGTGAAAAAGCACTGACTGAACTTTTCCTGCTGTTGCAAAGAAAAGAGTTGGAGAATTATTTGGACAGTATTTTGAACAGACACAGAACTGGCAAGGTAACAACACCTCGCCTTTGCTGGCATCTTTCTTCCTGTGATAAGCACAGCCCTGTCTGTAACCCCCTCATGGAAATCAGATTATACACTCCAGAAGCCTTTGGATCCTCAGAGGACGATCACCACAGACCTCTCAATATCTCTGTAAATGCACCTTTCTGCACTCATGTCTTGTCTGTGCTCTGGATTACAATGTTAAACACGACAACTGAAAAAAATTCTGTAATGGTTCCAAAATGCCAATTTCTGTCTTCTTTTAGTAGCATGACAAATGTAAAAACTAGGCAATACCATAAATAATTGCATGGAAGCCTTTTCCACGCCAATCTCATAAGCCCTGTTGTAAGTATCCTCCCAGGAATTTTCTTTCCACACTTGCCTTCTCCATTAATTCACAAATTCATAAACAGCAGGGATGAAAGGACTATGAAGAAATCATCTGGTGTACTTTGGCCCAAAGTAATATCAAATGCACCTAAATCATTCTAAATGGATATTTGTCTGACATCTGTTGTAGATTGTTATACTATCCAAGCAAAATATTCCAGTTCTCCAGTGTTCTATTAGAAAGATTCTCAATGACTCTAACTCATGCTTCCCTCTCTGAAAGTCCATTGCTCTTCTTACATAGAAGAATGTGCAGAATATGCTATAGAATTTTCTTTTTTATATTTATATATTTTTATATTGTGTATCCCATCTCCCTCTCTTTAAACTGAATCTTTTTTTCTCCTGTAAATCTTCTAGAGTTCATCTCATCGAGCTGCCAAAACAAGGGAGGCTCTCTTATATTTGTCATTTTTGTTTATCTGATCAGTGTTTGTCTGTTTTCTTAATAGTACAGATTTCATGTCAAGTGAAGTAATAGTTGTGTAGTTTTTGGTTTATGTCTGTTCTTTCCCTATTAATGTACATTTTGACTTACCCAATGTCCAACAAACACTTCCTAAATCTGTAGTGAAATGTCTCTGGCCGCATGTTTCTCAGGGTGTTTTACACAAGGAGGTGTGAAGTTCCTTTATGGCCAAATAAGATAGAACAACAGGTGCCGGTCAATTTTAATGTCATTTATAACCACTTCCAAAGTGAATGTGGTATTTTATCTAGGGCCCACTTCAGAAGCAATTCAGACTGTGGATCTCCCTCTCTCACAGAGCTCTGCCACATTACACTGTGTTCATTAAAGAAAAGTGAGTTTTACCTTTACTTTTAGAAGTTTCAGTGCTTTTGAGAAGACTCCACAAAGGATTTTCTGTAATTTGTAATAATGGAAAAAGCATGATAGTGATATGTGACATATATGATGCCTTTTGTAGGATGGAGCTGAGAGATGGCTTTGCCATTCTTCTTCTATATGCAGCCCTAAAACAGACACTCACACAGTATTCCTAAAACTGTTTAACACCTCCAGTGCCTTTCTGGTAAGTGGGGATAATTAATAAAGAATAAGGGCATGGATATACACTGTCCTCTAGCAAGTTCTAAGAAAATAAACATTGTTAAAATTGAGTCATCTACAGCAACCAACCATAAAATAATACAGGCTAGAGAGGGAAAAGACTGATTAAGTCATCCACTCCATCTCCTGCCAAGGCAGGCTTCTTTTCTGCCATATCTTATTAAGTGCTTTGTCCAGCCTAGTTTTAAATTATTCAAGCAATTTGATATCCACTATTTCCTTTGGGAGACTACTCTTCAATTCAATTCAGAGGTATATTTATTTATTCCTTGCTCTATAAATAAAATGTTCTTTGCACTACTTCAAAAATTTATTTTCAAATTATTTTTTTTAACTTTATTTTATTACTATTGTAGCTGAGATGTAAAATGGGTGATGTAGAGGACTTCGGATGAAACAAAGACATGAAGTTCTCCTGGAAAAATAAATAAAAGGAAGGTGTTTCTTTTTGGCTTGTTTGTTTGTTTGTTTAATCTTGCATTTTATCTTTATACACCTCATAAACCAGAGCCAAATAAACCAACAGCCTTTGCACACTGTTGAATAACTTCTCATCCTGCCAGCAACCGTCCTGTGGCAGTAGGCATCCCAAGCAGCAGTGGGGGAGATATTTTGGGAGCCATGCAAGAGACAAGGAGGCAGGAAGGCAGGGAGGGATGGGTGCCCAGCACCCTGACAAGTGAGCACTCTGCCCATGGACTGTCCTCAGCAGCAGCAGCTTCCTGCAGAGCTTTGCCTGTGGTGGTGTGGTTCTGTCTCAAGTATGCCAAGGGTTTCTAAACTTTTAGGCTGCTCAGAAATGTAAGATCAGCTCAGGAAAGCCCTGCAGACCTTGTTGGGTCCTGTGGATTGCTGGGTGAGGTGTCACAAGGGGAACAACCAAGCACTAAACGTGCAGGACAGCAGAAAACATAGGTAAATGATTACAGGGAAAGATTAAAAGGCATGTGCATGGCATAAAAAGATAAATAGCAAAGAAAGAAATTTTTAATCTCAGGTGTTCATGTGTGCCTTGTCAAGTGTTCCAGCAAGCTCGTCCCCAGCCTTATGGTCCGGTACACTTTACAAGAAGTTTTCAGGTAATGGGAGTTTAAAAATTAACTGGTGCAGCCTGTGCTGCACGCTCATCAACCAGGGCCCTTTGAAGTGGGTAGAAAAATCCTCACAATTTCAAAGGGCTTTGAAGCTGGCCCTGGGCACACAGAGACAGTGGTTAATTTTACACTAGGATGCAGAGGAGTCCTGCAACCGAGAGGTGCGGTGGCTGGGACAGGGACGGGCGTCACCCCTGCCACCCCAGCACGGAAGGGCTGCTGGGGACACTGCAGGGACAGAGCCCAGGCATGGATGCCGGGCAGTCAGCCAGCACAGCATCCATCCTGCAGCCGTGCCTCTGGCTGGCACATACCTCCTGCTAGCCTAAGGCAGAAGGACAAGGGAAAAGTAATCTGTCCTTCCTCTAAGTGGTACAAAGGTTTTTTTTTATCTTGGGATAAGCAGCAACTGCAAAGTACTTCCCTGAGAAGCCACCTTCAGTTGGCAGTGGGAATTAAGAACAAGTTTAGCATGGACTAACTGAAAGCACTGTGAATACTCAGAAACACATTAAAGGGTAAACCAGAACTGGGGCAAAGAAGACACAATGTGGCATCGAACTGCTGCTCTCCCTGCGAATCAAAAGAAAATGAAGGCTCCCTTTGAGCAATCACACAGAAAACTCTGAGATCTGGTGGCAGGCAACAGCAGCAGCTCCTTTATCTAGATCTCCTTTTCCAACCTTCTGACAAAGAAGAAGGGATCAACCCGTGCCCGGTGGCACAAAAGCACAAAGTCTTGCTCCCGAGCACCCAGAGGGCACTGCAGTGGGAGAGGGCAGCATCCCAGCCAGCACTGGGGCACTGACCCAGCGAGGCATCACCCAAAGCGGCCATCAGCCTGACACATCCTCCTGCCAAACCAGGTCCTGCCTCGCTCAGCAGCTCCTGCTGGGGACAAGCCAGGAGCCTACCAGTTTCTGAGACACCCCAGCCTGCCCCTGTGGCTCCTGGGGAGCAGGACAACAAGGGTTCCATTCACATTGGCCCACTTGGACCTCCCTTCCCACGCTGCTGTACCCCAGCCCCAGCCCTGTGACCCTGGGGTGGCCCCACTCCAATGTGAGGCACTGCTGAGATGCACAACACCAGCTCCAAGGCACTGCTGAGGGACTAACCAAGGCCCGGGAGTAAAACCTCAGCATCACCATATGGATATTGTATTTGGACTCCGTTGTCAGAAAGGATTCCTTGTAGACTCCTCCTGGTCCCTTTGCACAGCAACAAGGCTGCCCCGGAGTCTGAGCACACCCACCTTGAGACTCAAGGCTTTTTGTAAGCTGTTCTTCTTCATTTTAATGACTTACAGTGTTATAACAAAGTGATTTGCATTGTGTTGTGCTATTGCTAGTGTCTGATTGTACTCCTTAGAATAGTTTTAGAAGAAAAAACATGTAAGAAATAACATCATATTAAAAAAATTAATTTGTAGCATAAAATTCAAAGACACATGAAGACACAAAGACACATCTTCAAAATATTCATATGTATTACAAGTTTCCAGTTGGTAAGTAACCATAGATATTTCTAAGGAATTTGTTAATTTTTCCAGTTTTGTGCCCTAGGACATTAATCTCAATGGTGGATTTTACTCAAACAATATCTTCTTCTTCCAAGCCTATGAGCTCTATTTACATTATCCATCTGGATCTACACAGTTTGGTGTGTGATTCTACAAGGACAGGCATACCACATGAACAGCTGCATTTAAACAATCCAGTTTGGGATTCTGGAAAGTAAAATTCCCTGAACAAGGCATTTCCCATTCCAGCACCTGAGCTGAAGATTAATAAACACTTCAGGCTGTTTTAACTATAGTCACTTCTTGCTTCCTTGGCAACTATTTTAACTCCATTTATGTGAAAAACACACAGCATAGTATAAAATAGTGGAAAAAATTATTTGGTAAACTGAGAATAGGATTGCAATTAAGAACTCCATAGGAAGCTCACACATGACATGTAAAAATTTCCACTATTAAAGAATATATTCAAAGTAGTCCCTCAGAAATAATTTGAGAATAGTTCATCCTGTTCTTGGAGAGGAAGATGAACAGTGATGCCTTCTGGACACCTTGGCTCTCTATGGGGCACACAACCTAACAGCAGAACAGTGTTCAAGTGAGGGAGAGTCCAGTGGCTGATACGATTTAGGAAAAACAATAGAATACTTTGCAAAAGATGTTTTTTTCTACTCGATCATTAAACTTCTCTACTCAGATGTGTTTTGCTTGATTCAAACATGTTTAATGGTTTCATCAAAAGAATTACAATAAACTTATTCCTGGATTGGTTAGTGATTTTATATTACTGACAGGTTATCCACAACTTGCTTTGCATTTTAAATATGTAAAGCAAGCACCCCTTAGATGATAAAAAAGCCAGTTTCAACTAGCAGTTGAAAAAAGATCATATTTGCAGCACTGTTTGAAAAGAAAAAAAATATTTAGTTCCCAAATAGTTGAGATGTTCATTACTTTGTCTTTTATAGTTGGATAAATATTTAGAGTTGTTGCAATTAAAGATTTCCCTCACAGTATCATCCTTATAACTCTGTGTGGCACCTTTATATCAGCTTCAATGATTTCCTGTGCTATACAAGTGTGGGAAGTAGTCACTTGGTTTTTTTTATGGTGTCTGTACTCAAATTAGGCTACCAGTTGAAGAAAAATGTTTTAATTATTGTCATTGATTACATGAATGTTAGGACTAGGAAAACCTGAAAATACAGTTTTGGAAGCCACTTGCATTTTCCTTGACATCTTTGATGGCAACAAAAAGAGAAGACAAGAGCGTTTTACTCTTGACTGTGTGTGTCACAATGCTGAGTAACACCTTGCCCCTGGCACAGGAAGTGCTTTTATGTGGAGTAATATTTGATATAATCATTACAAAATCCAGCTCTGAGACTGAGGGAGGTGAAGTACAAATGCCTTGGCCTTTTGAATACTTCAAGGTATCACTGCACATCCCTGTGCACTCTCTGGGACTGAAGGGCAATGTCTGTGCTGTGTCATATGGTATGGAGCAAAAACCAGCTCCCAGCAGTTCTAATGCAGGGGTGTGGCATCACAGGCTCCATAAAGCTCTGTAGCTTGCAACGCTGCCCCTGAGCTAAATTAGCCCTGCTTCTTAGCACAGCTAATGAACCTGAGCCTGCATTGACACAATCCTTTGGTCCCAAAGCCAACTGTGTTGGATCTCAAGAATCTAGAGTTTTTAAGGTTTCAGTGCTTCCAGGCACAGACCCCTTTGAAAACACTGCTCTGAACCTGAAACCTTGGAGAAAACTTGCAAATATGAATAATGAGTTAGAAATCACAAATGTATAGTGGGTTAAATGTGTTTATTTTCACTGGGTGATGGGTTTTAAACTTGAGGTTTTTCTAGTATAGTGGTGGTTATGGGACAATTTTGGGTGATGTCTTTTCTTTGTTCATCTTCTTCTTCCTTCTTCTTCACAAAACTTAAGTAGTAACCTTTAAATTGGTCAGCTGAAAGTCACTCTAAGGGTCATAGGAATCTATTATTGGGTCAAAAAGATAAATAATATAGGTGTTGAAACTCTATTAGTTTAACTCTATTAGTTCAACTTTAAAAGGCCTTGAAGCAAGCTCAACTGTAACTATTCTTCCTACTTCTAGCAAAGAGCTAGAAGTTCTGTTGTACTTTCTGTAATTCTTTAATAAAATACAATAAACATCCAAGACCAAACACGAGAAACTCTCTCAATCACGTTTCTAATAATCCTAACTCAGAGGGAAAACAGATGAGACTGATGACAAATAAGTAATAAGTAGTACAGAGCTCAGCATACACTCCCACAAGCTGGTGTGCTGCTGGCCTGAGGATCCAGGAGCCCTGCTCCATCACAGAGTTTATATGGGCTGGATGTGGATGTTTTCAAACGTGAATATCTAAATCCAGTGCCAGTGTGATTTAGCTCATGGGGTGGGAGATGTGGCTGAGAAGCTCCCACTAGGCCAGGGGAAGCTGTAGGCTGGGATTCCAGATGAAGGCAAATATTTGCAATGCTATATCCTGTCACAATAGAAATAATTATTTTTTTTTCTGCAAAACAATTTATTTTCACCTGGTCAAATGCCTTTTTTGGGTGAAACAACTCAAGTGTACTGGCCAATGGCTCTCTCTAACCCAGCACTGCCCTGGTTAGGGGACAATGGGAGCTGCTGTCTGAGCAGGAGGGCCCAGCCACCAGGTGGGAACTGAGTACCACCTTCAGACAACACATTTCTTTTCCTTCCATTATTCCTCCAGGGTGGGGCAGCTGTTCCAAGTATCCAGAAGACAAACCCAGGCCAGTGGCTTACTTGTGCACTCCAAGGCCAACCTTATCTGCTACGTTACATGGATGTAAGAATATAGTTAAAGAAAATATCCATACTTTTTACCTGGAACAGAGATACAAATAATTTTAAATGGAAAACATGAGCTGGTGGATTCCACTAAAGAAAAAGGCTTTTCATAAACAGGCAAGTTTCCAGTTAAATCTAATTCCACCCTCTTTTGTTTATTAAACAGCATTTTCAGTGATTTTGCAGGGATGATTTCTGTTCTAAAATATCTTGCTCTCCTCTAAACTCCATTGTAGTCAAATTTGAGACATCATACTTTGCTATAGCAACAGTTTGCTTTCAGAAAAACAAAATTTCTCAGGGATATTTCACTTCCCTACAGAATTAAGGATGTGGTAAAGACTGAAACAGGAACATCTGAAATCACAGGTTAGGGAATAAAAAAGCATGATGCACTGCAAACTCCAGAGTATTGCCAACTGTCACAATTATTTAATATCTGAAATCCTCACCGCTTGGCATCCTTCTAGCTGAACTTTTCTTATTATTTTTTTTTTAAATCAAAAAACAGTTTGAGGAGAAGATAAATAGATGATCCTTTGTAATGGAATTTGCTGTTTATGGAGAAATACTTGCCTTGTTATACTACCTGAACAAGCATTTTTGAAGTACTAGTATTCAATAATGACTACCAAATAAAGGATAAATATAATATAAATGTGTTTAAAAAACCTGACGGCTTGACTGGGAAGTTGATAGATGATATGAGACAAACTGCTATAATTAATTCCAGTGGTTTATACAAAAACACACTACTGGAAACATGATTCATGTGTATAAAATTTTTGACATGTTACTTATGGAGAGTTAGTGGGTGTCACACACATAAAATGCATGCCACAGAGTTGAATACCTCAACCTTATTCACCTTTCTCACCCAAAAAATAAACACTGTCTCTATATCACCTAGCTACAGATTTATGTTTTTTTCAATTACAAATGTCTGTAAAGAGAGCACAGCATTGGTGTTAGAAATCTGGAGTGTACAGAGACACGTTTCAAGTACTGACACAGAGAACAGAGCACTTTTTGACTATAATATGGTAACTATGGTCACCTAGTAATCAGCTCTTAAAAGCCAGCAGTGAAAAAAAACCTTGCCTGAGAAAATGCAGACTGTGAGTGCCAGAGCTACTGCGGAGGATGAGACACAGTAGCAAGGAATGGAGCAAACACTGGCAGAACAAGGAGCTCCACAGTGCCTGCACAGACCCCTGTCAGACAGAGGAACAGACAGTCCCAGCTGGAATCCCAGTTAAAAGCACCACGGTGGTGATGACTCATTGCAGCAATATTAAAACATCCACAAACCATGTTTTAGAAAAAAAACATAGCTAAGAATGGCCATGTATACCTATATATTCATCCATCCACATGTACGCTAGGTTTCATACAAGCATTGTGAACGGCTTTTGTCATGTTAAAAAGAGTAAGGAACGAGGTAAAGGAACTCAGAGAATTCAGTGTCTCTGATAGCCTTGGGATACATTTTACCCAGTATGCACAGGCACTGTGAACGATCCTGTATTTAGTTGCATTTGCAAATTGGTTAGTAGCTTTGTTTTGGGTTACATGTGTTCTGCGGTTTGCTGACTGACAGTGTATTCTCTGACTTCAAAATCAAGTCCAAAAAGAATAGATCATTTTAAGCCCCATGCTCCAGGCTGTCAAACAGCCTCCAAACCACCATGGACTCTCCTTTCTAGTGAGGCCAGGGAAAAGCCTTTTCATAATCTGGGTCATGGTGGAGTTTTATGTTTTTGAGAAATATATTCTTGGCTTCCAGAGCAAAACGCGTCTTTAAACTTTCTAATAATACAGCATATGTAAGTGAGAGATCTTTCTCCAAGCTCCCCTCTTCTGTTTCATTCTTTTTTCTATGCTTCTTTTCATGAGTTATATATATATATATATATATATAAAACTTTTTAAATTTATGTTTTCTATACAAAAAAGATCTGGGCAATAAAATTTTGGTACTTAGTGTTCTAAATTCTTCCTCTTTCTGGTTTGGACTACATTATTTCTCTGCTGGAAAAGATAAAAATGAGCAGATTTCCAAAGCCAAGCAACATTTATTTTCCCTTCATTGTCCTCACATTTTAAGCTACATAATCAATCATGAAGGAAAGTGTAGCAGTTAGAGTAACAGGCAAGGCTCATCTGCCCATGCGGTACTAGAGGGAGATATGGAGTGGAAGCAACAAGATGCTGTCAAAGACTCTATCAAATGTAGAGACAGAGCCAGGCTGTGACACAGCAGAGATTGAAGCTTCCAATGCCATGTGGGATCTCCTAAACTGGGAGTGACAGTGAAAGGAGAGAGATGAAGCAGGTATCTTCAGAAAGAAGGGATAGGATGGCAATAGCAGGGAACAGATCTTGTTGGAAATGTGTGAGGGTTTTCTTCTTAATTTTTATTAAGCTGTTCTACCAAAACACCTCCCTCACAATCCCAGAGAGAACAGAGTAGTTAGTGTGAACCAACGCTGAATATCTTGACAAAGTTATTTGTTGGTGACTCAGATGAATTTCACTCAACTCAGTTTTCATAAATATGGAAACTTTTCAAAACCTCTTAATCTACTGATACATATCCATATATATATATATACAACTTTTCTACCTCACTCTCTTCTGGACTTCTTCACTAATATATCATTTCTCTTCTCTTTGAACTGCCCTTCAAACTTCTGTTCTTCTTTTGTCTTGATGTTTTCCCATGAAAATCTTCTGACTTAACCAGACTTCACAAATCTCAGATCCTCTTCACAGAAGACACCTTGATGTAAATGACTTTAAAGATGTGTGAGAAGAAAAATCAAGACACAAGTCTGAAAAGAGAGCTGTCAGCACTCCTCCCATTAATTTCTTGTTACAGTAGTTTAGATGGGAGTGATGCAGCAGGACGTTTTGCCTGGTGGTTTGGTAGGAACTGAGACAAGACTTTTACTGTAATGGCTGTTCTCTGACCTAGAATTTATGCATCTCTGGATGCATAAATGCTCAGGGGCTTATTATGCATAATCCAAGGAAGCCTGGATTATGTTGCCCAAACAGAGATAATCCGAGTTCTCACTTTGCTCTTTTTCTGCTGTTCAGAGTGGGTTTACTTTCTCTTCCTTTCAAAATGGTGTAGGATTTCCATAGTACCAGTCTAACTGATGGGATTTTTTTCATTTGCAGTGAAAATTCCTAGAGACTTAACACATCTAGTTTAATTTCAAATCCACAATATTAAATTGGCTTTGATGTTAGGCAGGGAGAGTCTGCCCAGCCAACTGTAAATACATGTAAAATGCTTACACTTATTCCATTACAGCACACATTTGTTATTATATTAAATCCTTAATAAAGTTACATTAAAAGGCTTCTAAGAGTGAGACAGTAACTTCCCACAGAAGGAAAATATTGAGTAAGTATTTCTGCTCTCTTCAATTCCTTTTGTCTAGACATCACAACAGCCGTTAGGCTTATCCTGCCAATGTCAATATAGTCCCTTGAGGATATGTGGCAAATTAACAAATTTAGCAATAAAAGTAATGGGCTGAGAATTACCTAACTATAGCAATAATACAGCATCTATTAATGAAATACACAGACACACACAGGCATACAAATATACATCCTTGCAGGCACATATATGCACATATATCACTTCTGAGCCAAATTCCCCAACCCATACCATAGCAAGACTGTTTTTTTCCACATTGATTTTTACATGAAGAGTTTTTCATGGCAGATAGACCAGACAGGCCATTAAAATGGCAATGAGTGGGAATAACAACATGGATGTATAGTGCCAGATCTATGCACAACCATAAAAGTGCCCACACACTGCAACAGCCACTCTGCTCTGAGGTGGGTGAGCCCAGGCATCCCTTAACTCTCAGTGAATACCTGCATGAAGGTACTATATATTCCTATTTTTGTATTCTGTCCCCTCTGTCTGAGCTCAGGTGGCCCATTAATCCCAGATGTCGTCCCTGCAGATGGAGCAGAGGGGCACAGGCAGAGCCCTCTGCCATCTCTGTGGGGCTGGCAATGACATGGCAGGACATTCAGATGAGTCCCTGAGCATTTTGTGACCACAGGTTGCTGGCTGCTCTGGTGGGGTTATCTAGAGCCCCCTCCACAGGTGCTCCAGAAGCAGGCAGGAACCCAAGAGCCTCTCTGAATGCTTCAGTACTGGCTTGATGAAACAAGGGAATTGCACCATTTTAGGCTGAACATTTTCCTGCTGGAAACAGAACAGTGACTCTCACTTTGCAAGGAGATACATGGAAAAGATGGGGGTGGGGTGAAGGGATGGGACACAAAAGTTGTTCCAGCAGAGGTTCCATCTTCAATTAGGAAAAAAACAACTTTTTATAGTGATAACTATCAATCACTGGAACAGCCTCCCCAGGGACAGGATGAAGTACCCATAAATGCAGGGTTTTAATATGCAATTGGACAGGGTGCTAGATAATCTCATCTGGGCTCTCTCTCCCATGAAAGATTGGGCCAGATGTCCTTCCAAGATCCTTTTTAGCCTGGGCTGTGCTGTGGTTCTGTAGTTTGGCTGAAAATCTGCTTGAGTTCTCCTGATACTTCCAGGAGATCTGGGAGTGACAGCCAGAAATAGTTTTTCATGACGGCTTTAACTATGACACCCTTCTAAACCAAAATGCATTGAGAGAAGAGGAGAAACTTTGTTCTGTCACAGTGCAATGGACAAAACTGTATTCCTAGATTTTAGCAGCCCCTGTACTTGGTGAGTGGACTGAACAAAAAGGCCAAACTCACCTGTAGTGAGATCTTTCCCTTAGTTCTTCATTCCTCAAACTGAACAAAGTAATCTGAGGGAAGAGAACACAATAATCTCCTCCTGATGCACAAATTCCTCCTTTTCTATAAGATCCCCAAATAACCTTTTCCCCCGAGCTCCATCTCCTTTGACACAGAGCACATAACAACTGAGCATCCTTGCTTTATACCCATGTCATTGTCACTGGATGGTGCAGTTTAGATCTTGCAGATCTAAACATTACCTAAGCCAAAACTGAATAATTGACTTGTAAAACATTTTTTCCTCTTTAAAATAATAAGTCTACTTTTCATAGACAGCATCCCACACTATGCCTTTCTTGAAATTGCTAATAAGATCAAATATTAGAGCAATAATGAAGACAGTTATGGCTTTTATTTTTTTGTGAATTTTCAATGAGTTTGTACCTGTCTGAACATATTGCAATGCTATATTTATCCTACATTATTTTTCAAACACCTCCGTTGAATGTTATATTAAATTTCAAGTTTAAAAAGTACTGTACAGATTTCAGCAGTAGATGAATATTATCCACACCAACAAGGTCAGATTCTGTCTTCACATACCTCTCCAAAAGACAGTGGGATTTCACCAAGTTTAACTGTCGATCAGTTTGTTATTAGGGAGATAAACTCCAGATTTTATTGAAAGAATGGCTATAGATTACAGCCTATGGCTTCAAAATTTAATATCACAGGAGAAAACATAAATGGCCTTGGGATGATATTACACCTTAAATCTCCTTTTAAATGAGAGTGAAACAAGAAAGTTTTACACTTTTAAGCATGGGTGCTGTCATTAAGCTGCTCTGACCAGTCCTGAAAGAGTTCATGATTTTTTTCTGTTTGTTGGTTGCTGTCACCACAGCAACTAACTGGTTCTACATGAAGTTACAGAGCAAGCCAGCAGAGCTGTAATGGAATACATTCCTTAGCATGAGTCAATGCCTGCACTGCAGAGAAAGTACACTGCTTTGGAAATAGGCTCTAAAATGGTGTGTTGTGGTCAGACTGGGAATAAAGCACTGTCCAAAATCAGATTTCTCCCCCTTCAATGTGTTTTTAAGTAAAAGGACTTTAGTTATGCCTCGTGGTGGATTGGGAATCCTGGTCTTGCAGTGTGAGCACAGCAATGGGGAGGAGGGAGCTGCAGCTGGGGCTGCTCAGTGCCCTGCAGCACACACTCAGATCTCTATCGCTCACACTGGAGGCTGGCAGATATTCCCTTTGGTGCAGTGACTTCCACACCGTGTCCCACAGGCCCCAGGGGATTTGCTGACTGCTGCTGGAAGTCCTTCAAATGGGACTATAAAATACAAGGCCACTGGCATTAGAATTTAAATTCATTATACCAATACCTGTCTTCACCTTGGAAAATTATAGAAGGTCAACAACTCATAAAACATTGAAATTCAGTGATATGTATGTATGAAATACACTGATATATAATACCTACTGTGTGAAATGAGTCTCTTTCAGCCAGTATAAAACCAGTATCAGAGAAATTTTGATTGCACTGAGAATTATAGTGCTGCAGATGCAGAAGGCCAAAACTTTTCACTGGATAAGCTGCTTCTGTTCATGTTGTATGAAAAACAGTAGACATTGATAGAATCAAATATATTTTTTCATGTGATTTTCAGGGGAGAGCTATGTATCAAATCATTAATTATAAAGGCAAATTTGATGAAAAGTAAATTCAAATTATATTCCAAACAACAAATCACAGTAATGATTAAAATTAAGTAAATTATTAACCCAGTGCATTTAATTAGATGGATTTGAAGTTACCAGTCTGTGAAGAGAGTTGCATGAATTTTAGATTTTTGTTTTAAAGCAATATTACATTGTCCAGATTCATAAATCAGCAATCAGAGTAAACCTAAGAGTGGATTATTTTTTCACCAGTGCAACTCTCTGTGCAGTCAAAGCTGCTTTGGACACTTTTTTTTCTGAGAACAGACTGAGAGTTCATTTTGCATCATAGCTATTATGTCATCTGCTTTAAAAAACATTTTTCTAGAACTCTAACCACAGGCTGGTAACCCCAAATGTAACCTGTCACATTTGTCCTAATAAATACAACACATTAATTATCAGTAATTTCATAACTTTTTCTTCTTGGAATTCCTTTCCATAATATGATTTAATGTTACTTTCCTTCAACATTTCCTTAAAAACATTTATTATAGATGTCTTGAAATTAAGCTGTAACTTCCTTATAATAAATCCAAATAACAAAATACATTTGTTCCCTTAACAGTGAATCTTCTTTAAAGGTTTATGTGAGATATCACAGTCAGAAATAAATCGGTCATGATATATTTTTGTTCTCAGTTTAAAGTAACTGCTTGATCTCATTTTCTGACGCCCTCCCTCCTCCCCAGATATCTTTTCACATATGACTTTAAATCTTGACAGCTGTGAAGCTTATTTTTATCCTACCACTAATGGGCAAATTGCAACCACAGAAATCTCATGAATATTTTCAAGCAGACTTACAGGGGCCACCCTAACAAATTATGATTCATCAACACTCACACTTAGAGCAGTTGCTCAGAACATGAAATGCAGTAATCACTTTGCCTTCTCTCTTACAACAGACAATACATAATGCTAAAGAGTAGAAAATAATTCGTAATTTTTTCCTGTCACTTTGATAAATATTAATAAAGGTATTGAAATCTGCAAGGAGGTACACAGGAATAGCAGAGTTCAGCCAATAAAATCTTGTAGATTCATAGATTAGTAAAATTATTACACTACCAGCCCCATTTCTTGTATAATGTCATCTGGGGAATGGCATCCAGCAATTCATATATTAACAACTTGTGCTCAGCTCTGGAAGCACTTCAGACAATTTCAGTTTAAAGATGGAGAGCCCCCTACTTCTCCTGGTAATTTTGGGTATCTTTATCACCACTATTAAGCATATGTGGTATTTTTCTAGTAGCTCAAATTTCCTGGCCATTATTCTCGTTATATTTTTCTCTATGAGATTTCCTGGGATGAAAGTTTCAAGGATGATATTTCATGTATGAAAAGCTTATTTTGTGCATATAAAAAGATTTAGGCCTTTCTTGTAACCATTTTGAGATACTCGTGTTTTCACTTTCTACAAAAGGGTTTCAGAACAGTACACAGTATTCCAGTACCTACACCATAAACAATGATAAAATCATCCTAATTCTTCACACTACTTTCCATTTTATACAAGCAGGATTATCATATTCCATAATACTTACCTGTATTTCCCATTTGATGAATGAAACCTCACTCAAGCCTTCAAGGTCTCTGCCCCAAAGTACAAAATCTGCAAGAATAACAATTTTCTAACACTACATTAACAGTAGTTCCGAGTCTTGACATTGGTTTTGTACATTTCTTTGCTTCTAGGAAGTGGAAAAATAGTGAAAATCTGGACTCAAAGCTTTGACAAACTATGAAATACTAGATATTCCTACAGTTCTGCTCAGTCATCCAAGATGATGCTCAGTTTCTGAATTTTCTCTTACAAAAGGCAGGATGTTCCCTGTTCAAAAGGACAGCTGGCTTGTATCAGAAAGTGAACACTAAATCATGACTGGATGAGAGCTCTCCAGTTGTACACAACTTTGTAAGAACACCAAATGCCAGGAGTTCCTTAGACAATGTTACCTTGTACCAGTCCACACATGTAGAACAAACAGGACTTCTTGAAGGTGCTAATGAAATTTGTCCTATTGCAAATTAGACCATATGACACATGACAAGGTCCCTCCAACCCAATTTGTAAATTATACAGTGAAGGGGACTGAACCAATTTAGGATTTCCTTTCATCCTGCCTCTCTCCTTCCCTGCAAGTGTGCACTCATCATACACTTGGTTTTGCTGAAATGACCAGGCCTGTAATGGGGTCTGCTTTGCTGTATGTAAAGCTCAACTACTGCAAAAGTATTTGCAGGATTGAGGGCAGTTTAACTGGCAAGTAGAAAATTTTGCAGCCTTTATACTTCCTATCTACCAGAGGCTGGAAATACACTGATTTTTTAAAATGGTGTAATCATCAGTTTAAAAATGCTGGTAGCATAGCTTCATCAAATTGGAAAGCCATGAACCAGACATATCCTGATTTCTTGCTTACTGGCCCTCTGTGACTGGAATGACTTTATTTCACAAAGTACAAGCCCAAGGAGCCAGGTCCAGATTCCAAACAGGAGAGTTACCAGAATAACAGTGATCCAATGTATTTATTTTGGAGAGGGAAACCTACATGTTGTAAAATGTACTTCAAGAATAACTCTACTGCAAAATGAAAAATCAAAGCAACAAGTCGGAGATAAATGTAGACTCTTGCCCTGAGCTACATGGAAAGGAGACTGTTTTAAAAGCACTGAACAAGGATTACCTTAGGTCAGCCTTCCATAGATCTATTTTCCATTATGGGTTGGGTATGGAGGATAATTGCAGTAGTATTTTTAATTATAATAAAGAATTAACAAGATTTCCATATGCCTAAAAACGAAACCAAACTCCTGTGCAAATTTCATCCCTTGTAGCATTTGGCAGAGTCAGCACAGGAAGAGATGGCAAAATTCCCCTCCTTTTTAGTATGTGTTTAAAAAATCCACCAGAGGTATCTGCATTATTTCAGCACCAGCCACACCAAAGAAAAATAAGCTCTGAAATCCGTTTGGAGTGCAGTTAAAAAGCTATTGTGGGTTTTGCTTGTTTAATAGGAGCCATGGAAAAGAAAATGAAAATGAGATTTCAGGAGCTGTTAGAAGAGGTAAAAGATCAGTATCACTAAATTTCAGGATTCTTTTTCTGCTTCTATTTCTCTTTAAATGAAAAAGAAATTGACAGCAAAAAAAAAGAAGAAATATACTCTGATACTCTAATGGGTTCAAATGCACCAATGAATTGAGGGTGGGGAAGCACTGAGACAGGTTGCCCAAAGAAATTGTGAATGCCACATCCTTGAAAGTGTTCAAGGCCAGGTTGGATGGACTTGGAGCAACCCGGCCTACTGGAAAGCTCCCTGCCCATAGCAAGGGTTTGGAACTAGATGATTTTTAAGGTCCCATTAAACTCAAACCATTTCATGATTCTGTGATTCCCCCAACTAACCTTTCTTTGCTCTGAACTGGCATCTAATCCTAGATGCATAGTAGGCATGCATTGCTTTGAAGATACTTGTTTTCGTGGTTGAGAAGATCCCTCTAATATTTTCTGGTTTATTCTAATTAGTACAAACTAACATTTAACACCTGTCTGTCATGATCATTGTTACATGTGATTCTTCTCACCTACGTGTGGCTGTTTCAGAGTAAGTACATGTTCAGTTTCATAAATGAAACTATGAAAGATGATCCCACCATTCTTCAGGTAAACCCCTGAATCCTTTCATTTGACCTTATTGTTCAGATTTCTCATTTGCATGTCTTCTGTTTCTATTCTTAAATTGTTTTCCATAAGTAATTTTGAATTTATTTTATATTTCACTCCCATTTAAATCTTAGTTCTAGGATGAGCTTCTGCATGAAATCACAGGCTTTTACCGTCCAAAGTGGATGGCTGTGGTCACAGTATGACCCCCAAGAAAAGTACATATCATCACTGTTAACCTTTTGTCCTTGGAGGTGTTCTCTGATTTCATGCACTGTCCACCCTGTATGCTGCTGTCTGGCAGTGCAGCCTCTCATGTGCATGTTTCTCTTGAGGCAGATTTTGTATGTGTTTGTAAAACTGGCAGTCTTTCTGTTTTGCATGACTGATATGTAATAGAAGCCTGTTCTCCCTGTGCCTTTGCTCTGACTTTATGCTCTGTCTGGATGGGACCCTGTTCTTGCTTCCTTTTTCTATTTTTGTCTGCATCAGATACTTCTTTGAAAAAGTTTGTTTACAAAAGCTGGAAAGTCATCATTATTTAATTAATAACATAATGACACCTTCAAACTTAATTTGTTAGAGGGAGGTTTATACTGTTTGTGAACCATTTCAGGTACACACACTTGTACACACAAATAAAGCACAGCTGCTATGCAAAAATGCCCAGGCTAGCTCACACAAGCAAGACAGAGAACCATTTTATCACATCTGAATTTCTTCTGGCATGCAGATGACTTGATGTAACTTTAGCTCAGTATCTCTACATGATGCTGTTTTTCCATGACAGATGATCTTTTAAAAAAATCCATTCAAAATATGGATTTTCTAAATTATTCTTAATGGATCTCCTTTTGAAGGAACAATATAAATCAAGATATACCAGCATTACCTGCATAAAATTTCAAAACACTTATTCCCACCAGCAAAAGACCAAAAGCATTCCCCTGAACGAAATTTGACAGATGTGAAACCACTAAAAGAAAGAATATCTTAAAAAAGGCAGTACTCTCAAAATCAATTTTCATTAAGATCTGAGTTTCTCCCCGCTCTCTGAAATATGTGGATTTGGGTATGCTGCTTTTACTTCCCCAGGTACTCATGTCTCCTAGAACAGGTCAAATTAGCATCATTATGGCCTTTATTGCAATGGGGCTGTTTGCACTAATATTACTACATGATTATGGCTTTCCAGAACATGCATGGTCACTTTTAAAATTGCTTTTAATTAAGTCAAATTTCAGTTTGACAACACTAAATGTTCAAATTCATTAAGAACCTAATCAACTGGCTGCCTAGATATTTTTCAAGAAGCCTTCAGGGCAGGCTGACAGATACACAGCTTTTTTAGCATATAAGCATCCCACTGGTAACAATGCAGCTTTGTGCATGCAAAAAGAGGATGCAAGCCTTTGTTTTCAGAATTAATGTCCTTGTAACAATAGCCTGCATAGAAGTATTGTCAGAAACTCACATTTTGAGGTCCTTGAGATTCATTATATTCTAATATATTCTTCTATATTCTAAGATTGGTGATCTGGTACTACAAAGGGTTACAATTAACTGTAACTTCCCTAATGCTGAATGATAGTCTGGTTAACAGGAATCTTTCCTCTTCCACTCAGTTACAGCAGTTTTCCAGCTATGGAAGGAATAATTTCAAGCCTTGCAGAAATGAGATCTGTTAAGAAATAGTACCAGAGTAACAGTCTAGATGAGAGAAAGCAGCTGGCAGCCTGTGGGATGACTTTACTCAGCCTCTGATGGTTCAAACTTCTACTGTGGTTGCAAATGCTTGGGCCCTTTCTTTGATCAGCAGTAATTCCATCCAAATTGAGAGAGCAGCACAAATGTGCCCAACCTGGCATCTGTCCCACTAAACTGTTAAGAAGCCCAGATCTAAGTGTCAGTGAGCCTCAGAAGGTGACATTGTTTCATTCTGGTTTTCATGGGGCCAGTATTTTATAAAAAAAAAAAAAAATCAGTTCTTAAATATAAAATGCTACAATAACTCAAGTGCTCAGTAAAAATAGCTTAAGTGCTCATTTCAGTGTCATTGTGGAATTTATATTAATTCTAATATATTATCAAGAAAATTAATTACATTTATGAGGGCAAGATGTCAAATGTGAAACATTTCATTTGGCCCAAGGCACACCGTTTCCTGCAAAATGTTTTGGTCTTCCTAGTGATACATCATTTGCTGGCATGGGCAACCTGCAACAGAGGCATGGTTGAGTCAAAACTACATACACTGGGAGAAATGAAGAAGTTATTCCTATTTACTGTCCAGGAAAAGTCAATCCAGAAGCAATTTGTTAAGTATTTTATTCCATTTCCTTCCATTTATGCTCTTGAACATTCTTTAACATATAGCAAACAAAAAAAACTACATAAGACTTTATAAATATTTCAGTTATAGGTAGGCCAGGTGCATAATCTAATTACTAAAATCAGTACCATATTAAGGCAAACCAGAAAGAAAATCAGTTGAACACAGCTGCCTGAAGCACCACCATTTTGTATTTCAGACTCTGGCCTTTCCTCTGCTGTACAAGTGGAAAGAAGTAGGCAGCACAAATGAGGGAGTTCTTTAGCTGACTGAATGTACGTGTTCAAAAAAGTTTGGAAAAATAACAGGAAAACTCACACTGGCTCAAATTTCATTTGCTTCTATTTTCTGATCTGTTCCTTCAACTAAACTTCTCCTAGAAGAGCTATAAAAAAGTCCACTCTGGAAATCTACAACATTCATACCACTTTGGGTCAGCCAGCTGGGTCACTTGCTTCAAGCACTTTTCCAGCCATTGAGAAATGTTCTCTCACAAATTCTCTTTGTCCATCTTTCCAGGTCTTGTCTTCTTGTCCAAGTGAAAAAAGGTAAAAATAGTATTTTAATATTGTACATCCCTTGGTTTCATGGCTGCCTACTGCTCACAAGTACCCATGATTACCATCTCTGAGTTTTCCCTCTTAGAACTCTCTCTGGAAAAAAAGTAGTACTGGAAATTGATGTGCAGTCATAATGGTTCTGAAATGGGCTTACCCAATTCTTTTTTCCAATACAGATCTTCAGATTCTTCAAAGCATTGATCAAGCTGAATAGCTAAATAGCTCACTATATGTTGCATTTAGAATGGCTTAAAATATTTTAGGAGTAAAATTCTGAAGAAAAAAAAGAACATATAAGATGTATATAAAAACCAAGCAAGATGTATCTATCCAGCCACCCTGCAATCTTAAAAATGTCTATTCCAGCCTTTGTGGAAATCAGATACTCAGCCTGTATGTCTACTGAAAAATTGAAAAATTAATGCAAAAGAGAACTCATTTCACAGGAAACTAAAACAAATTGCTATGAATCTTGTTGAAAATTACTGTTGGACAATGGTATAAAAATGTAACACATGAATTTTCCTTATCTGTACCCATTCCATCCATCTTACACCATGCCCTTCCTCAGTAAAATGTACTTGCTTCAGGTAAATTGGCTAGCAGAATTTTACCAGTTTGTTTTAATTGCCTAATATATGCATTGAAATAGTTTACTTGCTTGATGCAGCAGCTTTGTTTGAGGATTGAAAAAAAAATAGCCACCTGCAAAAACAATAGGAAACATCCCAATAAATATAATTTGAGTTTTGACTATTAAGGTTTCTAATGGAAAAGAAAATTTGCTGTCAATTGCAATTATATGGCATCAGCTAGAGAATACTGGATTCTAGGTGGTGGGGGAACACTGCTTGTCATATGAAACAGGAGACAGATGATTAATAGAGAGCAAAGGGAGGTGGTATCACAGTAAAAGATCCAAGACATAATTATTGTATGAAATTTATGGGACTCTAGAGCAGTTAAAGTTAGTGAGACAAAAGTAAATAAATTCTGCCTTACTTGGCAGAGACTGTAAAATAAATGAACACTTAAAAATAGTTCCAAATACGAACTCTTTCTCATGTTTACTCATTGTTTAAGTGCAGCTGAAGTTAATCATGCTTACAAACTCTGAACACAGGATACAAAATCTTCAAATATTTTAATAATTTTTCTGTTTTCTTTCAAAGTACTGTAGGCTTGTATTTTTGACTGCAAATATGCACTTATTGATATATTTCAAAGCTAATACACAGTGGAGTTGACTGTAAACATACATAAACAATAGGAAGCTTCTCATTGATTTTGATTGAGTCTGGAGAAGACCGGTGATCTGAAAACCAGTATGTTAAATCTTGTTCTCATCAAGATGGTAAATACACAGGCAACCCTCCTTAGCCTCCACCAGCTGCTTTCTGGAGAGACATTCCCCTCTTTCTCCTGTGGCTTTACAGTGAATTACTCTTCTGCAAATATTTTTATGATCAAGTCTATGTTTACAGCACACCGTGGCCCTCCAGGCAAAGACTCCTAGGTTTTGCAGGCAAAATAAACACATCAAGGAGATAGACAGCTGGAATAAAAATCATCTCTATGAAGGGTCAGCTGGAACCCTGGGAAAAGCTGGGATTTGCCTAGGACAGGTAACAGACAGAGACAACAAAACGATGATGGCCCTACTGCTTACTTTGCCTGGAAAGGTCCCTGGAAAGTCCTGCTGGTTGCTGCTGCTGCTGCCAGAGGGGTCCTTGGGGCTGCAGCACTGCTCAGGCAGTCATGGTGTTTGTGCTCCTCATCTCCACCTCTTGTGGCCTGAAGAGCCACAAACTCAGCTCCACACAGCTCTCCTCACAGTGTTATAGCTCTCCCCACTCCATCCGAGCCCAGGACACAGCCCCCAATTTTGCTTAGCCAGCTCAGCCTCCCCAAAACTGCTGAGAAGTTTTGGGCCAGTGCTACCTTTGACATCTTCTTCAAGACTTGCCTGGCTGACATCAAAACAAGAAAAATCTAATATCTGAATGTAAAGCAATAATATAGTTAAAATATTCTGAGTTTTTTAGGACAAAATTGCATGGAAGAGCCTGGTGAAAAGTAGTCATGTTTCCTTAACAAATCTTTACTTTTAAATATTTTAAACCTTCCTCTAGAAAAGAAAAAACCTGGATGGAAGGTTGTCAGGCTGAGGGGACTACTCTTCACGTCTCTGAAGCTTTTTCATTTTTTTTGTTTTTTTTTAAATTCTATTCCCCATTCTGTTTGCATGCATTTAGAGCAGCCTTAATTGTGTAATAGGACAAAGCTCAGGAAATCAAATTAAAGAATGTCCTCAATTCTGTAATTTGATTGATCTGCTTTCATAAGTGTTCTCTCCTATAATTATTTGCAGGGCTTCTGCACATGCATGGATCCAGATGCACACATGCTAAAGCAAGTGGCATCATATCATCCCAAACTAGAGGAAGGAAGGGATGAATCACAATCCGCTAAGGGCTGTCAGGATCAATGTGGCTTAGTGCAAAACAGCTTTGTATTGTAAGAATTTGATATAGAATGGTCATGACACATCCCTCAGGGTGGGGGTTTTGTGTACATGACCCTTTCTGTACACCATAGCACTGGCTTGGATTTTGTACAGGTTAAAAAAACTTTGCAACCAGCTCTGCTGTGTTTATCTGGTGTGGGCAGGAGGGTGGAATAGATTTGAATCCACTCAGATGTATGAGCTTCATTCAAACCAGATAAACACCGAAATGATTAAAGGACAAAACTAAACTTGGCATTCCTTCCCCTGAGGGCGCAAGGGTACTGGGGGCAATAACAGATCAGGTACTGGGACATCCCCTTCCTTGTGCTCAGGGAAGGGAAATAAACACCACGGACACAACCGGGGAAGCAATACCAAGCGGTCACACGCATTCTAGTGTAACCACTTTATTTTCAGTTTGTTCCCTTAATGTTATCCTAACAGGAATTTCCCAAGGCAAGCTCCAGTGCCTCACTGCTGGAATGGTTCGCTACTGACCGCAGGGGGAAGCGCAGAGAAAAGTGCGGATGCGCTTCCATCCCTGGGCTGCACCGCCGCCCCACGGCACTTCTGCTACACAGCTCTCCTTTCCGCCCTCCAAAACGCCAAAAAGACCACAAGGAATAGTAATCTGTGATTGTGCTGGTAACACAGGTCTGACAAACTGTGCCTGTTCTATTCAATTGTGTTATTAGGACACAAGGAAGCACAGAATCTTCCATTTAGTTCGGGAGAGACACAAACCTGAGAGGGGCAGAGGATCAGAACTCAGTTATTTGTAAAACTGGAAGAGTGGTCTGAAAGACAGGGTGTAAATCAGTGATTTACAGATAGTAGGAGAGAGCAGAACCCAGCAAAGAAAAAGCAGGCAGTAAGCAATGGAGCTGGCAAAAATCCTGCAGGAAAGAATTTGCACTGAAGTGGCTCACAAGGGTGTGTTGCTCAAAAATATTCTGGCACTGTGAAAAATGAAGGTGTTACATAGAGCTTTATCAACAGAAATATTGTCTCTAAAGTGCTGGGAAATACAACACAGAAGAGGGATGCCTGTGTAAAAAACATTAAGTAGAAATAGTTGGTTTCTTTACAATGCTTTCCATGAACTCGGGTTTCACAAATGTATGTTTAAAGCATTTGCCTGACCCTTCTAGACACAAAGCCCAATATCTTTTTGAATATACATTTGTATATACCTGAAAGGCACACATGAAAATATCGAAATGCAGAAGGACTGAACTGAGCCTTGAACATAACTTTGCAGTGAGATCCAGCAACAACAGAAAATATGTCTGGTTTCATTTACTCACGGTTTTCAAGCTGATCAATGTTACATTCAAACACCTCTGCAGTAGCTGGGCTTACACAGAAAAGTAAAGTAACATCTCTTTTCCCATGGATTTTAGTATGTAAATGGGTAGAACCTTTTCTACTGCAGTGCTTCTCTGTATGTTGTAATATTAATTGTTCTTGGGACTAAAAACCCAATAAACTTAACATAAAGAGAAGCACAGAGGCATAAAAGGATAAAAAAATTCAAGCATGAAAAAATGACATTATACCTTCATTATCATCCTTCTCCTTCAAAACTTTGGTGTTTCCCAAAAAATAATGCAGAAAAGCAATCAGAATGAAGAACAGAAATTACACTTTCGTCATCTATTTTTCTATCCTTACTAGAAGCAAAACATCTGGAAGATCCTAGAAAACTGCCTCTCTTCCAAACTCCAATAACTCCAAAGGAAACAAATCATCTGAAGGATTTTGATAGCACAATTAAGTGTTCTAATTCCCCCATCTGTGTTGCTGTCTAAAGCTGGAAATACTAGAACATGTAGGACTGAATGGGATTAGTCAGAAGGGATGGGAGACATAGATCAAAATAGACATTTTCAGTGAGAAGTGCAGAGAAGCAACGTGAACTTGAGAAAAGGAGAGAGGAATATTGATAAAAGAAATGTTTGGATAAGAAAATTGAATGAGAGTGGGGAGGACAGGAAGAAAAATGGGAGAAGATAAACAAATGGAAACACAAAACAAAAGAATAATGAAAGAAAATATTGTTCCTGCTGAGCAGTTTAAAACAGAGTATAGTGGATTTATTTATATTTAGAATGTGAGGATGCATCTGGAGTGAAGCTGGTGATTTAGGTTTTAAATACGGAAAAGGAACCAAGACTACATCTGTTCTGTTTGATAACTTAATTATTCAGCCCAGTCCCAGATCTGGTCCCTTGTCATTCACATCTGAATATGTTCATCCACTTGTGTGCTGTCACTCAGAGTTAATTGACTGCTTCCCACCAGGAAGAAGTCAAGGACCTGGAGACTGCTGTGAGACCAGCACAGAGAAGACTGTGCCACCATCCTCCCCAGCCTGCCCTCCAAAATGAACAGAGTCAGCTCACCATCCACCACAGAGATTCTCACACTGCCGAGCACGCAGCAGAGTCCCCCCGTACTGCCTGAAGGGCTGCTACATGGCCTCAGATTACTTCAAGCATTTGAATTAAATGAACAATTTATAGGGACACCATATGGTGCCACCCGGGAGACCTGGGGAAGCGTGTCACGGCACGGATCCTCCCACGGAGGAAATGAGGCTGAAGCAATGTGGCCACAAGCTGTTCCTTGGCAGCCACCCTGGCTGCCTGCTGAGTTAGAGCCATGGTGGCACAGGAGGAAGAAAAATCACGCAGCAAACTTCTGGCTCCTGGAATGAGGTGGGGATTGCTTTCACCTGGATGCAGACAGTGAGCTGGGGGAGTCCTGGATGCTCCCCTCTGCTCCCAACCCAACAGCAGGCATTTGTAACAGCAGCTGCAATCCGAAAAATAACATTTTAGGATCACACCCAGAACAATAGAACACAACGAGTTTTGGCCAACAGCCACACAACACACCCTTGATGTAATACTAAAGTCACACATGGCAAGGTACTCCATTATGAAATCTTACACAATCATCTTTCGTTAAATTATTTTCTAGTGTCGTTCTCTGCTTATGATTTTATTATGTTTTTCTCTTCATTGTTTACCTCATTCATGAATTAGCTTTCTGCATTAGTTTTCTGTAGGACAACTTAATAATTTCAGAATGTTTTAAGAGCTTTTAATAAAAAAAATTAATATTAATTAAATATCATAAAAAGTAAAAAAATTGGCAGAGGTGATATAAATCAGTGCTTTACTGTATTTCCAGGGAAGGTAAAAATTGATCATTTCCTATATAAATAAATATTTCCAGTGACTATTAGAAGTGTTGATAACATCTGTCTATAATTGTGTAACTATAAAAATTGCTCTGCTTTTTTGTCTTTCATTAGGAGAAGGAACAGGTAACGACATTAAACTTGAAACTATCTTGACTGCATTCTTTTGTAATACTATTACTACTAATACTTAGTAGTAGTAGTAGTATTTCCCTTTGAGCAGGAGAAATTGTCCAGTTAAAAATTGCTCAGTGATCTCTTGAAACCTTTATTTCATAGTGTTGCTTGGTTAAGTTGGCATGTGAGTTTACCAGAAGGTTCCTGTCTTACATACAGAGGCCAGTACACTTTATTCTTCAGATGAACCTCATTTGGAGAATGTGAAAACTATTAAAAGCAGAAGGTGAATCCTTATTTTGCCATGCACTGCAGGAAATTCTGGCAGCCTCAGCATCCTTCCATGAGCCAGTCATCCCAGCCCAGGTGCCACTTGGCTCTGCTATAAACCTGAGTTGGGCAGGACAGTCCTATGTGTGCTTCATGAGCCTCACAGGTGTGTGCATGAACACCATCGATGTGCATTAATCCATCAGTAATCTCTCCAGGAAGGTGCAGACCGACTGATAAAAATGCAGGTTGTAAGCTTCCAAACACATGGCTACACTATTCAGAAGTGTCCTGGACCTCTGGGGGTGTCGCAGCACCTTGGAAGCTCTGGGGAAAATCACACACAGTCCCTCAGGATAATGTTTTCTTTAGCTGCAGAGCCACTCCCTGCCTGCAGAACAACATCTCCAGCAAGTCTGCTGGAAACTGCCAAGTACTGGCTTTCCAAGCAGTGAAGTACTACAGACTACAGACACCCTAGGATAAAAGCCTTTTGAGACAACTGATCAATATTTTCACTTTGCCCTTTATTTTCCTGGAGGTCAGCTGCTGTTGCTGCTGTTGTTGCCTCACGAATGAAGCCTAAATCGGCTTAGTAGAACTGACTTGAAAAATTCAAATTTCCAACAAGTTACATGCCAAGAAAGATTCCACAAGAGACTCCTGTAGAGACTTGCCTTTACCAGCATTTGAGCAAGAACCGCTTTATCCCTTGGGACACTGGAAACAGCACTATCCGGTTACTCCCGGATGGATTTCATGATTGCACAAGTGATAGTATTTTCAGACTCTTTTCTCAGATGTGAAAAGCAGTAGCATTATTTTGCTTCTTTTATACATCCCAGCCTATCTAAAGGCAAAGCATATGTCATGGAACCTGCAGCAACACAGAAGTAGGATGCTGAGCACTGCTGAGCACCATCACTTGAAGAAAGTTTGGTTAATTTTCAGTCCTCCAGCAAGCTAATACCAAGCCTGGGTTTGTTTTTCTCAGCAAGAACTAACCAAATACACGGAAAGTTAGGCTTCTTCTCAACATCTTTATGGGATGAGGGATGGCTACCTCTCTTCCTACTCTGTGTTACAGACAAGATGAGGAAGAAATCACATTAGCCACAAGTGTCCTTATTAATGGAACAGGGGGGAAGCCAAGGAAGGAGGTGAACAGTACAGTGGAGATCCAGATGAGGTTGTATTTTGGAGACAGATGGCACTTTCAGTCCTCTCTGATGGCAGTGTAGTTTGAGAGGCATATTTTCACTGGAAATTATGCTTTAAACATTACTTACTTGTGCTGCACTTGAGCTTTGTGCAACCCGCAGGACTCAGCATACACCAATACCTGTGATGCCAACAGGTGAACAGGATTTACTTTCTTTTTTTTTTTTTGGCGAGGAACAGGGGAGAAGTGCCCAGCCCATCAGCTGTGTCTCGTCCGTGTCCCTCCATGACCAGCAGGGTTATGCTGGTGCCAGCACAGCCCAGGGGAGCAGCGCAGGGCCAGCAGAGGAGCCAGGACAGCAGCACGGGCGGCTCACCGGGATCGGGCACTGCACAGAACCCGGGTCCACCCTCGGCTGCCCTGGAGTGGGGCACGGGAGCTTGGCTGGGGAGATCAGGGGGTGCGATAGGGCGGGACGACTCCGCAACATTAACTTAAATCTTAACTTTGATGTGCATTTCTCAAGCCTGTGACGCTAAAAGGAAACCATTTCAACACTTCATGCATTTAAAAACCAGGGAATGCGCTCACACGGAGCAGCTCTCGCGTAGCGCCACAGTAAACACTTGTTATAAATGAGAGACAAAGGTCTCGATATTCAGCAAAATTTAGATTGCTTTATTTGATATAGAAAGAGCAAGCAGCGCGCTGGGGAAAGTGAGGGGTCACCGCCCACTCCACGCTCCACCGAACCTTGGTTTGCAGCCTCTTCTTATACTGTGGGTTCTAGTTATTCACAAATTCACAAAGCCTTCGGGTGATAATCAGTCACAGATTGCCATCCGGTCCTTGTAGATGACCACCAGGGAAGATCTGGAGGTCTGGTCTTTGTAGATAACCACCAGAGAAGTTCTGGGAGTCTGGTTTTTGGGATAGGCAGTATTGATTAGGCAAAGGCAGGAAGGGCTTTTTGGAAAGTCCAATTTTGCAAGCTGGTAGCCGATACAACTTACTTGAAAAACATATTATAATGTAACATAATACAACATAATATAACATAACAAGGTGATTTTAAACAGAATTATTTAATCATATAATTTCCTTTATCTAGTGTCCATGCTTCACTTTAGAGCTTAGTGTTCTGGTTTATACAAACCCTAATGTTTTTGTGATTAACACGAATCTTTTATCAATTGTCACACACTCAAACCTGAGTCACAGAATCAATGAGGCTGGAAAAGACCTCTGATATTATCGAGCCCAACCCATGACCTGACACCACCACGCCACTGGACCACGCCACTGAGCGCCACGTCCAGTCTGTCCTCAAACGCCTCCAGGGACGTGACCCCACCAGCCCCCGGGACAGCCCATTTCAGTGCCTAATCACGCTTCTTGAGAAGAAATTCCTCCGAATGTTCCAAAATTGTTCCTAATGTCTAGGCTGCACAAGCTGGCAGGAGCCCCGAGGTTCAGTGCTCGCCGCGCTCCGAGGTTTTGCAGGAAATCCGATCTTCCCCACATTTCGTGACCTTTAATGACCTTTAATGACATTCTGGTTCTGGCGCCCGGCAGGGGGCGTTGCCCGGGCCGCCGCAGCAGCGCAGGCCCGCGCATGCGCAGGGCGGGGGGACGCAGGGCAGGCGGCGGTTGCGGCCGAGGCGGCGGCAGCTGAAGGAGAGCCGAGGACGGGGCTCCACGCCAGGCGCTGCTGACCCTTCCCGCTCCATGCGCAAGATGCTGCTGGCCGCGCTCTCCCGGGTGCTGCAGGGCCCGGCGGCGGCCGGCAGGACGGTGAGTGCGGCGGCTGAGTGCGGCCGGTGCCGGCCCGGCCGGGGTTGGTGCGCGCCCCGCCGTGTGCGGTGTGGGAGGGGCGCGCGGGGCACGGGCGGAGCTCCGGGAACAGCCCGGGAGAGACGGCGGGAGCTGCCGGGGGGTTTGGTTCCGGAGGCTGAAAAGAGGAAAACTGAAGCAAAATTAAAGAAAAAAAGAAATAGCTTGGTTTTCCCCCACTCTGCGTGATGATCCCGAGTGACAGTAAAATGGTCGCCGGGTGCGGGAGCTTTTTTAAACTGATAATGGCGCAGGGCTTTGGCCGATGTTGTTTATGTACGCTTGAACCGCACAGGTCAGGGCTCTCAGGGGGATCTGCTCGGCCCGATTGCAGTTCAGCGTCTGACTGAACTGCTTGACCTCTCTTTGCTCAGCCAACAGCCCCTTTCAATATCTGCGTGAATTTTCTTTCAAAGTTTGTATTGTTTTTTGTTTTTAGTATGAGTCATTTGTTGTATTTTATCTCTCTTGTGTGAAAAAGCATACTTTTACCACTTCATTCTGCTTATTCCACTGTAACGACTGTGGCCATGAGGAAAATTTAACCCTGCTGAAAAAAACTTATTGGCAAGACCAGAGTTAAAAGGTGCTTTTTGGTAACTGGCAATCCGCTGCCTTTTTGCCATGGAGAGCTGATGTGTTGCTGTACCCCCCGTTCTGAGGCAGCTCTCTCACCCAGGCATTCACTGCTTGTGAATGACTGGATCCATCAGAATAACACAGAGGAGAACATTTAATGGAAGCTCTTTCAATCTGTCTTGGGGCTGTATATCTGGGAGTATTTCCTAATTCACAAATAAAACCTCTAGATTAAATTTTGCAAATATGGGTGCCTCAAATTAGTCCCTTACCACAAGTACTTGGCCTATGCTGGAGATACTGTGTTTTCCTGGAATGCCAAAGTAGATCTGGTTCAGATATTTTAATCAAGATTTTGGGATCCTACTGTTTAGCAAATATGTAAATATTTGTCTTGAATTGTTCCTATGCCTCTGTAGTGAAGGCATAAATTACCAAATAAATAGAGGTAGATTTAATCCATAAAGCAGTATCTCGTATGTGCTTTGAGTGTTTTCCCAGAGTGTACAGATGGATTTCCGTGTATGGAAACAACCACTTGCAGAGTGTTCTGTTCTAGTTTGATAATAATTTGCTGATTTCTCCTCCCCTCATTATTTGGTACAGCTACTTACTCTTCTTCCTTTTTTTTTTCCCTACCAAACGCTGCTAACCTAGGGAGCCGTTAGTGAGGTAAGACCTCAATCAGTCTTGTCGAGGTTTGCTTTTGATAGGTGTACTGCCCATGTATCAGGGATTTTGTTCAGACTCCTCAGTGTGCTTTTATGTCCTGTTCAGGGCAGAGAGTTTAACCAGGTGGCCTAAAGAGATCCCTCTCAACCCTGGCCGTGCCATGATACTGCAAATCCAAACTGTAGATTTACTTCCACCTCTAGAAGTAAAATGGCTTTTCTTCACTGATAATACTGATGCATTGTGGTAAATAGTGTAGAAACTTGGTTTAAATTAAAACCTCTAAATATTTAATCTGATAACAGGGCAGGGTGAATGGGGGCAGTGTTACTGATAAAATCCAATCAATATGCAACAGAGGAGGGTAACCAGGATGGGTTGAGAATTTTCTCCCAAGGTTCACATGTGTCAGTCAGGCCTTTTTTGGAGATGGTGACCTGAACATTCTCAAAATTTTTGTGGAATGTACGTTCAGCTAAATGTATGTGAATTCCCTGGCTGAAGGAGCTGCTGAAGTTTTTGTGTAAGTTAATTGGCAGTACAGTCTTGCCACGAAAGATGTTCCTTACACTGTGGCCACAGAGCATGCATGGACACGGGCCCATCCTGTCTGATGCTGCAGTGAAACTTGATAAAGTCGTCTAAAATCACCTCCATTCATTAGTCAATAGCCTGTGTTCATTTTTAAGAGGGACCAGTAATGTATTTTTAAACATCCTTCCTATCCCCTGCCATGCCACCCTTGCTGTTATGTGTTTCTTGTATCCTCAGGTACTTTCTGTGCTTCCACATCATTTCTAAGTAGTGGCCATGCTGTTACTGAAATTATGCTCTCTCTCTGTCCATTGTTATGGCTTTGAATCCTCTCAATTTGTCTTCCTATTGGAAAGGAAAACTGAGAGTAGTTTCTATTTCAGATATCTGCTGGATTCGTTTTGTTTGGTTGTTTTTTGGTTGGTTTTTTTTTTTCTTCTATCAAGGCAAAATTCCAGTCAGCACAGAGAGTCAGCAATCAAACAGTCTGCATTGGCTGTCTCTCCTCATATTTTCAGCCTGGCATGTGAAGGGATAAACAATTATTTTTGTGGTTTTGAGGCTCTTCAGTGTCAAAAGTTCTGAAACTTACTGGGTTTATTTTAGATAATCAAGGGTATTAACAGTTTGAATTATTTTCTTCTAATCTTAATTTTAAATACTGGGTTTTAAAGGAGTTTAGCATACAGAATAAAAGTTCCCTAGTCTTATGGGGTATGCCACTGGTGAATCTAATTTATAAGTTTTTTCAGTTTGGGAGTACTCTTAGAAATTACCTGAAAAGTCACATACTTTTACTTGATAATTACATTTAAACATTGCTCATGCTTTGGTTTTGTCTTTTTTTAAGGCCTCTCGAGTGATGGTAGCATCACGTAACTATGGAGACTTTGCAAGTGAAGCTACATTTGAGATTAAGGTAAAGAAGAACACTAAATACTGGTATTATTTGTAAGCATTTGTTACAGATCTTAACCTGATGGACTGGTCCCCATATCTCTTTTAGTTAGAAAATCCTGTTTGAATTTCCAGAACAAACCCCTCACTATCTGACCTGATTACTAAGTGCAGCTGAAGTACTGTGTTGGCAGTGTGTGGTAATGTTACTTGTTTCTTAAGAATGTGAGGTTGTGATTTTTTGCAGCTCTGATATTGCAATGCAGCTGTGAGAACAGAGTCAGAAAGCAGCTAAAGAACCTTTTCTATTCTGTTCTATTGTTTCCTTAATGCTTTTCAAACAATTAGGTGTTTGCAACCTATCCCAAACATGCAGATGTTTGAGGTCTGTGTGGGTTTTTGAGGAAAAAGTATGGCATCCTTTCAGTGTTTGAGTTGGTGCTGCTCAGAAAATGTGTGCTATAATCTGTCAGCTTTCCAGTGTGGCTGGGTCTTAGGAAAAAGTGATGTTTCTATTGGCAGTAGCTTTTGTGCTGGTGTTTCATTCAGGAACTGATGAAAGAAAATCTGAAAGAAATAATTTGGGCTGTTTTCCACCCTCTTTCTGTTTGGGTGTGCCTGTGAAGTATGAAAATTGTTTCAGGTGGAAGGGAAGGAATATATGTTTATATGAAAAGTCTTTTTTGAATAGATACAAGGTTTAGTGTTTGGTCCTGTGTTGAAGACAAGACACCAGAGTTTCTGTTGTTCTGTGAATTTGAAGCAGAGTTGTCTTGAGTAGTGTGCCCAGGTGTTAAATCCAATTTATTTAGGTGTCAGTGGATTTGCTCTGGAGTGACTTTCGCTTTGATGTAAACTGTCTTTAACCTATATATAGAAGTATTTTAGCCATTTAATCTGCACTGACAGAGTAATTTGATTAGTCTCTTCCACTGAACTTACTGTTTATTTATAACAGAGGTAGCAGAGGTGAGGGCCAGTCTTAGGGCCAGATCCTACAAACTGTTTAACAGAGGAAACTTCATCTTTCTTACCTTTTCACTAAGCCCCTGTAGCTTTTACCAAATATTTGGTGTGCAACAACCACGAAAGTCTGCTTTTTACCATATTTCTGGAGGACTTTAGTTCACATTCTGCTTGTAGGAATAACGAGGCTTTATTTTGTGAGTAGAAATCTCTCTTTATTAAAATTAAAGGTTTTATTTCCCTAAAATTTGAAACAGTGCACAGTTGTCCTGACCTATGAGTTTAGGTTTTGCTGGCTTTCTTTTTTTAAAAAGGAATTACGCTCTGAATTTAAAAATGGCAGATCATAAAAAAATGAAGTAATATATAGGATGAATGATTTTCAGGAAATAATGACTTGTTTAACCTTGCAGCCGTGTGACCTCCATCGGCTGGAGAAGGGGCCCGGCACCACGGCAGTGATGACTCGGGAGGAGGGGCTCCACTACTACAAGACCATGCAGACCATCCGGCGCATGGAGCTCAAGTCTGACCAGCTCTACAAGCAGAAGATTATTCGTGGCTTCTGCCACTTATATGATGGTCAGGTAAGAACCTTTGACCAGGAGATTTTATATTGTCTTACCTTATTTAATGTAGGGATTTTAATAAAGTGGAGAATGGAGAGCTGAGTATCTGTGGACATTTTGAGAGAAGGAGAGGGACAGAGAGGAGGGAGGAGAGACACAAAGATGGGGAAGGGCCCAGTGCAGCTGAATGTGAAGGCCTGCATTTTCCCCTTCAAGTTTCATTGATGGCTTTTGTTTCTGTATCTCATGGATCACATGCCTACTAAAAAGCAACAGCCAGGAGAAGAAACTTAAAGCATGAACTTACTGAAACTTTGCTGTCTATTTTTGAATTATGATTGTTGAGATACTTCACTGGCTGGGGGGGGGGGATTCTTCAGATTTTTGAAGATTCTTGTTCCTCTCCCATGTGCCTTTGCTAGTCAGTCAGGTTGGAATTTAGAGCCCAAGGCTGTTGTAGCTCCAGGCTTGTCACCAGCCCTTGCGATTTAAGTCAGTCTCCTGTATCTCTGCTCTTCATGTGACCTGCCAGTATTTGATGTGTGTGGGATCAGCAGTGTGCCACAGTGCTGACTGTGGGAGCTGTGTGTTTTTCTTCATAGCTAAACTTGCTTTACTACATTGCTAAACTCCTGTGTAACAGGAGGCTTGCTGTGTGGGGATTGAGGCTGCCATAAAGCCCACAGACCATGTGATAACAGCGTACAGAGCCCACGGCTTCACCTTCACCCGAGGAGTGCCTGTCCGGGAGATTCTCGCGGAACTTACAGGTTTGTGCTCAGCGGAATAAGGATCACTTGCTGCTGTGCTTGTGTCAGTTTTTTTCTCAAATTCAATGTAATGCTGATGCACAAAGTACACTGGGCCTTCAGGAGCAATTTAGTGACACGGCAGAATGGATCATTTGTTTCAGTTTTATGAATCAGTGACTTCTACTGTGAAAGTTAACAAATAAGGAATATATAAGTGTGGTACTTCTAAAGAACAAATTTGTAAGATTTTTCTTGATACCATATGCTGTATTCACTGGGCTGCAGCAGTTTTGAACTTGCTGATGGTAGGCATTTGCTCTCAGTGGGACAGGGCATTATCCTCTCTAGGAGACAGACCTGGATTTTCAGAATTATGCTGATGAAGTTTTAAGAAGACAGGTAAATGTTGCTTATAATGATAAACTGAATGGTTTGGGAAAATATGACTGTAACAAGACTATTAAATTATAATCGAGACAGAGATTTTGCAGAAGGAGAGGTGTCCACAGTAGGGTTGAGGATGGAGCAGGGAAGAGACGATCAGCCTGATGAACTCTTATGAGATCTGTGAACAGATGCCAGAAGTGAAAACTGAGCAAGGAGCTTGAAGGCCTTTTTAATCACCCGTATAATAAAGACTTGATCTGAGAATCTGCATGCTTGAAATGTTAATATAGGGAAGCCTGTTTGGGGGTTAGACAAGCGTGTGATTTTGTAAATTAAGAATTGTATGTGCTAAGAATGCATATCTGTAGTGTGCACAAAAGCCCAGCATCCAGTGGTGACTGATTTGCCAAGTGTCACTAGATATTGGTAAGTCAGAAAGTAAATGGAGAGATTGTCATGACTGATGCCAACTATGGGCCCTGAAACTACAAATATGGTGGGATTTTTTTTTTCATTTCATGACACACATAATTTTCTGTAACATTATGCTTGACTTTATTTGGACTCTTTTAATTGGGAAGGAGTGACTGTGGTAAAGAGACTGTTATTCCAGAAAATGACACTTGGGGAAAGTTTATAGAGAGAACTGCTGCTAGAGCCCATTCTTGAAAAGAAAGATCTTGACTATGAAAGACAGCATGATTTATGATGACCAGGAAACGACAGAATTAAAAAATCTTTGAAGAAGAAGAAAGCAGAGTCACCCAAAATAAAACTAGTAGATAAGAGCATATAGGAAACATAGGAAAACATTCCTATAGGAAGCTATAGGAAAGGACTTTTCAGGAGAATTGACAATTACATGAGAAATGACTTTGTGTTCTAAGTAGAAAATGTAGCAAAAAGTAACATTGTAATCAAGAGTTAAGTAACAAGTAATCAGGAGTTCTTAAATACACTCTAAAATACAAGAAGGGACTGTACAAAAAGTGGAGGGAGCTTACTGAAGTTAATTGCACTTATTCATAAAACTATTTTTCTTAAATTTAGACTTTTTTCTTTGGTCCTACTTATGGATAGGCAGATTCTAGATTCTAGCTGTTACAGATTCTAGGTAGAATCTGTAATGCCTCCCACTAAACCAATTCATAAACACAGGAAAGATATGCGAAATATCAATAATAAAAAAAGATTCGCTGTAAAGTAAGAAAGAGAAGTACAAATTTCAGAAAGAGACTCACTTCTAAAATAAACAGCAAGGCTAATGTAAAAAAAACCAACTAGACAAGCTGTGCTTTTTAGAAATAAAATATAATCTTCTATGAATAATAACGAGACAGATAAGAGTAGGAAATGGAATGGACTGATGAGACATTCTGTGTTCTTAGATGGGCTCATTTAAATAGGGATTGTTGTAATGCTTCATGGGTCACTGGTTATCTTCAAACTACACCTTGAATAAAGTTGGGCTGGGTGGCTAATGTCTATATTGGTATGGAATGGGGAGTTGGTAGTTGTTCTGGTTTTTTTGGTGTCCTGTTGGTAATTTTTACGTGTGGTTATTGTCAAAGGGAAGACAAGTCAAAATTATTGCAACTAATTTGGAACATTATTATTACTTTTCTTGCAGAAGCCAAAAGTGATAATATACTTCTTTCAGATTACATACATGAGACATTGTTGTCTGTAGAAAAACACCCCATATTTATCTGAGAGTGCTTTTGTATAGTAGGACACCGAACCTTTTGGTTAGTTTTGAAATTTCTTAATGTCATCCATATTTCCAAGAATTATGCTTTCATTATTGTTTTCTGTTTTCTCCCCTTTTCTTACTTATTTTCTGAGATATTTAACTGTAAACTGTATGAGAGAAGCCATCATGTCCTAACTCCACACAGATCAGGGTCTTAGTGTTACTGCCTTTAGGAACTGAATTAGATGTTTCAATTTGTATAGTATTTTTTTTCCAAAGAATAAGTTGCTTCTTGCTCATGTTTCAGGTCGAAAAGGGGGATGTGCAAAGGGAAAAGGAGGATCGATGCATATGTATACCAAAAACTTCTACGGTGGCAATGGCATTGTTGGTGCTCAGGTATATACATGACTTCTGTTGTAAAGCACGAGCTGAGTTTGGCTCATGTCCTGTTGCCTCTCAATGTTTCCTGTCAGTTTTTGTGGTGTGTGAGATTGTAGATTGCAGATACCATTGCCCTGTGGTTGGAATGTCTTATTCTGGTGTGCTCACCAGTTTGTCAACTGTAGCAAAAATAATTCAAATTGAAGAATACTGTTCGTGTTTATATTTTGGCTGCAATAACATTTGTAACAAAGGGAAGTGGGTGGGTAACAGCATGTTTCTTGAGCAGGTCTCTTAACAGCCTAAATGTCTCCTTAAAATTCACAGGCTTCAACTCCTTTAAATGTTGTTCTAAAATGTTTTGTCCTGTACTCTGTGGCAGGTTCCTCTTGGAGCCGGGGTTGCTCTGGCCTGTAAATACTTCGGTAAAAATGAAATCTGCGTGGCCTTGTATGGGGATGGTGCAGCCAATCAGGTAAAGGAGAGTGGCTGGGGGGAATGAATTTTCCTTCTATGCTCTGTGAGCTGGGCTTTTACTCCAAGGGGTGGAAAAGCACATTTTGCCCACCTTGTGCACCTGCAACCCAGACAGTGTTGATAAACTCCATGGAAGTGGCCAGGCATGTTGCAGATTTTGGACACAGCCACCTCTTGTTTGAATTGTCTTAGGCGTTTGAGCAGGGATGTGTTCCAACAACTGTGTAGTCCTCAGAGGGGTGATTCAGATTAACAGTTAAGAAGTTAATTGCTAGGTACTCTTTATATATCAGGAATGTAGCATATGCCTGCAGTTTTTTATAATATTTTGGACCCGTGTATACATCTGACCTTTCCCACCTCTGTTTTGAGCTTGGCCCTTGTTGCTTTTTGGCTCCTTCTCTTCTGGAACAGTGTGGATACTCAAGGAGTGAGGGAGGCTAATGGTTAATTAGCTGAATGGTACACGAATCTTGGGAAGAGGGGTTTGCAGTTACTTTTCACTCTCTTTCCAGTTGTGCACCGCTCACCTAAGTGTGACACCCTGAAGTGTCTGTGCTGTAAGGAGAGCTCTGAAGGATGGCAGTGAAGATGACAGTGCTGTTGGATAGGGAGAGATGTGCAAATCAGGTTTCTGAAGACAGAGAAAAGGACAGAGCATTCTGGCAGAGCCAGTTACTATTGACATTCCAGCCTTCATGTTGTCAGCTGAGATAATAAGCCACATAAGCAGTTGGTGATTTAGAGTGTACCATTGATATTTTCACACTTTGAAGGCACAGGTGGAGATCTCAGTTCATGGTTTTCCCTAAATTTGACTCAGAGCAACAAGGCTGATGCAGTCACTGAAGTCAAACTTAACTTTGCTGTAGCAGCATCCTGCCAGGTTAATCAATTGTGATCTTTTTTTATGACTGTTACTGAAATACCTGAGTTAAAGTTGAAGGTTTTGTGCTACCCTAACTCAGATACTGAGTCAGGCTTAAAAATTAACTTCTATAAACTACTGGTTGAGATGAAAGTTACCTTTTATAGTGTAGCTTCACTTTTATTCCTTCTGAGCTGTAGCAAATGGCTGGTTTCAGATCACTTTTAGTATTAAAATTTCTAGACCTCTGCAACTGAAGGATTTCCAATAGAGCCTAATGCTGGAAGGCTGAGCTCCCTAATGAGACGTAACTTAATTTTCTTTCAGGGCCAAATATTTGAAACGTACAACATGGCTGCCTTATGGAAGTTGCCTTGTATTTTTGTCTGTGAGAACAATCGGTATGGAATGGGAACATCAGTTGAAAGAGCTGCAGCCAGCACTGACTACTACAAAAGAGGATACTTCATTCCAGGGCTCAGAGTGAGTGCAGGTGTTTTGTGAGGGGGAATGTGTGTGCACGTACTACACAATGCATACATAGGTATTTCTTTTATTTCTACATATATTTACTTGAAGCTGAATTGTATTCCACTTGTGGAAATACTGAAATTGGAAGTTTGGAGGCTGTGAATTTTTTGCCTTAATGTGTCTTTTCTCATTACCAGGTGGATGGCATGGATATTCTCTGTGTCCGAGAAGCAATAAAGTTTGCAGCCGACTACTGTAGAGCTGGAAATGTAAGTCTGTAATTGGAATTCCTTCTCCATGGGTGGAATTCTTGCAAGCTATTGCTGCATAAGTAGTTCCTCAATTTGTATTAACTAAACACTTAATATTTATTATTTATACTGTCATTTTTCCTACTTCTACCATAGTGAAAGCTGTTATGACTGTCAGGCAGTTGTGATCTTTATGTTTAGTTAGGGGAAGCATCAAGGAAGGTAATAATCATTCTATATTTGCAAGAAGTGGAAAGAGAAATAAAGTTTTTGTGAGTCGATGTTAGTGTGTGTCACCCAGATATGGTAACACTGGTTTTGAAAAATTCTAATCCTTGAAGTAATGAAGGTTCTGTGAGAAACAACGGGTAATTTGAAATATTCTGAGTAATGGTGGAAAAAAGGAAATTGTAAAGCTGCTCAATCAGAACATGAAAATAAATGCTTACAATATCAGCATGTGCTTTCATTTGAAAAGAATTAGGTTTTCATTTTACTGTGTTAAACTATATGTGCTAATATTATGTAAACTAAACTGAGAAAAAACAGTTGAATAAAAATAATTGATCACTGGTGCAGTTCAGCACTGGCAAGTAGTTGCTGCTGTAACAAGTTGGTCATTCGTGGTGGCAACACTCTGTATTGCTTTTCATTTCAAGGGTCCTCTTGTGATGGAGTTACAGACATATCGTTACCATGGCCACAGTATGAGTGACCCTGGAATAAGGTACTGTCACATTCTTCCTTTTTTCTTTTCACTGAGAAGTATTATTGATGGTCAATTTCTAAGAGATTAAACTGAAATTCAGTGTTTAAATCAGATGTCAGATGCATTTAAAGATTACAACGAAATTGCCATGAGCAGCCTGCTCACTCATCTTGATGCTCAGCTGATAATCTGTGGCCATGTAACACACTTGTTTTAGTGCAGAATTAAAAGATGTGGGTTTAGAACAAGCACAAAGTCAGTTAAATTTCTGTGCTCTATATTCATGAATTCTGCTTTCAGGGTGACCTTACGATGTGTCTTAATGAAGGTTTGGCTGAAAAGCATCATGTTTTTCTGGGGTTTTAAGAGAATTAGAATCCTGTAAGGTAAAATTAGAGGAATAGTTTGGACTGCCCAGACAAGTAGAACACATCCTAAAAATACAAAACATCGAGGTGCTAGAGAAATTTGGGCAGTGCTCCAGCTGACAAAGTTGAATGTGTCTGCATGAAGTAGAGGTGTATCCCAGGTCATCATTGGAAGCTTGCAGTGACTTGGAAGCATGTTCCAGTCCTGCTGCGCCCTCTCTGCGGGGAGGAAATATGGCCCCTCAGGAACTGTCTCAGGCTGGATTTGCTCCCCTTTCCCTTGAGTCTGGAGCTACTTCTGCTCAGTTGCCATTTCCAGATCTCTCTCCAGACGCCTCTGGCTGTTGCTGTGCCATCCTTTGGGTGATGAATGTTATGTGTTGTCATCGCATCTCTGACAACTCTTTGGACTCTTTTTTTTAAAAGTGAGCTGTGTCCAGAACCTCACTCTGCTCCAGGGTTCATGTCTTTGCCTGTCTTGTTCCTAGCTATCGTACTAGAGAAGAAATTCAGGAAGTGAGAAGCAAAAGTGATCCCATTACGTTGCTGAAGGACAGAATGGTCAACAACAACCTTGCTAGTGTTGAAGAACTCAAGGTATGGTTTTAGTTGCTATGTAAGGAAGTTCTTGAGCATTCACACACTGATGATCTCCAGAAAGCACATCACTGGCAGCATGCAGGGCTTTCTTTAAAGTTCTTTAACGTTGGCTTGAATATCACTTTTGTAGGTGAAGTTTTATTGCAGACCAGCTACTGAAGTTGTGTTCTGCTGGAAAGGCCTTTTGCTTTTGAGTGTTCTGTTAGGCTGGGGGGTATCATTTGCTAACAGATAGAAATCAAAATTACCTAGGCTTTCTTGACTCCCCAGGAAGGGGGTGAGTTTTGGAAAGGGAAGTTACCAATAGTGAAGAATCCTAGTAAAGGAGTGGGAAATCCTCTGTGCAAATGTTGTAATGTTGAAAAGATAAAAAATAATGTCACTGACACACTCAGTATTTCACATAATCAGAATAGAAAATGTAGAGGTTCAGTGGGGTTATGTTCCTCTGTCAGTAAGTATCAGTACCACCCAAAATGATGCAATTTAGTAGGGAAGGAGTTTTAAAGGGTTTTTAATTTTACATTTCTAGTCATTGTTAACTAATTCTGACTGATACTTTGTCATAGCATTTAAATTCAAAACTATGGTGCTTTTTCTGAGCTGTCTTCTAATAAGCATGCATTTCTGGTTTAGGAAATTGATGTGGCAGTAAGGAAGGAAATTGAGGAAGCTGCTCAGTTTGCTACCACTGACCCAGAGCCTCCCCTGGAAGAACTGGGTCACCACATCTACTTCAATGAGCCACCCTTTGAAGTGCGTGGCCCAAACCAGTGGATAAAGTACAAGTCTCTCAGCTAAAGGCCTTTTTATTGGTGTAACTTATTCCTAAGAATAAGTGAATGCATTTACAGGAACTGTATAAGCTTATTTAAGAACTCTTTCAAAAGAGGAAATGTGTAAGGAAATCTATCTGAGTATGGAATTTCTTAAACATGCTGAATGTTTCAGAAGAAGCTAAGTCGAGAGAAAGTTGTTTATTTAAAGTGCTATGTATTTGCTTTACTGACTTTCTTTGGATCGCTGTATGTGTTATGTACAGTGTAAAAAGAAAAATAAAAATTAAACTCTACCACCCTTTATCTAATGGTCTCTTTGCTTTGCTTCATAAACTCTTTCCTAGAAACCCCATCAAAAATGTTATTTACGTGCTCTGGTTTTGCTGCAGCAAAGTCACTACTTAAGACATCACACCAGCCTTTCTCAGTAGTTCAGTGAGAGTAGCTTTAATACAAAAAGCTGTATAAATCCATCTACAATGAGGTGACATGCTCTGGCATATCCCCTCAATGCTCAAACCATCAGCCAGCAGAACTGTAACACATTTTAAGTTCAGTTTTCATAATGCTGAAGCCAATTCAGGTGGGTTTTTTCTCAGCTAATGTTTTGCATTACATTGACAGGCATTGTATGCATTAGTCTCGTCATAAATAATTTAATGCATTGACACTGATTTAAAAGCTGTTACTATTCACTGTGTATTTCACTGATGGTCAAACAAGCTACAAAATTGTGCAAAACCTGCAAGGCCACTGTACATATAAATATATACATCTAATAATTTAAGTGCTGGGAATGTATTTCATTTGCTTATTCCCATTTCATGTTCTTCCAAAGCATTGACCTTCGCTGAAGTCTTGCCAGATGTTTGCCGGTGGTTTAGGATTGCATTCCAGATTCTGCAGCGAAGACCACCCCTGCATGAAGGGAAATGGAGAACAGTTAGGGAAAATTCCCTTGTCAACATTGCCTTAAAGTGAGCAAGAAGTAAAACCTAGAAATCCCAAGGATCGACCAGTTATGACAGTACATAGCAAACTGTGCTTTTTAATGTTTATAGCTGAAACTTCTTCCAGGTCAGCCAGGGGTTAACAGAATAATGATAAAAGGACATGAATCAATGGGTAAGAAAAGTAAATTCTTTATGCCTGTTTTTCATATGATTACATCATCATGAAGGGTGCAGAAAAAGGTCTCAACCTTGATAAATGCCAAAGCAAATGCCTCGAAGCATCCTCAGTGTAGTTTGTGTCAGTTAAGATGAGAAAACGTTATCAGAAAATCTGAGATAAAACTGATGACAGTTGCCTGTGAACTGTCACTGAGATATTTGAATAACCAAACTTTAAAAGGTTTTTAAGAAAATATGTTAATTAAGCTCTTAACAATGAACTAAAAAGTATTTTCTTACCGCAGCTGAAGATACCACAAGTCATCTTTGGTGATATCATTAAGGACAGCACTTAGTGTGTAATCTTCTTCAGCAAACTAAAAGACAAATTTATTCATAAATAAGTACTTCTTCTTTGAAAGCAAACTGCTAATTATGACTAAAATTATGGGGTTTTTAAAATGGGATTTTATTTTTACCCTCTTAATGGTGTCCAAGTCTGCTCCTTGTTGTTTCAGCCAGTTCATGAGCTCATGGTCTGCATTTTCTCTAAAAGTTGCTGCAGACCACTGGGAATCTTTAACAGAAAACAAAGGTTAATACACCTCAAAAGTAGGGCAAAAGTGGTTGTTTTCAGATAACTGAAGCTTAAGCTATATGGTTTTGCATCCTTTCAACAAATGCATGATCCCATATATTTTTGTGTAACTACAGTATCTTAATTTTGCAGTATCTCCTCATACCTTTGGGTTTAAGTTTTAATTGAAGCAAGTGCAATTCCTGAGTCTTCTGCTCCAAAGATTGTCGTAAGAGGGTCTGATACTCTTTCTCCTTCTGAATGAGGTTTTCCAAAAGCCTTATAAGAGAGATCAAACACAACCACACTGAGAATAAAACTAACTGAAAAAAATATCATTTTTAATGAGTACCACAGGACAGAGGCATTTGTGAGGTACTGTCATAACTAACATCTCTAATGGCTTTAGAGATTTCATTTTGGTTGTCTGAGACTGAGGGGTGCCACTTGAAGGCTTTCACCTGCAGAATTTAGTAAATAGCTCATAAATTCCATTCCTACTGTTTTGTAGCCTCCCTGGACAGAGTTGCTGCCTTTATACTGCAATTTACTACTGAACAATGTAACACTGATGTTTTACCAGGGACTTTCTGATCACAGATTTACAACACATCCATGAAGAAGAATGGGATCTTCAGCTGTTAACACGCTGGCAGCAGCCTACACATGTAACCCATTAGAAACAGGGCAGGGCTCTGCTGAGCTCTGCTGGTGCTCATTAGTGGGCAGCCTGTCCTGTAAGCCAGGATAGAGCTACTCTGGCCTTTCCTTGCAGGAACAGCTTTGAGGCACTGACACCGAGTCAGGGGGCATCCAAGGAGTAGGAAGGAAATTGGCACAGTTGCACAAACCTAATTACTTTACTGTAGAAATCCAGTGTGACATTCTGCAATTAATAGATTAATTACACAGAAACAAAAGCTGTACTGAAGGATGTTCAGTTGCCAAACTGTACTGCCAGTGTGTTCCAAATCCACTCATGTTCCTGGAAGGCTTTATCACAAGGCAAAAGGTGAGCAGTACGGTGTACTGTGTACCCACGAGTGTAGAAAGCGTGGTCTGAGAGCTTGTCAAAGACTGCCTGAACATACATCCAGAGTCTTTACCTTAAGGTGTCGTGTTTTAGTCTGTTCAGCTCCTGGCTGAGCTGCTGCTGAGCCTTGTGTGACACCACAGAACTGAGGGTGCTGACCCCCGATGTGATGGCAGCGTCCTCAGCCCCGTTTTGTTCAGAGGGCTGGAAACTCTCCTCCACTTCATCAGCGTCCTTGTCCCCACCTTCAGTTTCTGATGTTGGCTCAAAGTGAGTGTGAAGCTCTGGTAAAATGAAAAAGGAAAGAGGGGAAGAATGAGATTTTTTTGGTAATTCTGTCTTCAGAGTTTGTGCAGTTTGTTCTTCACTACTGTGAGTGGGGGAGACTTTGCATAATGTGCTTTATTGCAACACTAAGCAGGGGGGTAGTGAAGCCTTGTGTGAGCTGGAGCACAGGTTCTCTGGCATTGGTTCTAGAATGAGCTACAGGTCATAGTTAAAGTGGGGACAAATATCATGATATGAGTAATAAGACAGTCAATAAGTTAAGGAGAAACCTCTGAAAGCTTGCATTTTTCCTAAATAGTAAAAAAAAAATTGGTGCTTTTCCCTAATGCTCTGGGCCAAAGAGTGTACAAAGCATTCCTCTTCTCCAGGGAGAATTTCTAGCCTCAGTTCTCAGAACTTGCTGTAGGTGGCCACCCTGATTACCAAAGAACTGTTGCTATTTCTCTGTACAAACAAAGTCCTAAAAAATGTGGCCAATTTGGCTTTAAAAGCCATGGCAACTTTGGTCTGAAAGGGCTCACTGTCACTTAGTCTCTCAGAACATTCCTATACTGGAAGGGGTGCTCAGCATTTTAAACAGTTACAGAACTACTTGCATATTTCCAACTTAACTCATTCCTAGACAGTACTGAGACATTTATCTTCTTCCTCCTGGTGGTTTTCTCTATTGTCCATCTATGGGCCAGAATCATCCTCTTCCTCATATTAATGCACTCCCTTCTACACGTCTGCTCCATAGCTCATTAATAAATTTTTCAGAACACATAACAAGCCCTGTGCAGTGTTACTCACCCTGGATGTCATTAATATGTACAAAATAATTTTCTTACTAGAAAATCTCCAGCTTGGACTGAATTTAATTTGCCTTTTTTTGTCATGGTTGGACCACACTGGGGGTGCAGAACCACTGGTTATCTCCTCATTATGTGCTTTTGTACTGCAAGTACAGCATTAATCCTCCAGATCAACACTTCTCTCTCTGCAACACTCTGACCCCATGTCTTTTGATGAGTGGCACATGGGGTGCAGTTAATGGCATGCTGAAAGAGTAAACATCTGAACTGTTCTATTTGCTACAGCTCTTTGATATGTGGAAAACCTTTTTTTAAAAAAGGATTATTTTCAGCTGCTTTGATTTACCTGGAATAAGGATAGTGACTGCTGCTTGGACTGCACGGCGGATGATGTTATCCATTGCGAACATCCAGTGGGGTCTTATTAAGTGATTTCTTAATACTTTGTTCACCTGTAAAAGTAGGAGCAAGAACCATTTGCTCACACCTTAGGAAAGAGAATCTTATTTTCCAACAGTCACAGTAAGCTTTGTAAGGTAAAAACTGCATGCAGTACTAAAAGCCTCCCACCTTTCAAAGTCTAAACAACAGATTTGACAGTTTTAGGCTACAGCTTTCAAACCATTTCAAACCAGACTGTGACATTCAAACTCTACTTCATTCAAACTCAAACAGTACAAGGAGGGAGAGGAGTGAGGAACAAAGGGGAAGCTGCAAACCCTTGAAATGAGCTTTGTCCAGGAGCAACATGATGTAGTGGAAGGTGTCCCTGCCCATGGAAGGAGGGTTGGAAATACATAATCTTTAAGGTCTCTTCCAACCTAAACCATTCTGTGATGCTTCAAAGAATTTCTCTGCCCCTGCATCAGGAAAGGAACTCACTGCATCCTGGAATCCAAACAGCACCAGATGAATCTGATTGATGGAAGTGCTGTCAAAGTCCAAATCCATTTTCAACTTGGATATCGTAGAAGCCATCACTCTCTGCTCAGGAGAGTGTATGAAGTCCCTTAAAATCCCAATAATCTGCTTAATGTGGTCCACTGAAAGTTGCAGTTCTTCAGAGCTCTGGAGAAAAGATAATAAATGTATATCAAATGAATCCCAAAGTCATTAAATATCTATTTAGTAGCATTAATATTCTTAGGGTTACATAGCTTTGCTTTGTATATTTCACATAGATGAACAGAATCACAGAACTTCTGTTTCTGCAAAGTCTCTAGTTTTTATCTTTTCTTAAAAAAATATTAAAGAGTAATTTCTGTTTTAAAAAAACCCCTGTAAATCTACTGCTACTGTGGCTGTCACAAAGGGAAAAGGTTCCAAATTATATCTACACATTCCTGAAATGTACTGCAGAGGGCAGCTCTCCTCCATAAAAAACAGCAAAATGAGTCGGTAAGAGACCCAATTTTTTTAGATGCTCTCCTTTAAAAAAGCTGAATCTGGACTTCTGTCTAATCATGCAGATATTTGATTTCCTTAGGAAAAAATGTATGTTTATATATGCATTTATCCCAAGTCAGAAAAAGGTCTAAAATGACACAATGATTCACAAGTGTTTATTCTATGATTTTCAGTCCCTAACCCCTACAGTTAAAGCCATCCAAATGTCTGTAAGAACAACCTCTGTAATTAAAAAGTAAAGGAAGTATTACATAAATTATGGAAAAGAGGTGATTACAGCAGTGCTACAAAACAGCTGGAGACTGAACCAGGACTTGCTGCTACTAAATAATCCTTCATTGCAGAAAATACTTGGAGCCCTGATTATTTCTGACTGAATTTTAGTTGTTTGTAAGGCCATCATCTGTTTTGCAGTTTAAGCCCAGAGAAGAAAGGTACCCCAATTGCTTCCCAGCCTGAGTCTGTGGCATGTAGAGCCCTGCAGGATTCCCTGTGGTGCAGTTTGCTGGGGAAGGGAGCACAGGGAACAGCAAACCCTGGGCTGTGCAGAGCTGACCGTGGAACAGCAGGGCTTGACAGCCGAGCCACAAATGTCAACAGCTGGCTGGGGACACCAGACCCCTTTTTGGGAATACAGTCCAAGTGAAAAACCATAGTTTTAGTAAGAATAAATGATGGGAGAGTGTCATGAACAAGTGTGCTTGAGATTGCCCAAAAATCACTGACAAGCAGATGAGCAAAAGTCAGATTCATCACAGAGAGGCACATCAGAAGCAGACATTAAGAAGAAAAGGTTTTTACAGGTGTGTGGCAATGTTTGGCTGTGCATTAACCATCCTATGATTTTTTTCTTGCTCCTCTTCACAGTAATTAAACCCTCCCACCCAACCTTCTCCTCTCCAGAAAATGTACCTTAGCTTTTTTAAGATTCATGTACTGCAATCTTGGCACCCAGTTAACAAACGTTTTATTAAAAATTGTTCATCAGGTCTCTACTTTTAAAGCAGAATAGAACTCTTACTATGTGGTGTTCTAGCTCCATGCCCTTAAAAGCCAAAAGAAAAGACAACATCAAAACCACCCAACAGGCCAACCTCAGCCCTCCACAATCCCACATCAAATGCCCAAACCTCTCCTTCATATAAAACCAAGAGCCCATTAGCAGCCAAAAGGTGGTGTTTGCTACCCATTCACACAACAGCAAAGAGCTCACACAGTTACAGGCATCACAGATTAAAGATACTCAGAAGGAACAATCCAAGCACCTTCATTTATTCATTTTCGGAAAAGGAATAATACGACTCGCTCATCATTCCCTTTGATCAGGAAAAGAGCTGAAGTGAAATTACCTGTGCAATACACTCCTGCAAATTGGAAGCAACTTTATCCTGTTCCTCCTTCAGGATTTTATACAGGATTGCTCGGCGCTCGCTGTCCTTGCGCAGCAGGAACAGTCCAGAATCCTTCTCGTCCACGGAAGGCGAGGCGCTCCTGTCCTCCGAGGCCAAACCCTCGTCAGGGATGCTGTGGCAGCCACCCAGCACAGGCACAAGAGAGATCCCAGCATTAGCATGGCACCAGGACTGCCAGAAGGGAGCAAGGACACTTCTGGGGTTAAAAACTCAGTTCAAACTACAGCAGCAGATTGATCAGACTGGTAAATGCTGATTTTGAGACAGAACATGGCTCAGATCCTCTGCTGACTCAAAACCCACATGGCTGATTTCCCCCTGCTAAGAAGCTGGCATTAATGGCAGTTTTGAGGAGGATAGCTGAAATTACTCATTTCTTTCTGGACCCATACTGTGACATGCTAATTTGAAAGTATTGCTTTGTACTTTGGGAGAAGCAGAACTGTATTTATGCTTCCCCTTTCCTCCATTTTGTCATGAGCACATGGAAGGGTTAAACCCTTGCTTAACTTCTAAATCCATATCCACTCAAAGTGTAAGACTACTGACATTTACTCACAGAAGGAATGAAAGCGTGCAAGTACATGGAAACCTTAAAGGAATGATTGTTCATTATTAAATATAGACAATATTTACATTAACTGGTAATCTATGCAACTTACTGATTAACACATGTGCTTATGTAACGATTATGTGAAAAAATTGCCCTCAGATAAAATAAAACATGAATTAAATCCACAGAATCCCTCAAGGCTGTCAAGTGAGAAGCAAATATTTTACCTTAGTAAATGAGAAATGGGATGCTTTGTCTGAATCTCTGAAATGGATCTCCTTGGCCTTTCGAAAAACACATCATGCTGTACATCAGAGTCTGGTGAAACAGAGCCATGCTCACTGCTGCTACTGCCAGCCTGTTCCCCGTGGATTGGCAGTGGGAGGGATGTGTTCCGATTATAATCTAGGAACAGACACGGTAAAATGTGACAGAACTAGGGAAAAAGGGCAACATGCTTTTAACAGCTGTGATCATCTTCACATATACCAAGATCTGATTTTGTGAAATGGCTGAGGGAGAAGTAACCTTGTTGACAAAAAGCAGTAACACAATTCAAAATCATTGCACGTATAAGCAATAAAAGGCTTTAACAAGTTAATTGCTAAACCCAAAGACATCACACTCACAGGAAATGCCATTTTGTTACCTTCTCTCACACATGCACATAATCCCCCTTGGTGCTGGTCTCACAAAGTGGCTCAAATGGATACGAGCAGTTTAAAGAGCTTGAATTGAACCAAGAGGTTCATCTGCTGCTCCACCACAGCCATCTCTAAGCAGAGAGCTCTACTATGTGCCCTCCTCACCTTTGTGTTAATGGGCATGAAATTGCCCTCTCCACTCCTGAGATATCTGCCTCACTCACATGTGCCCCTACCCTTGGCAAGGACTCTCCCTCTCAGCACTGGCCTGAAGGAAACAGCTGGTCTCTTTACAATTCATCTTGAAAGTTAGAAAAAAATTTTAAAAACCCCAAAACCGAACCAGACCAAACCAAAAAAACAAACCAACCCAGATGTTGAGAGTTTGCTGTAATCCTGATTGCCATTTTGCAGCTGTTTGGCAGGAGAGGTAAAAAAGTTCTCTCAACCCAAGGTGAACATACCCATAGAGCTAAAATATAACAAAAGTTTTTGATGCTTGTCACTACAAATCCTTGGAGTGAGGGAGGAAGAGAGCTAGAAGTTGAAAGTTGTTCAGAAAGCTCTGACATATTCCATGGCACACTGATGTTCAAATGGCTGAGGTTAAACAGTCACAGAAACGAAACAATATCTGTCACCTCATGAAACCTGGTGCAAGGCATCTCAGCAGGACAGAAAATTGAGAGCTGCTGTCCCAAGAGTAAGGGCTGAGATTTGTTCTGGGTTGCCTTTATTATTGGAAAGAAAAAAAGAGATAGGGATGAGATGGAAAGATGGGGCCAAAGCTGAAGAAATTAGAGGTGGAAGAAACAATAGAGGAAGAAGATGATGAACTGCTGCAGCTGGGACTGTGGTAACTGCTGGGCCAGGACCTGCCTTGGGCCACCAAACTTCCCCTGGACATGGCTGCAGCAGCCAGCACAGCTCTCCCCAGCTCTGGCATGGGGAATCACACACTCAGCTGCCATCTGGTGCCTCTCCCTCTCCTCATCCAATGCACAGTTCTCACAGCATTTGTCCACTCTGCTCGTGAGCACTGAGCTCACTCCCTGCAGCACCAGCTCCATAACCTCACCAGTGAGGGGAGAAGAAGAGGAGAAGAGAAGAGAAGAGAAAGAAGAGAGAGAGAGAAGAGAAGAGAAGAGAAGAGAAGAGAAGAGAAGAGAAGAGAAGAGAAGAGAAGAGAAGAGAAGAGAAGAGAAGAGAAGAGAAGAGAAGAGAAGAGAAGAGAAGAGAAGAGAAGAGAAGAGAAGAGAAGAGAAGAGAAGAGAAGAGAAGAGAAGAGAAGAGGGGTGCACCTCCCCTGATATTTGACAAAGAGCCTGTTGCTCCTGAGGCTGCTAACAAGGCAAGCTCCACACTTTCTAACATCATGCAATTTTTTCAGGAAGACATCCTCAAGAAAGAGCTGAAAGGCCACAAGAGAAGATGATTGTTGTGGGACAGAAAGCTACAGCATGCCAACAGCTACTGCATGCCCTGGCTGAGCAGTAGGAGCTCTCCTATTATCCCAGTGTCACTGCAGGGACTGGAGTTCAGTTCTCAGTGCCCCTCAGGATAACTGGTGATGCCCATTTCCTTGATTAAACCAATTCAGCTAGATGGAATAAATTTCTTGCTACTTGTTCCCTGCAGAATTACATTCTTTCAGAAGTTATTTGTTGAGAAGGGAAAAGCTCAAATAGGAAGAACTTCAGCTTGCATTGGGAGTGTGTGTGTGTGCAGAGAGGTGAAAGAAGCACCAAGACCAATGGCTTTCTCTGTTTTGAAACAGACACTTCCCTCATATGATTTATTTGGCAGGTCTATATTAAGGTTCCTTATCTTATCACTGAACAAGTGGCTGATATATTTTGGGAGGAGGGAAGAAGAAACATGCTATGCAGATAGAACAACCCACTAGACAGCTACTTCAACACGTTTGTGCCAAATTTCAATGTTATGTATCAAGTTTGAAAATGCTGACCCAAACACCTAATAGACCCACATTTTCAGGTATCAAACACCTCCTCTAGGAAACGAAAACCTCTGAAGTGTGTATAATTGTGAATCTAAAATGCAGAACTGCTTTGGAAAGCCCTTGTCAAACGTCACTCTTCTAATTTTAATTTACTACAAATGAGGCATTTTTTTCAGAGGAGATGAAAAATTACCTTGGGAGTTTTTAGCAAGCAAAATACAAAATAATCAAGGCACTTTATTTTCTGGGAATCATTAAATTTAAATACATATAATCACAAACCACAGACATTTTCAATAGCCGAGTTCCTGCTGTTTTCCTGGCAGAAGAAATGTCCTCTGTAAAAGAAAGTGCTTAATGATTCCAATCTTTTATATAACACTTAATGATGATGTTGACTTGGATTTGGCTGATAATTCCTTACCTGAAGGCTTGAACGCAATTTTGCTTTTCTTGCCCTTGTTCACTTGCTTCAGGAAAGAATCTCTTAGCAAATCAGACGCTGTAACACGTTTGCTAGGATCAGGTTCAAAACAAAGCACAATAAAGGCCTTGGTTTCAGCAGACACTGATTCTGGAATTTCAGGATGAATCTTAAACATCCCAACCTGCAAGTAAAACACAAATACTAAATATTCTTGTGAAACAACTTCAAGGAGACCATGGGCCAAAGCTCTCAGAATATAGACGCTCACACTTCTCCTGACTCTCATGGAAAAAGAGTGATCCAAGTACCCACACAAAGCAGTGAAGTGACAACAAGGTTCTAATCCTGTTTTATTTCATGGCAAACATGGTGTAAATATCAGTGTGATATTACATAAATGCCAAGGTATGGATGTATCTAATAATCTGTTTTCAGGCAATCTTGGGATCTGGGCATTACTGACAACAAGTGCTTCAAATACTCCTCCTCTGACCAGCCACAAGCCCCTCCAGCTATTGCACAAGTTTCCCATCACCCCTGCTCAGAGCTGTGTCTCTCAGTTGCTGATTCCTCCAGCACATTTGTGCCCAAGAACAGCAATAATTTCCTCCTCTAGCACCGACAGCCTGGAGCTGCACCTGTTCTGCTCCTACCACTGCCAAATTTCCTTGCACAAATAAGCACAATGACCTTGCCAGACCTTGTCACCACCCCCCGTCTTGGGCCAGATGTCTTCCCTAGTCTTTCAGTGTTATTTAATTGAAAATCACATGATGTCCAAAGGTTTAACAAGATCCTTATTAAACCATTCTTTAAGTAATGACTCTTATTTTAAGTCATTACTTAAAAGAGTCTCTTTTAAGACGCTGTCTTTAAGTAATGAAAAATATGCTTCTACAGGTTGCTTCCCAGTGATTTTTCCAGCTCCTCACTGCCTTCTTATTCTCTAATGTCAATCTGGTGGAACTGTTTGGAAGCCAGAACTGTATAACCCGTATGCACTGTATGCACATGTCTGGAGAGATTATGATTTGTAGTCTCAGCATCTTTACACAAAACATATCCGGGAGAACAAGCACAGAGATAGTGCCCACAAGGGAGACAGTAGCCCAGCAGTTAAACAAGTGCCATCTGCTTTCAAATAATCTCAATACAGAGCTACATTAACACACTGTGGCACCATTAGGCACTCACAATACTGGTTCAGCTTCAATAGAAGCTGAAGCAAAAAACACAGCAGTCCTGCTTCTGTTTGAATGACAGGACAGTAATAAAATCCTAATAGGGCTTTAAGGTCTTCCAAACCATGACCCTAAGTACATTCAAGACTCATTGTTACAAACTGGCAGCACTCTGGTGCCAGATTTCACTCTTATGCACTAAGCAAAAATCTAGGAAAATTCTAAACCAGGACCAGGAAGTTTGAAAAGTCGTCTCTGATCTTATCTTAATCTCTGTTGCTCAAGGGGAGTAAGTTTCGTCACAACCTGCAAATTCTGTGGCAACACCAGCATACTTTGTCTCCACTGAATGCCATTTGTTTGTGCCCTTTCACACAGACACAGATGCACATGTTCTGTGCTCAAAGAATAAATCCCATGCAACGCACACCCAGCCAGGACCTATCCAGTTCTTGGTTTACTATAGCCCCTTTTCTCTGCTTTGTCCAACTCTGGTCATTTGCAATTTCTAAAGTGACTGCACAGGGAGACTTAGACCTTCCCCCTCTTCACCTGCCCTATGCACAACAGAGCATTCATGCGTGGAGGTGGGGACCTCAAAAGTTCGATATTCCAAGTTTTCCAGACTTCTTTTTACATGCTTGCCCAGCCAGCCTGCTTCAAACCCAGCTTTCAGCTTGCTTATTTTCATTACACAGAAAAAGAAAACATGGTTTTTAACCTATGGTGCCTAACAAGACACAGTTCCAAACAGCTCCCAGCAGAGCCAAGAAACAGGAAACAAAACCAAATGCTTGCCTGTAGTACATTAACACAGTCTGCAATAAGAATGCTAAAAACTTTCAATAAACCTGCTTTAAAATAAGATGTGTAACTCACTGAACAGTTCAACTACATGCCAGGTACATAAGATGAAAAGGCATCTGCCAACAGAATTGTATCTGACATTTACAGTGATGTGGAAAACAGTCTCTTTCCATGGCTCCCTCAGGAAAGCATTAGTGAGCCAAACCACATTCACTCAGGCAGCTTGTTTTGAGGTATGCCACAAGTTGACAGCACCAAGGTGACCTATTATACCACTGAAATAACTATCAAAACCCATCAGCAGCCCTTTCTTTGCCTTTTAGCAGTGGTGCATGGGACAACTCACAGGCCTAGTGTGACGTATGGCATTATATGCCATACAGCCTAGATTTCTATACCTATTGATAAAGATCTGATTTTGCCACCATGGTTTCATTAATGATGATACTAATACTCTAACAGTGGCTTTCAGCAAGATACATGAAAAAATTACAACATTGGTAATTTAAAGCAGTTTGCTGGGTTATGGATGGGATATTGTCCCCTCTATAAGAATGAGAATTCCAAGCATAACTGAAAACTTAAGTGCTTTACTAAAGGCCTACTGCAAGCCAATGGAAGAACCAAAAATTTTCAGTCTACTTATTCAAGGCATCATAGTTATTACACTCCTGTTAGCTACAGAGCTAGAACAAGTAACTTTAAAAAAACTTTTATTATCAAAATTATCTGAAGAATTCTCAAGTGTTAATATTTTCATTTGCAAACAGATACACCAAGAGAAACAATGTAATAGAGACAACAGCTTACTGAGGAGGTAGTTATGACTTGCAGGATTTGGAATGCAAAATACAGAGTGTTTTACTCCTGTAATACATACTGGAAATCCTGGAAACATATTCCCCTGCTCTTTTCCACCACATCTTCCTGCATCCATGTTGCAGAGAATGGGCCTTTAAAAGGTTTTCCTTTGGGAAGGAAGCTTACAAAAATTACTTAAAGGAGCAGAAATAATTTGTTTGTCATTACTGGGGAGACTGGTCACAAGAAGGAAATCATAAACCAAGAGCAGGAGATGAAAAAGGTAACACGGAGGATATTAGTTTTCGTAAGTCTTCACTCATTTTTCAGATTGCTGCTCTGAGTCATGACCTATTTCCAGCACAAAAATAACTGATTACCCCCTAGAGCAATACAGCTTAGAGAGGGGAAGGATCTTTCAGTGAGAGTTAAAAGCACAGGTCAGACTACAGCTTTGTGCAAAAAAACCCCACGTAACACAATGCTATTGCCAATTAATATTATGAAATTAAGCTATATTTGAAAATTCATCAACCCTAAAGCAAAAAAGTTGTATTTACTTTAAACATTGCAGCTTGAGGCTCCCCTAGTTCATGAAATGGAGGTTTGCCTGTTGCCATCTCAATAATGGTACAGCCCAGGGACCAGATGTCAGCTGGAGCACCGTATCCTCGTGGTCCTTTATCGATGATTTCTGGAGCCATGTACTGCAAGGTTCCTGCTCAGGACAAAAGGAGCAGTCAAGTGTATATTCTTCATTCTTATTAAGGAGGATTAACACAACACTCAGCAAGCCAAAAATTGTCAAATGCAACCAGTACAGCCAAATACCTTATCTCCCATACCAGCACTGAAAACTAGGCAAAAACTTACATTATAGCATCTTTTTTTACAAACTATCTTTTTGCCCTTCTTTCTAACACAAGATTTCAATGTTCACCACATAATCCAGTAGCTTCCTCAGGAAATAAAATTATATCAAATTTTTGCAGACACCAACTTTTAAAGATTATGCATATAAGAGATGGCAAAATCTGAGAAGTGACAGATAGTCTTCATGAGAATAATTTTTCATATTTTCTCCAATAAAGAGAACCCTAGTGAAAGGGAATTTGAAACAGTTTGAAAAAAAGCTATTTTTGCAAATATAGGGCGATAAATAAGGAACCCATCATAGTTTGTCTAGAATTTCAGGATGTCTCAGATGTGCTTGGGATTTCTTGCATCCAAGGATAGGAAAAAAAACAACCCCAAAGACAACAAAAAAACAACCAAACAGCAACAAAAAACCCACCAAAACCCCAATCCAATAAACCAACCAGTCAGAATTTCTGAAGTTACATATATTGACAAAATAAGATTCTACCTGTAGACAATCTGAGTGTAATACTAGTAATAATGCTGAGAAAGAACAGTACAGAAAAAAATAAACAAAAGATGGTCAATTTGGTATCACTATTATTGAACCATTAACTACCACAGATAATGAGGTCTTTACAGGAAGAGTCCACACCACCACCAGCAGAAACCTCTATATGTTCAGAGTGTTTTGAACACTACAGTTCTTTCTCCATCTGAATTTCTATCAGCTCTGTTATGACACCTTTAAATTAAATTATTTTTCTTCCTAGGAATGCAATAAAACTACACTGCAGTAGAACTGTGGACTATCAAGTAATGGACATATGGTGAAGATAAAAGGGTATCATATGTTCATTGAATGTGACTGCTGCAGAATGGAAGTTCAAGCCACAGCTTTGCCCTCAGGCTGTGTGTCTTGAATGAAGGGATGTAATGTTTAAACCACCAGAAGTCTGATTCTTCAAACCATGTGATTTTATTACATAATGCCCAAAATTTAGGGTTTATGTACTGAGTTACAGAACAAAACCAAATTGCTAGAGACCTTTCAAGATCCTCTGGGGTATAGCTACCTGCTTACTGATTTAAATCCAAAATGATAACTTAAGTATTTATTCACATGACAAATTACATCTCAAAGGCAGAAACAGGGCGGAAAAATTGCAAGAGAACAAAGAAGAAGGGCGCAAGGAAAGAGTTACCTCCTTTTATTACAGTATGGTGATTTTTCTTAAGATATCATTTCTCCATATATCATCTCTACTGACAATCAGTTGCTAAAAAGTCACTGAGGAGTATATAAAATACAGAAAAAGAGAGTGATAGTAATAATGAGAGAATGAGTAAAAATAACTAAGATATGTTACTTCAGAAGCTTAATTTTATTTTCATGGCTTCCATTGTAAGAAAGCTGGAGGAACTGCAGACACACCACCAGAGAGGTAAAGGAAAGTCTTGATTTTCACTTAAGTGAAGGTTGTTACCTTTTGTCTTCCACTCTGAAGCCATCCATGACTAATGGCTTTGTCTGTTACCATTTACCTAAACTGCAGGCAAGTAAGAGGCTTGTGATATCAGCCTTTGCATAAGGCCATATAACAAGCATAAACACCATGTTACCCTCATCCACTGATCACATACGTGACCACATATGTCAAAAACACTCATTTTTTAATGTGGAGTTTCCCCTTTTGCTTGGCAATTTTTATTTTCCCTCAATATTACAAGTCTTTAAAACCTTGTTGTATTGAAAGCTGTTCTGTAACACATCGGCCTAAAATTTTCATGTAAACCCAATTCATCACTAAGCCAAAGAGTCTCTTGGCTCAAATGCTAAACCTGTCATGAAAACCCTGATAAACTCTGCTAGATTAATCTTACCTGTAAATGTTTCAGTGCATGGATTGATTCCTGCCAGCCGTTTGGAAGTGCCAAAATCTGAGATCTTAACCACGCCACTGTAGGTGTTCACCAGAACATTGTCCCCCTGTGGTTTGGACAGGAGAGGGAAGGCAGTGAACAGGGAGGGTAGACAGATAAATACAGATTCTCAATCTCAATTCTCCTTCAAGTTTGCACTTATCTTTGTAATACACCTTTCTACAAAGCAATATTCCAGGAGCACCAGGAGAAGGAGTTGGTTTATGCTTTCCTCTTTTTATCAGCTTCCATGAAATCCTATTAAAAATTCTACTTCATATTAGAGCAAAACTAACTGAAGTAAAGATAAAAAGCAGCTCAAACAAGACACAGAAAAGTTACCTTTATATCTCTGTGTACAATCTGGTTCTCATGGAGATACTTGAGTCCTTCCAGAATCTGCTTGGTGTAAAATTTAATTGTAGGTTCTTTCATTGGGCCCCACTTAGATCTTAAGAGAGCTGAGAGGCTGCCTATAGGAGTTTAAGAAGAAAGTGTATCAAGATAGTGAAATCCTGAAATTAACGTGAAACGCATTAAGTCTGAATGAAGCCTTTGCTCAAATCCTAATATAAGAGAAAAGAAGTACCTATGACAAAGCCAAATTCTTGATAGATCACTCACAGCAAATAACTTGCTGCTGCTCTGGACAGGTTATTTCCTACTTGCCAGGTCAGGTTCCATTCCCACAAGAAGAATAAATGTTCTGACAGAGCTGGAGCCCTCACGTCACTGTAACAACTGCTGAGACTACAACTAGCACCCATGTAGCCCTTAATGAAACAAGGACTAAAGGTAACACTGCAATAAAACAAGGCCTAAAGATATCACTGTACTGTGTTATACACTGTACTTCATGAACCACAGGTATGGGCAACGACAAGCTGATTTTCTTGAGGCAGGGAGGGTAGAACCCAAAACAGAAAGAACTTTCTCTTTACAAATATGAGATCAACTTCCGGCAATATTCAGAGACAGGAAAGAAAGTTCTTGAAAAAAACCTCTTGAAGAGATGTTCAAAGTAGGAGATGGGCCATCCACACATCCCTAATTCTAATAAAACTAATCTTTAAATAACACAAATATTTAAATCATGAGGCAAAATACAGTTATTCAGCACAAAATAAACGAAGCACAGTACTCCTACTTAAGGCTAGAAAAATTCAGCTAAAGGAACTTTCAGTTCACACCATCAGCTTTCTAAAGTAAAGTTTCCTCAAAGAATCTCACACAATCTGAACAGCTGGTTCCTTTTTTAAGACTGGCTACAGAGTTTAAAATATCTAAATTGGTTCAGCAATATCTTGCCATTAGGAACTAATCACAGCACACTTTACTGTGCATATATGAACAGGAAACACCACCAGCTGACACTGTTAACAAGTGTGGGAAAGCAAGTGGACGTGTTGGTATAATTTCATCATATCTGCATGCATCATGCAGGTCAAAGTGTCTCAGCTGTCAGGTGACAAGGTCACAAGGATTCAAAAACTAAATAATTTCCCTACATCCCTAAATGCCCTGGATGTATTTCATTACACTTCAAATGTTTGTCTGGACTTTTCTTAGAAAACCTGATTTTTTTCCCCCCAATGTTCTTACTTCTGATTTTACTTTGCAAATTAAATTGATGCAAAATTAAAACTCATTCTGACACATCTTGACTCTGAAGAATAAATAGCAAAATGAAGATGGAAACAACGTAGAGAAGTTACAAAAAGATTTCACATCCTCTTCCTCCAGCAGAGAAGGCTGGAGGAGTGAAACTGGAACTTATGAGCAAGGAACACATCTCACTTTTATCTCTAGTCTACCTAGAGAATAGCAGTCCTTTGTACATAGCAGTTTAAAAACAGTACTTAATTATTCTATTAGTGTTACTGCTAAAAGTAAAACTTATACTGAAAGCTCCAGTCATCATTGAGCTCAATGGACTATACAGCTCTAACTCCACTATTTATAACACGAGTATAACATGAATGTTTGAAACCAAATACTTTTAATGACTTCTCTCTAGGTTTAGAATTATTAAAGAAAAGGGAGAGGGTACTGGGACCTATACTCTTAAAATTTACTCTCTCTATGAGAAAAAGGACTTATACAGTTAACATCCCAACAGAAAAGCCATACTGAGTGCACAAACACGTTAAGTGCTTATCTATTGACTTTCAGTCAGTTTGAGTCCCAAATGCTTTTCCTTTGGCAGACTAAACTCAGCATGATACAAACCTCCTGGCACCTGCTCCATAAAAATCTTAATGTATCCATTTTCTGAAACAGATCCAAGGTACTGGACAATGTTCCGATGCTTTAAATATTTGTGCAGTGCTATCTCTTCATGAAGAGGTTGAGAATACCTATTAAAAAAAAATTAACCAAGGACCATTTCATCATGCAGGAAAACGTTCTAGGCTATGCTTAAATGCTAGTTAGACAATATAATGGATTTTAGGGATACCACTCCAATTCTCAGAGAGCATCTTGTCCATGCCCTTAAAATGCAGCATGATACACTGCCTACTCCAAAAAACTACAGAGACAGATCTCAGAGGAACCCTGGTGGAGAAACATGCCCTCCAAGAATTTATATGTGTGTCTTCTGCATCAATACATAGCACTGTCTTTGACTCCAGAGCTCCTCTCATGCTTTTCATCCTCCCCAAAAAGAATACAAATGAGATACAACTGCAACCTAAAGCCAAAGATATGTCTCCTAGAATGTAAAATATACATATAGATTATTAAACTGTTGTATTTATGACATATAACATATATTTTCCCCAAAATTGGAAAGTCTTTATTCTCAAAAAAATACTTTTGCATACTAGGAGGAAATAGTAATTAAATTTCAGTATATTGGGATTTTATAAACTAACCACACAGAAACACATGCTATGAAGAGCCAAGTTTTCAAAAAACAACTGCATTTTTGTTCACAGTGTGTATATAACAATGAACTAGGTCTTACCTGCTGTCTCTCTCAGGTATTTCTTTGATGGCTATTCGGACCTGGTTGCTAAGGTCTCTTCCAGCATAAACTATTCCATAAGTACCTTTCCCAAGAACTACCCTGTCACCATTCTCATCATAATCATATTCATACTGCAAGCAGAAAAGATCAACAAAGCAGCACAGAAATTGTTATCACTAACATTTGACATTACAGAGAGCCTTAATCCCAGTGTAACCCAGCACAGAGGGGCTGGTGCAGTGCAGCTGTAGGACAGCAGGATACCCACCAGCCTGGTGCTTTACACAACTTGTACAATTTGCCTCTTACTTGCTTTGTAATACAATCTTCCTTAACCAACTTTGAGAAAGATGCATTCATCCAAACAAGGAACAAAGCAATAAACTAAATTCAATGAAACAGTGCTGTCAAAAGAAGCCATTCATGTATCATCTCTCAGAACTGCTGACAGAGCCTTTAGAACATGTAAATATATGGAATATAACCTAAAATTTTGAAACCAGTGGTTTCATGAATAGATGAAAGTAACCAGACCATACAGTCACCTCAGGACATCCCTTCTCACTATGAGATTTTTCCAAAGGGCAGAAAAAAATATTCATCTTGTAAAAAAATTCTTAAATATAATGGTGGTTTCCACTGCTGCTGAAATGTGCTAGACCATATTTCCAGCTGAATAACTCGATGCTGGTTCATTGACTTCAGTAAAGCTACCCTAATTTACACCACCTCATATAGTGACCTTGTGACAGAACTCTCCTACTCTAAAGGAGTGAATGATGTTTAATGAAAGTCTACCCCAGACACTATATAAAACCAAATTTCTTAGGGAAGCTGGGTTGAACTGCACACCCATGATTCAAATCAGGGAACTTATAAAGGATGAAAGGACCTGGACAATTTCACAGTCTAAGACATTGTCAGGAGTACACAGATCTCCCTTAGTAACTTCCCACATCCAAGAGGATGTCCCATATAGGAAAACTGCAGGGTATTCTCTGTGGCCTCATGTGATATGCCTATAAAAAAACCAAACAACACAACTTTTAAAAATGGCCATAACTACTGACTTTTCTGTCAATGATGACTTTTTCTGCTGTGTCCAATGTGACTGTCTGACACAGAATGAAGCCTTGGAGTATTTCTTTCATGTGCCTTCCCAGTTCACATTGCAGCCCTGCTGCTGCAGTGTCCATGTGTCACTGACACTCCTCCTCTTCACCTTGGCAAAGATGGCAAGTTTCATGCTGCTGTATGGAATGTGCTAAAGAAAACCTGTCTGTCGCTTATCCTAACAGCATATTCTGCTCAGTGCAACTAAACTGGAGCAAGCACAGCTTTAGCACAGCTCCATTTACCACATTTCAGCACTTCATGGTTCACAACATAATCTCGTTACACGATAGGCATAACTGACCCAAAACGCCATATGCAAAACTTGTCAGGTTCTTTGGTAGGAGCACATCCAGCTTTCACAGCTATCATATGACATAAAACTGCAGAAAAAAGACAGCAGTCACATTGCAGAACTTAGGATTGACAGCAAACCCATCTGCAACACACTGGTCCTGAGCCAACCCTTTAATTACCGTGGAGAGACCTATGTTCTTCAGACTGGGTCCCATGATAAGTGAAAATTGTTAGGATTTAGAGTTCAGTGCTAGTTAGTAGACAGTTTAATAGACTTTTATATACTTGATGTCACTTTACATTTGCTTCTTCTCATCCCAACAGCTACAAATATTGAATAAACCACTGCTGGTTGCCAAAAATCTGAAAAAGTGATCCACTGTCTGTGAAATTCAACCAGTAGGTACAAGTAAACAAGTGTTCATATCTGACCTTTTGTAGGGCAGAGTGTTCTCTAGAATATCCTATTTGGGGTACAGCAGGTACTCTTAAAGGGATAGGAACATCTTCATACCAATATAAGGAAGTGAATACCCCAAGGATGAAGGAATTGCAACATTCACATTCCTTCATAATACTTGATAGCTGTAAAATTAGACTGCAGTTTATACATAAAATATACAACACCTTGTGATAACATTTTCATAAGGATTCTGACTGAAATCAGATTTTATTCCCCCAGACTTTACAGGAGGTTATTTCTTCCTCTTCCCCAAATATAAACAGCTGTTTTATTAACAGTAAGAACCGTTTTCTCTGTACTAGTGGAGCCCATCCACACAAAGCTGCATTTTCCTCATTGTCACTTCTTAAATGTAAGATCTCAAGCTGCAGAAAGGCATTAAGTATCTTTCTTCATTTATACACTAAACTAAGTATTTCTCCCCTTCAGAAATCCTGATTTCTGTTTTAAGGTCCTAACCTAAGACAGTAAAAGTACAAAGTGACAACTGTGAAAACTTCAAGATATAGCTCAGAGATTTGAAATAAATTTCTACAGTTGCATCTCCATGTCATTCATTCAAGCAGGATTGCTTCCTGCTTTGCATTGTCAAGTAATTTTTTTCAGTTTAGTTTTTAAAAGGCTCAAGCCATGATGAGCTCACATCCTCTGAGAGACTTATATAGCTGAACAGACTGTGTTGTGTGGAGATAGTCCTGCTATTAGCTGAGCACATCATTATGTAACATAAAGATCTGTAGCTATAGCTAATACCCTGTCTGTACCAAGGCAGGGCCCTGAAGCTGTGTCAAGACCACAGCCGGATGTATTAAACTGGGCTTAACAGATGTGTGTATTTGTCCTTTTGGCTTGAGGAAAGAATTCTGTGGCCAAACAAACTCCAGTGCAAAAACTCATCTTTCCCACTACGTGCAACTACATTTAACAGTACAGCAGAGAGCTCTGTAGTTCCTTTTTCCTCCTCTGAAGCCTCAAGTCCTACAAAAGCTCACTACCATGAAGAGTTGCTTGGAATTGTCAGCCTAAGAGAACTGCTGGAATGAGACACAGTCAGAAAGATGTCCAGCTCAAACAAGCCACAGGAGGGTTTTCCTGCTCATTAATTGAATTGATTAAATTTGCTTGTCCACAAATAAAACTTACAACCTACCTTCTATGGTGGCTTTTCAGATTTCAAAACAAATAAAAAGAATGGTATGTATTTAATGCTACAAATATGGACATCTGCTAGAAGTCACTTTCTTTTATGAAGACATGGATTCACCTATCCCAACCTGAGGCCACATGAAATATCAATACCCCTTTCCAAGTTGGTGGCTTTTCCTTTTTTCCTCTCTTTACTAATTCTAAAGAAAGCCTACAGCTACTGGACTCCTAACATGGATGTTACAATGATAAGAAAAAAGCACAGTGTATTAACCTGATCCGAAATACCTAGAATATCTCTGGGACAGAAGCCTGTCAAATGGAATTACCTGGAGTACTAGTGGTATCAGGTATCAGGTAGAAAAGCTAAAGTACCTTTGTAAATGGTTTTTTCTTAGCATTTATTTAATCTTTTTTTTTTTAATCCACTTGAGCCAGCTGATAACAGTTGATTCTTATCTGTACATTGTTTGCAAGAGAATACAAACACAGCAACACATTTCATTAAGGATTTATACAGTTCACAGTAATAACAGGTCCACTTCATAAAAAAATGTGGTTTTTTTCAAATAAATGCAAATCTTATGTACAAATATTTTTGAAATAATTTAAATTCCATATACAGTTAAGGAGCTTAAATACCATTTATCTTTCTACTATACTGACAGGAAAGTGCAGGGAAGACTGAGAACAAGTTTCAGAGTTCTTAAATGTTTTCATCCTCGACATACCTCTAATGTGTCTCCATCTATTTCTCCTTCTAGTTCCAAAGTACTGCCGACTGCATCAGACAAAATTTCTTTCACCAAACCACAGAATCTAAAAAAGAAATACAAAGCACAAGATCAAAGAAGAATAATACTCTTTTGGAAGCAGACTAAACAGATTCTTGCAAGCTGGGCATTGCTTTCAAGCTGATAAACTGACTAGCACGTTCACAGCTTTCTTTCATTACTGACTTTCTCCATCTTTATCCCATTCTAAATGATGAAGAACATCAAACACACACTGAAAAGCCTCATTATTGATAACATTATTTTATTTGCTGTAGCAGAACTCAATAGTTACTTATTATTGCAACTGCATAGTAAAATCTTGGTAGATTCAACTCAAATACTTTTTCAGCACATGTTTGGCTGCAAGTGTGATTACTCTATTTCAGAAAATCACATGTTGTAGCTTTTTGTCATGCATTCAGAATGCCAAAAGTATAAAAAGTAGTAATGTGGCTAGAAGAACAGAGTTTTAAGTAATTTCCAGTTCTCTGGGGTGGAGATACTTAAGTACAACAACATTTTTTCTTGTAGTTCCCTGCCTGAGCCACTAATTTTTTTCCAAATTCTCTAAGAAATGGGTAAAAATTTAAAATAAACAAGTAAAAAACCTATAAAATATTCATAATTTCATTTCATACATCTCTTTCACTAAATAACAGAGACACATCTCTTGAATTGACTCCTGTGGCACATTGAATACAGCATGAAAAATGTGACCATGTTTCATGACACACAAATTGCACTGCCAAATTAAGGCTGAGGAGGTAACATTCATTTTAGTGTTTCCTACATTTTATGCAATGCACTCTGCAAAGCTAGCCATTTTCTTTAGTTTGAATTTATTCCATATAATGCATTAGTAGTAATTATTGCAAGAAATGGTGAATATACCATTACACTCCCAAACCTAAGTGTATTAACAACTCCCTCCTACATCATTCAGAAGGTGTATTTGCAACTACCAGTCACAAGGCAGAATTTGTTCTGTAAACATTTAGGCCCAAAATTCAGTTAGTCTGCTTACTTTTTAGAGACAAATATCAGCAGAAAATATTTAACTACAGGTACAATCAGTAACACAGATCTGTGACACAATGTAAGTTAGAATTTTTGTACACTTAGATACTCTTGTTTAAATCAAACTGAACAAACACACAAAAGAACCTGAAACAGTGTAGCACCTTGACCAAGATGAAAATAAGAAAACACCTGTAATTTAGATTAAGCTGGTTAAGCCTTTTTCAGACATAAGGATTTGTAGATAAACTAATCAGAATGACACAGGAAGTATAATGGGTGCTTTAACCACCTTAAGCATCACCGAGTTCACTTTGCTTTTTCATCAAGAAAAAATAAGTGAAGAAATAGTCTGTTTCTCAAGCAAAAATATTGGTTTTCAATCTTTACTAAATCAATTTTATTTAGGATATAGATGAGGCATGCAACACCCACACAAACTGAACTCACCTACTACATTGGTTTTCTGTAGAAAAGTAGATTTGAAAGTCATCATAGTTATCATGGACATAAAGAAAACAACACCGTTCATCAAACTTGGAAATGCTGTAAAATTCACATTAGGAAAACATTATTTTGGATATTACTATGGTAAGAAATAGGGCAATGAGGAGGGTTTTTTTAATTATGAACACTTAAGAAACATCTTTTCCACAGTTAATTACCTCAGAGAAGCAGTATGTAATTATATGTATTTTCCTTATAATTAGGATTTTTTAGCTTATTTATATATTCTATAACCCTATCTCCACTGTGATAAATAAGCTGCTGCTTACTCTGATAAAATACCAGTTTATCTGAGGTGTATAGAGGTTGGTTTGTTGTTCACATCCAATTCTACTTTTACACAATTCTATCAGACTCCTTGGTACTTGATGACACCACAATGGAAAGTGAATTGCTCTGACACTAATTTAGCTATCCAGAAAATCTTTCCTTAAACATTGAAAAGTACTTCATGTTTTTGTAATTCCATTGTTTCTACAATAAAACTGAACTGGGAAATACCAACAGTGTAACAGATCCTTCTCAGTCTGTACTTTTCATGGCCTTAAAACCAACAATCAAGTTTTGAGATGACCAATATTCACTCCAAATTGCAGCAATAATTCTGAAAAAGGGATTATCTATTGCATATCGTGTCTTGCCGTCTAAACACACTAAGCAAAAAGTGAATGCCATAAAACACAGTATCAATATGAAAAGAAATCTAAGAATTAACCTCTTACTGAAACCATTTACACTTCAGTATTTTACTACATAATCTCAACTTGTTGTGCTTCTTAAGGTATTTTTTGTGCCTTAAGTTAATAAAATTTCTTAGATTCTTGCCTGATCTGTTCAGTCAAACTCTTCTATTTTGCTTATCTTCTGCTGAGCCTGTTACTTAAAATACATGACAGTACACTTCAGTATAATTGCCACATTACATGATCAGCTGATGTTGCCTGTTGAAGCATCATTAAGGGTTACATGTAAAATGTTCAAAAAATCCAAATTTTGCCTTAAGACTTTTCTAGAAATATGTGGAAATAACACTATGCCAATCTTTAGTTTCATTTAGTATAGCAATTTCCAGTCAACAAGTCAGATGAGCACATATCTGGCTTGAGAACTAAGAGATAAAGCAAAGTGATTCTTTCAGGGGCAAACATAGAATAGACAAGACAGTGTCTAAGTAACGATATTGCATTACAAACATTGTCATGTATGGGGTATATAAGATGAACTGGTTAGTATAAGTACAGTTTAAGAGTTTTGATAGAGTGTATTTTAACCACTCTATCACAATTTTTTTTTAAACAAATGCAATTTCAAAAGTATAGTAATTTAAAGTTGTCACATACAAAGCAAACATCTAACTCCACTAAATTTAAAAAAGATTGCTTCTTTGAGCTTTGTAAGGCAGTGATTTTTTTAATCACTCAGCTTTGATTAAAAATCAAAGCAAATGAAATTAATTGCTTGCTTCCTTTTGATTAAAGTTATCTTTCTCAAAGATTAATTTCTGTGCATGGTGTTGACTGAAGGTAATTAATGTGGTACAGAAAAATTATGCTGAATTATTCTCAATCAGTTCCATAGACTTCAGTAATTCATATTGCATTGGCGTAATAGAATGAAATACCATGCAAAATTCATTTAAACCAAAGCTTGCTTTTTTTTAGAAGAAAAGACTGAAGATATGATAGAATCTATGTCCAAATCTACAGTTTTAGGTTTTCAACCATCACTTGCATTAGTCAGAGAAATGCTTCTCTGAGCTTACTTGCTTAGGCAAATCACACAAGTTCAGGGAAGGCAAATCTGAGACCTAAAACTTTAGGCACTCTGAGTCAAGATCAAAGCCTAGAAGTCCTCTCCTTTCAGAACTACAGAACCCATTAGGTATCTGAATTTCCTCTTGTACTTGAATTAGGTTTGTCCAGCACTTAAGCTTACTCAGTCACACAAGTGGCCCCAGACAACAGTCATTTATATCCCTAGGAAGGCCAAATCCACCAGTGGAGAGACTCAGGAGCTCAGAGAGAAGGCAAAAGCCCACCTGGTGTTCCCTGTACTTACAGTTCCTCTAGTGCTTAGCTGCAGCCTGCATAATTCAGAGAGGAGAAAGGTTTCATTTTTTTTTCTCTCCTGGTGTTCTGTCTGTCACCCTTCTGGCAGCAAAGCAGCCCAAATTAATATACATAATCTACCTTCTAAATGTAGTCAAGCATTTTGCAATTATTGATACCAAATGCAAATATTTTCTATCCTTTCAGTTCTCAGAACAATCCTCTTCCTTCTGATAATATTCTATAATATATTCTATACTATTTCTATAATATTCTGATTTTGGTACTAATACTTTGACCCATTTTCTTGTGACTAGTGGTCTCATTAATCTAAGCATCACAAAATGGAATTGTCTTAACTATTTAAAGGTTAGTCCCTGAGAAACTCCACTATTCATCTACTTCCAGCTTAAGAATTCTTTTCTATCCTTAGCAAAATTATGCTTGATTTATTAGTTCTCTAATGATTCAAGTTTTAGCTAGCAGGTATTTAAATAAAGTCATATCAGAAGTATTTCTGAATTCCAGACAGAAAACAGACACCATAGTTTCCTTCACTTAAAGGACAACAAAGTTTTCTTTCACTTATGGAAGGAAGCAGGAAGCACTAAGGGCTCTTCCTTCCTTCTGCCCTCCATGTTTTTAAATGTAGAGATGGCAATAACTTCAATGAAACGTTTAGAAAAATCTACAAAAATCAGTTACATAATGGAAAACAAAACTCCACCAGAGAATACAGACACTCAATATCCCTCTCAGATCTGAGTGCCCATATGAGAAATGTACAGCCCTGCCTGTGCATGGAAAGGCAAACTCTTCTGTCACATTTCAAGGCAGGTTGGACAGAACAAGCTTTTATAACAGGCCATTGAAAGAGGGAGATTTAAGGTAGATTTCCCACTTAAGGGAAATCTAAAACATACACAAAAAGTCACTAAACTGACAAACCAACCTTATTCCCCTAATGGAAGAAGCTGCAAAATTCCATTCATGAATCTGTTTCTGTAAAGAACAAAGGCATAAAATCAACCACAGTTTAACCTTGACTTAATACTGAAAACAAAGTCACAGCATTGTAAGCAAAAGAAATGTTTTCCAACATGTCTCTCTCTTTCTTTCTTCACCCCCATATTTTGAAATAAGATTAATACATGGGTAAAGAACTATGCATACATTGCTATTTTACTCACTTGAAAAAAAATTAATATAAATGGCACAGGGTGGAAGCAAAGGCTGCATTTTCTCATGTAAATTCAAACTGAAGAATAAATTGTGCAGTACAATTTACCAAACATTATGTTTTGATGCAAATACATCTATATCTTACATTAAACATGGAGCAGACTATGCCCTGCTCTTACCTAGGCTCAAAGGGAAAGGCAAATTCACCTGTCTCCCTAAGAGTCTTGAGCCAACAGCTTTGGCCCAGGGAACACACTGGAGGCAAAACAGAGGAAGGATAGCCTGTGTCTAGGACTGCAGCCCTCCATAAATCTAATTATAGCTAAGGGCTGGATCTTATTTATCAATGTCAGATATGCACCAAAAATTTGTTCCGTAAAGCAAAGTTATGTCAGACACATTCACCTGAATGTAAGTACAACAATGTACTGGAAAAATCATTCACAGATCCAGGTCCTGCTCCACTATGCTTCTTTCCACACTTTGTCTCTCTACATTTTAGCCTATTCTCCATCTATGTTGTTCTAATATTAAATAAGTGTATACATTGCAGATTTCAAGTCTTTCAATGTGAAACTGAAATTATTTCTCATTTTTAAGAGCTGACACTGTCCATAACTGTGCCTACTCCATTCTTAATCCCCTGTGCCTTATCCAATAATCCAAGATGCCAAATATTTTATTTCTTGACACTTACTTGTCACAGGCTGCCATGTTTTTTAGTTTCTAATATTACAATTGTAAAAGTTTTAAATGCCTAAAACTTTGAGCGCAATACTTTACTTTTAATCTTTGACCTGCATCTTAACTAAAATCACAGAATTCTAATGAGAAATATAATGAGCAGAACAAATAAACCATGCACTTCTAAGAAACACGGTCTAGATAAGTTAAATTTGAATGACATCAAAACCACTTGATTTCTAATCAGTCACTCCTTTAACTTTCTCTATAGAATGTCAACTTTCATATCTGCACAAAAGAGATACTGAGGCTTGGGCTTGAAAGAAATGTAGCAAATTCTGAACTATTGCAAAGTGCTCCAAGATCTACATGTAAAAAATTACTTTATGTACAGTGAATCAGTACATTTAACACACTTGCTGATAGTTTTACCATTTCAGGAGGAGAGACATGCCACAAAGACAGAGAGCTCTCATCTGCTTCGCTGTTTATTGAAACATAGGCAGGCTGGTAGACTTTAGTTGGTTCTATCACCAAAACCTGAAGACAGAGAGCATTTTTCCTTAATAAACCAGGTAATACCCTACAGTATCTTCAGATGCTCACATATAGACAAAAGGACAAAATTTTGAAGTAAGACCTAAAATATTTTCAAGGCAGATAGGAGGGCAAGACAAGGCAGGAAAAGTCTGTGTTTTTATCAACAACAGAATAGCATCATTACAACTTGTTATAGGAGACTTACAAGTGTTTCTCAGAATGCTTTTGGGCTAGTGGGTTAATTTTTTTAATAGCATAAAGATTAAGAGAGTACAGGGGTTTGGTTCATGCAGTGAAATAACAGGCAGTTAAGTTTATAAGTATTATGTTTAGAGTATTCCAATTCTTGTAATATCCTATCCAGAAACATAAAACATACAAAACTTGTTTGGACACAACATCTTACTGGAAATCTCAGTCCATTAGTTGTTTCTTTCGTTGCCTCAAAAATTATATCTAGCCAGAAAGTCAATCTTTCTTGTTTAGGAGAATGTTCTATGGTGAGTTTCTTGAAACGCTGAATTAACATCAGATTCTGAACTAATGATTTCAAGTACCTAAAATGTATTGAATTAGTGAGTTAACAGAGAGAAAACAAAATTTGACCAGATTCTAAAACCACTCTACTGACTTAGACATCCAATATGAGATGTGTTTTAAAAGCTACCACATTGGAAATGGTAGGGCTGATTTTTACAGATTTCTGGAAAGAATAGCAAGTTTAGACAAAGCCTGAAGTCATAAGCTCACATGGATGTTCATGAACAATAGCTCTTTGCAAATGGGTGCAGTTACACAAGTAGTTACATGGGAATTAGACAGGATATGATGAGTTTGAAGATGGTGGGGGAGGGAAGCAGTAGCTAACTAAACTCTGAAAACAATGGTTTCACAATCTTTTCACAATTGCTTCACAAGGAATTATTACTAATATCCAAATTCCTTCTGATAAAATGCATGCTTCAATGGGATATAACCTGACAATGTTGGATAAATTTATTTCTCAACTCCCCACTTCCTTCTCATAACAAAAGAACAGAGCATAACATCAGAGTTGCAAACAATCTAAGATGGAAAATCCAGTTAAGTTATCCATGTGATTTTTTAATTCATGTATTTCCCCATAATTTAGTACTTGAGCAACAGCCTTCTACCACATACCACACTGGGGGTTTCAGCTTAAAAAGCTTCTCTGCTGCTTGTACTGCTTTACCAACATCATTTGCCAGCATGCTCACACTGAAGAACTGTCCCACATCCCAGTAATTGTTCATTTTTTCTAGGCTTCCTTTTCTTCCCAATAGACTGTTTAACCGTACACCTGTAAAATTTCAATTAGAAACCACAATTTTCTATCAGTAAAACACTTTTGTGGTTTTTTTACTGGTAAGTCGATCAGTAAAAGACTAATTAAAGACTTGATTAAGCATTACTGATAAAAATAAAGAGGAATAAGTTTTCCCCAGAAAACAACATTGCCTAATACAGAGGCAGGATCTGCAAATCATGCCCCGAGTACAGTTCAGAAAGCCAGAACTCTTATGACACAGTGCTGAAAAACCTCTTACTTCCTGTCTGGGCTATCTACCTCCTGATTCTCAGTGTAAGATGCACAGATCTGTGTCCTCATCTGCATTTACTGCAAGAGATCCATGGCTAGAGGTTCACACAATCCACCCCAGAGCAGGGTCAGAAGAATGATTTAAAGCCACCTTTGCATTTTTAACATTTACAGCTCAAATATGCATTTCAGACAAGACCAGATGCCAAATATAATGTTCAACTATCATCTCCCTAGGAAGACCTGCATATCTATTTCTATTATGGGATGTTATTGTAAATGTAGTGATGTGTTTTAGTTAGTACATACATGGAAGATGTGACTGACACTAGGTAGACAACAAGTAACTGTCCTGGTAGATCCTTCTAGACAATACTTCTTGTGGATCTCTCAACTCAGTGACAACAGAAACCCTTTGGATCCTTTCTTGGCATTCCTGAGGAGAACTGGGCCACAATGTCTCTTCCTGTCTTTGTGCCCTGCTGGCTCTGCAATGGGATCATCTCTGTGGTGCAGTAAAGGCAGTTTACAGATGGTGCTGAAGTTGGTCCTTTGTTGTTCTCCCATCTCTGGGGCCCTTTAGACAGACCATGCTCCCCGAAAGCTGCTCCAAGGCAGCCAGAAGGAAAATGTGCCTTTGAGATCCCTGGGCTTTAGACTGCCATCCAGGACCCACCACAAAAAGCCTGAACACCTTTCTGTCTATGCAACCCATCACTGTAAGTATTTTGTTTTCTTCATAGGGAGAGAGGCAGAAAACTTGTCTGTGGCCACTGTGTGTGGCTATTTACCTATTTTTCTCAGTTCCATTGAGTTTTCAAACTGTTGTCCTGCAACAAGCAGCAAAACTGCAAGGTTAATTCCAGAATACAGAGTTGGCTGGAGATCAAATCCTTTGCGATACCTGCAGAGAAGAGTCAAGAACTCACATCTCATTGTTTAGAAGAACTGAAATATTGCAAAGTTTTGATAGGTATTTTAAGCTATTGATTTACTGTAAGGATTATATGGCTAGTTGGCACCCATGGCCCCAAATCCTTTGTTTTAAAGCTTCATATTCATTAAAGGTAACTGAGACACAGGCTGATGCCTGCCACTAGCTGGTGCAGGATCAAGAGATACACCTGAAGCTTGCAAGTTCACTGCTACCCATCCATGTTGCATGGGGGGGAAAACAGTGGTGGTGGGGAAATATTTCACAATTAACAGTTCAAAGCCACATTGCTAAAATTATTGTACTCAGAAGCATGATTATACAAACATATCTATATGAAGAGTATGTCTGTGAGAGCCTGTGTGCATATGCATGCCTTTTATAACACAGCTTATCACTATTTTTCCTCATATAGAGATCATATATAAATCATTGTATTTCCTGGGGATCCAGCATGGAAACCATCCTTCCACAGAGGAATATTGGAACTCCGTGATCTCACTTGGATTTCATTTTGGCCTTGAGACACATTAATTAGATATTTCCTCAACAAAGATAGAGGTTAATCAACATCCCTCCCAATTAAGTGCATCATTCAATTTCCAAGAGTGTTTATAAAGAGAAGCAAGGAAATACAAATGTCTAATGCTCAGTAAACCACTTATTCAAACAGGACCCCGAAAAACAGAGGTAAGCAGAAGAACTGATCTTCTAATTCTTAGAGCCCTTTTCATATACAGAAGTAGAGTCTGAAAATGTTTTTAGACAGAATTTTCATGGGTGGGGGTTTTTTTGTTTTTTTTTTTCTGTTACCATTCAATGGAATGATCTCGACTATTGGTATCTTTACAGTCAGAATCCAGAAACATATCCTTGTAGATCCTCCCACATAAGCAAAACATGTCTGGAGCAGGGTGATCACATGTCTGCAGGACTTGAAGCATAACTTGTAGTGCCTTCTCTCTGTCACCTGCATTATTTCTTCTGAAATCAAATACAGAGAATAAAAAAAAATTAGTTCAGACCTGAAACAGTAACTGCAAGATGGGAGAACAACAGTATCCTTCACCTATCCCACAATCCATCCATCATTATACACACATTTGACTTTATTTAGACTGATGCATGATTGTTGGTTGACTGATAAAACCCAAATTCACTCTCCTATCATTGGTCTCTACGAGTTGCTCAGATAAGAACTGATGCAAACTCAGAACTCCTCTATGATAAAAATCTGCCATTTAACTTGATTCCTTCCTGTGTACACAAACACACTCTGTCCATCCTGCAATGAGAAAAAAGTGCTTGTTTAGTGTTCATTCCTGACAACACTTAACAAAAATGGCCATTTTCAGCATTCAATGTGACAGATCATCCAGCTATGTCCAAGATTTGTAAACTTGAATCCAGAGGATCCAGAAACAATACCAGGAAAAACCAACTAACTGCAGGAGAAGCCAGGTCAATTCAATCTTACCCAAAAGAGTGACAGAGCTCAACATGGAGCCTTTGAACAGTGACAAGAAAAAAAGGGTGAAATTGAACTGTATTTCTTCATTAAAATTCTTCAGATTAGAAAAAGATTTGGAAAACAAACAGCTGTGATATGGCATCGTTTGACAAATATTTAACAATTGTGTAAATAAGAAAACAGTGATTATTAAACAATCAGAATTTTTGCCTCCAATATTTACTGCAAAAAGTCACTTAGAACAAACAATGTCTATTTGCAAAAGTAATGCAAACACAGCTTAGGAGTTTAATAGCCTCTTCAACACTTTTTTCATCACCAGAGAGATTTAAAATATTTGCCAACCTCTTTTTAGAATTGTTTATAGTTTTCCAGTCCCCACCCAGTTATCCACAAACAGGCCTACAAGGCCTATGACTACTTTGTCAGCAATACCAGTAGCAGATAAAGGTTTCTGGTAAATTTAATACTTGCATGCCCCAAAAGGATTAATATTTACTGTAAAGGGGCTCTGTTCCTTAGGTAAGCAGCTGATGTAATAAGACCAGTAACAACACATCTGTAGCAAAATTCAGCCTTCTGTGCATGTTAGGTGATGGAGAACATCTAATAAGATTAAACAGATTTGTAGCTGGTTGTGAAGGCTTTATCTTGCCTTTGATGTCTGCACTGGCAGTGCACAAACTTTCACAGCAAGTACTTGAATATTTTTAAAGCTTTTTTTTTCTTCAGATTAACTGCTCTGAAATAAATACTGGTCTTCTGTAATGAGCACAGAAGGACAAAGTTAGTATCTTTTTTCAGTTTTACAAGAAACAAACAGGAGGTAAAAACTGTGGGGTAAATCCATTGCACAGGTCAGCATGCTCTAACCAAACCTCTTCTGAACAAACCAGATTCTTTCACTAAAAGTACCCAAGTTTCACTGCTGTTAACATTAAAGCACAGAAAATTGAGTAAACAGAGCGTAGAACAAAATTAGGCTCTAAAATTCAAGTCCAGCAGTTCCCTGGTATTGTATATTGTGATCACAAAGTTGACATGTGTTCTGAGCTCTTCCTGAAAACACAAGAATTGCACAACTAGAACCTAATGAAGAGCACTTTAGCATGGAAACAGAAAATAAAAAAATCACCTTCACCTTCTGCCTTCCCAGACGTGACTCAAGTCTGCATTGTGTGAAAACAGGTTATTTATTAATGTTAACATAAAGAGGTGCTATGTACTGATTGAAAAAAAAAGTGTAACTAAAGAAGAAATACAATGAACAAAGCAAGACACTGCTTAAAATGGGATATTGCATAGATTAACATTTCTGGTCACCAAATATAACGATAGGAGAGCATTACAAAGGACCAAGCCCTAAATAAACACTCTACTAAAGAACTTGACATGAAAGATGTCTCTCTCTTATAATATAAGGAAAAAAATTATTGTTAAAAATAATTAAATTCAACAAAATTTAGCATATAACAAGTATACACTCATCCAATAGGATATAATTAAACAAAAATCAGTTTAGGTATCTTTATATTAAACCCTGTTTTTCACTGCAGCAGAATTCAATGCCCATTGGATAATACAAAACCCACACACTAATCACAATAATTTACAAATTTAGGAAGATATCAGTTTCTAAATCCCAAAAGGAGAGAGCAAAAAAAGAAAAAAACCCAAGCGACCTGAAAGATCACATAAGCTACAAGCAAGTTCTCTGAAGTTAATATGAAAATATTCTATTGGATGATATGCAGAACCTGTTATGCTTGACCAAGACAGATTTTCAATTCTTATTTCAGACCCCACACTTTGTCAGGTCTCCATGCCTGACAGCTCATAATTTGTTTCAAGGTGCCTTGAAACAGGTCTGTGGTGTTATCAATAGAGTAGAAGAGATTACCTTAAACCCTTAAGGCTTAGCACTCCTGGTTTTTTTAAACCAATCTCAACTATGTTAGCTTCCCCATGCTCCCCAGCCCCCACTTATAGAACAATCACAAAAAAAAACATGTCATAAAGGACTGCTGGAGGTCATCTAATAGAATCTTCCTCTCACAGCAGGTCCATAGACCATGGCAGCCTTGGCTGTGTTTGAAAAACTGAATCTATTAAACCTCCAAGGATGGAGATGCCACAGCCTCTCTGAACTGAAAGTATTTCAGGGAAAGCTGAAATACTGCATATGATGATGCACAGGCATGAGAAGGAAGGCAGAAAATGTTCTTTTTATGGATTAACTTGGTGTATCAGGTGAGATTTGCAAAGTATATCCCCTGAATATGAAGTTTTATAAACCAAAGCAGAATCCCAATAGGCTGCTACAGAAAGACCCCTACCAGGTAATTTTACTGCTCCTTGATGGTTACAGGCCACCTTGGACTGAAATACAAATGTCCCTCATGTTATCACACAAACAAGTCAATTTTAGGAATGAAATAGAATTTTGAAATAGGCATTTTTCCATGGTGCTCTTCAATACACGATCTGTTAAACTCTCCACATCTGGGACAAAATATGTCCTACCTTAAAGAAGTTTTCATACACACCCAGTGAAAATATGAGCTACTCTTCATACTTTTTCTGCATTTGGGGGTACAGTTTTTAGAACCAATACTCATAATCTGAAAATTATTTCAAAATACAGTTTTAATGATCTGTGAGGTTAAAAAAAAAAAGAGTACAACTACAATTTATTTAGAAACGGTATTAAAAAAAACCCACAGGCCTTGGAAAGCGTTTCATAAAGTTATTTTTGTTTCTTTACTGGTTTCTTTGTTAGTACATTTTAATCCTCTTACTGCAAACCTTACCTGGTGAAAACTTGCAGAGAAACCAAACAGAGAAAATCAATCTACGTTATCTGAACACGACAGCAGCAGAAGATGCTGCCAGTTAAGAAAGAGATCAGCGATTTACTTCCAAAAACTAGGGCAATTATGAAAATATCCTAGTGCTCAATATAACACTGCCAAGTCTCCCAAAGCATGATGCTAGGAATTAAAAGAAAATGAACAAGAAATAAAAACTAAACCCAAAAATCATTATGTCCTTTACAAATACCCAGTACATTAATCTTCAGTACTGTGTACAATTTTAAGCTTTATTTCAATAGGAATCTAAACTATTAGGATTAGGGAAAAAAGTCAAATTAAAGGAATGATCAATGACATGGAATCATTTCTGTATGAAGAAATCTTCAATAAACTAAGGTTTTTCAGACAGAAATGGCTACATAGAATTTTTTTTTCCTAAAACAAAAGTTGTCCTGCAGGGAATCTTTATAGCCTCTAATCACTTCCTTGAAATTCGTGCCAGCGTTCTGCTGCCAGTTTAGTTTTGCCTGACAGCTTGTATCCTCCAGAAACTGCTGGCTGATTCACTTGCCAATTTGCTAGCTTGCTCACTGCAGTTTTGCCACATGATTTATCTGTCTGCCGACCCTACCATGCTTCTTCAATCACAGAAGCAGTCTTCTCACTTCCCCGAGAGTGAATCCCCGACAGAAGCCTCTTGCATCTGTCTCTCTGTCTTATCCAACTCTCCACTCCTCCTTTACCTCTCTGAATTACTCTGTAGGGCAACAAACTCTTATCACAGCGTCTCACCTGGAATAAAAAAAGAGTTGGTTTTTTTTCCTTTTCCTTTGATATCATTGCTCCTTTCTTACTCATCAAATCCATCCCTTGATGGCAAATCCTTCTCTACACTCCAGTCATTATAAGGAGGCCTAGTTTTAAATATTCCTAAACAAAAAAAACACTTTCCAGCTTAACAGACTGGTTTTACCAGCTTTAAAGAATTAGCATGGTTACAGAGCCAGAACTACACTCAGGGAACCAGGCCTTTGCCCAGCAAAGTTAACAGGAACAGCACGAATTCCACTGAGACAAGAATTAGCTCACTCTGTAGGTAACAGGGGGTGCAATCTTTTTTTTTCTCAGCTTTTTGATCCTATCTTCCTCTGTATAGTTTGTTTCCATCTAGATAAATGGAGAAGACTATATATGACAAAAAACTCTTGTATTAATGGAAAGTATTTTCTCAAGAGAATCCACATTTGGTCTCCTTTTAATTTCATGTCTTAATAACTCCATCGCAGATGATCTGAACTACTACTAACTGTACTACAGCAAAAACATTTTAAAAAATTCTTGATTATTAAGAAACATGAGAACTCACTTTAATTAAAGTTAGTACACTTGTATTCTCACTTAAAACCAGAAACTAATTTTTGAGTTAAGATAGATTTCACTGAGGATATAATTTGCTTGTAGAGTCTTCAATATTTGAGACAGTGAATGAAGAAAACATGACCCTAAATTAGGCTTTGCCAAGAATTAAATTTGCAGGCCTCCAGACAGATATGACAAAGAAAAAAACCGAGCTTTTTCCCCTCCTCATATGAAGCCTCCTGGCTTCATGAAAGCCAGGCATATAAAATGAGGAGGCCTACAACATGTTTTTTTACTAAATTTGAGTAATCACAGAACAGAACATTTTAAATACCCCAGTGCTTATCAATGGGAACAATTTTCTGTGGCTACTATTATTCACAATTACTAGTATTATTCACAATTACTAGTGATTTTCTACTTGCACCCTATTACACCCTTCACTTGTTAATTGCCTTTTTTTATTATGGTACTGGAATATGTTGCTTGCTAAAACACAGCATGCTGAGTTAAATAATAGCGACTGCAGCTGTCCTCATCTTTAATATAAAGGAAGATGGAAGTGCCCTGGAAAGAGACTAACATTTTCACAGTCCTGGCCTCATGCCAGGACTGGGTCTGGTTTTAAAGTCTACTCTGTTTTGAACATTTTGAATTTGGCATACCCTTGGGCCTCTTCACAAGCTTTCAGGACATTATAACTCCAGCCCTGGTAAACAAGACCAATTAGAAAATTGTTTTTACACAGTCCTTGCCTCCCAGGCAAGGTGTACCCATGGACTGGAACAAACAGCCATCCACATCTGGGACACCCAGCCTTCAATAGCACAGCATCTTACTTCATACCACACTGTGAATACAAATATTGAAAACACTCATGTTGCACATTTGGACTGAACTTATATCTAAATATGTCTAAATTAAGATATAATTAGACTTACATCTCAGCTAGGAGGCAATGAGGAACAATGTCTTAAACCAATGAACACAGAAGAGAGCACTCTCTGCTCTGTTCCTATGGTACATCCAAATTACTTAGCCTAAGACACTGGAAAAGCAATAGCCCTTTGCTCCCTAGGACTTCTAAACAAGCATCTGGGACAGTGATGTATTCAGATTGCCCAGGCTTGGAAACAAGCACAAGCCTGTCATTGCAAACATGCATTGCTAGCCTCTGATAATAGACACGAGAGATGACAAATCCAAGATGCTCGCAATTCTGCTCTGAAATGGCAACCAGAGAGGAAGACAGCAATCTAGAAGAGGGGTTGTGCTTAAATGGCACCTGCCATATGAATCAGGGCTCCAGAAATCAGCATGACAGTGTCTGCCTGCCCTACATGACACTAAGTGCCTTAGTACCTGTCTGCACAGCACCCATCAGTGAGCCCCAGGCTGCCTTTGCTTATGACCCAAGGCAGGTCAGAGCCAGGCTGGGATGGTGCAGAATCTAAAGTAAAACATTCCTGTCCCTTGCCTAACTTGTTAACCTGGACCTAGACAGAGCTGTGCTTCAGACTGGGCTTGTGTCCACCTGCTGAAGCAGCAGAGCCCTGAGGTGCCCAGAAACAGCCCTGCAGCCCTTCCTGCCACGGCACTGGCTCTGTGCACAGAACAATTCTGACCTGACAACACAAGTGACACTAATGGCCAAGAGAACTCAGTCACAGAGTCCAAGAGGAAATAAACTAATTACTCTCTCTGGATCACAGTTCTATATAGTTTTTTATGAAATTAAGCACACATTAAGATTCTGCAGGGTCAGATATTCTGACAGCTGGTGATTCTGTTCTGCATATGACGTATTTTTTTCCTCATGGGCTCAATCAGCTGTACTGAGCAACATTAATACTGCTCTGTATGTTGAAATTAATAGAATATGAACTGAAAATATAGTTCTTTATTTTTAAAGATAGATTCTGATAGTAATCACTAAAAACAATTTGGTTTTAATACAGACAAAATTAGGGATTCAAAAACTTCATGGAACGAAGATGCTAAATGTAACATTTTAGGGGTCATTTTGAACTAAGTGGACTTGCTCAAAAAATGTTTAAGTCTTAGCTTTTGAGTTTTGTCCATCATTTTGTTTGAAGAAGGCAAAAACATCTATAGAAACTAAATTCTGCATTCTTACCAATGAAAAGCCAGTCATTTATTTCTGAAAAGCCTTTTCGATAGAAATGTTTAAATTGTTCCCAGAAGAAAACAAGGAGAGTCATGCTGGTTTGGGCTAATAATCAATTTAATGAAAGCTGTTGACAGGGAAGACAAGTTCATGAGCAATTAATTTTATCTTGTCTTACCAGGGTGCTATTGGCATTGTCAAAACAGAGATTTAATGGCACGGATTGCACAGGCTGCTCAAAATACAAAGACCAAGACAGTAAAGGAGCTTGCCAGTTTCGTTATGCACATCTATATGAAAAAGTTCTAAAACCTGATGATATGAAGACATTAGCTGAGGACAAGGCATGATTCTAGCATTATTTTTATTGGCAAACTTAAACATATTGAGTCAAATTCCTGAAATATTTTTTAAGTTCTGAAAAATTGGGCTAAATCCACACGCAGTATTTTTCGAAGCAGTAGTTTAATGCTTACTCTTGTGTTTGACAAAATTGTCAGATAGGACCAGATTTATTATCATTTTCCTGAAAATGCCATAGGAACTGCATTTCCAGATCTATTATTAAGTTCTTAATCTCTTTGATTTATGCCATCCTGATGTTGTCCAATGCTAATGTTCAGTTAGTTTGTAGGTCACAATCTTTTATAGTATGTGGACTGCATCTAGCCAGTTACTTTCTTTATTACATGTGATTTCATTTGCATAAGATCTATTTTCTCTGACAATCTTAATGCAAATTCATTAGAAACTGAGTAATTATTATACATAGGTACTACAAAAATCTGTACCTAAGTAGAAGAGTTCAATAATATTTCAGTATTTCCTAAAGTAATGATGTGCCTGCAGGTCTTGATGACAATCCAGCCTTTCAAGGAAACTATTATGAATGTGTATTTATGGATCACGCAGTGCTTGTTACCTATTACTTTAATAAATCACTCATAATTCTATCACACTCAACTTTTGAAGACATTCAGAATAATCAGTGACTCAGATTAAACTATCTCAGACTGACCAAGAACCCCTTGGTATCACTGGAGTCTTTTGCAGTTAGTCAGGTGGTCTTTGGAACCGATCCACTCACTCCTGGTTGTTGACAAAATGGTTGTTGGAAAACAACAATTTCAAAAGTTACAAAATGTCCTGATGCACAGTAGGTATGGGATTAAGGAGAGATGACTGTGATGAATATCAGTGTGCAGAAAGGGAGGGGAATTTGATATTATCTGCACTATCAATTTATATATCAGCTCATATGGAACAGCAATACAATGAAACAACTTCAATCAATCATCCTTACCGATTCAAGGCAAAAGCATAATGAAACTTAATGTTGTGTTGATCAGCCAGATCACAGGTAGGAAGCATTTCTAGTGTTTCTACCAGCTTCACCATAGCATCATAGTCCTGGTATGAAATTTAAAAGAAAATAAAAAGGATTGAAGTAGAATAAAGTGAAAGGAGGAAAGCATCACTAAGCTAAAATGTATCATGATCACTAGACAGTTTCTCAGGTGCCTGGTCCTAAGAGTCAGAGAAAGGCTGTGCAGCAATACACAGGGATTTCATCTATCCATCAGTGCTTGCCTCTTCCTCACCAATCTACCCAAACTACTGAATCCCTGTAGCCAGTTTATCAATTACACTCCCAGCACCAGAAGAAGAGATGACCAGTCTGGCTTTTACAGGCTTTATTAAGATCCTCTGATCAATGACACCTCACCAGGTCACCATGGACTCGACCACAGCTGTCTCTGAGGTACATCAGCCACGTGTGCACTCATTTTGGTTTCTCAGGGGTAACCCCCATCTACAGTGCTGAAGAGGCCAGTTTACTGACATTTCAAAGGGCCTTGTGTTACTTAATCTTTTTGCTCAAAACATGTTTTGAGATGAGTACATTTCTCAAGGGAGACCTTTCATGATCACCAGAGCCAATGTAAATGAAGCTGGATAAAGTGCTGAAGGAAGACATGCATTTAGGAATGGAAAGTCTGGCAATGTAGGATGATGTGGTCACCCATTGCTCTGACAATTTATATGCAAGAAATAACCAACTTAGCTCCTGATGGGACAACATTCTATAGAAGGGTTGAAATTATATTTGAAAATGGATGTTAAACATACAGACTATCAATTTGGTAAGACAGCACAGAGACTGCTTTACCAAAAGCAGAACTTATTTAAAAAAATTAAAACAAGAAAAAAAATATACAGCTATATTTTTAAAGCAAATTAATGTTTATTTTAATTATAGCTCTCAATTTGGGCATCACTAGCCAATACAATGGTGACAACAAATGCATTTCCTTCATTTCTAAACATATTTAACTTTATGGGGGGAGGGAGTAAAACTAGGGAAGAGGAGGCAAGGCAAGCATCTAGATTCAGTAGGGATTTTTGCTTTTTTCTTTTTAAGGAAGTTAAAAATTATTAAAACCAAAGGGAGAGACCTCAGGAAGTCACCTAATCTTGGTCTTTTGTTCACAGGCAAAGTAAATACAGAGTCTCTATCCCTTTAAACTGCCCAACAGACAAGCCAAACTTAAACAATATAACAATTGTTCCCATTTAGTGTCAGCTTTGAATCACTGCTTAACAAACAATGAAGCACATGAGAACAAACGAGCCAAAATTGCATGGTAAAACAATACACCTTAGTCTTCAAGCACATACCTGAATATCTCTGTAAGAGAGAAGCAGGTTTATGACAATGTCAGAGGTCAGCACTTCAGTATTATCCATACGAAGCTTAATCCTGGCCAGCTCCTTAGCCAGCTCATCTCCTTGGTACTTCTCTCGAGCTTTTCTAATGTCATTTAGCAGTGTTTCCTTATAATAGGCACTAAAGAAAAAAAAGTTAGACACAGGGGAAGAAGACTGTTAGACACTTCTTAAGAAACATGGCTATGCTTCTAATAAAAAGCATAACTTCTAACAAAAAGTATTATTTCCTCATAGTGACGTTTACATCAAATGTTTCCATAGTTTTCAATAACTAAGTACAAACATTACACCTTGCCCCACCTCAGACTGTAGGGGTACGTATCAACATGCTTATAGCGAGGACTGTGTGGCAATTTTACCAGCACAGGAAAACTGGAGCACTTTTTCACCCCATGACTGACCCTGCCAGATGTGGTACTTTGTATCATAAAGAAGGCAGCATCTGGGATAATAAAGTGACACAGAGAAGAAACACAGTGTGATGTAAAGAGAAGGTATATTATTTTATCATGAAAGTTGGAAGGAGACTTTCAAATACAGAAACTAAAACAAGAGCAAGGCAACAAAAGCTGATTTAGTTGCAATCTCTTTGATGAACATAATACATAATGTGGGCAGGATCTCTATAAAAGCCTCCAGTAAGTGCATCTTATTTACACTAATATCAGTGCACAATCCAACATCAGCGCTTTTGTAAATTGAAAAATAATATATAAATTGCCAGCATGACAAGTATGAATGGACTGAACCAGCTGCTTAGGGGTAAATTTATCCTGGGGCAGGTTATGGAGTCTCTTTGGAGTTTGGAACTTAGCTGGTGTCACCTGACAGATATTGCAGTGCATACAATCCCTTTCTTGTTTACAAATGAGTCTTTCAAAGTATTAAATTTGGCTTAGCATAAGCCCTACACATAGCAAAGAAAATTAAGTTCTCTGTCTCATACACATAATAATCAAAGCAGCAAGGCCACAGTAAGCATTACTGGAAAGCACAGCCTCACACAGTGCAAGCACAGAAATGAGGCTGAGAAACGGGAATGGACTGGAAGGCAGGATCAAGACCTCCCCAAAAACCCCCAAAGACCTCAAACTCATTTCCCAAAAGATCTACAAGAACAGAATTGCATGTAACTACTTTGCATACACAGTGAGAAACTGATCTCCCGAGTGGGGGAAAGTCCATCTATAAAAATGGTACCCCCAAAAATTCCAGGGTGCTTGCCCTGCATATGCATCCCATGAGCATGGAAACCCCAGCTGCACTGACACTGGAGCCAGGATGAGTGATCTCTCTTTCTTTCCTCCTCTCTGCCCCTCTTTAATTTATCTCTCTTTCTCTCTTCCCTTTCACCCTACACCCTTTATGCAAAACCTTCTGCTGTGACTTACTCTAGGAGGTCAGGGACTAAAACACCAATTTCCATGCCAAGTGTGTAGCTTGCTAATAAAACTTTGCAAACTTTTGCAGACCCTCTGACTTTTGTCACTCCTTTCAACCACAAGCATCCAGGAATCTTGGGTGCTCCCTTCCCCTTCAGGGTAGGATGTCACAAGAGGGTCATCCATGGGATGGGATGATTCTGGAATTGCAATTCTTCCCATTGTAAGGATGGGACCACAAAAGAAAAGTATCTTTTTAGGCAAGCCTTTACTTGGGTGGGATGGCAACGGGGAAACAAAGAAGTATGAGGGCTCTCGGTGATACCTCATGCTTCAGACATTAGTAAAATTAAAAACCAGAAACTCAGTCTGAGTGGTTTCCAGAAATGTATACAAAACAGCTACAGAATACACGGTGAGCAACTAAGAAAGACCTCTTTTTCCAGTCCCAGTTCTCAAAACTCAAACAGTCCCTTGTAGAAATGGCTAAGCAGTATCATGTTTATTAAGTGATACCAGAGGGTTAGTATTTAAAAATTAAAACAAATAATGAAAATCACAATTGAATGCCCATTGATACCATGGGCTTCCATAAAATATCCATATATTTTATCTGATGACAGAAAAGGACAGTTTTTGGCTTTGAACTCTATAAAGAAACTCTGAGCTTAGCTCCTATTACGACCTTATGCACTGTAATTTAAACTTAAGCACTTTATCTTACCCATAGACTGCCCTTGCTTTCTGGAATGTAACTATAAAGCAAATTCTAGAATAACATGGTTAGTTAACTGCAACAGCTGCAGGCCAGGAATACAAAAAGCAATAAAACTGGCAGCTTCTTTTAACACCATATTAAGTGCAGAGGAAAAAAAGAAAGACAAATCAATGCTACTAGAAATTCCACATGCCCTTTTTTCATAATATCAGAAAGAGACTATCAAAGTTCTGGAACTGTACGTGTTGCAACATTACCATGATGTAACATGGACATCCTTGAGAAGGCTGAGAAACTTGTCCACCAGTGGGACACAAAATGGCCCCAGGATATTGTCCCAGCTGGGCTGCATGTACTCAGAGGCTCTGCGTTGGGCATCACTCTCACAGCAAAAGTAGTCAGCACAAGGTGTGACAATATATGGAATAAAATAGTAATTGCCACTTGAAGCCTAAAATAAAAACAGGCAGAGTTTAGAAAACAAATGAAAGTGGAAATATACTTGTGTATACAAAGAAATTTTTGCTGACAGAAAAAACAGAGTAGTTCTGGTGTGCAGAAGTTTTAGTGCACTGTTTAACACAAGATTTGCAAGCACTAAATTCAAGGAAATTTGTGTGGAAAAGTTACAAATATTAACAAAGCTGATGAATAAGGGTCCAGGTCTGTTAAGTGACAATACAACCAAACTATTCAATTTTTCCTTTTGATGTAATGCATGGACCCCAGTAGGATCTGACAGTTACCAGCTAATGTTCTGTTCCCAAATTTTTGGCTTCAGAGATGTGTTTGCACCCTCTAAGCTCATGCTGTGCTAGGAAAGATATGATGCAGAGCTCCCCACAATGAGAGAAATACAGAAACACAGACCCTGGAAGGACTTTATAGAGATATTTAATCCAGAGGAGGCTAAAAAACATCTGCTGCATCCTACCATTAAAAACCTAACCAACCAAGCCCCAAAACTTTGAAATGTTTTGTAATAGATGTAGGACTTTTAACATAAAATTCTAGAAGTAAAACCGAAAAAGACTTACTATGCCACATAAAATATGTAAATACAATCAAGGTTCTGAAATGAGTGAGGACACAAGAAATGCCCTTTAGAGCCCAAAACCAGCATGTTCAGGGCTTTCAGCCCCTGAACAAGACCCCAGAAATCAGACCCCTGTGAAGGTTTTCACAGATGGGAGAAGCACCTGTATATCCCATCTGAGCTATGACAATTCTCTGTTGTTTAAAAGGAAGGTGAATTTTATATTTGAGAGTAACTAGATGGGAGCACTGAGGCATAGGTCAGCATGATCCATCTGCCATGATCAACTGCCACTATGGTGGAGATATCATGGCACTGAACATGTACAGCAAAATCACACCTGTCACTTTTTTCATATCATCTTAGCATGTAGAAAAGCCATAGCCATTTATAGACACCTTGATCAATGGGAAAATGCTGAGATGATGAAAAGAATGGATATGAAGATGGCACATTTTTGAATGTATTAGTAAACTAGACAGGAGAAATAGATTGTTCACAGGAAGTTAAATATGTAGGGGAGAGCATGCAGTTACTAAAATTACAGACAAAAAAAACTGCCAGTACATCCTGTTGCTGATCTGAATGAGGATTTAGACTTCTAAATTATTTCTAACAAAGATCAAGTCATATTACTTCCTTACAAATCCTAAGTTAAATTATCCCTGTTGTAACAATATAATTATCTGTTGGATTGTTATCTTTACTTCTCAACAAAACTTTACTTCTTTATTTTACTTCTTTAAATCTTACTTTAGTTTAAATCTTTAAATCTTCACTTTACTTCTTTAATTCTTTATTTCTCAAAAAACTCAGAAAAACTGCAAACCAAGCTACCAATATGGTAGCACAGTATTTTCTCTGGTTTATTGAAATAAACAGTAAGTTCACTGCAACACAAAAGCTGCCTGTCTATAAACTCTATTCTCAAACCTCTAACAGCAGATCAGCTCTTCCTGCAATGGAAAAAGCCCATCCAATTTGAAAGGGTGATCTGTCTTGAGACGCAAAGAGCTGCAGTTATCTATTGAAGAAGCAACGAAATTTTCAGAAAAAAATGAATTACACATATGAAACACTGTATCAATCTTATCCTCAGACATTGTATTGCTATCCAGCCAACATATCATCTCTTTGGCTTAGATTTCTTGTCTCCTCTTGCATAGTGAAATCTATTAAACTCTCCTGTCATCCAACTTCTTCTGTCCAATATTTGCATGTAATAAATTATAGAACCCTTTCATATAGACTGTGTGGCTTAAGAAAGTCTTTCCTCTCCTCATTATGTAAAAAAACAGTCCATCTACTTTTATTATGCTAACAAGGATTAGAGAAGGCTGAAAATATCACCCTTGCTTCTTCTGATCTTCTGTTCAGGATGTTGGTCTATGATACCAAAAGCTAATAATTTTGAAAATTACTGTATTGTCATACACCAACTATTGCTTTTTAAAGACAATTAATAAATGCCTTAGGTATATGTAAAGTAATGCATATAGCAACCCTGCATACATATACACACACATACAAAATCTATAAACTATTACTTATTTAATTGTAATAGAATTTTAGCTTCATAGCTTATGAAGATCATATGATAAGTTGGTTAATTTCAGGATTAGAAGCTAGGGTAATTTAATTGTCTGATTTGGGGAAATTTTAAGTTAAAAATTGCAGCCAAACAGACTGAAAAAACCCCCAGAACTCTGAATAGCTCATCTTCCAGCATATCATTTACACCAGCACTGAAACTTTTGTATTTAATCACAACATTTAAAAATCTACCACAAAAAGCCACAAATTTAAGAACGTGAAATAAAACCCCAGTAAATAAATGCAAATAAGTTGAGAGAGGCACCTGTTCTTCAGGTGAAACAGTTAAAGGAATTAAGCAGAAAGCCACACCTTTGCTGAGAGGCAGAAAGGGTGAGGCCCACAGAGGCCAATTTTAGGCTCTAGGCAAGCCAGGCCAAATGTAAAGTGTTTTTTGTCTTAAAATATTTTCCAAGTATTTTTTAAATGCTGTTAAATGTAAACTGTTAATCTTAATATAAATAGGTTTTTTACATGTATTGCTAAAGTTATTTTGTTGCAACACTCGAATTAAAGGTAGGTTTTTTTCCAAATAAATAAAGTTGAGTAAAAATCTCTGCAGGAAGGGAATTATGTCTACCTAGCTAATAGCACAATTATTTTACTTGAGCCATGCTATTAATTTTGCCACTGGCTGAAGTATCAGGAATGCTTACCCCATCTCACTAAGCAGTTAGAAGGAAAATACAGACAGTGATAGAAAAGGAACTGCATTCACTGCAAGACATCACAAACTCCTGAGAGTTCAGGGAGTTTAACTCACTGTTGCCTTAAGTATTAGTGTTTTCACTGTTGTTTTCTGTGATATCACATTCCTATCCATCTTGCCATATAGGCATGTATGGGATTTGCATGGCCAGGTTTTGGTAGTGGAAGGGCCTTGAGGGCTACAGGAGTGGCTTCTGTGAGAAGCTGATGGAAATTTCCTCCATGTCCAGCAGAGCCAATGCCAGCCAACTCCAAGACAAATGTGCTGCTGGCCAGAGATGGGCCAATTAGAAATGATGGTAACTCCTCTGTGATAACAGATTTAAGAAGAAGGAAAAAAAGTTATTGCACAGATGTAACTGCAGTCACAGAAGAGTGGAGTGAGACTGCATGAGAGAAACAATGCTGCAGACACCAAGGTCAGTGCAGGAGAGGCAGGAGGTGCCCAGATGCAGGAGCTGAGATTCTTCTGCAGGCTGTAGTAAAGACCATGGTGGAGCAGCTGTGCCTCTGCAGCCCACGGGGATCCACAGGGGATGCAGGGATCCACCCACAGCCCATGGAGAAGCCCCACACCACAGCAGGTGGATGCCTGAGAGGAGGCTGTGACTCCATTTGAATCCTATGCTGGTGTGGGCTCCTGGCAGGGACTTGCAGACCCATAGAGAGAGGAGTCCAGACTGGAGGAGGTTTCCTGGTAGGACTTGTGACCTCACGAGGAACTCACGGTGGAGCAGGCTGTGCCTGAAGGACTGCACCCCATGGAAGAACGACCCATGTTGCAGCAGTTTGTGGAGAACTGCAGCTTGAGGGATGGACTCAGGTTTGTGAAGCTCATGGAAGACTATCTCCCGTGGGAGGGATCCCACACTGGAGCAGGGAAATGACTCCTCTCGCTGAGCAGTGGGAGAAACAACCTGTGATAACTGACCATAACCCCATTCCCTGTCTCCCTGCATTGCTGGGATAGGAAGTGGAGCCTGGAAGGAGAGAGTGGTGGGGGCAAGGTGTTTTTAAAGTCTTATTTTACTTCTTATTATCCTACTCTGATTTTGTTACTAATAAATTCAATTAACAACTCTAATTCAAGCCTGATCTGCCTATAACAATATTTGCTGAGTGATATCTCCCAGTCTGTAACTCATGAACCCTTTCTTATACTTTTTCTCTGCTGTCTGGCTGCAGAGAGGAGTGAGAGAGTGGCTCTGACGGGTGCCTGGCATCCAGCCAGGGTCAACCCACTACAGTGACTAAGATACTATAAACTTCAAAAAAATACTTCCTCTCCTAAAGTTGAATAAAAGTAGGATTTTTATGTAAAGACTGTGAAGAGAGATTATCATAAGATAAATACTTTAAATTTCTGAGATCTAGCTTGCAAGGAGCAAGTACTCCAATCACCTCGAAAGAAAGACCCTGCCAAGCACTATTCTTAAATCATCCTTATTAATTTTTACATGTGTAGCAAAAGAATGGCATATCTATTCAACAGAAAGCAGATTTAAAGTGATACATACTTTGCCTATTAGATTACCACTGTGGTATTCAGGAGGTACTTGAACGCGAAGAAAAGCTTTGAGGTTGGCAACCTACTCCAAATTGAAATAAAACAACAGAGGAAAACACCACCACAAAACACCATAAGAATCAAAAAGACACACGACACATGAATAAAGAAATAATTAAAGAAAGAAACAACAGAAAATAATATAGATATTTACAGCAAGACTATATTTACAAGGCAAAGAAAACAGTTCAATACTTTGGCATTTCTCTTATCTATCTTATCTTTTGGATTTCTCTTATTTATGTGATTTATATGTCCATACATCTCCTTGTGTCATCATTAAGATCTTTCCAGGTCTTATTTTTATGAACCTGCCAGATTCATTTTCTAATTAGTTAACTATAATCCAATCACTACATATTGCTTGAGATAGTGACATTTCCATAAAAACTAATTTTCACACAAAAATTTTAAAAGCCTTAGTTTTCACTATCTAAAGTGACAGTGGTTTATTTCATTATTAAAAGCAGCATTTACTTGGTTACCCGTTGCCTTTGTACTATTTTCCACCCAAAAAGAAAAGTTACTGAATTCAAGGTGTTCCTGCTCTTTCATCCTCTGCCCTTTTACAATCTCTATTAACACTTCTGCTACCTCAGGCCTTTTAACAAATATATCATTAAAAGACCATATCATTTAAACTTTTATATATTGTAAAAATAATCAGAAAATAAAAAATAGAAAGTTACTCTGCAATAATTCTTCTTTGGATTATAAAGTCCATATAATGTAATCATACTTCAGAGTCTTGGCTCTCATTTCAATCCACTGTGGCTACTTAATTGGAGTATATGAGTCCAAGTGCCAAAATCTTTCTATTTAGTTTTCTTAAATGTTCATTGCCTTGAAACAGTATATACAGTCTAATTTATACAGCTACTGAAACCTCTGAAGAAACTTTCTGCCAATTACAATAAAAAACGATTTTCAACATAAAAATTCCTTGTGGCAAGGATAAATTGCAATCCAGTTCCCTTTAGATCAAGGAGAACTTTTGCTAATGACTCCTCCATGGCCCAGACTATAAGAGCTGCTACAGGATTTCATGAAAAATAACCATTTAAATCTCTAAAAATACTTCATCAGGCCCACAGGCCTAAGTATACAATGATAATAAACTTTCTGGTTTAATAGCCAGTCTACTTTTCTTTAAATACCTTCCCTGAATGCAATTAACAGGGTTATTAAAATTTCTTCAGGCACATTATAAACTAAAGAACCACTAACTAGTCTTTCCCCTTATGTTCTGAACTTGGTATAATAATTTTTCCACAGTGGAAAATTCTAGTTTTTATTTTCAATGCCTCATTCAAATAAATTGAATGGATCAAAGTGTGCATCTCAAACTATGTGCAACCAATCCTGGAGCTATTGCCCAAAGGACTGCACATTTTGCTTCCTGACTCCAGCAGTTTTCTAAAGCCCCTTGTTTACTCTTTTCTTCACTCAATCTTTAACTTTTTTAAATCCGTAATTTCTTAAGATCCTTAGCAGCAGATGAAATTTCCTTCGTTTAAAAAAATATCAAGGATGGAAAAAAAAAATTTGAATCAAAATAGAAAAGTTTCCCAATGAATTTTGTCTATTGCATTGGTTGGGGAAAAGATTATTTCTTTATGCATATTTTGCTTTTGAAAATCCTTGAAATTTCATTTATCCAGTAAACTGATGTTCATTTGACATCTAAAGAAACTCCAAAGCACGAGCATTTTCCATAGGTAGTTTTCTTTTCTCTGCCCTTCAGTCCATTTTTCTATAATGGCACCTGTTCTGCAGGACTGCATATTTGCCATTTATTTTACTGATAAGAATTTTGACAGAAACTAGGAAGCTGTGCAATATCTATTAAAATTAACAGAAATGTCCTTAAAGCTCAGAGGAACTCTACAGAAGGAAATTTAACTGATGGGACACAGAATCTTGGTCTTGAATTTCATGCCAGGACAATTCTGCCTTGGGAACTGAACTCCCATGGCCAATAATTCTTTCCTTTCACATCCAAGTATGCAATAAATTATCAGTACAGAATTTTAACTCCTTTTTAGGGGAAATCAAGTAGAACTGAATCACATTCCTTCATCTTATCTGTGAAAACTGCATTCCTGGGTGGTGGAAGGAAGGAAGTTCTCCTACTCATACTCTTTTTTTCAGACAGTAAGCTATTAAATTTCTCAGGCTCACACCCCTGCAGCTTGCTGCTGTATAATTTTCACTGTTAGATCAGCTATACTCAGGCCAACTCTCAATTGAATTGCTGACTTTCTTCTCTGCATTGTTTTCAGCTTCATGTCCAGTTTCCTTGCTCTTGCCTCCTCCTCAATGCTGAATTAGAATAATGTTTTCTCTACAAGGAAAATATCCATTCTCCTCAAAGTTTTCTTGTGATAGACAAAGCAAATCACCCCAATGACACTCGAGACATTCACCTTCTCTGCAACTTCAGCATGGCTCCATACCTGTTCTATGCTTCAATTTTTCAGCACCTTTGTAGATGATGTGAGATTTGTAGGATAAATAGGAAAGGTGAGGGCAAGGAAAGCTCAGAGCTACAGCAGCCAGCCCAGAAAGTTTCACTCTTGCTGCTAGAACAAAGGTGTGCTGTGCCTGGCAACAATCTGAGTTCCCCTTTCCTTACCTACCCTGCAGATGTAAAACATGGAGAGGACTTGTCCTGCAATTATATTCCTGTGGCTACCACTGGGTTGGAGGAAGGCTTAGGAGATATCTATCCTCCTTCCACCATGCCTCCAGCCCCTGATAAAAAGTGTATTTAAGTTCTGCTATTCCACAGTTATGGCAGTGGCATACCCACATTTTTCACTCAGGACAAGTGAAAGGAAAACACAAAGCTCTACTACAGGGAAATTAACTGTTGCATCTAATATCCATCAATTAAACTGAAATGCTTATCTAACTATATATTTGACGGGACACAATAAATTCATGCCAATTATGTACCTACTTAACAAGCACAGCAAATCTGATCAGCAATTCTCTTCAAACAGGATATTGCCCATACAGTTGTAAAATATTTAACCAAGCAATGAAGCAGTGGCACCATATTGGATCAGTGGTAAACTGCAAACTTCTCATCACAACACACTGGATTTGAAAGGAGGGGAAGGCAATTGTCTATTTGAAGTCAACTTCGACTTTAAAAACTATAATTTTATCCTATGAATTATTTAGCTTGCTCATGAATTTGTTCTAATTCCTGAATAAAAAATACTGATAAAAGAATGAAATATGAGAGCACATTTATCTAATAAAAGAAGGTATGAACAACTTCAAGTATGGATTTGAGAATCCATACTTGGTATTTAAAGTCATTTATTTTTTACCTTCTCTCTATTTTACTCACTTTTTTTTTTTTTTTTTGTTAATCTAAGCACTTGAAGAAAGTGGGTTAGACAATCCCTATTTTTTAAAGAAGAAATCAGGATCCTAGCTTAGGGATGTCTCCTTGACCTTCTACTAGCCACAAGGTGTTTACAGGTCCAGTACTAGACCCTACCACAGGAACCATGTCACTAGAACCAAAGGTATGAAGCTGAATCAGGAGAAGTTTAGGTTGGATATCAGGGAAAGGTTTTTCACCCACCCAGGGGAGTTGGGCACTGCAACAGCCTAATGGAGTTCCAGAAGTGTTTGGACAATTTCTCAGCACATGGTGTGACTTAGGTATGTCCTGTGAGGAGCTGGACTCAATGATTCTGGTGAGTCCCTTCCAACTCAGCATATTCTGTGATTCAATCTTTTCTTCTCTTCAGTGTGAAGAGAAATAGCTCCCTTTCTGGAGAAAGAATCTGCCAAAAGAAAAGACTATAGGCTGCTAAACTGATTGCACTAGGTTGAGTCTGCCACCCTCCCCTTTGTCCTTTTCTCCATTTCTGGTATTACCACCAAAATGGCTCATTCACAATTCTCCCTCTTGCTCTGGAAGGGAGAACACATGCTTCTGAAATCTTGGTCATCCACCAGCTGGAGGATAGTAACATTCACAAGCAAATCTGCCTATCCTGAGTCCCCCTTCAGAGAGCCACAGAGTTCTCACCATGCAGGTCAAACTGGTTCAAAGATCTCTGAGACAGCCAGGAAGGATGGCCTGCATTTACATGTGCTAAAACTGATCTATCTTTAGCCTATGTGGAGCACTGTGGCCAAGTCAAAACAGCAGCTCAAAATAAACTGCTGTGACTAACACATTTTTTTCTTCTAGTTCTCTTTAAAATTACTATCAAACTCTAAGACCACTTTATTATTTTAATCTGCCACAATACTACTTAAAAGAAAATAAAAGTATAGGGTGAATGGGAGGAAACAGAAAGGATAAATGGAAATGTAAGAGGTTTGTAAATTCAGGTGTCCTCAAAATAACAATGTGGAGAACTTAGTGAAAATAACCACTGACATGGTGTGAACTATGGCAAAATATACAACTATATAAGATATTGTGGCATACTCAAAAAGCCTTAATAACTCCTACATTTTATCTTGTTTCAAACTTGTTTGGCTTTACTTGCATTAAATGTAAGAATACTTTTACTTAGGGAAATAAGCTTTTCTAAGAAATAAGAATTTCTTAGTAAATTTGTGAATTTGTAAGTTAGAGGATAGGCATACAGAAGCCAAAGCTGTTTGAGATAGAAAAGTAAACCCATTAAGGCATCACAAACACCAGCATTTGCACAAATAGGTGATAGTGGCAGAGGGAAAAAGAGACTTCAAATTTCCGAGTTTATATATGAATCTGTCAACCTACAAATAAAACTTTTATCTACTGGCACTTTTCTACAACTTAGAAAGGAATTGGTAAGGAAAAGTAACTTTAAAGTCTAGTGTTACTTTGGAGTGTTAACAAGCTTTTCAAAAGTTTGAATTATAGATCAGGTAAAACAACTGCTTTTAATCATACAGAGCATATGTATGCTTGGCAGCTTTGGTATTAGAGTTGCTTCAAATGTAGGATCTTCATTTTGTGTTTTAAAATAAATGCGGATTTAATACTTACTGTGTTTTTCTGAGATACCATATCCTGTGGGGGAAAAAATAGATAATAGAAATGTTTATTTGTTTTTACTGGGAATTATTATTTCCAATAAAAATCACTGCTATACATCTATACACAGATACACAGAGATGTGTTCTTCACAGCATAATCCAGATTTCCTGCCACAGTAAATTCCCCGTAAAGGGACAGAACAACATCAAGAATAGTCTCAGTAGTTCAGGTTACGAAAAAATTAACAACTCAGTGAAGAAACCTACCTAAAGAAGTATTCAGAAAATAAAGGAAGTTGTACTTAGCAGTAACTGGTGTTTCTCAGATATGCATAGTCACACTCCGAGCATTTGTGAGACAAAAGCATTCAAAGCTGGAGGGTTTTTCTCTCTGAAAGAGGATACTTCAGACACCTAAGCCCCTTTCTTACCCAGACTGGTACACACCAACTCATTCCTTCTACACCCTAATTCTTCTCACCTCAAAATCTAACGTGATATAATGAAACAATGAAGAAGATAATAAACTAATGGACATCTAAACCAGACCTCAGAGACTTCCAGTTGCTGTAAGAGACCTCCACTTCTCTTGGGTCATGGATAACACTTTCAATGAACACTGCTTGGTCAAACTAAAGGTTCTCCAGGCAAGCCATCTACAAATATTAGACATAGACTTGTTTCTAATCAGGGTTGTCAATATAATTGAATTAAACGTGCTCTGACAGTCTGAGATTATTCTGCTTGAGCAACTTCCTATTTGACAGCCTAAAATCCACCTGGACAACCACCTCACAGAAATGATCATGCCCATGCACCCATTTCCTCAAGAATAGGCAAAAATATCAGAGGGCATTTAAGAGATTTAGCTCTATAAATATGACTCTCTTTAAAGCCAGATTATATATTCTTTTATATCCTCAGAACCAGTTTGAAGTTTTGAAAGAACTTTGGTGAAACTAAAGAGAACTCAGGACAATTTCAGGATGGCTCCTAAGAGATAAACTGTATAATGTCAGGTTGCCAGAGTTTCACAGCTCTTCAGCAGAAGTAACAGAAGTAACATCAATACTGTAACAGTAACATCAATACAGCCTTTGTAACACTCAGGCTGTGCACCACTTTTAAGAGTGTGCACAGCAACCTAGGTCCAAGTAAGCTAATACAATTATGAACAGAAGTGAAAAAACCCTGACTAAATTACCCATAAACGTCAGAATAAAGAAATATCATTAGAAGGTGAAAAAAGTACTAAAACCTAAATGGATTTTCTAATTAGTCTAAACTCCTTAAGCCAAATAAAATAGTTCATAACAAAAGTGATGGAAGGCTTAGACATCTGAAATATTACATAACTGAAAATTAATGTGTTCCTAGCCAAGGAAGTATCTCCAATAGAGCTTTATCTACTGCAGTTAAATATCTTTCTCAACAGGGAGAAATTAACTCTTCTGAAACCATCCAGCACTTACAACGTGAAATGTGTCATGAGCTGTTCTTTGCTGAAATACACCTCAAACAGTCCCTGCCTGCTTCTGAAGTATTCCTTAGAAAGGTGTATTAGCATATTTGAATGCTATCCAACACTGAAGTGGGGCTCGATTGCTGAAGAGATACCAATGACGAGAGGAGGACTGAACCCTGTCTCAGTGCCAGCTTAAAGCATTTGATACAGAGGATCTCTCTTAGCTGGTTCCAGCAATTTAAATCAAGTCTTATGATCACATCTAAGATATGCTATGGGCCTATTTAGGCCGAGGAGGTTATGCAAACAACTGAGAGATGAGTAAGATATCAGTGCCACTGGCAGTTCCCAGAAGAAGAAAGGTGAAGGCAAATATTAATTTTTCTAGCCTTAAGAGACCTAGATACATTCTGGTGTTACCCAGTTCCTAAACTTGAGTTTTACATTATTAGATTAAAAGGGTTAGAACTGACAGTGCAAAGTCTTGCAAGTTCTGGTAACAACTAATCTGAATATCCAGATACAGATGGATGTAATCCTGGAGATTCTTCAACACTCCCATTATGGAACAGGGGCTTGAGTATGTGCTTGGCACGAAGTGCAGAAATCAAAGCCAATATCCTCATTGGGCAGCACAAACAGAAAACATCTGGCTGGCCTCTGCTTCCCAGACTTGGGCACAGCCTTAATAGAATCAAGTTGGTTCAGAACACCTGAGTGACATCATAAAGAAAGATAAAAGTGTGTAAATGAAAAATAAAAATGAAGTATTTCATGGCAGTCAGGTATATTACCAGTAGTGGATGAAAAGCTGTCTGCCTGCCCACCGTGATCAGGTGGAGGAGAGGAGGACATGGCAGTAATACCTGAGCATGTATCTGTATGGATCATCTCACTGAGCAAAGAGTGTGACAGGCTCCAGCTTTGAGCTCTTGGACTCCAGGTCACATGGAATGTGAAGGCATATGTGGACATGAAGAAAGGAAGTATAGGTTATAGACATATAAGAGTAAAATCAAAGACATTGAGAGCAGAGAAGAGGAATGAGAAGCTGTGACAGAACAGAACTTTTCTGAGGAAAAAGGAGACTTAATATTCCTACAGGATCAAAAGAGGTTGGAGAGCTCCAAAAAGGATTTTTGGACACTAATGGTATGAAAAAAAAAAAAAGTGAAGTAGGGGCAATAACTCAAAATAAGGAAAAAACAACAAAACATGAACAATGCTTCCCTCAGTGAAGGCTGAAAGAAAATGGATGATATTAAAAGCAGTAATAGATGATACAGAGGACAAAAGTCTAAATGTGATGTAAAATAAAGAGAACCTGCACTGAGAAAGGCAGAAACATCAACAATATATGACTTGCATCCAGAACAGGAATTTCAGGACTTAACTGTATAGCATGTATTATCCAACTATAAAAATGAACAACAGCCCTATAAAAAGATTTGGTGAGGATGTCTTTTCCTATCTTCAAACAGCAATAAAAAGGAAATTCTGGTAGTCTTAGCTAGGCAACACCTAGGGAATACAAACTTCATCTGACAGAAGTGCTTACATAGGAGTAGGGTGCAATACAGTCCTTGCTCAAGTGTCCTTATTATACAGGCCATAACTTTTTCTTACAAGTACTCTAATTAAAAGAGGGAAAAGAAGGAAAAAATCAGACCTGCACTCTGAATTCCAAGTCTAATTACCTGAAGCAAAATCAGTACCACACTATGGATCTTTTCTCACAAAAAAAAGCATTTATTTATTCTATTATTACTGCTTTTGCTAATAGTTGCTTTTCTTAGCAGGATTTAATTATGTAGCTATAAAGAAATTGCATTAAATGTAAGTTTCAGAAAAACACAAGCATCTGTAGGATCAGGTATTTAAAGATATTTCTGAAATGAACCAGATTGTGAAGTGAGAACCTTACTTTGAGAGACTGAGCAGTGTCAGCATCAGTGTCATGGTACAGAATAACATTATTGGCCATGTCAAAGCTTTCACGCACGCCAAGGTGGTAGAACAGCGATGGTTGCTTGGAAATATCACTCATGTCCACAACTGCAACATCTGAAATGAGAGAAATGGAAAAGAAGAGAGAATGCTTAAAAAAAAAAATCTTAAAACCAATTTTATTCCTACACGGGATTTAAAACAAATTATACACACACTCTGAACAGACAAAGTCAACATTTTCAAATAAGGATCATTTTCTCATGAGAGAAGTAAATTTTACCCTTCATATAAAAGATAAGAGCCACACATGAAATTATCACAGTGTTACATTAACTGGGAGGCTGAGTTTACCAATCCCGCTTGAGATTTTGAAATCACAGCATCAAGAACGCCTCCAGTAAAAAGCGATTTTGCACTTGCTCCCAGAGGCCTGACATCATGAATACCCACAGGACAGAAGCTTCAAATATTCAGGATGGAACCTCTAAAAATAATAATGTAAATTAGAAAAATAGGGAAAACTGTGAGACAAAGTTTATTTTAAGAGGCTGATGTTTGAAGAAGGCAAATTCCTAAAGAGGAGAGAAAGAAACAACTCTGAAAATTGACTCTTAAGCTACAGGCAAGATGTTCAAGATGGGGGTGCAGCAATGAGGAAATTCAATCACAAATAGCTAGAGCAAAAATTCCACTGCTTGTTTAATGTTCCAGTCAAAAATACAAGTAAAAACATTTACATCTGTGCAAGATGAGCTATACAGAGAGCTAAAGAGAAATATCCCATATTATGCAGAACAGCTGAGATACAGACAAAAGATTCTCAGTTCACCATTTTGTTCTCATACCTAAACAGCAATGCAGGAAGAAAGGGTAACTGGAGGACACTTAATGCTGAGTTTTATTTCTTGATCCTTATGTCTTCTATATTCTTGAAAAAATTTTACTTTAAAGCTTTTTAGAGGTCTGTATCTATATGTCTGTCTGCTTTCACCACTTTGGGATAGATGGATGAATTGCAATCCAAAGTATTCATAAGAATAGAGCCCTGGCATTGAAACCACAGGGAAGTCTGAGATTCAAAACAGATTCCAGAGACTCAGTGCAGCTGGGCAGTAAATTCTACATCCCTGATGGGGTAACAGACAGTGCCTGGTACATGTGGGGAAAGACAGAATGGCAAGTCACTAGTAAACAAGAAATCTAAAAGCAGGTCTGATGGCTGTGACTCAAAGGCAGCAGCCAGCTAACCTCGGTTGCACCAAGGTTACACATCACAAGAATCAATACTCCATACTTATATGCAGTTTCTTGGAAAAGCCTGCAATGAATATATGCTCCTGTACAATTCCATCAGCCTGTTCTGACACATCACACGGAGGTCAGCCAGTCCCTCAGATTACTGTGAGACTCTTGTTAAAGCACAAGGAACATTCTGAGTCTGGAGACCTGCTTTAACACCAAAACATCACTGTTCAGGAGCAAAACCAAACAAACATAAAAAACCCCAAACCCCAAAATATCCCAAGCCCCAACAAAACACAAAAAAATCCAAATGCACTTCCCTCCCCCACCAAAGAAACAAAACCCCAGCACAAACTCATGGCATAAGAAAATCCCCTTATTCATATAAAACTTAAATCCTGCACCATCTACAGATGATCTTTCCAGTTCCAATGTTTAGCCAGCTGTCTGCATCATGGAAAGAAAGAATTCTTAGTGTACTGCACAGTGTAGTGCCATGTAAACAGAGAGACGAAGAGTAAACCCCAGCTCCATAAACTCAATAGAATCTAGATTACCTCAATATTGCAAAATCCTTTTGGAAAACATAAATTATAGACTAAATCTAAGAGAAACTAACAAGTAGATGGAGAATCAAATACCATCTAGGGAAAAAAATTAGGAGCTTGGATGGTTTTTAGTGCTTGTATAAAAATGTTTTTGGGGAATCAGAGTACTGTGAAATCAAAATCATCATCCTTGTAAGAGAGTTCAGATAATTCTTATTATTCTTATAGTGTACAGATATTGCATTTTACAATACAATGTGAGCAATGATTTGTAACAGAGTTCATTGAAACAATGCTACACACAGTTCATTGCCACATCTGGTCTACTACGGAAATTTGTCTTCTGTTGATTGCTGTTCCATAGTAATGTAAGTGATATCAAAACCACATGAAATGGATATAAGAACAGAAGTAAGCATCTCCATTTAAGAGAGTAGTTATTCATCCCTTAGATATTAACTGACACATGAAAAAAGATTTATGAGAACAGGTTTTCCTTGCTTATTCACACCTCACAAACACAGGCGTGAATAAGATTAAATAAAAATAAAACAAAATGAAGAGTAGCAGAGAAGATGTATCACAAAAATATGCATACAATTTTTAAAAAAGCCCCGGGAAGATAACTGAGTGGATTCAGTTTGAGCACAGGAGTCAAGGAATGACACAGAAGTAAATGACAGCAGACAGAGGCAGAGCATCCAAAGTGCTCCTGGCTGTGGACTAGAGCAGAGATGAGAAGCTGCATTCCTTTGGAGCTCTCCAAGCCCTTCTCCAGGAGTAACAGCAGCAGGCTTGGAGCAGGAAGGAGAAGATCTACTTACAAAGCAGCTTTATTAATGTGCTAGTGAAACGCAGCACGAGCACAGAGGGCCCCTGAAATGGATGCAAATTTGGGTGGAAAAAATATGACCAAGAGTAAACGCTTAGAAAAGCAATAGATTCCTGAGCTGCACCCATGGGTGCATGGGGTGCTGAGAGTGCAGAGCTCAGTGTTGCTCATGGCTGGCTCTAAGCACACTCCCCAGAACTACTGTTTTCAGGGGTACATCTCTCTTCTTGGAGTAAGGCAGTTTTGTGAGTCATGTAATGAAAAAAGCTAGTATGTGACACCACAAATACTTCTGTTTCAGTTATCGTATATTTTCCTCATGATTTACACTAAAAGTCTTCATTTACAGTTCTTTAAAAACAAGACATGGGGCCCTGCACTTCAACCACACATTGAGAATAGCTGATAAGAGAAGTAAGAATTTCCTTAAACTTCCAGAGACACATTAAAAGAAATAACTTTAACATTAGTATGTGCTGTGCAAATCTTGATTTACGTAGAGAAACGTAAGTCAGAGTTCATTCTCAACTCCCATCCTCCGTAACAAAAAACCCTGGTCAGTCAAATGTGCTTCTGGACTTCCCTTGAAAAATTTAGGTTCAACCTCCATTATGGGTGAAGCAAAAGCCAATGGCAATTTTTATCAAATCTCATTACGCAGGATAAATTTTATGTGATAATGAAATATTTCACACAGGTCTAAACCATCAGTGGAGAGGGTTTCCTATGTTCAGAAGGAAAGAGTGAAGGTGAAGGTACAGCCCCTCTGGAAAGAGAGAAGGCTTCCAAATGCATCCACCAGCTGCAGTGGAGGGGTTGGGATGTGCTTAACATTGCATATGACAAATTTTGAATGGTTCTGGAACATTTAATCTCATGGCTTCTTTTCTGCAGTAGCAACTCGTGTTCAAAAGAGCATACCCATAAATCTTCTCTCTCATTTCTCCTTAAGCATAGCATACACTTTCAGCTCTTTTTGTTCTCTAGTAGTTACCTGTGAAACTATTTTCATCCTGAAAATAGTTAATTTTTGTCATGAACCTAAAAACTGATCTCAATTTCTTATGTGATTGCAGTTCATTTGTCTAGGCTTTTGTTTCCACTGTAAAATGATTATGGTATGTGTATATTTGTAGTGCATTAAGGTACTACTGCTTATACAGTCTTGATTAGGTCTCTGCCTTGTTGCAGCAGATGGCACATAATTACTTTCTTATACTACAGTTTACATATTTTAACACTAGTGCATCTTATGAGAGCAGACAGAGAAGAGACAAAGAACTGTGACAACTGAAATGAAGATTAGAGATCATTAACTGTAGTAAAATAAGAGACTATGAAACTAATAAATAATTCAACATTATTAAACAGGTTAATACCAGAGGACTTATTTTTCTATCTGAAATGCACCTAAAGACATATAATTTAATGATCTAAGTAAATCACGAGTCTTCACATGGCTTTTTTATGATTTATGGCATTGTTAGCAAAATCAAAGGACAATTTTGGCATCAGCTTTTGGGATCTGTAAGTTAAAAAGTAATACACAGACAAAAATGAAGAAATAGCCTGAAATATGCTGATAGTTAAATAGAATCTAGGAGGCCTAATAGAAGAAAAAGGTCAAAAAGAGTCTGCACTGCTTTCAACTTATAATCTAAGACTCACCTCCATCCAGTCTTGTCCATGTGCAGATCAAGCCTTACTCTGTTATTTTGGATTCATCATTTTTCAGCATTTGGAACCTTTCTATACACAACAGATTTCAAAAACTCTCCCAAACTTAACGTGGTAATAGAAATCTTATTGGAGGAAAATGCAGAACTCAGCCTTTTGCTATTCACTAACACCCTGCAAATTATGAACCTTTACTTAGTATTGCATTAGTTGATTGGCTATTTGAATCATAGTCAGTAAGTAAAAAAATATGTAATTCCTTGAAAACCACTGAAGAAAACTGTCACATTTTTCAGAAGAAAAACAATACTCCTAAAGAAATTAAAAATCCTCAACTTCAGGATACGTATTAATTTTGATTTCTGCACAGCCCTTTAAAGAAGACAATACCAAAGTTTTTACAGGGAAACAATTATGGTAAAACTTGGTGTATTTGAAAATCAGTTTTCACTTAAGCTAAAACAAAAAGGGCACACCACTCAACTTTAATACACCCCATACTCCCAGAAACTGGGAAGCTCAAGGTAGTATAGCACACTTGTAATAACCACCAACAGAACTGCTGAGGTGATTTTTCAGCACAGTTTGTTATACCAGCAAACTGTCAGTGCCCTCCATTATATCCTAGGCATAAGCCAATGTTAATGTAAAAATACTGTCAACATTTGTGATGTTATGGCTCTCATAATGAATCAAGTTTCACTTAAATCTTACTGCTTTATAATCATGGCATCCTGTAAATATCTGCTTACTTTTTTCATAAAAAAATATTGTTCCAATTACAATCTAAAGCACCAAATTAAACCCAGATATTGTCTTAGAAGCTGAAAGACTTGGGAGACAAAGATAAAGCTTTTTTTAAATTTAGGTATTTCTATTCAACCTTTTCAAGTTTGCAATATTATAGAATGAACTTTGCTAACATGACTGGTTTGCTATAGGGCCAGAATTGTTAATTTTAAAAAAAACCAAACAAACAATGAATCAGTAATGATTTGTCCTGTGACATAGATTTATATATGTTATAATCACATTAAACTCCATTTTAAAAACTACTTCATATATTTCAGATTATACTTATCTTCTTGAAGATTAAAACCAAGTGCTGCACTTCTGTATAAATACTGAAATTAAAATTAACTGTAATAGCTCAGAAATTGCTTACAAAGCACCTTTAAGAAGAAGATTGTTTAATAAGCTGTAATCAATTTTTGCAAAAGAGTCCTGGAGTGGCTGGAGCTTTGACTACAAATTCCAGCCTACAGCCTACCTCAGAAAAGGAAACACAAGAATGCACACTGGATGTCTGGAACTTTTTGATGCATGGAGGGCACTTCCTTTGGAAAGGGTGTTTAGTTCACAGGCAAAAGGAAGTGATTCAAAGGGCAGGAAAAAAATAATTAAATTAGGCATGAATCCTCATATTAGTGTGGGAAAAAAGATTTCTTTCTGTTCACACAAAGTAAGCAATGAAAAAAAAAGTGACATTATCAGATTTTATTAATGACCAACCACAAATTGGAGAAAGAAGAAAACTTTAATACCAGCCAAATAATTTTTAATTCACTATTTAAAAATTATTGTTATCTTGAGAAGGTAACAGAGAGAATTCCAATTCTAGTACATTATCCATATACACACTCTGACTATAAAATGAAGCAAAATCTAAACTTAGTTATATCTCGCTTTTGACAGCTCTAATGGATTTGTTAAGTGTTCTAGGAATTCTGAAAACCTGGGCATGAAGTGGCAAAAATTCTGAAAGGTGCTTTCCCATGGTTTGTCTGTTTGCTCAGGAAAACAAAAGAACTTTTTTTAAAGTGGCAATTTCAGACTTGTGCTGTTTTATAAAAACAGAGCAACACCTCTAACCTTTGTTCTCAGACTGAGCTTTTGCCTTTTATTTAGTTGTTTGCCTTTTACTTAGTTGTGGCATTACATTTGCCACAAGGTTTATGTTATAAAGTGAATTACCAAAGAGAAAGGCCACCACACCCCAAAATGTGTCACATCTCCTCCCACCAAGCAAAATGGAAGGCAACCACATAGTGCCTAACACTTAGAAAAGCCAGCATTCTTAGAATCACAAACACGGGGGCAAAGTCAGACCTTTCTTTTGCATTTCCTCCTTTCTGTGTGTCAAATCTTGCTCTGAAAACCAGTTTCACATCCTTCCCTGTGAAACCACTCTGGTCACTGAATGTGAGTGCAGTGAGTGTTGAAGATGAACTATGTATTAACTGAGCAGCAGCAGCATTCTTGACTAAGGAAAGTTTGCTGTTAACTTGTTTAATAACTTTCCTGAAAGGACCAGGCAAATCCTGAGCTCTGCTACTTCTAGGAAACAAAAAAAAACTTTTAATTTTTCAGATGAGCCTTTCCACCACCCAGCAGCATTACTAACTGTAGAAATTCAAATGATTGCTTAACATACAACACATCAACACTGCAATGTCCCACCTCCAGAGACAATTTTGGGAACAGCTGTGTTAAGCAAAGCAGGCCAGCTGGTCTTTGTGAAAGCAGACACATCCATGTAAAGGAGGAGGAAGAGGAGGAACAGCTGACAACCAAATGTGTTTCTAACCATAGCATTTGGGTGATGTTAGAAAGTCCTTTCATGTGGCCCAGCAAGGCAGTTCCTCTTTCCTATGCACATGAAAAGTTCAGAACACTTAATCTCAATCCTCTCAGCTCCCAGGGTGAAATAATGCAGGTTTTAAACTACCAGAATGGTTAAAATGTACCAACAAAAGTTGTAGTGCTTACAGTCAGATTATAGTCTGAAAGTGGAGGTAAGAAAGCTGGAACACTTATTTTTCACGTTTAGATAACAGAAGTGGCTCATACAGCTTCCAGTGAAAGCCGTGGGAGAACTCCCAGCAGCCTGAAATGGCACAGGAATAAGCTCTTTTTGGACAGCCATGCTGCAGGTGATGAAATGTGAAGTTCAAAGAAGCAGACAACAGAACAATCCAGTGTACCAAAAACAGAGACACGTGTAGCTGGAGTTAAACTAGTGATAAATGCAACCAGCACAGTACCATGTACACAGAGCCTGACAGCATTTTAATGTACCTAAAGAATACAAACCCCATTATTTTAAATATTATTTATTTTAAATATTTCGTTGAGTCATAACTATAGATAAACTTCTTGTTCTTGACATCAGTTCTCATCTGTAATCTTCTGTCCTTTTGATTTTAAATACTAACTTTGGCAACATGTGGAAATCTTAGTCTTAGGCTATCTTAGCTACGTATGACATTATAACATTCACTGACAATTCCTATCCAGCAAAATGAAGCCACAGAGGATACAGTGAAAATCAGACAACCATCCAAAACAACAGAACAGACAAGACTGAGAGGCCAATGCTCATCTCTGGCTTTTATAATTCTGTACAAAATCCCCCTTTCCTACAAACAGCTCCACAATAGGGTTACATTCAGACCTGAACATTGCAGCCAGTAATCACATTAGTGCTGTGGTGTTACTTTACAGATACTGCCTCTTTCATCTGTCCTCTGCTACATGGAACACATACTAAAAATAGAATTAGAACATATTTTTCATGCTTCAGTGGCATTTATTGCAACCCAGGAGAAATTAGTATCTAAAACAACTCCTTTTTCTAAACCAGGACAAAATATTTGTGCCATATTTATAATTAATACATATTCCTTAATATCTAAATGTCTGTTCCAAAAATTACATCACCCAAGAAACTGCACTTTAGTTGAAAGAACAGAACAAATTACAGCAGGTGAGCAACTAGGACTTGATCTGTAACCTGAGTTCTCATTTATTTTTATGTTTTGGGGTTTTCTTATTCATTAGATATGTCATCTGAAGCTTTTCAATTCTTCTTCAATTCGGAAATTGCATATTAAGAACTATTTTGTTAAATGACAGCAAGGACTCTTCCAAAAACCTTTGACAGAAAAGGCTTTAAGAAACATTTTAAATAGAATTAAATTAATAGCAAAAGTTTCAAACAGGGCAAGATGCTGTATTAAAATAACAGGGCAATTCTACTGATCTAGAAAAGCAAAAATTGTGCCAAGAACATGCCTATGCTTATTATTTTTTTAACTGATCTTCAGGGAGAGTCTTTCAGCCTCTGCCAAATCAGACTACAATCAGCACCCACAGAACTGGCACGAGAAGAAAAGTAATGCAGTTAATGTAATACAGAGGGCATCCAAGCTCGGAATGTGTTTTTAATGCTTTTGCACGAGTATGAAGAAGAAAAATATTGTATGATTGGAAACAACTGAAAATAACCTCTCTCAGAAGATAGAATAATTTTTTTTTTTTTTTTTTTTTACAGTTGGCAGTTTAGGGAAAGAAGGAAACAAAGAACTAATCCTCAAAGAACTCTTCCTGAAATATTAAATTGCAGAAGTTAGGAAATATATAATTCACTGTAAACAGTGCATGACTAGACTTAGACATTGCTTAATATTTTCCATGACCAAGCTTTGCTTTCAGTTCTTTTTAACTCTGCCAGTCTTTGCTTCAGGTTGTTGGGTTTTGTTTGTTTCTTTTATCTTTTTAAGAGATTTAATTAAAACCAACTCAAGTCATTTTGAGACTGTATTGGAGAACTCATTTTTCTGGCCACTCATGCCAAATTAAGAACACTTACTGCTATCAAGCACCAAACCAGAAATTTGTCAGATGGGTGAGACTGTGTGGAAGTAACTCCTCTTAGCCTCATGAAATTCTGCTCGCTCCAAAGTGAAGTTATCAGCAGAGTCACGAGGGAGATGAGCCTTCATCACTGCCTTCACTGTCAGCACAGAAGAGGAAAAGTGTTGGAACCCTGGGTATTGAGAACTTTAGACTTTCTGAGCTGACAGGCACTGACCCTCAAGAAAATACTGCTTTTGACCTGAAGCTGTGGAAAAAGCTTACAAAATTGAATAGCAGAACTAAAATCATGTGTGTGTAGTTTGAATAGAAGTGTGTGATATCACATGGTGAAAAAGTAAGAATTTGAGGTTTTAAAATGTAGCAATGTATAAAAAGCAAGATGGAGATTTTAGGGCAAAAGTTTCTTTCTTCTTCATCTTCTTCATGAGTCTAAGTGGTACTTTTGTAATTAGAAAATTCTGCGTTGCAAGTCTCAATTAGGTAAAAAGTAAAAACAATTTAAGTGTCTGTTCTTAATTAGACAGTTTAGGCTTAAAAAACCCTGTAATGAAAAAAATACATTGCCATTTTTAGCTTGTTAGCTAAAAGTGCTGCAGCACTCACTGTAACACAAATAAGAACTAACAAACACCTGAGTCCGAACATGAAATACCATCTCAAATTTTTAATCCTGACTCTGGCAGAAAAAAACAAAACAAAACAAAACAAAAAAACCACAATAAAGTGGTTACATACATACAACAATTACAAAAAACCCCACCAAACTCAAAATAAAAAAAAATCATAGTTAAATAATCTATTTAATTAACTAAACCTCACACCACTATAAAAAAATCTTTTAAAAACAAACATGTATATATTAATCATCATCATAATTATCATAGAAAAGCACTTTTAGAGGCCCATTTCTCTGAGCTGTTAGAAGCCTCCTTCAGGAGATGAACTGCAGCCCAGAGGTGCCCATTTCTCTCCACTACCTATGAGAGGAGTCCAAGCAACTGCAACCACCCACACTGAAGGTGTTCAGTGCCACGACACCCCTTCCACAGAGCCTCACAGCTCTGCTTTGAAGGATTCATTAACCATTAAGGCATTTCAGTCAAGAATTATAGAATCTCAGCAGATCTTTCCCTGGACATGCTCCCACCAGTTAACCAACAAAATGGCCAATGGAGAAGGGCTATAGATCTTGTCATCAGCACTTTATTCACATTCTCTCTACCTGTGAGAGAGGAAGGACTGTCACAATTCAAACCCTCACCTGAGTTTTCCAGGGATCTCTCAAACACCTAACTCTTGCTTGAGTCCCAGTTTACAGTTGTTTGTTTTGGCACTCATTATTATACAACTGTGGGGATGACTGTTCCTTAAGAGGTGTTCTTGCCTGTACTATCTCAGCCCAGTGTCTTTACTTGCACTCATATAACCTGACTGTTTAATTACATTGAAGCATTGACTATAACTTCCTAGCCTATGGATGAAGTTTATACATGACCTAAATTTTCAGAAAAAATATCTTCAAGCCAGATATAAGCATTACATTTCCCTGCAAGACAGTCATTCATATACAAGCTAGTAATAGACTTTACCTTCTATTTTATTTAATCTTTTTTCCTTTCATACCATAGCTTGTGAGGTCCCAGAAACAACACACCCTCAAGCCTGAGGGAGTTAACTCACAGTAGTGTGAGAGGTCAAAGTCAAAAAGATAATGTCCACACACAGCCTCTGGAAACCCACACAGCACAGACCCCTTTACATAGCCTCCCTTCCTTGAAGAAGGATTGTAAAAATGTACCCATTTCTGGACCTCAGTTGCAGATCTTTAGTAACCAATCACAATCATATCAGATGGATCCTGCCAAGATCTACACACTGGTAATAAATGAATTACAAAAGTTGTGACATGCACAGGAGATCAATATTTATATCATTTCTTTGTAAAATTACACTGTTCAAGCTCCCAGGTTAGGAATTGAGAGAGATTTCATTGCTTTCATCTTAGCCTTTTCAGTGGTTTTGTGGCTCAGGCAGATGAATGCTTCTGGCTGCCTGCAACTCCTACTTCTTTCACATGATCCACTGTCTTAGAGTCTCTCTCTTATCATCCTGTTCTCTCCTTATCCATCAACCTATATTTAACTTGGCGATTTCTGGCTAAGTCAGTGCTAGCACAGTAGCAGATAGAAGCTCTGTCACTGTAGCTAATCAGTCCTGGGAGTGGTGTCAGCCACCAGCTTCACACTATCGTCCTGGAAAAGTAATTTAAGAAACTGTTAAACTAGACAACAATTAAAAGAAATAAAGGTTAAAAATTTAATTTCATGAAAACTCACTTTTTACATATCGTAGAACAAAAGACATTTGCATCTGTATCTAAAAAATCCAATTCTGACTCTACACTACGATGATACACACCTCTTATAAACATCTGCACTGAATTATAATCATATTTCATGAGTTCCAAAACAAAGTACTTACATTTAAAATTACTGCTATTTAAACCTTGTAAACATGCACCCCTCAGAAGTAAAATGGGAAAAAGACAAAGCAATTTGCTATTTCAGGTTGACATCCACCACTTGACCATGCACAGTGTAAAAAGCAAAAACTATTAATTACTACAAGTTTCAACTATTAATCACTACAAGGATAAACAGTCCTTCCTTTATATATAATGTGAAATACTCTATCACAGACTGATAAAAAGATAGATAGATAGATAGATAGATAGATAGATAGATAGATAGATAGATAGACTGGCTACCTAACTATGGTTAAAATATACTGAAGAATCTTAACATTATAATGAAATTTTTTAAACACGGCTGTGCTGAGATAGAGTAAATTTTCTTTTTTTTTTATGGCCATTTTAAACCCTATGATCTGGCCCAAAAGGAGCAGGGATGCAGATTTTAACAGATACACCTTTATATGGTTACAACCACGATTTGAGTTGCATGTCATAAAAACTTTATAGCAGGAACCACTGGAGGAGAAGCCTTACAAGAAGCAGTGCAAGTGCAGCAGTGACCCAACCTTCCCAATCCACGGGTTGTTTCACTTTTACAGTTTTCTCTCCAGCCCTGCTGGTGAGGGAGGGAGTGAGTGTGTGGTGTTTAGCTGCCTGCTGGGATTACCCCATGGGAACAGCTCACAGCAAACCAGTGACTGAGGGGTACGTGGGGAACACAGCAGGTCCCATCAGCCTCAGTGGCTGCTGAGTTGAGCAATGACACCATGACAGACAACACTGCAGGAATAAAAAGGGCATTATCATGGCTTAAGCCATGGCTTAAACTGAATGCTTGCCTGTGAAACTGAATTCCATACCTGCTTCTTCCTGCCCCACAGCTGCTGTGTGATGCTAGCCCAGTCACATAAACTGGGATTTCAGAGATGGACTTGTTGATGGTGCAGTTATTAAGATTCTGAGTTTCAGAAGGAAAAAAAAATACCCTGCTGAAACAGAAACAGTGACTTTGAAAAACAGAGCACTCATTTTAAAGGTACTTTGTAACAAACCAAATGCCTTCAGAGAGAAGAAAACTCCTAATATTTTACCTCAGTGATTCATTTTTATCATCCTATTGTACCTTATTACAATATTTCTATCATCCTATTGTACCTTAGTAGGAGTTGAACTTGAATAGTCTTTGATTCAGTATCTGCAGTCTTCCACCTGCAGAACAGCTAAGCATCTACAGAACAACCAGTATGCCTCATTCCTACCTCAAAAAGATAGGTATTTCCATTTTTCATTCAACCTTTATACACAAGTTAATAGTAAAGAAGCAGCATTTTAAGCTTCTCAGAGTATTTAAATAATCCACATTTGTGTCTTTTTTTATTCACAGATGTTAGACAAATGAAGATTCCAGAAGTTGCTATTTCTTGCTTTAAATCTATGTATCCATAACACTTAAAAAACCACTTTTCAGCCACAGATGATCTGAAAACATCTGTTCAATAATTTTCCCTGTTTATATACTCTGAGTATATTAGAAATTTTGATATAGATGCTAGACAGACATAATGACAAATGTCTCACATCATACATACTTTTCACTATGCTGAGTCATTATGAATAACACTATTTCCTAATTTTTTTCTGCCAGCCGAAGAACCTGCAAATACTACAGGACATTTTTCTGCCCTCTTCAGTATCAGAGAAGAAAAGAAATAGCAGAGTAAATTGAAAGCAGGCAGTTCACACTTGCCTGCTGCACTAGCAGCATGCCAAGGCTCACAGGACACCATTTCCACTGCAGTGCACTAGAGTGGAGCCAGCCATTGAGAGCATGCAGAAAAAACACCCCAAGCCTGAACCTAATTTGAACCTTGTCTGTCATTGGAGGGTGGTGGGTATGTGGAGTGAGAAAAGTGAACTTTATTTAAATTTTCCTGCACCTCTGCACTTCCTACACTGGGCTATCAAAGGGAATGAAGTACAGAAAAAAAAAAAAGTTACATAACTGGGTAACCTGGCATAAATTAAATTAAAGGGAGTATGATATTCAACAAGGAACGTTGTCCCTTTCTCCCTAACTGCAGTCAAATCAATTTTTAGGCCAGGGAGGTTAGATAAGCTTCAACCTTTCAGACATTTATCCAAACTAAACCATTTGAGAGTCACCCATCATTTAATGTTGAATACCTTGGCTGAGGAGCATAAAAAATCTGCTAAATCTGCACATCTCCCACAGTCACACACCAGCCAACCACATATATAAAAAAAAATAGAGAAGTAAAATTATGCTGATCTTTATCTTCTTATCAAAGAAATATAATAAGAAAAATAATCAAAATACAATGAACTAAAATAGAAAAAATATTTCAGTACACTAAAGCTCATAAGTCTGGTTTAAACTAAGACCTTTATACCTTTCTTTATTTAAAAATATAGCATATAAAAAAAGTTAGACTTTCTAAGACTGAATCTCTTATTTTTTCCCAAATATGTTTCTTAAAAAAAATATCAAGAGACATCTCCATCATTAGCACTGGGAATTTTTATGTACCAAAATGGGGTATCCCACTTCATAACTATATTATAGATTTTCTGTTTATGTTGATAGACTCCTATACTGTCATACAGGATCTACATACAGAACAGTAAGTCATGTACAGAAAAAATGTTAATTGAAGAAAGGCAGTATTATTAAAGTGCAAATGCAGATAAAGTTTAAATAAAGCCAGGGCATCATCTATGAGCCATTGCACTCACATACAGATACAGAGTCCTTGATACAATATTCCAGATGCTGGGCAGATGTGGATTCGCTCTGCTATTTTTATCTTTCCTGTAAACAGTACAAGCTTTATGTGCCAGTCTAAAAAACTGCATGTGCTACTGAAAAAATCCTTATGTAGCACTCAACGTTATAATCTAAAAAATGGGCAGATTCCATTAAAAAATGAGAGAAAACTATTTCAAGACACTATGTAGATATCTATGAAATCTAGAATTTTAGTAGAAGCCGGTCTTTCTAGAGTCATGGCCATTATCTACTTAGTCTTTAACAATCCCATATATACAGCACACTTCCAGCATGTAGATAGAGAATATTAAGCACAAACACAGACTGTTATCACAGGGGAACCTATTCCCTAAGATCTCTAGAGTCAGAGGAATATTAATATTTCCAAATGGTAATTCAGACAAAATGAATCACAAGAAATTGTGATTTTACAACAAACCCCTGAACATGGTCTCCAGCATGTAGCAGGCTGTGTCACCTCAAAAATATGGAATGGTTTAGGTTGGCAGGGACCTTAAAGATCATCCAGTTTCAACCCCTCTGACATGGGCAGAGACACCTTCCACTAAACCACGTTGCTCAAAGCCCTGTCCAGACTGGCTTTGAACAATTCCAGGAATGGGGTAGCCACAACCTCTCTGCATAACCTGTTTCAGTGTCTTACTATCCTTACAGTAATCTAAATCAGCCCTCTTTCATCTTAAAGCCATTCCCCCTTGCCCTATCACTACAGGCCTTTGTAAAAGGTCCCTCTCCAGCTCTCTTGTAGCCCCCTTTAGGTACTGCAAGGTGCTATAAAGTCTCCCCAGAGCATTTTCTTCTCCAGACTAAAGAGCCCCAGCACTCACTCTGTCTTCCTGGGAGAGGTGTTGCAGCTCTCTGATCATATTCACAGTCTCAGCATGTCCACACCCCTCCTATGTCAGAGCCCCCAGAGCTGCAGGTGGGGTCTCATCAAGCAGAGGGAGAGAATCCCTTCCCTCTCCCTGCTGGCCATGCTGCATTGGATGGCCAGTGGGGTGCTGAGCCACGTCAAGTTTCTCATCCACCAACATCCCCAGGCTAATCTGTACCTTGTCATGGTAAAAGTATGCAAGAAAGTTTAGATTTAAGATGCTAAATTCTGAATATTCATCTTTAAAATTTTCCAAAATTCCCAAGCTTATGGAAATCAGCTTGTTATTCTTCTCAGAATTTGTATTATACCATCACAGAGGCACTACTGCAAAACCAAGAATCTGAAGGGGCACTAAAAGGTAAAAAAAAATAACAAAAAATAATCAAGCTTTTTTTTTTTACTTGATCACAAGCCAGAAAGTCAAGGCAGTTTCTGGTTTTCCCAAAACAATATGAAGACTTACCTTACTTACTTAGTTTTGTTATTATAATAAGCAAAAAGCTAAGTTTATCAGTTCCACAATTCTAGTGTCAAGAAAATAAGAAATCCATCTCAACCATTTTCAGACTTCATTCTGATTGGAATACTTCTCCAACTGACAACAACCCATAACTTGTCAGTTATCTTAAGCCCCATAAACAACAGTAGTAAAAACAGTGCCTGGCTTTAAGCTTGGTAATCATGTCCTCTTTTCAAACTTTTGGTTTAAACTTGGTTTTAAAAAGACTGAAGCATACCAAACATTCATTGGCAAAGAAAATATCTGAAAGTATCTCAGTTCCATAGAAGGCAGAGCTGATGCTGATAAAAGCTGACACTGTGTGAAACAGGATTGTGCCCACAAACTCTGCTAAGCAAGGCAGCCCAGTACCAAACAGCAACACCATTGTAAACATTAGCTTTTCTCCTGCAAATTTTTATTATCTACTAAGATTAGCACAACAGCAATGACTGGTCTAGTACTGTTAGAAAGCAACACATAGACAGAATACAGCCTTGTTTTCATTTACCATTTCCCAACCCCAGTTTCACCTTGTCACTCTCCAAGCAAAGGGAAAACTACCAATGAATGTCTCCCTTAATACACAAATGAGCAGAAAGAAATTTCTTTCTTCAGCGTCTGTGAATGAAAGGCAGCAACAGAAGAGTTAATGCAGCTAGTCTTCAGCTGAGTGAAATTATTACGGGCAGATATTTTTCTGCAATAGAAAAACACCTGCAGCTTCTGTGACTAAGGCAAAGACACTTGATTCAGCACAGTTTCTTGTGGCTGATCTAGCTACTAAATAGTTGTAGCAAATTTAAAGGGAAGGACGGAGAAAGGACAGCAATCAAGTGGCAAATAATTCACTACTCCAAGTTTAAAGAAGTAACTTTCCTGTTATTTTTCCCACAATCAGTTTCATAGAATCTATCACTGGTTTTGATTTGCCTGGAGGCATCAAAGTACCACTATTCATGGAAAACACTGCCAGCACCAGGAAACTGAAAAATTTTAAAGAAGCTCATTATCATGCTGATTTACATGGAAGTTTGTTTGTTTTCCAGAACTAATGCATTTTTGGCATACACTTCAAAAGCTCTAGAAATCATGTGATAAACACTTATCATATGATAAATACTTTTCAAATTGTTGAGAGGCCTTCGACCACCGACCACCTGTGGCTGAGCTACAGTTCTGTGTCCAAAGGCTTGTTTTTCTGAACAGAAAAAAAGCTCACAAAATGCAAAGAATCCAGACACATTCCCCTCCATAACATGACACAAAATGAAAAAAGGTTATACTGAAACAGGATTTAAAAAGCACTTCAAGATTATTCTCCTTGTATTTTGCTTTAAAAAGATATTAAAGACTTTTAAAACAATTTAAGCATAGAAGCAGTATATACTAGAATACGCACAGCTATATGTGCCCAAGTTCTGCTGTGATAAACTGGAGTACTTCCCTTACTGATGGATTTAGCTGCACTATCCCACATCAGCAGAAGGCTAGGGATATAGTCCTAACATTGTCATTACTGTTTCATTACATTTCAGATTTCTGCCTGTCATCAGACCCCACTGCAGTTAGAGAAAGATTATGCTAACCAAGGCTGGGATCATATACCTTCAATATAATAAAAGTTGGGGTACATGTCTTAAAGTTGTGAATCCCACTGGGCTTTGAACTCCAAGACATAACAGCTGTTGAACTACTGACTTAGACAAAACTTTAAATGCTCTGAAGCATTACCAAAGAGTATCTGAGAAGTTCCAATTCTACCACCTTGAACACCACAACAGAATCATTGACCTCATCAGGCTGAGTACTATGAAGGATAAAAAAAGCTTGAGTTGTTTCCTATGACACAGCAATCCAGGACTTGTGTCAGAATTCATGTCTTCTCCTTGCAGACTACAGTGATGCAATTTTTGCTCCTGACATGTTTCTATAACCAGCCCAACTTCCCAGGAAAAGGTGAAGGTATTTGCAGCACTTCTGAAAGAAATGTGGGGTGAAATTATACTGTAAGACACTTTTGACCCATTGGCTGCCTCTTGAATCCCCCTGACCTCAGCGAGACAGGAGCTACGCTGTTTATATCCAGCCTGTGCCAGGGCACAGGATAAAGCAACAGCTGCAAGCCCTCTCTTGGCTCAGCCTCAGGCACCCGTGTTGCTGTTCAAAGGTAGCCTGAGGCTAAAGCAATTCACAGCCCTCGTGAAGTGCATCGCAACCAGAGCCTACTGTGTTCACAGATTTCACCTGCAAGTGGCAAACCATATTGAGGTCTTCCTAAGCAAGACACTACATCCATCTCAACTGCCAAATTTTAGCCCCATAACTCCTTTGCAGCTTCTCCTCCACGTCCATGGAAGCATCAGCATACCCTAAGTATCTCCAGAATACAGGTTTGCAGTCAGAGTTTGAATTTGAGGCTTGTGATGCTGACAAAAGATAGTGGTGTCACTGCGTGTGACCTCCACACACAGCCCCACACCCTCCCCCTTTTTGCAGTCCATGATGGATTGGAACACCAGGTGAGTACTGCAGGAGGAACTGTCTGAATGCATAATTAATGCACAGAGATGGGGGAGCCAAGATGTTCAGGATTGACTTTGGTGCACGTTGCCTGCATAAGGGTATAAAATGCTGGCAAAGGCTGGGCCAGCTGGTCTCCATGTGCTGTAAGCAGCTTCCAGGATGGAGCCCCCTCCCGGCATGGAAGCTTGCAGCCTAAAGATGGGAAACATTGACTTTTTGACAGTGAGCAAAAAACACTAAGATCCAGCCACACATGGAGATAAAATCCAAAAGCAGCTATATAGGTGCTTTTCTGCTTTGGAATGGTGAACTCTCCAAGGCTAAAGACTGTATTTTTCTAGCCAAACCTGCTTATATTATAAGCCTTTAGACATAAATTGTTGACCAAATCTGAGACTAAGTGGACCTAGCCACATCTAAACTTCTCTGAGTTTAGAAAGCAAGGGGGTCTCACTGAAGCTCATAACTGGAGAGACCATGAACCTAATGCACTATTATTTGTTTTAATAGATGACAGAGTTATTTATATACTGAATTACAGCAGTATTTGGACACTGAATTAGCAATAAATCAAATAATAATCATGCACATAACTACTGTATCTTACTTCTTGTTCCTGGCTAAAAGCCTTCTCTTGACTACTCTGACCCAAGACCATCCTGAGGAAACCAGAACATCTTGAGTTCTTGACTAGGTTTTGCACATGTCCTTACAAGTCAGAAGAGCTTTACCTCAAGGTAAACCAGGAACATTAGTTACTTTTTAACTAGCATGTGCAAGTGTAATTTAACAATTAAAAGAGCAGGGTATGATTACACTGATAAAAGAGGAGCATGACTGCAGAACATAATAGAAGCTACCACATATCTACTATAATTTGTCTATTTTATGGAAGGATGGAAATTAAAGCAATGTAATTAGCCCACATAAGCAAACATGTCCTTTATTTTTCTTTGACCTAATTTTGTGACTTCAGGTCTAAGAGAAACAATTCCTAAACCTATGAAGAAAGAATATGCTACACACAGCACAGCAAGACTGAGCAAGCATGCAATCACTGCAAAGGAGATGAGTGGCTGGGACTCACTGAAAGTCAACTTGAAATGCAAAAAGGCAGAACTGGAGATCTGCTTGCCAACATCTCACAGTCAAACAGCATTGTAAATTCCTTCAGAGCAACTTAGGAACTATATGAAAAATATGTTTGCATATAATTCTTAAAAAAAAAGAGTAACCTTTAGAATTTGCAGACTGGTATGCACAACCAGCACAGTTCTTTCCTCCTACCATAGGAAAAAAAAAAGCTTTATCACAACAACATTCACTGATACAAAGAATTCCAGAAAATGTTGCAAGTTTTATTTTAAAAAATAGATGAAACCAAAACCTTCTTAACTGCAGTGTTTTCAAGGGCCATGTGACAATAATTGGTCTTCATAACTAAGAAGACCAATCTCTTTAAGGTCTCTGCCAACCTAAACTGATTTATGACAGTAACATACAGACTTATTGGATTTTACCAGGCTTGTTACTGCCATTTAACACCAGCCTCACAGACTTAAATACAAAAGGACTACAATACTGGTATATTAAAGGGTTTTGTTGTCAGAATATTTGGCTTGATGTCACAATGCAGAGCTTTGCTTCAGGAGACACCTGAAGTCGATCTAGGTGTGCAGCAGTACACAGAGATGAAAGATCAGATCCCAACAGCTCTGGCATTTTACTAAAGCAGCACAATATCCAGCCCAGCCTCTCATCCACCACCTTCTGTTCTGAAGATGGTTGGTTTGCTTCTCTTTGTACTTTTTTATTCTGCGGTATATATATCTCTTGAGATTTAAAGCAAATGCATCCCTAGCCATTGAGTAACCTGCATGGGAAAATAAAGGAAAGAAAAGATTTTAAGTATTCCTCAGAAAAACAGCAAACCCTGCCTGCTGAAGTAAGCATCAGAGCAGTAACCCTTAACTCCACCACTACTCACTGTCACACCCAGAGGCAAAGATAAACTTCAGCAGGAAGATATGATGAAGTTTGTTTAAGAAGTTATTGCCCTCAAACGTCATTCCTGTCAGAGACTGCACTCTCTGTGGCAGAGCCAGCAAGGGAAGCTGTGCCGCCAGCTAAGCTGCAGTGTTTATCACACTGTATATTATCCTAAAGCAGTGACAAGTGTTTACTGCACCCAATACACTCAGCCTGCAGGCTAAAGAAGGTGAAGAATCCCTGCCAGGTCTGAAGTGGGGACGCTGGCCTTCCGAGGGCAGAGGGTTTCAGGGCAGGCAGCTGGGGGACAGGCAACAATGATTCCCCAACAGGTGCCAGAGCCTGAAAAGTAGGATCCAGCAAATGTATTTCCTCCTTCCCCTTTCACAGCATAACGTGAAGAAAAAGACTTCCAGGGACAAGAAATTAGGGTTAAAAGTGGTTCAACTAGGGTACAGAAGTAAGGAGGATCCATGTTTCAGTCTCTGTTTGGGCTCACTGCCAAGTCTTGGCTCTGGATGAAGACAAGTTTGCAGAGACAGGTGTCAGATCGTGCATTTTGGGGCTGCCTTATTACACAGGATATTGATTAGAGAAGTTCATATATAGCAAAACAGCAGAAATAGACTTCAGAATATTCCCCTATACTCACAAATTATCTGACAGGTTCCTGGATTGTCAGAGGAATACTCATTTATCTCAGGTCAGCATTTAGCTCTATTTCTCAGTACACCATTTTCTCTCTAGCTTGTCTTCCTTTCAGCTGATTTTCATCCTGCTGACTGTATAATTTCTAAATGCTGTGGTCAAATGGTCAAAGAACTATTCCAAGCCTCAAAACAGATTGATGCACATCCCTCATGAGGGAAAACCATGATCAGCTACAGAGACAGGATTTCAAAAACCAAAACGGGAACATGCAAAACCTGTAAAACTGTACTTTGTACACTCCTTCACTTAACACTGTAGCCAAACCTTATTGCCTGGCACTTCAGGAACTAAGATTTGATAAAGTTTTGAATAGACAAGGAAAAGCTACATTGTTTCTAACATCACCCTTCCAGAGGTACAGGTCAGACATTTGACTTTGACATTATGTTTGCTTTCTTAGCACATCCAGAACAGAAAGATCCTTTGCAGCTATGAATCATTCTACCTGAAACATCACTATAGCCAAGTCACACTCACCTTTTCACTATGTCTCTCAAGCTGTTTATGAATGCACTACAGTGCCTATAGTTTGATTTCCTTCATGGGATGATTCTGAAGAATTCTGAAAATTTTCAGTTAGCTCCTAGGCTCACTGTTCCTAAGGAAAATTGATTTTATTTTCTGCAAAAAAGCTTCACACTACTGCCCTGTGCCCAGTTTTAGTCGAAAAATATTACCTTTCTTTCTTCCCAGAGATACTGTCAATGCATGCAACCCTACTTGTTGCTCCTCTATTAGGTAGATATCATTGCCCATTTTTGAAAAACAAATTATTTTGCTGACAGCTTGTTTCTAGCACCACTGAGCAAAGAAATCTTAGATTTCTTTTACCAAGTTCTTATTTCATGACTTGTAAGTTTGCTTTCATTAAGTGCTGTAGTTCTCCTTTAGCAAAGCAGCACCTTAGAAAGCTGATTTCTTAAGATCAGGGTCATCCTGCATTACCTGCAGGTCCGCAGTACCTAACTAAAGGCATTAAGTCATGCTTCCATTCATGATAAGATTTCAAATGATGGGAAGTCAGTAATGACTACACTCAAGGAAAAACACATATACTCTGATTATGGAATTTAAGTGGGTTTGCAGCACTTTTCTCAGAGTTCTACTGAGAAACCATCTACCAGAAAACCTGCCTGTAGACAGGAAAGAGGTTTCTGTTTAGGTTTTTCATTGCACTGAAGTTTGCTGATTTTGTCACAAAAGGTACTTATAGATTCATACTGAGTAAGGTAAATAAATTTGCTTTGAAGGGGGTTGTCTAATAGCCGAGTAAAGGCTACAATTTCAGGTATAGTCAGGGAAAAAGGCTCATGGATAACATTTTTAACAAAGAGCCATCAATACTACTCACAATGAGATGCTCTTTTGGTCTTTGCTGCTCAGTCATTAAGCATTAGTAGATGGTTAAGGTTCCACTAGTAAACCAAGAGATGGCAACAGGCAAGCATCTCTTAGAGACCCCACCACAAAGCAAGAGTAATTGCTTTTCAAGGTTCTGCCCCTCAGCTACAGAAAGTAAACATACACTGTAAGAGATATCTTCATTATGGGAAACACCTGCTTAATATCTTACCCAGGCAGCAATAAAACTTCTTTAGATGTTTTTCTTTTTAAAGTGAACACACAGGAACTTCCTTACACAAAGTTCATCATGAGCCATAGGAGCGTTCACATTAAAACTTATTCTTAATGGTGTTCTTCTTAAGAACTGAATAGATGCCAGCAATCCAGGCATACATTACACAAACTAATCATGGTTGTCCCCATGGCTGATCTCAAATTGTTGCTACTGGAAAGAAATCCACAAAAAGTCTATTTTTAACAATCTCATCCAATTAGTTTTAAATTAAAAGAAAATGGATATAAGAGTGTTGAAGGTGTGTCCAGTAAAAAAGCACTTTACTATTAAAAGTGGTATTAGTGATAAAATTATCTTGGTCCAACAAGATGACTTGAATCAAAAGTCTGCATATTCAAAATTTAGGGCACATTCCTAGAGAAGAGACATTCACTTCAGAATGCAGTAATTTAAGAATCCCTTTTAAATAGCTGTTTCAGACTCTCAGTGCAATGCACAGCAGGTGTGTGTCTAATACATTAATAGCACTGTTAGTAGAAATGGAGGAATAATTTTGTGTTGATGAGTACATTATTATGCTTACCTTCAGAAGGGCTATAAGAGAGATTGCTAGGTTGTGTTTGTGTACTAAGACACACAAAGAATATATTACATACTTGTCAACCTTGCTAGCAGAGACATAACAAAAAAACTCTGACGGGGGGAAAAAAAAACAGACAAAAAAGGATGTGAGGTTCCTCAATATTTGGTTGGCTTTTTGGGATGAAATGGACTCAAAATCACATGAGAATTTAAAATAAGACTAAAGTTTTAAGAAATAGTCTTTAACCCATCTCATGAGTAAAAAAAAGTTCTTATAAAAGACGAACCTCAACATGGACTTAAAGTGTACTTTCCATCTTTGGAGTCTGTGAATTTCCGGCATTTCCTTATGCTGGCTCATACAGATAGAAGAAAAAACGTCTATCAGTATGCCAGCAAAATGTCCACATACTCACCTTGATTAGTTTATAGTACCTATTGGCTCAGAGGATTCCAGAGCTCAAAAAGCTCACAGCTCTCTCCCATAGTGCCAAACCAGCCAGGTGATTTTGAGTGGAGAAGGGACAGCAGCTTTCTTTTGAGCCATCAGACAGACACCTGTCACCAGCTGGACGCTGAACAGGGTGGGAAATATCCACAAGTCCTCCTCAGGACTTGTTCAGAGCAATACAGGATCGCTTTGTTCACATACAAGCCAATATCACTGTTCAGTCTGGAGTGAGAGTGGTGAACATGAAGCCTCTGGCCGAGCCAGATCAGAGCCTGGTGTGTCCCGCTCTAAGCTCCCCATCAGGCTGGGAACTGGAAGAGGGCTCTCATCGAAGCAGCCCAGGAGGAGCTCTGCTATTCCTTAAGACTGGGCTGGTACTGTAGGATCCACGGTCCTGCTGGAGCAACGCACCGTGGCGACTCAACGGGCTACTCTGAGCCTCAAAATCTTCCTCTCACCTTCTCCTGCTCCCTGTGCTGGACGCATTACACGAGGATCCCTTCGCACCCATCTCCCTGTCCCCACACCCCTTGCCAAGAGCCCCGCTTCCCGTCTTCTCCAGCGCCCCGTTCACGGAGCGCTCCCCGTCCCTGCCGGCCGTGTCCCCGCACGACCCGGGCAGGCGGCGCGGGGCAGGCTCGCTCTTCAGCCCCCGCCCCCCGTTCCGCCTCAGCCCAGCCCGCTCACCCGCGTCGTAGAACGCGTCCAGCACCGCCGTCTCGCCGAAGTCCAGCTCGCCGAAGTTGACGGTGCTGAGCTGGGCTCCCTCGGCCTCGCAGGCCCGCAGCAGGCACTGTCGCGCCCCGGCCTCGGGGCTCCGTGCCCCGGCGCCCGCCTTGGGCGGGTCGTTCAGCACGTACACGGCCCGCAGGCAGCGCGGCCGCGGGGCTGCCGGGGCTGCCGAGCCCACCTCGGCCTCCGCCGCCTCCGCCGGGCCCCCGGCCGCCGGCTCCGGCTCTGCTCCGGGGGGCACCGGCTCGGCGGCCGCGCTGCCGCCCGCGGGGCTCTCCATAGCGGCGTCGAGGGATGAGGGGTCGGGGGCTGCCAGCAGGTGCTCAGGCGGGGCCGCGTCCCATCGCGAACAGCTGGGCAAACCCCGCGGCGAGGCGACTCCCTCCCTCCTCCTGCCGGCCCTTCTGCCCGCGCTTCTCTTCGTTCCCGGGCGGGCACGGGGACGGGACGAGGCGAGTTGAAGGCGGCCGGCACGGAGCGGGGCTCAGCTCAGCTGGGGCACCGCCCTCCCCGACCGAGACAGCCCGGAGAGCCCAGCGCGGAGTCCGGCTCCACCCCGCCGTGCCTTCCCGGGGCAATGCGCCCGCTCCTGTCCGCGACCTCAGCGGCTCTGAGAGGGAGCGGCGCCGTCGGGGCGATCGCGCCCCGTTTATCACTCGCCCTGCCCGCCCCTCGCCGCCAGCAGCGCCCCCGCGCACCGCCCGCGGCTCCGCTGCCCGTGGAGCGAAGGCAGCTGCTGCCCGTTTGTCTTCCCGCTGCTCCAGCGCAGCTTCTCCCCTACTGAGTCCCCTGTCCAGTAGTTCACACGACTTTGACCACATTTAAACTGTGTCAGAAGTTTGGGTAATAGCTCATCTTTAACTTCCTTCTCTTTTTTTAATAATTTCCCACGATTATGACAAAATAAGCTTCTTGTAACTCTATAGCAATTCCTGGCTTCTTTATAAGAACAAAATTATTTTTTATTTTCTAACACATTTTTCTTATTAACTACACTGGTGATGGCAGCCTGGGGTTTGGCACAGCTACTGGTCCAGGCACTGGTGCATGTGCCTGGATAACTTCGTATCTCAGCCTTGTACCGCAGCTGTCAAAAGTCGCCCTGCAGAGAGCACAACCAACTAGTTGATCAAGGGAACGGTGGAAAAGCACAGTCCTCCTGCAAACTTGTGTTTGAAGTGTAAACCTATCTGGAAAGCTTTTTCATTTTATTTTCCACTCATGGTGACAGATGTAGCTTTAAACAAAAGGTGTCTTCGCCTTTTGCTGCAGTGTGAAGATTGTGTGGCTACCAGAGACAATGATTTTACGCCATGCTGTAATCATAGAAACAGAGAACTGTTGAGGTTGGAAAAGACCTCTAAGGTCATGGAGTCCAACTGTTAACGCAGCACCACCATGTTCAGCACTAAACCATATCCCCACACCCACATGTGAACACCTCCAGGGATAGTGACTCAACCACTACCCTGGACAGCCTATTACAATGCCTCACCATCCTTTCAATGAAGTAATACAACAAAAGCAACAATCAAAGGCTTACAGCATGGTATTTTCCTCTCTAGGTGTCTTTCTGTTTGGGATTAAAATTAATTTACCTATAGAATATGAGAAATGCATAGGCTTAAGTTTAATTGTAACTTGCTTACAACTTAGCATGAATAGGCCCTGCACAAAGCATTATAGGTGAACTGGAAATGAGCTCCCTTTGTCAGCATGGCTGGCTCAGCAGGGGAGGAAACAGAGAAAGACCAGATACTTCCAGATAAGGGCTGAGACCTTGGTACCTAGTAACAAAAAAGAGGATCCCAAGGTTGCACCAAGCCAGAAGATAAGAGCAGTTAATGGCCTATCCATGTGCACATGGATGAAGAATCCAGTGAGGTGTTGGAAGATTCCCAGACCATAAATTTCTATTGGATCAAGAGGTGCACATTTGGCACGTGAAGATCTTGTGCACAGACTGAAGGGGATTTCTTTGTTCAAAGTCCCTGTCCAGGTAACGCAGCTCAAGCTAAAATAAACCCAGGGATTTGATCTCTGTGACACCAGGGATTGTTGATAAGAATTGCAGTAGCCAGTATTTCTAAGAAACACTCCAATACATGGATAGCATAAGCTCTGCAGTATTCATGTTTACTTAGTGGCTCATAAGGATTTCAGAGAGAATGTGGATAAATTATTTAATAGACAAACCTAGTTCTCATTTTGGAAAGTTTGGGGCAAATAAACCTTTGGACTTGGTCCACAGGTTAGGCATGTGTAGGTGCTTTTTTGACAGAAGCACTAGAATATTAGACTTTGGAGGAATGACATGGCCACCAGAGATCCCCCCCATTCCTGGCAGATTTCCTCTTTGAGTAAAGAGGAATAGCAAGAGTAAGCTATTGTATGACACACCAAGTCTATTAGCCTTGATCCAGTAATGCACCAATTACCTGATATAATAGGAGAAAAATCGAAGTCCCCATTTAGAAGATAGTCAGTGTGCACACTGAGCCTTCCATCAATAAAAAACACTAGCACATAAGTTTATGATCCTCCCCAATACCAATCCCACTTTGTACTTTTTGAATTATAAAAAAGTTGGTTGAATAGCTGTTATTAAAACTGAAAAGTACAGTGCTGTCAAAGTTAAGGGATTATTTGCAAGGAAAGCTTCCTCTTATTCAAGAACATTCTCAGGCTTTTAGCAACTAATATGCAAGAAAATGAAATTGCAATTCAATGTGTTTAGAACAATATTTGCATGGTGTGGTGCTTTCTGTAACCTTGAAAATTGTTTTAGTGTCAATTTTCAACAAATAGGCTGGGATTGCTTAATGGGATGCTATTGAGGCATAGTAAACAAGTCTTTTGTGCCTTACAGAGATTATAGAAATTTAGGTTGTTGTGGGTCTAACACATGTCTTCAGGTTTCATTTTGTAGTTTTTATAATTTGCTACTTCTTAAAATTACTTGAGAGGTCTGTCTCTTGGTGTTGAAAGAGAGTGATAGTAGATATTTTACATGATGATAAGTAAGAAAAGAATATTTTCCCCTTGTCTTAATTTTGTCTTTTAAACAATCCTCATTATTCCTTGGACATTTTTCCTAGCAATCTATCATTTATTTTCCGTAGTTTAACCTGATGCAACTTGTTCAGAGTTTATATTCTTTCTTTCAAGCTAGAAACAAGGACCATTTTTAAATGAAAAAGCTTTGTTTTATAGACTGTGACTGTCTTTAGAATCTGTGGCTTAGTTCTAGCATGCCTGACATTTCCACTGAGCAACAGTATCTTCAGCTCTTGCAAGTCGCCTGAGTGAGAATAAATAGGAGATTCAGACTTTGGGGTATTTGAACTGTTTCTGTGCAAACCAAAAAGTGTTAAATGTAGAAGGAAAAAAGGTGAGTAATGCAATACTCTTTCCTCTTTTTGGAAAAGTGGTCCAGTAATGAGGTTATAAAAAGAGCCACTTTGCTCCTAGAGCTACCCATTTAAAAGTCCAGGCCAGAAGCAAATATTCAGCTTCTATATCACTTTCCAAGACTTTCTGCCTTTACATAGAACCCAGCCTACCAAGCACAATTTGTGAAGTCAACATTTGCTCTTTTACAGAACTGTAAAGATGACGGCACAATTTTCTCAGTCAGCACTTTACACCTGTCAAATCCACTTAGTGCAGAATATTAATTACCACTTTGGCAAAGAAAATAGATGTCCTTGAAACCACCTTTATTTTTTTATTTTTTTTTAATTTTGTAAATCCCTGAGCAGCATAACTGGGCTAAGGGGAGTAACCCACTCTTCCTTTTTCCCCCAGTGTTAAAAACTTTCAGTTCAACCTGTGAAGGAAATTTCAAACTGTAAATTTACATTAAGTTTGACTCCACAGGCAAATGTGTCACCTTTCCCCAAATGTATCTACAGCTACAGCTTCCTTTTTTTTTTTTTAAAGAAAACACAGACTAGAACTATCATAAACGTCAATCTGCAATTTCATTGCTCTCTGACATTTTCACCTATAAAGAGGCTCCTCCCATTTTATGCAGCATCAGGGAAAGCCAAACTCTCTTGGCTCAGGTAAATAGCAAATAAACCAGAAGACATTGAGGTCCATGGAGAACCTGCAGATTTGAGCTGTTGCACTGAGGTGCAAATCCACCTGGCCATGCCCTGGCAGTATTTGCTGAAGGATGCCCACCAGCACAGTGTCCATCACACCTGGTGCAGAGGTGCCTGTGCACCTCCACAGGCTCTTGGCACTGAGCACCTCAGTTATGGGCACATCTTTAGCCATGGCTACATCTCCCCTGCCCTTGTGTCCCAGGGAGAGAGCCACAGCTCAGGCAAGCAACAGCATCCTGGACTTCTCCAAGGAGCTCTGGCAGGGTAACAGTTGCCTTGCATGAACATGCATCCAAAAATCCTGAATTCTATATCCTAGATGTGAGAATTTTTTTTATATATATTGTGAATATCAGGCATTAGGGAAAATATTTGGATGTTCAGATTGTTTCCTGGCAAGCCACTGTACCAACTCTCCACAAGATAAAGCAATTTGTGGTGTTTAAACTATTCCAAGCAAACATTTTGTTAGTGGATCTTTTGGTGTTACTGCTGCTAGTGTGCTACCCCATTTATTTTCAGTCACAGTGAGCAGGTCTCCAGGTAATCCTAGAGATACTGCTGTCATGTGATGACAAGGAAGAGTTGATTTCTTTACTGAACAGGAAGTTTTTTTTCTGAAGTATGAATCCAGACTGTCTGTATGAATCCAGATATTTTCCAAGTCATTATGCAGAAACTTTACTTGCTTTTAAATAAAATTATGTGAATCCTCCTCAAGAATAATTCTCCCTAATAAACTGCTTAGATTTGTTCAAAAGTCAGATTAAAAATACTAACTCTGTATAAATGGAATCTAAGCAACAGGGATAATTCTTGAAGAAAAACTTAATGAAGATGACTTAAAAATGCCATAAAGCTTTAAAAGTTGACTTGCAGAAAAACACACCTCTTTTGCAAGGGGGAAACTTGGATGTGTCAGAGTCATGTGAAGTCATAACACCTTGGCCATCAGATTATCACTAGAACTGGGTTCAAAGATCTCAGGGATTCCTCTTGCTTTTTACTTCAGTGGACAGTGTGAGACCTCACAAACTCATTTGGCCTGATAAAGAATGAAGGCAAAGAAAGTGACTGCTGGGTCTAGGAATATAATCCCTAGCACAGCTTTCTGTTCAGACTCCCAGCTTTGCAGAGAAGAATGTTGTACACAGCATCTGCTCCTCACCACCCCTAGCAAGTGAAGGACAGAGTGACAACCTGTGTGACAGACAAGGTTAGTCAAAGGGGGATTGTTCTCTTTCTTTGCTCTCCACCTGCCTTGGAGAAAAATAACTTTATAGACACACCTTGTGTGCTCATATGCACACAGAGAAAAGTGTGACCAATTCAAAATTGGCTTTGACTCCAAATTCCTAATCTTCTTTAGTTTTTGGTACATCTGGCACCCTAATAAAAAATTCTTGCCTTTGGATTTTGTGTACTTTGGGAGCAGGGATGACTAAAGAAAACAAAGTAGAAGTAAAAAAGTATGCAGGTATTCTCAATAGCTTCCATAAAACCAGCATTTCACTTAGAGAGGAATGCCTGCATTTGAAATAATAAACCAAACCAACAGACCACCAGTAAATAACATAGAAAAGTGAAGGAATAAAAACCCACTCAACATTTCCTGAATCTCTATCAAAGCAGAACTCCCACTTTTTGTACATCTGATGGTTGGCATTTCTTTCTATCAGACAGTTCCATTGTATCAATGATGCAAGACTTGGGCACATGCATTTATAAAGTCTGCATTTATAAAAATTTTTTCTGATTTAGGTACCTGTGGCTCTCTCGACTTTCTCACTCAGTTCATGAACTAAGGAGCAAACAGCCAGCTTAGAGCCAGAAGTTAACTCAAGTTCTCTAAAATACAGTTTTTAATCAATTAGTCAACCAGTTTTCAACATATTTCATATAACTTCTAGTTTATATTTCAGATGGGAGAAAACCAAGCCAGGCCCCCATTCAGAAAGGACCTCCCTTGGACTTTGAAATTTCTGAACCCTTACTAAGATGACAAATGTTAGAGAAAACCTCAAGAAAACCTAGGGAAAAAGAAAACTTTTGGCTTAGGAGGCTGGAGTCTTCACCTGGTTGTCTATAAATTTCTCAATATTTGCATTCAAGTACAAGATATTAATAAATAACAATATAAGTCCTAGATTTCTCCACTCATACAGCATCTTGGCACGATGAATGTTTTCTCCTCTGCAGTCCTCTCCAAACCAGCAGGTCCTGAGGGTGGGAAATACACATTTCCCTAGGGAATAAGAAGAAGCTGCTTACAAGCAGCAGTTTCAAGAGGTCTGGTTTAAAATGTTTGCATGGGCAGAAGATTAAATAGTCTTACCAGGACTGATAAATTTTTTTTGTTTTCAGCTTCATCAAAGTATCTTGACTTCTTTATGTGTCATGGCTCATACCATTTTATGAAAATATTGTCAGTTTTAGCTGGTCTCAAGTTGTTTCTCACTGAGGAAACATTCATGGTAAAGACTACCTGACCGTTAATTTTTATTCCAGTCAAGCAGTTGTGTCTTCTGATTAATGAAAGCCCTACAAAATTGTGTCTGTAGCAGGGAAGACAACCAGGTCACTCCTATTGTAAAAACAATAGAGAGGACTAGAATATGTGGTTTATTTTTATTGACATTGACATGAGGATACATGGGGCTTAGAAGCTTCACAAAAGCAAAGCTTTCAGTGCTGTTTGAAAACATTTTAAGTATTTGTCATCACAATGGTTTTGCTGTTACCAGTTGGGACTGTGAATAGCAAAGGAGTTCTGAGGAGGCAAGAACTGCTTTATAATGACAAATAAAAAATCTTATCTATTATGTTGATACAAAAAAGTACTATTAAGTAATTCACCTTCATGAAGTAGCTGTGTGAACAGTCATGGGAGAAGCAGGCAGTAATATGTAGGAGCATAGCTAAGGCACCTAGCAAGACTGAGAGCAACATCAGCCTGTCTTGAAATTTCTGGCAACTATTTTCTCAGCTTGCATGTTGCTCATGCTCTGAAGGTGTAAAGTCATTAGCATTGGGTCTGACTTTAATATTTGGGCTTGGCTAGGTGGAGTTCTCAATATTTTTAATAGTAGAATCCAAATGTGTGTAACACTCAGCAGTCTGGTCCTGAAGCTCTCCTGGTTACACAGTGAGACCTACGTGTGATGCCAGACACTTTGTCTTCTCTGCTTTGTCAATTTGTATTCCGTTTATTCTTTGCTAGAGCAGTGTCCCATGCTCGAGACTATTAAAGTTGCTGCCAAATAACACGTCACTGCTGTACAGTTAGAAAATTTAATGGTCAGACACATTGTCACTCAAATGCAGTCCCTTTTCAGACATCTATCTGCCAGAATGATAGGAATCATTCCAGAAAAGTTTTAAAATGCCATAAGCAAGACCTTCAGCCCATCACTGTGTCAAATCACATTTCTGTCAAAATGCCAAAGAATTTCTTCCTGCACTTCACAGTAAAAAGCAAGTTAAATAATAACCTGCTTCCTGTTCTAATCCAACACATCTAGAAAGCAATGAGCATTCCTGACCTTTTTTTTTAGGAAGCAATACATTCTTTGCTAATAACCTTGTAATGGAAACATCTACCTCTTCTTTTTATTTGGGAAATTCCAAGTAACAGCTATTTGAGGAAAAGAGTTCTATTGCTGATAGCAGTAAGATTTCCAGAAGCAGTAGTAAAAGGTATCTTTTTTGTTACCTAACAGCCTTGTTTCTTCAAAAATTTAAATCCAATTGTAAAACTGTGAATCATTTCAGTATTGCTCTGGAGAGTTCTCAGCTATTCAAACAGCATCAAAGAAGTAGAAAATCAGGTTAGTACTTTGGCACACACAGGCACTAGGACAAACATCAGATACTATTTTTTAAATCCCCAAATGGAAAGACCAACAGCTTTCAGATTTCCATATGGCACACACACTGCTGCAGTGTGAAAACAACATGAGGAGAGTCCCACTGGCTTTCTGTTTAACAGAGGCACAGCAACACCTTGGTCCAGCCTACAAAATGATGCCAGCCAGAGCCTGCAGAAGGCAACCAGTTTACCTGAGCAGCATCACCACCTTCATTTAGGCAGAGGTTGTGGGCTGTGCCCTTAGGTGGGCAGTCGCTCTTCTCTGAGTCACAGGGGTACTGGGACATGAGGAAGGTGTCAGATTTGGGACAAGAGGAAATTTAGAGTCTGAGATTGCTGCTTTTTATAATTTTGCAGGGGAAGGCTGAGGAAGAATGAGGCCTGAGTCAGGGCACACAGAAGGTGAGTGAAATGAGGATAGGAGAATTCAGGCTTACCCCAGACTTGCACTCAGCTGGAGAGAGCACACTGGTGACATCTAGAAGCTTGGAATCAACACTTAGACGGAATCAGCCTTATTGACTTTAATATATCTCAATTAGATCGAGTCCAATATTGAAGCCTGTAGTTATTGCAGTAATGTGATATCCTTCTTGTGTTAAGAGCTCCCCAAGCACAGCTTACAGAGCTTATTTCTGAGGTGAGCAGGTTCTTCAGGTTAGAGCATCAGTTTTCCATTCCCCTGAGATCAGTGGCATACCAGGCACAACTGTGTAATCACAGCACAAAAAACCTCTACCTCTCACAAGAAACACGCCAAACATTAATTTCTTCAGCACTGGTTTTGCGGGAGTCTCAACATTTACATCACGTCTCCCCCTTCCTAGCACTTTTATTTGCTAAATAGCTGAATCTGTACTTCCAACAGTAAATTTGGCTGAGATCAGTAGATCTGGCTCCTTGAATCCAGAGCAACCAAATTATCTAGCAGTAGCATTTTCCATACAGGTGCACTTTCTTTTCTACTTATCTTTCATTAGCTGTTCTCTGTTTGGTCTGTGCTAGGAGAAAGAGCATGGTACACACATTGTGTGATTGAGCTTTCTCCTTTACTTGGTGTGCCCTTTGCAATGAAAATCATCCCCAGAAGGGGATAAACCCATAGGTAATGGGTCGTCCTGTGGCAGGGACAACTGCCCAGCTTAATTTTCACTAGCTCTGACATAAGCCCAAGTAGTGCCTTCACAAAACCCCAAACTCTTCAATCGCTGTTACCCGAGGAGGTGAAGAGCAGCCAGATGGGCCCCTTTGCTAAAAGGATGTTTGCTGTTGAGTGGCTGGGATGAAGGACACAGGGAAGGGCTTGCTGTACTGAGGAATATGATGTCCCATGCCAAATGAAAAAGCTGGGTCTGGACTCAGTGAAGTGAAGGGGTTTTACCAAGACAGTTTCAAGAACAGATGTTTCTTTAATGTCCTGACATTCAAAACTGGTTTTGAAGTCTGCTCATTCTTATCTAATTTGCTTTGGTGTTCTAATTTTCAAGTTTTCTCCTCTGAGAAACAGCCTATTAGACGTTTTAAGATCATACTGATAAATGCCAATTTTGTTTTCCTGTGATTATCATCAGCTACATTCTCCAGTTGCTTTTCCTACATGAAAAGAAGGAAGATAACAGAGGTCAAAGTCTACTTATCTGAGGGGGCTGAGAGAGATTGGTAGGCCCTGCCTCTCTATTGTAACCTTTACATTGTGTCAGGACAATAATTCTCATGAATTTAGTGATTTGTCTAGAATTATAGTTAATTATATTGCTAAAATATACTAATCACTCCAGTTCGTAGGGTAACAATTCAATAAAATTAATTTGCATCTTAAATTTTTCATCCTACAATGCTAACACATTTAAAAACATGATTTAATTTCTAATATTTTAAATAAAAGTTCTCAGGAGCATTAAGCCATTCTGTTAGTTCAGCTGTTTGTGCTGCAGCCCCTCACACTGTTCAATAGTGGAACTGTGAGCACTTCAAGGGGAACTCAGCTGCATCACTGGCTCAAGAAAAGGCTGAGGCAGCATAAAGAAGTCTCTCAAGTGTCTCTCCCTGAGGCTGCCTGTGGTTTACACTCACTACCTCTAAAAGTTTGATTGGAAATCATCTTCATTGAAAGAGAGAACGCCAAACAGCAGTGTGTGGGGTGGATGCAATAACCTTTGTTCCCTGAGCAGGAAGCAGAGGTGGGGATGGCCCAGGGCCATTCCCGGGTGGCACCGAGGCCGCTCATTCCCTGGCACCACACGGCACCGCAGCTTCCTGACGCCATTTAAACGGCGTCTTTTGCTTCCTCAGTTGGTCTTTTCCAGGGTGCTGGCACCCTCTCACCTTCATGTGTGGTGACCTGAAGAAGCTGGTAATTTTCCAAAGGCAGGGAATGGCTGGAGTGGGCAGGCTACAGCTCAGGAGAGGGAAGCAGCTGCAGAAGCTGGGAGTGAATGGGCCGGGTCACACACAACCTAATTCCTCAGGCCAGTCAGCTCAGCCTAAAGGCGCCAAGTAAAATCTAAGTTCTGACTCAAGGGTATTAACAACCATGGATACAATTACCCAATGTTTTGTGTGGGGAATTCAGCTCCACCTCTTCTGGCTCTTTTTAACTTAAGGATTGCCATGAACAGAAGTCGGTATTTGGAGGACGCTGTTGTCACAAAGCCTATGGGAATTGCTGTGCCCAGCAGCACTGCCACCCCCACATAGTTGAAAAGCCTCCTCAGTGCCAAGTTGTACAGTAGATGTTTCTACTTTAAACACAATTCCTGCCTGCTTTGGAACCACAGCTCTCCTGTATGAAAGGTATCCTTCTCACCAGCCTTCACACTTTCCTCATGAATGCATCCCTGTCCAGTTTCCAGCCCCAGGGTCCTTATTTAGAGGAGAAGCAGACACTGGAGTCCTCACACCTCTTCCTGGCCCTGCAGAGACTGCTGATCATTCCTGCAAGCAGGAGCAGTGCCCATCACCCCCACCCAGCCATTCTCTCTCCCTGGCTTGTGGTGCTTGGCGTTTGTGGGAGCCATGAGCAGCAGAGCCTCCAACCACAGCCCCCTGCAGGCCCTGGAGCAGAAACAGCCCAGACAGAGGCTGGAAGTGTCAGCACAGTTGTGGTGTGGCATGGCCAAGGAAAGCACAGGAGCAGCAGGCACCTTCAGCCACGCCAGCCCTGCAGCAGCAAACCCAGGTCTGTGCCCCAGCCCCACGCATGGGGTGTGCGGGGAAGCAGCAGCTGGACAGCCTGGGGAGAGGTGAGCAGGGGACAGCAGGGCATGCTCACACCCCAGGCAGCTCCACGAGAAGAGGAGAAAGGATTCTGTAACTTCAGCAGAGTGTGAACATCTGAGGGTGTTTTACAGTGTTGTCTCACATTGTTTCATTCGTGCAAATTTCAGTACTGACTCTCACAAAGTGTGGTGCTCATGGATACTTCATACACAAATTAGCCCCAAAAAATTACTGCAGAGAGTTTTGTTCAGTCCTTTGACCTGCTAGCATAACAAAAAATTCATCCGAACCTTTTGCTCATTCATAGATGAATTAATAAGAAAACCACAGAAGATGAAATTTTAAATACACTTTTAAGTATTTGCCATCTTACTTCCACGTGGAACTTTTAAAAAGTTCTAAGTGCTAGTATCGTAGATTAAGAAATACTTACTCCTTTTAGAATTAAAGAAGAGCAAAAAGAGAACGTAAAACTGTTTTCTTAATGACCAAAAATTTACTGAATCAAGAATTTGGATATTATCATCCAAAGGTATAAGCCTGATACTTCACACCTGACTTCTACCCATAAACAGAAGTCTGCTACAGGACTGGTATATGGATGTTAATGAAAAGTCATTTTACACAACTCTTCAAACAACAATATTTAATCATTTTCACAACAAAATCACTTTGTACCTCACCAGTGTTTTCTGATTTTCTTTAAATATAAAACCAAACACTTTTAAAAGCAGCAGTATATAGCTACACATTTAATGCATATTTGATATTATTTAGAAAGGGAGAATTGTTGTCTTATGTGAAATACTTTGCATTATTATAATTAAATGCAGCAAGAAGAGCTTGTATTTCTAGTGTCCCCTTCCAGAAAAATCAACTTGCAAAGCAGAGCATTTTCACAAGAACTTATTTAACCATCTTCTACAAAGCATGGTTTGTTAGACTTCTTAGATTTATAAAATGAGAAGTTATCATCTCAACAAGAGAAAAAAAGAAGAATGTAAATTTTTTTCTTTTGGAATCTGGTTCCAAATTAAGACTTTTGTTTTGAAAAGATGGAACACTTCTGAGATGTTTGATGTATTTCTGAGGCACAGCTCAGGAATCAATACTTTATTTACCACAGTTAGAGTAGTCTATCTCTTTGCAGGGAATTAGGAATCCAGAGAAGTTAATTTCTGGATGAATATGGCAAATGTATAACTACAAACCCAAACAGAATTCTTATTCCTTATCCCTTCATTTCCTTCTGTTCTCCTAACTCTGCTACTAACTTTACAAAAATCATGGAAGTAATGTAGAAATCCTTATTGCTGGAAAGCTATGGCAGGAGTCTCATTCTTTGTACAAAAATATTTTAATGTAGATATTTAGAAATGTTACATAAGAGCATTTCAGTGATAAAATATTTTATTAGTGTTTCTGTTTGAGTACACTGAGCAGTGTATTGCGACTTTTAAAAAAATTCTCAAGTTTCACCACCCAATCTCTAGATCTCAGACACCACTGTTACAATAGAAGCAGATGCTCTGGAAACAAGTATCTTCCCAGCAGTAAGGTTCTGTACTGCCAGCTGAGACCCATAAAGCCAGATTTGGGTATGGTGGAGTGTATATTTTATATATTTGTGCATATCAAAAAGATTATGGGAATTCTGCCAACCATATGTGAATGTGACCAGCCAACTGCATACTACATCTCACCCAGCTCCTGGCAGGCAGGGTGGTTCATGTTGGAATAGGGTGTGCTGCTGGAGCCAGCTCTAGCATTTGATGGCATGACAAGTAGATCCTTAGTATGTGGAGTTTTGTTACTTGGAAATATCACCAACATCACTTGCCCACTCACTCCATGCTATGCAAAAATATCTGTTACTTAAACACTTTATAAACTTAACAGATATTGCTGACAAGATACTGTGTGGTTAGTTAAGAACACATGAAACCACAACCAGAAAAATGTGAAATTTTGAAAGAAAGAAAGCAAACAGAAAAACTGAAGTAAGCATCAGGTTCAACAAAATGCTGAGAAGACAGTCCTGCTGCAAAAGTAGGATTATGAAGTGTATCAGTCTGTAAATGTACAATATTATATAGCAAACAATACCACATCAACAGCAAATGAAACACTGTCACACGACAGAGAACCTTGTACATGAAATAATACAACTTTTTATTCATGTTTTATAGATTACTTTTATTTAATTTTGCTTTAATAATGCATATTCTGTTCACTCTGTGCAAAATTGGGGACAGAGGTGGGTGTTTAAATCATCTAATGAAAATCAAGCGGAGATGAACATTCAGGTTGAGGGAGAGGCCTATCCAAACCAGGAAAGCTAAAAAGCCACAGCTGCTCAAGACAAAGCTGCTCTCAGCTGTGCCCTTTTGTCCTGGCACCTGGCACAAACATGCTCTCCTGAGCGAGCAGCTGAGCCCTGGGAAGGTGACCTCCTCCAGACACCGGGGACAGGAGTCATCGTGGTAGCTACATAGGGAGACCTGGCCTCAACCGGCTCCAGTCAGTGTGTGGCAAAGAAAGGCACAAATCATTGCAAAGACCAGACTTCTGTTGGTTTGTTTCCTTCTTGTAGATACATTACTGTACACAATGTAAGCTGAAGTTGTAGGGGATTCGGGGACATAAAATTGCATATTTAACAGAACTTAAAACCATAACGAAAAGTAGGCTGTTCAATCTCGAAGCAAAAATAATCCCTCCAGCCCCAACATTAACATTCATTCCTGGCTATATGAAGTACAAACATTTTAAAATCTGTGACAAAAGACAATTAAAAACCAAAAGTCAAAATCATAAAGCTTGTAAACAGATAATCTGAAATACACTTTATTTATGGAAAAATATCATCAAAATAGTACCACTATGGACTAAACTGCCTGAGTTTTCATTTCACTTAGGATCTTGAAGTAGAGAGCCTTTAGCACAAGATCAATTTCAGTCACAACTAGTGCTGCACAGCACAGCTTTGGGTAGAAATTTTGTTCTTGTTGGTATTTTTGTTGTGCTATCAAAAACTGTTGTGCTAATCCTTCAAATAAAGGGATGTTGAGGCAATTCTTAAATCATTTGGCACAAAGTTATTTTGGCTGGGGCATAAATTTGAGTCTCAGTCATGAAGAATAATGCAACATTCCACCTATCAAGTATTCACTTTGATTGAAGAGCTTTCTTTATGTCATTAACTTCCATCTAAAAACAAACAGAAGAAAAAGTATTTGATTAAGTTAGATGCTTTAGCAAACTCAGGCACAGTTGGTGCCACTTGAAAAACACATTCCCTCTTGTCCATAGGTGTCAGCTACAGGTTTTATACCACTCTTATTTCCACAATTGAATTTCCACAAATTTCGCAAACTGAAGTGCTTGTCAACTGTGTAAGATACCATTCACAGCTTCCTTCCTCAGACCATGACAAGCATAGTCATTGAATGTACTGCAAGTCCTTTCAATCTCTTTAAAATACAACTTTTACATGCCACACAGCTCACTGCCTGGCATTACTGCAGAATAAGCACTATGTCCATGCACCAGCAGCTGCACTTACAGCCAGCACAATAAACTGCACAGCTGGCAATGAGCATAGGTAGCTGAGGGACAAAAACCATTGTCTTTCTCCTACAGGGAGGGTTCTTGCTTTAGAAATGGTGGTTGCCTTCTGCAAGCATCAAGCCTGCGCCCAGGCACCTTAAAGGCTCTGAAGGTGCCACGCTTAAGAGAATGTGGCTGAAACCATCAGTAGCCCAAGCTGTACATTTGGTCCCTCTGACAGACACTGAAAACCCTAAGGCAGAGGTTCTAGATTTATTCAAACCCACATATTCCAACCTGTGTTGGACTGCACCATCATCAAGGCAGTCTTCTTGAATCCATGGACTCAGACCTGTGCTACTTCCTGCCTGTCAGAGCACTCTGAAACTAATACTACTTTTCTTTGTTAATTATCATCTTCATGTAAAGCTAACAATGCCATCTAGGCTAGCATATGAACCTCTACCAGTATAAGCAACATTTGAACTGGAGTAAAAGCATTCAGCTTTAAGATCATAACTTAAAACCCATCAGTGCAGGTCTCTGCATAAAGATGTAAAGTTATCTCTGGATAACTCTGAATAATGTGACCTGTTAGATTAAATCAAAATAGCTATTAAAAATGTTCACTGGGTTTTATCTGAATAAATTTCAGTTTTAGCTGTACAAGAATTGTGCATTATTAGAAGCCATGTTGCTACAGGGTTGAACGCATAATGTCCCGGAGCACAGAGGCAGCCCTGGAGCTTAGACATTGAGGATCTGCAGTTCTGCCACCCTTTGCCCAAGTGTTTTACAGAGGTAACAGTCCAGTGAAATTACAATTTATTTTCTATCCCTAGTTCAAAGTACAGTTGTCCTATACCATAAAAAAATGTAAAATACAATCAATACCAAACCACTTACCCAAGTACATGAAATAGAAGAGTATAGCACAGCACAGATTAGAATATAATAATTTTGTTTGGAAAGGGCCTATAATGACCCATTAGTCCATCTGCCTGCCCAAATTTAAGCATGCTGTTAAGGGCATTGTTTAAATCACTCTCCAAAACCCCCAAAAAGCAGTTTCAACATCATTCCACATCAAACCAGCGTTGTTAATGATTCCAGCAAAGGCCAAGCTCCATGAATCCCACAAGCAGGGAGGCAGGATACCTGGCAAATGGCTAAGGCAGCACAAAAACATCTAGAGCTAAGGTACAATAATAACTGTAACCCAGCAGTAACTGGGTTCTTAATCAGAGCCCCTTCTTTTATATTGCTCAGGATGCTTTAGTAAAGACAACCTAAGTCAGTCTGTAAAGCAGACATTAAAATCTTACTATATGAAATAATATTTCAAGCATATTAACACTGAGACAAGCCTACTACAAAATATAAAGCTTTGGCAGAAAGCTTTAAGTACCTTAAAAAGCTTTTAAGTAACTTAAAAAGGCAATATTTAATTTGTGACAAAATCAAACAAAACTTAGATGAAAAAATAATAATTTGAATCTTGTATTGTGTTCAATTTTTAAAAAAATTGTCTACTTGTGCTGATAAATTTTTGAATAATTATCAGGCTTTTCAATAAAAACCCAATATTGCAATATATATGACACAAACCTGCAATGCTATGAACAGAATAGGTATATCCCTTTCAGAAATATTGGTAGTTTTTGATTCATTGGCATCTAAGTATCTTAGCAGAGTTTTATGTCCCATGTCAGGCTAAATCGAACCTGCCTACACATCCCCAACATTAAAAATAATTTAAGTACCTGCAATCGTAGACGGATCTTCTTCTCTTCATCCAATTCAGAGAGCAACTGTTTAATCTCTTTTCTGTTAAAAGAATAAAAAAGAAGCTTGGGATGGAAATGACAACACTACTAAAATACAAAATATTATTTCTTGGAGACATATTTACCCCACTTCACTATTTTTTTTCCTCTGCACATCTAATTGAAGTCTGCATACTCTCGTATACTCTAGGCTATAGTAGACAAGAAGTAAAACTCACTATGGGACAGTACCCCGCCCCATCCCACATGGCGAATGACTAATACTTCCTCACAGCCCTGCATCCACAGGCTCTGCTCTGGCCTAGCTGTATCAACACCATATCAGCACCCAGTTGCCTTTTTCCACATAAAATGTAGATGTATTGACTGTTGGTGGGTTATAGGAACTGGTAACACAAATCCTGCCCATCCTATCACATACTTAAGCCACTTAAAAGCTGTTTATGCCAGCAATACAATGTAACCTTCAGCTTCATTTATAAGACTTAACGATCCCAAATACGGATTTTCTGTCATTCTTTTTTTTGGGAAAGGGAACATAGCTATGAGGAGCAGACACGTTCTCATGTTCCCACTGAGTGATCTCACCTTAGGACAGATACCAGTAGGTGGAAGCTGCCCTTGCAAGAAGGGCCGGGGAGACCAGAGGAGCAGGGTCAGCCTAAGAGGCGAGGCCGTGGGGCTTGCTGGCTACATCCAGCTTGAACCATGCCCTCCCGCATCTTCTCCCAAACTCCGCACACCTCTGTTCCGCCACAGGCTCTGCACGCTGCTTGCCCTTTTCTTTTTCCTGCCTGGGCTACACACAACTGACAATGTAAGTGAAGGTTTAGCTTCCAAAGCATTAAATATTCTCAGGAACATCAAAAGTTACATGCCAGCCCCAGTTTCTCCTAAAAAATGAGCAATTTAAAGAAAACAAAGGTGCCCAAAACTAAAATAGTAAGATTTAGGGCCATAAACACAAAGGCCTTCAGATGACCTAGTCACAATTCAATTACTACTTTTGTAACATGAGCTTCCTGGGAAAATGTGCTAACAGTCAAACAAGAAAGTAATTTAATAACTTTAGGAGGTTGTAGCAATTTGTACTACAACTATAACAAATGCACCCCTTTTATTATGATCAATGCACATGAGTTCCCAGATAGTTACTGACAAATGAAACAACATTCACTGCTCATAGCTTGCAACTTAACTTTTCTAACACCCCATAAACATCTACTTGTGTCATAACACAGGGAAAAAAAACTGGTGGATAGTGCAGGTCTTTTTTTGCAGAGGTTCTCACCCCTGAATATGTTCTGTCACATGAAAATCACTCACAAACACATAGGCCAGATGTGCAGAGTAACATCTATGAAGGCAAACTCAATCAGAAACTGCCATCACTATGCACAAATGGATCCATCCCACCTACAACTGTGATTTGCAGTACTTACTTTTGCTGGTCTTTCATGGTTTCAATGATGGTTCTTAGCTCCCTAATTTGTGTTCTGAGCTCTTCCAGGGCAGTCTGACCTTGGCTCAAGTGCTCAGTCTTTGGCTTTCCTTCAGTACCAAACAGGGAAGGGGAATTTGACCTGTGGCCTGTTGTTCCCATAGCAATTGAGTGAAATCCAGGTGATGGTGAAGGGGATAGTGATGGTTGTATATTACTGCCACTAGCCAGACCTCCTGGTTTTGGAGGTAAGGAAGTTTTGTTATCAGACACCTGCAACAAAAAGAATAACATTTAATGTCTGCAGAAAGCTTTATGAAAATCAAACCTCTAACCAATGCTAAGTATTTAACCACTCTTCAGTAATGCTGAAATTCCAACAGTCAAACATAACAGTCTTGGCAAAAGCATGATAAATATAGTGATTAGTCATCATCTTTGTATGTGTACGTCAGACGGGGTCTAGCTGTGATGCAAAAGGTCAGCAACAGTATTTCCAAGATCTCAGACCTAGTAGTGAATTAAACCAGGGACAGATGCTCAGTCTTTCTCAGATGTTTCTGAGAACATATATACATCCATGGATGTCTCCAACAGAGCACAAACTACATGGCCAAGAATCCAAGTTGTATTTTTTTGTAAATTAAATTTATAATTTCCCACCAACTATTGAATGAATCTTCCAAGTTATTTCAAAAATTACAAAATGTATTACATGCTCCCCGTAGCATTATGAAAATAGAAAAATATTCATTAGGTTCACTTGTTGGTATGATATATATAGAAAAAAAAATCCCATGATTTCAAAGTCATATTAATAATAAATAAATGTAGTCTACTGTCCTCTGTTAATCAAGGCTTCCATGAATGCCCATAACTACCAATAGCTCTTTATTCCTCCAGGAACTTGACAGAAAAACACACCATTAACCTATAACCCTGCAATCATGTGGTTAGCTAAAAACGATTCCATTCTTAACTGCGATCCAGCGCTCTGCTTAGTAGACGATGTGCACACGTATGTGCTACATAATGTAATATATGTATATAACATAATATAATGTAATATAACATTCTATACTTAGTTAGAAAATCTGAAGTTTACCACTCATACATAACCAACTGCTTCATTGCATACAGAGGACAGTGTACAAGTACAGTTCCACAATGGCAAGTAAGGGGAATGAATCTTTGCACTGTTATTTGGCAGGGCTATGTGTGCATTACATGACAGCTACCAGGCATGTTTGAAAATCTGATTTGGACAAGAGTAAGAAAAAGCACTAGGCAACCTTCCAACTCTCTTTGGAAAAGTGATAATTGAAGTTGAGTTGCAAATAGGGCAAAATACTGAGAATAAATGGTATGAAAATGGAAGGAGACACTGTAGGAGAGGAGACTGGCAGGGTGGCATTAGCTGAACAAAGCAACTGAGAGAAAAGTTTGTGATGAGATGAAAATCAGGAAAAATTATGATGGGGAGAGAAGAGCAGGATCCACCAAGTCCTGCAAAAACCAGTCTTCCCTACTATACAACCATGACTGAGCACAGAACCTGATCTGGGAAAACACTGAATTCAGGATGTGTCCTGCACAAAAAACAAGTCTGACCATAAATATAAATAAAAATGGCATGATAATCACAAGAAAGCCGAATCACTGTAGTGCCTTGAAAACTTGACACAAGGACCCGAATAATATACTTTTAACATTTTATCAATTAGTTTGTGTATCTGGGTTGAAAAGGACCTTAAAAGTCACCTAGCTCCAATCTCCCTGCCATGGGAAGGGGCACCTTTCATTAAATCAGGTTGGTCCATGCCCCATCCATCCTGGTCTTAAACATTTCAGGGATGTGGCACACATAACTTCTCTGTTCTGACACCCATTCCAGTGCCTTGCCACCCTCACAGTAAATAATTTTTTTTCCTAATATTTAATCTAAACTTACTCTCTTTCAGTTTGAAACCAGTCCATCATCCTCTCCTATCACTCCATGCTCTTGTAAATAGTCTCTCCTCCATCTTTCTTGTCAGCTCAGTTCAGGTACTGGAAGGCCACAGGTAAGTCACCTCAAAACCTTCATTTTTCCAAGCCAAACAAACCAAATTCTCTCAGCCTTTCCTCACAGGAGAGGTGCTCCATCCCTCTGATCATCTCAGTGGCCTCCTCTGGACTTGCTCCAGCAGGTTCATGTCCTTCCTGTGCTGAGACCCCAGAGCTGGCTGTAGCACTCCAGGTGGAGTCTCACCAGCACAGAGTGGGGTGTGAGTAATGTGCACCTATAAACAGATGTTTCATGGATAATAACCCCACGTATCAGTAGGTGCAAGTTTCCTTCAGACTGAGAAGAGATTCCAGGCTGAGTTCAAATCAGGATCAGGACAGCAAGGCACAACTGGAGTCACTGATCTGAGCATCTTATTCCAGAGCTTAAGTGGCTATCAGCATTAAAGCCTCAAGCAACTGTTTTCTAATAGCAGCCATCTCATTTTACAGAAACAACATCTACAGTTTGGTCATATAACTTAGAAGTGTTGGCCCAGCAGTATTCCTTGGTGCAAGTGCTCCCAGAAGAGGGAGCTACATAGCAAAACATTACCCTTATAATTTGATCACAGAAGTGCATGACTTCATCTTTCAAATACTTGTTAAACTATTAGAATGCAGTATTTTTATTATTAAGGGTATCCTTATGTAGTAAAAATAGTTTCAGCCTTTAAAGCCTGATCTGCATATTCCTTCTGCAATATTTGATTCTGCTATAGTAGTCTACCAATATACAGTATTATAGGCACAAGCCTATAAAAGGAATACAATTATACCAGTATAAAAAGTGATTATATTTGCAATTTAAATCCACATACTATTACAGTGTGTCAAAAAGTTGTATTTACTCTGCTCACAGACTCTTCTAACATAAACTCAATTTAAAGTTGCAAAAAGATAGGGTCTTTATTTCTAAAATTTATTTCCCAGCCTCTCTGATTCTGTGAAATACATTTACACAAGAAGGATTTTTTTCACAGTATGGCTATTTGACACATTTTAACAGTGCAATTCACTTTAGACTTCCCTTTCAAGCACAGAACAATATTTAGTACCCTTTATCATTTTAAGCTTCTTTAAGTGGGCAGTTGCCAGGTGACTGTTGAATTAAATTTTAAATATTTCAGTACTGCTTTTAGAAAAGAAGATGCATGTGATAAGGTTAAGCAGAGGCATTCCAATTAACTTACTTGTGATATTGTAACAGTTCTTGATTTCCTTGACACTTCAAGAGTTTTGTGAGTAATGGAAACATGTTCTTCCTTCTCATCTTCAGGACTTGGTGAGTCAAAGAAATCAGAACTTGAAAGGGATGACTGTGTAGACAAACACGCACCACAACAAAAAGAAGAAAAAGAAAAGCACAGGTATTTTCATTGTACAAGAACTTCTTCAGCTATCATTTTCAAAGTAACAATACTTAAAATCAGGACCCTTTGTCCCCCTACTCCCCCTTTTTTGCATCTTATTTTCAAAGCTAGACTGCTTTCAAAGCATTCAAGAAATAAGATATGCTTAAGAGTTGAATCCAACATTAATTTACAGCTTTGTACTGCATGATATCACAAGATGAAAGCAGCCTCCTGTCCCAGCAGGTTGCTGAGTGCTGTGCCGCGGGGATGGCAGCTCTGCCACCCCAGCTCTGTCACCGGGGTGGCTCTGCTGTGGCTCTGCTCAGAGCAGGTCTCACCTTGCTGCTCTCCAGAGGCCCCAGCCAGCGCCAGGGCACGGTGCTGGCACTGCAGGGATGCCTTGTGCATGGCCTCTTGGTACAGGTGTGAAAAGGGAGGGTTCTTTCCATCCCCTGATCCTTTCCTCATACGTGTGACAGGAGAAGGAAAATCTCTATACTGGTCTTTTGTATTTCTATACTTATCACAGCAGTCAGTTTTGAAAGCATTCTCCTTTTTTTGAATTCTATTAGTTTCTCAATAATCCTTTTTGCCTCCTTCCACTTCATTTCTCTTCAGCAACACGGACCAAGGTAACCATCAGTAGTTGCTCTCATTCTGGTATTCCAAAATGCAAAAAGCATGGAACAAACAAACCCCAAACCCCAAAGAAGAAGACATTGAAAAACTAAGCAGTGGTTTCCAAAGTATTGTTTATGAGACCAACTTGTCTAAAGACAGATATTAGAGAGTGAAATTTAAATCGCCCTTTTATTTACAACTGTGACCTTAATGAGAAGAAACACATGATAGCTCAAGGAGGGCTGTTGAAGACTGAATGGTTTATTTGTCCTCAAAATCTGGTAAATGTCTGCAAGAAACCAAGAGAAATGCTTCTTTTGGGAAACACTTTCAAAATCCTAAATACTTCGCACAAATTAGCCTATTCCAAAGATTTTTTTATACAGGATTTTTCTGGGCTCAGTCATGGCTGGCAAATAACACTTGGCAGCACCCAAATAAGGGGGTATAAACCTTAGAAGGAAGGGAATGTTTTAAACATCAGTATTCAAAACACTGGCAGCCTTTTGACAGTAATTTTCCTGATCTGCATCTCTCTGCCTCATTGTACGTGTGAAGGAATGGCTGGGTAAAAACCAAGGAACACAAGTAGGAGGGGGTGAAATTCAGAAAAAATATTTTTAAAAATAGTTTTTAAAGAAAAGGAAAATTAACTTACAGATGTGAGAGACTGGGAGGGTGGTCGCCTGCCAGTAGCTTTTGGTCTGGTTGTAGTTGGATGATTAAGCTTCTCAGCAATTGGTATTACAGAATCAAAACCTTCCAAGTCTTAAAAATAAAATAGAATCGATTTGGTTTTCTGGCAATTGTCTTCAAAGGGAAAGAATCACATTTTTTTCTAATTTCAAAGAAATGAAATCCCATTTTCCCCACTGTGTCACAGTGTTCTGCACGTATTTAGCCATTATGATGGCACTAAAAAAACCTGGAAGTCAAAGGCAGCTGTAATCCAGTCACCCTTGCCAAGAACAATTACCCTTCCATTTCAAACGCAATAAAGCAGAGGGGGAACGTGTAGAGGAGCCTTTGGCTTTGTTTTCAGCATAGTGAAAGCTAAACAACATCATGGGTTCTATGGCATGGAATAAACAGTTTCAAAATTTCCATCTGGCTACTGAAGGGGTTAGTAATTTTCTTTTTCGTGAATAACTGGAGATATAAGACTGTGCACACATTGTCTCAGGAACTGTACTGTCAGCTTTGCATTGCAGTAATTGCTCAGGAGAGTGCAGAATGAGAATGATCAAGCTGGAAGTGATCTGCAGGTTCCCAGACACCTGCAGCTGGAGGCACCATGGTTTCCAGGTGAGAGGACTATCTCCCTCCAGTAGTCCAGAGGCTATGGTAAGTAAAAGCTGCGGTAGGCTCCTGAAGCTGTACAGAGTCCAGGGAAAGCAGGTCTGCTTGAATGCTGTATCATCTCCATGGCCAGTGAAAAGCTCTGGGGAAGTGTTTACTGAATCCAGCCACGGGGTAACATGTTTATGTGAAAGAACGATGTGGAGGCTCAAGGAATACCACAGCTCATGATTACATGGATAAATCAAATGGCTTAATACCATTCATCTATTTTTATGGGTTGTATCAGTTTCACTCACCTTCATTTCAAAATGCCCTACAGCATATGTTGAGCAGGAAGGAGTCAGAAAACACACAAGAGGTACTTTAGACAAGATAAATCAAAATTCTTCAAAATTACTTTCAAATATGAATCAAATACAGGAATGATATTCATTATTCAGAGACTACTTTTCATTACACACATGTAGGAAAAAGTAACTTTTAAGTTAATAGTTCTATATACTAGGCACTTAATTTTCCAAACTATTACAGAACAATTAATCTCTGAAGATCCAGTTTTGTTGTCATATTACAACCAACAATTGTACAAAATTACACAATGGAAAACCAAATTAATTAATGGGCCTGTGCAATAAACTATATGCTCTGAAGGACATTTGAATTGATTCCAAGTACTCATGATTTGTCATCTAGAAAGTAAATGGGATAGGAGATTCCTTATTCAGCAATATCCTTCCATCTCCAGGAGATGATTTAAAAAAAAAAAAAAAAAAAAAAAAGGCGCTCTTTCAATAGCACTGAAATAGTCTAAGGTTATTCACCTCTAAATACTACTCTATTTTTGGAGTGACTCTTCCTATATATAACCAGTGACCCCACTGTCCTCTACCATGTATTTTTGTCATTGCTCTTTTTATTGACTGATGCAGCCTGTATGCAAAGGTAGGTCACCCACCCAGTCTGTCAGTGGGATTCTGGGAATCTGAAGCCTCAATTGTACCCAACATGTCAGGTGAGGCCACAGTGCTTTGAAAGTTAAAATGAGCTAATTTTAGCAGATTGCACAAAACCTATCTGGAGTCCTACAGAACCTCAGGGTATCAGGAAAGCAGAAACAGAAGGAAAAAATTTATTTTCTGGGAAAAGAAAAAGCAAGTGTAAGAGCTGGTTTCTATTAATATCCACTTTGAAGATAGCCAAAGCCATAAGATAGCCAAATGGCTTGAGATCACAAAGCAAATTAGTAATCAATATGTTAACATACTGTCTGATTTTAATTTTCACTACTGAGTTACTTTGCTAAATTGACAGGAAAAATGTAATACCACCAAAAATATACACTCCCATCTAAAAGGGTGATACTCACACACATGAGCAGAAATGGAGGCTGAAGCAATCCTTCCATTTGCCACAGCCACCCTCTCCACTTTACTGTTTTTACTATTCTTTTTCCTGAGCAAGATTTAATCCAGCTCATTTTTCAATGGCGTGTGCCAAGCCGTGCAAATACTTGCACTAAAGGAAGGATCAGTTACCAGTACCACAGGACTGATTCAAGCTGCCAAAACAGAGGGGAAGAGCACACTTCTGCTTTGGGGGGGAAGGAAACTGGCTGAAGTTATTTTGCAGGCTAGGAAAGCTCCAGTGTGACATTTCCCTCTCTCTAGTTTCCAATTCTACACAGGAGTATGAAAGGAGATGGAGTGAGGTGGGAATCAGTTTCTTATCCCAGGTAACAAACGACAGGAGAGGAGGAAACAGCCTCAAGTCGTGTCTTGAAGTTGAGTTATGGGAGGTTTAGATTGGATACTAGGAAAAACTTCTTCATTGAAAGTGTGGTCAAGCATTGGAACAGGTTGCTGTGGGAAGTGGTAGAGTCACTGCTCCTCAAGGCATTCCAAAATGTGCAAATGTGGTGCTTAGAGAGATGGTTTAGTAGTGGACTTGGCACTGCTGGGTTAATAGTTGGACTCAATGATCTTGGAGGTCTTTTCCAGCTTCAAAGATTCTATGATTCTGTAAGTGCCCACTGTCCCCTTCTCTGCTCTTACAAAAGGTGTCCACACTCATATGGAAAACAATCAATGAAAAAATAGTTTCATGAAAAAAATTAATTCAATGTGTTTCTTTGGTTTAAATAAACTAGTAAATACCTAGAGTTCTGTATTTGATCAGAACAATAAAATACTCAGGTTTAAATTGTAAAATGTATTGATAAACAGAAAGTGTATGAATTTGCATCCTTGAGACCCATAAGCATTTGCAGACATAATTTGCTCCCTGCATCTTATAAATACCATGAAAGAAGAACATTTATGTGCAAAGCTTCTATTATCAAGAAATATTGGGAATCCTATACTTTTTCCACTTCTGAAGGCATTTTTGATAGCTAGAAAAATAAACTAAAGCAGCCTAAAGCTGCACTGAATTTTAAAGAGAGTAGAACAGAGGCTATAAAGGCTCCACAGGTAGTATCTGCTGCCAAACTAGAAATCACAGCCATTCAGTTGATACTCTAAATGAAATTCTATTAAAGTGCGACGGACAACACTTGATACAACGATAAAACAGTAAATCTACTTCCAGCACTCTTATATGCCCTTTTTCTCTCCATTTGTCCTCCTTGTTCAGATGTTGTTCTTCCTTCCAAATCTTCTCTGCATCTAAGGCTATCACTACCTTCCATCTTCCAAATCCGTGGAGATACTAATTCAAGAAAATTCCCATCCAGTGATCTGGTAACTAGCAGAATGAGCAACAGAGCCACTCACAAAACTTCTGCCATGCTGTCATATATGCTGTGGATTCAGTAATTCACTCATGATGATTCTTTGATAATTTTTTGCTGGTGGAAAGCAAGGTTATACGATTCTGACTACATCAAACTCACAGAGGTCATTAAATGCAGAGATTTGATTTTAGTTTGTATTTCTGCAGCTATCAGAAATTGGAAGCTTAAATTTCCATACTAAGCAAAATGTACAGCCTTCCTGACAGGGCCCAAATGGAATGTCATTAAAAAAAAGGTCCAGTCTACTATATTCACAGTCACATTAATTGCCAGTGCAGCAACATCAGCATCCAGCAGACCTGGATTCTGCACTGGTCCAGCTTTTTCTTTGTCTGGTAATAACAAACAGTAAGGAAGATTCTATTAAACATGTAGAACATAGAGATGACACCCATCAATCAGCTCCCTAATTAAAAATAGTTGATATTTGTTCTACAAATAAACTGCTGCATTCATCATTATTACTGTCTTGCTGATCAAGATGGTAATCCATGAAGTAATTGATGAGATTGGGAGGAAAGGCACCAGCTAATTTTAACATATCAGTATAGTACATACAGTCTGGCGCATTGAGCAATCATATTTCATGAATATGAAAAAATGTTAGCTGTGCAAGAATTATCCCTGCTATCCATCCAAGCCATTTAAGAATAGAATATTTCTCCCCATTGCTATGCTCATTTGGAAATATGGTTATTTAAAGGATGATGATGATATTTTTAAAAACATGCCCAGAGCCAGGGAAACAATTATTTAGAGAAAAAGTTCAAAACTCATTAGACTTGTACCTTCCTAGAAAATGACCTTGAGTCCCTGCCTCCCAAAAGACCCCAGAAATAAAAAGTTAAGTGGTTATGCTTCCTTCCTTACTCCTTTTATCCCCTGCATTTACTATTCTGGCATAAAATGTGGCTAGGCTCTATCTTCCATTTAGGTTTTTTAGTATTTGGGCCAAGTCATTTATACATAATGATGATAGAAAGTTTTTTGAATTAGTAGAGAGATTTCACCTTGAAAACACTGAAATGAAATGTGATATATAAGAGAATCATCACTTTCAAAACGCTAATGGTGAAGTTTCACAGAACAGAAATACAGCAGGCCTGAAGGAAATGAGGTGAATTTGGCTTTCAGTTAATTTGAAGATTATGTCACAAAAGCCAGAGGTGAATTTAATTTCATAATCATCTTCGATATATTTAATAGGATGACAAAAGGCATATAAAATATTATATATACTGTCTTTAAATGCAATAATTCTTAAAGCTGTCAAATGAGACACACACTGCAGACAAAATCTTCTGCATTAGTGCCCATACAATATATAGTAGAAATTAAAAAAAGAACTCAATAATCTGAATATTAGAGGGAATTTTCAGAAGACTACAATTATTTTAACTACTTCAAGCATCCAGATTCTGCTAGTCCCTCCATGCTGAACAGCATTGTACCCTTTGAGGAATACAGCCATACTCCCAGCCAGGGTCCAGGCAGCAAATCTCACCCATAATGAATCACAGACAGCTTTTTAAGATTTGGGTAATGCAGTTTTAGGAGGAGAGCTCCCTGGCTGCAAGTTTCCTGTGTTCAGGAGTGCAACAATGATGTGCCAGGGAGGTCTGCCCACAGGGTTCTGTGCTTTGGAGTGAAACAGAACAGCTCACCTGGCTTCCCAGGACAGTGACTGGACAGCTGTGATTTGAGGACAACCTCTCCTAAAGCTTCCAATTATCATCTCCCATTTCAATCCTGACTTTTATCACTTTAATAGCTGAATGTAGAAAGCTGCCATAATGAGCTTTGCTAACCCCTTGCCAGTGCCTTCATAAGGATTTTATTTTTAACAATTTGGAACATGCCAAGAAAGAACTGAAAGGTCAAGAAAACTGAGGAGCCAGAAGAAATGGATATGCTGTTTTCAGGCACCTCAACTTGATACATATGGTGACCAATTAAAATTTCTAGTTTACTGCTTTTCTTTGGACCCCTCAGGGCAAGAGCCCTACTTAATTTACATAAAGGACCATTACCATATTCCTGATTACAATATTTACAGTCCAGAACTATGTTTATGAGAGATTTTGATTCAGTGATGTAAATATTACAACTTAAACTGTTGGGACATTCTGTTCCTTTGCTTTGCCCTATTAAAATAAGCATGAATAGCAGCATAGAAAGAGGTTAGGCAGATTTTGATCTTCATTATATGAGTCAAACTTTGCTCTCCAACCTTTATATTTACCAGTATTTTCTGATTTTCCAACTTTTATTCTGTGTTTTCAGGCAAAATAGATATAATATCTCACAGTAAAACAGCCTGTGATTTAAAGACAGATCTGCCCCATCCTACAACCTTTTACCAGAAATATTCTCCATCTTTTTCCCTAGTGTGGGCCAAATCTCATTAGATCACTTTTTCTTGCAGTCAGAGTGGCACAGCAATCACCTCTCCTGACAAATACAGCTCTAGAACAACTGCAAATTCAAGTTCAAGGAAACATGATATACTCAATATTTTTTTGTTTGTTTATTAGATATCTTCAAGAGGGTATTTTTAAATACCCTTTCAGGCAAGCTAACGCCCTTCTTGTAGGGAGGGACAGAAAAAAGAGAACAGATAATGACACGGCTTTGGCCACTACTCCATGATCCACCAGCAAATACTCTGCAGATTGAAGTCTGAGGAAATGGCAAAAAATTTGACTTGCACTAACCAGCTCCCAGGGAAGCTCTTAGAATATTTCATACCATCATTAGATGTTTCAGTAGGAATCAATGAAGGCATATGTGCCTTGTCTTAGCACTGGTGAAGATTATTAACTGCTTTCATAAATACTAAGCAAAATGTGTAAAGAGCCAGGAAAAATATTGGAAAGATGAATCCATTTGGCTCTGTGCAATTCAGTCTCTCTGCAAAGCATAGAAACTGCTTCTTGTGGGGATTAACTGATCATTTTCACAGTACATGCATTATTTTTAATTCTTTGTGGCTTATTCCTTAAATCACTTAGCTTAAATCCATATGGTTTTAAGTATTAGATGATGCCAAAGCAATCCTGCTTTGGATAGACAAGACTTGTTTCAGATTCCAGGATTCCAAAGTGTGTGTGTGTGTGTGTGTGTATGTGTAGTTAAAAGACTTAGGATTGATCCTGACTTGCAGAAATAACTCAACACCATATTTTGGAAAGCATTTGTCTTTGATGCACTGATTTGGTAGGTACACTGGTGTTTGGCCAGTGCTCAACCCACTACATCCACTAATCTATTATATGTGTTAGATGTGTCTGTCATCACACTGGCCCTCACATATAAAATTCTTTATGAAATTCAAAAGAAACACGTCACCTTAAGAAAAGTCAAGTTATGCCATAAGGCATGAATTGAAGCTGTTGAAATCAATGTAGTGCTATGTAGGAGTAACAGTTTGTAGAACAGGGTTTATTGTCAGTGGAGTTTGTTGCTTTAGAAGCATTTTAAAAGCTCAAAAAGCCACTGCCAATCCAGACCAGTTTTTTTGTTGGTAGGGATGTACCAACAGATGCAAGTAACCACTGTGATTTAACCACAGCCTTGGGCACATGACCACACATTTTCCACTGAGTGCCTCCTCAGATTCTTACTGTATGTTTGTTGTGATTTTTTTCTTCTTTCAGACTAAAAAGTTGTACTGGTATGTTTCTAAATGCTTTTGCACAATGAAATATATGCATTACACTTTGTGATGACAAAATCTATCTGCAAGAACAGGTTAATGAATCCAGAGCATTGACAAACACCACTGTAAACTGCACATCACTTTTGTCACTAAAATTTCTTATGATACATTAAATGATAATGATTTCTCATTTCAATACTATGATGCAAGATTTTCTGTCACAGTATGCTCAATTTCAACTTCTAATTAAAAAAAAAAATCTGTCATTTCCATGTAAACTTTGGCACTCTACAAAATGCTTCTTTTTGTATTTGCTTGTTATGCATTGCGAACTAAACCAAAGACAGGATAGAAAAAAAATGGAAAAAAAAAAAAAAGCCTTACCCTCATGAAATGAAGAAGAGTAAGCCATGGCAAAGAGATGTAAATAGGAAAAGTTGAATGCAACGTGTGTGGAAAGGAAAGTAAAGATATCACTGAAAACAGGGGAAAAGGAAACAGAAGAAAAAGTGAGGAAGAACGGGGAATGGTTCCTCTTAAATAATAAATTCTGAAGGCTAGTCTTCCAATGTTTTTTGTAAAGATTGTGAAAAAAAGTAAATGCATGGACAACAGAAATAAGAGCTGCCATCATATCTACAATCAGCAGTGATGTTGCTAAGCAGAACATTCTCTTGTCAGTGCAGTTTGGAAAATTGTAATTAGTACTGAATTATCATCAAGAAGCTGTGACATGTGAAGTCACAGCTCTGCTGAACATGTTAAGGAAACCAAGTCATGAGCTAATATCTACATAAAAATAACTTTATTATATATGCAACACACAGAACATTATTAACTGTATTACACATCACCTCAACCTTGCTCAAGCATTTGTGATTTTCCTGATTGGTAAAGTGGGGGCAGAATATTTTTAATGGTGTGGGGTTTTCTGGTTAGACAACACTGATCCACTGGCAGAATATTACTCAGAAAATAAATAGGAAAAAGCCATTTCCAAGGGACCTAGACACAAAATGCAAGTTTTGAATCTGGATTCCCAATTCAGATCAGCGTATTGATATTCAGTTGCTGATGGCACTACTGATTTTGTTGTTACTGATCACTTGTTTACTTTTTGAGAGATGACATATGGAAGAACCTTGTATCTTCTCCTCCCCTATCGCAGAGGTTTTGGTCTCATCAGAGTAAAAAAGATAACCAATTTAGAAATCCTTAAAATAGGCTTCAAGAATAAAGAACTGTTCACCATCCAGCATTAGTTTTGTTTGCTTTAGTAACCAAAACTGTCTCTCCATTGTTTTTGCCCATGTCTCTGCTCTGCATGACAGGAACAAGAGCTTTAGATTGGCTATAGGACTAAGAAAGTGACAGCCACTACCCAGCTTAACGTCTCTAGTGCAAAGTAGGCAGGAAGTGCTGTGGTATTCATTTTCAGTGCACAATTCACCATCAGTACTTAAGATAAGCATAGCATACAAAAGAGGGTGAGGCAACTTGCAAGTGATTGTTGCTTTTCTCCCTGTTCTCCCTGAGTGACTGGGAATGGTATTGGACCAGTGGAACAATGAAGAGGAGCCCAGTAACCAGAATGGTCATGCATCCAAGCTGCCATAAAAGCCATTTAACTTCAATTGTCTTCAAGGGCTACCAAGTCACACCTTGTCTGTCACATAGGCCCACTCTAACTTCTTGGGTAAATTTGGATCTCTGAAAAGACACCAAATTGTAGATTTAATCAAATCCATTTTGACAGGATGGATGAGCCTCACAGCCGCTGAGGTTGTCCTTCCTATAGGGCACATGACATAGGGTAAAAACCAGTAAGACCAGTAATGTTATCTGGACTCACACAGCCAGATCCACCATAGTTTTGGAATACACTGGGCAATTCCACTCACACATCCATCATCTTTTCTAATAACTCATGGAGCTGCAAGACTTCTCCAACCCATTGTTCTCTTTGTAAATAAATAAAACAAAACCATACACTTACCATAAATACATTTACATTGCACCATAAAGTGCTCTGAACTCCAAACCTCTCCTCATAGGAAAAGACATTAATCCACTCTGAATTGGTTTTCCTTATTAAGTCTTGATTTATTGCTCTGCCCTCTCTTAAAAAGCCTTTTATTTATTTGACAATATTTTACACAAGCTGTCAAAAGCAGCCTGAAAATTTATAACAGTTCTACTCTCTGGATTCCCTTTCAATTCAAAACCATAATTTATTTATTTTCTTCTTTTAACAAGTTGTCTAACAGGCTAGAATGACATGATTTGCCCTTGTAAATGCCATTCTGGTTTGACCCTATCAAGTTATACTTATTTAAGTATTCACACTATTTTATCCTTGAGCTCAATAGGTTCTCCGTGTAAGTGGTAACAGGAAAACATCAGCTAAACCCTTTGCAACACGTTGTGGTTTGGATTATGGATTCTTGCTGGCTCCTATTCTGTATGTAAAGAAAACCCCCAAAACAACCCAAATTCCTCCCTCCGCTACCCTCCTCTCCCCCTCTATGTTCTGGAAATGAACAAAAATTCCTATAAATAAGATTTCCTGCCTAACATGTTAAGAACAAAACAAGATAAAACTATAACCACCAACACTAAAAAGTACAAAACACTCTAGGCTTTTGTTCCTATAGTGATTCCAAGGAAACTAGCACAAGGAATAAAAAAGTTTACCTCCATCACACACTGGTAGTATCTGCTACCTGCACTCATAACTTTCAAGTAAGCAAAGGCTTATGTGCTTTGAAACAAATTTGTAAACATAGTTAAAAAACACTAAATGGTAGAATTTGTCTACATTTCCATACCATTCCTTTCTAATAATCTCTACAATAAAAATGTTCATGTGATTTATCAAGCTTTTAGCTTTCCATGTTTAAGTCAAACAAAAACCTGAGAAAAAAATACTACCTGCTACTCCAGAAGAACCATAGAAACAGCAGAAGCCTTACAAAAAACAGACACATGCATGCTGGAAAGCTCATAGACTATGTGAAATGCATTTAGTGTTCTGTTGTTGTGTTGCAATAACAATTCCTTTATAACCAAAAGTTCTGCTTCCAAATCTGAGGAAAAGGCGTGCTTGAAAGGATGCTATTGTACAGAAAGGCTTTACTAATAAAGCAGTCTGGGTAGACACCACCACACCAAAATGACATTTCATGCCCCGGTGAAAGGCAGCAATGCTTACACAGGCAGGATCCCGGGCTCTGCCTGTGACAAACACGGGCTCTGTGGGCACAGCTGCGAACGCGAGAGCGACAGCAGCAGCTGCTGGGCTTTCTGAGCACAGGCTGAACATGGCTCTGGGGCTCGAGCCCACTGCCCCAGGACAGCACCCACAGCCTCTCACCAAGGGCCATGCACTGCAGCACCCACCAGCAAACATCACTGCCCCTGCTTTGCCAGCTTGAGGAGGAAGAAGGGCGAGAGAAGAACGAAAAATAACCTGTTACTGCTCCTTTCCAGGTGACTTCCTGATTAAATGGTTCATGGGTCAGAAACACTAGTTCTTTACAATAGAAATTTAGACTTTTTTCCTTTTAATTGGTGTATGAAGTAAAATTGACCTGAACTGGGTTTCTGTTTCTTTGTATAGGAAAGTGCAAAGATTACTAACTGCACCAAACCCACAATCTTTTGCAGTAGCAAAACTATGGCAGCACTATTACATCAGTTAAACAAGTATGCTTTATTATTGTTGACCTTCTCACTTGCTTCAGATTTTTAAACAAAAATAACAGGAGCCTTCCTATTCAAAATATCTCTCTATTCCATATTTGCTTTTTGCTTTTAATTTTTTTTTAACAGAAAACCCCAACAAAACTATTTTAAGTAAAGTAGAAATGATCCTTTAATCCTGCAGTTAAAATTTGATATAAAAGCATTCACATTCATTGCCAATTCCTCAATCTGCCTCTTGAATCACGCAAAAGTCACTAAAAAGCAGAAACTTGTACCATAAATTTCTTAGGCAAACTGTAGAAAGCACTATAACTTACCGATGTCATTGCTTCTTTCAGAGGAGTCTTTCTCTAGAGTGCCGGATACTGTACTGCCCACTAATTCCACTTTTGGACTATCACTCCTGCATTTGGATCAAGAAGAGGAGATGTTTTATTGGGAGTTTTTGTGTGGGTTACAGTAAATTGATAGCTAACTTGCAATTAATAGTGAGAGAGCAAAGTATTCTTCCTTTGCAGCACCAGAGTAATAGCAATGTCAGCGAGAGCAATCTCTAGCAAGTCGACATGCTGTGTGGATTAACCTTATCCCATTTCTCCTTAACACCTGTCAAAAAAGCCTGTTTTAGACACCCTGGTGTCCGGAGTCATTCTTCAGATGTTCACAGCATCTCAACATGGAGGAAACCTAAGGGCAAGAGGACACTCTTCTTCTTTGTAGTTTTTTTCTAATTAATTGGCTTGCACAAAATATACCAGTGGACTACCTGGAATGCTGCAGAAAGCGAGAGAACCTCAAGCTAGCATTGTGTGTTTCAGCAGTTCCAAATATTTACTCACAAATGCAACTCCTCCAACATGTTTCTGCACTTCTGAGACTAGACTATGAATACTGTTTCTACAGTCCAAAGAACCAAGATCACCTAATTTTTCAGAAATGTCTTTTGAATAGTAAAATGTTAGGAGCTATAATACTTTATACAGAGGAGCTACTTTAAAACTAAACAGGAGATTAAAAAAAAGCAACAAAATTATCCCTACTTTGGAGAACATTCTATCCTAAAAGCATGTGAGTTTACTAAAATACTCTACCTATTGAAACAATATAAAAAATAAACAGTGTAACTCAGTATTGCACAGGTCACTCAAATCTCTGATATTTACTGTGATAACAACTGTTCAGTTAATAGAATACATTGTAATTGCCATCATTATGAGGTCACTTGATAAATACAACAGTTTTTCCACAATGACTATTCCCAGTGTAACACTATAAAAATTAAGACGCATGTAAGGTACCAAATTCCAGGATAAAAATATAGATCTGCCCCGAAACAACCCAGGCAGAGGTATACTATATAGTGCAATAATTAGCTGTTGACAGCAAAATACGTAGTGAGCTCACAAATCTTGTTGATTTTTTCATTGGTCTCTGCTTTTGGTACCATAAGCTGATGACAGATGGGCTGAACCTCAATTTAATGGCAGCAGCTTATGAGCAAAACACTAAGTGGCTGGAAACCCTATTTCTGACTTCAGGAAGGCTGTGATAAAGAGCTGAAAATCTTTATTAAAACCAGAGGAAGTCACAGATTAAGCAAATATATATCCCATTAAACCCTGTGACAAGGTGACAAGTGAACAAAAAAACAGACAATCAGATTAAAAGCAAACTAGTCCTCCACAGCTCTTAACATGGCAGGCAGTCTGCACCAGGAGGGACACAGAAGAAATTTAACACATGCATAGAAAAATGTATTAATTAGCAAGTTAATAAATAAGGGTATTTCTGAGTGATCTATCTGAACAATTATTTTCTTATTTTTCAGTCTTTAAAGTTTTCTTATATTGCTTATATATTTGTAAACCTATAAGAAGCAACATAGTTTCTTGGCTGACAGAGCAATGAGCATCTGACTGCATACTCTGTTTTGCACACATGTATTTCCCAGCAATCTGAGAGCACAATGTGAGTTGGAAGCACTCTAGGAAATGTGTGAGTATGGCTTTGGAGAGATTCTTAGAATGGCATGATTTAGGGCTGAAAGTCACAACATTTACCATTTGCCTACAAAAGATACCAAGATATATATGACAACAGCCCCACAAAAAAACCCCAACCCTGTTGTCAGAACAATCAACAGGCTCATTATGCCACTCTGCATTCATACTGTTGTGAAAGGAATGGAGCCCTCCCTTCTCATTGACAGTGTGTCCCTCTCTGCTCGTGCCCATACAGACAGACTGTCAGCTTGACCAGACAGATGATCAGCCTGAGAGAAACCCCACACTAATAGAAGTCCCACTGCAAACTGATTAATTGCCATCTGGAGCAACTCCCTGACCCATATGGCTGCACAGTTGCACAAATGCTGGTGCTAAACATAAGGGAGGCTGTGGCAATGGGGTGCCAGGACTAGGAACCCTGTCAGCAGTGGCATGGACATGGGTTGGTTTAAACTGATTGTAAAGATGCATCTTTTATAGGTGTTTATGGATTGCCTACTTGAGAAGTGACTTTTCTGTAAATTGTAGAATCATGGTATGTCTTAAGTAAGCTGTGAAACCTTTGGAACAATCTGACAGCTATTCACTGTCTCACATGGTTTTTATCTGTCCTATTGCCCTTGAAGCCCTACACTACCTCCAGTGAAGGAGGATTATATTTAAAAGGAAAAACAATCAACACTAGAAAAAGTCAGTGAGATGCAGAAGATGAAAGCCACTTATTCAGGACAGAAGAAAACCCTTTTTGGCTTAGCAGCTGCCATGGAAATCTCACGGGGCTCACTTTGTAACTACAGCAATTTCCCCCTAAGGATCATGTACTGGTTTTGGCTGGGATAGAGTTAATTTTTTTAATAGCAGCTTGCATGGTGCTATGTTTTGGATTTGTGCTGAAAACAGTGTAGATAACAAAGGGGTGTTTTCAGTATTACTGAGCTGTGCTTGCACAGAAGGCGTTTTCTGCTTCTCCTATCATCCCACCAGTGAGGAGAGTGGGAGTGGGAGTTGGGTGGGGACACAGCTGACCCCAGCTGACAGAGGGATGTCCCACACCACATGACATCATACTCAGCATTTAGAGGTGATGAAAGAAAGAAGTGAGGGATGTTTGGAGTTATGGCATTTGTTTGCCCAAGTCACCACTGCAGGTGATGAAGCTCAACTTTCTAGGGGATAGCAGAACACCTGCCTGCACATGAGAAGTAGCAACATTCTTTGTTTGCTTGCACATGCATCATTTGCTTTTCCTGTTAAACTGTCTTTGTCTCCACCCACAAGTGTTTTTACTTTTGCCCTTCTGATTCTCACCTCCAACCCACTGTGGGGGAGTGAGTGTGTGCATGGGGCTCAGCTGTCCACCAGGGTTAAACCACAACAGGTCAGCAAAAGTTCTGCTGATTCAATTTTTATTCTAATTGCTTTAGGTTTTTCAGATTTTAGAAATGGATACCAGTAGGTCTTAAAATAATTACTATCTTATTGACTGAAAGGATTTAAAAATAAAACACCTTTATTGAAGTGACTGCTTCCACGTGAAGTTCCTATTTCTTAATTATCCAAGCAAGTCAAAATATTTTCAATTTTTTCTGTGCTAGACATAGCAAAGTTTGGACAATTAAGAACATAGAAAGTTTACTGTTTAGGTATGCCTTTTGCCTTTGATAAAATGAAAATCGAAATATCTTTAAAAAATACATGGTTATTTCATACAATTTTGTACTTAGAAAAAAAGAAAACACAAGAGCAGCAAAATACCCTTCCCAAATTCTGCATGCTAAAATTTTATAGTATGTTTAAAATATTTCAGGCAAAGGATAGAACAAAAGAACAGCTACTCTATTGCATGCCTCACCAGTGAACTGAACACTAGAGTATGTATTGGTCTTTCCAAGACATCACAGAGCTAAACCTGAAGATTGTAGCAAATACTTGTATTTCCAAATATGGGCAGGTGATCAGGAGGTATGGATTGTATTTTGGAGCAACTGGGCAAGCTTGTTCATAGCCAAGTCCAAAAGAAGCTGTGGCAGTAGCACCTGGATTGAAGGGTAAGTTCTCAGAGATGTACAACTAAAGCATTTCAGTAAGATGAAACTGGGAGCACAAGGCAGGTGCCTCTTTTCCTTTTCATTTGCCTCAGATTTCTCACTAAGAGCATTTTTTTATTGAACCACATGTGGAGGAATGAAGGGGATCAATGTACAGCATTTCACTCTAACCTGTACTCTATGCCGGTGTTTAATTCACCATACTATACTTGAACTCCAATTATTCAATGGCAGCTAATTTTCCTAACAGTACAATAGTAAAAATATTTCCATGCCTATATTCTAGTTTTCCTGCAAGATGCATAGCTTGCCCCTTTTAGGCAACAGCTTTTATTCTGATTTTCATCTAACTATATTCACTATGCATGAAGGAAATCTACAGTGCACAATCCAGATGCTGATGACTAAAATATAGCCACCTGGAATTGATTAGGACTACAGTGAGGCCTTTAATTTCTGCAGCCTTTGCTCTAACAGAGAATAAATGGACTTGTGTTGGCAAGTCAAATTTCTCAATGCTCCTCAAAGTTTGTAACTGCCTCTGATAAAAAGCATCATGTAACTGCAGAGTGACAACCAACATGAGAGCATAAATACTTGACAGCATTATTCTGCAGTGCACCAGCTAAGAAAGCATTGAAGATGTGTATTTTGCTAAAGTTTGATCTAAAACGATCAAAGAAATCAGACTGACACCAGGCTGACAGTATTTGAAACGTGCATTGCCTAATGCTATTCCTAAGCACAATCCAAGCTTTTGCACTGACTTATTGCCCCAAGCTAAGATGCAATAATTTGAGGTAAACTAAGTCAAGATCAGAGTAACATTCTGATGTAGGTATTTCCCACACATTCTGCACTGTTGCAGTAACAGTAAAATTTCATCACTAGAAATGAAATAGTCATGAACAGTCTGAGACTGCTATTATTGAGAAGATAGTTATGATCCAGCCAGATGACTATAAGGATTTTCTTTTTTCTTCTTGTTCTTTAAATATGGCTTACTGTGAAATAAATTCAGACACAAACTGTAAAACCTAAATTCTTTAAATGCATGTTTTTTCCACTAATCCCAAAAGCATTAGATGGAAGGAAAGCAATACCTTGCATGAGTCACAGGCACAACTGGTCTCTCTGGTCGTCTCGGGGGCAAGGTACCAGGTCTGCTCACAGCGTTGGCTTTGGGTGGCCGAGGTTTCTTCGGAGGTATAGCAGGAACTGAAGGCTTCTGCAAGTCTACCTGTTTTTGCTCTCTCTCTGATCTTTCTTTAAATCAATCATTTCCAGAAAAAAGAACAGGGATATTATTAAGTGGAATTCATTTGCACTCACAAGTCTACATTCAAAGAAGAAATCTTCAACTGTAGGTAGACTGTATACAAAGAAAAACCTTTCCATTTCTGTTCTAAATAATTCTTTATTTGATGTATTTGCCACAAATCAGTTGTTCAACCTGCCTGGCTAGTCTGCCTACAACTCCTCAGCCAAAACACGTGTGCAGCATCTTAATGGGAATACTATTTTTTATTTTAGTTACTTACTGGTTTCTGACTGCAAAGTACAAGAATGGCAAGAAATTACATACCATATGGTACAACTTCCCATGAGCGCAACTTATATTCAATTTTAATATGAAACAATATTAATTTAGAAGGTCACAAAAATAATTATGCTAGATATTCTTAATATCTCTTGGACAAACAGAAATGCCATTTTTTGGGGGGAAAAAAGCATGTTTCAAGTGAACTACAGTTAAGTGAAAATAAAATACAAGTACAAAAATTTAACAATGTCTAGCAGGATGTAAAGCCCTCAGAAAAATCAGACCTATTATTTAGGCTTTAAGCACAGATTTATAGACTGAATTTTTCATCTTGCCAATGAAAACCTAGATCATTTGCAGAACTGATTATGCATAGTTAGGGAGTGCCACCATGCAAATATCCAATGCCAAACATACAATGCCTGTGCATTTGTAAAGTACAATACACACATGAATAACTCTTCTAAAAAGCATGCTCTAAATTCCTAATACAAAACAAAGATGTAAGCATGCTTGCCAGAGAAGGCCTGATTTTTCTTAAAGAAATGACAAAACTCTCCAAGGAATTAAAGTTCTGCTCTCTATATCCTGCTATTCCAACATCCCACTTCTCTTGACAATGCTGCCTATGATATGCCATGAATGTTACACCTCTGTACACATATAAGAGGTATTGGGAATGTTACAGGGTATTGCTTAATGGGCTCTTAATGAGAACCCGTTAATGAGGGGATCATGGAATAAATCCCCAGAAACACAATGCACATTGTGTTTGGAATAGTCAGTTAGTGACGATTGTTCACAGGCAGTATGCTTTGAGCAGATGCAGTCATCGGGTCCTGAGTAACACTGAAGCTTTTCCAGCATACTGTGTCATTTGTACACACTTAATCCTGTGACAATTTATACTGCGTCAGTGTCCAAGAATCTAAACAGTGTGAGGGACAGGCTGGGCACTGTGCCAACACACAGCTCAAAGGATGTTCCTGTGCCACCCCTGCTGTCACACCACATGAGCAATTCCTGCCACTCCCTGGTACTCCTGAAATGTAGGCACGACTCCTACAGCCTGATGTCAATGTTTAGAAAAGTTACAGATATTTACAGCCCAGGAGAGTAACATATTTAAATTTCCTCTGCTGTTTTAGCAGTCAGCTTTGTAAATCCAAAAATGGAAAGCAAAGGGTTTTATTGCTAAGATAACCACGAGAAGCAGCACACATAACCAAAAGTAACCTATGTAGAGGAAACAGCTAAAACACCTGTCAGACACTAAGATGTATATCCAGAAACTGATCTTGGTGCAAAGTCTGAAAGTTATGTCACTAAGTTATAACTGCATATTGTGTATTTAGTCATGTGCATACACATGCCTTTTAAAAGGCTGCAAGTTCAAATACTTAGATATTAAGAAATGCCATGAACAAACTTGTTTGTACAATCTAATAGTCCACTGAACGTATGAAACTTGACACCATCTTCAATTAGAGAATAGATGTAACTACTTTCCTGAGACTATTCACCATTCACAACGAATACAATGAAACCATTAAAGGTTTAATTTGCTTGTCCCTGCTCTGTGTGGTACTGTGTCCCATTTCTCACAATGTTCAAACATGGCTTTGAAGAATTTTTTCATTTCTTTGCTGCCTTGCCTGGGACTTTTGTGGCTATGATAATGGAGTGATTCATAAGCATTAATGAGTATATCTCCACAAAATCCCTTTGTGATGCAGGAAAACCACCAACCCAGCTTTCAACTGGAGAACCAAAGCAGACAGATGTCAAGAAAAAAGTACACACTAATCTGGGGTATTTTACTTGATCGAGCACCTGGGTTTTACAGAGCACTGGGCTTTATACAGCATTTCATGTATTGAGAGCAGATCTCCCCTTGACTGCGGTTGTGGCTGCATGTATTCAACAGCTCTGGATGGCTACAATTGAACAGCCTGAACTCAGCCCAGAAGCAACAACGAAAGCCTTTCCAAAATGCCTATCATCACAGTCTATCAGAGTGGAAAGCAAACATCCAAACTATGTCCTTAATGGAAACAGAGAGTAGGAAGTGAGGATGTGCTTTGGTTCTATTTCCCTCACCTCTCTGCAGAGAACAGGCAGGAAAGCACATTTCATACCTTTTTCTTCTGTTCGATTAGGAAGACATTCTGGCCTTTCAGGGGGTATCTTCTTGATTTCATGCTTTCGATCTGTGGTCCCTGTCAAAGACACAAACATTTAGAATTCTGACCAAGCCAACAAAACAGTGACATAAGATTTAATTCTACAATTTCTTGGGCTTTTTATATTCTCTGATTTGAAAATGTCTTGCTAAAATTGAACATGAATTTATATCAAATATTCGTCTGCACCATAATGACAAAAAAGTGATTGGATATTTATGTTTTCATAATCAAGTTCACAGATTCCAAACTGTGCACTCCCAAAGAATGAAGGCTCATAGACTATTCTAGGGGGGAAAAAATCGATAACTTCAGATTTTAAAATGTGGACAAATCCTTTATCATTACAGACGTAAATGAAAAGCAACTCAAAAGTGTGCAGAAACATAGCGAATAAATCAATTAACTGAGCAATGTCAAGAGAATGCCTGATAGAGCTGAATATACATAGGTTATTTGACATTAAATTAACACATCCCTCCCTGTTTTCTCCACTACTAGTAGCTGTTCACTTCCACATATTAGGAGTAGGAGAAGAGCAGTGCTGGCAGCATCCTGCATGACTATTTGCACGACAATTTTAATTGACAGCTTTTGGCCTGGAGGTGTAAAACCCTGCCCCCTTCTGCCTCTGTACTAGAGACCCTGAGACGTACAGACTTCTGCTCCTCCAAGAAATATGGGAAATTGTGGCACCAACAATGGGAAGATTTTGCAAAAATTTCCTGGCACATGCAAGATAAAATCTTCTAATCCCCATGTTATAAGAAACATTTTATTGGATACTGGCTTTGCTGCATTGGCTTAACTACTAGGTACTAATGCCATTTCAACTTAGTAGTGTTGAAAACCACTTTAGGTAACACTATTAGCATTTCAATAAAAACTACAGTAGATGAAATCCAAGAAAAGCAGAGGAGGCAGGGCAAGGAGCACAAGGCAATTTTTTGTTTCAATCTATTCTATTATATGCAGCTCTCAAGTGCATTTACATTTTCTGAATGTGCTGTTGCAACTCCCTTCTGCAGCTGGTTCCTAGAAATCAGTACTCATCAGTGGTGATCACCAGCCATTGTTTCTTTACCCAAGTGTGCTGTTGGACAGGCAATAGTACCACATATCATGTCAATAAATAATACTAAATTCTCATTTATGGTTGGACTCAACAATCTTAAGGGTTTTTCCAACATAAATGATTCTATGAAAAAGACTTCACTCCTGAGAGAAGCTGTAGCTCCAAAACAATCAAAGCCTTTCAAACCACAAGTTATGCAAAGCACAAGTCAACATATTGATAATCTTGCCCACACTAGTGTGTTCAAAAATAAAGACACATAAGTCTCTATACCTAATTACAATATGAGTAACAGCCATTATCAACACACAGAGAGACATCCTCAGGCCAAGTCTAGAACAATGAGCCTACAGCAACTGAGGAGCTCCCAGACTCAAGTTGTTCTTCCTACTCAGATTGTGACTCCCAAATTAATTAGCACCCAGGCAGGCACCATGATCCTGCCTTGGCTCCCAGGTGACAGTCACCTTCAAGGAAGCTTTGGGAAGCTCTGTATCAGCTCTCAGAGGAACTCAAGAGTATTCCCACCTTTTGGTCCGGACACAGTTGTGTTGCTTACCCCAGCTACCCCATGAAATGCCTACTGCTTTTCAATGACCATATGTAAGGAACTTGTGTTCCTAAATTCAGCTCTCCAGTTTTCAGCTTGCACTGTAAAGTAGTGCAGCACAGATGGCCCTGGCAGTTTACTGCTGTGGAGATCATAAATTTCTATCTCTACAATAATATAGACACGTCTTTAAACATATGCCACGTGTACTACAAAGACAAGTTCTAATTCTCTGCTTTGATTTTATGCTCTGCATAGAAGATGCTGACATGTAATTATTTAGGCTGCAACTGACAGTTTTAAATTTATTCATCACACTGTGACTGGTCAAATATGCAGAAGCATTACTGAAGTTGTTACCACTATCAACAGTACGACCTGATGTGGAGATGTGGTAAAATACAGTAAAATCTCAGTGAAGAAAGAATTTGACAAAGTAGAGGATGTCAGGATGGTAACAAATAGAACGGTTTTCAGCTCTAAATATGTGTCAGAAGAAACTCTTGTGCCTGGTCAGCCAGGAGTTGTCAAAGACTGAGTATGAAAAGAAAGAACTGCAATAGTCTTGTCTTTGACATAGATGGCCTTAATCAAATTGTCTGCATCCTTTTTGCAACCATTTTTCTTTCTGAAGATGGACACATTGTCCTGCTATGGTGACGCAGCTAAAGAATTTGTTATGCTCTAATTACAGCAGTATAAATTGAAATAAATACGAAGTTTTATAGAGTTTTAACAAAACATATCAGGCTTTAGCATCTGTGGTCACTAAGACGTTGTTATACAACCACCACTAGATGGCAAAGTCATACTGCTCTCACTGGACACTATTACTGATTTAAAATCAAATTTATGTTTCCTTGAGTCTCAAGACAAAGTGAAGAACAAAACAAGGGATGTCAGTAAGAAACACAAATATTTATGGTCATGATTCTGTCGTCAAAGAAATGCATGACAATTTCAAACTAGTTAAATTATAGCATATTGATTCACAGTAAATTGTATATCAGTGTAAGTTGCATTTCTACTAACAGTTTAAGTCTGTAAGAGAGGAAAATTTACTTTTTAAAGCACCAAAAGCTGGAACACATCACATTAGCAAGAAAACTATCTGGAGACCGGACGTATTTGTTTCAGTTTTTAATGTGTGCCTGCAGTGGGGGAAGCAGTAGGGCTGCTGCAGAGTATTTACAAACTGACTGGATTTAAGAGATTAAAGAATTCCAGCCACAGTTATGTCTCCACCACAACTGCAATAAATGAAAACTCTGAGTGCATCTCCTGCCTTGTGATTTGTATTTTTACATGAATGGAACTGGAATTCGGTTTCTGAGTTCAGGACTGTCAAGTGCTTAGATTCTTTAACTGTTTCTAAGTTTCATGATGAAAATAAATCATGCAGGCATTTTCAAAAATTATTATGGACAGGTTGCTTTAAAATTACAAATAGAAGTATGTTCATCTCTCAGTATCTATACACAATTCAGTATAACGTATCACAAAATCAGTTTTGCTAGCACTCATCTGTCCGGAAAACAGAATCAGCCCATTAATACATTTGCAACACCTTTATCTACATAACCATTCAGAGTAACTCCTTTTAGTTTCATACTTAGGGCTATAAAAGTATTGAAAATCAAGAATCTAGGGCCTATAATCTGGAGCAGCCAGCCAGATCCAGCATTCATGCAGATCTGCAAGACTTAGATTGCAGCTCAGAGGAGACCACTGTACGACACTATTTTATAGATATTCTAAAAAGCTCTGTGTCTCTAGAATAAATCAGATCTGTAGTGAATGCAGTTTCCTCCTGCAGGTATTATCAGACTCTACATACTGTGTTTGTACTGCAAGGACATACACACAATTGACTTCTGTCAGGGAACAAAACCAAAAAATTTTGAAAAACTGAAGTACCACACTTGCTCTGATTTAACATGATTAGGAGGCATAACAGATTATTTTGAAATGGTATAGATGGTTGACTGCAATACATTTAAAGCCCACCACAGTCTTTCAGGTTACCAACTATTTGCATTTTGATTGTGATTTATTAGTTATTGCTTAGACATCTGCTTGTCAATTTTGATATTATGAATTCTATATAAATTTGAATACACTTAATTTAGATTGAGATGTGTTCACTGAGATGTGCTGTAAAAAATCAACTGCACTTTACCTGATCCTTGTTTGATGACAGGAGCTGATGGAGGTGGTGGCTTCTTCGGTCTCTGAAATTAAATAACAGAAGAAAACAGGTTGCTTCAAAAGGCCTTTAAATCTCATTCATACAGAGGTTGAAGATAATCATAAAGTGCTTAACATTAATAATGACAAGACATGACACTACAGATCTTTCACATATTTCTCCTGAAATATCTTCATTAAAATGAATTTGAAGAGAGAAAACAGCATTGACAAAATATTATTTTTATATTTGCAATTGAATGTCCTGCTGAGGGGTTAAAAAAGTTCATTTTATGTACCTTAAGACTGGAGGAATAGATGATCTTTAATCTAATGAAGAAGTCTATTTCTTTAAAATTTAACCTTGTAAATATTCCTACCCATTTTGAAAAAAAAAAAAAAACCAAAAACCAAACCAAAACAAAGAAACTCTGAGATACATGTGGCAAAACCTGAGATATTTTCAGACTCATAAATGAGACAAAAATGTAGAATCCAGGAAATACAGCAAAGGTTGCTCTTTATTCACTTACTAGGTATATTTCGAGTTCTAGTTGTGAAAGATCAGAATTTTAGATGTTTGGTGAAATGAAACAAATTATTCCAACTAATCAATCGTTTTTATACTCCTACCTTCTCTGTTATGATGATTTTCCTGATAGATCTGTAATGACAGGACTGAGAAACATGACCACCAATGGTTCTGGCAGTACCAGAACAATTTCTCTTCACCTGCAGGCTGGGGGACTGATGGCTTTTCTTCTGTGCTGATGTGTGTGAATGCAGGCACAGCACACTGGCAGTCACCACATGTATGTTGCAATGAGTACAAGACCAAAAGGAGCATCATGCTAGATCAAATGACATACTTTATCTCTCACTTAAAAAAAAAAACCCAACCAACTATCAAGATTATTGTAAAGAAATTCTAAGCAAAAAGAATTTTTTTTCCATATGTTCATCCTTTTTTTCTGAGAATGATCTTTTTTCTTTTGCTACAGATTGATCACAATCACTTTCATTACATTGCTGGCTATGTAGTAATGTATATTGTGTTGTTGAACAAATGTGGAATAAAATGATTTTTCCAGATATGCACAGCTTTGCCAAACTTCAATCAGCCATTTAGGCTAGTATTTTCTCTCAAACTCTTATTGATCCCTGCCCTCCCTCCAATTGTTTTCTATCTATCTGCCAAAGCTTTTGAGAAAGATCAATTGCTTTGTTCACTTGCAGTAATTAGCTCAATGTCTGCCCTAGAACTCTCAGATCTTGGTCTGAGTGTTGAAAGAGAGCAAGTTTGTTGTGAAGGCTGAGTGCTTGCCACATACCTTTCCAAGGGATCTCTCTCAAATCTAGCAAATGCATTAATCTCTGAAGAAAAAAAAAAAACCAGTTTTTGCATATACAGGGTGAGACTAACATCCTGAATCTCAAAGTTGTCATCCAACAACCTTCAAGTTTCTCCTACCATCTTACCCTGACCAGATCACCTCCTGTCATCAACCTGAGAAAGCTGTGGCCAAGAACTCAGGAGATCAGAATGATCTTCCACAGCCTGGCTGCCATTGGCCATTGACCACAAACAGAATCCCTTAAACTCTCAGAGACGCCTCTACAAGAATTTGGGCAATGTGGTTTAAGGTTCAAATGCAGAAAAGTGAAGAAAAATTTGGAAAGGAAACGAGGCAGAGACAGAGAATGTCCTGTGATAGGCATTAGGAGTTCTGTTGACAATGGCTGCAGAGTGAAATAGTTGATGCTGAGGATTCAACAGTACAATGCAGTATAATTCAGTACAGTACAGGCATTTGGGGTTTTATTGTGGAGTAGTGTGAGACTGATCCCATTGAGTGACCACACATCAGCAGCACTCCCTTTGCACATCTTGGGTCTAAGTTATTATGTCCCCTGAGATGTGTCTTCCAAAGCACAAGTGCAGACAGACAAGTGACAGATTCACTACAGTCACTCCTGACTAAAACCAAAGCACTTATGTAGACAGACACAAAGGAGAAAGGGTCCTATGGTTCATTTGACAAAGTGGCTTTAACTGAAAGCTGAAGAGGGAAATAGATTGTTTCAAAAGGACAGACCAAGGTCAGAAAGGGTGTAGTGTGAAGGAGCCTTAAAAGACTCCTCAGGGAAACATGGAGAAGTGAGAAGGATTTACAAGGGTCCGTGGCTGGATGAGATAACCAAGAAGGTGATGGAGACAGACTAGAAATTAAGCCAACAGAAAGAAAACCAGGACTGGTTGGACAAGAAGAAAACAGAACTACAGAGCAGGGACAATGAGTAAAAGGGGAGAGGAAAAAAGCTGTATAAAGAAATTTGGTGTACGGATAGAAAGTAAATCCAGATGGTGATTTGGACTCAGGTAGTGAGCTCAGGGGAAAATCCTGTAATGGAGACCACCTGAGAGGTGGAGATTGGGACTAGGGAGTGAATACAAAAGGCCTGGAACAAATGGGCATGTGTGGAAAAGAGTCAGGCTTGGAAAATTGGGACTGAACAAGGAGATGGGAAGAGATCCCAAGTTTTTGTTAAACAGACAGAAGAACGACTGCAACAAATACTTTCCGACCATGGGATGGAATCCAAGGTTTCTGGATCACATCAGAAAATACCTGACAAAATCACTGGTAAAGTATTTATCTCCTTCCCTTTTAGCACTGGTTCAAGCAAAGACAGATGGTCTATAGTCCTACCAGTTACCTACTCAAGTGGACAGATCTGTGGCATTTCAAAAATTAATAAAATTTTATTCTCCACAGTTAGGGCAAGCCTAGCTGTAATTTCCAAGTGTCTGAATATCTAATTTACTCAACAAGTTATATTCAATTGTATTCTAAAAATCACTTTAAAGATACGTAATTTTTAAGTTCAAAAAGACTGAATAATTACACCACAAAACTGAATACCAGTAAGGATTTTTTTCTTCTACTCTGTCTTCAGGTTTTTGATTTCTGCCTCTTCTAGAAATCACCTTATTTTACTTTTAGGCCTAAAGCCAGGATATGCACTCTGCTGTGGAATTGCCTTTTCATCTCCCACAGTTTTTGCTGCTCTTCTCCTTTCCTTTTCAATAATTATCTTGTTATCCTCTGTGAGTTGTTTAATAGTTGCTTTATTAGGCTTTCCAAGTTATTTAATTTTTGCCTTCGGCATCCAATTTTATTGCCAAAGAGTGAAGCTGGGCATCACAGAAAGCTTACACTGCCACTGTGAAATACTCATCAAAAGCCTGATTGCAAGCTTTTAATATCCCACTGATGACTCAAAAGGTTCCTAAAAATGGAATGGACTTTTGGGGGAAGTAATCCATTACTTTATGCCAGGAAACCACAAGATTTCTGGCAAATAACAATGCCATCTTCTTCAAATAAATAGGAGCTGAAAAAATTTCTGCATAGGTTTTATACCTTCCTTTTTTTAGTAATTCTGAGAGGTAAAGAGACATGCTTCTAAGATACCAAAATCTTATTATTTTTCGAATTTCATAGTTAAAATTATTTTGTTTTGGAACAGTGCTTGACTGCTGTCCATCAGCATGCAGGTGATACTCTAAATTCATATTCCACCACAAAAACAATGGAGAAGACTAAAGAATTATGGATATTATTGCATCACATGACTCAGCCCTGGGATCTCCAGCTCTCTCTCTCAAACTTGTAGGACACAGGACAGAGGGCTTTCAGAGCAGCACAGTGGGGGTGGGATGACTGGATGGGCAAATCAAACCCTCCGAGGAAACTATAGTATGACTTTGAGTGCCACACATTCTTTTCATGGATGTTTTCTAACTCAGAATTTTTTTTCCTTTGTGTTTTTATGTTATTAGATGAGAAGAACAACTTTGTCAAAATCACTTATCTGAAAGAGGATTTCTTTCAGCTCTACATTCATTCTGTATTTTCAAGTGAAAATGAAAGAATATATTGCTTACCTCTTTTTCAAAATCTGAAGGGAGTAGCTTGACAAAGTTATCTGGAAAAACACCTCGTCTGCCATTGAGTTCTCCTTCCCACCAACCCACATCAATGCAATCCTACAAAAGAGTAAAATAAAATGAAAACTACAGTGTGCTTATGCACTAAACAGATTTTTGAGCTGAAGTACTCTCTTGCATAATGTCCTGCCTGTTTGCTAGAATATGACAATTTGCTGGAGTGCCAGGTTAACAGTGTAATCTATCAGACAAAAACTTCAATAACCACCCTGCATTCCATTATCACATGGTGCAGCTAGGAAAGAACAATGAACATGCTGTAAGAGCTCAGGACCTTGTCTGTGTCTAAAACAAAATGCTAGTTCACCATCTGATCTATTAAACAAGTCAGCATTTTGAGCATGGATGACCCTATGTGTCTCTGACTTCATTCAGCAGAAAGACAATAATTTAATTAAACATCATACAACAGAAGATAAAAAATTTCCAACACTTTCCCATACTTATTTCCCATACTTTCAAAAAAAGTTTGACACATTGGAATTACTGAATTCTATCTCACTCCAATTAATAAGGCATCATACACCTGATTAATATCAGGCATCACCATTTTCTGTAGCATTTCTGAACAGTACAATGCAGAGTGCATAGCAAAATAATGTACAGATAAATAAGTGACTAAGTAACATCAGTGAGTCTAAATAATAAAAAAATAGCAGTCATTTTTGTTACGAATAATAATATTAACAGAAGCCACAACATTTTAGAGAAGGTTAAAAATTTTCCCCAAGTCCTCAGTGCTCCATATTCACTTTTGTGTGTGTGTGTGTGTGTTTGCTACATAGAACATTTCCTGTTGAGATTTTCCACATTATTTTTCCTGAAAGCTCAAGCTGAAACAGCTCAGCTGTTTTCCAAAACACAATTACAGGAAAGTCACCCATTGTCTGCTCAATCTTAAAACCACTTCAGCCAATTTTTGCAGTTGGCTCAACATCAGGCCTGCCAACCTTGCTGATTTCCATAAAATCTTATATTTCAGCTGCTAAATGGATGACAGAACAATGCAGGTTAACTTAATGAGATGCACTTAATACCAAATCTTAAAAATATTGTTCACAATGACTGTGCTTGTTGGTATTTTTCTGTAAGTTACAATAGACAAACATTGGACGATATTGGAGAGAAAACAGACTAGCATTAAAGATTGCTTATATGCTTTGGGGTGGTTTTTGTTGCTTTTCTAGACTCTTTATTTAGCTTATTTAGTCCTCATGGTCTCCTGAGTATATGCTAACTAAACACACCAGCTAAATAGCCTGGTTTCTTATATCATGTTTGGCTTTTTCTCGTCTCCTATCTCAGTATTTTTCTCTGATGTAATGCAGGCACAAAACAATCCTTTCATACTTTTTTTGATAATCTTTCCTCATGCCTAATCTTTGCTTTTCTGTATTCTCCCTTCTCTTTAGCAGGGTGGCCTCCACCAGGGAGGATATTTAACTTCCCACAGTTATTTAGGAGGTATTTACCAGCTCTGTAAGACCTTTGTTAGTGACCAGGGCTGATTTTTGACCAGCTGATGTTTTCAAGACATCTGTTGAGTACCTACAGGGCTGTCAAGGGCTCCATGGAGGACCAAGATAATCAGCCAGTCATGCATGGCATGGGCAGGCACTGTGCAGGGCTCTCCTCTTGCTGCAGAGCCAGCACCCCTCATTCCTGGTGTGAAGGTGCTCTCCCACTTGGCTCTGTCTACTTGCACAGCCTAATAATCAGTGCACTCAACTGTTCTATCACATGGTGTGTTTTATAATGCTCTCCACCCCCTACACTGCTAATCTGAAATTGCCTAAACATTTATGACCCAATTTAGATTTTGAAAAATATTAAGAATAATTCAAGCATCCAGAGACGAAAAGCTTCGACTGATTGCACAGCTTAGCGCTAGCTAATAATCCTGACTGAGCAGCACAAGACATCACATATACGCTTTTTAGGTAGGATTTTTTATGCTCCTAGGAAACACAAATATTGCTCCTACTTCTTAATTTTATTAACACATGTGAATTTTTTCCTCGATGCTTTTTTTAAAGCTTGTTTGTTTTCATGAAGCTGCTGTTTGTGTCACACATTCATAAATCCCAAACAGCTGCAGGTTTGCTTTTTTTCCCCTCTCCAGCTTGTCACTCAGGCTTATGCAGCCAATCACCACGGCAGATTTTCACACAGTAAGTAAATCTCTTTAGGCAGTTTCTCTTTAATTTTCTCATTTACTTCACTTGCAAGAGGAGGCTTATGGATCACTGAGAAAAAAATAAAGAGATTTCGGAAATTAAAAGCTACTGATGAAATCGGGTGAAGAATCTCCATGCCCCTCCTGCCACCCCAGCTGCAGGTTTGCCATGCCCCAGCAGCCGCTGGAATTCAACCTAAGGTGCTGGCACAAGTTAGGTCTCAATTGTGGGAAGAGCAGCACAGAAGCACACCTGAGCTCCAGCTGCACAAGCTTCCACAAGTACTGACAAAGGGCAGGGCTATGAAACACAATCAAGGCAGTGTGATTAAAACAATGTGTCTGCTTGTGAACATTGAGCAAAAACCACTCTAATTCTTCCAGATTGCCATCAGCCATGCAATCTTAACCATATTGTCTTTTCTAACATATCTTGTGTTCATGTGTTCAAGTACAGAAAAATTGCTGTAATTTCAAAACGCAAATTTTATAGAAAAGCTGTCAAGCAATCCAGTATCAAGATTGACAAATCTTTATTAATAACCCAAAATTTATTAACAAACCAAATGGATCCCTTTATCTCCATGTTATCCTGTCAGACTGATATAACAACTAACAAAATCAAAAATCAGATGATGAAATATCCCCAAAGTCCTATGAAGAAAATGTATTCCAGGCACTTAGAAATGCATTTTGGTTTCCTTTAAGAAAAAAAACCTTCACAAAATATTTACAAAACTGAAGGACTAAGACATGGCAAAAAACATACTCCAGATACTGAAATTCATGAAGTTAAGTGGTAGTAGGATCAACATTTAAGTTACTGTAAAAATCAGCTCCTACCAAAGCTTATTTTGGAGAGTATACCCATGTTCTCATTGCAGTGACAGTGCCATCAAAGACCTTAGAGAAATCCACTGCTGGTTCACATTGCCAAGCCTACTTTGATTGCTCAAGCAGAGGCAGATTCATGAAACAGAGAAATTAAAATTATCTTGAGGGAGATTTTGGTATTTCCTTATTAAAATACAAATTTTAGTTTTATCCTTATTTCTAGTGAAGTAAAATCATGAAACAGTTTAGCATAAAAATGACCTCTAAGATCATCAAATCCATCTGTTATCCCAGCACTGCCAAGTCCACCTCTAAACCATGTCCCTAAGTGCCATGTCTACCTGTCTTCTAAATACCTCCAGGGATGGAGACTCAACCATTCCTTGGGCAGCCTGTTCCAGTGCTTGACAAGTCCTTGGTGATGAAATATTTCCTAGTATCTAATCTAAAACTCCTGTGGCACAGCTAGAGGCACATCACTTGTAACTTGGGACAGCATCACACTGACTGTGCCAGGGCAGCTGGACAGGTGGGACAGTCACAGAGGAGACGCTCCTGCTGTGCTGGGCAGGAACCTGCTGTCACTGTCCCTGTCCCTTCAGTCACTTCAGCCAGCGAGGACAGGGAATTCTCCATGTCCTGTGTCCTGTCTGCCTGCTAGGCCTGCCCCAGGGAAGGCAGGGTGTGATTCCAGCTGTCACATCCATTCGACAACCATTCTAAATCCAAGCTCAGCAGCTCCCAAATAAAGCATAAAAAAAGGAATACACTGGATTTACTAGCAACATTCATTTAGTGCTAAATGTTTGGGCAAAAATTGGACAAAACATAGTGAAGGGAAAGACTAAAGTGTTGAGGAATTTCTGAGATGTTTAAACTTTATAAGAAATAAATATTACACAAAATATAAGGTACTAAAATGTCAGCCTGGGCTGGAACACTTACATAAGTCAGAGGAAAGGGAAAATCTGGGAGAAATGGAAACTACTAGAAAATCAGGATATTTGTCAACGACAACCTTTTGTCAACATGTTGCCAAGAATTTTGAGTATACACAAGTGAACTAAAAAAATCAGGTTTTTTCTTTATGTGAAGAATAAGAAGAACTATTCTTCATGGAATTAGCAGTGAGACATGCAAGCTATGAATAAAATTGGAAGAGAGAATCATCTGGAGAAAGCAGACTTTTTTTTCAGAACGGAACATCAAAAAAGAAAATAAAATACAAACCCAAACCAATGGTAAAACAAGAAAGGCAAAAATACAGTTCTACTCTGAAACTTATGTCTGTGGTGACTAAAAGAGTAGGGACAGAGGAGAGGGGGAAGAGAGAGAGAAGTGAGTAGAGAGACCAACCAAAAGCCACGCAGAGATATTTTAACACAGGCAAAGAAATTTCTATTTGGGGCACTAGATTTCTCACACTGTTACTGAATGGAAGTGAAATTCAGTGAGATACAGAAGTAGGGTTGACAGCATAAGATCATGGCTTAGTCACCTTCTAGCAACTGCAGTGATCCTGAAGCCACTCTCATACTGGTGAAGAAAAGTCATAAAACGGTAGAGTCATGCTTGCTCCTCTTCTGGGTGAAAGAATCATGACATTGCTTAGTCTCTTATGCACACAGTATCCTACATTAAAGGTTTCTTAGCAGCAGAACTACTGCTCTGTATTAGAGCAAACACTGTGCTGTTCCTTCCCTTGGTGCTCTCAATTCAACGGGAAAAAAGCACAAGATGGTGGAGATGGAACAAAAAGCCCAGTATAAAGCACCTTATGCTCTGCAGTCTGGCAAATACTCCACTCAGTGCACAGAAGCAGCTGTACCCAGACAGACACCACTGACACAACACTGGCCCAAGTCATCTCCCCAGCTGCTCACCAGCCAAGAACACCAACTTCCTTCAGTCAGACACCATCCTTGTTTTCTTGGATGGTAAAAAAGGTGACAATGGAGGAGGATAGGGCAGAACTATCAGTCCCCTTTAGTACTTGATAACACATTCAAGACCATGAAACTTAAAGACTCAAGTTCATACCTGGCAGTGACCTGTCTCTCACGCCAAGCTGTGTCCCAGCTACAAGCCTGGTGGTGACAGATTACCCCACCATGCAAACATGACTGAACTCTCCCTGCTGGAAATGCTTACAGCTTCACAGCCTTTCCCTCTGCTCCTAGGAGGCAGGAGTTTCATATGCCCCAAAGAAAGAGGGGTTTTTATTTCATATAAAACTCTCTCGAAAAAACAGACTTAGTTATTAGAGATGGGTTTATTTCTAACTCACACTGCTATTTGCACTCTAGGCCTGAGCCAGATAAAAGGAACATGAAGGAAACCAATATTTTCACTGAAAATGCAAAGCAGCACTTCTGGTTGTGAACATACTTATGATAAAACTCTACTCATTGGAGTTTTTTCATTATTTTACCAAGAGTCAATAAAGCATTCAAGATTACTATAATTTAAATGTCAGACATGCTCCAGTGTATGTTTCCTTCCAAGTACTATGCATTATTCTACCTCTTTTTTTAACTCTTTTTTTTTCTTGAAACCATTTACAGGAGAGTTACTGTATGCTATGAGACTGTTCTTAAACACTTAAATAAAAACCTGTAGCTACTTGGCTCTATTATAATGTGTTCAGAAGCCTATGGGACTTGTATCTCAATCATCACTGCAGCCAGCTGCAAGTACATCAAGACTGCTCTCACCAACATTAGCAGCCATCTGATTCTGGGAATCTACCAACAGCTGAGCAATTTCTGCAGCTTTACCAAAATACAAGGAAGCCTGAGAAGAAGCAGGCATCCACTGCTGCAGCCATGCTTTCAACTTAATTTTAGGGGCAAAGATGTTTCCTGCCTTTTCCTCCAAAGCAGCCAGGCCTTCAAGGCAGCACCCTCTCCCCTCTTCTCTTCTACGTTTGGAAGGACTGACAACTTCAGGGAGTGCCGTGGCCCAAGTTCATCTCTCCCCTCCCTAACCTGCCTTCCAAGCTGCCCCTAGTGAACTAGTGAAGAGGAAGGCTTTTGTCAGTATAAGTAAACGAGAGATTTTTTTATATTCCCCAAGGTCACAAAATGAGTAATAAGCTATGCAATTATCTTCTATCCATTACTTGAACTGCAGCTGTGTAAACTCTTGAAGAAGTACATCTGAAAAAGGCTGATCTTCTCATCTGTAAATAGGAGTTCTGTTTTCTGAGGGAGCTGATTGCTGCATAGTCTGGTCCTCTGAACATGATGGTACTTTGCAATACTGCTAAAATATAAAGCTACAGTTTAGACATCAACCCACAACTACTCGATTTTTCAGGTCTTTGATCAAAAGCTTTTGATTCAGAAACATACAATCACACAGATTTCATCATTACAGCTAAGATGGAAAGCAACACTAAGAACAGGAAAAAACAGGCCCCCAGGAAAGTGTACGTGAAGCTTATACTGTAGTGTCTGTTCTGAGACACACCATAATGGTGCAGGGTTTGAGAAAGTATTATTTTTCTGGAAATCTCCATTAGAAGACATACTTCCTTACAAAATAATGATAATAATAGAAAATCAATCCCAGCAGTTGGCATTTGTATTCATTAAATCTCTGCTTTCCTTCTGCCCTTCTAAAGCTGGTTCTCACCAAGAAGAATGCTGAGCTGGAAAAATCGCATTATTAAGAAAGCCATGAATCCCTCTTGCTTGCACTGGGAGCTTTCATGTGTCAACTCTGCTGTGCTGGCAGCCCCCCATTAAATTACTGCTAACTCCATTGTAAGCATCTCTCCAGAAGTCTTTTGAGAACAACTAGCCAACATGATCATTTAAAGGAAAACAAACCACCTTTAATGCAAACAAAACGTGTCCATTGAACTTTTCAAGACATCTACCATAATACACAATAATACATGCAACATATAAAGGCTTCTGAATTTGAGGATTAAAGGCCTCAGAGAAAGACAAATCTGGAGGACAAGCCCTCTGCCATTCAGCCCACCCTCACAGGGCACCCGTGGGGCCTCCAGGACTGACTGCAGTGCTGGGGCCAAGAGGTCCCAACTCTCACAAACACCAGATAAGGCCACTGGACGGGCTCTGTGATTTTCAAACCATCATTAAAAACACATCAGATCTTCATTAATACAACTCGGCATTTCGGGGAAACAAAAACATCACGTTAAATCAGGGTGAAAAAAGCATTTTAATAATATTAAAATAAGTTTCTTTAGAAATTCTTGCTACATTCAGTGTCATGGAGCTGAAACCAAGACAGATCATTCTTAAAACCCAAGTTTACTTTAAGAGTTAGAAAATAGTTGATTTTAGAATCTTCATAAATTCTCATTAAACTTGGTAAACTATCTATGAATGAAGGAAAGCATCTCTCACATTACACTCACATTGTGCTACCTAGGATTTCTCCAAATGATCAAGGTTTGTTACTAACAATAAGCTTAGTTACTGGGATTGAGGCATTATAGTACAAAAAAAGTGCAAAATTTGTTAAATTCTGTCAAAGAAAATGGCTATGATTTAGACAATCTGGTTAGTAATCAAGTATTCCTTGGCAGAAACATGATTTTTAAATCTGTCAATAAGACAGAATGAATCTCTCAACAACTACCTAATACGAGATAATTTAGATATAAGAGACAGCCCAGTAGACAATAAATTTGTCTTCTGAAGCAGTCCTAGAAAAAACCCATTTTCCCTTTACATACTTCTTGCAAATATTTCATTGAAACATTGAGAGAAAAACCTTAAAGGAAACCTCCCAGTCTGGCCCCTAACTTCTGTTTGGCCCCTAACCCAGAGGTTTGTCCTGCTCAAATCCTTAATGTATCCCAAAAGCCCCAAGTCCTGCATGGATCCTTCCCAGCTCCTGTCAGTTCTCATGCCCAAGCCACACAGAGCCTTACATCTGATAATGCCAGATGCAACTTTCAAAGCTTAAGGAGTCAAACAGGAAAATTTTTATTTATCTGCAAGGTCCAAAGGCTCTGCTAAGCCTACTCATGTCAATCCTGTATGGAAGGAAACAGGAGAGATAGTCAGAAATTAGACATTATTTCAGCTCTGGTTACACTGCTCTTTCCAGGCTGTGTTTTTTACTGGAAGGCACAACAAGAAGACACCTCTCCAGAAGACAAAGTTTGTTCAAAATTTGGCCCAGGTTATTGAACCCTGCAAAAAAGAAACTGGCTGAGAATAATGAATGACCTGCAATACCCAGGACGTTAGAACAGAGGCTCTAACAGAGTGGATGCATTTTTTTTCTGTTAAATCTGTTTCAGGGTAGGTCTAATCTTTTGACTTTACATTCTGTGACTAAATAGTTTAATCAGTAATGAGGCTAAAAAGCTTTGATGAAATATTTGTACAAACAGGAAGAATGAAGTTGCTTATTGAACAAAACAATCTCTTCTGAGGATTCACTTCATTTGCAATGTTCAGTGAGCAGAATTATCGTGGAGAAATAAATATGTTCCACATCATAAAACTCTAACACTCCAATACTCAAATTAAAACTAAATTAGCCAACGCAAACATGAAAGGTGGTGCTAGTAACAGACATGATTTATGCCTCTGATGAGCCAAGATAAAATATTTATGTAATTACTTTTTCTGTATTTAGAAAGATTATAAAATCCTAGAACAAAACATTTGAAAGATTATTTAATGCTATTACTACTTAGATTGAAGACATCTTAGGACCAGCTTTCTAATTACAATCACCAATTACTTGGCACTGTATGTGCATTTTTACTTCCCCTTGAAATAGCTTTCCCTGCCCTGAAAAGCTGGACTTCAGATAATACCATCAAACCAGCAGGTGAACCCAACATTCAGAATAAAAGAAAGGATGAAGCTAAGCAGAGAATCTAAAACCCACACTGTGAGCAATAATCACAGTTTTCCAGACACCTCAGCATTTCAGCAATATCTTTTCTAAGTAGAAAAAAAGATTCTTTCCTTTTTTTATCTCAAAATATGTCACCTTTTTAGATTAGCTTGGCTGTGTTAAACATACTTACAAACAAAACGCCTTTCAAATGATGCGAGTCTTGAAGCACTGCAAGCATGAGGGATCCTGCCACTTCACCTACATAGCTGGCATGAACTTGGGTTTGTTAAAATTCAAACTGGGGACTTCCCACAAACAAAAGAATCCTCTGCTTTTGAAGTTACTGTTGTAGCACCACAGTTGGTGGTAACAAGAACAGGAAAAGAGAACTTCAGTGTGTACTTTAAAAAAATAATATTTTAATATACTAATGAGATCAGCATTCGAGTGCTGGCTGTTCCACTCTCCTTGGGCTAATCACACTTAACAGCTTATTTAAGTGCTTAGCTCAAACATTTGTGTTTCAGTAATATTTCTAAAGATACCAGTGAAAAGTAAGCTGCACCTGGTTCCTGAATAAACATCATCAGACTTTGTCTCTACAGAGACCTTAATGCCCCACTGTTAATCACAGCAGCCAAGAAATGCTGTAAGATAGGAATAAATGTTACAAAATTAATTATAAACGTTTAAAAGTCTTGGCCAAGGACAAGGTTCAAGCAAGAGGAACTACTCAGAGTCTATTTCCCAAAATTTACTGAGTAGCTAACATAATTTCAGAAAATGAACATTTATTTACTTCATCATCAGTGTGCCCACAAGTTTTATATAACTGCTTGATATCACTCATTTGAGGAAGCATTCATGTTTCTGTGCAACGACACAAGTTTTACCCCAGGCACTTGCTGTACACATTGGAGCTATGTCAAACAGGGCTCGTTTTGCAGGACCTACCCCAGCTGCCATCCCTCATGGCCCCATGGCTTGAAACCCAGAAAGAATCCAAACCTTCTGATTCCTATTAGTCAAGACCTACAGAGGAAAGTTTCAGGTCAGGGAAAAGCGATCCTACTGCCACACCAAGCTCTCAGCAAGCTGCTGGGACAGCCACACTCCTCCATCACCCGTCCCTGTGTGTCCTGTGGCTCAGATGCAAGGTGAAAGGGCAGGAGAACCATCCCTTTCAGCAGCCACCTTCCATCCATCATGTAAAACTGCACCCTCAGCACGCACAATGTGCAAAATAATTTCTTGTATGGAATCAGCAGTGTGATACAAGCAGGTTTCCCAATCAGAGAAGGAGGCAGGATGTCCTGGGGGAAAAACTGGTGCCAAGGGAAGTAGGGAAGGGTAGGGGACAAGGAACAAAGAAAGCAGATTAGGTATGGCTATTAGGTCTGGCCAATGATGCATAATTCATGGATATCTCAGGACCCTTTATTGTATTGTTCTTTCTGAGGGACATATCTATTTATTTCCAGAGGCAAGAAGTAAGTACCTTTATTGCTTACATGCTTCTCTTTAAACACAAAACATAAAAGTTTTCTTAAAGCTGTCATAAAAGCCTTCTTAATGCTGGGCATTATTAAATGCTTACTTACTGTATTTCTTTCAGTTTCTGTATGCAAGATTGCTGCAGAAGTTACAAATGTGCAACATATCTTGTATTAAGACCCCAAAAAGGGGCATCTGCATGACCAAATATTCAGTGTCAACAAAAGTCCACTGTGTTGCTCTGACAGAAAGACATATTTTTATTTTATTAAACCAGATCATACTTTCCTCTGCATAACCTGAATTTTTTTCATGGTTATATTAGTAAACTTATTTCTAAAAATGAGCTAAAAGCTTGATTTTAGTTGTCAATCAAGGAAAAACAAAATTAACCTGACTATCATGAAATGTGACTAATTTTTTCCTTTCTTTCATAGGAAGAAAGAGACAATCTTAAACTTTATTTTGAAAGAGACTATCTTAAGCTACCACATTGCTGCTTAGAAAAATTCTGTCTTCTTGCCAATTAGGTGTATTTTTAATGACCTCAAATATTATCACTCTGTTGGTTTGTTTTTACCCATAGAGGGGAAAATAGTTAAGTTTTCATCTTAATAAGGAAGAATTAATGATACCTACCTATTAGCTCATATTTAAAGAAAAACTTAAAATTTTTAATTCCTTCACGTGTTTCTGTAGCCAAGGTCTGTCAAATATGTGTGTGCTGTTTGTAATGAAAAGTGTACAGAAAAATTCAGCAATTAATAAAACCCCACAGAAACAATTTCTGGCAACCCTAGTGACTCCCCAGCCCAGCAAAATGTTCGATTGAGTATCAGCGAGTGTCCTTCTCTATCACAGTCTGCATCCTGCTCCTTCCCCTGCTCATGGCCTCAACTCACTGGCAGGATTCTTTAACATAGCACTTACTATTTTATCCCTTTAGGAGCCTCCTGCATCCGTTAGAGCAGCTGTTTTCCTTCACAACCCTGCCCAGATGAGTTTGCCTTGCCAATTGCTCAGCTAAAGAAAGTGCTCTGGACAATTACCTCCTGCACCAGGATGAGCATTTAAAGATGTTGTAAGAGAGAAAAGCAGGAGAATTATTTTGGCAAAAGGGCCACGCTCCAGTAACTGCCTATAAATACAGTCAGGGTTAAATTAACTGTCTCGTGGCTACCCTGAGGATTGGGCAGTATTAAATACCCTGCATAAGGGCCACATTCTGTGCTCTTACAGGGACAAACACACAGAGCACCACTGCACCAGTGAGCAAAGGACATGATGAAAGAGACTGCCAAGACTGAATCTCATTGAATTGTTTCTTTACACTCTTCTACTCACCTGTACTTACTAGTCTGTCTTATCACTTGACTGCATATGCTTCAGGGCAGGAAGTGGCTAAATGTGCAGCATTTTGAACCACAAAACTTGCAAATCTCACAATAAATTATTAATAATAACACCAAAAGCAAATACAAGCTTCGTAAAAAGTGACTGCCATTATGCTTACTTTTAAAACTAGGTTTGTGGCTCTTTGCCCCCCAGCACAAAATTAAGCTCTACAAATTGGATTGCCATTAAATATCCCATTGAATATCTAGACCAGATAAATAGTCATGTAAGTTTTTCATTAGTAATTATCCTGTTGTGCCTTTCACAATACTAATGCAGTAACTTTACCAGTACTATTTGAATAGCATCAGCAAAAGCACCATATAAATTCAGAATTAACAGAACTGCTGCTGATATCAGTGCTGTCCATTGATAATAAGGGTTCAGGTGAGGATATCTTTTCCTTGCTGCCAGCTTTTCAAATTTGCAATTATTTTTGAAGCAGCTAATTTTATTTACCCAGACCATATTCACTCCTGGGAACAAAGTGGTCTTTACTGCCTGCAGCTCAGGCAGATTGATGCACTAAAATGAAATCTTACATCCTTGCAAATAAAACTGCTTTTGAATGAGTGCACAGCTGCCAGTGTGTGCTTGATGTATTTGCTTTGAAATTATGTAGCTATTTCTATTGATTCCTCACACAGGTCATTTTCTGTGTGCTGGTGAAGTCTTCAGAATCCTAAGCATTTTGTCATAATTTATCAAAGCTATTAATAAATTTGTAGAAAAGTAGCTTACAATAACTACATCTAAGAGGGCTGCATTAATAAAAGGCTGCAATAAAAAAAAGAAAAATAAAATTTTCATGATGACCGTTGAAAATGTCACATGAATCTTCTGCTGCTTAGAAGAAATGGTATTTATTACAAATACAATCTTCAAAATTAATATTTGAGCATGATAAAAGACCTGTTTGCCACTCTTCTTCAGCTGCAGGGTGCTTGCCTATACCCAAATGCTCTCAGGAATATTTTGATGACACTAAAAAAAAAATACCTAAGGAACATAAATGTTTGACAATACAAAGTAATCTACATTGTCAATCTCATGGCCTCTTACCATTCATAATTTTAACCTTATGAACATATCTAATCATTAAAATGCACAATCATCACCTTAACTGTACAAGTGAAGTTACTATATTTTGCTTTTTATTCTCTTTCTTTCAAAGGTGTATTTTTCTTAGACTCCTCTTTTTGCAAAGCAAAGGTACCAGGTCTATTAGTTTATTGCCTTGAAGATGAAGTTTTTTACCTTCTGTTACAATTCTGACCAATATTTTCAGGGTTTTTACATTATTCTGCATGAAGGAATTAAAAGACTACCATTTCCACACTTTTACTTCCACTTATTAATAAATAAAACCTTTTCTAGGTATTTACAAGGGTATTTACTTCACTGGGGAAAAGAAGAAAAAAGCCTTTTCCAGAAATTTTTGAAATAGATGTATGTGAAGTTTCTGCTCTTCTTCAGTCTTTTAGGTACATTTTAACTAAGATATGTTTGGACTGTATCTCATAGTGTATGTTTTCCAAATAACTGGTAATTATTTTTTGGTTATCAGTTTTGCATAACGCTATCCTTCACCCTATATCTCCCCAAATACATACCATTCTGACCTGTAAGTGACCAGCCTCTACTGACTTTCTTCACTTAAATAAACTTTTCCAGCACACTCTCTGTGTGATTAGGGAGATCACTTGTGATTCAGCAGATCTGTTCAAAGCATTCTTTAGCTATTTCAAAGAAACCACAGATATTCAAAATCTCTTATCACAGAGACCTATTGAAAAGTTCTGACCAGCTTGTCATTCAAGATCTCAACATCCAACAACACAGCGAGAACTTTGAAACAGAGTCTGCAAAGGGGGTGACAAAAAAAGTTTGCTTTGTATTAGAAAGATATTTTATGATCTTGATTTTATGACCTTGACAAAGAGACTTTTATAACTAATTCAACTGAATAAAAGAGAGAAATCTGCTATACTCTTATCCCTTTTATCTGTGGATACTTTGAATATGGCGATATTGAATTCTGCATTTACTGATCCTACACCTTTCCACAAAATTAGGTCTTAGCATTTTAAGACAAATATTAGACTAACAGCTTCCTCACATCCCCATTGTCACACATGTGTGCAGCTGTACACCACCTCTTGTAGGAGCTTCCCTTTTAGCTCATTTGGTCCATCCCCTTTTGTCTTAGCACTTATCAAGTGCTATCTCATCTTTGTGCTGTTAAGATTATTGTAACGCATTTTGCATTCTTTTCATGAGATTTCTCTCCCATTCTTCTGTTACTGCTGACTAAAAGAAAGATGACAACAGACATCTGCTTCAGAAGATCTGGACTAAAATAAAGTAACTGCATCATGTGGTAGAGCATAAAGGAAACCTCACTGTATTCAGAACTCTACAGCAAAGACCCTGACTCCACATAGCCTGAATTTTATTTTTTTAACTATGTTAAAAACAGATGAAGAAACCCCACAAGTCTGACTGCAATGAGGTCTGCAAAGCACAAAAGGATCTGCAAAGTGACTGCTTGTTAAACACCATTTCTTCAGTGGCTCATATCAGTTCAGACACCACATGAAAAAGTATCCATAGAGAAACTCCAGACTTTTGTGCATTGAGATCCCCCACCCTCTAGAGGCAAGGGTTTATATAAGTGTTCATAGATGTGACATGACACAGAAATAAAGAAGAAAATTAAATAAAATGTCTGCAGTGGCTTGATATCACTGGAGAGTAGAAGGACAGGGCTAGAGAATGGTGTATTTACTATTCCAAACCATTCTCTCTGTGTGTTTGGAAAACTGATCAATACGGTCAAATCATCAGCTTAGTTATTATAAAAGACAAATATCCTTCCACTGGGAGGTCTGAGGCAGAGGGAAGAAGAAAATGGGAAAAAGCAGGCTAATGAAATCTCACATAGAAACCTCAGTAATGTAATTGTCTTTTTATCTATGCTTGCTGATGAGCACAGCTCCACCCAGAGATCAGTCATCTCGGGGAATTAAATCATTCTGGTCAATAAAGCATAAAGTGGACAGGAGCAACATCTTAAAAGCCATTTTCATTATCAGAAACACTGTTAAATACTCACATGAGAACATTCTAAATCAGGCAAAGCTACACAGCTCTACAAACAGCTAAACAAAAGTCAATGAGGGCAGATCATTAAAGAATATTTAATGTACACAATTTATTTTTACATTTGCAGTTTCTCTTCCTACCAAATGTCTGATTACTTTTCTTTGGATACATGCATATTGTTCAGGACAAAAAAGATGTCTTTGTCCTCTAGGATTGAAAATAGCTTAGCATGTGGCAAACACTGCCCCAGACGTACTTCCCAAGATTTTGTTTTTTTTTTTCACCTGGTGCCAAATTGTTCAGTCAAGTAACAATTTCTTATGACATATTAATTATAGAATTAATTATTTTACTTTCATAAAAGCACAAACAAGAGCAGCAGTATTGTGTATATTGTTATGATTCATCATCCTCATGGAAAATCCACAGCCTTTTTTTAGTTTATAGATTTTCCCCTACAAATATTTATGTCCAGCAATCAAAAACTTTTAAACAAACTGTAAAATCTTTAAAAAGGAGCAGGAAATTAAATGCACCTAAATTATCATCTGTTCTTTGTAACATGGTGCATAGCTCTTTTAAAAGAAAACCAACTGTTTACTCACCATCTCACTCTATGGCTTTTGAAGATTCAGCACAAATTCTGGCACTATTTTTTTCATTTCTAATCTTGAATAATTTCACATCATTTTAGAAAAAACATATATCTAAAACTATTCTGTTCTGTCATCTTCTTCTGCTTTACCAGAATATGTAAAGGGTGTCTACATTTTAAATGTTTCATTCAGTAAGTTAATTCAGGCACATTGCCTCAATCTAACACAAAAATCTAACTCACAATTTCTACAAGAAAAATAACTCGTGCACCAAAGAGAGATATTCAAAGCTGCTGCTTTCTTGAATCTTCCAGTTTCTCCTCTAAGCCATTAAGTTTGTTACAGGGCTCCATTTACAATTTATGTTAATCTGCTGGCAGATTCAAATTAAAATTAATTGTATAAATTTGTAGACTCAAGAATACACATTGGATGTTCTTTGCTTAATATTCGTTATCAGAGGAAGGCTCTAAAGCACATGAGGAAAGGAGATGTAGGGCTCTGAAGTCTGTGTAATGTTTCACTGTCAAACTAGCATTGGTTTTGCAACAACACTATAGGCACAAATACTAATTTTATAGTAATCAAATTATGTCAGTTTTAAAAACTGTATCACTGCTTATAGGAGAAAAATATTGCTTTTACCTTACTGATAAGTGTGACAACATCACCCTCCCGGATTGTGAGTTCATCATCGTTCTGCGCTTCATACGGAAATATCACTTTGCAATACTCCTTGTCTGAAAGGAAGAACATTCACTGTGATAAATTATCACTTTATAACAACTGCTTATTCAAGGGTGAATAATCTTCATGAAATATTCCATTAGTGTCTCTTTGTGCTGCCTTATTTCCTTGCCATCTTTCTCTTTGTATTTTAGACCTTCATAAACAATATGAAATATTTAAAAAACCGAACGCTGAAAAGCATTCCCACACACGTCATCCAGGGAGTCAGCTCTGTAGCCCTTAGAACCATTATCTCAAATGAAACTGCTCCAGACAGCAACCTGCCACAAACTCTTTCCCTTTGAGTAAGTTCTGTATCTGACACTTCCTTTCATAGTTCCATGGGTATGGCCTCCCACCAGATCACAAAAACTGGAAGCAAAAAGGGAGCAGTAGGTTGACATAGTTTATCTATCCTATCCCCTTGTGTGCAAGAAAGCAGATATTTATGAATCCATAAAGATCATACAACAATAAATAATACATTAAAAAATGCTAATGCATTAATAACTAAACCACCTGTACACTCAGTGTAAGAGTTTTGAGTATTACTCTAAAGTTTCCTCGACCCTTTTTCCTTTACTGTCTATAAATAAGGACATTATCTCAACTTTCATCTGGAAAATACAGAAGCCAGGACTCCTACTCAGAAATCATAAAAAGCAGTTTTCATGAAAAGCAGTTACTTACATGTTGCTGTGCAACAGATGAGTATGTCAATATGCCTTACAAATAAAAAGGGAATATGTTTCACAGCTGTGCAACTATGCATAAAAATATGTGACACTCTAAGACAGCAGGTCTAAAAGGACCAAGCAAACTACTTGACGGTTTGGAGAAGACAGGTGATTTTGTAGAAATGTTCACCTCACTTTAAATGTCTCAGTTTTGATGACCTCTATGTCTAGTCAACTACATTCAATGCAGAGAAGTACTGGCAGGCCACAGAAATATAAATTTGAAACAAAACTTACTCTTTTATACTTACTATAAAGAGAATCTGCATTATCACACTTGAGGGTATCTGAGGCTCCACCAGGGGGTCAGTTCAGCTGCCCAGACACTAAGGGCCTTTTCAGACACTCGTGGGTATGTAAGACACATGTATAGTATGGCTGAACCTATGGAATTACCGGGTCCCTCTGGTCTGACAGCTGGAGGCAAATAAAAACTAAATACCCTGGGGGTATCTCAAACAGCTCCAGATGCAGGCTACTGATTTCAGCCCCCAATCTTTGGCCTTGTGTCTGAATTTAGATTCAGACATCTGATGTTAGAAACCAACCTGGTCAGTGCACTATAGTTAATGGAGATCAAGTCACTAAAATGAGTCAAGCCTTGAGAGTCACTCCTGACTCCAAGAATAGACACCTACATTTGATTAGTTGAACCAGGATTTGAACTCCCTGGACAGCAGTGATAGATTTCCAGTGGGACCACCCCTCCAAAAGTCCAGATACCAAACTCATCATTATAACCCAAACTTCAGACTCTGACACATAAGCTCCATCCAATCTTCTAAAGTTCATGAAAGAAACAGCAGCCATAAAGAAGCAGCCCAGAAATGTGCATCTGAAAGTTTGCTCTCTGTTAGCCCCATCAGCTTGAGAAATTAAATAGTAGTAGTAGGGAATTGGAAAGCTCTTCTTCAGTTCTGCCACTCAGAAACAGCATGAATTTTATGTGTCATTGGTTCAAGCAAACAAGAACTTCTTAGGCTTCACAGATTTCTTATTCTGAACACAAATGTTTGAATTTACCCATGACCATTGCAGTTGGTTTTCTGGCCATGCCCTGTATTAGGTCTGGCTGAGATACAGTTAATTTTCTTCACAGCAGCCCACATGGTGCTGCATTTTGGATTTGTGACTAAAACTGCACCGGTGTTTTGGCTATTGCCTAGCATAACTACACATCTTTCTTTTTTCTCTTTTCTATCCCCCAAGTAGGCCAGGGTGGGCAAGAAGCAGGAGGGGACACAGCAGCTGACCCAAGATGTGTAAAGGGATATTCTGTGCCATATGGCTCCTGCTCGCCAATAAAAATGGGTGGGCTTTGGGGGTGCTGGTTTAGGAGGTTTCCATTCCTTGGAGACTGGCTGGACATTGATCTACTGAATGGTGGCTGCCTTTGTGTTGCCTCTCTTTATTTCTCTTTCATTTGTTTATCAAACTGTCTTTATTCATTAATTTTCTTGCTTTTGCTTGCCCTGCTCTCTCCACTATGGGAGCAAGTGGCTGGGTTGAGCACAGCTGCTGGCTGGGGTCAACTCACCACACCTCCTCTGGTGTCTCTGAAGAAACAAAATTCAGATTAAGACAATGAACCAAAGTTTTGAGGGAAAAGAAGTGAGCAAGGAAAAAAATCCTTTCCTTGTCCTAAAAGCAGAGAACACTATGAAATAAACACTTGGTGGCTTTTCCAAACCACCAGGCATGTGAGAAACACCAGATCACAACTCAGATTTAGAGGATGAAAGGGGTGTCTAACTGCTGCTTTACTGCATTCTGAGGAAGGGTTGGGATGTCTCTTTGTGGACTTGGCTAGGATGTTCCACTTGCTCACTATGTTGTCTTTGAGACAATAAAACATTTTATGTAAAAGCTGGTAGAAAGCTGGCACACACTAACTTAGGTGGATGCAAAGCAGCATGTAAATAAATATGAGATTCAGCACATTTTACACTTCAGTGGCATGCTACCTTAAATTATCATCGTGGGGTTTTTTTCCCTATTCTGACTATATCCAGGCTCTGAAAAGCAGCTGTGCTAAATAATAGATCAGTGAATTAGTCCAGAGTTGATGTAAATGTAATACTGCACTAAAGAAGCTGAGTGCTGCACACTCAGGCAAGTCTCTAGTTACTGGGAACAGGCTTAGCATTTCTTTTTTGGGATACAGAACTGGCTGGATTCTCAGAGGTAAACAACATCTGAGCCCAAGAAGGATTATTCCAGAACATTCATTCTCAGACATATCCATTGATCCTCCATTCAGTAACAGCATCAGTGCGAGGTTAAGTGGAAAGCCAAGCACAAAGTACAGCTAAAAAACTGCAAAGAGCATCACTCTGACAGGATGTCTGCAGTGCAGCTTCTGCTCAAGGTGTGGATGAATCCCACGTGTTTCAGGTTAAAAAATGCTTTGGATTGCAAAGGGCGTTCGTATCCTGAGTCCTATAACAGATAGGCCTCCCTCAGGTCTCACTTGCTATTTGAAGACTGGGTATTTGAATTGTCTTTCAGGAGGAAGAACCTGATAGACAAGAGTGGAGAGAGGGCTGTGGTTTCAGCATCTGAAATACTAGTGATGATCAGGAAGTAAGTCTCATTCCTTGGAGAACGGCATAGTATCTGTTTGGTTCAGCAGTTAAAGAGTGGGACATTACCACCCCAGGCAAAAGTGAAAGTACTTCAGGTCCAAGGTAGAATGATACTTTTGTGCTTAACATAGCAATTGGAACATTCACCAGTATTCTGAGACTGCAAACTTCCTTGGACTGAATGCTTTTTCAAGCTTGTTTGTGGTGAAAAGTAAAATTGAATTTTTGAGAAATGACAAATTCTAGACAGATTACAGTCCTATGCCAGAGTACGATCATACTCCTCATTTCTGACTATCAGACATTAACTTTATTATGAAGAAATTATTCCTCTGCCTATATTAAACACCAAACCAGACTGAAGCATGTTTCATTTGCACTGAAAGGTTTTTCAAGTTAAGTGAAGGACAACTTCAGCTGAATGAAATATGTCTTCAATGATGACAGTTGAGGCTAAGAAAATTATATATAATTACATTACATCAGACCTTCCTATAGATGTGCTTCTCTTTCCCAAGCATGAACAGAGATGCCAAGAATTCTACTGAGGCCCCAGAGATTCCAGGAAAGATAAAATAATAAATCATGCAGTTTAGTGAAAATTCAACAGGATATAATAAGTAGCCCACCCTTCTCACCAACTCTGGCAAAATGGATGCTGAATGAAGACAGCAACATAAGAATAACAATTTTTCTGGCCAAAAAGGAAAAAAGGTGTGTCTGAGGGAAATAACAATGGAAAGAAGGACCATCCACAGCCCAAAAGTGTTGATGGAAAAGTGTCTCTGTCAGCCAGAGCTTAATGGATCACAGTAGAAGATACAGTTTTCTAACCACTGGTGAGAAGGTTTTCATACTCAGTTTATAAATGTGAAAGTTTGAACCTCCCATACCCTGGGATGGGATATAGTGAGCAGCTTCAGCTGTCACAAGTACGAGCTGATGTGGAAAGGAGCAGCCTGGCTTCCCACACAAGGGTTAATGCTGCAGGTGGGAAAGCCCCTGGACCACCCCTTCTGATGGCACCTGCACTCAGGTCAGATTGAGCTGCTCAGCCTGCAGGTTGGCAAAGGTAATTCCAAAACACATTCAGGAGCCCTCTTCTGCATGACCAGTTCACACATTTTTCAGTATTTCAAGTTTCACTTCCTCAGGGTAATTGAATTCTGGCAGTATTTCCCATTAGAGCCTGCTGGCACAGAGGATGTAGCAAGTCAATGACTGCAGTGGAGCTAATGGACAATAACTCACTAAAAGCTCTTTTAAGCTGCTTTTGCAATTCTGAGCTGAAAACTTGTACAAACCAGTTTGTAACCACACACCTCCCTCAGACAGACCCTGCTCTGCTGATCCAGATGCTTTCCTGCATATGTCTCTATGTGTTTCAGTTCTGAGACAAAATGTTATCTGCTAATTATCTAAAAGGATAAACTCATCAGGGAACAAGGATTGTGCAAGATTTAAAGAAAATCAACTCTGTTATATTCAGCTTATTTTCTAAGCTATGGCTATGTTCTCTTCCCTCTTATTGTTTTCCACCAAAATCTGTAACATTTATTTGTAACTTTACATAAATAAAATCAAAAGATGGGGAATATATATGTATGTTATTTGGTAAGCTAGTTACCTAGAACAGCATAGAGACACACATGAAAGATTTAATCATTACTTTTTCACTGCTAAGCACTGAAATGATGAAAAAAGAACTGTAGGTCAAGAATCAGGGAATAGTCTGGGTTAGATAGAAACTTTAGGATTATCTAGTCCCAGTGCCCCCTGCCACGGGCAAGGATACCTTTCACTAGACCAGATGGCTCAGGGATGGGGCATCCACAGCTTCTCTGGGCAACTTGTGCCAGTGCCTCACCAGCCTCACAGTAACAAAGTTCTAACACCTAATTTAAACCTGCCCTCTCTCCGTTTAAAGCCATTTCTCCTTGTCCTGTCACTACATTCTCCTATAAAAATTCACTCTCCAGCTCTCTTGCAGGTCCCCTTCAGGTACTGGAAGGCTGCTGGAAGGTCTCCTTGGAGCCTTCTCTTCTGATTTCCCATACAAACTGTACCATGCATACAGTTTATCCCTGCTACATAAAGAAATAGAAATAAAATCATTAAAACCATCTCTTTAAAAGAGGAAAAATGCAAGAGCATTCGCAACATGAAAATTTTTTCTATGACCTACGTACAAGTTACAACCTGAATTTGGATCTTATTCAACTCTGATTAATTCCAAAGTATCCTCAAGGCTGAAAGTTGATCACATAATTTAATTAGATTTTTGGTGGCAGAAAATTTGATGTAGGGTCACCAGAGCAAAAACAATTCAGAGGATTCTGTGAAACAAAGCACTTTGTTTAGGTACCACCTACTCGAAGTTTATCCTAAATATATCTATCTGCATCCTCACTTTTTTATATACAGGACACTCTTTCAACCAAAACCAGAGAAAAGCATTCAGCTTGCTTTTAATAGCACAAAGTGCAAAAAAGAAAAAAACTATGAAACCTACTTTTTGTTCTGCTGTCCACTTCTATTTTTGTTGGCTCCTGAGTTGCGGTGGCTGGAGGTAATTTCTTCCCAACACTCTGAAAAAAAATAATTATTCTTCTTTAAAACTTGCAGGTTCACTTAAATGTTGGACAATATAAAAAATAGTAATGGAAATACAAAATATAGGTTTAGAAAACGGACAGTAAAGAAAAAGAGGCAAATTATAAACTATACTTATGTTTGTTACTGGGGGTTAACTTTTGTTTTTAAATTATAAATAATTCATAAAAATGTGATCCTCCAATTTCCCTTCAATAATGTTTACTAACATTTTAAAATTATAATCCCATAACACTTCGCTGAGTTTCAGGGAAGACTTACAGAAGTTTCAGTGGTACATTGAATATTAAGCAGTCAGTGAAATTACTTAGGGAAACGTGTTACTCAGTACCAAAAGTAAAGCTGAAAGAAGCAGCAGGGAGGAACCCACTTGACTTCTGTTCAAACGAGGAGTATTCATTTCACTCACTCTAGATTGAGTGTGATTTTTATATTTACAACATCTCTTTCTTATTTTATTATTTTTTATTTCTTTTTAGCAAAAGTAACTAATTTTACAGTGGACTACTATAATAAGCAATAACCTGCCTTGGACAGGTAAGCTGAAACAGTAAACAAATATTATCTTCCCCCACCAAAATAAAATGGAATAAAATCAGTGATACTCATCTTTATGTATTTTCTCCCTTTATTATATGCAAGCTATACCCTCTCTCTCTCAGCTTGTCTCCCTTTCAAGAAAGTATTCTATCTTTAAAATCCTAGCAAGGTGTAGATGAGAAAATAATTGTAATTGTTTCTGAAAAACCCTAGCTGCCATTCAACATCCTTTCCTGGCAAGGTCTGCATAAACACCACAAAGTTCCTCCATGCTTTTGTGACCTCCTGAGTAAAAGCTTAGAGAGCAGAGTGCTAGGATCTGGTCTTGGATGCACTGAGGACCATAAGAAAACACTGGTCAATGTAAGAAGCAATAGGAGTAGAGCTCTTTGAGTGGCTGAAAAATTCCAAGGTGTATAAAGAATACTGAGAGCTCCATGTTAATACTATGTAATAATGTGTCAAAATGCATCTATGAAAAGGACTCAAATACACACAGGGATTTCAGTCTGGTAAAAAGGGCAAACAGGCAGGAAAGATAGTTTTGAGAGTTGTGCACAGGACAATCATCAAATTCATGCTGACAGCAATGCAGGCTACAAGTTGCAATACCCAAAAGCATTTTGTTGCAACTTAGTTTGCAGGTGGAAGCAGAAACACCTGACCTTCTGATGAGCTTATAAATCTACTCTGAATCCAGAGTTTGTGAACTGCTAAGGCAGAGAAATAAAAAACAAAACTCTAAAGAACCTCTCAAATTCTATCCTGAGGTGGGAATGAAAGATAAGAAAAACCAAGATAAGTGCATGACCTGGTTGTGCTGGAGAAGTTTAAAGTCAAGAAGGTTGATGATAAATCTGAGATCTATCTGCAAAGCAGTTAAAATTGTACTAAAACAGATATAATGAAGAATTTTAAGCTATCAGGCATTTACACAGATAAAAGTGCAGAATGCCTTCAAGGTGAAAGCAAGACCAGCTCAGAGGCAAACAGGGCAGTTCAAGTCAGCTGCACATCACAGTACATGCTCAGTCGTGATCAAACCTTTATTCACAAGCCTGCTCATGGAATTGTTTAGGAAAATGAAAAAAGGAGATACTGTAAACTGCACTGCAATTTGGCTCATAAACACATGGTCACTAAAGGAATTTGAAAACCTCTTAAATTAGGGGAGGTTTTGGTTTTCTTAAAGATTAAATTATTATGCAAGACCAATTAGTTAAAGGAAATATTTTAGTAATTGCTTTACCATACATGTATCATTGATTTTATGCCATGAAACCAAACACCATATAAACCTACAACAGGCTAAAATTTAACAAGCTACAGATCACAACAAAAGAATTATGGGCAAAAAGGAAGATATTTGTGTATTCTAGTGGAAAATCCATTATGCAAAGTAATTTCTTAATGTAGAGAAGCAGATGCAAGAGCAATGCTTGAAAACATTAATTGATCTGCTCATTCAGAACAAATGCCTATGCAGGTGATAAATAAGTGTTGGGAACCAACTTGTGAACAGAAAAGGGAATACCATCCAAACAAGGCTGCTCTTTTATTACGAAGTAAGAAAAATAATTCAAATAATTTTTATGAGGATTGCATAGGACCCACTCCAGTGAGAAAGGACACCTGAATTTGTTGTGGGACAGGGAGAGGAGAAGACAAGTGGAACTATTCTTTAATGGTGAGGGGACTGCACTCTGGATTTCTAAGGGTGAAATAAGCATCACTGAGAAGAAAAGGGGATAAAAATTGGTAATTCATGCAAGTCTGGTTTCAGGTGGACCTGAACTGCCAAGGTGTTTTACTCGTCCTATAAGGAGGTGGGGTTTTAAAAATTATTATTTATTTATGTTTCCAATTGGTCTACATTAGCATGGAAAATGTGTCACCTCCATGAAACTTTATATAGTACTTATTTGTTCATTAGGAAACACCCAAGATAAACTTTCCTCATTCTAAGAGACACTGAATCCTCTGTGATCTCATAAGTCTGATGGTTCTGCTATAAAAGGCTAAAACTTCAAATATAGCTAAGATTTGTGTGCTGGGAGTCCAGACCAAGCATTATTATCAGAGCTACCAAACTTTCTGACATGAAAACAAAACTGGGAGAGAGTACATCTCCCATATAAGCCAGAAACTTTCCTGCTGTCTCTCTAATTGTTCTGTGACACTCATACTCCCATACAGGTCAAATATCTACCAAGATTATTAGTGGTGAGGAGAACAAATGAAGCCCAACCTAAATTCTTGCTAATCCAATACAAATCTGCATGACACAGACTTTTCTTCTCAAAAACAATTACGACAGGATATTTTGTTGTCTTCTTCAGTTGAAGGCCCAGTGCAATTTATCAAAACCTTCACTTCTGAAAAAAGGAAACATGGGAGCAAAGTACACCCAATAGACTGAACTGAAGATTTCAATACAATTCTTTCTCCTCCTCTGTTCTTCCTTTACATAAGAGGATGGTCCAAGCCCTTCCAGACACATTGATCCATGCTACAAAATACTGATATACAACTCCAGCTTTGCTGTTAGTCTTTTACCTGGCTCATTCCTACATATCAGGCTCAGTATTCCTAAGAAACAAGCATATCTTACCCCTTTGGGACACAGACACAAAACAAGACTTAGAGCTTGAAGAACTTTTTGGGAATTTAGACATTCCAAACCCAAGAATAAGATCCTCAACCCTGTCAGCAGTCCCTGACATCTCCCAGAATAAACTGTCTCACTCCATTTAACTAAATCTATCCTAGTGTCAATAATGTTTGCAATTAAAAGTCAAATGCATCATGAAGCAGAATGCCCATAATGGCATCTCCCAGCAGTGTCCTAAATATCAGGCTGCAAAGAATAGTGAAGTTCTGCTATTTCTCTCTAAAACTGTCTTGGCTTCTTGGTTGCAGAATGGTTTCATTACCAGCAAAAAGGGTAGCATATCATTCTGTGCCTTTGTATCTCTAGCCTGGTGGTACAGAGACACTCCTAAAGACCACTGTTTAGTTTCTATCTATCTTCCTCCAGCATGCTGATTATCATAAATCTCTTTTCTAGGTGGTGGCAGTGAGCCTTGCTCCACTTACACCTCTCTGTAGATATCACTCTGACTTGCTTAGTCCTGTCACACAAGAAAAACATGGTGGAAACAGTTCATGTTTTCTGACTCCAAGCCAAGGTTGACTCCCCACACAACAGAATATTATCAACAAAACAGGCAGAATCTTAATCCCACTATTTCTGCAAGGCGAGCATAATTAGATTATTTAGCTTTCAGACACAAATTTCATGGATCTCTTGACAAACAAATCCTAAACATGAAAAGGGATTAAGTGCCCTCTTGCTATAGAAACAGCTGATAAAAGCATGAATAATCACTATGATTTGGCATACAGATATTCAGAGGGACAAGAAAGATTTAGCAGCAACCTGGCAGTATTAATACTTGGGTCAACGAAGCCAGTGGAAGGACAGTCCAGCACTGAATAATCAGTTCTGTGTGCCTCGATGGCATTTTGGTACACTGCAAATCTGTATCACTGCAGACCAGGTTCCTCTGATACTGAATTAACAGTGATTGCAAAAATGCTTGAGGTGGCACACAGTCAGATAAATGGGGTCATGGTACAATCTGAACAGTCTCATTCTCTTTCATTTATATATTTTGTTTCAACTGTGATCCCTGTAACAGCAGGGAACAACAGAAGAGAAGCTGAACACTAAATGGACAGTATACAAGTGAGTTTTTCTCTCCTAAAGGTACTGTGGTTGCTCCCTACAACTGTTTAGCTCTTACTAGAGGGAGAAAAGTGGACCTGTGACCAAGTTTCTTTCTTCAGGATATTTTAGCATTGTACTTCAGGGTTTTCTCTTGTGACTGAAAACTGACTTACTTTTGTTATTCAGGTCTAGTATGTCTAGAGCATTTCATCTGAACATTCTAATTGAATTGCCAATTGTGCACAGATAGGTCCATCCAGAAGATTCTGTTATACTTTGCGCCAAAGAAACATATTTATCCATTGGGGCTCCTTTAACAATGTAGGCTTCTTGAAGCAACAGCTTATTTACTCAGGAATAAGGAAAAAAGTATTTACTCAGCATCATTATTTATTTTGGAAAGTATATTGAGGTCTTTATCCTAGATAAAGTATTTTGGAACTGCTACTTGGAATATAACTCTATGGAGATATTCTTAAGGAATGTATCAGATATTAAAGAATTCATAAAAAGGGGCTGTATGAGCTGGAAACATTAAGCTTAACACAGTTTGTCAGTTTGAATAGTGAAAATACAACAATGTGCTTTATACAAGGGAGCAAAAGACAGTTACATATTTTTTGAACTTTCAGAATTCCAGAAAACCTCAATCACTAGGTCAGAGGAAAAAAACGTGCCATGTTTCCCTGACCACAATACTTCTTTTTAACATTCAACTAGTATAATTAGATGTGGCTTAGATGCATGAGAATTTTCTGATATATAGGTTAATATGCAAATCCAAGCTACTATTAGTGAGAGTATAAAAGCTGTATTCTTCATTGTGTCTTTACACTCCATTTTGTAACTGAGAACATTTGCTCACAAAGAAGCAGAAATGGTTATTAGAGTCTTCTAGCTCTGGATTAACAGGAGCATAAAGGATCTTCTCACTGACTATGCATGATGCTGGTGTTGTGAGGGAGCAGCCAAATTAATTTTTTTTTTCTAATATGCATCAAGTGCTTCAGGAATGTCATCAAGTCCCCTAACCATCCTATATGTTCTGCCTTAAAATCTAAAAAAGAGCCAAAATATAAAAACCTCAAAGACTTTCAGATGTCAAAATGCTCTCACTCTGTCAGAAACAAACTAAATGTCCAAAATTTCCTTTTTTCCCATGCTGCCAACATTCAGCTCCACATAAAGCCCTTTCTGTGACAGAATGATCAAGTATTGCTATCCTGAGGTTTCCCAAAAGGACAGAGTTAACACTTTTCTGAAGGGTCACCACATGGGACTTCAAAGAGGGTAATGGGAATTTAAAGAAACATTTATAGAGAAAACAAAAATTCTTGAAGAAAGTGAACTAAGCACCTGTCTACACATTTGATTGTCTCAGTCACCTAGAGCAGCTTCTTTCTCTGTAAGTACTTTCTTCACAGCTTTGCTAGAAAGACTATCCACGTGCATGTACAATTATTCGTGTTTTTTGACATCAGCCAGTTAGGTACATCTGCCCAATGCACTCCCAGCTAATACACAGACTCAGCTGCCAAAACTGCACACATTTCTCCTGACAGCTTGGCACGGGTGAGCCCTGCTCAAAGCCTGGTGCAGGTGAGCTTCCCTTGGCTCCGCAGGGGAGGAAACAAAGACTGGGTACCTTCAGATAAGGGCTGAGACCCTGGAGGTCCTCAAGCCATTAATGAGCAGTTAATGGCCTGCCCACATAGACATGGAGAAAGAATCCAATGAGATACTGGAAGACCCCAGGTGATAATTCACCATTAGACCAAGAGGTGCACGTGGGGCACATGAACATCTTGTGCACAGACTGTGAGGGTGTAAAGGCCCAGGGATTTCTTTTTTCGGAGCCCCTCTCCAGAAGCATCCAGTTTGAGCTTAAAAATAAGCCAAGTCTGCCTCAAACCCAGGGTCTAAACTCTTCTTTAGTAGTTCTTGCCTTTACATCATTCAAAAGTTGAATCATGAACATCACTCTAAACAGCAGATTCTTCCTTAAAGAATGGTCCCCCTAACCACAGCATCAGATGTAGCACACACTCAGAGAGCTTTTTAGTGGGATGTTTGGTAAATATTCCACAGAATGCAGACAACAAAGCAATTAAAGTATTTTAAGCTTCATATTACAGTTTCTTTTCACACAATCAAACTATATTTTCTTCCACCTGACAATGGCACACTTTCACACTTCATCCATATTCCAGCAGATTAAACTCCAGTTTTTTCCAACTGGTGTCTATATTAGATGACTCCTGGACTTTAATGAACATAGGCCATTTGATTTTACAGCATATCTTTGCAAAGAAATAAGTCCTTTTTTAAATTTTGAAAAAGATTTTACCTGTGAAAGGCTTCTGCAGCAAGATTACAAACCCCTGTATTTAGATGCTGTGAAAAGCATATGAACTGCTGGCATCTTAATTCTCTCCGTCTAGACAAAGTCAACAATCTCTAAATAAAAGATGATCCTCCAAATAAACATCCTGTTGCTACAAAGCAAAAGACTGAAGCCTTCATCCCGCTGGAGCTCCTTGGAAATGAACACAATTTCAGCCACCAGCATGACCCTTAACACAATTAATAAGTTTGGACAAAGCAGACAAGTCAGGAGTGAAGAAGTGGAGGCCTTATAAATCCTCATGTACATCAGTCCACTGGGAACTGGCTACAACACCACCAGAGGAAAGCAATACTCAAGCAGTCTACAAAAATATGTTGCCTGAATGTTAAAGGCTTTTGGAATTAGCATGCATATGCAGAAAAACTAAAGGTATCTGGGGGAAAATGCTTTCTAGTGTTCAATTCAGGAGTTATTCCTTGAATACAAAGAAAAAGAAAGAAAAGACCAGGTGTGTATAAAAATAGCACGTCAGTCTAAATCCTACTACATTGCAGAGAATGGTAAATAGGTTGTGGTTACATTACACCACTCTTAGTTCACTTGGTGCCCTAGAAATACAGCACTGATTGTCAGAGCATCTCGTAATTACTGTATCTGTCATCCACTGTCACAGCCCTGGAATCCAAGCAGACAAGCAAGCAAGCAAGTAAACAGAGCAAAGGAAACAGAACTGAGGTCCCCAGACAAGGGAAATTTTAGAACAAAACATGATTTTTCTGGGGCTTTTCTTCCTGATTCATCACTGATTTTTATTCTTCTGATGTAATTCTTTCTTACAGTTGACAAGAAGTAAAACAATATTTACTCATTGGTTAAAATGCTTAAACTACAGCAAGCCTAAGAATAAATTCTTTGAATGCTTAAGGAATAGTCACCTTTTTTAATATTAAAAACTATTTTATTTTTCAAAATAACAGTAACTTCTGAAATATTTAATAGAAGAAGTCACTGGTGTTTTACTTAATTACATCAAAAGTATTTGAAAACCATAGAAAGGGAAATCCTTGAAAATCACCTGCTGGATAGACAAGGAATTATCTATGTGATTCTCAATGCTTGTGGCAAAATAAAGACAAAATGACAAGCCTCCTACTACCTTTGGCATACCACTGTGAAGGATTACATACAGAAGAAAATGGAGGGAGAAAGGAAGGCCAGGTTGATTTAATCAGTATGTGTTGACACTCCCTATTGGCTCAGTCTGTTACTCCAAAACTAAAGATGAGTTCTTTGGTGGATTTTCCACGTGTGTATTTTCTTTAGGAGAAGGCACTAGGTCCTGCAATTAAACTTACTTTATTGCTTTTATCTTATATGAATCAAATTTTATCTACTGAATATGTTACTCAAAATTGCTTATCATTTTAGTGATTATTTAGCATGATTTCTTACTTAACCACTGAAAAGCTAAGAAATCTTAAAATTTAGGGTTTCATACTGCCCCTTGCTCTGCTGTGACTACATGAGCCTCACAGCTTACAGGTAATCTACTTATGATTCTTAGTACAATGACATTCAGCTGGTTTTTGTCACTGAGATGTAAAACGACAAGATTTAGTGTTCTGATGTAGTTATTCAAGATGGAGTTCATTTCATTCAAACACCAACTGTGAGCCAGGTGCCAGTCACTGCAGGCTTCCTTTTTGTCACTGGAGGTAAAACAGTTCTTTTAGCATGTAATTCATCTTTGGGATAAAGAAAGCTCCCGTCCTAATAATGCTTTTTAGTCTAAAGACTGTGAAGAAAAACTGCTTGCTGTCTACAAGCAACATCATAGGCATCTAAATTCAATCACCAGAATCCCATGATAGCTGCTATTTTTAAATATCTTTGTTGTGTAGCCCATGCATTTTACCTGCCATGACAGCAGCCAGGTAATCTATCTAAAGATCTGTCCTTATCTATCTGGATCTATATATCTATAGATTAGCAATAAATCTATAAATTCGGCTACCTAATAACTAAATAATTAAATAATGATGTTGTGGCATATGGTGTTGTCTTTATAAGCCCTATATTATCTCTTCTGTTTTGCACAGCCAATTCACAGCAATTTCCATTAAAATACATACAATTTAAAAAGTTGCTGGTTCTGACTCCTGAACAAGATTGAAATTGCAACCTCACTGCACACTCAAAACTAAAACTGAGATTAGGAAGAGTTTACTGTTTATCCTTTAAAAAATTATATTAACTTGGATAAGTAACTTATAAAAGACAGAAAACAAAGATTAGGATTTCATCGTGGTGATCAGTGGAGTTGTTCAGAGATCTAGATCAAGGCTCTTGTTTTCCACACCCTCACAGATGACCAACCAAAGGGGAAAGACAAAAATTAAGTTCATGTAGAAATAAAATGACACATTTGGAGGAAAAAATGCTATCTTAAGACAGAAAGACAGGCTTTGAAACCCATAGTTGTAAATACTTTGGAAAGCAATAAAGAGCAATGGAAAGTGCTATCAAAATGCTGCATAAATTCATCCAACACCTTGGCCATTGTGTATGGTTCTCACCTCCTTTTGTCCTCACACACAAACCACCCGAGTTCCCAAAGGGACTGAAGAAGACAGAAAGTCACCAAGAATGGTCAAACATATGCAACATTTTCCCCTCATTCTGGGGAAAAAGGATACACACAGGTGACAAAAGTCTATGAAAATCAGGAGAGAAGGTAGATAGGGAGGAGTCACTCATTAACTCTTCCAATAATAAAAATTCAGGGCTATCAGATGAAATTAGCAGGTGCCACACTCAAAACAGAGGGAGGTAACTCCTTCCCACAGTGTGTGATCCAGCAGACTGGAATACTTTCACAGGAACTACAGGTACTAAAATATTACGTGCAATAAAAATGTGACTACTTGATTTGCCAAGGAACAAAAATCCATTATAGTTATTAATACAAATATCAAAATCATTAGAGGCTGTTAAGGCTCCCCACAGGAATTTCTTTGTACAATCTTTCCAATATGTTTCCAGTATTGACCTCTCATGGAGGCAAAACGTGAGTCCAGGCACAGTCCTGATCTGAACTGCAAATTTCCCTGGATCTTCCAATTTCCAAGAAATATTATTCTTTAACATATAGAAATGGAATATTGAATACAGGACTCTTCAGAAAGTAAATTTAAATAAAAGGAAGATATAAAACCAGTGATAATTTAAGGGAAACTTCAATCTCCTATTCCTATCTCCCCCCCAAGTATTATCAAACACACTAAGTTCCTCAGTTAAAAAGAAAGCAAAATCATAGAGAGAACAAAGATATATGGAGAAAATAATTAGAAAAGCCTTCAAAATTTTACAGTTCTATGATAGGAACCCTACAGAAATTTTCAATGGAAACATTTCAAAACTAAGGCATGTTTTATGGTATGTATATAAGTATACTTTCCTGGGCCATCTTTTGTGGCTGCCACAGAAGTGAAAAACCCACTATGAATCTAAAAGATTATAAAAATCAAATACTGGATTGACAGTCAGCTATAGCAATGAAAAAGACTAATCCACAGTACAGAAATGTATATTTACATTTCCTCTTTAGCCACCTCAAACATGTTATGACCTGTAAGGTGGATTATGTCCATCACAACACTGCAAAGTGAAACCTTGTATAACTTACCAACCTCCTGAATAAACTCCAATTTATTTCCAGTCAAGCTGTCTGGAAAGGCTTTGACTGTTACTAGCTTTTGCTGAGAAACTGCTAGAGATTTAAGACATCTTGAGATGCACAATATTTCTAAGTATGGGTACAAACTGTTCTCTCAGTGATGAAATTGATGTTTATGCTGAACTCTAACTGTTTGTATAGCCCACATTCATGTAATTTATATTTCTGCATTTAAAGGAGGCTCAAACTTTCATAATGGGGAAGACTTCTAATTAGAGAGGCTGCTTCACAGACTCCTAACTTCCCATTTGCACTGACAAAACATCTCTTCAGCAATTTCAGAACTGCTTAAATGGAAAATTACTTCTGTTCCTGTTTCCAGCTGTTGAGTTCCATTTAGAAATGACCTGAGCCAGCACCAAATGTCTCATCTAGCTACCCAAGCACTAAAACTACCAGGTATTTGGGAGACCATCAGTCTTCAAACCACAGATGAAAAATATCTTCATTAGTATTATGCAACTCACCAGAGAAATCTGTGCTATCTGAAATGACATTCAAAGAAATAAATAGGTAAACCATGTAATGCAATATTTTTGGTTTAACCTCTTGTATGGGAAATCGGGTAGAAACAAAACCATGAACAGTGAAATATCATTCCATTGAAACTCTGGATAGTTTGGAGAGCAGAACAGTGCACATTTTGCTTTTGCAGTGTTCTCCACAGCTAAACCTCTTCTACCAGCAGGTAAGTTCAGACTCTAAAACTGTTGTAACTTCATATTTTGACAAGTTCTTAAAATTCGAAATTACGGGCAGGGAGGGGACTGGAGAGGCTTTTTTCCTACCAACACACTTGATGTGTTGGACAAAAGAGAAACCTATATATCTTAACTTGCATGTATTAAGACATCAGTATTTCTATAAAATTTGGACTCCTGACATTTGATGCTATCAGGCTGTCAGTTTCAAACCATTAATGAACTAAGAATCTGCCTTCCTAAAAGGTTAATGGTGAGAAAGTGAACATAAGAGTTTAGATTAGATAGATGCTGCTGAAACAAATGGAGCGAGACATATTAGAGCCACTGATGAGTAAAACCACTTTAGTAAATGAAATAAAAGGCAAACACAGAATGAAACCCACACAGCACACTCCCAGCTGCCTGATCTCAAAGCTCTGGAAGCGTGCACATCAAAATGAGCATGATGAACAAGCTCATTTTCTTTTTTCCTCAAGCTGCAGATTTGTAATGCTAGCAGGTGCTTTTGTATCAAAAGTACTTTTTTAAGCAGAAAGACTTATTTCTTCCCTGATTTATTTTTCATTCTCCTTTTTTACTTTCCTTCATATAAATGTAAAGAAAAGTAAAAAAGGAGAATGAAAAATCATGAAAAATGCCCTTGCTCTCCTTTGTCGTGAATTTTACCATTTACAGGTTGTCATTCACAATTAATTTCTATCTCTTCTAGGAAAAATACTTTAGTCAGTCTGCACTAAGTGAATGAAATTCCCTCCTACTCTCCCAGGAGAACCATGCCTGTCTAATTGCAGCTGGTAACTTGCATGATCCAGATTGCACCATCCAGCCTAGAAACCATGGTTATAAAACCTTCCTCTTTTACAACAATTATTGACCCTTACAACTGCTACATGAATCTCCACTTCCTTTTGCAGCAGTAGGGAAAGCAGTGCAGCTACTTCCATCTCTGAGAAGAATAAAAAAATCTATGAAAATAGTAAGAAGGGAAAGCCTCTTCTTTAATATCCTCCTCTTTAAAGTGGCAACAATACTTTTTTGCTCTTTTGTAAAAGTTATGATGTTGTCAACGAAGTTACAAGGAGCTGTTCAACGATATTTTTAAATTCAATTGTTATAAACAAAAGAACAAACCCATAGTGTCAGATTGTCCCAGATTTAGTGCTGACAACAATGATTTCTTCCAAAATTTCTCCTCAGATTAAGAGAATAAAAATTCAAATTTTAAGATTTGGGGTTTTTCCTCTCACCTTACGTTACTAAAATCAGAAGTTACTGAGGAAGAATGGGGAGATATTTTTATTTTCAACTCTTACAAGGAAGACTGCAGGGCAACAAGTGACTCAAAACACAACAGGAAAATGACTTTTACCATGTGTTTCAGCTTTTCTTTCCAGCAAGTGCTTTAGGTACTGAGACTGCTGCAGAAGCAAGTATCAGCTGTCCAGGGGGAGGACTGTGCTCTTTGTGTGGCCAGTGTGTGGCAAAGAGCCAGCAGAAAGCAGCCACCAGCAGCCCCTGCTTGGCTACTGGGTACTGCTGCATCAGGAGCTCCTCCCCAGGAGCTGCCCTCTCCCCCCTCTCCTTAGCTTTTAGTGGGAAGCTTTTATACAGCACTTAGCCAACTAACTGTAATAATATGAGCTCACATCTCTAGTATTTGAGGACTATTTTAGAAACACAGAATGCCAAGAACCTCCTATAGAAATGCACACAAAGCATTAAATAAAAATGCTTCTTAGAAACTGGCCTACAGATTTTTTTATCTTACCAAGTGCCTGGCTGATCTATGATCCTTTCACACTCCTCTTTTCCTCTTTTCCTCATTTAAGGCAGAAAACAAGAACGACACCTGGCACATTTTAGGACATAAGGCAACTCAAAAACACTTGTTGCTTCATATCTGCACACAGCTTACTGACTTCAGCTGTGAAAAGCCAAAGTTGAGGGAAATTTACATTTTTGTAGTAAGAGCTCCCAAAGTATCTGCAAATAATTAATCAGTTTACTAGGTATCTCTCTATTCAGCTTTCTATAAAATTTTTCAAGCATCAGTTGATTCTAGTTGCTTTTTTCTTGGGGGAAAAAGAAAAGATAATTTTCATATAGGTTTTATTATCATAATATAATTTTCTAAAACACTCATTCATATCAATTTTCCTCACTTGGACAAATGGCACCTCACACAGAAGAGGAATTAGTAAAGCTCTTCCTCTTTTTTCTGCCAAGAAGAAGTACAGTTTTGTTAGTGTATTTAGGAAGGAAAAAACACACAGTGGGGGTGGTGAATTTTCACTTACTAAGCAAACATTTGAAAGAGCAACACATCCTAAAGACTTTAAAACTTTTCTTGCTTAACTCTAAACGTGTATTATTCTTTAGAGTAAGAAAATTGAAACCACATCATATAGAAATAGAAAACACGTGTGCAAGCTTAATGGCCAAATAGGCAGAAATGAAAAAATACAAGCTAAATAGAGCCAGGAGAGACTATGTTTTTCACAAAAGCAATCCCCTATTCTAATATGGACCTCCATAGCAGGAATGGACTTCAGGATCCTCAGCATTCTTTTTCCTTCTTTTATTTTTACCTACCCATCATTTCCAAGGTGTGCAGAACAGCCAGAGAACCTTAGAGGTGAAACCTGTGCTATGCAGAGGATATATTACGATACAGTTTTAAACAGCCACAGAAACAAAACCCCAACTAATTGTAAAATAAATACCTCCTCTCCCATTGTGAAGCCAAGCTGCCTTTCAGCAGCTTGAAATGTCCAAGCAGAGTCCTGGAGTCCTGCCCCTTCCTTGCATGAGCTCAGCTCAGCAGAGCCCAGCCCTGACACTGACTCACAGGCCGGGCCATCCCCAGGAAACAAAAGTTCCACTTGTTTATTTCACAGGAAATCTGCACCTTTTCCTACCTCTCACACTCACAGCAAGAAGTTTCCTCTCCTTTCCAGCTTAGACTTTCCTGACTTCTTGAGACCAACAGCTAAGAAAAGCAGGGATGTGAGTGACGATTTACAGAACTTTTGTGAACAGCCCAGGCAGTAAATTTTGCAAAGAACTCTATTGGCAAATGAGCTTATGACAAATTCTGAATGTATTCTTTCTGGGGAAAAAGGGTTGAAATTTTGTGTAACATATGTCTTTGTTTTGGCTTTTGTTTTTAAAGAAAATGTTCAAGAAACTGAAATATCATTAACATGATGCTCTGATCCATTAAAATCTTATAAATTCTTAATGCTGTCTCCCTACAAACATTCAACTTTAAAATGTCTGAATAAGGACAGGGGAGGGAAAGACACAGATGATTTGGAAGAAATTAAAGATTTATATTTAAGCAAGCCACAAGATACTATATACTCTAATTTCCATTTGACTATTAAAAAATAATCCTCAAAAATATCCTAGGAAAAATATAAAGAAAGAAAACATTCCAGAAAAAATTCACAAATAGATAACAAAAGATGAGGGCACATTTAAAGGTTACATTCAGTTTGGTTTACATTAATCAGCCTTTTTATTTACGTAATTTTCAAAGTAGTGTAAGTAAATTTCAAGGCAGGTATTTTTTTTTTCATAATTATTTCTTCACTTTTCAAAGTTAATGTGTTCGAAGAATATCAGAAGTTATTTTATTAGAATTTCTTTATAATCTTGTCAAAGCTATAAAACTTAACAACTCAGATGTAGAAATTAGAAATCAGTTATACCATCTAACAAAATCCAAATGGATCAAGAAAGAAAAAATACCTTTTACTGAGAAACACTAGGAAAATTTATAAAACTCTTTATTCCTATACTCTCAATTACCCTAATTTAAATCTTTTCATATCAATGTATATACATTAATTTTGCTTAAGTAGATTTTATTGCTATTAATAAACATATCATATTGATTCAGGAACCAGTCCTCTTGAAGCTCATCAGACAGTAACTAAGCTAATTTGCATGTCAGTACTATTATTTTCTGAAGCATTTTCTCTGCACTATTGAAATATGAGACAAACGTTCCTAGAAATTCAGTTTATGTCTCCATTAGGTATCCTCTGGAACTCAGGAAATCAGCTTTATTTTAATATGTAAGCAAAGCATTTTTGGGTTTTTAACAATTCTTATTTCAGAATGCCTGTTAGGATAAAAGGCCTGGTAATGGTACAGACTCAACTGAAATTCAGAGATTTACAGTGACTTGCAAGGTAATGATCACCAGCTGGATCCAGAGCAACTTAAAACATACAGACTTTTATTGCCATCCTATTATGAAATAAAATTGCATTAGCTTAAACCTACACATCCTGTTTTTCTGACTGGAGCATCCTAAGATTTCCTAATCAAAACCATGACTGAAATAACAGGAGTTTTCCTTCCCACAGAGCACTCCTCCAGGAGAACTCAATCTGGCAGAAGCCCAGTGCTGTGCCCCAGGAGGACAGATCAGACCTTCCACACTACTTCTAGGAGTATTGTAGTACTATCAAAACTTCTTACACTAAACTGCTTCTAATTTAAGATGTTCTTCAAGCAGCTTCAGTCAGAAACATAAGTTGAAAACATTTTCATGTGTACGTTTGGTGTGTTTCTTTCACACTGACAAATCTTTTCTGAATAAAGTCCAACTGTATACACGTAAAGTCTTGTGGCATGGACAACAACTAACTTGCAATTATTTAGAGTCAAATAGCTGCTTTAATTAAAAAAAAAAAAAATCCTAATAAAACATCACAGGCAGCACAAACCAGCGTGTGGGTAACATCCTTTGCCAAAAACCAGTAGTGCAGGCTGATGTGTAAGCTGAACCCTGACATTGATAGCTGGACAACTCTGTTCAGACAGCTTGAACATTTTAGAAACCAAACAGAACTTGAAAGCACAGCTGTGATAGCATGGAAGGGAGGGAGGCATACAGGAAGGAGATCAGGAGTCACTCTTCACTTACATGGCACAGTTCAGTGACTCAGCACAGAGTCACTGCCACCTTAAGTTATCAAATTTATACCTTCTTTAAACTTAATTTTGCATTTCCCATTCTATTTCCTTAGTCCTAGGTCCTGCTTTGAGTCTGCCTCCCCAAAATGGGGCAAGCTGCTTTTCAACTCTCCCCTGTCAATCTTAATTCCCCTACCCCTCCTTCTTATTCCTCCAGAATGGGGTAGTAAATCTTATAAAGTATTTCTTTATAATGTCTCATGAACATCAGCCACCATTTGCAAACCTGTACTATTTTTTCACATAATGAAAGTAACACATAAATCGTGTTTCCACAGTGAACTCAAGGCATGGGAAATTCCACCAGCAAAGGAGTGAGACCCTGCTTCAGGCAGCCCTGCTCTCATGACAGCTGCAGAAGGGGTCAGGGTCCTTCTTCCCCTGCAGCTTTCCTCACAAGATGGCACTAGAATAAATGGTTAGGACAGGCATGCCAGACTGTAGCAGACAGAAACTTCAAAGCAGAACATGAATGTAGCTTGAACAGATGAGTGCCTCTCTGTTCCTACACGGAATTCAACAAACTGCTGATGCTTGCCACGTCTGCTGCTGCCACCGCCGATGGCTGTCTCTGAAGAAAGGAATGCAGCAACCTGTGCTTTCAAGTGCAAAGTGCTGCACACACACTCGGTGCTCCCACTGTGTGCTCTCTGCCTCAGCAGGTGTTTTTAATAGCGTTCCTAGTCAGTACCAGATGGATTTGCTTGCATCCATTTTTAATGTCAAGATTTTGAACAGTGACTCCAACATTTCTATTAGGGGAGCAAGAACTTCCAAAGGCGTTGGAGAGGCAAAGCGAGCGGCAGCGAGGCACGAGCTGCAGACACACGTGGCACACGCAGCCAGGGCTGGCCACGCACCGTGGGTGTCACAGGGCAGGGCTGGCAGAGCTCAGGCACATCATCAGCTGCCTTGGAAACATCAGGAGCAGCCTCCAACTTGCGCTCTCAAGGAGTTCTCTTTAAATGACAACTGAAAATTAACGGGCAAAAATATTTCCTGCAAGCAAGCAGGCAGGAACTGACAGACAAGTGTGCAAAGAGAGATTCTCACCACAGTGTCTGGGTTCTCAGCTTGCTGGCTCAAAATAGAAACTCAGACCTTGCAGGTATTCAGTCACAGAGTTTACAAACATTTATTTTATCATGAAGGACGGGTAGACTTAATAATTGACAAGAGCTTCTAGCCTTTCTAGCCCTTGTATCTACTTCCATTAGTTCTTCTCCATTTCTCCTCTCCAAAACATATTAAATATATTTTAAAAATAAAAATTTCTGTATGAATTCAGTGCTTTGCAGTAAGGATCTCTAAACACCAGTTAACTAGATCTTATGAGTTCCTGACTCTAGAGCCATGACAGCCTGTCCCTTTATATTAAATCATTACAATTTAATGCAACTGTAATTCTCCCTGGGTTGATGGCTGAGTATATAATTAACACAACGTTTTGGCAAACAGTACTGTGATCTCATCAAAGGACGTTCATGAAATCTAGCTCTGATGAAATCCACCACTGCTGGCTAGCTAAGAAAGTTTTGCTGAAGAAAGTTACATACACATCTCAAGTGGAAAATGAAAAAAATATTCTCAATAGTCTCTTCTGAAGTAAGGGCAGTTTTCAGAAAGACAGAAATAGCTTTTGAAAACCTTTTGTTTTATATTCACCTATCATGGCCTTCAGCATTTCCAAGCTGAAGCCTCAACTCATGAATCAACCTGATACAATTAACTCAGACTAAGGAATGTATTGGTTGAATTAATTTTCCTGTACTTGTAGAGGTCTCTTCTTAGAGACAGGAGAGTTAAAAATGAAAGCTTCTTAGAACAACAGAAGCACACACAGATCATATTGGAAGGAAGTCCAACAAAGCAACAGAAGCTTTAGATAAGCTACTACAAAATGAAAAAGAAAAAAAAAAAAGTAAGCAAAAGCACCTGTTTAAATGTGTTGAAGCTGCAGAGCAGAAGAGAGACGTGTGAGACAGGCATTTCTATTTGACCATAAAAGTTGTGCTGTTTCAGGAGTGGTACCCTGAATTTTCTCAAGGGACACAACCTGTCTGTATGCATGCTGTATTTCTTCTAAAAGCTCATCTCTTGGTGAGTCTTGACTATGACTATGTGAACCAGTTCATTTACATTTATCAGTAATGGAAATTTGTCAGAGCCAAGCCTCAGGAATTTGATTCTGCTTATACACAGTGGTCGACTCGTCAGCATCAACAGGCAATGAAATGGACCACAAAGCATAAGGATTTGATTCTTCTATTTTTCTAAAAGAGCAGAGCTCTGATAGCACTGCTCAAACTAAACTCCCACAACTGCATCATTAATTTCCCGAGGATGATCTGCCTCTGTGATTCTTTGAACAAATAACAGCTAAGCAATGAATTCTGCACACCAATAAAACCAATGGGGTTTCACACAATTCCTCAGTCTTGCCTTTTATTGAGAGTTTATTGATCACCTTAAAAGACAAGGGCGATTATGCCCCACATTGTTACCATTGAGCAAATACTTGAAGCACATTAAACTGCCTGGTGATTTACAGGAGAGCCTAATGGCATCTGCTTCTGCTCAGCTGGCAGCAAACCTTTCTGCCTTCATGCTCCTGCCAATATTTGTGTAAAAGCCTTTTTAACACCCCAGTAATTCTGTATGAAATATGATCTAACCTTATGATTCATAAAATTGAAAACATATTAAAACTCAAAGTGATAACACCAAAGTAAGACCCTGCTGATTCTTCTGTAAATGGGACTGACATTTTACATGGGAACTATCATGTTATAAATAATGCCACATTATAAAATCCTCACTGTAGCTTATTATGCTTTTTAAAAAACAACTGTTGTTAGGAAATATTTTAAATAAAAAAGTTAAAATTATCATTACAGTAATATTTCATCAACAACTCTATCAAGAAGAAGCAACAAAGAGTTTTAGGGTCTCCAAATTTCAGAAAGCATAAAAAAAATTTAAAAAGAGGGAATAGAGGAAAGCATTTTTTCTCCTTCAGAAGTTTACAAGTTATTGAAAAACTAAGGCGACTTGTAAATGAGAAATACACATAACAGTGCGAAGATCTCTTTAAAATCTACAATGCTTGAGAAAAATATGGTCCTATTTGGAACTCTTCATGCATTGCTACACTTTGAACCAGTATGCAGAGTTTTTAGGCTAAATTGGACCTTGCTTAGGATAGCCAGCTTAATGCAGGATTCCCTTACACTCAGCATTAAATGGTAAAGAACATGGCAGTGACGAGGAAGGAATTTCTCACAGCCAGGAAACAAATGTTTAGGGAGGTTCATGGTCTGCAGTCCTAACAGATGTGGTGTCACTGACTCATGTTTTAGTGCTGGTAGTAGGTAAAGACCTCAGTGCTGAAGCCTCTGAATGGCACCTCTCAAAAGTTAACCTAATCCTAGACAGGAAAAACACATCAACAGCAAAGAAGTTTTGCCCTTAGTTATCTACACATTTCAAACACAAATGATGGATTGTGTTCACAAAATCAAGCCATTGTTTTCTACCATGCCAATTTTAGGAGAATCTGAAGACATAGGAAGGAAAAGTCTGTGTTATAAGCTTCCTGAAAACTGTATATTCCATTTTTGGCTGGGTAAAAAACCTGTTCGTTGTTTGTGAAAAACAAAGGTAAACTTCACATTATTATAAAGTGGAGTAAGATTTTCCTCCAAGGAATAAAGGTCACTTCATAAGGATTTTTCAAAGACTTCAAATTAAAGGAAATGCTTCTGCAAAGCCCCCTGTGTGAGTTAGGAAGTCCACCCAGAAACAGAAGGCCAGCAGGGTACCATGCAGGCCTTGAAGAAGTCAGCAATGGTCAAGCAGTAATACAGTCTAGGTTTTTTCTTTATTTAGATTATTCCAGCTCTTCCCTACCCTCTTTATACCAAGTGAAAAATGGTCACCTGCAAAATATTAACCAAATGTCCCTCAGCATAATCTAATTCAGAAGTTTCCATCTCTCTCTGCAGGACCTCCTCTTCTCCTGGAACTCAGGGTGGATATGGGAGTAGGTGCTGTGCTATAAATCAGATCACTGAAATGATCTAGGTTGAAAAAAAACCCTTGCAGGCCCAAAAACTGAATTGCTGTAGTGCCTGTTTCTACAGACAAGTGGACAAGCATGAATCCAAAACTGAGAAGTTGCCATACCAGGTATCAAGAGCCCAGGAGTTTCCTAAAATCGCCATTAGGGGCAAAGAAAATGCATCATGTAACGATGTCCATAGCAGAACTTGAGGCTGTGGAAGCCTCCTAACACTTCTCAGCACATCAGGAACTCTATGCAAATCTGACTGTTCACTTAAAGGAAGGATTTCACAGATTTTTTTTTTTTTTTTTAGTTGTGACTTCATTGGAAACCATGCATTTTTTGTTTGTTTCCTTAAAGAACATACTTGAGAGCAATCAGTTTTTAATTTTTATTTTAGCATGCAGCTAACCTGACTAGACTCCATTTTATGGTCTGAGGCAAAAATAAAAAAAGAAGAACCTTGTCTACAGAAGGATTAGGAAATAATGACCATAAAGCTTCAAGTCTTGGCCAGTGACAACTTAAAGTTTTAAGATAAAAACTTCTTTAAACCAACACCAAGAGACAATTAAGGAATGACACATACCTTATCCACTGGAAGGAAATCGTTTTCAACTTCTATTGACCTTGGTCTTAGCTTTATGGGTTTGTCTTTGAAGATATCTCCAAAGCCAACACCTTTGACCTTTTTGGGTTGGATTGTCGTGCCTCCATTGGCTCCTTCTGATTTTGTACTGCAAGAGTCACCACCATCACTCTCAGAGCCTGTAGCATCTTTTAGACCTGTGAAAAGGAGGGATGAAAGAAGGTGTGAAGCTCATCATTTTCAGATCAGATTGTGACTGGAAAATTATCCTTCCCTCGAGGAAAACAAAACCACAAGAAACAGGTAGAGAAGATGCTCTCTGTGCCATGCACTCATTTTTGACTGAAAAATGACTTTATTTCATCACATTAGTGTACTGGTTAGAAATTACACCAATCCACAGATCCACAAAACATGCATACTCCAGCATCAAAACTTCACAAATAAGGATAGTGATCCTTGAGTATCAAGAAAATCCTTATTCCTCAGGTAAAACCTCTTGGAAGAGACAATAAAGGAAAAGTCAATAAAGGAAAGAGTTAAATTCAGCAGTGAGGCACCTATTGTATAAAGCCACTTTAAGCTAACAAGCAGTCAGATCAGGCACGCTGTACCTTAAATCTGTGTGACTCAAGCCAATTATGCAATTAGTATCTAAAGCTACATTACCTAACTGGGAAATATAAAGCTGAAAGCTGTTCAAACAAATTTGCAATCAAATAAGCTGCATAATATGATCCCTGCTGAAAATTAAACCTCTCTGCAGCACAGACAGCCTCATAAGAAAAGCAACCATGCACACTCTCCTCTAGGAATGTAACAAATCAAAACTGACGTTCTGATTTGCATTACTTCTTTCGGTGAATAGGAAAATTCATCTGCATTTGTCTGAAAATATCTGCTGCTCGAATAGCAGGGGCCCAGATGCAATAAGGTGATGTTTCAGCCACTTTACAGAAGGGTGCAGCATCAGGTCAAACAGCCACTGGCAGCAAAAGTGATCCACTGAAGTTTCCTTTCCTAGGCCACTGAAATCTGCCTCCCTACATTAACTGCTTCAAGGAAAACCACAGCAATCGCTGCCTACTACAGCACTAATTCTACCTAACAACAAGAAGCTCAAATCCTCACATTTCCCTTACGAGCACTCATGACGTCACAGATGTGGATCTTACAAGTCAAAGAAAGAAGAATTTCAGATAAACTTTTCTTCTTAATTACTTTTATATCAAGGTCAACAAAGTGATAGCAATTATTTTCATCATAAAAGGCTGACAGTACAGATGAACCACAGAAACCAGTCCTAAGGCCTCCAGGTACAGCCTCATGACCCAGGACATCTATTAAATGGGTTTCAACACCAGGGTGCTGCTAGGAAATGAAATCAGGAATTACGTGTCAGATCAGGACTTTTAGCCAAAACCAGAAAATTGATGATATGCTGCCCTGAGATTTTCTGTATCTTTAACATGAAAGGAGTATAAAAACAGAATTAGAGAAAGTTCCCCATTAGAAACAAACAGAATGATAATAGACTAGGCAAAATACTTTGGCCCTCTAGCCTCCTGAATGGCTGCCACACCTATTGCTGAACATCAGCAACATTTCTATTTCTTCATATATTCAATTCAATTTAAATAACACTGAACGTGCTATTTGTTCCATAAGCTATGCAGGATTGCAATTTAAATGAATATTAAGTAATTATATTACAATACTTTTCTTAAATATACGAAAGTACTGATTGCTTTACCTTTATTTTTTGAAGAAGGGCCTGGGAGACAACCTCAAATCTGGTTAATTATCATATTTATTATGGTAGTTAGAATGGTAGCATCTAAGTACCTCAGTAAAGTAAATCCTATGCACTACTTCTCTTCCAGACCTCAGGAAATTAGTAACCAGGGAATTAAAGCATTGACTGTGATGCTGCTTGGTGCTCTGGAGGGCAGGAGAGGCATGGTTATCTACAGCAGAGCCATTGCACGGTTTCAAGCAGAGGCACTCGGAGATGCAAGAGTAAATTAAGCCAGACGGGTACAAATGTCCTTGGGCAGTGTGGCAAAGTCACTGCCCCTTTCTTGTTCCCTCCCCTTGCTCTGACTTGGGCAGAAACTGAAGAAGCTCTAAGTTCTACCAGGTGGACTTTCTACAGCTTTGTAAATTATCAATCACTGGGGTCCTGGCTGAGATAGAAGCTAGAACCAACTTAATTTACCACTTCTTACTGCAAAGACGATGATTAGTAGTTGACTATAATGAGTATAAAGCATCCACAACTCAAAAAACTCATACAAATTGTAGTGATCGTCATCTTTTAGCTGAACAAAATACCTTCATATGGAAAATTACCCTCTGGCAAAGGGTAATCTGTGATCTTTGCCAAAATCTCAAACTATTCTGTGATGGAGGGAAGAAGCAGTGAAGACACCTCCCTCCAGAGGTAACCCATAAGAATCCATGACTGCTCTTAGCCCCTTCCTGAAACTAAAGAAAAGCTATCTTTAAAAGAGGTTATTAAAATAGGTTTTATTCCCTAATTGTGAAAGAAGAGGATCTGGACTTTGGCCAGTGGATGGAATTAAAATATGAAAGTAATTGTGAGAATTACTCAACAGGTCTCACATGGACTTCAGATCTTTGAAGTTTACATGAAAGAAAGATCAGAAACCTCAAGGAGATCCAAAAAGAATAAAGCTTTTGTTTCTTTCTGGGTCATCACTTGTTTTTCATTACAGCATTTTCAGCTTTTATGACCATTCTTCTGTGATGAGGCTTCACACTTTATATCAGAAGCCTCACCTCAGGCTCACAACAGATTTCCCAAGCATCACCCATCTGTGCTTGATGATAATCCAAGAGTTGTTCATTCTCTATACTGCCACAGAGTTGTCTCAGTAAACAGTTCTCAAAATGAAAGCAACATAGGAAATAACACCGTTGCTTCTTTTTCTTTTTCCTTTTTTTTTAATGAGGAGAGAATGGACTGAAGTGGAATAGCCTGTCCAAACTAAATTGCATTTGAGTGATCAGATACAAAGCTCCTTCAAAGTTAAAAACAGTTATTCCAGATCTACTGGGAAAACGACCTAATTTAATTTTTTTTGACTGACACAAACTGAGGAGTTCTCTGTACTTAAATCAGTAAGAATAAAAGCCCTGCTTGTGCTCTTATCACAACATGACTGGGGTCTAGAGACAAAGGGGACAAAAGAGAAGAACTGTATGCAGTGGAAACTGTAGAACAAATCAAATAAAGTGAGGATCTTCAGTAACATTAAAGAACTTGGAAGCAAGGATTTGCAACACTGTGCCCACCCACCCCTGCCTGATAAATTCTCTCTTCATTTATTTTTTCATTGGGTTGTTCCCTGAGACATATATGTATGTGTGTATATACGTGTATATATATATATATATATGTGTGTGTGTATGTGTGTGATACATACGTGTGTGTGTATATATGTATCAGTATATATCTAGCAGCAATCCTCTTGGTGCAATTGCAGCCTGGCTCAGGTGATCTTTCCTCTTAAAACCAGAAAAATGTTCCTCTTCCAGTCACACTTTTTTTTTTTCTTTCTGTTCAGATTTTCATGGATTTTTTTGCCACTACTGCAAATAGCTTAGTGGCAGAACACAGCTGGCTGGTTTCTTCAAAACATAAACGTAGCCCACGGACACAGCTGGGATCTAAGCAGGAACCCGAGTGACACAGACTGTCAGATTATAAATATTAAGTATGAAATTTTCTTCATGGAGAGCTACAGCTATCAGGGAGGTCAGGCTGCTAAATGAACATTAAAATCTGGAGCGAATTTCAGTGGCCACAGTCCCCCTCTCTGCTGACCAGCACACCCACTGAAACAGATGTGGTCTACCACAGTGATGGACTTGAGCACAGGGGTGAGGCCAGCAGCTCAGCAAACTGCTGTCCTCAGAAACTCTGAGAACATCTTGCTCTCATTGTAAGCCCTGCTATTAAGTACTTCAAATAAAGCCAGTATAGAATAAAAGCTGCAGTAGTCAGGCCTTCGCTACTTTTTGCTATATTTTCTTTTTAACAGCAATTTCTCTAGAATCTGTTGGCTCTCTGTCAGCATTTGGAGAGCGGACAAGCTAAGAACATAACATCAATAAGGTGCTCACTAACATGCTTACTATCACATCAGTCAATAGCAGGGAAGTTTTTCAGAACTTTAATATTTCTCAGGATGTATTTCTCAAGTCTTTTGGGAGTGTCACTTCAAATTTCTGGCTCTATAAGCAAAACTGCTATTCTTTTACCTAGTTTTATTGCTGCTGAATCATGTGTAGCACCACAAGGTAGAGCTCAAATCTAAGCACTGGTTGCATTTTTCTAATAAGTTCCTTGAAGTCTGAACAAGGGCACTATCACCAGCAAGAAGGTAAAATTCCTAGGGGCCCACTGTTCCCAGCTTTTGACTGGAACAAGATATGGGTCTACAGCTTTTTAAAAACATTCAGAATTTTGATTCTTTATTGATTCATGCTCCTTACAAATGCAAGCTCATTTAGTATTCATGAAGATTAAATTTTCTCAAAACTGTCTGGAGGAATTTCACACTTCACACATTTTTTCCTCTATGGGTATATAAGAGAGATTCGTTTACTCAAGACATTTGAAACACACCACACTCCTGCTATAGCAGTTACAGGTCTTTTGAGAGCAACATTCTGAAATGTACCAAAACAGATTAGCTCAAACAGGGATTAAAAAGAGACCACAACATCAGACTTAATTCAGCAACGGCCTCTCAGAGCTCTGTTGGCATCAAACCAGGGTTCTAAATCAGAAAGATAGTTAGGAATGATAAAGGGCTGTGTATCTAAAGCTGTTAAAACAAAAAAAAGCAGCTGTGGTAAAATTAACTCCATTCAAAGCAGGAAACAAATTGTTTCTGAATAGCTTAAGATGGCAGGGGATAAAAGGAAATACATTCTAAGTTTACACAGCTTTCTATTTTGAGCTATTATTTGGCTATTTAATTTTTGTTCTTTATTCTGGATTGTTCTCTCTGCTGACAATTTAAGGCCCTGAGCAAAAGATGGACCACTGACACAGTAAAGGCCAGTGGTGTTCTGGCCCTCTAAGCACTTCTCAGCTCTTTTAAGTGATGGAAAGGTTACCTGTTCAGAGGCACGCACCTGAGACAAGGCAAAGGATCTCCTGATTTGCTATGGCAGCCAGATAGAAACACTGTCAACTGTGTTCAATAGAATAAAGAAACTTGTAAATGAAGCTTATTGAGATTTTCTACTTTCATGGAAGAGAAGGAAAGCAAGTGGAAATAAGTCCTTTTATTTAGAGAATGATAGCATGGAACACCTGGGTGACCAATCTGAATGACAAAGGTGGTGAAATTATACAAGGTAACTGCAGCAGATGAGACACGAACTATCCTTCTTCCTTTTCCTCACACACTGGTGAACACAGAACAACTACCCACACCCTACAGGTTTTAGTCTTGAGCTTCCTTTCTATCAAAATCCTGTATTTTGTTGAAGCCATCCTCAACAACAATCCAGTGTTGAATGAATCAAAACCAGAAAATGAAATTGGATTCTAAATACTACTGCAGAAGAAAGACATGTTGATTCTTCTTAAAGATTAATGAATTCATGCTTTCAAAACACAAATTTATGCTTCTTTACCAAGAGTGATTATACACGTACAAATAGCTGAGGCAGACTATCTCAATATTAGTAATTATTTGTTATTCTCAGTCATTCCTTGAAAAAACGTAATTGTGTCAGCTAAACATTTTGTCATTTGCTTTCAACATATTCATTTTCCTTTGCATAACAGTTCTTGCCACAAAAGAAAGGCCCCAAGATTTCTATGCTTGCACAAGTGGTCATGCAAGGGGAAGGGGAGCAGTGCCCAGCCCCACGTAGCAGCATGCATTGAGGGCAATGCAGCACAAGCATCTTCTGCAGCACGAGCACAGAGCCATCAATACAGAACTGGTGTCTTCCCCACCTCCCCGAGTACTGTAAGAGCAAACAGGAACAATCATTCATTCAGAGACTCTACAACTGTAGACAGCCATTGTCCTCTTCATCTGGGGACTTCTTTCACACGTGGAAGGAGAGGTAAGCAGCCACAGCCAGTAGGGTTCTTTACCTGCCACTCACCAAGCACTGGTCTTTTGTGCAACTCATGGAAAACCACTTGGTAGTGAGGATCCCAATCAACAGAAGGATTTAACATTTTACCCCAGTCAACATAATTTTTCCACACATGGCCCCCAGTCCCATATCATCGGTACATTTGTTCTCCAGGAAACAGGAAGCTTATTTTTAACCATGAAAATTTCCCTCCCCCAATTTTATAGTTTTTCTTTCTCAGACATTATTTTCCATTGCAGCATCTGTAGCAGCTGTGTATTTGATACAAGCTCTTTTTTGCAAGCAAGTTGTAACAAGGTGAGGTGAAATAAAAAGTTGTAACTGTCCTCTCTTCAGAACTGTTAAAACTCACATTCAGGTTTCTCATTTAACTTTGCTCACATTCCAACACTCCTAAATGGGATTTACAACATCATAAATACATCAGCCATATTGGTTTCTCAGAACTCTGACCAGCCATAATTCCTCAAGAATTAAGGGGAGAGGGACAAAAAAAAGGATAAAAAAAGGTGGTGGAACAATAGAAAACACAAAACACAATTGAGGTTACTCACGAATGTTTCTGTTTCAACGATCCTGATCTTCTTCCATTATATCTAATAGCTATTACTGACAGCATTGTGGATCCACATATAAGGAAAGAGAGGCAAATATTTGTCAAATCAAGCATTTTATCTGCACTATTCCTCAGTTATTGCATCTTTGAAGAAAAAGAAAGTGAAGCAAGAAAGAGAAAATAAATCAGTAAAAATAAAAAAATTAGAGATCCAAGAAGCGTTTTTCGTGGAAGTGCAAGAAAGTTGCAGGATGAGAGAAAAGAGGGCTGTGATCAACAAAATGACAAGTTTTTTGTTGCCGTGTGTCTCTCTTCACCCAGCATATGCAGTAGCAAAGATTTTCTGACAGCAGGTTGATGAGCAGGATGCCAAAGGAGCTGGAATTGTTGCTGAGCGGAGCCTGGCATAGCTCATGACCAAGAAAGCCGTGTCAGCATATAAAGGCAAGGCCGGGTGTTTCTGCAGGAGACAATCTCGTATATTTCAGTGGAAGGTACCTCTAGAAGCAGCAAGTAATTCAACAGCTATTACAAGCCTTGGTTAAGTAAGAAAATTCCTTTTAAACACAGCAGTTGGAAAATGGCTTTCAAAATAAAAGTATTTAGCACAGAGCATGTGTTTGTGAAGTAAAAGCTCTAAGCTTGATCACAAAGTTGAGCAACACTTCATGCAATGTGATAAGGTGAATCCAAGCATCGCCTAGGCATAACTAATCTGAAGTTATGAACTGACTCCAGCTTAACTTAAGGAGAAATCAGCAAGACGAAATTAGAGCAGCTATGAGTTGTTTTAACCAGACATCCCTAAATGAAAACAATTCTGTGGAATGTTGCCGAATCATTTTCACTGGAGACATAAGCTCATGGGTCTTTGCCTACAAATATGGACCATAGAGGAGATATGAAATGGAAGGAGCTGGCTGCACCACCAGTCGGCTTGTTCAGGAAAAGCACGATGAGGAAATTTGCAGGAAGTGAGCTGTAAATAGATGGAGCAGGGAGGGTAAAGGATCCTCCTTTTTTTTCTGTTAGTTTAGGCAAGAGCATCTCTGATAGCAACAGTGCAAACCCTTGTGTTGTTTAAGACTTCCCCAGATGACCTGATTTTGTGTATTACCCACTCCTCAGTGCCAGTTCCAGCCCAAAAAGCGACAAACAGGCCGTAAGCGTAGCTGGATATTTGACCTCTGAGATGCAGCTTTATGGAGAAAATAACAACCTCTGCAGCATGAAAAAACATGCAAGTCTCAACCAAATGCCAATGGAAGTAGAATTAAACCTCCAGGTAAACCAACTCCAAGTAGTATAAACAGGTATTTTTTATCAACTTTAAAAACGAAGTTTAGATGGGTGTTTACCCAGAGCAATGTGAGATAATCTACTGTGGGTTAAGCTGTCTTCTTGCAGCTGGTTATCAAGCTTTCCTCTAGACACCCATCTAGACACTGATTTCCTGCACACTGAAGTCAGTTTGATGCAATTTCCTTTCTGTGACATGGCTCAACAATGGGCCAGTATGATTAACAAGAAGAACTAAATGTAGAGCTCTAGCACAACTGGAAAGGTGACTGAATTCTTCAGTTATGCTTACTTTAGATAACTTGAGAAGAGGGAGAGGATGATTTGGCCCTTAATGAAAAGCAGGTTTTTGGAAAACTTTGAAAGGTAATGTTAGGGCAGCAGTACCCAGTAAGATTGTGAAATTAAAGGTGCCAAAGGCAGACCTTGCATCTGATTTGAAGCATCATCCTAAAGTCTGAAGTCAAGCATACTGGAAATTAACTTCATAAATCTTTATTATGCTCATCAGATGGGTGGATTCATGATGGTCTAAGAACTCTGCAAGAAGCATGACATTTGAGTGATTGATAAGCAGTCATGGAGATATAAGCTGAGAAGCAGCACAAAAATTTGAAGACCACCAGCCGCGTGGTCTGCTCCAGCCAGAGCAGGGGCTTGGTTGGGGCTTGTGATGAGCTGCAAAATGAATTGTGGTAGACAGGGAGATAATTTTCCATGACGAAATACTCAGAGCTGCACACATTCACAACGTTTTTTGTTCAAAAAAAGGATCAGATTTGTTAAGAAAAAAAAGGTGTAAGGGCAAATATGAGAATAGAATAATGCCACTTCTACTGCTTCATCCTTTGCTATCAACATGTGTTAAGACACAAGTCCTCAGAGGTAGAAGACCAAACACTCCCACCCAAAAAGGAGGAAGAAGGACAGCACAGCATGGATCCTCTCAAGAGAAAGCTCTCTGAGGCAAAAGCAGATGCCAAAGCTAGCACAACATCCTGTTCACCGGAAGACAGGACTGAACACTTTGCATTTAGTCACACCAAATGTGAATCTTTCAGCTGGATTTCTCCATGAAGAAACAGGTGGAAGGACAGATTTCTGTCTTCCTTGCTTCCTCTGTCTTGCATCTGATGCAACCATTCTCTCTTTTTTCTGTATTACCAGGGCAGTAAAAGAACATGAAAAGCAGGATGTGCCCTTCTTTTAAAACGCAGAAGCCAAAAATCTGAACATGAAATGAAAATAGCTTTGTATCTTTTACTCTCCTTGGCAAAAAAACCACATCAGCCAGAATGCTGTGAGTAATAACTGTCAAAGACAGAATGCCAAATGAAGAGCATGCAGTGAAGTAAAAATAAATTTTAAAAAAATCACCAAAAAAAGAAAACTTCAAACAAACCCAAAATATCTTTTAAGAAAAGCAAAGCATGCTTTATGAGTTCAACAGTCACAATGGGGACTTGGCTTTTAGAGCAGACGGACTTTTAATTGAAAGATTAGTGGTGATTATCAGCTGTCTTCTCATTTCAGGGGGCAAATGCGATGGGACTCAATGGTCACAGATTCAATCCATAGCTGAGACCAAAACATCCAATGTAATTCACAATTTATGGTGGGCTCGTACACGTACATTGTATGGACACAGAACACACACATGCACGGGAGGAACAGGTGCATTCTCATTGCATTAAGGCTGGGCAGTTCATCAGCAGCAAACTGACTTCAGCTTACAGACAGATATGTGCACGTAGAGTAGCCATAAGTGGGTAGCAGTGGCACAATTTACAAGTGTAGATAAATCAAACAAGTTCAGAGGACTGAAGCTATTGCTTGATGATTTTGAAACACACTCACTGTTATAACGTCTGTAGCTGTCAATCTTTGCCGGTGCCACTCTGTACAGAATTGTCCCTTCAAAGGCAGATTTTCCTGACAGCAGGCAAGAGAAGGAAAGACAAAAAAAAGAGAAGGGGCAGGGTAGGGGTAAAGAGATCGATTGATGGTAAAAAGAAGGGAAAGGAAGAGGTTTTAATCTGTATTTTCAATCACTGATATTTAAAAGCCTCATTAGCAAAATGACGAGAACATTAGCAAACATATCTGATTGTACATGAAGTTAAAAAATTCTTACTGCATGTATGTCAGATAACAGAATCTCACTATTTTGCTAAAGTGTTATTTACAATGTCCAACAGAATGCATTCGTCTTAGGTTTGGTCTGTTCTCCATCATGTTATGAGACTTGCAAATAAAATTACTTGTCTCTTTTATGCAGCCTTGCACAGGGGAATCCTGAAAAGACATTATTTCTGCAATGATGTACTCACAGTGGCTCAACATTCCTGATGCAGATGTAGTGCACTTGAACAAGCACAGCTGACATCCAAACAGGTGAATGAAATACTCACATCTCTTTAATGTACCAGGATCCTGTGAGCATCAGAAATACTGCATCTTTCCAAGATCACTTATTAGAAATATTTTGGACATGGGAACTGGTCTTAAACAGTGCTTAATGGAAAGGATAGGACACCTAAATCTGAATAAATCAATTTTTCAGCTAAAAGGTTAATCAGGTGTGAGTTGGCATTGACATTAACAAAAGCAAAATTCTAAAATTAAGAGGGAAGACAGCAAAACAACAAAAAACAAATCCCACTTCCCATCTTAGATATTTAAGATAACATTTTTATTACAAAATCCATTAATTTTTTTTTTCATTGCTAGTGAGATAGCTCATGCTCTGATATTTAGGACATGAAATTCAAGTGAAGGTAAAGGCATGAGCAGCTGAAGTGTTTTGTGTGTCAGGTTTAAAAACCCAGGCAAGCCCAAGAATATACAAATGCCAGCTTGTTCCCAATCTCCCCCCTAAGTATACCATCACAAAAATTGATGTCTTTGGTAAAATTTTATAGCAAAATAACCAGTATATGTGAATTGTCCCAACATAGAATCATACCCAGTTTGGTACCAAGCATATGTGGGATTTTTTTCTTCTGTATATCATTCTGTTGGACTTTCAGACAATAAAAAGCTATATTTATTTATGCATTATAAAAAAGCTGATTCTTTGTTTTGTTCTTGCAGTTTAATTAATAACAAAATATTTTCATTGCTTTAGTTCTATGTAATGAGGAAGTAAAAATGCTACAAATCCATCTTTACACTTGCTTTTTACAAGATAGCATTAAAAGAATGCTATTAAAACAGTCAAACATCAACCCACTGCTAAGAGAAGATTAAGTTAAGCTTTATGATGCTGTGGAGAGCCAGAGAGACAGTAATGGAAATCTGAAGTTTTAAGAACTGAAAACAGAGGAGGTTGCCTGACTGCAGCATCAGCTGATGAGTCTATCATCAGTTCTAATCCAGCAGCCAGGACTTTTCCTGGGTCATCACTAACAGTTCTAAATACAGTTGATAGATACCCTGAGGCCAAGCTGTACCTTAGAGAACACACATCAGAGACAGCAAGATACAAAAGGCCACCTTTCAGTGCTGTCATGACACTGCTGGGAACATGCTAAATGCTTTTTGAAATAACCTGCTCAGTGTTAAATTGTGATTATCTCAAATAGAATTTTTTTGGCTATATGTCGACTTCTTGCTTCTCCGTATTGACTAGAAAAGGTATTGAAAGTAGTTTTAAAATTAATACTGTATCTCTGAGAAATATGGAAAATAATCTTATAATCCGTGTACCTAATATAGTAATAAATTGATAATGCATACTACCTGTTCATGCTGTAACAGCTGGGCCAAGAAAAGCAATATTTTCATTTCAGAGCATGCTTTAAAGAACAAGGAAGTCTGTTTACTCTAATAGTATTCTGATCCTGTCTGTACTTACATTCCAAAATGCACCTTTGAAGACAAGAAATTTGGCAATCACCTTACAGCTGGGACAAATACTTTAAAATCAAACAAACAACCCCCAAATATTTTGATCTTGCAACAGTCTCGCTTTCCAGCCTGCTGAGCACTCACCATCGAGGGGAGGGACAGGTTCCCAACCCTTTCCAAATAAGGGGCAAGCTAAGTCCCACAGTCAGGATTCAGAAATATTTGGCACTTCCAAAACTGGCCCCAGGCTAGTTTTCAAAAAAGGAAATTTTTGCTTTGAACAAGCTTGTGAGGTTAGTATATTGCAGAACATTAAAGGAAACCAAGATAATTTCTTTTGGCTGTTTACTCCAATCTGCCATAAAATTTACATGGACACAACAAAATCAGACATTTTTCTCTCCTTGGGGCTGGGTGTAGACTGTAACAGAAGGACAGAGAAATATGGGGTTTTATTGACTTTATTCCTAAAAAGCCAAGTTATGTAATTTTTCTCTTCTGTATTTCTTTCAGCAAAATTACATTTGCCCTTCAAAAATTCTCATCATAGATGGTCAATAAAATGTGATTTAAAAATCAAATTAACTAAATTTAACCAAGACATTAAATTTAAACTTTAAAATACTTGTGTGTTCACATGGTTCTCCACATATCCTGTGCTATTTTCCCATCTCTCACAGTAAATCTGCCAAGTATTACCTTATCCATTTTACAGGTTGGGCTGAACAGCTCAAGGCTGCTGCTCAAGATTGCAGAGCCAAACCCCAACCCTTTCTAGGCTCCTCTAAATGCTGAGCAGAACCTCAGTGGCTGCCCAAGGTCTGAGTTCAATGCCTGGATACAACCCCTCACTCAAGTGGCAGCTTCATAATCTAGAATTCACATTCAAGGTTTCCACCTTGCAAAGTCCTGTGATACAGATGTATTCAAAGTTTCCAGACAAACAAAAAGGAGTTACTGCAGATTTAAGGGGCTGTCACATCTTGTCATCCACGGAGGAAGGAACTGAAATAGAGGCATGGAAACACACCTTTTTGAGATGTAACCTAGAGCATTTCAACAGTACTACTAACCTGATGGCCAAATCTTCCAGGGTTTACTTGTTCATTTTTTTTACTAGGTTTTCTGGATAAACATGGAATGAGATGATCATTCCTAGTCAGTTGTGTAAACTTGTTGATATTTTTGCAACCTCAGTATGGAGATTTTCAAATCCAGGTATTTAGTGTGCCTGAATAGAGCCTCATGAAACACTATGTGTTAGAGAGCAACAGCTGTATCATTCACAGAAACCATATATAGAAAAAATTTAATTTATATATATTTCCCATAATTTTCTTAAGGGAATGCAATTCTTACATTGATAGTTTTACTTGAAGAAAAAAAAAAACAAAAAACAAAATCCCCATAACAATCTCAGCATTCCTTGAGTCACTGTCTCTCTCAGGAAGTTTACAGTATTCTTTTGTTTTATAGGTATATCTAATAGCTCCTCATCTTAGATAGCCACAAAGCACCTCCAAAGAATTAAATTAAATACAAGAAAGTAGGAAACTCATCTCCTACCTACAGTTACCTTCAATTTATTTAAAGACACAAAACCAGTATTTGTGTTACTGCTGTGTTCTCCATACAAGCATCGCAGGTTTGGGTTCCACTGACAGAACCAGCACACAAACCCAAGTCTGAACAAAGCATGGGCCATAATGGACATCAAGAGTTAATGCTTTGTGGCTGCTTTTGCACACTCCAGTGTATGTTTTTGCTAAAAGCCATTTTTAGGATGCTTATTATTAAGTATGTATTATCAAATTACCTGGGGAAAGAATATTCATTCATTCATACAGGAAAAATTGGGATATTCCATCCTGAACAGTATCACCTACCTTGTTCACTCATATAGCACCAAACACTACAGACTCCAGAGCTGAAATTACTCTACACAATTAGTTCTTCCAAGACTCACTGTGTTTATAATGAACATAATTCATGATAGCATTTATATAGGTTACAGAAAGCAGCTTGCAATCTCACTGAAACTTGCACCTTCACTTAATGCCCTTTCTCCCTCTCCATCACATTAAAATTTTAAAGTTTAAAATATGTTCACTCCAGTCTGAAGGAATGTTACATTTAAATATCTTGAACAGCACTGACCATGAGACTAGGTCACCAGTATACATTCACACAAGAAAATGTTCTCCATTACAAAACAAATAGAAAATATTTTCATCATTGCAAAAGTTAGGGTTTTCAGGATTCTGTGGTATGGAATAAGGGTGACAAATTTGCCTTAAGTGGTAAAATGAGGAAAAAGAAGAAAGTATTATAATTTTCTACCCCTTATTGACAGAGTAAACTATAAAGGTTTTGGTAAATTTCAGCTGAAATCAGCTTACAAAGATCTTGGTAGTCCTTTGACTTCTGCTTATTCAGAGATCTCAGGAGAACACTACATAGCAATGAACATCTGTAGTGCTAAAAATAGGAAGACCTTGGCAAGTATTGTGGAATTCGCCTGATATATGCAAATAGAATTGACTTTTTTTTTTTTTTTCTCTGAAGATTCAGATTTCATCACTGAATTAGGAAAAAAAAAGTAATATCTGCTTGAAGAACATAAAACCCATGAAGACCAACAGCTTTCCATTTCCATTAACAGCACACTTTTTATTCTGGTTATTCTCCATGAGAAGTTATAAAGAGGACAATCCACTCCCATGCTTATACTGTTGCAAACTTAGTTACCAAACATGCTTTTTTTCACCTGCAGCAGTACTGGCCCACTTTAAATGAGAGAACAAAGTCCATGTCCCAGTTCTGGCCTTTTTCCCTTTGGCTGCTGGGGCAGTGGGTGTTGGAGGTGATAGAAACATGCTCAGCACCTGGAGGGAAAAAGTGCTGCATGTCCCACACTAGTAATTATGAATCCTTACATCTATTGGAATTGTTATAGAAAGCATGGCACTTCAATCTCTCCACTTTAAATAAGTCACTTTGTAGATGTTTGGTTACTTTCCACATCTAAAGACAAAAAAAATCCTTTGCAATTAATTTTGAAATAGAAATGCAGACATCATCATTGTCTTCTCTCCTCTTGGTTTGTTGTGGCTCAGCAAGTCTTACACAGCTCAGAGAGCACTGACAATGTTGCAACTCAGGTAGCACTGCAGGTATATGTAAATCATCACCATCTGACCCTTTCAGCATAAATTAAGAACATGGCATTCAAAAACACTTCCAAGCAAGAGATAAGAATGTGCTATGAGCTAAAGACACAGACATACATACAGAATATCAACAGTAAGTTTTCCTTACTTGACTTTACTTGCTCCTCCTGTGCTATTCCCACATCATCAGAATCAGAGAGTTCCTTGATGAAGTTGGAAGGAAACATGCCAGTCTTTCCATTAAGTATACCTTCCCACCAGCCCTCTTCCACCTGCACCAAGAAAAAAAAAAAAAAAAAGAGTTTTACATTAGCAACACTTTACTGAGCACCATTATATACAGACAATAAATGACAGTAATAGCTCTGAATAGTTTATAATAATTAATTTCAGGTGTAAGGAGCACATGGCATAGGCTCCAAGCCAGAACACTTCTCTTTTTTTTCTTCGTAAGTGAAAACAAGAGATACTTGAACCCATCTGTAAATGTCAACAGTGCTGACAGCAGTCCTAAGCACAAATGAGCACTAAATAAAAGGACAAAAGAGCAACTATAGAGGACACAGTGTCTCTACATTTCAATTTTTATGGATATCCATTCAATCAGTAAATTTTCAGTGCACACTCTGTGGCTATTCAAGACAATCTTAATGGATATGATTTGCAGATTCTGTTTGATTTCCATAAGTAATCAATGGTGAAGGAGAAACACCTATAAAGGGCTACTCAGAGAATCTAATTTAGGTATCCTAATATAGTGTAAACATTCTTGCCTTCCCCAACAAAATCAGAAAAATTTTATTTTAAAAATTAAGAATGCTGCTATATCATTCATGTGCAAATGTCAGAAACCTATGCAGAACAAAGAACAGTACTAATGCATATTTGACTCAAGACTTACAAAGAGGTACTGAAATACACAATAATGATGTATCAGGAGGAGGGACGCTACCTAGCCAAAACCCAAGAGAAAATATCACTTTAAAATTGCAGACTCCCTCCTCTATAACCCATTCAGGATTGAACGGTGGTGTCAGGCAGTGAAATGACAGCCCTTAGAAATGCCTTTAGGTTATAATGGCACAGCAAGAAATGACTGATTATATGCATCAGCTAAACACACTCTTGATAGAGAAATGTTTTTCATCTGTCAGACACTGTCCCTTCACTAAAAAAAAGACAGGGGAGGACAGTGTAAATCTGTGACACATCAGTCTCCAATAATGTTTGACTCATCTCTTTCCTGCCTACCCTCCCTCCAGTTATGAAAAGAGAAAGTTAACTTTGCTGTTAAAAAAACAACTCCACACTTTAAACGAATCTAGATAATTATTACAGAAAAAAGTCTGTGAAAAGTCTTTTCACTTATCTGTGAAAAACTTGAGTCCTTAGAAATCTCATAAACATACAACAAAATATTTCCTCAAAATATAGAGGAATATATGCATTTTTTTCAACTTAGGTACATGAGACATTTTAGTAAAAACCCCACATTTCCTGATCTCATGAATTGAATATTTGTTTTAATTAGAAAGTGGTTCAGACCAGACTTTCATTTAATCTCAATATGTGCCCCTGACAAAACTTGCCCCCTCTCCAATGCCTCAATAGTACTGGTGAGCTCCAGCACATCTCTGGGAATTATCTTGCTAGTGCTACTTCAGAAGATAGAACGTATACATATCACTCAATCACTTCAGTGAGGTGGAGGTTTTTCACATTACAGTATCAGAGTCTCTAAAAGGTAGTATTTGCTTTCTTCTTTCTCTCCAGATTAATAAAAAGAAATATGGAAAACTGAAACTGCATGACACTTAGCACTCAGACTCTAAAAATTGTATCTCTAAAGATGATTTGATATAAATGTTATAGTCCATATAAAAATATACTGTTGTATAGAAAATACACAAAATGGCCAAGACTCTTAGTGCTATAAAATACTTCAATTTTTCTAATGCAGTGTTCCCAGATGGCTATATTGATTAGAGCCACATATTCAACCATAACTGCATTAGCTGATTGACCAGAAGATTAATCAGAGGATTTACACAGTTCCCAAGATCCCTGCTTTGCAAGATTTCGAGATTACTTGACAAATAATGTGACCAATATTATTCAGTTCCATCTTTTCCTCAAGTAATTTTTGCTTGCTTACTTCTTCCAGAGTAACATTTCAGAGTTCTCTTACCATTAACATTAGCACTCTTTATGTGATGTGTCAATCTATGGAAGTCTATCCATATGGATAGAAATATATATATTCAAAGATCTTTATACAGATAAATCTAAACTGCACATGCAGATACTCAGATCATTTATTAGTTTAATTTTCTCATCTGACTGAAAAATTAGTTGTCTGAAAATACCATGTTGTATTCAATAATGCTACAAATTCAGAAAAAAATCTAAAGCAAAACCCAGGGGGTTTTTTCCACAAGGACAATGCAGAATCATGTTAGCAAGACATTAGAGATTGAGGTCAAACTCGGTCTCCTAAAGATTTCTTAGGAAATTTTCATCGAAATTATCAAAAGCTTTAAGTATTTTAAACATTAAAGCTACCTGCTACATATGCTTAAGCCTCAAAACACACCAGCTAGAGATGAATCCATACAATATAAGACACTAAAATACCTCCAGGATTTAGTTATCCCAAACTGGGGCAAGTCCATTACCATATGGTTTGACAAGCTGCAATAATTCACAGCCAATATAACCTTACAAATGAAAATCCATTATTCATGGGTGGGAATCCATCTGGAGGCACGAGCTCAATAAAATTTGTTACTGTGCTATTAAAACAAAGCACTTTCAGAATTTACAGATTTACATGCTGATTTATGCCCAGAACCAAACATTTTAAAAAGAGGAGAGCTTCATTTGACAGTCCATGTCCCTGTGCTGGAAAAGAAGTTCTACCAGCAGCTGCTTGCCAGAAAATCTAGGATTGCCACAGCTGCTTGCTTACACCTATTAATATATATTAATTATATATTAATTAATAGTCTGAAGTTGTTAAATGATTAAAATGCTCAGCTCTTTGGAATCACTGACCTAGAGTGTATTTCCAATAAATTCCTATATCGGCCTGTTCCACAAGATGTTCTACAACCTGCAGCTTTGCCTATTAGGCTGACAGATTACTCTCAGTTTAGCGAAGGCAAATGAGGGAAGCTCTGAGTCAGGAAAGGTTTCAAATGGAAGAAAGCCTCCCTGGATCATAACAGAGTCTGTCTGGGCTGTTGAAACTAAAACATAGCCCCAGGAATAAAAGCAATGCCAGAGGCAGGCAACAGGAGAGACAGAACCTCAAGGTCAACAGATTTTCTTTTGCTTTGAGAGAACTAGAGCACAGAAAGCAAAGGAAAAAACTCCCTTGGTTTAAAAATTCTAATATAAAACATTGAGTTCAAAGGACAAAAGCAATGACATGTTGAAAGGAAATTAAAAACATAGATTCTCAAGAGGCAAAATAAACAAATCACATCCACTGCCAGTGGGAAAACAAATTTTGGAAACAAGACCTCAAGAGAATATGGTGCCTACAGTGCCACTTGATGGCTTATTTTGGGAGTGCATTCAGAGAGAGCCATGTCCCTAAGGTGTCAGCCAGCCCTTGGAATCCTGGTACAGCAGAATATATCTGGAAGCTGTTTGGTAACTCGAGTGCAGAAGGTAAAAATTAAAAACTGCACAAGTACTTTGTACCAGAGAATCAAAGTGTCAAAATCTGCTTTGGGAATTTTTGTTTGTTTGATTTTGTGGTTTGGGTTTTTGTTGGGTTTTTTTAACATTATCTTCTAAACAAGAAACTGAGGGTTTGTGAAAGCAATTATGTAGAACTTGGATGACCTGCAGTAGTACTTGCATCCTCATTTCCCCAAAAAAGTCCCCCACCACATGAACTAACCAAATAAGAAGTATTCATAGAAATCTTCATGAATAACATATTAGAAGAGAATCTGGAAAAACTGCCACAGCATTCCACAGAAAAGTAGCTGAGGGATGTGAAACCCCAGTATTCATTCCCAGCTGCTTTCTTGAAATTTATACAGTTCTGTATTTGTGGCACAGACCATTCCCTTATTACACTCTAAATATTCATTCCCCTTTCAACTCTATAGGTGCCAAAATGAGTCACTGTAAGAAAAGTCCAGCTCAATCCCCAGTTTATCCTGTTCTTGGACATGGGTTGCATCACTTTATCTGATAACAAGAGCAAAAAACCCCCATCCACTAATCTTGCAAATAAGAGGCAACAGATTTGTCAAAATTCAGTTTGCATTTTTATAATTTCTAAAGGGTTACTGATAGGATTTGATCATGCAATTTATGGCAATGTTACCTAAAAGTCAAAGAATAAGCTCAGTGGTATTACAGAAGGTCTCAGTCAAAGAATTGTGAGCTGAACTCCATTAATACATTGGCAAAAAGCTGACTTCTCAGCAGGAGGAGGCCAAAAGGTACATAGCAGCACAGTGACAGAGTAATCCCAAATGCAAGCAGCCTCAGAACTCTTGAATGATGTGCCAAATGTCCTTACCCTCATGCTAAGGGTTAATTATCTGGCATCCCATGAAAGCGTAAGGGTGAAACATAATTAGAATTCAGAAATCTGCATTTGATAAGACAATTAGTTACAGTTGTATTTTGGAACAACTGTAATTAGAGTTAGAGCTAATGAGGTAGGAAAATGACAAGCAAAAAGGTATCAATCACACAATAAACATGAACATAAACAATGATGAAAACGCTTCTCTAGTTAGTTTTAAATGTACTTTTAATTTAAGTCTGTTAATTAATATCTCATGGGTATCAGTGTCTCTGTAGTTATGGAAACCTATTTTAATGACAAGCATTTTATCTATTGTGTTGAACATTTGATCTTACTATAACTAATTTCTAACTATTTAGGACAAATAGGAAGGAACTGTGAATTCTGAACACATACAACCTCTAGGGACATCCATCTGGTGACAAGTTCAAAACTCACACTTGCTGCTGTTTCAATCCACTCTACAGACCCAAATCACTTCTGCCACAACAGGAATTTCCCATTTAACCTACCACTACTACAGGCATAAAAACCTTTTCAAAATACCTTATTCCATCTGCTGGCACCAGAAGAAGGATCTGGGCAGCTTTGGATGCTATTACATACACAGAGGTGGGAGAAGGGAAGACATCCTCATCCTCAGCACATCCCCATGTGGTGTCAGTGTAACCTATTTTCACTGGGAACCTGGGGAAACACACTGGAACACTGCTGGAGGCAGCTGAGACTTGTTTTCCCTTCTGTCAACCCTGTGCTGGAGGCACTGATCTTGAACAGACTTGAGGGGGAGCAGAACACATTTCTTCAAGAATGAAGTCCAATTAGCTTTTCTTTTCAACAGGAGAAGTTTAATGAGTTGTTCAACCAGAAGTAACATTTTAATTTTTTTTTTTTTTGGTCAATAACTACATGAAGATATACAGACACTATTTTGACCTAAATAATACCAGCTTTAATTTGCTGTAACTCAGTGAGGAATTTATTTTCGACTAAACAGAAATCCATGGAGATTTTAAAATATTAATCCAAGTCAATTTAATCAATGAATTCAACTGATACAACTTTCTTAGGAAGATACAATAAAATGCTATCTGTGGGAATCTGAGACCTATTCATGAACAAAAAGATGGCACAAGAGAAAAGAGCAACTGGAAATGGAAAGTGAATGACCATTAATGTTCCAATTGCTGAACTGCTCTAAATAATGCAGAAGATATCATCCAGCTTTTAATCCTGAGTAATGATAAACAAAACCTGTATTCTACAAGAATTATATCAAATCGTTGCCTATGTGGAAAGGCTTTTTCTAGTTCTTTAGGGGGAGGTTTGTACAATTACACAGCATGATTTTGGCCCTTGCAAAAAAAATCCCTCAACTTTCACAACTGAAGAAGACATATTTTTTAAGCAATAAGTCACTCACATCAACTATTTATCATTTGAAATAAGAAGCATTGTATAGTGACAAAAACACTATAAATTCTATTTCAATGCAACCTATAAGCAGAAGGGTTAACAATTAAATCAGCACATTCATTGGTGCGACTTTCTGCACCAAATCAAGTTCCTATTTCAAAAGAAATATTCTGCTCTACTTTTTCTGAGGAATCAACATTATTATGATAAGAGCAGAAGAAATTGTTACAATTGTTCAGCATCAACTGCTTGGTATCAAACATAATGGAAAATAAAGGTCCCACAACAATACTTCCTGAAGCACTGAGATTTTTAAAAATTTCCTATTTTCCCTGTTCTACCAGCTAATCTACTTTCATCCAAAAGAACAATCCAAGTGGGTTTCAAAAGACATGCCCTTAACTATAAGCACACACATGCAAGTACATGGAATATTTCACTTTTACAGTTCTACATTTTTCAATTTTAATGCAGATCTTTTCAGTCTCTTTTGGATATAAATAAATAAGGTATGTATAATTAAGTTTTCCATAAAAGACACCTAGTATGTAATCTAAATTATTTAATCATATAATTCATTCAGTAGAGTTAATTTGTTGGCTGGCTACTAGGAAAAGGTTTTATTCCATCAATTTACTATTAAAAGACATAGACTTAAAACTTTTATGTAGTATTTGCATGGCCATGTGAGGTCAAATATGCCTCAAATTGCCCAATCAAAACAGTTCATGTGATGTCATGAAACTCATTATAATATGGAGTTTACAATATATGCAAAATGTGCTCTTATAACCTTGAATTCCCCCATTACAAAACTGCTCACAGACAGAATAAGGTCGGTTAAGTGACACATCATGTCTGATTCCAGGGGAAGAATGATGTGCAGAGCTGGCATGCACAGTTAGGTTAGAGCAAAAACAGTGATTGCTAAGCTTCTTACATTCAGATGTGAGAATTTAATCTCTTATAAGAAAATACTGTATACTGTAGATTACAGCAGAATTTATACGCTTTTTGAATTGATTGTTTAAGTGACAGATGCAGGAAAAAGTAAATTAACTATATATCCTTGACAAGAAATGTTGAATTCCTAACTGCTGAGTCATGGCAGAGAAAAAAAATCCTACAAATAAATGATACAAACTGCAACACACATTATATTGTCTGCCTGAGCAGACTGAGGTCTTCTTTTTAAAGCTAAGTAAGTAAGAATAAATGAGCTTAAATGCATTCTACTTAAAGGATGCATGTTATCATTTTGACTATTAAGCTTCAGAATATATTTGTTAATTCTCTAATGGAACACTGAGGGTATTGGGAGCAAGCACCATTTCTTGATCCTGCAGCCAGAGTCACCCATGCAAAGAAAATCTCTGTCTCTCTGTCCAAGCTTGCATAATTTGTTCCCATTTCATGTAATTAATTTTCCACATCCAGTTCTAACCAAAATAAGTGCATCTTGACTCTCTAAATATTTTGTTTGGGGGTTTTAGGGGTTTTTAAAACTGATTAAGACCAAAATGAATTCCTTAAAATTTGCTGCCAAAGATGACAAAAGGGGAACGCCAGTAGAGATCGGAATAAATTTCTTAAATGTGTTTAACTTTGTGAAGGTAGTTTTTCCCTGTGGCTGGCTTACTAAAACTGTGAAAAGTTTCTTCTGCTATAATCTTTGATTCTTCAGAGATATAAACTCAAGAGCTCTGTAACACAAACTTAGAGCTCTTTCCCTGAACAGAACTCTGAAACATCAATGGATGTAAATTCAGCAGAAATGCTACATGGGGAAAAGAAAGTCACAAAATCCTTAAGAAAAAACCCAACATCCCCTAATCCCCAATAGTAACCCAAACCAGACAGGTCAATATAGCAGAGAAGAAAAATGTCTGGTTTAAATTATGTACTGAAGAGCTTAGCATGCACAAGACATGTCAGAAATGCATGTATGTATATTGAATTAAAGATGTGCTCACCTCTCCCACAACTTCAATGATGTCACCAACTTTTAATTCCAATTCATCTTCATTTTGAGGCATATAACTGAAAGCCACCTGACATCTCCTCCTTCTGTTTCTCTCTCCTGAGGGAAATGAAGGAAATAGGGAAATCGTGAAATGAAAATAAATTTCCATGCCAAACACAAGCCAGGGGAAATTATTAAAGATGAAAAATTATTATTTGAGTATTGTTATCAGAATCCGAATGTTTGTGATATGTGGGTTAATTCTCCAATGCTCAAGGCACCATTTGTCGGGTTGTGGTTGTTTTCTTTAAAGAGCCAAGCAGCTGATAGTTGCTATAAAGCTGTGTATTGCAAAGGCACATCAGTCTCGAAAGGCAAAGAGTCACAAGCGTTAAAGTCAATGCTAAGTTTTGGTTTAGGGTCCCAAAGAGAAGCAGAAGCTGCTCCTGATGGTCCCGGTGGGGCTGATGTTGCTGCAGCAGCTCCTGTCTTCTTTCGGAGATGATGATGGCAGTGAGAGAGCAGGAACAAAAGCAAAAAGCAAAGAGCGAAGCTCTCCCCAATGCAGAGATTCCTATATAGAAACTTCCCAACAAGCTAAAGACACAAACTTGAACCACTACTTCTTAACCTATTAGAATTCTAGTTTCTTAGCATGCCAGGTTACATACAAACTATGCATATGGTCTATCTTGTTCTATCTGAAAAATACAAGCAATATTCTTACTAGAGTTTTGTTATGTTTAAAAAAACCATGTTCTTGGAGCCTCTACCGAAACGCTAATATCTACGACTATGTTTTCCAACATTCACTAGAACTCCCACTTCTACTCTGGTATCTGAGACATTTACTCTCTAAAAGCACTTAAAACTCGTTGTTACTTACTAACTTATTCTAAAACTTAAACTTACACCTCTATTAAGCCATTCGCACATAAAGTATACTTCAATCCATCCACAGGTTTTAATTCAATCCCTGCACTCTGATTTCTCTCTGAAGAATTCAGAGAGACTCCAGACTTACAGACTGCAACAGCAATACTTAGTCTATCTGCCTAGATTTAACTTACAAAAAGAGCCAAAATTTAACTAATTTGGCTTCCTAATGACAGGACAGACAAACTTCACCTAAAGGATCTTTCCAGGTGTATTCATTACAATTTCTCTTGTAGGCTAATTCTCTATACATGTGGTGCAGGCAAATCCAGAAACTGGAGGGCTGGGGAAGGGATCCAAAGCTTATAAGGAAATAAGCTCTCAGTTTTTTTTTTTTTTTTGTCCACAATTCTTTCGTAGGTGTACAAATAACTCATTAACCATTCTTTATATTTTTTTCACAGAATCACAGAATTGCTTAGGTTGGGAAAGACCTTTAAGACTGTTTAGTTCAACTGGTAACGCAACACTCCCAAGCCCACCACTAAACCATATCCTCAACTCCACATCTACATGTCTTCTAAACACCTCCAGGAATGGTGATCACTTCCCTGGGCAACCTGCTCCAGTGCTTGACAACACTTTCTGTGAAGAAATTTTTCCTAATATCCAATCTAAATGTCCCTTGGCACAACTTGAAGCCATTTTCTCTCATCCTGTCTCTTGTCACCTAGGAGAAGAGCCCAGCTCCTACCTCACTACAAACACCTTTCAGGTGATTACAGTGAGTGTTATAGTCCCTCCTCAGACTCCTTTTCTCCAAGCTAATCAATCCCAGGTCCCTTAGCTGCTCCTCATTGGACTTGTGCTCCAGACCTTGATCAGCCCTGCTCCCTTCTCTGGACATGCTCCAGCACATCAGTGTCTTTATTGTAGGGAAGGGCTCAGAGCAAGGCATTGATCTGCTGGCTCATGTGTCTTCTTGCATCCTCATTCCCTGTGACTGGAAGGATGGAGAAGAATACTGCTTGTGCTCCTGATCCCTAAAGCAGCTGTTCCAACACCCTGAAGAATCAACCTCCTGATTTCCCTTAGTCTGCTAGCTGCAACTTTATCACTGCCTGTCTGAGAAATGAATAATCTGAGGGCTGTACCAGGGTAGGAACCTTTCCATCCACACCTTCAACCCCGGCCCCTGCAGAGTTCCCAAAGAAGTGGGTCCTGCTGGCATATCAGGCCTTCTGTTCCCTTCAGAGGACAGTCTCCCACAATAGTGACCTGCCTTTTTTCCTTTATGGTAGCAGTTTGGACACAGGGCTGACCTCCCCTTGGTGACAGTTCCATGGCAATGAACCATCGTTCCCATTGTTCAGTTTCAACCAACAGAGCCTCACACCCATTTTGCCAAGGCACCAGGGAGGTGGAGCAGTCACAGAAATACTCCTGCTGCACCAGGCAGGAACTTGCATTTATATCCCCATACAGATATATATGTGTGTGTGTATATATGTGTGTACACACACATATTTGTAAGGTGCACTAATGTTATGTTAAAGAAAATGGAAGGAAAACCATTGCATTTGGGCTAGTAAGGTTAAGTACAGGCTACTTTTGATCATCAACCAGACACTGGAAATGATGTTAACAGCAATCTTTCTCTTCTAGCTTGGATGTCCAGGCTGTGAATCCATACCTTTGAGTAAGACCCAGTACTTGACACTTCTGCCTTCAGAGTTTTAAGAGAGATAAGTGAAAATACTCTGTTCCAGAGGTTCGTTTGCCAGATCTTCTGGCTTACATGTAATTATAGTTGTATGAGATGAGACAGCTTCCCTAAATTAAATTGCTAAGCTGGCTGCTTAGCCTCTGTTAGCTGAAGTAGAACTTGCTCATATGAATCATGACTGTGGTGGAATCATGCAGAGGGGCAGAAGGTAGGAAGAGAGAATTTATCCAAAACACAGAATTCCCTGACTATTCTCTCTTCTCTAGAAGGTGTGCATTGTATAAACCATGCTATTTCATATAATTTATATGCATGTATCCACACAAATATACACAGGCACTCTACACAAGTAAATGTACTTTCTCTTATGCTATTTCTCTTAACTGTTAAACACTCTCAATATATACCAAAGTTGAAAGTGTAAACACTTTCCAAGCATGGTCTCTGTCTGAAATTAAATTACAGAAGTAGATTTTATGGTCAGTATATTTTTTGTTCTGCAACATCTCTTAACAATCTTGCTCTAAAGTGAACAGTGATACAAAAAAGTTACAGTTTTTTTTTCCTAATCTATTAATTGAAGCTAAAGAAAGGAATCCATTGATTTTAGCTTTCTGACAATATTTTTCACAGCCACTGTAATCCTGCAAGAGTGTCAGTTTTTTGAATGTTAAAATTGATACCTTTATGCAGTGTAACCAAACTCACTCAAATTAGCTCTTTTTTCCACCTACAGATGCCTGCTCATTCTTCACCATCTAAACAAAAATGGTCCTAAACTGACACCTTTACACAGCTGCATTCCAAACAACTTAAATGTAATAAATACCCCCTATACTGAGGGCTTCTTTCATTGTGCAAGAGAGGTTGGATATTTCCCCTAAAAACAGCATTCCCACGATGATCTCTAACATCAAGTAGCAACTGATGTTGCTGAAGTTGCCTGACGTGACAGATGATAGTTGTCATCCTATTTAATAATGAGTATCGTGTGACTCTTTGGAGAACATTTTTGAGAATAAGATATAAACACAATTCTGGATGTTAATAATACAAATGCATGAATCCTTTCCCCTCTCAATCCATAAAGTTATTTTATTACTGTATAAAAAATGTAGTGAAAGTCTGCATTTCTCTCCATTCATCTCATGGTTTTCTCACTGCTCTCCCCTCTCCTTCCAAATTTTTATCTAAAGAAATACCTAAGTGAGGGGTAGCTAGCCAGCAAGAGACACAGATTGTATGTACCAATTGGCTGTTCTCTCTGATCTAAGGCAAGACAGCAGACCCGGGGTGAATACCTTTGGTTTTAAGGAGAAGGTGCTGATGGTCCCTATGTGAATGCTAATGCTTGGTGCGCTAGAGAAGAACATGAGATGTGTGAAGAGTTCTACAGCCCTTTTTCTACTGGTGTGGCTAGGACAGGCTAACTTTTAAAGGTCTAAAGTTAGGTCAAATGGAAAAAGGAATTAGCTTGTATTTAGAAGTTTGAAACTTGTTTATTTATACAAATAAACAAGTCTTTTAGGGCACAAATCTCATTTGTTTCAAAGCGCTGTTTGTTCGGATCTTTAAAATGGTAGTTTTGCCTCTGGACCACGGGCAGGAGACCACAAAGGGGTTTCCTCCAGCTGTAAACATGCAAAGAGAGCATAATTTCCATACAGCCAAATGCTCCTCTGGCATTAGCAACGAAGACAAAAAAAGGAGCAATGACAATACACTGGTGTTCAATGCTTACCTTTTTAAGGGGCAGCAAAAGCTGAGGCAATGCTACACAAAAAATTACACTGGCACTTACCTACTGCCATCAGACCCAGGAAAGGTCACAAACTGACAGCTCATGATCAGCTGAAAAGCGCAGCAACAGCAAAATAGATAGAAAGTAAACTATTTCAAAGTTAACTGGAATTCTCAAATCCAAAATACCTTTTTTAAAAAAAAAAAAACAACTGAAAACCTTTGTCATGAAACAGACATTTATACAAATGTGTGCATGTGTGAGTAGGTTATGGTGATTTCTGTAGAGTCTAATTTTCACTGATGCCAATATCTGTGTAGCCTATTCTGTCACTCTATAAGGACAAAAACAACAAGTTGAAGAAATTTCCTGTCTTCTATTTCAGATTTTCCTGCACATGGCATTATCTGCCCATTAGTCTCAGTCTGACTTTTGATTCTTCTATCTTTAAAGCTATATCTGTAAATGAGGGAAACTGATTCAGTTCAGTGTCTCCTGGCTAGACAAGCTGAGCTGTGATATGATTCAGCTAGAAAGCAGTTCTGAATTTAATGTGCAAAAAGACAAAAGGCAACTATTGCATAACTAAAGATGACTTATACACATACAGGTGTATAGATTTTAATGGTACAGCTGCTTTGCACAGCCAGCCTTGGTGGTTACTGTATCATCTTTTTGTTTTTTTAAATAATTGTATTTTTGTCTTGGCTTAAGACAATTTAAAGGGGAACACTCTCAAATGAGTTTTCCTCCTTTGTTTTAACCAATTCGTTTCCACCAATAAGCAGAAGTAAAATATGACAACTGTGTGAATTAAAATGCACATGCTAAGAAAAAAGGTAGGACTGGAAATTGCCTTCCAAAAGTCAGATGCTTTTGAGAAAACTACCTAATTAAGAGTAAACAGTATAAAAAATGTTAACTTTTTAAATTGCTTTAAGTGTATTGAAGATAGAATTTAAGACTTCAGATACAGTCTTAGTCACACTAAATTCTAATGTGGACTCTGTCACTATCTTCCACAACACAAGGACTTCATCCTCTTTTACCCACCCACTAGCAGAAATACAATTTTGATTCTAGAAGGCACCAGAATGGTCAAGTTCTTCTTTCCTTCTTTTCCTGGAAGACTTTAGCAGTGTAATTCTGACCTGGGATTTGACATGCCAATTCCAATTCTCTCATCACCCAGATGCTGTAAAAAGCTGAATGGCTTTGGATGGATGACAAAAGCACCTGCTGAGGTCTCTTCTAGCAGAAAACAGAACTAACGTGGGAGGGAATATTGGGTGGGGAATATATATTGGGGGTGGTGATGTGTTTATGGGAAGGGGCTGTTTAGTTCGGGTTTTTTCATCTGGTTTGAATTTGTGACATTAATATAGCAGAGAAGAGAAAGATAAACTGAAGAAGGTGAGGGGGAGACAGAATATCTGAGGTGCTTCCAGTACTCTCTCAAATGTGTTATGTAAAGCTGCTGTATTTTTCTACGGGCAGATGAACTGGGAATTATCCTGCTTTGACATGTGCAGCTAAATCACAGAGACTGCAGGACTCCATTAAGCACAATTAAGGCACAATGCAGTATGGCATCACTGCTAGTAATGTATTACTCTGAGTGTGTTCATGTTCTACTGTTACCCAGGGGTGTTTTCTCTTGCTAGACTCCACAGCAACACTTCCAAGTTTCAGCCATCTGGCTGCTGCTCTGGATTTTATGGCCAAGATTTGTCTGTGAGGAACCTGAAAGCCTGGAAGACACCTTTTTTTAACACCATCGCATTTTAACACACAGGCACTGTCAGAATAACAGCTAGCCTCATTGTTCAATTAATTTATTCTTTTGTTAAAAACATGCAGCAGTAATCAGGCCTTTTAATGGGTATAAATTCTTTTGCATAACAGCAGTAATTAACTGAAGCAACTTACAGCAAAAATGTAATACCAGTGGTCAAAAGCTTTTAGGAGAAAATAATAAATTAACTAAGAAGTTAATTCCATATGCCACAGCTGGAGCCAGGCTTGTGCGTGTGACAGGCAGAACTGCAACACTAGTGAGGCTGAGATCATCACTTAAGCCTAACCCAAAGCAGAAGGAAACATTAGATAAATAACTGTAAATAAACTCAAAAGACACTTCCACAGTTTAGCCATAGACTGCCAATTTTTTTTTCTTTCCTGATCTGAAAATTTTAAAATGCACATAAATGGAATAGAAACTTAATCAAGAATGCAGTTAAATAACCACCAGCAAATTAGACAAAGCAACTCCAAGCTCTAACAGGAGCCCTGGGACTTTGCATGCAGGCTACATACTGTGTAATCTATCTTTTAGAAAGAAAGTGTAAAATACAGTGTTAAACTGAATATTAAACTCAACCACATGCAGAACTGAATGTGATTGTTTATCAAATCTACTAATTCTAGTACCTGTACCTCCTAAACTTCATCATTTAAATAAATATTTTGGGTGAGCATTACTGGTGAAACAATCCATCACAAGATAAAAACGGGAACTTAGTGACAGGGTTTCAAACAGGCTTTTTTAAACTGTACCTCAAGAGCAGTTACACAGTCCTGGTAAATGCTGGACAAGCACACTCAGCTTCCCACCTGTTTCCAGAGATGCAAAAGTATTTTGTGGCAGCAAGAGGGGCTTTTACAGCAGCCAACAGCTTTTCCCAGATTACACATTCTCTTGCCCATTCTCAACAATAACAATTTGTTGCTCTCCTGTGCTGCCTTTCACAAGCATTCCAAGAAGCAGTAAATGCTTCTGCCCTGGGCAAGCCAAGGCATATTTCAATTCAGTGGCTTCCCTGGTCACATGTAACTTTGGGACTTCGTTTACTGCCACATGCACTAGGTCCCACTGCCTGGCACTGGTGGTCCCCACTGTTCCTTCTGTAACTCGGGCCTGTGGACATGAGGGGACCCATTATCCAACATAAGGTCTTGCACTTATCTCTACATTTGGTTTCTTCTCTCATATTCAGAAGACTTTGGGAGGAAACATTACAGAATATGTTTGTTACACTGGTTAAAGTTCTTATGAAATGACTGTATAAGGAGCTTTAAGAAATACTGCAGACAATAGATATATGTAGCAATAAATTAGCTTTCCTAAAGAAGAAGAAAGAATATATAAACCTGAAATATTTTTTCTTGGACGACAGATCAAGTTAAAAAATGCAAGAACAGAAACACAACAATATTTCCAAACAGGCCTTTTCTCTTTCCATTCTCATTGTACATCATGTTATCATGGGAAGATCCCAAAAAATTTATTCCCTTGGCTAAATTCTGAGATAGTAGTCAACTACTTGGGTCTTTGTTGCTTTTTTTGTATTGATCTCTAGAGAAAATATTTGAATAAACCAAAAGCAAACATGAGTTACTGTTGTATCTTTGCCACTTCTTGTATATGTTCCATCACATAATTCACATAGCTTAAACTGCTTGTGCACATCAGCACTTCAAACATACAGTAAATGAAATAAAATAGCTCTAAATTGCAAAAACACTATGCATATTCAGTTTTTGTTATGTTCTCCTCACTATAACAAAGGTACTTAGACTAAACCACATGGATTCCTACACAGTAATCTCCAAAAGTATTAGCTTTATAGTATCAGCTTGCTTTCTTGAAGCTGACTTCTGGCCAACTTAACTGAAGAGTAAAATTCCCAAAAACCTTTAAAAATTCTGACTTTTTCTTAAAGACTCCTAACAACTGTGCTGCTTCATTTTAAGATACCAGAGTATCCATGCTTTTCAACAGGTTTTCAATCTCTCTGTAATGACATTACATTGCAGATCTTACTCTGGTCTCTCAGATCAGTTTCAAATAAGTCTCTCTTAGCAGAGGAAAAAACCCACCATTGTCAACATTTTATTTTCACTCCAACAGGTAACAACATACATTAAATAAAGGCATCAAGGAATGCTGAAAAGATGCAAAAAATACAGCATTGAGTTTTCTGCTTTGCAGAAAATACACTCATGAGAACTATTACAAAATGAACACGGGCAATAAATCAACAACTCTTAACAAAAACCAAAACTGTTTTTTATACTTGGCATCTAGGAAATCAGTCAGATTTTTAATCTAGAATTTTGTTTTCCTCTAGAACATCTGTACAATCTGTTCATTTTGCCATTAAAGGCAACAAAATTAAACAAAAATTAGTAACACATTCACAAACAACAGACAGTTCACTTTCCAGTTCAGCAGTGCTCCTAAAGCCTAGGAAACTACATTAATTGCCTTGAAATATAAGCCCAGACAAATCCTAAACTCTAGAAAGCTAACACTAGGGAGCTCAGAGATGCCCTGGTAAACTGGGGAAATGTCTCACCCAGGCTGGGCTAAGGGTTTTGTTCTGCAATGCACACTCTGAGCCTGCTCAGGCAGGAGCACTCAGCCATGTGTCTCCCGTGGCAATTAAGCCCTGACATTTCAAAGCCTTGTGGAGAGCAGAGCTTTGGCAGGATTCCTCTCTGGGCTGCTGCTCCAGCTCAGCATGCAGGGTTATACAACTACCTGTCCTTCAGCTCTGCCAGGAGGAAAAAAGCCCCAGGAGGAGCCCTCAGCTGCACTCCTCGTGTTAAGATTTGTTATTATTTCTCAGCTACCATCATGAAAACTCTATAATCCAAAATAGCCTGCTGTCTTAAAGGGCACGTGATGCTATACTTTAATATTTGAGGATTGCACAAGAACGCAGGAATATATGTTCAGAACAGCAATAAACAAATATGATAAATTGAAATAAATCAATTATTCTTGCTGCTGCTGGCCTCTACCACCCCAGGCACCATTAGCTCTGTGATGGCTGAGCAGAAGGTAGGTTTCCTTAAAGGTATCTCAGTAATGAAAGTGAAAATTAATATTCTTTGTCCCACAACTTCAAAAATTAACATTGGCACAGGATCCACACAGGATAGTTCCCTCCCCAAGTAGAGGAGAAATATTTCTGCATCAGGCAGATCAGATGTGTATCACTATCCTCCAAAACTGAGCAACAAAAGGAAAAAAATAAACAAAAGACTGTTTTGGGAAGTCAGCCTACATATACAGTGCACGGAGAGAAAAAGTCGCCTCAGGAAAGGTTGGAGAAAGAAGAGGAGGCAGAGTTTTGCAATACCTGAATCTAGCCAGATCTGCAGCATCTTTAGTTTTTTGGTCATGAAACATTCAGAATGCCACAGAAATTCTCCCATATATTTTTAGTTGCTCTCATCAGTTAAACAAGTCTCTGTGACATTTATAAGCATTCATTTTTACTAAACTAATGAAACATTAAGAGTGATGGTTCTTAAATAAGTAAGAAGGTTGCCAGCAATTTAGTTTTTTTAATATAGTGTCATTTTCAAAAGATGCCACAAACAAATCATGCTTTTTGGTCTTCTTCCTTTTACTTTTTTGAAAAGATTTTAACACATTCAAAAAGCTGTAATTTATCAAGAGGGTGTTTAATAAAAAATGTCAAAAGGTATAACATTCAATTCCATCACCACTGCCTTGTAGCCTTAGTTCTCATGGAAAGCAGACTTTAGAGCTCAAAATCCTCTGCTCCTAAGAACATTCAAAGGTTTATAGCCCTGATTGTAAGAGATTTCCTTGACTGCAATCATTAATGCTAAACCAACAGCATGAATCCAGCATAAACGGAAAACCAAAACTATGGAACATCTTACAATCTCAAGAAAAGCTACTGACCCAAAGTGGCCCAATAATGGGTCCAATGTACTCAACTCAAACACTTTTTCACAACTATACAACACCCTTCTTGCCCAGTTCTTTTCTCATTGCTTCCTTAGCTATTCTTTTTTCCTGCCTAAACAAAAAAGCCCCTTAAGTCCTGCAGGGATGCATTTTTGTCTTTACAATAATGAACTAAACCAATTTAGAACAACAAGGATGTTTGGATGTGTTTTGCAAACACAGTCTATTTATCAGGGCAGGAAATTACAGGAGTGAGTTTGAGGGATACCTGTATCAATCATAGTGTTTAAAAATGTCAGTACAATAAAACATTCTCCTGTAACTTCTTGTCCATAACTAAAAGTAACCACTACAAAGGTATGAAAAAATAAATGCATACCATTTTTTTGTAATATACACCTAGTGCTTTATTATCCACAAGATTTACAACTACTACATACTTTTCCAGCAACATATTTCCTGTTCTGTATTAATATTATTCAACATACAAATTAAGACAGTAGGATAACAACAGTCACAGGTTTAACCTTATTTTCCAGCTGTGTATAGGGTCACAGATATGCATAATCAGCCTACAATTTTATTCCATCAATTTGAAAGAAGATTTAGAGATGCTTTTCATTTAAGCACTATGCACACATAAGCTTTTATAAAAACCTTGCTGCAATCTCAGCCCACTGATCATTCATGACTTTAAAGATTTTCATATTTATTACACAAAATGCAATAGTCAAACTTTACAATTGCTCCATTAGTCACTGGAAGCACTGCCATGTCTCCATATGGTGTTCACTCTTATCCAGAGGCCCAAAAACCCTCTGAGGTGTCACCACACCCCTCTTCAGATGTTGAAGCTACAATACTAGAAACAGCCTTACTCAAGGAAGCTTCATGACATAAAGGGAAACAGGAAAGCAATTGAAATATGACATGCTAACAGGTAAGACAGCAGTCAAGGACTCCAGCAGTACTATGGGATCAACACTTTTTACAGCCCTTTTGTCACGTGCTGTTCATCGCTCCTTTGGGTACAATTATCCACTAAAATCTTGCTTTAAAAAGATCAAAGATTAATCAGCTTTTTCTGATTGATCTATGGTGCTGTTTGGAGAAGGAAAACAGGTGAAGTATGCAGCTTCCATTGGCAGCCCTTAAATGATCAAGGAATTTCAAGTGACGTTTCCCAGCCACCTCCCAGCCATGCCTTGCATTCAGCTGCATTCCCAGAGCACAGCTGCAGCCACAGACAACTTCCACTTCCAGGCTAACACTCATATTTGTCCTCAGGGCTAGAATTATTTTGTATGTCGTGAATAGCAGCAGCATGTTTGCTTACAGAGCTACTATGAGCTACACCATATCCTGATACAGTCATCTGTAAATATTAAATCATCTACTAATACCAGTCTAAATACGTCACAAAAGCCAACACCTGGGAACTAATGTGAATACTGGCTGTTCTCACAATAAAGTGTGTGCTGCTTACATTATTGAAATCCAGCGAGTAACAAAATCCAATAATATAGAAAACTTTATTTAAGCATCTAGCAACACCTAAGAGGAAAAAATAACAAAAGCAAATCTATGGCTTCATATCTCAGATAAAATTTCAAATCAAGCACCTCACAAAAGATACTTGATATCTTTATGCTGCAAGGAAAGACTGATATAAGTTTTTTTAAGGCTTTGCGTAATTCACTATCTTTTGCCTTTGACGACATGATGAAGCAAGCAAAGTATCTGATAATTTAGTTGCATCTGAGATGATTCATACTTTTTTATTTACAGAAATAGCCCTTTAAGTAACTTATTACTTTATTTTTTTTCTTGGAGTAAAAAGTGCTCTTAGACCACTTACTTCACTTGTTTTATTATTTTGTGGTGTTCATAGATATTCCGTATCTTACAACGCAGTAAGAGAGATGAAGTCTGCCCTAAAACTACAATTTAAACAACATTTTGTAAAGACAAAGAAAGCATTTATACTTAAAAAAAGAGTGCACTAAGGTAAGATGATGACTCTGTAGCAACAGGCTAAAGCAAACACAGCACTCTTTCATATCCTTTTCCTACAGATGAAGTTGAACCCAGAGCTGGAATGACAATAAATCTGATGACCATTTGGCCTTCACTGAGTGTAAACATGCTCTTGTAAATCAATTTGCAGTGGATATGTATGCATGTAAAGGACCTCTGAACTCCACATGGCTTAGTGAACAAAGCCAAATTTGTGTGTGGAAACAGAGGAAGACAGAGACAGTCCATCTCACTGCAGACCAGCACTGCAGTACAGATCTTTGTGCTTCATGGCCACACATGTGCTTGTAGACAAGCAGGGAGTGACTCTGCAAACACAGCCCCTTGTACTTTTACAGTGCACAGTATTGGCAGCCACTTCAGAGCCCTTCATCCTTCACTTTTCACTTCAGTTAGCACAGAGATACACATAAATGATAAAATATTCACCAATGTATCTAGCCTTTTGATTAAAGTACTTTAAATGCAGCGTGTTTTCAATGTAGAAACCCACAAAGAATACACTGTCATGTTTGTTTTGTGTTGCAGAAGTTTTGTTGTAACAAGTCTAAGTATTCTTAAAGCGTTCTTTAGCATCTGCAATACAGAGGGGTGGTGGAATTCCCAACCTCTAAAGGAATTAGCATATTAAGGCAAGAATCTCACCTAGTGAATAGTGGCTGCAGAGAAATGATTCCCTACTGAAGCTGAAAACAAACTGCACTGAATTAACCTTGAAAGATTTCATACCATTAAAGAAGACAAGTGTCCTTTGAAAGTCATTCTCACCAATGATCACAAAGTTCTGCAAAAAGACTTTATTTGATGTACAGCACAACAGAAAATCAGTCTTCATGTTTCCCCAGGCCCAGCTGACTTGCCTGTAACTAAAGGCTGGATCACACAAAAGAGATCGTAGTTCAAAGTTCAAATACAGAAGAACCACTTCTCTTCCAAAGCCTCATTGAACCGAAGTGTTTGTGAGCAAAGTCCTTCCTTAATACAAGAGCTTTTCTAGATTTTGAGATTCAATAGCTGATAAAATATGAAGAACAAAATATTTAGACTATCAGAATACTGTCTTGGCTGCCCATTGTCTTGCATTATTTTCCTGTGAATTCATAATCTTTAAGACATCTGTTAACTCAAGCTGGCAAAGAAAGCAATCTCAAGGAGGAGGCAAGCAAATGAATCATTTATCATCTGCCTTCTCTCCTCTGACTGATTCTCTGCTGATTTCAAGTGATACAGGAACAGCTTCTTTATAAAAGGCATCACTGTTATCTTCCAATTTTAAATACATGTTGGTTTTTTTTCTTCTACTCATGCCACCTGCTCCTACTTCCAGGGCTGGATTTACCTCTTAGTCACCCTGCACATACTCAGATTTCTCATCACTTTATTATTTGGTATACATATATGTTTTAAATGACCATTGCACTATGAAAGTGAGAAATAAAGGACTGATAGCACAACCACCCAAGTAAATTTTTCAAGACAGGCATCTGAAAATTAAATTGTTTCAGTGCTGTCCAGCATGGAACTGTGTGGTGTTAAAAGAAATATATATAAAGCTCTAAAAGCTTCTGTGTTTGAAGTTACCAGTTAAAGGTAACTTTAATGCAATGCATTCCTGAGGCCAGCCCAGGACAGTTACCTGAGCCATCTGTGCTTCAACTGCTCCTCTAATACGAGAGCACTGGCAAGAGAGGAAGACACTGCAGCAGTGCTCGACACTGCAATGTAACAACACAGCTTGGACCTTTGAGTCTTCTGGCATGGGCTAATGGACTCTGTGGGCAGCATTTATTCCTGCTAACCTTTTCACCTGTGCTGTCATCCCATCCATAACACATTCCCCTCAGCCTTTCCTGATATCTTCTTATCCTGTCCTTTTTTTTCCCCAAGCACAACATTTTTAGTAAATACAGAGTAGTAAGTCTGCACTTCAAGAAACTAGCCTGGGACAGAGTGTGGCTTCAGTCTGCAATAACTTACAACTTGTACCCTGAGCATTCAAGACTACAAATTCCTGTCTGTACTGTATCTTTCTATTTGGTCAGCAGCCAGAAAAGTAGGAAAGTAGCTATTTTGATGGACTAGGACTAGACCAGGATCTCTGGTTAATGGAATACAGCTAACATTTTTCTAAAATTTTGTTGTTGTTGTTTTGTTTATGTTTTCTTACTGTGTGGGTTATCAAACATTGGTGCAGGTTGCCCAGAGAGGCTAAGGAGTCTCTCTCCTTGGAGATCCTCAAAACCCAACTGAATGCGATTTTGGGCAACTGGCTTTAGCTGTCCCTCCTTGAGCAGAGGGCTGACCTGGACAATTTCCAGAGGTGCCTTCCAACCTGAGCTATGCTGTCACCCTATTTTAAGGCTATTCTTTAAAATTCTTATGCCCCATGACTGTATTATTTCTCTGTGATTAATCTTTCTTGTCTACAGCTTTATTGCTAAAATCCAGCCAAGCTTCCCAAATTTCTCCTTCCTCTGAGTCAGCCTGTGACAGTAAAGATGCCAAGAGCAGAGTTTATTACTGCAACCAGGTGTGAGCTGTCAGCAAACCAGAAATCCAAAACAGAAATCCAATTTCATATATTTGATGCCTTTCCTTGTTTACAAACCACGTGTTAGTATAACCATCCTTCAGCTTGCCAGACTGAGCCAAACTCCCTTAGGATCTTATCTGCAGCAAATGCCACTGGGGATAAGAAAGCAAGTACTAGAACTGTAGCTATGAGGACTGGCATTTCACTAGGGAGCTGCACACAGCACTTCTTTAGTACTTCCCTTTTGTCTCTTTCTTCTTTCCTGGTAAGACTTTCGTTAAATTGCTGAAACAAAAGATGAAATGAAACCTTCATCATTGTAATAAAAATACTCCAGGACCAATGTTTATTTTTATCCTCAAAGAGCAATCAGGAAGATAAACTTCCTCATTTTTGCTCCTCATTTTATTTTGACAAAAGTGACATAAGGCGAGTGAAAAAAATAATTGTTTTGTCTGCCTAGAAATATGTGAAACTTCTATGTACACCTCGATGTTATTAAATTATTTCATCTTTGTATGAACATGGCATCCAATGGCATCTAATAATTCTTTCATGAGCAGCAGAATTAATGAAGCTTGGAGATCCATAGATTTGTACCCAGTGGCTTCTAATCACCTCAACCTGCTCCCACCACATCTTGCCCCAGCTGCCACTTGTATCCCACACCTGCACAGCTGGGAAAGTGGGATAGTAGATGCTGGGACTGCTTCAGCCTGGCCAGCACACCTGTGGGGCTTGGCCACTGCCTGTTGCCTCTCAGAACTGAGGTTTTCATTCAGTTAGAAGCACTAATTCCCCTATTCTGGTTTCAATTTAAAAGAACTATTATGTTCCTATAAATATATTAAAAACCTCTACTCTTTTGCCAACTCTAGCTGATGTCATGAAGAGGGTTCAGAAAAATCAAGGGGAATAGGGCAAATAAACAGATGCTATTTAAAAAAATATTTGTTCCATTAGGAAATTAGAATAAAACTAGAAGCAAAGGCCTCCAGAATGTCACAGCACAACGGTGTCTTTGCTGTCATGATTTCAAGGACTCTTCTCTCATATGCAAACCAGTATTTGTGTATTCAGAAAACGACATCAGAACCTTCATATCGTGAAATAAGATTTATAATACATTTCCTACAGGACCTTAACAATTAAGTTTTCATTAAGATGTATGGCATTTATAAAGAATCTCTTTATGACAGATTTGTCTTTTCTTCTTCAAGGTCTTAGTTAAATTTTTATTTCAAAAGCAGTTCTGTCTCCCACAATACATTTTTGGATTTGAAAAACAAGAATAAGGAAGAAAATAAAATCCTCATAGTTTTCTATATTGTACACTAATCCGTTGTCTGCTTTTTGAAAACAATACCCTTCAGTGCAGTAGTAATTTCTCTGTGTTCGGTCCAGTGTTTACATTGAAAAGCTGAAAATCTAATACAATTTTTAATACATAATGAAATAGCTACTAAAGATCTGTCTCCTTTACACCGCAGATTGCCAGAAAGTGGTCTAGTTCCACAAGAAATATTTTTTTGTCCCAAACATAATGTACCTTATGTTTCTAAACATTAACTTCAAATAACTACTTGAGCAGTGTGTCACTCTTGTATCAAGCACTGAATTTCACAACACAAATGGTGGGGAAGCCCCAAAACACAGCAAATGCTTAATTCAAACAAACCCTTGTGCTAGATTTTAACCACACTGCCTGCTTCTGGAAATGGTCAGTTCACACTTGTTTACCCAGTTTTTGGCACAGAACTTCCTGCAGCCTGACTGCAGAACACGTGCTGGTTGGGTTTTCAGTCTTTATAATAAAAGCTTGTCTGCCTTTTAATTCCCATAAATCTCAAAATAGCAAGTGATGAACAAACTAAACATTCTGTTTCCTGTTCAAGGGATCGATTGTGAACCATCTTTCGAGGGATGTTTACTTACCTTGTATTTTCAGTTTTCACGGATTTTAAATTAGACACTGAAAGGCTTCTGCAGAGAAGTAACCCAATCTTAATACACTGTACCAAATGCCAACTTCTAAGCTGTATAGAACGTCCTGTCAAAAAACACTGCTGCTTTGTTTGCTGCAAGTCCCTCATGCAGTAGCTAACCCAGATTTCCCTGCTCCACGATACATCTGGGCATGTCATACTTGCATGACTCTTCACCTCAATGTTCTTTGGCTCTGCCTCTAGGCCCACAACCATTCCCACTTCTGGCAACATGCTGTGAGTAGGGATGACTTCATGTCAGTTCTGATCTAAGGATGAAACTTCCTGCCAAATTAACAAACTCCTGGAGTCCGGCTCACAGCTCTCCTAATTCTATCCAAGGATGCAACTGCATGCAAGATCCCCTACTGACCCTGCCACCAAAACTTCCCTTAATCTTTGTCTTTTCTCCCTCCACAGCAGCATTACACTACTTCTATCCCCAGGCCAAAGCACTTGGCCACCACCCAAAATTTGCACCAGAACTCTGCCTAAGGTTCCTTAGCATCATGTTAAGCAAAGTGCTAGAGCTCTCCATACTGAATCAAGCAATTCCTTACGGTTTACTCTCCCTTTCATTTTTTGTTCTGTTTTCCTTAGACAGGAGATTTCCACATTTTCCAGATGCCAGGCAAGGCAAGCAGGCTGGTTTCACACCTGACCAACTTAGTAGCCTTTTTAATGGCATCTGTACACCCTTCCTACTTTCTTCTTCTGAATCACAGTCTGCTACAAAACTATTGTCAGCTCTTATACTGATGCATTTGTTTGATAATATTACTTTTATTTGTGAAAGTGCTCAGAATGTTCTTTGTACATTTGGAAGCACATTATCAGGCTTACTATTTTTCTGACATTATTGATTCCAGCTTTTTAGTGTTTTTTTCATATACCACATAGGAAAATACCAATTTGTAGAGCTATAAAAATGTGCGTGGAGACTACTGAAGCTGATAGGGCTATAGAGTATGCATTAAGAGAAATTCCTTCACATTAAAATAATTATGGAAGAGCAAAACCACAACTGTCTAGGTTTCAAGTTTGTAATGTCTCAACAACGTTTTCAGTTTTGCTGAGATAAACATTATCTTTTCCTAAAAATAACTGTTAAGTTCCTCTTGTCTTTTCCATTACCCCTGCTACATGAATGAGAAGTTACTTCCTCAAACTTAAAAGCTGTGAATTAATAGGCCTCTGGCTCAAATCAGCTGTGTCAGTAATGAAATCCATCTCCAAAACTGTTCTGTGGTTACAAGATGTAGAATTGGCAGGCGAGAAGGCGTCTGCATAAGAAGAATTCTGTGTGCAACTGCAGTGATGGCTTTTCTGGACAATGGCCAATGCTCGTACCTTCCCAACACAAGAGAAAAGTGAAGGGCAACATTCACTATGGAAACTAACAAGACAGCAATTTTCTTAAGCCGTTGATTTAATTGAATGACTATGAACCAGCTTTTAAGAAGTCTGTCAAACCATCACTCTCTCATAGAACTTTTGGAATTATTTTCACCTTCAACCAAACAAAAAGTGCTGCTGATCCCTCTGCTCTTGCAGGTCCTGCAACACTCCTTGCATCCTGTCAGATCAAGTGCTTGTGAAGCAATATGAGGAGGTAGGCAAGGAACAAGCTTGCTATTAAAAGCAGCCCTTTTCTCTTGCTAGTTTAATGCTAACCATGATCATTCTTCTCATCTAGTTGTAGCCAAATATTTTTACCAGAACATAGGAAGAATAAAAAAGGAAAAAAAATTACTCTTTTTTTAGTGGCAATGCAAGCTAAACATCTTCATGAAACTACAGTCTCAAACTAAACATTTGTTACTTTTGTTTTCCAGTACTCTATCTGCCCCACAACTGTCAAACATGTGACTGAATCTTCTGGTTTTCCTAAGGTCACTGGACCTTTTTTAATTGAAACAATTTCCTAGAGACTTCCTGACCTCTTATGAATTCCCAGAAGTAACTGTGACCCTTGTAATTTAGGATAACATGATGCTGAGTCAGTAGTCTAACAGAGAATTCCTAGGTCTGAAAAACACCAAGTCTTATGATTGCAGTTGCAAAATGAAGCAAAAATGGCTGACACTGCATCTTGCAGCTTTTACAGAGCTAGATACCAGACTCTACAGATGAGGGACATCTGGAATCTAGCAGGAGTCTAACAAGCCAGCACAAGGTACATCTGGTACTAAATGTATAGTAAAGAAACATGTTAGTACAGGACAAGACAACCAGCTCGGAAATACAAAATAAATGCTTGAAATCCTAAAAAAGGTCTTAATAATGGCTGGGACACATCATTAATAAAAATATTATCATAATATAATGAAAAAGTGTATTAACAAATTGTGGTTGAAATAACAGTATTATGATGAACAGAGTTCATGGAAAGTCAAATTAGTGTGGTATTTATCTGTGAATTGCCATAGTAGAGGATTTTCAGTGCTAGGCTGAGTGCTCTCTGGGTAGAGAGCTGGTAAAATCTGGTCCTTAGACAAAACAATATCAGAAACAGATTCTGGAGCAGCCAAGTATTTCTTGGGGGAAAGCAGATATATCCTGGGCTGTCACAGTGGTGCCAGTGCTCTCTGTTAAGAGTGTGAACAGAATGGCAGATGAACAAACATGCAGCCACAGAAGATGCTGCAGTTACAGCATGAGAGCCTTCACCAGAGCAATGCAGCCCAGACAGTGGCACTACACCCCTGCTGACTCCAACAACCATTCCCAGCTAATCTGGGCATCTGCAGAGAGCTGCTTCTCACCATGAGGAACTCTGCCCAGCCTCCACTGCTGTTTCTAAATAAAGTCGGCGCCGAAGTTAGGAAATAACAGCTCTTGCTGTGTGACAGATAATAATAATCTTTCATATCGCAATCCTGTGCCTGGGGCCAAGAATAAGCCATCAGCCACTTGTCAGCACTTCCACATTTCACTCCCTTGTCAAATACAACCACCCTACCAATGAGCTTGGAAACTAACCATCATCAGCAGCATGCTTTGAATTTTTATAGAGGATGATTCTACAAATTAACAGCAAGAAAGGAACAGGCACAAACATGTATTTATAATTGAAAAGGGAATGCAAAAAGATATAGAATAGGAACTAATGCAAACGACTGGTGTATCTTAACTGTGAAATAACATTAGAAAACAGTGACATAACCATAAAAAATAGGGTAAACGGTACTACCCATCACAACACACGACTAATAACAGCATAATGTCCCATGCTGTGTGCACCTTGATAATGGCAGGGTAGACTGTAAAGAAGAAAATTCTGAAATAAGATAAAACATGTATGAAGTACTCAATGAATAAAATTTGGGAAACTTCATACCAGTGGAAACAAGAAATATACATTGGCAGGCAAATTATCTTGTTATTTAAGTTACTGCACCTACATAATACAGGAATTTGAAAACTGAAATCCTAAATAGATAAAACAGCCATCTTACTCAGGATAATCCAGGTCATGCATTGTCAACACTGTCTGATAACTCCATGTGTTTTTCAAATCTAGTTACAGCAAAGCAATTTCCCTAATTTCAAGAGCTTTTAACCTTATGAACCAAAGTATTTCACATAGTGTGTGAAAAGTAATTGAAGTGAATGCAGTGACAAGTTCATTCCAGTCATGGCACTTACTCAGAAGACTGTTTTTAAAGCATGTATCAATTCCTGAAGGTAAAATGTTTCATAGAATCTATCATACATCATAAAAGAGCCCGAACCATGTGCCTTATGGGCATGTCTTTCACATCGTTTGTTACCACTTGCAGAGAACAGCAAATCCAGAGATTGCATGTATGCACATGGCAAAGGGAGCAGGGCAAAAGCACAGGTGAAAAATACCTCTGCAAAATGCATTCAGAGTTCAAGCCCCTTCCTCAGACACACACTGCTATCCAAACCCCCACAAGAAGCTGCCTGACAGAGGTCCCTAGGACAGCATCCTTCTGAGCAGAGCTCTGCTCAGCTCTCCTAAACGACCCAAACAGTGATGGCTCCTTCCTACCAGCAGCCACAGTTCTTTTTTGCTATGTACATTCTAGCCACTTTCTGCAGAAGTTTGTTCCAACTTGGGTTTATAAACACCATTCCATCAGAAGAAGGTCTTTAATAATTGCAGTTTCCTTCTGGTCCAAGTAGCCAGAAATCAAAAGGTTTCCTACACTGAAGTGACTCAACAGCAGCAGAATAAGTCACTTGATGCCAATGCAGAGAGCACAAGCATGGAGCTTTTTTTAAGAAAAGAACAAAGGCATATGTTTACATTAAACTTTCAACTACAACCAAAAATCTTTTTTACAAGGGAGGACTTAATGGGTTAAAGAAGAAATTCTAGTATCAATCATTTATCCAAATTATTTAGGCCTTCAACTTATGTTACATGACATTGCAATCTGAAGGACACCCAAGGGAGCAGTTGACAGGCCCTGCTTCTCACCTACAACCCCAGAAATTATTCAAAGGATTTTATGGCTGTCCAAGAGCCAGAAACCCTCAACTACCTCAGGATGCTGATTAGTGCTGTAACTTACATAGCACAGCTTACTCTTATCTACAGGCCATGAGAGAAGGATGTAAACAACTGCACAGCCCCAGTTCCAGCCATAGCAAAGGCTAACACCAATTCCCATCTCCTCAAAATCGACACAGCACCATCCCAGCTACCACCCAAGCAAGCAAAGGTAAAGGAGCTCTAAAGATCTGGCCTGTCAGTGTGCTTGCAGGGGCATATTTATATAATATATTTAATTTGTATTTACAGGGGCATATTTAACTTAGCAGTTACAAATTCATCCAGATTAACTGGAGGAACAAGAAAAATGTTACTGACCTAGTTTGAAGTACACCTGCAAAGTTTCAGAGCTCGTGGAAAATATATTAACTTGCACAGTCAAAGTACATTCTCTTGACCCCAAATTTTCTGTCTAGATAGAGTTGTGTTCTATATTCCAGGACTGTATCCCTGCATTTCTTCTGTGCTTTCATTGTCTCTACCACAAAAGTCCAGCTGTCCTGTCACAGCTGGCAGATGTGTCCTGGCACGGGGAAATATACAGACATCCCAAAGACTTGCTCGAAGGTTCAGCATCAGGTCAACCACCCTGCTCATCTTCTGTTATTCCTCAATTACAGGTGAGAAGAGACAGGGGAGAAAGGTTGGTCTGCTAATTTTCAAATCAAGTTAGCCATGTTTTTCTCAAAAATCCCACACCAGATGAAAGGCTAAAGGAGACAGACACAGACAGCTCAGTCCAGAGGCAAAAGGTCAGGGACAGACCTCAAAGGCAGCAAGGCCTTGCTGGGTGCCAAGTGACTTATCCAACAGCACTGAGAAGGAGAGAACTGCTGGCAGCAGGGAGACATTTCTCTGCAGAAACTTGTGGAAAAATCAACAGTCACTTTTATGATGGGGAAACACAATTTTGAGACAAGAGGAGGTTTCATTGCTGTTGTTACTTCAACAACCAGCATGTTTTATTGGGTTTTGAATTCTTTAAAGGAGATTTCAATATAAATTTGAATAGAAAAACGTTTTGCTTCTGAGTTTGACGTTTGCTCTTGACTAGTACCTTGTGGAGAGTTATCACATATTGTGATAAAAGTGAGCTCGCAAATGGCTCACACAAACGATAAATTATATACCTGACAATTTTATACTTCAGGAGTGTAAAATGTATTGCAAAGCTTTCAGAAATTAAAGAAATCCTTTAACTGATTAGACAAAAATTTTTCAGTGTTCATGAAAGAAAAGCTGCCACTATCTAAATAGCTCCTCAACAGCATTTTTGCATCATTTTTGGGTATGTGCACAAATACAAATTACTTGCACAAATACTTTCTTCTCCTTATTCTGTCAACGCTCCCTGTAGCCCTGTTCCACCACTTTACTTGTTCACTCTAACTCTCTTCCTTAAAAATTCTCTGCTTTTTCATTGATACAAGTATAATTCTGGGTCTAGCTTATATAAAAATAAGCAAAAAACTAAATGATGCCCACATCTGTTTCCATAACTACCTCCCTCTGTTTCATCTGGAAGCTGCTGAGAATGCTTAGCAGTGACTGCTCTTCCACATCTCTTTAGGCTCCATATGAAAAGGTCATCTTCTGCCTCTTCTGTCCTGTTCAGCATCCAACAGGATAAAATTAAATTCTAAATCATTGTCCAAATTTTCTCCAAACCGACCTCCCAGATACCAAATGCAGATCCAGATCTAAATGTTTTATTGAAACAAGTGTGCTCTGACTGCAAGAAACCTGAAAACATCCTGCTAGCAATTGCCCAAATATTGCATCTTCTCTTGCATTAGTCTTTTTATTTTAGTTATCTGTTACCTTGTTTCATACATAATATATACACACACAGGTGTGTATATAGTCAGCTCCTTGATAAAATGGCTGTGTTTTTGCTCAGTGTTTCCCAGCATGGTCCATAAATAGGATTCCTAGAGCTAAATAGATGACACACAAGAGAGGCACTGAGGCAAACAGATGTCCAGAGGATAGAATTAACCTGGAATTTCACTTCAAATCTAGAGTGATTTCTACTTCTGGTTTCTACAGGCTGTTCCAGCACAGAGCCTCATGATATTACTGTGTCACACCAGCAGATAGATCCAACTATGCAAAATTACAGAAACTAAGTCAGGGCTCAGCATTCATGCATTTTGAAGACTACAAGAAAGGAGTAATTGAAAAGAAAGGGTAAGCAATTAGGATAAAAAAAAAGATCGGGTGTGCACTGCACAGTAAATAACAAGAAAGGAAATGATCCCCTGGAACAAGATACTGGAACCTGGATAGATTATGAAACCTTAACTGAATACCAGGGCAGCAAATGACCATAACACAGGAAAAGAAATCTGGATTTTATATATCTGAAGTCATTATTTAAATTTAAGTCATAGTGCTTGAAAAGAATGAGTGAGCACCCATTCCACTCTTGCCAAGAAGACAGCACTGAAATGTTTCTTACGGGGAAAAAAAAAGAAAAAAAAAAAGAAAAAAAAAAAAAAAGACACAACCACATGTCCAGCACAGACTGGTGTCTTTTCCATTGACTTCCAGGGCAGTGCAGCTTACCTAAATACTGGGATAATTTTCACCCTTATTTAGCAAAAATAGTACTTTTAAAGGAAATGTGTTTTATCTGAGATACTACATATGCAGACACAGTATTTAAACTCAAAGAATAAATATTTTGCACATTCAAGTTTCCTGTGCCATTAATTTTTTATGTCTCATTTTCGGTTGGTGTCATATGTTCCATGCATATTTTAACCTTAATAGGCTGAGCAGTATGTTCTTGTGCATATTTGTGTAAACTGTATACTGATTATACACCAATTAGCTGATCTTAAAAATGAAAGGGATTTTTTTTCCTGCTAGCAATAATTTCTCTGAAGCTGGCAGTATTTGCAAGGGAACACCAAAGACTGTCTGTGGAGAGGGCCTGAATGTGTAAACAGCAGAAGAATAATCCAACAGAAGAAAGATCAATGCCTTCAAACTTACTGTGTTTGAAAGGAAAACCAAAGCTGAGCATACTGAGGGTCAGACACCTCATCAAGCACGACCAAGGCAGTCACTTGCACTTTTTGGTAATAAAATATTTGATGAAAAAGATTTTGAAGTTTGCTTTTCTGTTGAAAAATATGACCAGAATCATAGCTTACATAGATCATTTAATATAAGATTCAGAGTCAACACATTCATAGGCTGAGAAGCCAACAGCTGGTGTTTCTAATAAATTGTGTGCCTTTTTACATCCAAATAATCAAAAAACTATCGAACAAAATGACGACGCATTTTTCTTACAAAATACTTTTCCCATTTCTCTAATTTACAAAAATAGGCTTAAGTCTCAGTTTTGCATACAAAAGACTTGTTATTTATTCCTAAATTAAACCTATTATATCACCAAACCTATTTACAGAAAACTTCCCTTTTAGCATTGCATGCAAATGCTCTCTATTATTTAAAAGTAGGCTGGAAGGTAAATTAAATAATTCTCGAGAGAACTAGAAAAAACTTTCCTTGCTTTCAGTGTTTGGCTTTGATTAAGAACATGTAACACGTGATAAACTGTTCCAGATTTGCTGGCTCAATGCAGCTTGCAATTACAGTTTATAGAAAACAAATATATCTGACAAGGCAATATATCTTTGCCTCAAATTGTTTACTCACATAACAATTATTGTTAGCTTACTTACAAAATACAGTCTATCAGTTCCAGTTTTGCAACTTGACCTAATCAAGTGGGCTCTTGTTCCCAGACACACAAAACAGCACAATGAATAAGATATTTAAAAATAGGATACTCAAAAATCAGAGCAAAACTAGTCCAAAATAAACTGCAGCCATTTAACACTTAAAGCTTATGGAAGGCAAGTTTCCATTATGACCTCTTATACCTGAATGAAGATCAGACTGAATTTATGACAGATCTGAAACAGTTGCCCAACTTTGGATCTGTTTTTAGATTTTGAAACTTAGAAGAGATGGAATTTCACCACGTTGGAAAAGCATTTAAGGAAAAAATATATGTATCTTTCAATGTTTTTCTGTTCCAAGACCTGGTTGTAATTTTCTGGTGTTATTAAATAATTGCAACAATAGCAATAATTTTGCTTTTTTCAAACAATCTGAAAATGTTCTCAGGGAAGAAAAGGCTTTCCCACCCTACTATTATCAAAGTGCAACAATGCCAATTCTAAATAGAAAAAAAGCTATTTTTAATTTTTTTTTTTAATGTCAGCTTTGTAAAAGTTTTACAACAATAGTTCTATATGCCAACAAAAGAAAACTGAAGAAGGGAAAAGTTATACTCGAAGACCCATTTGTGGTGAAGAAAGGATTTTCTTGGCTTATGAGCTATAGGAAGAAGCAAAAGAATGATCCCTCCCAGTTTCTGGTAATGAATATGCAAGCCACCAACATTCTGATATTCCTCCAGCTTCAGACAGATGTCTCAGTGCCACAGCCTTTTTACCCTAGACAGGGCTGACACTGCAGCACCCATCGAACCAGCCCAGAGCTGCTGCAGCCCTGGGAACAGCCAGGGAAGCTCATCCCGCTTCCCCAACCCCATCCCTACCCTGCAGCAAATGGTCCTTTCCTGAGCCCTTCAGAGGTGAAGCATGAGCCCACTGCAGTGCTAAATTTAAATGCTGGGTTTCCGGCATGTTAATTGCCATCACTTCCATGCTGGAACAGACCTCAACATCTTAATGAGGCAAGTATAAACCAGGTTTTGCCAATAGGCAGCCTAAGGCAGAGACATCTGAAATACATGGAAGTTACTCATAAATCTGGATATGTCACTGCAATTAATCAGAAAAAATAAAGCCCTGCCCATCTGAAAAATCAATACATATTAAAATACCTGACCTCGGAAGGTAAGTGTGGTAATTTAGCCAACAGTTAAAGATTTAGCAAAAGTTCTACATCAACGCTGTGGAAGATCTAGAAAATAACCCCACTATTTCTTATGTGTATCTGACTTCTAGATCATACTCATAACCCTATAAAGAGAGGAAATAGCTACACAAGCACATCAGGGCCAGGTGTAACAGCATTTCCTCAATTATGTTCACCACAGCAGTGGTCACTACTGTTCATTTCCATTAGGTCACTAATATTTGTGGTCAATAAGAAACATTAAAGGATGAGACATCTTCTGGTTTTACTAACCACAGTGAAAAGCAGAAAAAATCAAATCCTTCCATCTCTTCTTGGCCGTTGTAACAAAAACCTGAGTGATTCACAAATGACATGCAACCAGTTGTAACCCTTACTATGCAATGGAAATAACAACCCTGCTAGACTACTGCTGGTGGGGTTACACCAACTTCAATTTGTTCCTATGCTACACATGTAATCCAAAGCAGTAACACTCATTACTGTTGTGGTTTAACCCCAGTCAGCAAACAAATATTATGCAGCCACTTATTTCAATTTACACTGATTTTATTCTTAGACTCCCTAAATTCAATACTGTACTTGGAAATAATTAGCATGAGAAAACAGGATATAAAGTTGGATCCTAAAAACCCTTTTAGTTCAGAAATTCATTCTTTTCCTCTTAGTTATGTAGATGTTTCTTAAAAATAATTTAGCTATTTTCCTTGAACACCACTGCTGGACATTTGTCAGTATTTCTCAAGGAAAAACTCTCTACAAGCCAGAAGCCCAAGAGGCCAAGATTCTTCTTCTCAAAATGTAAATGCTTGCTAAAGTGCTGACACTTAAATTAGGCCAACCAAGTTAAGTAGTAAAACTACACAATACAACACTACAGCAATAGAATAGCACTTATCATCATCTTGGTAATAAAAACAATGCAGCAGCACAGAATGCTTCACTCCCACATCACTGGATCTGTTCTGAAGTTGCAACCAGCAGGATTACATTGCCCAAACAAATAAATAATACTGCCTACCATTTTCACTGCTGAACAGTGGTTAAAGACCTTCAGATGCATCCCTGGCCTCCTCACTTCCTAACAACAAAACCAAAAAAAACAACCAAGGAAGGAAACACAAACAGCCTGTACCCTCTTTCATGTTTTTCAGGTGACATTCTGTGATCAGTAAACAGACTGAATTAGGATTTAATAAAAATCCCAGGACAAGAACTCTCGAAGAAAATAACACTCATGGCATTTAGGGCTCCCTCTTCAGTACGATATGGCAGCACTTTCCACAATGAGACTGGCCACACAGATTATAGAAATCACCTTCTGAACACAGCAGTAACTATTTGCTCAGCTGTCCACACTTAAACAAGGCTACTGTGGCACCATGCTCAAACTGATCCCAGGGAAAACGAGGGGAAGCTCTCTTGGCCTTGTTGTGCTCCGTGTACCCTTGGCTGAGCTGCCAGGTCACGGCCCCTGTGCCTGACTGTGTGAGGCAATGGAAATGGCTGTGGAGAAGCAGCCAACGTGAACAGTGCACCAACGGTGACATGATGTACGGGCGGCCATGAGAAGTGCAATCCCCACTAACAAATTCCAATGAAATAGCATTCTAATGTGAAATCTGCTACTTCCAAAGCTAACCCCTACCTCAACTTACTGATCTTCATGTCAGACTTTGCTTTTCTCCTTTTGGTAAATATGAGGTTTTGTATTCTTCAGCTAGAGACAGAAAAATCTTTCTCTCCTGAATTCTTTAATACTTCTAGCCAGAGGGAAGAAAGAGGAGGAGAAAGTGCTCTAAGAATCATATTTGGAGTGCTATCCCCTTGAGACTGACCCAAATCCCTGCATCTGCCACAGCTATTAGCCTGCTCCAAATCGCAGCTGAAGCAATATGGAACAAACTTTGTCCCTAGATAATTTCCCAACTACTCATATGGTTCTGTATAGCAGCCATGAAAAATAATCATTCTTCATAATTTAATTCTGCTATTGCTTGAAAAACCTATGACCCAAAGCAGAAATGTTGGACGTGTCTCCAGATTCAAGATGACATTGCAAGCTCAAAAGACAAAGTTTTCTGAGATTTATTTCCAAACTTTTCTTTCAGAGGATATCAATCCTTGCAAGAGAAGTAAAGGTTAGTCGGTTTCACATTTTAAAACAAGTCATACAATTTGCAAAAATTATTAATTATTTTTCACTTGCAGTTGTAAGTCTGGAGTATAAGACGTCTACTGAAACTGCAGCTCAAATAAAATGCTAGCTGATAATACATAAGAGGAAAAGTCCATAACAGTCCTAACAGTATAGAAGACATGCCAAAATGGAAATTACATTACAGCAATGATTAATGACAGCAGATTATTCTGTATAAGACAGCAAGCAATAAACTGTCGAGTGAATCCTCCAGAAAAAAATTACAGCTCATCTCTTGCACAGACCCAGTTGTCCTCCTACCAACAAACAGGAGCATAAACATAACCTAAAGAAAAATACTGCCTATATATTGCTTTGTTCTGATATTTCTGAAAGCAGGGCTGGAGCTAGGGAACAACACAGAAGATTTGGAGGCTTTCATTATAGCAACCCAAAACCCTACATAGGAATCTGCATTGGGAGTCAAGCCAGACATGAAGAGCACACATTCCAGTCTCAAACCAAAGACAGTGAAAGACACTTCCCAAGAATCTAATGCATTAAGCTGTGTGTTCTCCACTTTTTCTTTCCTTTTTTTAGAGCTCTGTGTCCCAGATAAAGCATGAATATGTGAATGTAGACTGACATCCCTGTGCAAAGCCCTCCATATATGCAAGCTGCCACGTCCTTACTTTAATAAGCTTTAGCAATCTCCTCACACAGCTTTCCTTAATTAAATGTATGGAGGAGGGATTTCCTTAAAAAGAAAGGGATGTCTGTGCAAATAAATGTGGAAATATTAGACGTGCATCCATATATGCCAGTCCAAGAGGACAAAGATTTTTTTTTTTTACTGTTCTTATTCCTGCTATGCCTTTTCAATTAAATAGACTCTAGCTTTATTTCTAGAAACAAGGAACATTTACGTTTTGTTCTTTGGAATTTAATCTGCTTTTAATATCCATATACTATACCTTTTTTGTTGGTTCTAATAATTGTCTCAGACAACAGTAAAGGGCTTCCATTGGAAACTTCATTTATAGGCTTCTCTGGTGGTTTGTTGGCAGTATTTTCTTTCTTCATGTCTTTCTTTATTTCCTGCAGAAGAAGGGTAGAGAGGGAAAAGAAAAAAAGAGAACCAGTTAAAAAACTGTATCACAGAATATTCCAAATCTCAAGCTTCCCAGATTTCTTAAAACTTCTATGAACACACCCCTGCCTGCTGTAATGTTGCCTCAAAGACTAATAAAGTTGAAATGCCACAAAAAGAAAGCAATTTTCAGTAACCTTTTCCAATGAGCACTACTGATTTTCTTTTTTAAATAACTCCTTATTTATGTGTGAAAATTGTAGGACAGCTTTACAAATCTCTTAGTAAAGATCATCAAAGCTGAAAGGTGTGAGGGGGGAAAAATAGGCATCTCAGTTTATCAAGCAGTGAGCTGTACATTTGATACACTGGGCAGAACCAGTACAGTGCTCCTGATGTAAAGGCAGCTAAGTCTGCTTCCCCTCCAATGAGAAGCCCACAGAAACAGCCACCATAGCAGGAACAAAGCTATTAACTAGGAAAATATGACAAATGTTACCATAATTGGTAGAAGCACATAGTGAGACTGCTGTCAGAGCTGCTGCTAACACTGACACATTTTGCTGCTCACTACCTTTTAAGGTGATTGACAATATATATTGGAAATATACATACATGGTGGGGTTTCACTAAAGTAAATACCCAGAAAACAACTTCACAGTTACTGCTAGAGATGCACAGTACTCTCTCTCTCTCCACTTCTTAGGCAGACTTTAAAAGCTTAACCATGTTGCTGTCTATACCCACTTTGACAAAGCATCCAAAACATCATCACTTTTCATATATCTTAAAACACCACTGAAGCAAACAAAAAGCATTACCTCCACTTTCTAGACAGGTAACTGCCATACTGCAGAGGCTGAACCATTTGCTTACAACCATGTCCCAAAAAATATGGAGAAAAAAAAGTTTTGGCTCCAAGCTTTGTCCTAGAGCCACAGAACCACTCAGGCTGAGAGAGAACTTAGAAGGTCTCTACTCCAATTCAGTTCAAAGCAGGGTCTCCTCTGAGGTCAGACCAGGCTGTTCAAGGCTGTTTGAGCAGCTGGATCTTGAAAACCTCAAGGACAGAGACTGCAGAAGCCCACTGCTTGACTGACTTTATAGTGACAAAATTTTTTCCTTACATCTTGCCTGGAACTTCCTTCTCAAGTCCCATCTGCTCTCTCCTGTCCTGCCCACCAGGCATCACTGTGAAGGGTGTATCTCTATCTCCAGGATAACAATCTTCTATGCAGCAGAAGGTCCCCCCAAAACCCTGTTTTCAGGCTGAACAAGCCCACACCTCCCTTAGCATCTCCTTAGGGACCATGTGCTCCAGCTTCCACAGCCACAGAACTTGCTTCAGCTCATCAATATCTTCCCTTTAAGCAAAATTCTCATCCCATCCACAAAATGGGATGCTGTATTCTGGATGTGGACTTATGAATGCCAGGTAAAGGAGGATTACCACTTCCCTCAATCTGCAGGCTATTAATGCAGCTCAGGATGCTGTTCATTGTGTTGATGCCAGGGTACAAGACTGGCACAGGTTTATTCTGCTGCCCACCAGGACCCACAGGTCCTTTTCAGCAGAGTTGGTCCCAAACTTATTAAGTCCCACTGTGCAGATCTGCCAGCATTCCTCCTTGCCAGGGCAAGAAGTGGTATTTGTCCTTGCTGGATTCAATAATATTCCTGCCTGGGGCCCTCTGAAGAGCAGCCCTGCCTTCAAGCATGTCAGTTGCTCCCCCAGTTTGATGTCATCTGCAAATTTGATGAGATCTACATCCAACAGGCATCAGAGACAGGTGATGGCTTTGGATGAGTTCTTCCCATTACAAAAACCTCAACCTCTCTTCCTCTCTTTCACCTCTCTTACATTCACTGCCATCTTCTACATCCCAATGCACAATCAACTTCCACCACCCCACAGCATTGTACTATAGACAGGAAATACTGTAGATCTTTAGATTTTCAGCATATCAGACATGAGCAATAAAGTGTAGAAAGCACATTTCTATTTGAAGTTTCTGAAGTTGTCATCTGTGAACAATATCAAGCAAAGCAAGAATTTTTAAGTTATTCTCTGTAAGATGCACCTTAAACCTGAATCTCATAATTTTTTTCACCTTTTATTTCCCCAAACCAATTGTTATTTCAAAGCTGACGTATTAGCTTATACAACATTAATAGTCTTCTACATCTATCCAAAGCATTTTCTGTGTATCAGTACATTAGTAGAGATAAAAGTTTTATAAGTTACTGCTTATGGAAGGTACAGTAAATCCTTTATCTACTGCCATTACACAGCTAAAATAGTATCCAAAAGACAACTCCTCAGTAACCATAACTGGAATAACAAATGTGAATACGAGTATGAAAGATGTGATAGCTGTGTGATAGATGCTGTTGTTGTTAGAATAACTATTGTGCATAGTTCTGGTAAAAAAGTGAACCATGTGAGAATTTAAGACTAATGTATGCATTTAGAAGAATATATCACTTTCTAAGAGAAGTGGACTAGACTTAACACATGCATTATTCCAAAAGCTTCTTTTTCACAGCCTTAAAAAACGAAATATATCATGAATGACATCACCCAGAGCTTGATATTTATTTTGCAGCTAGGTGACAAACTCACTGTGTATTAAAAAATTATCTGCCATTTAAACAGAATTTGTGAGTCAAACAGCATTCTCATGTGAACAAGACCACAAGACAACATCCTACGGAAGACCCCATCTTGCCAGAACTCGCTTCCTGTGTGTCATTACTGTGTTCTTTTTCATTCTTTATATCAGAATGTAATTAAATCCTCAATTCACAAATTCTGAAACAGTGCAATATTTTTTAATTTTAAAATGTCCTTTTGCAACTTCAAAACTGACAGAGAAAATTGTCTGCTATAACAGAAAACAATGCTGCACCCTTTAGTCTCCAGATTCATGACAGTGGGGTCTTTGCTGCTGCTGCTGCCAGCTTTTTGAGAAAGCCTTGTTTGGCTCTTGAAAAAAGCAAAGAAATACAAGACAATTTCAAAACACTGGCATTTGTTTGCAGGGTGGGGAGTCTTGCGCTTCTCTATCATCCACCATTTGTGAAAAGCAGACACGTGCGCCGAGTGTCCACTAAGCTGAAATTGATACAGCAGTTTCAGCACCTTGCAGTCAGCAAAATTGTCTAAGGATTTCTTTTTTTGTGTGCCTTTCTAACACTTGTTTGAGCTACTTTTCATTACTGTTACCTCTGATGCTCATGAAAAGGGCCATAATCTTTCATGCCCAGAGTAACATGACACGATCAACGCCAACAGCTTGAAATTACAGAGAGAATGGATAGGAAAAGTGGAGAATTGTCTAAATAATGAAACAGAAATAAAGGTCAATTCATTCCTACTAAACTAAAATCTTATCAGAAACATACTCCTACTTAGCAATACCCTGTGGGAAGCCCATATCTAAATGGCTTAGCACACATTCTGCAGTAAGCAATGCCATCCTTAAGACCTTCGCACATCTTTGAAATTCCTGGTCTCAGTCTACAGCATAAGACTAAAAATTTACAAAAAAAGCCAAACAAATGCCCCAGTCTTCAGCAGCCTCACCACTGCAGCCTGCAGCAAACACTGGTGCTGATATTACAGCCTCTCTTCTCTCTCTCGTATGCTGCTTCTGCCTCGTTGCTATCTTCTCTTCTGTAAATGCTTGCCCTTGGGGAATTTAAGATTTTAGAACTTTTCTTCAGCTGTGCCTCAAACAGAGCCAGGCACCCTTATCCTCAGGCCAAAGGGACCCTTGGTGCTATTAAATTCAGAAATATTGACATAGCCCTCTACATCTATCTGCAGTCTAACCTGCTGTAAAAAAGAATTATTACTATAAAATACCATAATGCCGTACTCAAAACTGCATTTCTTCTTGAAAAATTAAGTGGAAACAAACACAAACAATTCTGGCCAAATAAATATACCAAGTCAGCTCACTTTATTTTACCACAAAAAATATACTGAACATGACTACTTTGCATATTTGGTAAATGAACTACAATGGCCCTAAAAGCTTGGTGCTTCATCAGTTATAGAAATCTCTCTACGTAACCCAGTCCTTCCAGATCTGCAAGGAGTTGAAGCCTACCTCATGAGGAAAGAGTAGGCAAATGAGCTTGCAAACCCATGCATATCAAAGGTGGCTTGTGAGAACTTTCCCCAGTGTATGACAAAATCTATTTCTAGTTCTGATTTTAAGTTGAAGTTTGCAGATTTTTTTTTAAAGAAGAAATTCCATGTACACAAATAAGTAGAAAGCAAACTTTCTGTTAGGATAGAAGTCCTCAATCTGCCATGAGTAGTTCAAGAACACTGAATTTAAATGGTAAAGGAGGATGAACACAAACTAATAGTCTAGTTTCAAGTTCAGGGACTGCTCTGTCTTGAAAAAGAAGTATGTGTAATAAAAGAGAGGAGAAACTAGACAGGTAAGATATTTGACTACATTATATTGCTGTAAAATACTGGGAAAAGATCAACCTGCCCAGCAAGGACTTCAGTGCATCTCCTGACCAGGGCTTTTGCACTGGTTTCTGACTTTATTTTGGCTACAGCAGATATATTCACACCCTAATCAGATACAGCCACCACTCACTGCAGGCCAATCTGCCCTTGAGGAGAACAGGGTGGCTGGACTGGTACATCTGAGCCATGCTGAGCCTCCTCCAAGGGACACAGCGTGAGAACCTTCACCAGCAATCCCTGTGGTGACACTACCTGCAACAGGCTCCACGACCTCGAGAGCCCCTCCCAGAACCAAATTCACAAGACACATGTCAATGGAAACCCCACACAGAACCTCAAGAAAAGGAGCTCAGAGGGATCCTGAGTGCAGTGCTTGGCTCTTTACCTCTCTCTTCCTGTGAGATGTTTCTGCAGAATGAGCAGCTGTCTCACTCACACAACCCACTTGCAAAGAGGTAGGCTTTCAGAGTGCCAACAGCTTCAAAAATATCTCTAAACCTAATCTTTGGGACTGTTTGATTCTTGATTTTGGAGCACTGCCTGGTATAAATTTCAAGAATCTAAACGATGCACTTCTTTCCTAGCCCACACAGAGATAACTGCAGGTTCAGGTTAATAGCAGATCATTTTCAAGAGGCTATGCCTCAGGAACCCAACCCTTAAGAAACCAACCTTGCATTTCAACCACTAAACCTAAAAAATGCTCTCTTGATGCCAGAAATCTTAAGACAGCTTCCACCTCCCATCTCCGTGGGTTTCAGTGTGATTCCAATATGATAAGCAGTTCTTACTCGGAAGAAGCACCCTCAATCTGAGAAATACTGAAAAAAAGTAATTGTGAACTTAAAAAAGTGAGCTAGGCTTCATTCTATGAAATATTACAATCTCAAAGATAATATGGGGGCATAAAGACCTTTACAATTTGTACACCCTTTTAATGCCAAAAAAATTACTCTTTTTTGTAACTAGGACTCAACCATACTGCATAGATACCAACAGCCAAATCATTGTGAAAAGCTTCTTTTCTTCTAGCAAACTTTGAGATAGAGTTTCTCCAAAGCAACACAAAATCCTAAACAATACCTAAGCTGTTTTTATTTGGATCTTCTCTAATCCTTTCTGACATCAGTATAAGCCACAGGAAATTTGAAAGATGTTATCCCTAAGCTTGGCAGCTTACAACGTGACAAAACTTCAAATGACAACAAATTACATAGTGTGATGAAAGTCCATCACATAGGAAAATACAATATATTCAAGTATACCTGTACCCTATTAAATGGCTATTTCAAAATATAAAATTTATGAATTAAGCACCTTATATTTTCAAAGTAAAAAACTGTTACTCGTTGAAATGACACGTTTTGCCAATCTGAAGAGAGACAAAAAGAACAGTTAACAGCTTTCAAAGTGAAAACATAGTTTTTCTACTGCTTTTTGCAAGACCTAGCTTTTTTCTTAGAATTGAATCATTTACTACATTTCAAGAAAAAAGTTTCTTCTCTTTATGTGTCTCTACATGCTGAAGTTTCTGCCCCTCTATCAAAAAGTTTCCTTGAAATTAGAGCAAATGCTTGATCTAGGTCAGCCACAAAAGCTACAGTTAGGAAAGTACGAGAACTTCTGCCATTTTCACTGCACCCAAGTTTCAAGTTGTTTTTTACTATAGCAGTTCTGACCTTTACAGGAAACTTAGCTGAAAACATTTGAGGAAATTGCTGCAACCTTTTCCATGACTCTAAATGCAACAAAATGCTTTTTTGCGCTGCTGCACGTACAAAATCCTAAAGCCACTGCTTCATTCCTCAAAACTCTTGGGAGCCATGAAAAATTATGAGAAAAATCATTATCAGACTAGAAGGTGATTTATCTGTGGCTTCCAAATGAAGGGAACAACAGTTCTTGCATCCTGGGAGCAAGAGGTTTAATCAAAATCAAAGGTTTTGAAAACAAGACACATGCATGATGAAAGAGTTGAAAGCTGAGAAATAATGAGTCTTTCACTGTTCAAAAATCTGTAGCATGTTCCCTGCTTGAAGCCAAATACGGGAGCAGGAATAAGAGCCTGGAATCATATGCAGCAAAGAGGAAACAACACAACACATTTGAATTATCAAAAGATGACAATGGAAATGTCAGGAGCACTTTGACCCCTCTGAGATACAGAATGTGCTTCCTTCAATCCCTTTTCTAAAAAACTGTACTTTACATTTCAAGAGACAGCTGCCACCATGATTTCCTGCAAGCAGTGTCTGTAACTTCAAACAATATATGAGTTGAATTATCCATTTCTATTAAGCAACTCAAAATAAAACTCTGCTGCACAGTACATCAAATCAATATTTTGTCCTCGTAAGTAATTTCCCGCAACATTTTCACTAAAGCTAGTTAAGGGTTATTGAATAATTATAAATGTGTTCAGCTAGAAATGTAATTCTGATTTTCAAGAATCTTGTATTTCTAATATAAATAAACAATGTATCCTGAAGCAAGGTTGGAAAAAAGTTTCCCAGTAACTGAACTAGAATCAAGACGAAAATTATTTTCGACCAGAAAGATGTTGCCTGCACTAAAATCCAGTATACTTTCATAGCATGAGCTTTATATTCTGTAAAAAGCAAAATGACAACATTTCAGGGAGAAATAATAAACCACCTAGCTTTTATTTTCCTGGCTTCTGCATCACTAGCTTTTAGTTTTCCCTTTCTAGGGCAATACCAGGTCCACGACACAGCAGGAGGACATGGGACCTTCAAGCACTGTGATCAAGACTCAGATCTCTCCATCAGCTGTTGTGACAGGAGACACTCACCAGTGGCTCTGTCACCAGGCAGAGGGCGAAGGACAGTTTGGAGATTTACTGTAGCATGACCCCCAGCTTCTAACAGAGGCACAGATCCCAAACTGCTACTGCACACATCCTCTGAGCTCATGACAGAAGCGATGCTCTTGTTTTCATTGCAGCAGGATTCCACATCCTCTGTTCTTTTTTCACTATCAGCTTATCCAAAACATGTTCCCAGCTGCCTGTCAGGCATGTGACCCCAAAAAAAATTAAAAAAGAAAAGGACAGGGCTACAGTTCATGAGCCTCCTGGGTTGTGGTAGTACTGCCTAGTTCTGGTGTTATTTCTAACCACAGCCTCCTAAATCTCTCTTTGGTTTCTGTATCTAGCCTTTAAAATCAATTCTATTTCTGTGTCTCACATGACTTCTCTCTGATTTACAGCTTGATAGAGAAAAGTGCTATTTGTTCACCAAGTTTCACATACTGAGTACCTACTCCAGCAGAACAGGTACCTTAGGATGAGGACTCTGACCTGCTTTACCCTCCTTTGTTTTTCTTGTGTTACATAAAACAGATGCACTGATTTGCTCTCTCCCAGCACAAAATAAGCCTTGAACACAGCCAGAAGTGCTGCTTTCATGACTGCTCAGCTAAGCATATAGTGCCACCCTTGCTTCTCAGATGGAAGGGCCTTATAAACACTGCAAAGCTTCATGTCAGACACTGCTCCATTATCTATTGTACACCTAGAACCAGCCTGCACAGTCATAAATTCATTAAAAAGGCATAAATGAAGGCTTCTATAGCCCATCTGTCATGAACGTTGTTCTTAGACCATTTAAACGTTCATTTTGGTACCAATTTTATTTATAAACTTTACTTATAACAACTTATAAAGGTCATGCCTCAGACATTGGAAACAATAGTGGGGCAATTGAAAACACCAATAAAAAAATTAATAGGTCAGATTTAATACAAACAACTGGCAACAAACAAATTTACTATGACTTGACAAACCAACAGTTGTTATGAAAAAAATTAACTCCTGTATCCAGTGTATTCTACATTAACCACAAAAATACTGTGCACTGAAGGCACAGTGCAAGCTGCTCCTGCTTAAACTGTTGGTACTCCTCTGTGATATCCATGTCTGAACTCCTGTTTATCCCAGACCGAGATGCCCAAGCTACAATGCCCTCCATAACACAGGGGGCCACACTGTGCCACACCTAAATCCTCTGCTCCTCTTCTACACATCAGTGACCTGTATCCTACAGCAAACTCAAGCTCCTCTTTTAAAGAATCTCCACACTGAAAACGATTTGTTATGTCTTTTGTGCAACCTCCTGGTAAGTGAAGGTCTTCTGCATAGGATTTACACTCTTACATATGTAGAAAGCCTTGTACTTCTAGAGAGATGAATGCCTGCTTTAACAAAACTCTCCAATTTGTTGAGCCTTATGCAATTTTTCAGCTGTGAACACGAGTGTGTGCTTCTTCATTCACTCAGCTCAGGAAAATCTTGTTCCATCCCTTAGCCTCACACTTTGTACTTCAGTTCAAAAGGAATATAATCAAGGCTCATATTCACCTATAGCAATTAGTTTACTGTGGTTCTTTTTAATTACCAGAAAAGAAAAGATTAAAGAAACATGGAGGGGGTGGAGGGGGAAGGGAGATGGAGACTATGAGAAACAGCAAGGAATACAGCAGTAAGAAAAGTGGAGAGCACATTTTAAAACAAACAATCGCAAAACACCACCTGTCTCAGAGAAAGCCAGGAAGAAAAAACAATACATATTTTGCACTTTGTGGTTTGGGCTTTGGAGATGTGCTTGGCTACATTAGTGATCAGCTTCACTACCACCAGAAGAAGCAATTCATTACATCTTAATGCACTTAACAGATATTAAAATTATAGACAGACATGAAAATTATAATTAGAGCAATTAAAAAAAAGGGAAATGGGGAAATCATGGTGTTCTGGGTCCTGGATGCCACTCGACTCATCCTGACCCATTTTTTTCAAACAACAGTACCTCTCTCTGAGGCCTCACAAAGTAGGTGTAAGCAAAAGCATAACTGATGAACAGACACAGCAGATGGCAGGAAGCACGAAGAAGCAGAAGTGATTGGCACAGCCCGGGTGCATAAGCACTTTAGCATTTTGTACACACTGTGACAAGACATCTCTAAGGAAGACTTTGAAAAACAGTGAGTACATTTGTTGATCTTTATGTGCAGGTTACCCAAAGTAGGTGAGAAATACAAAAGCAGAAGTTTGTTACAAATTTATTAGAAAGGTGAGGAAAACCAAACCTGTCACCTTGTCACCAGAACACATTCCATGTATGAGACACTTGAGAGATGATGACCCAAAGACTCTAAGATTTAGAGTGGGCAAGTTGCAGAGTTGACAAGGACTTTGCATTTCAGAAACCTCCCAGAGAATCACACTATACAACTGCAGCAGGTTTCACAACCTGCAGATGAACTGGAAGCAACTTCCTGATTTCATACTCATGTGGAGTTGTCTGCTAACCCATGAACCCCTTCAGTACACACTCCTTCCCAGATTTAATCTGGGGCTGGGAATTTGTTTTGCTTTACATATTTAGCAACACATTTGAGTAGTGGGATTAAGGGCCAAAGGCACTGCTGCAGCAGGGATTGCCAGACTCTCTAACTGGCATTTTCTTCCCCTGCCTCTATAACCTTCATGACAATGGATGGCCAGTCAGGCTTTTATTAGCTGGAAGTCCTGCCTTTCACCTGTGTCTGGCAGTAGCACAGCACATCTGTGTGCATTTCAGCTGCTCAATGTTCTCTGCACATACACACACACATTTGTGGGGTGCTCAGAAACACGTGTGCTCCTCCCTGCATCCTTGAATACTGCAGGGAGGTACTGCAGTACCTTTGTGAGGAGGCACAAAAGGTGCTTCACAGTCATCTTCCCCTCAGTCCAGCTCCAGCAGAATTACTCAAACAGTTTAAAATAAAAATAAATTTCTTCTCACTAAGGTTCCATTTTCACCCAACTATTAGAAGCATTGTTAACTTTGCTTGAAGTGCAATGTCACTCCTCATTTCTTTGAGTAGAGAGTGGGATATGCCAGAATTTATCACGCTAAGAGTTTCTCTCCATAGGCACTTGGCCTTATTAAAAAATGTAACAGACTACAGTTGCAGACAGTGAAAGATGGACATTTCATGTAGGAAAAATATTTCTGCTGTCAGTATTAAAAAAGCCCTGTGCATATTAGCGCACACACACACACATATATATATATGAAACTTATAATGTATATAAGAAACTTCTGCTGTGTTTATGTTCGTTCTCACAACCATATCAATTTGAAGAGATGACCAATCCAGAAAAAAGCAGTAACATATACTCTTCGGAAAAAACAGTGCTGGGAGACATTATCACAAATTGTAACATGTTAGATAAGCAGATAAGCTATCTCTATGACACAGACAGGTTTAGAGAGAGACAAAGTAACATAAATCCTTCATGTAAAATCCTATCACAAACCAGATGATCCTTAACTGCAGGATTTTCTAATGAGAACATTAACTGACTCACCCAGTATCTTGCATTCTCTATTTAAAATCATACGGAAAGGTTTTTTTTAAGAAAGGGTTTATCTTTTCTAAATTAAATGTACCGTGAAAAAGAAACAACTAAAAATAAACAACACAAACTGAAAGGAAGTCATTGTGCTACACAAAAACATACAAAATACATAAAATACAGCTGTACAGAACTTCAAAATTTTCATTTCAACCACACTCTAAAAAATCTTGCTGATGGTCCAAACAGTCATTTTTCTATCCAATTAGCAAGTAATGAAAAAATTGTGTAAATTTCTACAGAGGTCTTCAATCCCATAATTCTGCATTATAGAATGAAGAACTGTGCCATAAAAAGGTTAGGGCAAATTACAGACATTCCTATTGTTCTGTGACAGACCTCTCACCAAATACTTTATTGAACCAACACAATTGCTCAGCCCTCTGCAGCATACAGCTATTAAGGTTATACAGAGAAGTCCTCTGAACCCTGGGGAAGGCAAGTGTTAGGTAGTTCCACTGCATGTAAAATCAAAACTGAGATTCTCTGAAGATGCATCACTGTTGTAACGGACAAGCTGAGACATTTTTTAAGACAAAAAAAAAAGTATCATGAAAATATCTGCAGGGGAAAAATAGTTACAGTGTTACAGGACTTTTAGGGATTTGTTTGTTTGTGTAACCAGTTGTATGAAAGCTTGCAGGAATTAATAAAATAAGATCCTGGATTAAATCAGGGTTAATGAGATCAGGAGTAGACACATCATTATTCAAATCACACACCACGTGAATCACATGCACTGCCAGACTTGTAAATCAGAAATTAGAATTTAACACTCTTCCTTCTGCAGTCTGACAGTTCAGGGCTAGAGGTCTCTTTATAAATATTGCTGGCATCCACCTGTCACAGCTTCACAAGACAATGTATTATGATTCCAGTTTTTCCTGGTGCTAAGCACCAACCATTTCAAGAGGTAGCCAATGGCAGAAGCAGTTCTGACAGTCGTGTTCTTCAAGTCTTACAGCTCTTGCAGCTGTCCAGCAAAATTTGTTATTTAATTATTTGCCATCTTAATCTGACCTTTCTTCCTGCAAACATTACAGCAGGTACAGGTTAATGCATGTGAGTTTGGAATGGGGCCATATATCTTATGAATTCCTTTTCATCTGGTATAGCCCTCTAAGTTCCAGCACATTGCTGATATGCTCAAACCCAGGGTTAATAAAGGTATGAAGCTGAAAAGATTGAGAACAACGATTTTAATCATCCCCATTAGAAGATGTCCTGGAATCATGGAAATCCCTTTGTAAAATGTGGGTCACATGCTTCTTTAGAGGTATTAGACTTAATTCTAGAGATTTGATATTTAGAAAAGATAGCCCTATTCATAAAGTCTTATTAGCTGGGAAAATAGACCCAAACCTTAAACACTGGGTCTCAAAAAGTCCCTAGAAATGCAGCAGCTGTCCTCCACACTTGAGATTGTTTTCTCTTAATAGAATGAAGGTCCCTGGAGAAAGTTTTCATGGTAGAATTTTCTAGGCTCTTCATATGTTCTGTCTGCTCTTTTACAGCTGTGAAAAAGGAACAAGCAGGGAAAAGAAGATGTATCAGTCAATCTGTTCTAGCAAAACAACCTTCTATATGTTGGTCTCATCCAAGGGAAAAGAGGTATAAAGAATGCAAATAGAAGAAATAAACATGCCCACCATTGATCCAGAACACAGAGTGTTGCTCAAGACTAAAAAATGTGTCATGGGTGTTACAACTGCCTGAGAGAGTCTGATATACCAATGGTATGTGTAGGAGAGGTGCAGCCTAGCATCACAGATGGGAGAAGATTTGGTGACCACAATCCTCACCTCAAATTACTCAATCCCGTAATTACTCAATGTTTGCAAAAGAGATTGGAATGCTACCTTTGAAGTAATGCATCATACTGAAACTACCTTTGCAGTTTCTCAATCTAGTGTTTATTCAGCCAGCATGAAACTTTAAACAAACCTTCATGGCTATCAGAGCCACACAGACTCATTGGCTTGTATTACAAAAAAAACCCAAAACAGTATAGGGACTTATGGTCAAGTCCACAGGTGTGTATCTGCTTAGCACACTCAGCAGGTTTCCTGTTCACAGATAAGTTGCATGAGAAAGTGTGATCTTTGTTTGGATAAGTCTCCTTCCAAGCAGAGACAGCTTTTTTATGGTTTCTCACAACATACCGTGGGGTACGAGAATGCTTGAGGCTTACTGTTACTGTAAATAAGATAGAGGTAAAAGAAAAGTACTGATTATGCAATTCTGCTGAGGGGAAATTAAACCTTAAAGAAGTGAGTTAAAGAAAGAAAGTAGACAGCAAGTGCATAGGAGTCATCAAGGATGATGAAATGAGGGTCTAACCATATATAAGGGTATATTGGAACTTCAGGACTGAGTCCTCTGAACTTGTTTGCCTTGCTGAGCATCACTGAATGATGATGCAGATGACGGAGATTGACTCAGCAAGCAGAATCAAGATTTCAGCAGCTACAAACACCCAGGGAAATTGCCTTTAAGTACTTTTCATTTTTACCTTTAAACAAGAATCAAGAGGAAAAAGTTGCATATGCCACATGTAGAAAAAAGACCTATTTTTTTGATGTAAGCATTAGCAATTCTTTTTACTTACCAATTTATCAAGAAAAGATCAATTCATTTTGAACATTTGATACACTCCTGGTTTGAATATTGTAGGCTGAGGGAAGACACAGTGTTAATCCTCTGTGTTGAAGACAGTTCATCTACATTTCATATTTCAGACCTTACTGCATATAACTATTAAATAACTACTACACTGCTATGGCTCCAATTATATATATGCAATCGATGCCTTCAAATTCTAAATACTGACTTACACAGTTCTCAAAATGACAGGAAAAGTGACAATACATTACTTAGCTTCTGTTCCCCAAGAGCAGCCTACCTTGAAAGTAGCTCCCTGCTTTAAAAGATAAATGTGTATGCACAATACAAATCATAGAAAATTAAACAAATCATTGGATAATTAATATAAATACAAATATCTCTTGAAAAGAACGGGGAGAAATCTCACTCAGCAGAAGGGAGTATCCTTCAATTTGTGGCAAATATGAAACTCAAGAAGTTGCAGGCAAAGCAGAGTAATTTTCCAGGAAGTTCACAAGAGTACTCTCTAGCCACCCTCCCCTGAACTTACTGGGAAGGCAAAAAACAACACTCCTTCTTCTGGATACTCCAGTATCTTCTAGAAATTACAGGATATTCTAGATGTATTTAGATTTAACTGCCTTTACTGCAAAATATATGTTCAGATGTAGGGGGTTTTTTTACCTTTACAGTATTAATTTTGACAACACAAAGGATAAGCCACTTGCTTCCTTTGTTTTTATTGGCAGCCATCCTTGACACATTTACTGCAGGTCAAGAGTACACTTACACTCAGGTAGTTCTACTGATTTTACAGGTCTCATCAAGAAATAAAGTTTTTAGGCCCATTCCTCAGGAAAAACAATACCTGTTAGCACTTCTTACACTGTACATAGACAGCTCCTCCCTTCCACTACATGGGGGAATATTGAAAAATAAAAAAGTTATCTAGGAACACCCACACAGGAGTGGTTTAAAGAAACACCCAAAACACAGGTGTGTTCTACTTTGTAAACAGTATAGTTTTAATCCTATATCAACTAACAGACTCCTTCAGGAAAGTCATTAACCACCCTAAACAAGGGCTGTGGTGGACATGTCCCATAATTCATGGGAGTGGTGGCCGGGGAACAGATACCTCTGAAAAGGAAACAGAGCTGAACACACATCATACTACACTGAAAAGCATAAGAGACAAGACTATCATTTTTAAAACCAATATAAAACTGGGAAGAAACAAGGCCCATTGAGGATGTTCAGCTAGAGGAAGATGAAGATAAATACAGAGCAAGCAAGCAGCAAACATTAGATCCAAGGGGACACAGGGCCGAGGAGCTGCAGCACAGCTGTGAAGTCGTTTGGATGTGTCTGCACTGCTCCACACAACACACCAGAGCCCGGGGCAGAGCTGGTTCTCACTGCTATAGGCAGGGGGAAATGCAGACATGTGAAAGGTGAGCAGTGTCTCAGTGCATCACTGCACCTGCTAGTGATGAAAGCAGGCAGCTGTAGCAAGTACCCATTTAGGGAAATGAACCCCATACATTCCTATAACAGTGTCTCCATTCAGCCTTCACTCATTTAAAGAGAATGGGCCAATCCCACATTCGGTCACGTTTCATCCATCTTCTGTCCCTCTGTCATGGAAGTGCTGCACAGTCAGTGACTGCATCATTGAATTTGTGACTGTTTGCAGGTATTTTCAACACATATTTTATTATCTACCATCAATACTAACACTAAATTTAAGTTGGCACAGACTACAGGCACGAGGAAAAATTTTGTTTGCTTTAGACCTAATTTTTTCTGAAGTACTGTACAGGGTGTGAACAATGACAAGAGTCCCATGAATCCACTGAAGAGCTGAAGTGCTGGGGAAAAAACCTTCACCTATAAAGCGGGGAGGAAAGTAACTAGTCTGGCCAAACATATTTAATAATTACTAGTTAATCTGCTAAGGCCAGATATTCGAGCAGCTACAAGGAGCTCCTAAACCAACTATTTAAACACTCTGAATCCTGAAAAATCATGTTTATCTTTCTTACTTAGTATGTCTTATTTTTAAAAATCAATTGCTTCCTCATTTAAATAAGCTTTAGCTCACATTCATTGTGGCCAAGCCCACACAAATAAACATTCAATAACCGGGAAAAGTAATTTAAAAAGGCAAAAAGGAAGCTTGAGTATAATAAGGACTATGCTGGCCAAGTACTGGTCGATTCCGTATTTCCTGTATTTTAAATATTTATTAAATACACACACAGATCAAATGATCTGGTCTCCATTTGTTTACACAGTCATACAAATCCTTAAACCACCACACCTTAACGTTAACACCATTGACAGTTTTATAGGAAATAATTTATTTGTCATTTAGAAAACAAAGGTTGGAGACACAGGTAATCAAAACAAGTATTTCAGCTTCCTTTCTCCCTCTTTATCTCACAGCACAATATTTTGTTCTCCCAAGTTGTCCTGTACCTCATAACACTGCCTTCAGTATAACAGCTTCACAGATCAAGGATGAAAAATAAAGCAGTTTGGTTTTCAATAATGTGAAATTTCCTGTCATGCCTCTAAATTTTTTATTCAAATCTATTCACAAGGTACATACATGCAATTATCAAGGAAATCCTATATATCTACTTATTTGTCTTAGTTTATCTCTTAAGATCTTCTTACTCAGAGTTGAAATTTCAAAAGTAATTTTCTATACAAAGATGCTTCTAAGGCCAGAAAATAAGACTCTTTCATTTAGTTGCTCAAATTTCCTGGTCACGTCAAAATATTTACCCAAATTTCTGAAGTGCACAAGGAAAACTGGAAAAGCATACTATTCCCTTTTCACAAAGTCACAACTCTGTCCTTGTCTTTGGATATTTCTTTTCATTCACTCAAAATCTGGGACAGTTAGCCACAAATTACATTTTTCAACTAAGTATTTTAAAAACATTGCTAACCCTGAATTCAGTAAGAATCTTTGGCCAAGTACTTTTACCAGCTGTTCAAAATTTATAGCATTCTTAAAAGAAGGAAAATAATTCCATTAAATAACAAGACTTATCATGACTATTTGCATTCCTAATTCACACACACACCTCATACACAATAAGATTAACAAGGAAAAAAACCTAGAAAATTAGAAACAACCACCACATTAAAATCATTAACTTTTAAAGTACCCTCTGGAGGACGCAGCTAAATTTTACTTCTCACATCATGTTTTTAAACTTCTTTCCTTATTTCAACAGTATGAGATCTCCAAAAGCAAAGATGCCCTGAAGACTATTTTGATCCAAAATAATTACTGCACTCTGCTGTTCTACAGTGAACAGTGTCTTAGGACATGATTTTGTGTAAATGAATACCAAAATTGTTCAGTGTATACAACATTTAAAAAAAATCTAAATAACCATAGTACATGTAAAATCCTTTTGATTATCTGTAAGGCAAGAGTGTAGTCAGTTGACACACATTTATACTCTGTTTAATTTTGTAAGCTTTATTTCATAAATCTAATATTGTCCAGTTAAGTGGACACTTTAATTCAATCATTTAAAAAAGAACACTCTGATTGTTTTGATTCTATTCCCCAGTCACTGCTTGAATAGGTGTCTGTTGGATACATTAGAAAATGATCATCACCAGTAGAAATTCTGCCCAAATGGATTGTAAGAGAAAGTTAGCAAATCTAGCTGATTCATGGCACTTGTGGAAGGTGTCCAGACTTTTCCACATCTTCTTCTTGAAAAAGATATCCCATTTAAATGCTACTAAACATGGACGTGTTTATTTAGATTTTAACATGTCAAACTCAATTCCATGCTGATGTGATCCAGTCTGAAGCAGAAGTAGCAACACTGACATCATGAGCATCACCTGTAACGCTGCCCAGGCAGTGACAACAGCCAGGACCTGGCTGAAGGAGTTGAGAAACCTTCGATTTGCAGGGCAGAGAGCAATGATTCATCTGGGTTTAACAGTACAAGAAAAACTGCTTGGTCACGCTCATCCTGTCACTTCACACATGAAAAGCCAGCTTTATATATTTGTAAGGATATTCATAGCAGAAAAGTGTATTAGACATGACTTTCTGTTCTTCAGAGGAAGAAAACTCAGAGTTGCACTATCCACATGTCAGAGAAAATAATCCAAAACCAAGAGCACCTGTATCTGACCACAGCCAGGTGTCACTTGGCCTGTTGCAGTGATGTCACCTTTACCACTGTAATATTCTGAACTCATTATCTTTAAAACCTTTTATGCTGCATGTGTATTCAGCTTAAACACTGAATCTCAGGAGGGCAAGCACTAAAACCATCATAAGATACTGTACCACTAGAGCCCCAAAAACTGATAGACAGATTTGAAGATGCAGGTTTTATTCACAATACAACTGTATCAAGCTGATGATCATTTTTAAAGCAGTGTTTTATTACAAACAGCTGCAAATTAAAACTGAAATATATCAGAACCACCCCAAAGCCTGGATACAATCAAACTTTATTTTCTGATGATCCCATTTGCTCGGGGACAGAAGAAAAGCCAATTGTGCAGCTCTTAGTGTTAGATACCCTAGAAGAAGTGCAATCAGCTCTGCTAACTGAACAGCCATCAAAGTATGCAAGGTTTTAGTTAAGATGCAAAAAAAGCCAAGGAACCCTCAAAACGGAGGTGGGATAGGGCACAGGAATGAAAATAAATGAGGAGGAAAAGGAAACTTAAGAAGATTTAGTGCAGGTAAAGAGCCCTTCAGCATCAATGTATTCTGCCTTCCCACACAGCACTGTGCCTTCCACGCTCACAAACTACAGAAGGTACTTGGTAAGAATATAAAACCAATCCTGTTTGTTTTTAAAAGGAAACACATATGCTGAATTAGAACCAAGACCTACTGGAAATGTCTGAGACTGGGAAGAAATACTCTAGCACCACAATATTTGTACAAAGTAGTATTCATCTTTTATCCAAGAAGCCCAGTCAGTTTTTTCCCTAGTGTGTTGAGGTACTGCTGTAAATTCACAGCTAGAGTAACTATGCAAGAAAGCTGCCAGAGAGGCTGGGGATTGGGACAGGCTGCAAAAGACCCTCTCTGAATTTCCTTAGACTACATCAGAGTCCTGTAAACACCCTTTATTATAATAGCTCCTTTACAGCCTGTAAGCATGCATTAAAATAACAGGAGGCTGTGCTGTTTAAAGGGGGAAAATACAAATTCTACAATTACAGATGTCTACAGTGATACAGTAATATATATAAACCTGCTAACAAGTTTCACCTTATTTTATGTGGTACTTGAGAAGAAATAGAGTTGGTCACCAAAACTCAGTGTTCCTACAACAACCAAGACTTAAAAGAGGAGGGAAAGTAGGGAACTCAATAAATGAGAAATGAGCTGGACACTTTGAACAGGTATTAATAATCCAGCAGGCTGGCCTTCAGCTCCAGTCAAAGATCTGAATGTGGAAAGCAAAACTCTCTCCCTTGAAAATCAAGCCAGTTCATGGATTAAGCTGCTAAATACAAAACATGTCCTAACAGAGCCAGAAGTCTGACAAACCAGGCACTGGGTCTAGAACAGCAGGAACACATAAAGCAGCAGGCACTGGTAGTCTAAAACCCAGTCTATTGTTTACAAAACTTAAAGGGGAAGGGAGTGGATTTGCAAATTACCTTTTCCCTAATACAGATAGGTAAATTTAAACACAAAAAAAACCCATATAAGAGACAAATTGCTTAGTAAGGACAAACTATAAACTATTCCACATTTACATCTGCCTAGTCACTTTCCTGAGATCCCTGCTCTTCAAAAACAGCATTTGCAGCACTGCATGAAGGCAGCAAGTTAAAGTCAGCACCTATATTTTCTTGTGAAAAATGGTTAGCATTTGCAACTTTGTACATATGGATTATGAGTGGTAAATACAGGAAAGCTTAACTCTATTACAGCACAGTACTGCAATGAGCAGGAGGGGCATATTCATAGCATTTCTCTTCTAGGGTTACACACAGAATATTCTCAGTCCAATGTGTAGATAAATTCTATAAGATATCACTTGTGAAAACAAAAGTACAGGGAGTTAAGAGTCACTAGCTGCATAGATTACTTCCTAGCAGGACAAGTACCAATCACCTATTCTGTAGGCTTTTACCTTTTTTTTACTTTTATGCATACATTTCTTCTATTGGTATATATTGCACACTTAGTCACAATTAGTTACCTGTCTTGGGAAAAGGCATGATGTTACCCTGTCCCTCTCCTGCACTCTATAGAGTGTAAACAATGATACAGTCTTAGTTTGTCCTACAGTTTTTCAAGGTAAAAAACTAAATGCAACTCATCCACCTCCGTCACATTTAAATTATAAGTGACAGCTTAGTTGGAAGACCTAATTTAAGAAAGAAAACAGGCAATTTGAATAAGGCAGAGGAGGTTGGACTTTCTTTTCTCAAAAATTCACAATGATTTTTCCTGAGCGAAAGAGATCAAGTTAGGAGACCAACAAGCCAATTTTCATATAAATAAATGGAAGAAATTGCATTTATCTACTCAAAAAAATGCAATTACAGGCTATAATAAAGAGCAAGATGGGCGCTGGAAGTAGATACTCAAAGTATTTCAACATTCAAAGCATCAAGCCCAGAGCTGGCAGGTTATAAGCAGCATCATATCAAAACCAAAAATTGTTTAATGGCAGTTTTATGCTCCCATTTTGAGAAGTAACAAGAAACACAGCATTGAAGGGTTAGTTCAGAAGAGCCTGTTTTTCTCATCTTTCAATTACTGCTGAGTGTTGGGAAAAGAGCACTGGACAAGACACACTGGGACTACAGCAATTCCTTCATTTCAAAGTGTAACCTCTGTCTCCATGCAGGGAGGATGTACTTCCACCAGCATGCACTGATTTGAGGAAAGCAGCCTGTGCTTTCTTTGGGTACCTGCAGAAGACCAAGTCTTGCAGTCCTATTACATTACCTCCCTAGTGAAATATGCAGTTATTATCTGAGTATTTTCAGTTCTTTTGCCACAGTCTTTTAAACGCTGGGGCAGCCCTCTGCTTTGCAAAGTGAGCTTGAAAGAAGTGAGAACTAAAATCACCATGCTACATACAGAGATACAATCCCTTCCATTACACATAGAAAGGAACTTCAATTGGCACAAGAAGGAAAACAAACATGCATTCTTAACCAAAAGTTTTTAATTTAGATTTAAATAGCTGTTACCTTTTCCAGCTGCTTAATCAACACAACAGATGACATGCAAGCCATAAACCAGGACATTCATTTTTACACTTCCTTTCACAATCTGCAGACTAATTTCTTATTCCATCATGCCAAAGCTCTTAAAGCATACAATTAGAAGTCAATGGGAGAGCCCTGCCCTTCTTTCTTCCACAAGGTACTAATTGCAATGTTCCTCTAGCCCACACCAACCCATGTGTCTGAACCAGGAATCTCCATACTTTATTGGCTGTAATATGGAGGCAGCAATACTCCAGAAGTTCTTCTGCTGGTCTTCAAGATATCCATAAGACCTAACTACTCATGCTAGAAGTTTGCATGACTAGGCTAAGCTTTGTCCACTCAGGAGTTTTGGGAGTGATTTTTAAAATCTTTATTACTAGGTATGGAGGTTTAGATTCCACATAGCAAAAAAATTCTAAATCCACTAGGAAATGCACTCTAAGCTTTCCTACTGCACTAGGAGTGGAGCTGCAGAGACAATCAAACTGCTAACACAGACCCAGGAACCCAATCCTACAGCTTAAAAAATGTGCTGAATTGGTGAAAGGCTGCCAGACACCCGGGATCATTGTGAGCTGCCATGGTTACTAACTGGGGTTTAACTGCTGGCTCTAAACACCACTGTGTATAGAACCAGCTATAGAGTTAATTAGTTACAGAGAAAGGGAAAACTTGTGTGGCAGAAGAGGAATCTCATATGGACACTCATCTGCAGCCTAACCATATGGACTTTCCATAACCCTTTCAAAACAAGCATAGAAGATATTAAAGTTATGGGCCGTCCTTTCAGTTCTTAAGATCTATTTCAGGATATTATCTCCAGTTTTTCCATCCCAGACCCCCAATTACTCTACTTCAAATAATTTCTGAGGCATAACAAAGGACATGACACTGCCTCTGCGTCACATTCCTGCCAGCACATCTGACAAATGCTTCAATAAAATAAAAAAGGAGGAGAGAGGGGGAGCTAAAACTAAAAATTAGTGAAGGTGGAAGGTGGAGTTAAACAAAGTGAAGTAAGATATTGGCATCATATTTTCAAGAAAGACTTATGTAAAAATAACACAAGAAGAAATATCAAATAATTTAAAAGGTCAACCAACAGAAAATGCATTTCATCAGTTATGTTCTTCACTATTAACTCATCACAACTTTGACAGATCTTGCTCAGCTACATCACTTCTGAGACCTTTGCAGTTAACATCAGGCTGCCTCAGGATGGCCTCCTCCTCCTCCTCCTCCTTTTAAATTATTTTCAGAAATACCATACAGTATGCCTAATAGGTGAATCACAGATCCTTTCTACATGCTCTCAAAGACAGGCAAATTAATTTCCTTCAGAGTAATCCATCTTAGTTAAGTAAACAGACAACGCCAAAAGTAATTTTCACATTTTCAGTAAAAATTATGAAAATAGATTTTTTAAGACTGGATAAGATATCCATAAGTTCATTTCATTACTACAAAGTTGTTTTGTTTTTTCAGGAATAGAGCAACCTCTTCTTCAAAATTAAAAAAAAAAAAAAAAGTATTTTTTTTAAAGTGATATGAATGCGGTACTTTGTGCCTAGACTACAAAAGAAATAAGGAAAAGTGATGCAGCTTAAGTAGTTTCTCTTCCCTAATACAAGTCCTGCACTACCACTGCTGCCTTACAACCACAGCCAGGAACTCTTCATTCCAAGTGCAGCAGGACAAAAGCACAGCACATGCTAGCCCAGTCTAACGTGCCCAGCACATAAACCCCGAGGAGTGGCACAGCTTCCCCCGCCTTCACCCCAGTACCCACCCAGATCTCTGCAGGGGCTCCCGCGATCCTCAGCTCTGGGGCTGCCACCTGGGCGGGCTGCAGCAACAGGAATGGGAGCGAGAGCCAGGGCAGGAATGATTTTGTCAAACACTGATGGTACAGAGATAGCAGCTCCCAGTGAGCTGCTAACAAACTGCTTTTGGACCAAACAAACTCCTGCCTTTTACACCCCCTTCCAAATAACAGTGAGAGTAGAAGCAAAGTTTTAATAAAAGTGACTAGCATGTGTGCTGTGCTCACATTAGCTGCTTCTTTTTTCATATTAGCTTTGGCTTTGCCACATTAATCTGAACATATTAAAAAAAAAAAGTCTCATCTGTCCTTCCAGCACCATCCCAGTAAGGAGAATAGAATATGGAATTCCTCCATAGAATGAGGAATAAGGGTACATTGTAATTCTTTCAGTTACATGTACATAATGTGATAACACTTGACATTGCTTTTTGCAACTTACAAAGGTTACAGATTAATTTATTTTTAAGTACATTGTAAATGTCCCTCTACCTGATTTATTTTTAAATACACTGTAAATGTCCCTCTACCTAGTGGTATACAGTAGAATTACCCGGCTAGGTCATAACACCAGTCTATTTCACTCAAAAGATGTAGTGCTGACACAGTTACCTTGGGTTTGCTTTTTTTTTTCCAGTTGAAGTGGTAAGCTAAGATTCCATATGGATACAAAGGATTTTTGCTTAAGTCTCCATCCTTATTAAGATCAGATCACACCTCAGCTCTCAGCTGGGCAATGGTGAGAGCAACTCCTGTCCCCCCCAGACCCAGATTCTCCATTCCCTGTATTGAGCGCTCCCTGGAGTTTACATACCCTGTACTAAATGGCAAAATATGGTGACACAGGCAATTGAAGACGGCTAAAGTAACACGGGGGATTTAGACCTCTTTTGTCCAAGCAACAGATAAAGGGGGGAGTGGGACAGGACTGTGGGAGATGACAAATGCATTTCCAGGCTCCTGAGAAAAATTGTAAGAACTTGGAAACAACAATAATGTGTATTTTCATGAGCAATAAGAGAGCAACCACAGATTGTGAAACACTTCCTTATGGTGATTCAGAGCCATTCACCAGCTCAAGGGAAAAACAAGCATCCTATCACCACCACAAAGGGCAATCAATTCCCACCTCCTCACCCCAAGCACTTTGGACCATTTTGTTCTAATAACATGCAGAGTTTTCAGAGGGAGCCTATTCCAAGTGCAGCAGAAGGATCCAGCAGTGACAATTCTGGCTGAATGAACACATCCTTCAGGACCTTGCTATTGCCAGGTCAGACAGCATGTCAGTTGGAGAGAAAAAGAATATTAAAAATAAAAATATCCTTCATTTCCCAAGAGGAAGCCCTCATAATGAAAAGGCTTAGAGTGATCCCTAAGTCCTCTTTCCACAGCACTCATTGTGATGTGCTCAAATAGGTGAAGCCTTATATTAGACTCCACACTTCTGAGAAACAAAAAAAGATTCACAATACTGTCAAAAGTGGAAAGAAATATTTCAGCTTTCAGTACCCAAGTATGTTTACTTTTTTATTACCTTTAACCATCTTTAACACAAACAATTTTGTTTTTATTTGAAATCAAAACTATTTAATTCATAAGAGAAGAACTATCAGAGCATACAAAAATTCCTGATTTTAGCTGTCATTGTTTTTTCTACTATTCCTAGCATCTTTAAACTGTCTGCATCAGGAATAAATTCAAGCAGGATACATGTAATGCAATTACTTCCCTCATAAGTTGTATGCTTCTAAATCTACTTAGTAGGCTCTGGAACAGTACAGATTTTGTAAAGGTGGCTCAGTACTAGCTCTGCCAAGCAATGAGCACATATTAGATATTTCAGTCAATACTGTATCTATTTGTTGCCTCGGGAGATTTTTTTTTTCTTTGACATATAAGGAAATACACTCTGCTCTTTTGTGGTTTTTTTTTCTTCCAGGAAAAACGTCGTCATCCAGCATTAACAATATTTGCATTTCAAGGTGGAGCCCTCATATTCAAGAGCTAACAGTTTAATAAATACATGAGGCTGCACAAACTGGGAAAAAATAACTTACATTATGAACATGACAAGCAGTACAATATTTTCAGGAAAAATTTTAATTCACATCAGCCAACTGTACAAATATAAGACAAATCAAATGTAGAGCAAATAATTATTAATCAACTACATGGTACTCTTTGGCACATGGACAAATAATAGCAGTAACAATGCCTCTTACTAATATTAAGTTTTATACCAGATAAATGAAATTTTCAGCTAAAAATCCAATTTCTCTTTAATTGTTTGTTGATATTTATTTCAAGCATCTTGGATGAAAACAAAGCTATAAAATTTGGCTGAGGTAGCAGTTAAAATTGTATGGCTTTTTAATAACTTGCTCTAATTAAAAATAGGGAAATATTTATTTTGTCCAAAAACATAGTTTCTTTGGTTTGATTTGCTTAAAGCTATGCTTTAAGTTACAAGTTCAACACCAAAACTGACCTACTTTTGTCCTCTTGAAAATGTAACTTACACTGTATACATTTCACAACATCCCTATAGTACTCTCCACTATTGCAAATAATTTCCTATTATAAAACATGTATTTATCTAGGTATTATCTTGACAATTATTTTTAAAATCTATATTACAAAATATTTGATATTTTAAAAAATAAATGTCAAGATCTCTTTCTTATATTTCTAACAAATACCTGCTTCTGGGGGAGAGGGAGGTTAGGACAAAATAGCTTTAACTATCCTAAAATCCTAAACATTTGAAAAACACAAGTTTTAACATGTCATACCTTTAAATATTACCGTGGGTAATATTTATATAAGGAATATGCTTTGTCGTATAAAAAATTCTCACAAATATGGTAAAAATTAGTATTTTTTTTAAAAAAGTACACAACTGACAGATTTAGTAATAGTTGTTAGGATCTCAATGGATTTCACTATTTCATTTCACTCACTACTGCCACACATGCTGGGATGCTCAGTGTACTCACAGAAGGGCAGAAGCCCCCTCTCACAACAGCCCTTGGTTGTGCCAGGTGTAGAAATTGGCTCCAAGACCAAGCCCTGTGCTCCCAACAGCCCCAGCAGTACCACAGCAAGAGGGAATTGCCAAAAATCACACTGGAGGAGCAAAGGACTGAGGGAGGAAGAGCATTTATACTGAAATAAGGAACTAAGGATCAAAAACTTGTTGGGGAAGCAAAAAGTGTGAAGCAGAGCAAATTCAGTAGGATAACCTGAGATGAAAACATTTCCCTCAGGGAGAGGAAAAGGAAACACAGAGCCAGGGGAAAGAGTAGGAGGCCTGGCATGGCTGGAAAAAATATGACAAGCTTCAGAAATCCCAGAGGTGAGAGTGAGGAAGGAGCAGTCATACCTGACAAGGAAGAGAACATATGGGAAGGGATGAAAATCAAGAGTAGAAAGAGCCAGGAGGAAGGGAGGGAAAGCAGCTGAAACAGATAAGGAGTTTCAATAATAAAACTGAAGAGGCTGAAGTCAGGCAGGAGCCTTGTAAAAAATAGTCTGCTACCATGTAAGTCAGTCAGTACCATGGCTTTCCTGAAGTGATGCACACAGTTCTGCAGTAAAGGACTAACCACACTTCTGGAGGCAAAGCCAAAGGCTGGATCAATCAGTGGAAAGGACACTTGAAAGGGGAAATCAAAGACAGCTTGGCCTGTTTGATACATTGAAAATAAGTGTGATTATGTTCTAAAAATACATCAGAGAGGAAGGAATAGTAAAATAACAGGAAGAGGAGAAATGTTTTAATCAGAAATATAAGTCATGAGAATAAATGAGCTAAGACCTCCCAGGAATAATTTTATGCTAAACAGCTGAGGAAGTTATTTGGAGTTGGGTTTTTTAGTGGTTGTTTTTTGCTTGACTGGGGCTTGTTTTTTTAAATCATAAGAGCGGTATCTTCAATAACATCTAAAGAGAAGAAAAATAATGTGCCTTTTTTTAGATGCACAAAACCCGCAAAGCCATGTCAAACTAACAAGCCCAAACCCTCCTTCTTAAAAAAAAAAAAAAAAAAAAAAAAAAAATCCCTCGACCAACACCTTTCAATCTCTCAGAGTGGAACTTGCTGCGCTGATGAGATGAGCTCTCAGAGCTGTGCAAGAGCAGCAGAATACTCACCTGGAGGCTCTGCCCAACAGGCTTCTAAGCTGGGGCTGCCCCTCTTCTCCCCCCCAAACAGCAGCAGGGCTTTAACGTGCTCCACTCAAAAAATCACACGTGGTTCTGCTCTCTGCCAGTTTTGCTTTTAGCCTCTTAATTTCCAATGGCTACAGCCAAAAGCAGAGAGCCAGCAAAACATGGTTTACTGAGACAGCACACAAAGACAGCATTTTGTTTTGTTTTTAAGCTCTGTACTGTCTGACTTTGAAACGTCTGTAATGCTTTTCTGACCTCTGTGTACAACGCTTCCACAGCTGAAGGAAAGCAGTATTAAAGGAATGTTGTTTTTTTTTTTTTCTCTTCTTTTTTGCGATATAGAAATGAATTCTACTGAAAGACCTGTACACTGGAACAACAAGAGTTCTGGGTCTATTCTGGGATACAGTGTAATAATCTGTAACACACACATCATCTACTTTGACAAGAGGCTTTGTTCTGTTTTTAACTGTTATTTAACCAGCATCCCACTCACATTTTGAGTAGATTTACTCATACTTAAGGGTGAAGCCCAGCTTCCAATAAACTAAATAGGAATCACAGTATTGAGTGGAGACCAGAATTTTACTCCAGACAAAACATTTACTCTGGAACTACAGAATGCAGTAGTTACAATTGTTTAATCTTTCCATTCAGGAGAAAAAAATGGTACAATATACCACAACTGAAAACATTTCATTTTTACTTAACCAAAGTGGTTCCAAAACAACTAGGCTTCCCTTAAGCAAAATTATCTAGAAATTAATTAGAAGAAATTCATCATTTGTTTGCTATGAGGAAAAAGACACACTGGCCCCACAACAGAGAACTCCACAAAACAACTGGTTAATTGTATGTTTCATTCAGTAGTTCCTGGACACACTTCTAGTGAAAAAAGGCACAAAGCCATTTCACTGTTAAGTCTGGGATTTTGTGGGTAGGATAGTAATGAATACTTTTAATTTGCATAATTACTTTCAAAGGTCTTCTTTATAGGACCTCTAATAAATATTTAAATGCAGGCAAAAACTTCAGCTAATCCATCTCCCAACACAAGCAGACTCCAGGCCACCCACATATCTATAATCCTTTTTGCCCTAACTCTTGACACCCAGCATATTTTTTGCTATTTATGTGTAAAATAAAAATGCTTCCTGTTAGAGTCACGTTGTTTATAGATGTCCTGCAACCACAAACAAAGGGCTTCAGGTCTGACCATACTCACACCTCAGAGGTTTTGTTCAAAACTGATTATTCCTTTCTTTCTACTGCAAAGAGAATTCTGAAAGCATGACCCTCTCTTAACCAGTTGTTTTGCCAACCTGCACATACAGGCACAGTGACAGAGGCTACTCCAAACCCAAATCTTTGCCATAGGTCAATACTAACTTTCACATATCTCGAAACCCTTCCCATACATTACTCCCCATTCTTCCACAGAGGCTGACAGTGGGAGGATGCAGGAGGCCAGGAGCACACAGAGAGAGACATCCTCTCTCACAGGGCAGCTTCCACCTCTGGCAGGAGCCCTGTGAAACCACAGCAGTACCAACAATGGGAGTGCCTGAGTAAGAATATCCGATCACAGTGAAAGGGCTCCAAACATTCCAAATGAGATTAAATCCTCCAAAATGCACCACCAGATCCCTGTGCCCCAGCAAGAATTCTTTGGCATCTACTGTCTGTTTCTCTAGCCTCACTTTCTGAAAACAATTTCTATGCTAAAAGACATGGCTGCCTAAAATAATCCTTGGCTGTTGGCTTCCTTCACACCTTTTTTGTTTTAGATAATTATTTCCCAGTTGTTGCAGCACACCATTGCCCAGGTTTTAGTATAGCTTCTCTTCAAAAATGTGAAAAGAACCCCCCAAAAGAACAAAAACAAACAAAAAAACCCACAGATTGAATTCAGATGATCAAATGTTACAAAGCATCCTTTTCCCTCAAACTTATTATCAAGACATACTTCCCCACATCAATAAAATTACTTTGATTTTTTTTATTATGACTAGAAAAAATAGAAAGCATGCCTTTATATAAAAAGTACAGTTCAGTTTAAAACACAGATGGAAAGCTTCAAACCTAATCGTAGATTTATCTTTGTCTGCATTACCTCCTAACTGCTGCACTGCTTTTTAAGAAACTATGAAAATATGCACCATGTAGGTGAATTAATAACAGAAAATTAAAAATCACAAGATATTACATTGACATTCTGTGAGAATCAGTTTTCCCTCTTGTACAGCTATTTGCTAGAACACAAAGCCGCATTCAAGCATTCCATCCCTTCTGTGATAAACGAGGCTGTATTTTCGTTTTCTCACTGTGAGTTTGATTCAAACTGCTCAGGGTTTAGAGCTGACTGGCAGCTCACACTGAGCACCAGCTATCTGGAGGTAACCACTCTGAGCAGGCTGCAGGCTGTTGCTCAATGGAGTGGTTTCTCTAGAGCAGAAGGGAGGGAAGAGGAAGTGAGAAAGGGAAGACGAAGACAAAGAACTCTCACGGGTAGTGAACATAAAGATAACGCTCTCAGAAAGTTTGTAGAAACTTCTGAAGAGACCTTAAGAAACTCCAGTGTATCCAGAAGTACTGTGCTGAGGGGTCAAGTAAACATAGCAGGCAGTGCTCCCACCACCCCACCAGGGTCATTATAAAGCAAAGCCCAGCAGGTCAGGGTCATAACTTCAAGTAAGGCAACAGGAGGACAAGAACACTCCAGGCACACTTATTCTTTGCCTACCATCACAGCTGCAGAACTGCATCTTTGAGGACACTGCCCTGGACACACAGATGCAGGCAGGCAGCATCTATGGCTGGCAGGATCCAAGCCATTTAAATACTGAAATCCAAGTTAGATTCCTGTGGCAACATTCAGACATGGTGTCTGAGCTTCTTGGAACCCCTCAAAACATCCCATTACAACTAGATCCATATCCTATCAATCTTAAATGCATGTTATTTCCCTAAATGCCAGAGAGAAAAGGTACTCCTCTTGTAAGAACCTCATTCATTAGCTGTAAATTACAGTGACTACAAAAGGCTAGTCAAGGAGTCTCATTCATACCAACCACACAACATTTTACAAAGATGCTTGTACAGCTGAAGCTGTTGTGTTTAATTCAGTATGTGGTTAGTGTACAGCAGTAGTGAAACCAGGCAAAGGCATTTCTTACATTAAATTCCACCCCAAAGATCAGCTGTCACAAGTATGGTTCTATAATACTTAGAGATGCCATATTCTTTCAGGATTCCTCGAAACATCTACAGATTACCCCTCTCTTTCCCCTTGCTTCCACCATGGCAGACATTAGACAGAACCGGCCTTAAAAGCAAGACTTTTTATTCCTACTTTTATCTTCCATGTGTTTATCATTTGTTGGACTCTTTAGTATCTCTTTATCCACCTTCTTGTTGAAGGATTTGTAGTTTGTTTGGTATGTATTTAGAGAAAAACAGTGAATAATACAAAGAAATTTCTTGGCTTCCTTCACACCAAAGGATGAGGTCATAGGGCTGTTGACAATTATTTTAAAACAATCAACCTTTCATTGAATGATGTGATCGTGCCCATTCTCACAGCCTGATGAAATACAGGCTTGCTCCTATCTAGAGCCTCAGGATTGCAGCCATGATACTAAGTAGTAGTTTCCAAGCCTGGAAACATTTTCTAACAATTTCAGGGACCAAAAAGAGACACTATCTTCCTTAGTACTTAATCCCCTAACTTGAACCATTATTTCCCAGCCCTTCTATGCACTAAAAATGTGGCTTTTAACAGATAATTCATTAAAAATATAGTTTTCCCTAAATTATTTTCATTGATGGTAAGCTTCAGTTTTTTACAATACAGCCTCTCCAGCTGCCTTTCCATTGCTCCCACTTAGTCTCAGGAGCTCAGCCATCAGCTACAGTGACTTTCTGTGGCACTGCAGAGGGAGGGAGAGAGGAGGATGATTCATCTGTGTCTCCAACCAGATCTCTGAAGAGGAGCTTCAGCTTGAACATGAGCAAGAGAACAGTCATTTTAAAAACAAGAAACATACAACTCTGACTCCTTCAGCTGCTACTTGGGGGTCAAAAAAAAAAAGAAGCATCAAACAGACAAAGTAACTGCCTGAGCTCTTGGAACACAGATTAAAGCAGCCACGTTGGGGGAGAAGTCGTGCCAAAATTGTTTGAGGTGTCCAAGATCCTGAAAGGGCCGTGTGTACCCAAGGAGTTAATAACACATCTTAGACCTACATTTTCGCCTGGTCTCTGACATACCTGTCAAAGGAAGCTTTAGGAGTGGCTGAAGACTTGAATATGTTTTTCCACTTTTGTGCAACCCCAACAGTCCAAAAGTGGGAAGAGGCAAACAGATGACTTCTAGGGTTCATTATGTTTCTCAATTAGTAAGGGCTATTTCATAAACAGTAGAAGTAGCACAAAATCTCTAAAACTGTACATTTCAAGATGCTTTCTTCACAGCCAGTTTTAAGGAGTTTCAAGACAAGGAAAAGTAAATCCACAATACTGCATGCTAATTACTAGTAATTTCCCATGCTCTACCAAATCAGAAGGGAGAGAATACTCTACTTCAGTGATCCCTTCTAATTAGTGCATTATGAACCACAGGCTTCTCCATCAGTATCTCATCTTCCTTTGTCCCAGGGATAAGAAACTTTATACCTGGTTTCTCATGTGTTAAAGTTGGCATCAAAGGCATGACCTGAAACTACAGCTCCCAGTTTTAGGACAGTACCATAGTGCACAAGCACATGAACTTTCTTTATAATTCAATATGAATTTTTGGGCTGGAAATGTAATCTTTTCAGAAGTCTGAATGCCAGCAATTGCCTCCCAGGCCTGCTAAAGCAGCGCCCATTAGAGAATCTGCTCTCCAGTACCTTTGGTGGCCAGACTCCTCAGAGTGCAGGTGCAGAAAAGATCCTGTGACTCCACACAAGAAAGAGCCCTGGAAAGGGCTGACACAGGCTCCCAAGACACAGCCCGGTGCCCAGCACCTCCCACAGTGATCAGGAACAGGACCGAAAGTCAGGCTGCTAAGCCTGGTTTTGGAACAAATTCCCAGGCACCCCCTGAAGACCTGGAACACATTCAGACCCAAAAAAAGTGCAAGGGTAACTTGCTGTCATTTTGCAGTGGGGATAAACTTCATAAAAATGAATATTTTCTATGATAACTACAAAAATTCAGATTCTCTGTTAAAAACAACAGAAAACCACATTCCTGCTTTGTACCCATGCTGCGTTCCTGCTAACACAGGCAGATATTTCCTCTGAAGAAAAACAACTGCTCTGGTACCTGAGAAGGATTTCGTGCAAGAAATAGAATAAATCCCTAGTGACTCTGCAAAGATTCAAAAGCCCATTCCAGAAAGTGTAAAATGAAAGAAAAAAAATTAAGACAATGATACACTGTTATATGCTATAAAAGTCTACCAACATTACAGGAATTAATGAAAAAAGTTTTCCTAAGACTTCCACTCATTTATTTTAACATTGGTAAGAAAAATCCATGCAGCATAAGACAGTATAAATCCATTGAGACAAACATTCCCTGAGGTATGTACTGCATAATAGCTGTAGTGGAAGCTATGCCAGTAACTAATTAAACTTATGCCTCGGGCCTTTAGTGATGTCAATTCATCTATTCCAAATTTATTCTGTTTTTAAAGAGCAAGTAGATAATTTTCTCCATGAATTCTATCATTTTTTAAAAATTAAAAATTCATTACTTAAGATCTTTCGAAGTAGAAATACACTGAGGAAAAAATGTGTTGATATGATAGGTTATCATATTTGAAGAAACATGGTAAAGTTTCATGCCCTTGTGAATCAGGTGGTCAGCCCATCCAGGAAGGTGGAAACTCCTTCCTTCCTGACAAGAAATGAATGAGTACAGAAAAGAGCTTTGCCCTTGACAAAAGGTAGCTTCTAAAACCTCCTACAGAAAATCAGGTGCTCATCCAAGATGATAATTTTCACACTATATGACAACTCTTACCTCAAGAGTTACCAGTTTTCACTACATTATGTGGCATTTTTTGGGCTGTAAAAGTCCTCAAGGTTGAGTTATTTATAACAGTAAAACAGTACAACAATAGTTACTCTTCCAATTTCAACAGAATGGCTATTAAACTATGTAGAAATAACTTCTGCAATAAACCACTGCTGTCTTTAGCTCATCCTCGTTGCTTCTGTCAGCATCTTCTCATAAAGAGAGGACAGTCATGTCACTTCCTCCCGTGGTTCTTGTTACAAGGTTTGCAAGAAGGCAGCAAAATTATGACAGAACCTCTTCTTTTTAATTGCATCAGAATTCAGATTCAGTGTCTTCATAGCTATTGGTAAATTCCCATTTATGCAATTCTGCTTTAAAAGGCAAAATAACTTCCACATTAAGCAGTACATCTCCGGAAGTTCTAGTTCATCCTCAAGCTCCACAAAGCTAACAGAGCCCTCTGATCACATATCTTGCATAATCATTTTAGGGACATTAGGTTCATACAAACATGTTGTTATTTGAATCGGCCATGTATTACCAAAAAGAAAAAAAAATGTATACGTGAAGCTCAAATCAGAAACATATTGTCATTAGCTGGCTTTGCTTTTGGCATGCTACTCTGAAAACACAACTGTACGTTACTTCTCCTTGCATCAGATCATGCTTGAATTTATGCAAACATTGTGTAAGTGGTCCAGCTTCACAAAAAATGAAACTGCTGTTTGCCATCTGCACTAGTAGTGTTGTACTGCACAACATTAAGCTTTATTTAGCATTGTTTATGCTCAAAGTGTCCCCAAATAGCATTAAGGAGACTGGTTAAGTGCTGGTGTCAGAGAAGACATGACAGCAGCCATTACAGAGCTTACAGAAGTTCAGAGTGCATGTTCTTCTTGAATTTCAGACCTATTTTACTGTGAGCAAATATTAGAGGTGTCACAAAGTGTTTTACAGGCAAAGGGACATAAATGCATGAACAATTTTAAATAATGTGGTCATTAATTGGGTATTAACCACGTATTCAGGAGAAAGAAAGTTAGGTTCATGCAGATGTTCAGTTCTTAACATGCTGAGTACTTAGAGCCCTAAGGCCTGAAGTTATTATAATTAGCTGCAGAATGAAGACATGCTGAGCTGCTCTAGCAGAAATTCATCAGCATGAACAAGAACTGCCTCCCATACATTCCAGGGGTACGGTTTGCAGAGATCCCAAACATAAGAAATCATAGCTGGCTCTGATCTTTAGATGCACCCAAGAAAAATGGTTTAAATACCACTTGCCACAAAGAGGAAAAGACGTCAGAATCACGCTTGGCCTCTGCAAAGGCAACAGATGCAAGGGCTACCTTCTGCTATCTCATCTTAATACAACAAAGCAGATCTACCCAATTCAACTTCCATGGTTTTGTCCTTAGACAATTATTTCTTATTAATATCGTTTAATGGAGTGCGGTTTCAAGAAAAAGGCAATAAGCCATCTCCATAGGAGTGTTATTTTAAGTGACAACATCAGTCCATGCAGTTTGCAGTGTTTTCTGCTTCTCCTTAGAGACTGTGAAAAAACTCAAAGTATGGTTTGGAGATAGATATGACATACACATATGTACAGAGTTAAATATTAAAATATTCAAACAACAGCATAAATTGAAGAACGTGCACCTTATGATTACCAAGAGGCAGTGCAATCCAAAGGGAGCCATACAACAGACTACATGAGCTTTCCATCAAATCCATGAAGGTGACACTGCAAACCACGCAAAGGAAAGATTTCATAAAACAAAGCTATGCAAAGTAACTGCTGGTGAGTGTCTGCCAAAAGTGAAATCCCAAAACCAAAAAGAAAATCAGAGAAATTTATTTTGATTACACAGTTTACTGCAGTTTTAAAGGAGGCTAACTGGGGGCAATCAATATAAAGTCACCATGGCACATCTGAAAACACCACAACATAAAAATTCATTACAAAACACAGATGTCTGTCTTTGCCAGTACACATTGTCACAGCATTTTTAAATCCAAGAACTCATCACTGCTTGTATTAAACCTTGGTAATCTCAGTACAAATAGACAGAGGGCCCTATGGGGTGTCCCCCAAGAGCCACTCTGCTCCACCTCAGGGCTCCAGTTCTTAACTTCCCATGCATTCCATCAACTTTCACTTGTCTTGTCCCTTGCCTTTATACCAAACCTCTGTGAAGAAGGTGCAGTAGAGAGGGTTTACAGACAGTGTTTATGGTCTGCAGAGAAAGCCATGGGGGCATGCTTAGCAGCAGGATGATAACTGAGGAAGAAAATGGAATTAAAAATAAAAAATAATAACCAAAAAAACCCAAATCTAAAACCCACAAAGGAAACACAGCAGAGCTGGTATGCTGCAGTTGAACATCACTCTCCATTTCCTCCAGCACACTTTCATTTTAGTGTAGTCTGGGATTTTTTAACTGCATTTACATTTTTCAACACACTACCCTGGGTTACAGTGCCCTATCCAAGCCTCTTAACCCCAACCTACAGCCTCACTCCCTTTGAATCACCCTTCTTAAATTCAGCCCTTGTTTGCAATTCAACAGAAACTTTTACTCTGGACACTGTTCTTTTCTTAATCTGTTTTAACAATGGTCACCAGTTTTAATTGTTCAGAACAGCAAACATGCCCCAGTCATTACAATATTCTCCTTTAACAGCTCTATCATAATTTCACTATTCCTCTATTTTCCTAACTTAAGTCTAATACTAACCTAATACCAGTTTCTCACAAGTTTGTCCTAGAGAGGCAAATATTGTATTTCTAAATGTAATCGAGATAATCTATTTTGGCTGGCCTCTGCCAAGTGTTATTGAACTCGAGCACAAAATTCTACTGCAAGTATTGTGCTTTTTGTACTTCTCTCACACAGGTCCAATGTGTATAGAATACGCCTGCTAAAAATAATTTTTACTTCAAGACAGAATGGGCTGCTCAAATACCCTATTCTGAAAACATCTTGTTACACAAAGCTTCTGTCTTAGCAGAGCCCTCCATGAATGACAGAAGAGGAGTATGATTCATTTGTCAGCTAAATTATTTAAATAGTTCCACAATAACACATAAAGCCCCACATACATCATAACTTTTTTTTTCCCCTACAATATTTTTTCTTTTCCTTTTCACTCATTTTTTTTCTGAATTATTAGATCCTTCTTTCCCCAGTTACAGGGAATTCTATGGCTGTAAGAACTCATAAAAGAAGGTTATAATTAGCAGTAAAAGAAAGGGTTGTAGGGAAAAGATGGCTCTACGGGAACTCTGAAATGGAGGCTATTTCAGGTAAGTGAAAAACTCAACACTCATTTGATGTTTAACTTATTCAACAATACTCATCCCAGTCACCATCCTTCTTACCAGACAGCACACAGGTGGTTCTCTGGCTGACAGATAAAGTCCACAAATTAACACACACTCTTACCCACAGGCAAGCTAGTAAAAAGCAATTTTGGAGAAAAGGCCAAACTGTATGCATAGCAGCTAAGGAGAGAAAGGCAATCCCTATGATATGAAAAAATTCATACCAATCATTAGTATATAGCTCAAAGAAACCCCAATCTTATCATGAGTTTCAGAGAGTGTTATAGCAATTCTGAGTAGCTAGAGAAAGATACTTGAAATTCCTCTGATTTTCAAAAGACCACACAGATTTTGCTTCTCACATAATCTTGAGTCCACTTGACAAATACAGGCCCATGAATTGATTTACAGGTTACTGAAAATGAGAGAAAAACTATTAAATGGATAATGGATGAGTCAAACTCAATATAGAGTACAATACTGAAGCTTATTCTGGTTTACTATCTATCACTTTTTATCATGTCGTGTCTGTCTAGCATGTGCTGTAAAATAAAACTCAGAGAAGTGCTGCTGGTGCTCTCAAGAGAATGAAAGCCTACCTTACCACACTATCTCAAACACAGAGAAGACCTTCCAAGTCTGTTTAAGGACAAAGAGCAAACAGGATTGATGAAATACCATGAGGGGAAAAAAAAAAAACTAAAAAGTCATCTTAACTCAGAAGATGAGGCCTAAGGAACATAACAAGGAATGTGTAAAGGAACATTTCTAACCATGAGAGCAAAGAGATTCTCAAGCAGCATTTCTGGGCACAGCAACAACCCAATGAACTTTCATAAATGTGAAATATGGAGCCTGCAAGAGTAAGGTGATGATCTAAAAGATGTTTTCCAAACTCATCCCATGCCCTTGCTCTGTCATTCCTACACCAACCCATACATACACACTTACACACACAGTAAGCAGTTACCTCACCCCTCACCTCGCTGAGTAATTTGAATGTACTTAGAAGAACATCTTCATTCATATTCTGCTATATTTATTTCTTTGTTTCCAAGTTTTCTCCACAGCCATTTCTAACCACTCTTCTCCCCCAGACTATTTTACATCAAACAAATCCTGAATTTGTATTGCTACTTTCACAGAATATGGATACTCTCTGTAGATGCCTACTTTCACGAAGGGTTACTTATGATTTGTAATAAATTAACAACACACCTCTTCACAGTTAAAGGTCACTTCAGAACTTGTGTCATATGGAAGAAATAACGAGGGAGAAAAAGGGATGCGCATAAAAGCATAGCCTGAAGAAAGCTAGGTATTGTTCAAAAAAAAAAAATCACCTAAAGGCACAGTTCACTCAGCCTATTCAAATGCTTTAAGAATCATAATTTCATAATGTTACTCTAACCTCCATCTTCATTCTTGGCATAAGTGCATGTGTGTGTAGGCATATTTTTAATTGCAGTGTGAAAAATGTTGCTCATTGAAAGAAAAAGTATATAGTTATAATTAGAAGTGGAAACTATAACCAACACTTATCTTGACTATATAGAAAAGGCATTATCTGTTCTATTCAAGAATAGAGCACCCTCTAAGTGTCTTGCACTTCTACTAACTCTGTTTACTATTCCATAGTTGAGTGATCCCTATTGAGCCAAAATACTGTGATCCAGCTAATTGCTTTGACAGGCCCACAGAATGGCCAAGGCAGAAAGACAGCTCTGCAGACTGTTTAGTCCAGCCCACTGGAGCAGGGTCAGTGAGAGCAGGACACTCAAGGCTGTGTTCAGCTGGCTCTTAATTACATTCAAGGAAGAAGGTTCCACAATATCCCTGGACAACCTGTTCCAGTGTTTGGCCAACCTCAAACATTTTTTCTTATGTTTAAATGATTTTCCTGTATTTCAATTCATACCCACTGTCTCACCTCCTCTCACTGTCTACTGCCAGGAGGACCCTGGCTCCACTTTTGTACTTTTAACACATCACGTAATCAGACACTTAACATCAGCCTGAGCCTTCTCCAGACTGAACAGTCCCATCTCTTCCAGACTCTCCTCAGATGTCACAGCCTCCAATCCCTCAAACACCTTCATGGCCCTGCACAGGACTCGCTCTGCTCTCTCCATCTCCCTTGTACCCGAGAGCCCAGAACTGGACACACAACTCCGCAGGTGCCTCAGCAGAAAGGACAAAGGCAGAAGGATCACACGGCTCCTCCTGCTCCCAGCACTCTGCCTGAAACAGCCCAGGGAGCCAGGAGCTGCCCCTGCCACAAGCACACGCTGCTGCCTCATGGCCTCCAGGATCCCTGGGCCCTTCTCCACAAAGCTGCTTCCCAGACACCCAGGCACAGCCTGGACTCGTGCCTGCGGTTATTCCTCTCCAGATGCAGCACTTGGCATTGCCCTCTGCTCATCAGCATCCTGTCAGCCCCTTTCTTTCTCCAGCCTCTCGAGGCCTCTGGGAACGGCACCATCACCCTCTGGGGAGTCCAGCACTTGCCATTCTGCAGCACCTGCCAACTTGCTCAGAGCCCTCTCTGCCCTCTCCTCCTGGTCATTAGTGCAGACCCTGAGCAGCAGCAGCCCCATTACCCACCCCTGTGGCACCACTGCCAGTGCCCAGCCTGCAGCTGCACCTCGTGCTGCCCTTTCAGTCTGGCATTCCAGCAGTTTTTATCACCCACCTCTACTGCACCCCAGCCTTTTCTCAAGCTATGGGAGACAGTGACAAAAGCTTTGCTGAAGTCAACATAAACAATATTCACTCCACCAAGCCAGTGATCTTATGGCAGAAGACTAACAGATGGTTCAGACATGACTTCCCTTTCATAAATCCACACTGACTACTCCCAGCCATCTTCTTGTTCTTCCTATGTTTGGAAATCACTTCCAGGAGGTAAACGTGAGACTTGAGTTCCCCAAATTCTTCTTTTCCTTCTTGAACAGGTGATCTACTTTTGCTTTCTGCTACTCCCCAGGAGTGCCCCCCCCGCAAGGTTCTTTCTGAGAAAAATCAATTTTCTGTCGCAATTTAGTGTCCTCTGAGATTTTCTTCTGGATGAGGCATTATAGCAGATCTATCTACCCTACTTTTATGGTGCATAAATGAAAATAACACTTGTTTTTCAGGTATCAGGCTGGGTTGCAGGATGACAGAGATGATAGAATACTTTAGAATGCTTTACACTGTGAAAAACAAATATGACCTAGAGTTACTGAATGACATTTCACAGAATAAAATAGGCCTCACAAACCTAAAACACTGCAAATAAAGTTATCTATACTTTTTTTAGTGAAACAAAACATAGACTAAGCACTCACATGAGCTCAAGGAAAAATGAAGCCATGTAAGACATAACTATTCAAGCAATTCTAACACTCGTTGTCACACAGCCATGGTTAACTAAAACACCATCTTTGAGACTAAAATGTAATTTTTAGACTATATATACAACCTGGCAGCTGTAATTTTAAAAAATGACCATATATATATAAAGAAAGCATCCAACCTTGCTGTGACAAGCTATTAGAGCACTGCTTTTTTAGAGAATTTACATGGTGTGTCTTGTGCCCATTTTTCAATGTTTTTCCTATTTATTCTTTTTATTTCCTGATCAAACGTGTGCTTCTTCAAGCTTTGCTCAGTCACACCATCATTACCATTTGCATCACTTGCATAGAAGCAATCTAACACAGTACAAGCTTTTCTCTCTGCACACAAGGTTTTTTTTGTGCACCCAGCAGAGAGGAGCTTGCAAAGCAACACACCACTGAACACAACTTTGGTTTTGTGCTAGCATAGCTATGGTTTCTGCAGTGCACAGAAATGCTTCATTAACATTTCAAACAATGTAATTTGGTGCTTTAGCTGCATTTCCTGTAATGATTTGTACAGTGCAGTTAGCTTACTGGGTTAATCTTAATGGGTTCATCTTAAAGAAGCTTTTCCAGATACCCTGGAGGTCTTCCTTTTCACCTTAAAAAAATGCTAGAGAAACTGTTCAGTCACTCCTTTCCAGTTGTCTTATCTGCTAACAGTTGAATATGAAACCAGAAGTTAATGCTAATGTTTTATGAAAAAGCAATACTTATTTGGATATTAAATGCTGTCCAAGTATCTTGCACAGCTTCCACAGCTATCATTATTCATTCTAGGACTTTCACATGTGAATAAAATCTGAATATTAACCACTCTCTTTCAGTCACAGAATTCAAACCTTAAACTTCTTTCTTCCAAGAGAGGCAGGAAGTTAATTATATCCAGGAGCAGGTACATATAACTAAGAGGAATAGTTGAAAATTCCTTGGAGAAGAGGAAAAAGAAAGATACAAAAGGAGATGGGAAGAAGAAAAAAAAAAAAAAGAGGAAAATACTACAATGCAACAATGTACTATATATGTTAAACAACCAAAGTGGAATTTCCTAAAACGGTACCTATTTGCAAACTTCCTCCAGCATAGCTGAAGCAGGGAGACTAGGAGGTGATTAGCAATTGAGCCAGCAGAGGCCCCTGCCACTGACTTAAAGCAGCAGAACTGGTTTAGCTGATTGAGCTTTCACAGGTACAGCCTGTTTGCTTGCTGTGCAGGGTTTTACTAGATGGCCCTGAAGCAAAGCTTTGCTGCAGAGCTGCTGCATAGCAGAAGCTCCCTGGCAATACTTCACACTAACACCCTTATAACAAGAGCAGGAGGTGCAAGTTCCTATCACAAGTGAGGCTGCTCATCCATAACGTTCACAAAGAACAATTTGGTTTTGTATTATCTTATGCTTTTGCTCCTCATCGAAAGGCATACACATTCAGAAAAAAAGAAAAAATATTTCAAGTGGCCACTGTTAACACCAAGAAAGTCAAGGAGCTCTGTTAGTGCTACCAAAGGATCTTCATCAGACAACTATGTTGGCATCACTTTTTTTGCACACCTAAAAAAGCACTTGTAGTTAATCACTCTGTATTGTCACTGCATCATTACACGTGACACCTTTTCACAAGTCCTGTTCACATGCATTTCCCTGACAGAAGCAGGAATGCAAAATCTTGTTATTTTGAGATAAGTTCAATAAAATGGTAGTGTCACTATAATAGCAGCACAAGAGCAGAAGTTTCAAGTTCACCTCTCCTCCTGCAACTCCGCATTCTGCTCCAGTGATGCAGACTTCCCTTTTCTCTCAAGCAGTCCAACTAGCTAATATTAATTGGCTTTGACTAAAAACAATTGTCTGTAGCCAGTATTTATCTTTAATTTCACTGCTTGTTGCCAAATCTGATGAGGGGATACTGAGTGTGGGAGCCTAGTCAATTTTTCCAACAACGCAATCTAATAAGAGATAGTAATTTAGCCTCTCCCTGTAAATCCTGTTTTCACTTTATGTCTGAAAACATCAGTAGAAAACAAATACATCTGTTGGCACTCATTAGCAAATGCTGGTACTGCTGGTTGTCAAAACTCAAATCTCCTCTCCCTGTCTGTCCTTCCAGATATATTCTTCAATGGGAGGACTTGAGATTCTCATTTTAGTATAGACAGGCTCAAAAGCATGACTGAGAAAGCTTCCACTGATACAACAGTCTTCAAATAAAAACCTCTCTGTAACACAGCTGTAATTAATATTTTCTCTCATTCTTTACAGTGCTCAGTGTCATGGGGCTGATTTGACAGCAGAAGGACACAGCCCAGGGATTGCAAAGGCAGGGCACCAACACACTACAAGAAACTCCAAGCACGAGCAAGGAAGCCCTGAAGGAGTTCTTCAGCCCTAAAACTTTTATTTTCTCATGAAGCTGAAACTGGGCATACAACCCACACAGAAGCTGTGGGGTGGGAAAGTGGGAAGAAAAGGGCAGCTTCTAATGGAAACACACGAGCCTTAAGGAAAACTTACCAGGAGTACAGTATACTCAACTTAAAGAGACCAGAAACTACCCTTTTCTAAATGCCTGAATGTTCATTGAGGAAACAATGCAATGGTAAAAATCCCATCAAAAAGAAATGGGGTCAATATTGCAATGTCATTGCAAGTGTCACCAGGGTTCAGAAGGGCAAGCAACACATGCTATTTCCTTGTGCAAACTCTCATATAGAAAAAATACCCACCCTTATGCAATTGTTTAGTGGAGTAAAACAAAAGTTGAATTAATGGATACCAGACGATACTTTTTGTTTCTTTATTTTGTAAAATAAAACTCCCTTTAAAAAAATTTCCTATGCCTTAACTTGTGTGTTGTGGTTTTAGACCCAGTGTTTATTCCTGAATACAACACACACAGATCATGCATACCTACTGCGTGGACATAGATATATATATGGATTTCTGAAAACACCTGGAAATAGATTACAGTTTGAGAAAGCCTTATATTACAGTTTAATGAGTCATTCTTCTCCCTCCACGTACTCAACATTTTCCTCTGATGTCCACCAGGTTGACTAGACTCTAAAAAAATTTCATATTGGATGACAGGCTGCAGAAGTTCCAGCAACCTAGTAAAAACATGTGGGCTAATAATACAGAAATTAGCAAGTTTTCTGTGCAGAACCACAGAGCAATTAAGAATTATGAAATGCAGTGCTCTGTCCCACAAGCACTGTTGTATCCTCCTTGTCATTCTAGCAACTTCAGTGAACCACTGAAAGGTTTCAAAGTACATAGTTTTTTCTTCTGCAGGGAAAAATATGGTGATATCTCACAGTATGGTAATTCAAATCCTAACTCCTTCCAGGATTTTACTTTAACTTTAGCATTCTGAACTTTTACAAAACATCAGCAATAAATCAGTTTTTCTTTTGAATTAACTATCAGTGATTGTGACAATCTCTTCATGAGAGCTAATAATGCCAAGGTTGTGGATTCAGTCCCCATAGGAGCCATTCACTGAAGAGTTGGACTTCATGATCCTTGTGGGTCCCTTCCAACTTGGAATATTCTGTGATTGTGTAATCTGTGAACTCAAGTTCACAACCATAGGCCTTCAGGTTCTCTCAGTTTGAAAGGACAGAGTCAGAGTCAAAGAAACGTAAATACAGCAAGTATACCACATAGCATTGCAAATCAACTGAAGGTCACAAAATTCATAAGTTTTGTGGGAACAAAAGTAAAAACCTGAGCATATGTCCTTCTGTACCTGCACAACACTACATTTCAGTAGTTCTACTTACAAGTGGCTTGTTTCATGAAAAATATTATATGGCAACTATTCAACTAAGTTTTAGAGTTAGACTCCTCTAAAACAAGAGAACTTAAAAATTTGTTAAAAGTTACATTGAGACATGCATGCAGATTTTTGGTGGGTGAGTTTCAGCTATTTTTTATTCAAGATAGATAATATGGTAGCTCTGAATTACAGGTGCTTTTCCATCCCTATTTCTCTAATTCAATTCTGGAAGGAGAATAACTCAGATCAACTTAGAGGGACTTTTAAAGGAGGAGTGGATTACATTTTGATAGCAGAATAAAACTGAGCCATGGAACATTGGAGAAGCATAAAGGAAACATGAAGATTTGCATCTTACTTTCTTCTACCTCTAATTATTAGGCATCCAGTGGGCCAGTGATTTGGCAATAGCTGATGACAGTGTAAGAGCCATGTTTCTGTAGTGCCATGCAGACATGACAGCACCAGGCACTAGGACAAGCAGTCTGCTCACATGCTGGCAAGGTCCTGGGCCACCATGATAAAAAAGCTTCAGGTGAGGGAACAAAAATAAAAAGTTCCTTCAAGCAATCAAAAAGATGATAAACACAGGTGGCAAAAAGAAAGCTGAATGATGTAATGCTCTTGGCTCCAAGTAGGAAGAGAATAATTTCCAGCCAAAAGGATTAAAAGAGATTTTCATTTGGCTTGTGTTATCGATTAATAGGTAAATACTGACAGATAAATCAGGCAACCTTAACACACCAAAGCATGTTTAAAAGGGAAACCAAGGCTCAGCTAATCTGGTTGTAAGGAACCAGCCAAAATAATGGCAGTAGCTTGTAACATGAAGCAGTAATGAAAATTATGAAAGAAGTTTCTGTTTTAGAGACATTATCTGTTGGAAGGGTGTTTTTAATCAGGGCTTTTGATAATACTGGCCTATTGCCTCTGGGAAGGCAAATGCAAACCCTCTGGAAGAATGAGTACTGACTCAATCTTTAAAAAGGTTGAGCAGGAAATGGTTGAATTAGGGTTTTGTGAAGCACCAGGCACATGCATTCAACACCTTGCACATTCTTGAATGGCTTGGGATGCATTTGCTTCTCTCAATATTCCCATTAAATAAAAAAAAAAAATTCAGTAAAAGCAAAAGCCATTACCACCTTCTAAAAATGAAAGGTTTGCCTAGTTCCTTCTCCCTGGGTGAGAAGTAGCAATGTTGTTTTTTAAAATGCACACTCTACTCGTTTTCCCTCCATCCCTCACCACCTCCCGTCACAACCACTGGCATTAAGTATCCATCACTGAAGAAGTCTGAAGTCAGAGTGAATAAATAACCCATCCTATTACATGATGGTCGTTTACCTGCACCTTTGACTTTTTCCATGGTAACTGAATAACTAGACTGTCTATATATAAACAATGATATATTTCATATGGCTGTAACAAAGCCAAAAAAAATGAGGATTTAGAGGCTTACATACACTGGGGTCTTTCCAGCTCTGAAGAGAACAACATGTTCTCTGCTCATAAACATAAACTGCTCTAATATACTCTGGCATACTATAATTTTATTTTTTCCTCACAGTGCCAGTGAAATTCTAGTAGAGTACATAATTAGGTGACAGCAGGAAATGGCAGACCTTTTAAGGACTGTCTTCACCACCAGCTTCTCAAACAGTTCCCAAAAGAGTCAAGGAGGAAATTGCAGCACTTATAGGAAGGGAATACAAAGATACCTAATTAGTCAAATACTACTTCCAACAGCAAACAGTGCAAGTAGTTTGTCATTCCAGCTGATATTCACTTTATAAAAACATGAAAACTGTTATATGGTCCACATATGATACTTCAGAAAAAATAGCACTTCTGTACATAGAAGTAAACCCCAAATACAATAATGGAAAACCAAAGAAATTTAAAATCAACACTACTAAACAAACCCCACATATGCACACATATTTACTGTTAATAAATTACAGTGTTTGATCAGAACTGAAGAGTAACACTGAGTCATAGCACAGTAACTAGAGCAGCAATCTCTGATAGCTTTTTTCTACATATCCCTGTTGCTCTCATCTTCATTCTTACTTACTGTTAACACTTGAGTAATATAAAGTGAAAGACAATCAATAGATGAAGTCTGGATACAGGCTGTATTATTCTATGTAAATGGACTATTTGGCAGACTAAGGCTGAATCACAATCTTTCACCATTATGGTTATTAAATGTTGCAAGTACTCCACAGGCTTTCAGAACACTGCTTCTCTTAGACCCTTTTTTGCAAACAAATATTAAAAACCATCAAAGCCACAAACTATTTCCTAAACTTGAGGGAATCCATCCGAGGACTTTGTAATTAAACTGCAAAGAAGGTGGAAGTATTGACAAGTATTCTCACGTTAGGTTCAAACAGCAGTGAGACCAAACTGCAATTCAATTTCTAGGAGCTTGTGTTTTAAGAATTTTAATGAGGTTTTTGGTCTTGTCAGGAAAAAATCAGATACACAGCTGTACTACTCTCTTCAAATCCAAAACTGTAGAAGTATGTTTTGCAAGACATTTGTATGCAAATACTGCTGAGAACCTCTACAGATCCTACCTACAGAGAAGAGTTTCTCACAGCAGCCTCCTCCAACAGGAAAACAATTGCCAGGCCAAGTGTGAAAATGAATCAGACCAAAATACATGGATTGCTAACATATCCACCCACACACAATCTACAGAGAAAATAAAAACATCCGGAGCTTGTAAGGTTGCCAGAGGGGAGAAAAAAAAAAAAAGAAAACTGATTTCAGGGAAGACACAATATAAGTTTAGGACACCTTCTCTTTGCCCCACAAGCTTTTAGGACTAGGTTGGAGAAATGCAGTGAACCATCCAATCCTGCTAATTCTATAAATCCTTATGACTACTTCAAGAGGCTACTGCCAAAACCACATTGAATTCTTTGTATAACACAAACTTCAAATAATAACTAAGCTCTGAGTAAATTGAAGCTACCTTAAAGAATTATTGTATTATAGCTCCAAAGAAATTATATACTTGAAAAGATGACTTCTAGATGGCACATTGGGTTCTTGCTTCAATCTCTGATCAGATTCTCCTCATGACTTGGAGCTTCAGGAAGGGAAGAAAGAAAAAAAATATATTTATTTCCCTTTTAGCCCAAATTAGGGTTTTGGAAATTTACAATTTAAAAAACAGCATATTTTAAACTGGAATGCTCTACTGAGGTTTTCTTAAGACTACAAAAACCAACCTGGGCAAGAAGAGGAAATAATTAAGTCTCCTTTGTATATAAATTAATACTACCTATATTAACTCTATCAGTAAGCAGTATTATGCATATTTAAATAAGAACGGTTTTAGACCTCAGCAATTACACTGCATAAAGAATGCAAAACAATAAACTCTGTTTTCAAATTCATAAATTTCATAAAATCACAGAATGGTTAGAGGATGGAAGGGACCTTAAAGATCATTTAGCTCAAACCCTCCTGCCATGGGAGGAGCTGGATCCATGGCAGAATTTCTATCAATCCTATCAGTATATAATTACAAGTAAGCCACTGTCTTTTCAGAAGGTTACTTTTTTGCAATATAATGTACTAGTCACCAACATCAAGTAAATACTTGAACACTGAAGCTTCACATTACTGTGTGCTCACTACACGACTGCTGCACATATTTTTACTTTCACATATTTCATGAAATATTTGCAGGCCAATTCCCACGAAACAGCCAACAGCTGACAGACCCAAACCACCACCGTTTTTCCTCTTTTCCACAATCCCACACTCCCCTGAGTAACCCCTCCCCTCAAATCCTGCCATCAAAACATATCCAACAAACTGGTCACCCCAGGACATCCAAATCCACACTCGCTCCCATGATGGGCATACGGGATCCATCCTGCAGCGAGCATGGCCCGCTTCCACCGCCCGGGAAGAGCTCCAGTTCCCTGGGACACGGAATGGGAAAGGGCCTCCCTCACTGCCAGGGAGTTTCAAATCACTTCCAGACCAAACACACAGGGCAGCTGCCTCACTGGAGCTCCTTCTGAATGCAGATGAGCAGGCTGAGGTGTGACATCCTTTGCAATCACACCTTGGGCATCCAGGACAGCCCAGAGTGCTGTCACTGCTCTGTGCTCAATTCCCTGACAGGAGTGACACAGACTATTGACTGGCACAAGACAATCTTGGTCAGTCTGTGTCTCTGTGAGGAAACTGGCTGGAAGAGGGAGGAAGACGGTGTTTTACTAGTTTTGCTATCATCATTGTAAGAGTAATGACAACAGCAACAACAAATAACAGCCTGTGACGTCACATTTCTCCTCACAAAACTTGACTGCTGTTGACAGGAGCAAAACCTCAGAGACAACATTATCATATGATTATATTCTCTTGAATTTCACCATAACAAGTTTAATGGCCATACCCAAAACTTGGAATAAGAAGCTATTACTCCTGACTCTCATTCAGCTAGTATCCCACAATCTAAAGCAATTCCAGAAAACAATTATCTAGTAAGATTTCCAAAAACAATGAAAGAAAAACTCGTCAATTGAGTTGCAAACTCCTGCCAAAATGAGTTAAAAAAAAAAAAAAAAAAAAATCAAAAATGCCCCAGTGTAGCAGTTCACTGACCCATAAAGCAAGTTACCTTTTCAGGTACAGACAGAAATAATTTTCCTAGTGTGCATATAACCTCAGTGCCTCTGCTAATGCCACAACTTTCCCAGAATCACAGAATACTCTGAGTAGGAAGGGACCCACAAGGATCAAGTCCAACTCTTAAGACAGTGGTCACTCAAATGTATGGGGACTGAACCCACAACCAGTGGCTGCTGAGGCAAAGCTGACCTAGCCACCACTTAATCGGCAGTGGCCAGACTGCTGAGGAGAGCAGTGAAAGCCCTAAGAACCTACAAACCCCAGAGCAAGGGCAGGAAGTCACAGAGGTGCCAGAGATTGCAAAAGGCTGTGGCAAAGCAGCCGGGAAGGACATCAGCAGTTAGTCAGCTCTCTGCCCTGGCAGGTACCAAGCAGCAGCTGGGGAAGCAGAAAACACTGCAGGATCCAAAATGTTCTCAGATAAGTGAAATACTCTCTTTCCCTCCCCAGGAGCCAAACTTAAGCTGCAAAGGGCCCCTGCATGGGCACAGGACCTTTTCATGTTTTATAAAAATTTCACGGAAGCATGAACAGAGATAGGTAGGGGTGTGTAACAAGCACAAAGTCTCAGCAAGAAATCATTCATAATCCCCCCACAACCTCTGGCTGGTGTGATAAAAACAAATAAACCATACAGAGAAGAAAATTAAATGACAAGCAACAGATAAGGGCCTGAACCATGTACCTATGATTCAGCGTGAACATCTTTGGCATCCTACAACTAATGTGCACTATTTAGAGACTGTATTCTGCTTGCATAACAAGAAATCCAGATTGCTTTACTGACCTGAGGCAGCAGTACAGTTACCCAAATCCCCGCCCCGTTTCACTGGTTCTAAAACACAAGCTATACACCAGAATTTCAAAAACTACACTATACTTCTTAAGATAAATTTACCTCTCCAATTCTGCTAGTAATATTGGCAAGTCCTCTGGAGTACAGAGAAGCTTTCAGATTACATGCAGTAGATTCAGTTTACCAGTACAACACTATTCAATCCCACATAGAATAGACTTTGAAAATTAAAGCCAGCAAACATGGCTCTGCACTAGTTTCCTGCTTGCTACATCTTCATCTGCTATCAGCAAAATCTGTCTCAGATGCCATCACACTTACAAACACAGTTTTTCACCGCAGAGCATGGATTTCAAGTTGAAGTTTTCAAGCTCGAAATATATTGAAAACCAACTTTATATCATATAAATGAACAACACTGCAGTCACACCTGATACCTCCTCTTTGTCAGCTGCATAACCGAGAATTAAAACAGACACCAGGAACAGTACATAATTCTCCATTCCTACTTCTATTTCTCTGCCTGAAAAACTAAAAGAAAACAGAAGACGAAAACCAGATACACTTTCATACATTTCTTACGATACATTCAGCACCGTTATCTCTAACAAAAGTTGGCATCTTCAAGTGTTGACAGAGGTAAGGTAGATCTTAGAGAGACTAAAGATATTTAAATAAACTTCTTCGTCAAAATCTTCCGAGCAGCCACAACCTCAGACTACTAGGCAATGAAAAAAGAAATGCAAAAACAAATCTCAAATACCTTTTCTGGTAAGCCTTGCATATTGAATTTCAGAGCATAAGAAGGGTATGAATCCGTCTTTTTCGTTGCTATATGTATAAATATACAAAAAAATTCAGAGCAGTTGTTTTGTAGATTCAAGAACAGGAAGCACCTCTGCTAGAACTTGGTAGAGAAAGTCCCTTGAAAAAAAATAACTGCGTATGTACTTCACGTATATCATTGCTACCTCCCCTTTCCTTTTTCTGTCTCACATCTATCTTCAGGCAACTCCTCTTCAATGGTCTCCTAATTTGTATCTATTCCAAGAAATTTACTTTTACTTACGCTTTTACTAGAGGCAACTCCAGAATTCTTTTGCACATTCACTACCTATTTCACATTCCCTTGAAAATTTATTTCTTAAGTAACATTTCAAATCAGTGTATTTTCATAAACATTCCATTATATTGCAATTCCCTAATTTTTCCATTTCTGATTTCTACTTCTTTTCTTACAAACTCCACTTCCAGAAACAGTAACAGAAACCATTTAATACCCTTAACAGTGTTAATGCCATTATTTCATTTCAGCCCAAACATTCAACTTCTGAAAACTCCAACAGTTTATTTGGAACATCATCATTAGTTTATTCAAAAGAAAATAAAATCACATGAAGGAAAAGCTCTTCTCAATAAGAAATTACTCTTACCTTTTGGAGGTAGAACACAAAGAACCTCAAGAATTTAATTTGTAGTTTTTAACCTTTGAATAACTTTCTCAACTACTCTTAGAACCAATTGTGATAAGAAATAGGAATTTGGAGTCTCATTCAAGTCCATTACTTGTCTGTAGCATCCCTTTTTGCAGCTTCTCAATTACTTTGTTGACACAAACTTTGCCAATGGGGCATGAACTGACTGCTGGTAAGCCCAACACTGCATTCACTTGTTAAAATTTTCCGTAATTAAGAGAAAATTCATAATTACTTATAATCTTACTGGGCAGAGTGATTATGCTCAACAAGCTTTCTAATGGGACTGATGTTTTGACTGTAGCTCTCCATACAGGAGAATTACACAAAAAAAATGTTTTCACTCAAGAAATTATTAAACTAAGTAAGCGTGTATCTTCTACTCCGTCTTACCTCGTTTAGAGAGAAAATGTTTGGCTAAGAAAAACATATTTGACTTTAAATTCTTCCTCATTCTCTGCTTGAGCACAATGTGGTTTTTAGTTGTTTAGAAAACACCCTTGGATGACGATTAAAAAAAAGAAAAAGGCAGGAAGGAAAGGGCAGGGAGTGGTATTTCATGAGAAGACAAAATCTAAACAATTTACTGTCGTTTTAGAACTTTCTATTGAGAGAAAGCTATTTATATTTCAATTATGTGACAGGATGCCACAGTCTAAAGTCATTTTGGAAAGAAGAAGCCTTAAAATTAGGTACTAATGGTGTCAACATACAAATCTTTAGATTATTATATTCCCATACAGACATTCATAGGCTGCATTTGTTTAGAACACTAAATCCAACACCTCCTAAAATCAGCAGCAGATTTAAAAAACTAGCCAGGAAAAAGCCTAGAGGATGTCTGCATTTGTCCCACAGTTCAGTTCACCAGAGTTCAAGCAGAAAAATATTACCAATACACAATGAATACCAAAACAGTTTCTTTCCCCAGCTCAAAGTGTGTATTTTCAGAGATAAGCAAAAAACAGATTATTCATTGTCCTCCACCATGCCCTTTCATCTCACTGAGGCCCTGGCTTGCTCCTAATTTTTGCTGTCTGACACACACAGAGCTGCTCTTTCTCCTTGCCAATGGCAGGAGCAAGGATCAGGTGTATGTTCACCCCCACAGAAACACCTGAGGCTCCTGTGTCCACCCCCACACCCCCTGCCATAGGCTGGCTAAACTCACTACCAGACCACTCCCCCCAGTTACCTCAACATATGCAGCACTATGAAAGAAAATGAAATTACTTCATTATGTCCATATGTCTAAACACACAACAGGCATACACAGTCAGAAGAAGTTAAAAAAAAAGACACTTATAACCTTAGATAAGGGAAAGTACCAAAGCTCCTCAGAAGCTGTACTAAAAGGTTAACATATAATCTATTTATGCAATTTACTCTAGTTCTTGGTCTCTTTTCCATAGTGGAGAGCCAGGTTTATGGAGATTTATGGAAATTAACAGCCTAAGTCTCCAATGAAAAATCAAGGAAGCCCAGAGGTACTAATAGCTGGCTTCATATGTGCAGACACGTGTGCAAACACAGATGCCCAGTAAAAAAAACCAAAACCTAGTTTCTTTCTAAACCTCTGAATAGTTGTCCTAAAACAAGGATTATTGCAAGTTATTTGGTATATTAAATGAATACAAATTAATGGGGTTTTTTTTGAAGTTTTTATAGGCAACTTTACGGAAAAATCTAATTATTCTAAATTAGTTTAGCCAGGAATAAATATTCACCAAAAAAGCTTCTATAAAACCTAAGAAAACATTCTGGAAAAGCAGAATCTGTTACAGAGAAGACAAAATATTTAAAATGCAATGCCCTATAAATTGTTCTAGAATAACCACTTTATTCTCAGACCACGAAGTCAAATATTTTCACTGAACAGCAGACAAATATAAGGGTAGCTTCTTTTACTTTCAGCTTGTCTCTGCAAAGAAAGTAATCTTTTCTTTGCAACATTGTATCAATAGACCATTGCATTATATATATATATACAGTATATTGTATATGTACAATACACTATGGTTTTGGATATAAGAGATGTTATGATGTAAAGGCTGATATTTAGCCTGAACAGCACAGTACATGAAGCTTGTACACAACACAAGAACAGTTCCACTTTGTACTCACTCTTACAAAGTTGTCAGGGAACAAACCTCTTCTGCCTTTGAGCTGTCCTTCCCACCAGCCTCCATCATCTTTCTTGATATTGGTGATTATGTCACCTACAGTGATTGTCAGCTCATCATCGTGTTGAGCTTTGTAGTCAAACTCCACTATCGCCTCCACTAAAAGAGAAACAAACGTATGTATCATTATTAACCACATTTACATTTTCCTGCCTTCCAAAGGCATAAGAAAACACCAATGCAATCATATATTCTCAGTGAAAGTAGTATATTCAGCTCAACCAAGAGAGTACATCAAAGAGGCAACATGCAATGGTAACGTTCTGTGAGTAACTGCTAAAAGAGAGGCCAAAGGAAAAAAACATACAAGAAAGCCCATTATGGTCAAGGCAACATGCATTTTCTTTATTTTTTTTAAAGGAAATCAATTTGTGATGCTTCAGCAATATTTATTCTGGCAGCATTACAAAGTTTATTTTTATTTCTTGGACAAAGTTTTACCTTTTGTTCACAAGGCTTACAAATAATTTTATTTTATACAGGAATAAATAAGGAAAGGTTTTCAAATTCATAAGCATCCCAAGCCACTCCAACCACCTTGCTAAATACATCATTATCAACCTAAAAAGTATTTAACAATTTTTTTCATCATGATGACTTCCACTGTTGTTTATATAGAAATGCAAAGCTTTGCTTCATGAACATGCCCTCACAGGGTTTCAAAGAGAGAAGATTTACTTTCACTTGTGATTATGCATCTAAGATGAAATACTTCTACTGCTCTGAATGCCTGTTGTCAGAATTGCTTTAAAAGCTTGCTACCATTATATAGGATGTCTGTCTTTTCCCAAGAGGTCTCTCCATCCCTTGAAAGCACTCACAAGGAAGTCTCTGTAGAGAATTGAGGCAGTCAGACAGCAAAATTCCTTCAGAGAATCAAAAATAATACATCTTCAATATTGAAGTCATGGTTATATTTAATGGTTCATCAAACATTTACTGGTCAGACTGGTAAGGTCTGGGACAGTCATATCTGTAAACCTTATTCCTGTTCTCTTCAGTGGAAAAGCTTGTCCCAAGACCTTCCACCAAACATTCAGCACTTCAACCATAGAAACAGCAAAGTAAGAACGAATAAGAAGCATCTGCTTTCTGCACAAATGACTGTGCCTGTAAACCCTGCAAGCTGTAGCCTGCAAACAGGCAATACCAGCTCACAAAGCAAAACCATTACACCACAGGCAGCAAAAAGGTTCTGCCTGAATAACAAACCCTGCATACTAAACTGAATTAAGTTGACAGGAAAGCAGAGTTACTTCTTTCCACCCCCAAAATGTCACACAGTCACAATGCTGAATATCTCCATCCCTCCTCCAGAGCCTGCAAGTCATAGCTAAAGCAGTGTTCTGACTTCTGGATACATACCAGCTAGAAGTTTATGGCTTGTAATATTCCTCTATTATTTCTTCTGTGAAGTCAAAAACCATTGTAAAACCTGTTTACAAGAGGCCTGCTAAACTATAATGAACAGCAAAAAAGAAAGAGTGGCACCACACATTATAAGCTGACATGCAAACAGAACATGAAAAATTAATCAGCAAAACTTAAGTGAAAAATCAGAGTCATTCAGGCTGAGAGGGAATTCACATCTCTAGTTCAGTTTTCTGTTCAAAGCAGGACCAGCTCTGACATCAAATCAGGTTGCTCAAGGCTTTGCCCACATGGTTCTTGAAATCCTCCAACCTCCTCCTACAGAGTAAGGCAGGGCATGCAGGAGAATCTGCTCCACTGCTTGACAGGGAAAAAGGCTCCAGTAGAATGTAGAGGAAAAAAAAAAAAAAACCAAAACCTTTCTTGTATTAGTTTTCACCCATTGGTCTTGTTGCCCCACTGTGTACTGCTGTGCAGTAACTCCATCTTCTTGGTAACCTACTTGTAAGCTTTGTAAGGTTGCTATTAGGATCTCTCAATTTTTCTTCTCCAAGCTAGACAATCAGAGCTCCTCTAGATTTAGGCCCCTTCACTCTTTAACACATGAACTCTTCCACCAATTTGGTAGAAATCACAGATAAGAGAAGAGTGAACTCCACTGCCTTCTCCAGTACCTAATAAATATGTTAGGCAGAACAAGTTCTAGGACAGCACCAATAGGTCCTTCATTTATTATCAGCTTGCACAAGCAGTATAAAGCACTAACCACTGCCTAAATTACACAGTTTTTGAGGTTAGAATACATCTCTTTAGACCAATCCCCATATTTAGTGCAGAAACAGCTAAAGCACAGACTGCCCAGGGGCGTATGCAGCCATGTTCTGAGTATCTCTAAGGATGGAAATTCCAGTGTTGGAACACCCTTAAGATTAAAAATGCTTTCAGACACATCAGTAAGATCAGCCAGAGCCTGCTCTTCTCCAGACTGAACAGTCCCATCTCTTCCAGACTCTCCTCAGATGTCACAGCCTCCAATCCCTCAAACACCTTCATGGCCCTGCACAGGACTCGCTCTGCTCTCTCCATCTCCCTTGTACCCGAGAGCCCAGAACTGGACACACAACTCCGCAGGTGCCTCAGCAGAAAGGACAAAGGCAGAAGGATCACACGGCTCCTCCTGCTCCCAGCACTCTGCCTGAAACAGCCCAGGGAGCCAGGAGCTGCCCCTGCCACAAGCACACGCTGCTGCCTCATGGCCTCCAGGATCCCTGGGCCCTTCTCCACAAAGCTGCTTCCCAGACACCCAGGCACAGCCTGGACTCGTGCCTGCGGTTATTCCTCTCCAGATGCAGCACTTGGCATTGCCCTCTGCTCATCAGCATCCTGTCAGCCCCTTTCTTTCTCCAGCCTCTCGAGGCCTCTGGGAACGGCACCATCACCCTCTGGGGAGTCCAGCACTTGCCATTCTGCAGCACCTGCCAACTTGCTCAGAGCCCTCTCTGCCCTCTCCTCCTGGTCATTAGTGCAGACCCTGAGCAGCAGCAGCCCCATTAGCCACCCCTGTGGCACCACTGCCAGTGCCCAGCCTGCAGCTGCACCTCGTGCTGCCCTTTCAGTCTGGCATTCCAGCAGTTTTTATCACCCACCTCTACTGCACCCCAGCCTTTTCTCAAGCTATGGGAGACAGTGACAAAAGCTTTGCTGAAGTCAACATAAACAATATTCACTCCACCAAGCCAGTGATCTTATGGCAGAAGACTAACAGATGGTTCAGACATGACTTCCCTTTCATAAATCCACACTGACTACTCCCAGCCATCTTCTTGTCCTTCTTGTGTTCTGGAAATCGCCTCCAGGATTATTTTTCCCATCATCTTTCAATGGTTCACATGGGGCTGACCAGCCTGTAGTTTTTCACATAACAAAAGAGGCTTCTTGCTCTTCCTGAAGACAGGAGGTACAATCTCCTGGGTTTAATGAATCTCTCCTAATCACAGTGACTTTCTGAAGACCATCAAGAGGGACCTCCCAGTATCAGCTCCCTCAGCACATACCACCCAGGGCTATGGATTTGCATGTGACCAGTTTGTTTAAATATTCCCTAACCTGATTCTCTTCCACTGAGGAAAGGTTTACCTTGCCCTGGACTTTCCTACTAGTTTCAGAGTCCTGAACAGGTCAAAGTCTTTGCTCTTCAAGTCTGGGCTTGCAATCCTGCTTTCTGCCTATCTCCTCTCCAGATCCTGAACTTTATCATCTCCTAGCCAGTGCCACAAGGCTGCCCTCAGCCTTCAGATCCCCAAATAATTCTTTGTTTGCAGGTGTGAGATCAACACATTCCAGAAACCTCCTGAACTGCTCACACCCAACCCGACACATAAGCAAGCTACACTATCCCTCCAGTAGATATCAGGGTGATTGAATATGAGCTGTCCTATCCTATCTTCACACCATCAATGAAATCATAACTTTGAAGCTGCATGCATACATGTAATTCCTCTTCTTTGCATTCCATGCTGTCTGCATGAGAACACAGACATTTCAGAGAGGCAACCAGCTGTGCTGGGTTCCCAGAAAGAGCAGCATTTTTCCCCTGTAATTCTGAAAAGCACTTCCTTGTTTATATAGCTTGGGAAAGGTCCCCCCTTCGGTCCTGATTCTTTTGATAACAAGATCCCCATTGTTTGTATCACATTTTGTTTGCCAATGTGGTCCACCAATTGGTCATAAGATAGTTAGCAGAGATGCTTTTGCCCTAGTCAGGTGAATCCCATCTTTTCCAAGCAATCCTCAAAAAGATCCTCATGATCATAAAACTAGAATTCTGTTTCTGACACCAATTATGCAACCAGCTTACCCACAGGTAAGCTGTTCTCCACTCATCCTAATGCACTTTGCTCTCACCCAAAGGATCAAGGAGAATCCACCTAGGCTCCCACACTCTTGATCATCACTCCAGAGCCATACAGCCACAGCTGATAATTTCAGATCCCTTCAGGTGGTATCACTGAAACCTACATGGGAGAGCAGCAGGGAGCAGTAGTCTGAAGCCAGACTGCTTTGGCAGTCTAACCACAGCGTTCCAGATCCTGGCAGGCAACAAGGTCAGGTCAGCAGATGGGAGCTTCCAACACTTGCAGCAGGGAATTTCCCTACTGTTACCACTCCCCACTTTCTGCTGGTGCTTCTGCATGGGGCAGATTTACCAGCTTGGGTGCTTTACTGGACTGAGCATCCAGAGCCCCATTACCTATAAAAGCATTGAATCTGTTCTCTAATTGCAGATCTGGAGGTGGAGCAGGAGCCTTCCTCTGGCATCAGAAGTTATAAACTTCAAGTTTTTAAGCTTGCCATTCTGTGAGTCTCTAAACCCACCCTAAGAGACACAGAATTCATCTGCTCTTCATTCAGGAAAGTTGTGGGTTTGGGCTCTTGAAACCTCAGGGACCTGAAGATCTGGAAAGCCCAACCCTCTAAGTTCAGCCAACTAATGAATTTTTACACATATATATGAACTAGAGTCCCTAAAGTATCATCAATATTATCTACACATACATACATATATACACACACACAGAGTTTACCCCAGACCAACCAGAGCATTTGGATCAGAAGTTGTATTTACACAATAGCTCTCCAAAGGCCGCTGGACTCAAGCAGTGGCATCAAGGTACACACATCAAGGAAAATTTTTATCTCCACAGAACACAACAGCACTGTGGCTCAGAAAAGGCAAAATTTAGACTATTAGCAGGGTATTTCCAGTTTGGTTGAACCCCAGGAAAGATATTTTGAAAGTAAGGTCCTGTATCTTCATTTTTAAGCAGCCTGCTAGGATGTACTTGCTTTCAGGATTCAAAGCTTTTAGCGGTGTCAAGTCATTTTTCCTCCCTACTTAGGAAGCTTTAAAAATCCTATTCTGATTTTGCAATGAGAGCAATTACATACTGCTTTGCTCTTCCTAAGCAACTAGGAGGTGGTTAGAGAGCTGTGAGGGGGAGATGGCAATGCAGCAGGGATTCAGGCTGGCTCCAACTATTGATTCTTCAAACACTCCTCAACATTCAGACTGCAGCAAGACATAATGAAGGAAGACAAACAACTCTCCCACTCTGTAAGTCCCATATTTTTCAAGAGTTCTAGAATCTGTTGCTGTTCTTACAGTTTTCCCTTAAGAAGGCTGCAAAAATGACATAATTGTTAACAGCTTTCTTATTATGTTCTCTCTTAAGCTGAGGCACCAAAAGGTAGAATGGGCTTGTTGACCTGACTCTACAGTGGCTTGGGTAGGCTGCAGGCACTGGAGTTAAGCCCCTGAAGTTTGTCTGGCTTGCACTAATTCACATACAGAGAGCTGCAGCTGTTCAATCACTTTCGTTTTACTGAAGGTTTGTTTAAACAAACAGAAAATCCCAACCCTTTACTGTTCAGGCTTTTCTCTGTCTGTAAGAGTTTCCACTTATTAAAAAACACATAAAAATATTTTTAAAAGCTGCCTCCTCTCAGAGAATTTGATTACTGTAACATAAGTGTGTGTAAGCTGTCAGAGACATATGAGTCACCAAAATAGGACCACACAATCAAGATGTTTATAAACTCTTCAAAGGAAACCAAAGCACAGTTTGGAAAAAGAAATAAGAGTACACCTAACAAAGGTGCAGAACTGTGACAAACTCATGGGAAGGTACTTCTGAGATCACTCAAAATTCTCATTTATCACAGTTTGAAGAGTATGAAGAGTGTATGACAGTCAAAAGTGCTCTACAATTTATAGGTTCTTGCAGTAGCAGTTTTTACATCAAACTCCTTTTCTAAAGCATGCTAAATCACAGCATCTCCTCAAACTGTTTTGAAAAGTTCATTCTGCCAGTCCAACTTAATATTTTTTGTTTCTTTTGAGGTGAAACTTAGTCCTCACGGAAGCTGGATTGATATCAGAGACAACTGATCCAGGTTGTTACGAAAAGGCAGATCAGAGTTGTGCTTCACTTCTGTAAGTACAACATACCTGATTCCTGAAGTGCTGTGCTAGATTTCTCCTCAGAAGCTGGACTAAAACTGTGTCCCAGTTCACACAATGATTCATGATCTGAGAAAACACTCTATGGACAGTGAGCTCAAACTCATTTTATTTGTTAACCAACAAAGATTGGTCTTAGGCCCAGCTCTGCCAAGGTAAACAGATTGTTTCATTAACAGCCAAAACTCAAATCCCTTTTAAGCCAAGAGGGAAAAAAAAAAAGGCAAAACTGGGACAGGCAAATATGGCTTCTCGTTTTAGAGAATTTTTTTTTTCAAAATATTGCCTCATGATGCCTGAGAGTCAAACCTGCCCCAGCCTGCAAACTGTAGCTACTAGACTCTTTCTGTTAGTAAAAGGCATTTTGTATATTAGGAATAAAATCCAGTATCAAAAGCTATTCAAGTTATTTTGATCTACAAGGAGAACATTTATTTTCATGCCAACAAAATCAGCTATTCTTAGTCTTATATTGCCATCAATCCAAATTGTAACATAAAAAAAAAAAATCACGAAATACAATCAAAGCTAGTTATTAAGAGCTCTGCTGGAGACTGACACAGTACAACTCATTACTGCAATGTCAGGGACAAAGATTTTTTTTAATTTAATGTTTAGTGGTTTGGATTTAAAATACACAATTTGCATTGCTAATTATATGAACCAGGCATTGAAATGTAACCTTACAGCTGTATTTTTAAAAGCACGTTTGAAAAAACCTGTTGATTAAAATTTAATTAGCCCTACCATTCACTCCCCAAGTTAGTCTTGCACATACAGGTAAAATAATTTTGTTGATAATTTCAAATATTTTTCTTATTGTTTAGGTTGTTTCCTTAGCAGATTTTAAATTTCAAATAATATCTAATCTCTTAAACTGATTTAGTCAGAATTTCTTTAATAATGTTACCAATACTTGAAAACAGAAATGTCTCTGTTTATTCTATTTTCACTTATTGTACAGTGCCTTTCCAAGCAAGAAATAATAAAGAAAAGAAACAGATTTGCTACTGTGCAACAAAAATTCTGTTATTAAATCAGTTTCTTGTGAGACATCCAAAGTGTGTAGGCACAATGGAAACGTTATTAACCTCTTTGGCACTAATCCACCCAAGTAACAGCATCCATATGGAACACCACCTTCTGCAGAAGTCTGGTTTCACACCCAAATGTAGACATTAAAGTGAGTAAATACAGTTAGACATGGCAGTCAAGGAGTTAAGAACTGTAAGTTTTACATTTTCATTTTTATAAGTAATTCAGCTTCATGTGAAGGATAAACATGCTTGTTGCATTGGATTGCCCAAAAAAACCAGAACAGAAACCAGACAGACTACCTGCAAACATTCTGCATTCAAGCTTTCAGTTAAAACTCAGATTACATTTCCTCAGAAGAGGGTGCATCACACTTTTGCACAAAGACAACATCTTATAACAGGTTAAAAATCTGACCATTGAATTCCACCTTCTTCAAATGTCCTGTTCTAGCTAAGACACCTGGGTACAAACTGGTGAGCCTAGCACAAAAAAACCTCAACAACAACAACAACAAAAAAAAAGCCACCAAAATTCAAACTACATGACATTTAATAATGCTGGTTTCCTAAACTAAACCTGGAGGGCCAGAAGGTCTGAAGATCAAATATGACCTACAAGGCCACTGTTCTCCTCTCTCTAAGAACACTGAGCAGCTGGCAGGCCAGTCACAGGAGGGATGATGTGGTACAAACAGGATTGAAAAAAAAGCAGGAAGACAGATTCATATAAAGTCTGATGTGGCTCTTCTACCAGAGAACAAAATGATCTATAAAGACTCTCTCAATGTCATTACACTTATTATATGAGATGAAGGAATGAATCACTGAACAGGCCTTGGAGTCATCATTCTACCAAAATGGAAATGTCTCATAAAAAATTTTGATTAAATAACAATATACCACTAACTTCACAGCTTAAATGTAAATCACAACTAGGATTTTTAAGAAAGCTTGAGCTGATAGTTTGTTAGCATGTATCTACTTGATTGTAAGAATGATCCATAATTTCCTTGAAAAATTAATTCCAAATTTTGCTCATCTTTAAACATTTTTCTTCTGCAAATATCAGGAATAGTACTCCCTGCTAAAAGTATTTGCAAGGATTTCACTTCATAAAAAAGAAAAGCTGTAGGGGAAGGAAAAAACAACATTAGAAGGAAAAGCAGTACTATTTAACCTTCAAGATGTTAAATCCGTGCTACATGATAAACAGCAACTCCTCCACTTAGACAACAGCCTTCAGTTTACATTATATTTTCCTATTTCCCCTGTGCAAACAATGGGGGGGGAGCTAAAGGTCATAGTCCTGGAATAGCACCTTCAGTGCATCACCCCCTCAACGAGCAGAGCAGCCACAGAAGGGGCCACTCAATCACACTGCCCAGGGTCCTTTCCTTGTCACAGCCCCAGTGTCCCCCCAGAGGTCACAAATCCTCACCCAGTCCGCACCCTGGGGACACCACGGGCAGCCACAGAGCACCTGGGGCAGGTGGGAAGCCCCATGCGGAAATCCATATGTACACACACACAGAAACAGGAGCTGGGCAGAGGACCCCACACTAATCCTAATCTAGAGAACACTTGGCCTGGGGCTGTCCTGATGTGACCCTTCTTTGGGCAGCAGCAGAGCTGAAGCCACTCCAGCTGACAGAACCCCTGAGTTCCAAAAACAGAGGAGAGCTAGTTTTCTGTTTTTCAGAGCAGTATGCTTGGTTACAGTTTGTAAAACACACAAATACACAGTTATTCGAGTGGAAATCACCCAGTAGAACAAGAAATACTTTATATTCCAGCTAAGGCACTAGGTATGACCACAATCTACTGAAAGAAATCTCACATTTATAGTCAGATAAAGAACAGCATTAAGTCAGTGTATTTGTATTTTTGTATTTACATGGGGCGTTTTCACAAAAAATACACATCCCATAGCAAGTCTGCAGTAAACAACTTCAGGCAGGTATTTCTAAGAAACATTATGTGTTGCAATTACGCTGAGACAGACCGGACTGGCATCACCATCAGTCCTTTATTAGAAAACTTTTCATGCCTTCTTTCAGTGTTCTTCTCCCAGGTAACTCTCACTACTTTTCTTCATAGCTCTGACTCCTCTCCTCTCTGCACGAGAGCCTAAACCCCAAGCTGCCCCTTTCCCACCCACCTTACCTGTCTGACTCCCACACAGCATCTTCTTACCTTGTCTGTCCCTTGCACAACTACACGTCCCTTACCTCCTCACAGCACAGCCAGCAAACTCCATCCCAAACTGCAGCACATTCTGGGTCTTAAGCACCAACTCAAACTGGTGGCCAGCTAACCCAGTCTTTTATAACACCCCAAATCATTGGGCAGGCACAGATGTTTCCACTCCTCAGTAATCAGTACAGCTGTAATTCATCAGCAGAGATTGCCTTCTACACTATCCATTCAACCTATCTTCCCATAATTATGGATTTAATTTTTTTCTTAAGCCTACCATGGTAGTTGCCTCTAAGTGAATTTACTGTGTCACACCATACTCTGACACAAACATCTGAACATCAGAAATGTTCATGCACATGTAACTATGGAGTAAGCAAGGTAAAATCACTGTGGCAGTTCTAAGCGCCAGCAGTTACATCTATATCCCCCCTTAACACCACCTTGGATCCAACATGTTACATTTTATTGGAATGAGTCTCTTTAACTGTCCAGAAAGGCTGAGATTGCATAAATAATCTTAGGCATTCATGTGGCTCTCAGTCAGAGGAAGCACTTCTAGTCCATGTCCAAGGCAAAATGGTCCCTCTGCCTTGGACAACAAACTACTTAAATCACACTGTTGCTACTGAAAGAGACTAATTTTACTGTAATCTATTGGTTCTATCAACCAGAGTGTCTCTCATCTACAGCAGATGCTCCCAGTGCAGAGCATGCACAAACAAACCTACTTTAAATTCACATTGTCAAGTTTGAAGACAGCATGCACTATAAAAAAAATTCAAAATTCTGAAGAGTGTAAATTATTATACCAATTGCTCAAGGTAAACAAAGACAAGTAAGTCCCATTTGACAAACTATATATTCATACAAAATTGTTAATAATGCTTCTCTACTCTTGCAGTTTCTAAATCTCATTCCCAGACAACTGAGAGGATATAGGAAGGATATGAGTTACTTCTTCAGAACACAAAGGAGACAGAAAACAGCTAAATACACCCAGAACTATTTCTAAAATTACCACTTGGCTAAATTAATGAGAACTGCTACCAACTTAACGCATCATCGTAAAAAGTAAGCAGGATAGAAAAGCTGATGCCATGAAAATAAGTGCTAGAAGTACTAGCCCAGTATTTTAGTCCCAAAGTTGCCTTGATAATACTTATTGATGCCGATGGATGGTACTGAGGTAGAAAGAGAAATGAATAAAAAGTTGAAAAGACAAGGAACAGCCACCTTTTCATAGATGATGTAGCACCATTTAACCCTCAGGAAGATGAGCAGACATTGTGGTCAACAAGTGTTCACAGTCTTCATATTATGTAATGCTTAGCATTTATTCAAATTCTGAGCTTCTAAACTGGCAGCATTCACCTTGTCTCATTGAAATCAGAGTAGAAGCATGAATGTAATTATGAGTATGATCTCAGAGGAGCTTGGAGGATTTCACTAGATGCCTAAGCTGTTACTATCACCACACGTCTTTGCCAAAAGTAGCAACCCTTTAGCACAGGAGGAGGATGGAGAGAATATAACATACTCCTCTGCATCTTAGCCACATTTGCTTGAAGTGCTCATAAAAATGGTGTTACATTAAGTAACCAGACTGAAAAGTGGTGCACAGATACATCCTGTTGAGGTATTCTTGCTTTTGGAAGTGGTAATTTCTGCAAGAAGAGATTGTTGGCAGCGCTAGCCTGACATAGCCAAAATCCTCAGACTATGCTACAGCCCTTTGCTGTGTGATGCCAGCTGCAGACAAAACATGGTGTCTTATAACAATTTCAAAGTTACGTTGTTTTCCCTCAGTTTAATGGAATTCTATCATTTTTAAGACAGCAGTTGCAAAATATTTACCCCAGCAGCAACTTTTCTGACTCCACCTGTCAAATGTCAAATGCTAGGACTACAAACCAGTGTTGTGTTTTAACTGACGCATTATAAACTCTCACAAAGACGTGTGCTGTACGACAGCAAGAAGCTGGGCTGGATGGAGAAAATAAATAATCAATGCTTTTCTTTCTAGTCTCTTATATAAATCCAAGCATTTCGAGCTACAAAACTTCACATTCAGAGAAAGGTCAGGCCCCATATGGAACTTCTCAGCAGTTTCATAATTTATAAGCTAAATTAAAGGACTCAACTATTGTGGCTTCACGTTCAATGGACTATTGGGCATAACAAGAGCTGTAACTTCGGTGTGTGTGTACTGGGGCTCATAGCCCTAAGTACAAGAGCTCAGATAATGGGTAATTTGCATTTCATCACTATGGTCCAACACAACATTCACATGCCAGCATCAAGACATCTCCACTAAACCTCGACACCACACTGAAAGAAAAGCCAACAACCACCTAAGGTGTTAAAAACACCAAACTTCCTCAATTATGTGAGCACCAATGGAAGGTAGGGTGGGAATGTTTGGAGAAAGGACACATGTGATTAAAATAAACTTTTACCACCTATCAATATAATATTTTCTTGATTAATAAAGAAATCTCATAAAAGTGCTGCTCATGACACTTACCAACTTCTCTTTTAACATCAGGTTATTTTATTCCCCTTCAAACTGCGTAAGAACAATAGGACTGAAAAAAATGCTGTTTTAGAAATTACTGCATATATGAATTCACAAGTTCCAGACAATCCTTGGGCAAATAAGCTTCCCTCTTATATCAGATAACATGTGTCAGCTTCTGTGCATTAAAAAACTTTCAAATTTCAATTTTAGATTTCAGGATGCAATTCTCGAGAAATAAGTTTTTGATAGTATCTTTAATACCTCTGTTTTCTCAGCTCAAATCAGTTTCTGCAGGTAATGTTTTCTGGATGCCACAATAAATGGAATTCACAAACTAACACTTTTTTTTTCTTTTATGAACAAAAATCCACATCAGAGGCAATCCACATCAGAGCATTAGCTGCTCTGTTTTGTTTTAATGGTGCTTTTCAAAATCCCATGTGTCAATCACAGGCCTGGGCAATGAGGCACTTGCATTAACACTTTTTAGTTTTATTTTCTCTTTGCGAAATTCTCTTGATTTTGAACAAGAGAAAGCCTTTCAGAAAGCAGAGATTATGCTGCAAGTAGAAGACACAGCTCTTTGAGCAGGTATCTCTGGTAGCAGGTTAAAAGTCTCAAGAAGTCTCCTCCACCTGAAAACACACTCTCTTCCTTCCACGGGATCCTCTTGAACTCTTACGATGAGAACAAATCTCCGAAAGGGAGACACTACACAGAGCTCCTCCTTCGAAGAACAATCCTGAAAGCAAAACCTGATGCAAGCCAAAGAAGAACATCTGAAAGCTTATCCCTGACTCTCATTGTGAGCCAGAACAGCTTGTGACCTGATGACAGCGTTGTTCCAAAAGGGAATCTGAGCCACTCTGTGCTGGCTGAATGGGAAGGCTCAGCCGAGCTGCACACAGAGTGAAAGCACAAACAACAGGCAGCATTTAGACAGAAGAACCCATTGCTGCACTGAGGATGAGGGGAAAGGGGGAAAGCAGCAGGATGGAGCTTTGTGGAACCCAAGCAAACAGACAGAGGCAATAAACCCTATTGTTTGATAAGCAGTTATTATTCTGACAACCTCCTCCTCACATCCACCCCCAGTAACCAACACTGGTACTGTCTGGAACAGAACAAAGTGTGCGGCCAAGGAAGTAACAAGAAGACAGATGTTCCTCAAGACAAGTAGAACTTCCTCAGGTGCTGGCACAGGATCTTTCTACAGCATCCAGGAGGCAACAGGCAGGTTAAACCATGCAACCAAGAGAACTAGATAGGACAGAAATAAGGTGGTCACCAAATGTTTTCCACCCTGAGCACTTTTTCCAAGTCTAAGGAGAAAGCTCTACTTTTCCATCTAAGAAAAAGGTTCCTGGGCTCCACTCCCTTAAAGAATCTTCTAATGGCCTTCCCTGGTTTCAAGTTGTGCAAGCTCTGAGAGTTAAGAAAATCAGAAGTCAAAACTAATTGTACATTTCAGAAGGTCTGGAGAGGCAAAGAGTGTTTCTTACATTCAATTTCTCTGTCTGTAAGGCTGCATTTACATCAGCTCCTTGGTTTTGGTTCAAGAGAGACACTGACAGACTTGAACAGACAGGAACTGAAATTCTACTTAAAATAGCAACATCCTCCTTTTAAGTTCTCCAAATTAAAAAAAAAAACATTGGAGCTTCAGTATTTGGCTTTGCCAACATCCACAACCTGTTTTACTCCACATACCAGAGGCACCACTCTTCCACCAGAAAATATCAAAAACGTGGCTGGCAAAACACAATGTGCAACACACACCTCAGCATTATTCCAGGGTACCAATTTCAACTCTGAAAAACTTTGCAGACTAAAGCAATAGTCTCTAAAAGACAGTCAATCCCTTCTCTTCCTGACATATTTATGAGAATCCAGCCAAAGGTTTCTTCTGTCCCTAATTTAAAATAAAATGCATAAAGGATCACCTACAATTGTGCTGTATTCTACACCAGATTGCCTTCAGAGTTCTGTATATCTTTGCATCTTAATTTAGGGAATTTTGAGACTCTGTAAGTGAAATACATAAAAAAGCTTTCTAAAAAGAGAAGCAGTAAATTTGAAAGACAGGTCAAAGAGAAGGAAATATGAATTTGAAGGAAGTGTGTATGGAAAGATGGGACGACAGAGCATCAGGCATGTGAACAGACAAAAAATGGCCGAAGAACATCTTTCCTGAGAAACAGTCAAGAAACTGTAATGTAGATTTATTTTAAAAAGGAAAATACCCCACCCCAACAATCAAAAACCACCCAACACATGAACCCAAAGTAACAAAACAACACAGATTACAAAGGGAAAGAAGATACATGTCCTTCTGTAAGTGATGAGAAGAGGTGCAACTGTTTTCTGACAGAATGAGGTGAAGGAATGAGAAACACACAGGAACAAACAAGAATGTTTTCTCCACAACTGTGAACAAACTATCAAATACACTGCAGAGGAATACATATTAATAGATGTCTCATGACTCCAGAACCAGTGCAGACAATTTTGAATTGTCAGAAGACAGTTCATCATGAACTAGACGGTATCCTATCTTAATCTTCCACAAACCACAGTCAGATAATAATTGAGATGTCAGCTAATCAAAAGCACTATTTATAGGTGCTTCACACACAGAAATCGTAGCCTTTAAAATAAGTAACACGGTTAATGCAAATCAAAGTGAGCAATTCTGAAGGGCGGTATGAGCTGACAGAACAAAGACCATTCAAACTGACCTCAGTGGTCAAAGGAAAACTGACAAGTGTATTTCTACTATTTTCAAATGAAGCTAAATAAAGGTATTTGATGAATGAAACGATAAGCAGATACAAGGAACTTTTGTATTAAGTTTCAAAGAAAATAAAGATCTTTCCCATTTTAAAAGAGATTACTGGATGGAGGAGGAAATAGCAGCTGTCCAGGAAGATGAACATTAAAAACAATTGTAACCAAAGATGACAGCAACAGCAGCAGGAAGATTTCTCTCCCAGCTGAAAGGTTGTTTCTTGCAATAGAAAGAGCTGATCTTACTTCTGCAAATTAGTTGGCTGTTCAAGGATAAATCTCTTTTCATCACACACTTAGTCAAGCAAGGAAGAAGTCAGAGAAGGATTTTGCTTATTAAGCAAGCGTCCCATCAATAAAATAGCAGTTAACTAGCCTGGATTAACTATACATCCAAATCCCTTGATTGACCACATGTTACCTCTATGATGTTGGAGCAGTTCTACACAGATAGATAAACTTGACCCACTGTGATCCACCAGACTTACAGACTGCTACAAAGAAAGAAGCAACTGAGGAGCTGGTCAAATCTATAAGCTAACTAGATAGAAGCAAACGAAATCCACAAAATACTTCTTTTTTTTTTTTTTTTTTTGTCACATGTTTCAATTACTAAAATAAGTAGCTACAAAGAACACATTTCCAACATTAAGGACATAGCAATTAACAAGGAATCAAGATTAACAATAATCTAGTATCAGACTGAGATTAACGACTGTACTAGATACATGATCTGCTCAGTTCAGCAAATGGTTTAGAATCTTAAAATGAGATGAAACTTAAATGTTACCATTTTCATTAAAAAATGCAACAGAAGCACAGAAGTGTATCAAACTTCAAATCTACTAGCTGAAGAGGTTTAACTGTTTGACTTCAATATCAATATTTAAGTCTGTACCAAATCTAGATTTCAAGATTGCATACTGATTAACCTTTTCTTTCCTACATGTAATCTAAAAATACAGATTTAAAAAGAGAAAAGCTTATAAACTACCAAGCTGGAGTCTTCCACAACTGTTGGCACCCTAATGTTTCTCTGAACAAAAATTAAAATCAAATAATAAGGTGGAGCACATGCCATAAAAAAAATCTTTAATATTATGAGGATTTATAAATTCGTAGACACTTTTTTTACTCTCCTGGAAATAATCTGATTTTTCATTTTATTAGCAAGTGAAGTTACAAGCATTTCTTACTACCAGGCCTGCCCTCACATGGTGTGATTTTGTCTTCCCTGCTAGCAGGACCTGCCTGGAAGCACTGCTGCTCACTCTCAGGTGTTCAGAAATTCTCACTGTCACAAACTGCTGGACTGTGCACTCAAGGCAAGGCTCTCAAGATCAGCCTTTACTGGAAGGCTGCCACTCTCTGCACTCATTTTTCCATCCCTTCCTTCCACTCAGCCATTTAAAGTCTGATGAGAACAAAGTCAGGTTCCTCTAGGGTTAGGAATTTTTTTAGTAGGAATTGTTTGAGGTATTTTGGCTGCCTTGTGTAGGTTTTTGAGGGTTTCTTTTATGTGATAGTTTAAGCAGAAAAGTTGGACATTTGTATTCAATGAAAATGGCAGTTCTGCAATTTCAATGAACTGTAAAACTGGGCTATTTCATGGAAAATTAAGGTGGTCTTGTTTAGAATGAAAGGTTTTGATAGGATATTTTTCAATAAAGCTGTTGATGACAATAAAGACATGTTCACAGGAAATGAAAAATGAAAAAGAAAAGTACTGCAGTAGTCAATCTTCATTAACAACACATTCAAATATTATTTATAAATAAGCATCACCACTCCTTCAAAGCAAGTTGCTAATCCTTACATTGGGAAACACAAGGCCAAAGCTAAAACACCTTTTTTATAAGTGGTCCAAATTTAACAGCAAAGAAGTTTTTTAAACCTTGCCATAAAAAAACCTTCAAATAAAGGCATCTTTTTCTGGGCACAGTTTGGAATCTCTGGTGTGCCCTTTGACAGTGGGAAATAGAGGAGCACTAACAGCTCAATAAGAGCTCAGTGAGACCTCACAGAAAGAACAGCAGGAATGAGAAAAACACTGAAAAATTAAGCTGGGGTCTTGCTGCTTGCCAGTTTTATATCTGTCACAAGGACAGAAAATTTTCAATGCTGCACAAGCCTATGAGAAAAAAAAAATCCACTCTGCCAAGTTACCAGAGTATGAAAAATGACTTTTGCCAGTGGTGAGGATGAATCAGCAACCACAGATAGAGAACATACTTAACTTAAACCTGACATGAAAGTTCTCAAAGAATAGCTTTACAATTGGCTCAAAAATGAAAAGTTCTGTATGTGTACACTTATACTCTGATACTGCTGCTACCTTTAATGAAAACCTGTATAAATCCAGCTCATGGGGAAAGACAGGGCTACATACAAGGACAGCCAGACTGACTCTAGTAGTCCATACAGCACCAGCAGTTGTACTGACCTCCAAGAATTCTTCTCACAAAACTAACCTAAAACAAGCAGGAAAACACCCTGAAGTGACTTTTGTGTGTGTTTGTTTTGAGACCTCGTTAACAATAAAAAGCACCAGTATGTTGCTTTTTAAGGTAACAAGCAAGTTCCTGGAAATTACAAGTAAAGAACACAACATGTTATGAGGATTCCTATTTTGCAGGGGTGGTTTTTTTGTTTGCTTAAGTGAGTTGGATTTTTTTTTAAATTAAAGTCAAAAATTCATTAATTACAAATTACCTGTGAGACATAAACCACTTAATTTTTAAATACAAGCAGTGTGACCACTGAAAGCTAATTAAATATTGATAGATCATTTTGAATGCTTTGGGTTGCAAGGGATCTTTAAAAATCTAGATCTAGTCTAATTGGGCCTTGACTTGCAACACATGCAATGAATCTATATTGACATTTTCAAAAAGCATTAGTTCCCCGGGGAGCTGTGCACCAATGCTGACTTTGATCTTCAAATAAATGAATAGACTTACACTGGTTTTGGTGTGAGTTGGTTTCAATTGTCAGAAGTGATTTAGCTGCACAGTATGAAAGACAGAGAATGAGATAAAGAGGAACTTTTTCCTTCAGTACAATACTCCTAATGAAATTCAAAGGCAGAGTTCAGAAGACACCTCTTTATACTGACACTACAGATTAATCAGAAGTTAGGGATATTTTTCTTGTAGAAATCCTCAGCTTTCTATAATACATTATCTTTGTTGCTAAAGAGAATTTTTTCCAGCACAGACATAATTTCTGATCCATAACTACACAATTCTTCATACTAAATCAGAAGCACAAATTCTCAGCAACACTCCCACTGTGATACAAACTGCTGTAAGACTGGGAACAAAGACACCCTTTCCCCTTCCCCTGCCTGTCCTCCAGGATGCTCCGTTCTCTAAGACAAAGTTATGTGAGGAACAAAGCATAGCCAAGACCTTGCAACAGTCATCTCACCACACAGCTTTTATGAGGATTTACCGCTGCATTCTCAAGAGTTTCTTTCTACTGATGCTTCTCAGTTATCAATAATAAAAAGGAGGGGAAAGACAACTTCATTTGATAACACAATCCATGACTACTGAACTGCAGTATTTGCATATTCTCTCACACATAGGGACTTCAAGCTTTTATTGTGTTTCCTCTCAGTGTGAAGCAGACTGTCAGCAATTACATTAGCTGAATTACTGAATCTTGATACTCACCTCCTCTCTCATTCCCCTCCCCCTAATATATTCTTTCATCATTCTTCAGTGTACAGAATGTAGATATGCCCTGAAGCTACTTCCTGCTTTTACATCAAGGGAAAACATCCGCTCCCTGGTCCAGGATTTTAAAAACCACACAGATAGGAACCATACAAAATCCATCATCATTTTTTATAAGCTTGCTCTATACCAGCAGGATCAGAGCAAAACAACAGATACCATCTCTGTGGCTGTTTCTACTCCTTTGATCTCATCAGGGCTAACCTGCCTGCAGCACGTCAGTGACCTCTAACACATCAGACCTGAAATTTCAGCTGCTCATTGCACATTTCCAAGCTCTCCTTTTTCTCCTCCTAACACATGTGACCCTTCCCCTATAAGGAAGGAAAGGAGTCAATGCTTCATCTACAAGGTCAACACTGATCTTCTATACAAATTCTGATATACCAGCAGTATACTAAAACACCCTCTAACATCCAGTGAATAACAATTACAAAATGAGCAATCTTAATAACAGCAGAGATAAATTGAGATAAATTGTATATATGAAATTAGTAGCAGTTTAAACAGAAATATGTATGCACTCAGCATTCATATCAAAAGAAAACTTCTTCTCAACAGAGTGTTTTATTACATTACACTGTTATTATTACACCCTCATTACTTTGCTTCCTTAAACACAAGCAGAAAAACGCCTTTTCTAGCAGTTTTATTGTAATTGTCTACATATGAATCTTTGATTAGCACAAAAACAAGCAAGAATTCTGCTCTTTTAAGAAACCATCCATTTTAAGTATTGTGTTCTTTTATCACACTTACCGAGCTAAAAGCAATTAATATTACTAGCTAATAAAAGCAGTTAATATTAAAAAAACAACTGTAATGGAGAGTCTGAGGAAGGAAGAGCTACTGCAAAGGAGCAAGCAGAGGACGTGCCCCAACCAGAAATGATTTTCATAATCTTTTATATATACAAACATATTTACATATTTTGTATTTATTGATTTCTAATCCAAATCGATCCATTTAGAAGGCAGCTCTGGCCATCTTTTATGACAAGAATGTCATTATCTCTTGATTTTTAGGAAAAGAAAGCTTCAAGCCAGTTATTTTTAAATGAAACTTTACACAGATTACTGAAAATATTTTATTACAGTTTATGAAAATTCCACTGGGACTCAGACCACAAGTCTTTCACAGACTGTATAATGTCACCAAACCACTGGACATCTGATCCTGAACAGCTACAATGTAGCTGCCTTCTGGTGAGAAACAAACCTACCAACAACCACAAAAGAATTAAAATCAGTAACACCCCCTATGAGGAGAATAAAGACTTTTTACGTGTTGGGAAAGATTTTTACACAAATTTTTCCCTATAAAGCCACTTTACATCTTATTTTTAAAAAGAAATCCAAGTGAAAAAAGTCATGCTAATCATCTTTCTTATTACTTTTCCTTATTCAGCTGAAACTGTTCAACTGCCTTCAAGGATGACTAGAATGACAAATATTATTTCTATCTGAAAAATCTTACAGCTATTTTAGTGAAAGGCTCCAGTATCTCCACCATTTTGGAAAGGCAACCACAAACACACCTACCATCTTCTGTGAGTGATGTGTACAACTTCTGCTAAGCTCAGGCCTCAAAAATTCGTCGTTTAAATGGGAGAGCAGAGCTGCTGGAGCTCACCAGCTGCACTCCCCAGGGCTCCTGCTGCACTGAGCACTCTCCAGGTGTCACCATGGAGCCAAGCAGAAGTTTGGATGCAGGCACAGCTCTGGTGCTGGAGGTCAGCCTGGCCCCACAGGCAGGAAATGTGCTCAGAGCACTCCCTCTGTTGATGCTGCGATAAGAGAGAGGAAGCAGCATTTCTGAAACACGTCAAGAGAAACAGAGGAGGGGGAAAGCTGAGGGCAGGGGATAGAGGAGAATTTGGAAAATAAAAAAAAAATTAAGAAGGGTAAAAACAGAGAAAGGGATTGAAACTAGTACAGAATAATCACACTGTCACATAGACTAAATTCTTGTGATTGCATTAGTTCTTGGTGTAACATTCCTTTGGTGTGTACAAACTAGCTGCAGTATTCCATAGCAAAGCACCTTTTTCAACCGATTATGCAAAACCACCCAGACAACAGCTGTCTGCCAGTGTAAGTAATCTAACTGGTTCAAAGGGCACAAGACTCTGGATCCAAACTCCCAGCTATGGTGGCAGCAGAGGTGATGGATGTGATTTCACATAAAAGAAGCATTTCCTCTCTTCCCCTTTCCAAACAGCAGAGCTTCAACAATACCTTGAAAAACATTTAGATGAAAAAATATTGATGAAGAAAATATTTAAGCACTGTGATTAAGGTTTCAGCTGCATAGCTTCATTGCAACGTTATTATACAGGACCCACACCTCATTTAATGCACTAAACTGGCTCTGCTTTGAACATGAGCAAAGACTGCATAGCAGAAAAAAGGAATTTCCTTCATTTACTGCAGAAGTTGGGAGGTGTGTCTCGACTGACAGGAGGAGCTGCACAGCTGCGTTGTGATGATGGAAGTTAAATGCTGCTCTCTAGAATCACACTTCTAATCTTGCATTTTCTAAATTTGATAAGCAGTACATTTCAAACCAGGTCTTCCCATATCTACTTTGTTTTCTGCACCTTCAACTTCAGGAGGACAGTCAGATGTCTAGGCACCCCACGCTTTTGCAGTTGAGACTGAGTTCCCTGACCATACCAGAGTCTAAGTAGTTTCAAAATAAAAACAGAACAAAACAAACCCAAAAGCAACAACAAACAACCAACCTACACACACACACACACAAGTCCCCACAAAACATCACATCTTCATTTCTCAAACATTTAAGGAGGGGGACCAAGCTTGTTTCACTGCATTCATGATTACCTTTAAGATCTTTGCCTTATCCCCCACCTCTTTATGTTGTAGAGAACTAACATCATTATTTCACTCAACTCTCCTGAGAAGTCCATTCCAAGTGCAAATTAATTAATTTTAATGTACTCTGCCTGTAATGTCATACAAGAGCTCATAAAACAACAATTACACGAAGTATTTCTTGTAAGGTTTGGGGGGTGTGCTGTAAAAAAGCACTGAATCTCGGTATATAGGTATGTATAATATACACCCATACATACACATGCACAGGGGCTGGGCTAAAAACATTCTGCAGTGCCACACAGAACATATAAATGGTTAATACAAGTAATCTAGAAATAAAACATTAGGAATCTTAACAGTATAGTACACTAAGAATTCACCTATTGTCTTCTGCATCTGAGATACCTTACAAAAATGCCAACTATGTTAAAAATGTTTTTAATAAAACTGCTTTCATTTGAGATCTCCTAGAAAGATTTTACTTTCGTAATGTGTATATCTTCACTTCCTTGCACAATTTTTCTATTAGTTTGTAAACTATGAGAATTACTTACCATTTAAAGATACAAACAACAATTAAATCTTATCTACCTTCCCTCCACTCCCATTTTGCAAAGCAAAGTATGACTGAATCATGATGATTTAGGAAAGTCATCATCCAAATGAGCTTTAAAGAAGCCAGATGTGTAGGATCTGCCCAGGAGAGGGATGGGCGGATAAAAATAAAAAAGATGTCCTTTACTAGCAAGTCGCTGTATGAAAAACCTTCCTAAAGCTCTATCAATGCAAATTACTTTGTTGGTTCTTTATTGCTTTACTTAATCTTTTGAACCATGAAGGCTAATATTTGCACAATAGAGTAAATTGAAATCAGAAAAATCTTATTGTATCACAATACAAAGTTAGTAAGAAATAAACGCATGGGAAGAGGACACGAAACAAAAAAAAAATTAAAAAAAAAAAATTCCTAAACCAGCCCTACTGAGTACAGTTTCTGCTCCATTCTGCAGTTACAAACCCCACCGCTCAATACAACACTATGTTTTAAATCTTATCTGTTGTGACAGAAGACAGAAGTTGAGAGTGAGCCGGCATACCAACCCTAAGAGAACTCCTACAATGCCCCCAATTAACCGTGGCAGCCTGGGATGCCGGCCTGCTGTCAGCATCGGCGGAGTTCAGCCGGATCGATACGGCCGAACGAGCTGCATAGGGATGAGCCCATCTCAGCCCGAACGGGAGAGCTAACTGAAAGTCGATGGCAAAAAGCTTGTGCTTAATCTGGTAATGTACAGGTAGAGCAGCTGCGCATCGCTCCCATAGCACCCCGCAAACTAATCTCGCAAAGAACAAAGGGACGATTTATTTCCTACTATGTTGCCAACGTCACTGTATTACAACAGGTGAAATTGTGTAAAATGTCTTCCCACATAACGCATTATATTCAATGGTTTCGGTGATTCTGCTCTTAGGTCCCCCCATAGCCCGACCGCATTTCCGCTGCCGTGAGCGAGGCGGGCAGCGGGGGCCTGGGGACACCCAAAAGCCGCCGTTCCGGAGCCCCGTTCGTTGCTGTTTCCAGACGCCGGCCGGTGCGTGCACCACGGCTGTCACCGACAGCTGCCGCTTCTTTTGTTCCCGCCTAGCCTTCATTTTCCGCCGGGCACCGCGCTGGGCAGAGCGAGCCGCGGGCAGCCGCACTCCAGCGGCGCCCCGGGCGCAGCGCTCAGCCAGCCCGCGCCTGGCACCGCCGCTGCCGCCGCATAATGGGACAATTCATCACCATCCTCCCTCCCTGCCCGCCGCACAGGTAACGGGAGCTGCCCTGCCCGGGCCGGGCATCCAGGCGCAGCCTCTGCCCGAAGTCCGCGGGTGACACCTCACGGGCAGCGGCAGCCGAGCGCGCCCGCCCCCGGCTCCAACGACCCCGCGCAGCGGCCGCGGCGGCCGCCCCCGCCCGGCGGGGCACGAGGGGCGGTGCGGGGCACTGAGGGGCACTGAGGGGCAGTGCAGCCCCACGGCCGCCCGCGCCCTCCGCAGCTCTCCCCGCCGCAGCCCCTCGGAGCGCAACCTGCGCGCCCGGCCCGGTGCCACCACACCCCAGACTGCCCGGGAAGGCTGTGCCCGGCGCGAAGGCGGCGAGGCCGGGCAGCCGATGCACGGGAGGGTTCGGAGCCGTATCAGCCCCGCTCGGAAGCTGCCACAGCGGCAAGCCCCGAGGGGCACCCGGCCGTCGCCCCGCCGCCGCCAACCCCGATCTCTCCGCCTGTCACATGAAAACAATTACTGCCTCGGCCGGGGGAGGGGAGGAGAAGTTAAAAGCCGTGAGGCGAAGGAGCGGAGGCCGGTGGCGGCCACCTCCCTCCCGCCGCCCCCAGCGGCACATGCACCCCACCGGCCAGCCGGGAGCCCCAGCTGGCCTCCGGCACCGCCACCTCGGCGGCCTGAACTCACCCATTTATGTCGAGCTGGGCTTCGCCTGGCAGCGACAACAGGCTGAAAGTTTGGGGCGGGTGGCCACGGCGAAGGAAGGGGCGAGGGACCGCCCGAGCCGCCGCCGCGCGGAGCGGAGGCGCTGACAGAGCCGCTCCCTCCTCCGGCGGCCGCCGCGCTCAGCACCCGCCGCAGCCGGGCTGCATCCTGCGTCCTGCGCCGCGGCTCCCTCAGCGTGTGCGAGAAAAAGGAAAGATAGAGAAACCAGGCGAGAGAAGGGGCTCAGCCTTCAGCTCCTGCAGCCGCCTGGGTCCCCGCTGCCGCCGGGAAAAGCAGCCCAGGGCAAAAGCGCCCGGAGGAGCCTGTGCAGCCGAGCCGCGGGAGGGGCGGGCGGTGAGCGCGGCGGGAGCGGCTCGGGCTCCCGAGCGCGGGCAGCGACCGCCGCGGCTGCCGCTGCTGCTTGCCGGGGCGAGCGACGGCTCCGGCTCCGCGCTGCGGGAAGTGTCGCGAGACTGCGCCAGAGCCGCTGCGCCGCCTCGGGCCGGCGGGAGAGGAGGGCGGGGAGGGCGGCAGGAAGCGGAGCCGCGCTCGGTCCCGGCGGGGGCAGGGGCGGCGGATAGCGGAGCCTCGGCGGGCAGCGGGCTGGCTCCCTCCCTCTCGGGGCAGGGCTCGGGCACAGGGAGGGGACGGGGCGCGTCCTCGTTGGGCGCTGGATGGAGAGCGCTCCCGGGCGGCGGGACGGGCACCGAACCGCGCCTACCTGCCGCGCACCTGCCCCATCCGCGCACGGCCCCCGGCAGCCGCGCCCGCCCTGCCCTGCCCTGCCCCCGGGGCTCTGCTTTCGGAGCGGCTGCGAAATGCACCGGCAGCGCCGCAGATGCCCCTTCCCCGTACACACCGCTACAGGCTTGGGGTTAGGAGCAGGGAAGGAAGAAAAGACAAAAAGGGAAGATGAAGAGTGCCTTTGGGCTAGTGTTGATGCTTCACTAAAAAGAGCAGCAGGAGCACGAATTGTTCGTACCGCAGGAAGACGCGAAACCCCTGCTACAGTAACAGGGTGCACAGATCAGGAACATGTCTGGACAGAAAGGACGGAAGGAGGGTGGGGAGGCTTCTGCACAGGCACGTCTGCCCACAGGTAAAGACCCTTGGGAAAAAAAACCTATAATAGCAGCAGAGGAGAGAGAAGCGCAAATTTATAAAATAATTTTTAAAAGCCCTGGTATTAAAGTATAGGTAACATTTTACAGCACGAGCACCTCGGCTGTTAATGGAAGAGTAAGCAAAACCATCCTGTTCTAACCTCGGGTAGTTAATTTGTATATGAAAATATGTATTTTCTTTTTTGTACCCTGAAAATTACACCAAACATTAATAACTACTGAATCAAATCACTGAATTATTTATAAGTAAAAATTTCGTGAAAACATTTATTGTCTGTAGAAACAAAATTTACATTTATTTTATATAAACTATGTTAAACATACATATAAACATACCTACATCTTACTATATATCCTTATGAACGAGGCTTTTAGATATGGGGTAACATTGTCAAAAGCACCGTTGAGGATTCAAAGACTACAGACTTAAAATGCATTTGCATTTTACTCCAGCTTCAGTAGTTTAAAAATGTAATTTCTTATCCACACTTACAAATAATTACATTAAAGGCTTCTCTAACTGTGTTTCCATGTGCACATACATGTACACATACACACATTAGACAGTCCTTGAAAAACTACAGTATAAATAACATCAACCATCTATTCCTTAGAAGTGGACATTAGTACCCCTCATTCAACTGGGAGTAAAAAATTACTGCTATTCTTAAAGCAAAACAATGGGGCTTTTTTTATTCCTTGAACCTATTCGAACAACTGTTTCCACTGCCTCTTCCCTCAATACTAAAGACATGAGAAGCCAGTCACAAAATGAAAGCCATCTACTACATTATTTACAGAAAATGAAATATTAAAAAGACAACATGAGATTTAGACTACTTAGACAAAATTCAGACCAATGAACAGTTAACGGAAGAAAACTGCATTAAAAGTGGCAGGCTATTAACCATGTGGCTAAATACCTACTCAAAATCCCTCCAACAAAAACCACCAGGCATGGAAGGAAGGGTCAGGTGTTATTACAAGAGTTTTCTCTGATCTTGACACTGAAAAATAATGCTCACAAAGCTCAAAACAGAACACATTCAAATGTTCATGGCTATCCTTAAGGTCTGTTAGGGAGTCAAGTGTCACATGGAGGCTTTCAAAGATCTTGAAATGGCTTTTATTCTTTCTTTCCTTCGTAAGGAGGCTGAAGAACTTCTTATCTTCAAATTCTGCAGCAATGGAATGAAGTCTGTCAAGGGTCAGAGTAATGTGCAGAAACATCTTTTTTTTAGATTCATTAGGACTCAAGTCTGAAGTCAGTCTATCTTTTAGAGGCCTCTTCCATAAAAGACTTTGTAGACTGCTGTTCAGATGTTTAAAGAAAGGCAAGAGGTGGGTTTCAACACAGTATGGGAAAAGCTTTCCTTTAGGAAAGCAAGGAAATTAAAGAAATCCCTCTATTTACAGTCTTCTAAGGTGAATACTGAGAAATCAGTCTCTCTTTGTTATGATCTTTTATCATCGTCTTCAAGTGACTCTCATTACCCATTTTGCAGACATGGCAGAAAATGATCTTCTGATGCATAACGAGCAAGTTTTGAGAACTCCACCTTTAATGCCACAAAAAGCGTAATCTTGGGGTTTGGTTCTGTTTTTAAAGCAACTAAGTTCATTTAATGAAAACTGAGCATGTCAGCCTGGGGCACTAGGGAAGATGGGAGCAGGTAAACATTACACAGCAGGTGATTGATCAGCTGGATTTACTCCTATCCTCTGCTATCAGTTACCTGAGTTGAGACAGTTACGTTCAGCTCTCAAGACCATCTATATTCATCAGGTAAAAAGATTTCAAACATGTAATTATTAGAGTTAAGGTAGGTTTATAGAAACCCTGCAATGTGTTGCTTCTTACTACCCCCAGAATTTTGTTAACCTTGTGAACTCAATCATCACAAATTTAAAAGAAGTATTCTAATCAAGTTATGCAGAAATTAAATGAATCAGCAATGTAAATGCTAACATCATAGCAACTCAGTATTTCAGACACTTAAAAGGAAGACTCTAGTCATATTAAACTCATTGCATTTTGGATAGCAATTAAAAATAAAATTTCACACGTGAACAACTGAAAATGACAGCACTTAACAGCCATTTCAAGCTAAACAAAAGAAAGGCATTTCACATTTGTATTTCCAGAGTATAAAACAGAAAGCTAGAAAGCTCTTAAGACAATCACATTTTTAACTTGCCCTTCCAATGCAAACAGTGACAGACTTTACAAATGAAAGAGTCACTGTTTTCCTACAGAGGCTTACACACCTATTTAAAATAAACAGTTATTTTAACAAGAACTGTTATCAGTCCATGCTCCCACTAGAAAGAATGCAATGTACTTGAGTCTTTGTACATGTTTTCTACAACGAAGTCACAATACCGAAAGGCACCAGGTTATTCAAGTAAATTGACCTTTCTTCTACTTAACCCTTTCTCTTGTGCCTTCACAACCCAAACAGTAACTTCAATACATTGCCCTCAACCAAACATTGTGTTCCAGTACAACAGAGTTTTCTGTGCTAAAACAATAAACAAGCTGAATTGGGTATGAGTATATACACACAAGTCTCTGTAATTCACAAAGATAAATATACATAGCAATGTCTCACATCATATCATAGAGTAGATGCTTCTAGCACCTAAGCCATGAATTTTTATAAAATTCATTATTTCTGTATACATTTTTTAAAATGTGAGAGGTTTTATCATGACAGAATCCAAAATTATTTAAGTAAAATTATTGGTAAAGAACTGGATTTGAGCAAGTGGGATCATACAAAAGATAAACCAACTGAAACAGTGACTACATTTCATATGACATTCACCTTAGGACCAAGAGGTGGGAGGGACCAAAGACAGCAAACAAGCCAAAAAACCACAAACTTCTTTGCTATATGTTGCTCATAGTTGTAGAAATAAACACAAAGATCAACTGTAAAATACAAAACAAATAAGAGATATCTAATCATGAACAGATAAAATAAAGCACTAAATCAGGAGTCAGTCATATGTTGAAACCAGGTTAAAGCAGCATTAACTGACTGAAGTCTGACTACTCCAGCATTACTTCCAAACAGTGTTAGCAAAACTACCATGTCAGAAGTTTCTTCATGTATCCACTTTTCCCATTTGCTCAACAAAGAGTTCTCTTCCAGAATTTAACAAAAACACTGCAGTAAGCTTACAGACACAGTAGTATCCTGTTGAATAAGACAATATAGCCTCAGTAGTTTGTCCTGTTATCATATATGGTTTCATTTCTCACATCTTTTACAGTGCACATTCAGAGCAGTGTGAAGGACTTGTTGGCTTCAGGGTAAACCTGCCCCCCTGGGCAGGGCATGTGCAGTACTCCCCCACCAGCAGCCTGATCAGAACTGCAGCTACTCCACATTTGTTTTGGGTTGACTCATTTAACCTGTTGTTTCAGTTCCTTATTTTTATCTTCCAGTGAATCTACACAGGATGACTCTGCCAGATTCATCACTGACAGCATTAAGTAAAAAACCACTTCCTTATCTGCACAAGGTTGCCTGCCTCAATTTGTCCAGGGAGTTCCTTCCCCTCCACTTCCCATTCTGTCTATGCATGCCAAAGTTACTGAAAAACTAGTTAAATTATTAATGATTGTTATTTAAACTGAAAATCTGTATTTTAGAAACAAACCATCTGTTATCATTGAATGACCATGACATCAATGAATGTTGCACACTTCCTGCCTTATTCCCTATGAACACTAAGCAGAACACCCATGAACTGAAGAGCTCAAGTCACAGTAATTTTAGCTGTTCTGAACCAAAACTACATTTTCCAAGAGTCTCTCTACTGAAGGCATTTTGGGAAAAAACATTACAAAAAAGCGTGCAGAAATCACATCCTAGCTTTCCACCCAAAAAAACAAATTTTCTTTTCTGTGAACATACCTCTAACCTAGAATTGGAATTCTGGTCTACCAGCCACAACAGAGACTAGCCTGCATTCTATACAGAAATACATCTGCATGTATTGAGGATAATGTGAACAACTTTTTTCTTGAAAAAGAACATCCCTTAAGACTACATGCTATGTATCTTTAATTTACCATCAATAAGAAGTCTGAACCAATCTGCAATACATACACACAACCCTACTAGAGATAATGAATTAAGGCAAAGGCTATAAACAGGAAATAAACACAATACTGTTTATAGCTGCTTATGAAACAGGTCTGGCTATTTCAGTTTTGCACAGAGCCTAACAATACTGCAGTACAGTAAACTTCAGAGAATCATTCTGAACAAAATCACCAGCTATCTGCATTTAAAGCAGTTTCAATTATGAACAATTTCGTTGTTAGAAGACATGCTTTCAAAAACTTACTTTTTTGTTTTTCTTGTAATTTAATATTTCAGGCCCCAATTCTAGAATTCACAAAACTACCAAATCATTTATGATGAAAAAGCTTAGAGAACATGTGGCTTGATTCTTGTGGTCAAGAATCTCATACACCAAAATATAATGAGACAGAATAATTTTGTATACAGATCAACTAATCTTCTAACAAACCCAAGCATGCTTTCAGTGCAGTTATAAGCTACTGCTACAGTACTTTACATACCTGCCTGTAACCATTAATTTTAATCAAATGCTGAAAGTTGTCCCAACATTCTAACAATTTACAAATGTATATACACATCAGAAACCCAAGTATATTATTAATCCAAAGTAATACAAAATACTGTTTTATGGAAATGACTGAACAGAGGTGTAAAATCTATTGCACAACCTAAAAGGTCATTAATTGGAAAATCCTGAGCTAATGTGCTATTACCAAACAGTTCAGGCACTTTTTTTTTTCTTTTTATTATTACATTAGCAATAAACTTTCAACATATAAACCTCTGGGTATAACAACTCAAGTTCCATCTGTAACATCATGCTTAGAGAAAAATTATTCAACAAATAAGATTCCCTTCAATGACTTCCTTACTTGAGACGGGTATGCAAACAGAACTAAAGGTACATAATACGATGTTTCATTTGAATACTGTACTTTAAAAGCAATTATTAAAACTGTAAAAAAGTTCTGCAGCATTCAAAATAAAGTTATTTTGTAATCAAGAAAGTTACAGCATTAGTTCCTTTATCCTATTTTAAGTCTTGAGAAAGTTGTCAAAAACCAAACAGATGCTCCCTTTGCAGTGTTATCTTTCAACTTCAGGATGTCAGTTCAGTTCAGGTTTCTGTTGCAATATTTAGATTTCCCTATACAGAGGAGGAAAAAAAAAACATTATTGTCAGTTGTAATAGCAGAAAAACCCTCCTGAACTTCCTAAGTACTATATGTAAAATGCAAGATTCTTTCAATTATGGATTCAAACAGCATAATTATAAAAACTGTGTCTTAGAAGATGCATATGCAGCATTATTATTTCAAATGAAATAAAGTGAAGATGTTCAGACCTGTTTAACAGATCTTGACAAGTTTTATCATTACAATAGGCAAAATGCTACAATTTCAGGAACAGTTTTGGTTTTTAGGAATTAGCCAACCAGCAAACAGTATGCTGTTAAGAAAACAGTTGTCATTCTTCAGGATTTATTTTACTTTAACTCAGACACAATCAAATTCATCAGGCCTAAAAAAAAAGAAAAAAAGAACTCACTGATGATTCTCTGATTCAAATCATAATATCTAGTAGCCAGAAGGTTTTAAGTATGCTTTACAGGTTCCAGACAAGAATCTTAACAGATAATTACAGAAGAACACTGGAAATTATTGGGAATAGCACACTACAACAAAACTGTAACACTTCTATTCCCATTTTACAAGGTCATCTTTTTTTTGGAGGGGGGAGGGATATCTTTCTCCTTCTATTTTCCACTAATTCCAATTCAATTTAGCCTTCAGAGATAATACTCCTCAGAGTCCATGCAAATACAAGAGATGTTTGCCCAAATACTTCAGTAAAAAGTGATCTCTTTACCTTGTTTCAAGTGCTTGGTTTTCTTTCTGATGGTTGGGGTTTTTTTGTTTGTTTGTTGGTTTTTTGGTTTGGTTTTTACATGTGTGTTTCCTTAAGGGGTTTTGGGGGCTTTTTCTTCTGCCCACTGGGCTGTAAACTTGAGAAGTTTTGCAAACAGCTGTAAGAACCTGTGCTTTAAGGTGCTTCTGTGCTCTAAGAGCTAAACTCTAATCCCACTACAAATGCTTATTTATTCAAGTGTATTTACTTGTAGCTGGATGGACACAGTTACAAAACAAAAATTCACACAGAGCACAGAACTGCAAAGGGCCTGTGTAAACTGTGTAGGTCATCTAATCCAATTCCCTGATGTCACAAGTAACTTCATACTACTTTGATCAATTTTAATAAAGGATTTACTTAATTTTAACTACTGATCCTCACAAAAGCTGCAATATTCTATATGGTTCAAAAGTTCTGAAGCAGTTCAAGATTATTGTTGACCCATAGACTGCAAATCAAAACACCATAAACCAGATGTGCTTATTTCAGTTTAAGCTTATCAAACCATTTTACACAAGACATTACATTGTGCAGGAAGTTTTGTTCAGAGCAGCACCCCAGTGCATACTTTAAAGCACATAATTATAGTAACATAACAAAAAGGAGAAGCACACAGATATATTAAAAAATTAATATCCTTCTCTTAGATTTAACAGGACAGAATATTTTGTTCCACAAAGGGACAACTTCTGGTCCTGTCAGTAGGAAGAGTGATCAGCTGAGCTTGAGGAAAAGATACTGAAACAGAAGCAACCACACAATCTGAGAGGGTACCTCTGATTTACCCAAAGCAAGTTTCAGCAAGTTTCCATAGAATAAACAGGGAGGAAACAGGAGGGCACAGTCAAGTTTGCCAGTGAAGTACAAAGAGCCAATATCCCAGAAAATCTCATCCAAGTCATTCCACTGAGATTTTAATATCTCAATGGATCTTATGAATATGCATATTTTACAAATGGCTTAGTTAAAAATAAATTAATACAACTTACCTTTTCTTTCCTCAAAAATCCATCTCTGAATTTATTAGTGGCAAATCCCCTTACACCAACAGAACGTAACCGCTGGTACTTAGCCTGAATATATAAACCCTTCTGCACTAAGCCTGATTTATAATGGGATTGCAAACGGCCATCTGCAAAGTTGCTCTGTTAGGGTGGGGGAAAGAAGAAAACAAATGTGCAAAATGAGGGCACCAAAACTCAAAAGTTGGTATTTACATCTATACACATGTAAAATTTCCAGTACTCTATGACAGAAGCAAGCATTCACAAGTGCATACCCTCTTCCTTTATATCCATGTATCATTCCTCAGACCACGTGGCTCAAAGAACTGGTGTACTGCATTTGCTGTTTAAAACATCTGACATTATCTTCCTTATAGAAAAAAATAAATGTATTATACAACATTTTAACGTTTTTACAACCACTAATGAGGCACACTGCATCAACAAAAAAAACTTTCAGACAACACCCCACTGTCACTACCAAATTCAATGCTGCCAAGCCTGCAGTGGGGACACATTGAGTCTAGTCACACAAACACAAGTCAGTGCACATGTTTTTCCTAGAGCTTTAATGTCTGACAGTCTGAACACACAGGCATTTGTTATGCCTTTGATACCTCCACACTGGAATACTGCAAAGTAACCTAGTGTGAGACTAAGAACAGAGGCCACAGAAGTATCAGAAGACTTAAAGGTGAAAAGTATTATAAACACACAGAAGAGACATAGAAAGATCAACACTGATCATAGTAGCTAAAAGTTTGAAAAATATTTTCATTCCTAGGCACTCGGATCTCAAAATAGGTAGTAAAAATCTTTAGAGTAATAAAGAACCTATTTGTCATAATTTTCCATAGTTTTGCAGCACTGCCATTTCAATTTTTTCAACAGTCACTCCAAATTTAAACAATGGGTTTTCATCTAAAACCAGAGAAAACCTTCTGACCATATAAATTCTTCTTATCTTTCACAAACACCTTTGAAGGGTAGGAAAAACCCAAATATGTCACAGAAATAGCCCTTCCTGAGCATGACAATATTCCTTTGGTGAAATTTGTCATAGTAAGCATCACTTCAAGAAAAATCACATGCTCTGAGGTTGCAGTAACTTTAGTACCAATTTTTCCACTGTGTTTTCCACTGTGTGGCTGGTGAACAGTAAAGAAAGAACTGTAGAGAACAGAGGTTTCTTTATGCAAATGCAGAGGTTCTGTTATTTCCCAAATCATTAAACCCACCTACTTTGCAGGAGTCAACTGAGAAGCTGCCTCATCATTCCCCCAGGATTACTCTGATGGAGGACACTTGCAAGAGCCTATTCAATGCCAATCACTTTCCTGAAGAGGATCAGAGTGCAGGCACAAAGAACTTCCTTGCACGGGGATGTATTACATGGGTATATGCCTATCACAGGGAAAACTGAAGGGCACTTTTAATGCTGGATCAACGTCCTGAACACAGCATTAAAAGTTCCCATTTCCCCACTCGTGCTATGATTCCCTTTGACTTCAGTGACTGGAAAGAACACTTGGTGGTCTGCCACTGCAATTGTATGACAATAAAGAAGGGACCAGAACGAGTAAGGGATGGAAAAAAGGTGCAAGATATTGAAAATTGCCTTACAATTTAGAAGTTTCAGCTCAAGCACCTACATGTTCTGTAAGTGGGGAGGGAAGGACACAGCAGTAATATTAATGTAGAATAGCATCAGTTGTAGACAAAGCTAACAGCTTATATATACACATTTGGTATATAAGCACCTCAGTCACACACAGCTTATAGCAAAACAAGAATCTAAAACACATGGAAAACACCACTAACTTCTGGTCTAGAAATAAGAAAGGAGTCTGCTAAAGTGGCATCCAGTTTTACACTAGGACTGTCTTATAATTGATGCTAATAGCAATCCCGAGGAGCCTGAAGCTCTAAAATAAGGGTATATGAGCAAATATATATGGCTGCACTGAGTGTGGCAGGGATGGAGTTAATTCTCTTCACAGCAGCGTGCATGGTGCTGTGTTTTGGATTTGTGACTAAAACTGCACTGGTAACACACCAGTGCTTTGGCTATTGCCCAGCAGTACCTGCACAGCACCAACACTTTCTCCTCTTCCCTTACTCTGCTGCTCAGCAAAGACACCAGGGTGGGCAAGAAGCTGGATGGGGACACAGCCAGGACAGGTGGCCCAAGCTGAGCACAGGGATGTTACACACATATCTCCTCCTAAGCAACAGAAACTGAAGGAAGGGCTTTTGGAGCAAGCAGCCATGGCTTGGGGAGCAACTGAGCATCAGTAACCTTGTGACAGGTGATGAGTGACTGCATCACTTTTTTCTTCACTACTTAAAAGTGTCTTCATCTCAACTCATGAGTTCTCTCACTTTTGCTCTCCATATTTTCCATCCCATCCTGCTGGGAGGGGAGGGTGAGCAGCAGCCGTGTGGTGCTAAGCTGCTGGCAGGGGAGAACTATCACAGCCAATAATACACTGGACTTTTTTTAAGCAGTGAATGCAGTTTCATTTTAAAGATTACTTTGCATTTACTTACTTAAAGGTTGACTTAGTGATTCAAGGTAAAGGATCATTACAAAAAAGACCTTTTAAATTTTGTAAGACTTCTCCAGATCCTTTATAAGATATTTTAGAACTTCAGTTTTTTCTTTTCCCAAAAAGTTTAACATAGTGCAGACCATATGTTTTTTTCAAAAATACTCTCAGTAGTCATCACTTTCTGCTTATTAAGTTTAAATACCCCCATTTTATATATCAAGAAAAAAATTGTGTGGGGCTTGATTTTTTTTGGGAGTTAGAGAGAGGGGAAGGCAGAAAATGGAATTCTATATGGGTTTTTTTGTGAGGTTTTTGTGTCTTTATATGTTGTTATTCTTTTAAATAAATAGCCAAGAAAGTCCTGAATGTAGAAGATAGTCAAGTCACCTCCATTTCACCAACAGCACAGCAAGAAAAAAACTCTGTTGTGCAAGAGGAATTTAAATGTAAAAAATTAAAGAAATTAAGTCAAATCAATACCACTGTTTCCATAGCAATGATAGAAGTGCTATACACACAAGCAAACTGCAATACAATTGCATATGCCATTTTCCCTATAAATATTAAAGCACCATGGGCCAGATCACTGGTACTGCAATATTCATATATACATGAGGTGACAACTTCAATGGACACTTTGCTGCTTGTAGAATCAACAGAACTGCAGAATGATGTAAATGAAAGGAGCATCAATTACCAACACTGCCTCAGGGATGCAGCAGCCAGTGCCAGATTTCTCCATCACCTGGAGGCTGACAATACAGAGAGGATATGGAATAACAGGCTAAATCTTCTTAGGTGTTGAAATAGTTGTATCAGGCTTTGAACACTTTGAACTTTTTAACTTAGAAAAAGACTTTCTCCAGCAGAATAAAGACAGCAGGTTTTTTTGGTGTTAGCTTAGCTATCTGACAAGGTTGGCTGGCAAAGCACGCCTAAATTGAAGAAAGTCTTTTTATCCAACAATTCTTATGTTTGGAAGGGGGAGAGAGGGGGGAAGAAGGGGAAAAAACCCCATAACCCACATTTACACTTCCCCACCTTTCAAAGTTTCATCCAAAAATGACAGCTAATTAGCCATTAAAATTTACTTCACTATCTAAAAAACAGAAAAGGTGACTATCTATTCTGTGTGTTACTTTACTTTTAAGAATGCATGTTAAAAATTTAGGGGCAATTTCAAAGTAGAAAATTAGTTTAAGTTGTTTTAGATTTGATAATACTTTTCTCACATCAACACTAACTGGCCCCATGCATAACATGCCACTGTCAGCAGAAAAGGAAATATTTTGATTTTTTGCTGAATCCAGGATACAATTTTATAATTAAAAGGCATTAGGTGGCCACTGCTCTACCTTAGAAAGAAGCACAGTTGCCCATCTCTTTATCCTGTTGAGGCCCTAAGAATAAATCCTCACTCCTTTCAGTTTTTTTTAATTCATAGCTGACAGTACGCAGGGTATTCACAAGACATTACTTCCCTCTACTAATCTCTACATGAATGGGTTAATAAAATAACAGTAATACAGTTTTGAAAGTAACACAACTCATTTCTTTCAGTCTTTGGAAAAAGTTCAGGCTTCTGTCACGTGAAGGAAAAATGCTCAGCAGCTTGGGTTTTGGACAGATGAGTTTTCTAGTCATTGTGCAATTCCTGCAATTCTTATTCCTGACTCTGCAGTAACCTGTTTATTTCAACTGCCTGCATACAACACTGGACAACCCTGCTCAATCCACTGCCAGCCCTCTTACCTACTAAAAGCTAAGCCTCCCATTATTCTAACAAAAACAATTAGGTTTTGATGACACTGTTTTTCATGGCACTTAATACCTTCAAAAGCGTGTCTTCTGTTACCCAACTCAACAGGTTCAACCACGATTTTACATAAAAAACATCTGATAAAAGCTGATCTGTACCTTAAAGTGCCTTCTGATGGGTCCTGCATTTTCAAGGTGTCCTCTAATGCGTCTGTGGGGGTAAGTGTCACTTGGTCTTGAAGAATAGTAAGAATTCTAGTAGGAAAACAGTTATAGCTTCAAGTTATTAAATTATTCAAGGAAAAAAAATGTTCAGGTTAAACTAACAAATATTGCAGTCTTGTAGTGTTTGACACAATGACACTTGAAGGGACAGGAATAACAGGAGCATTGGGCCTGCAGTCCAGGCTGGCTGAAGGGACAGCTAAAGATAATACAGACCATGTTCCTGGAATGTCATCCTCTTGGAGAGACCTAAGAAACTGACAGCCCAATTAAGGTTCTCCCTCCCTCCCTCCCAGAACAGATGCCTCCACTCGCATGTATCAAGTCCAGCAGACAGGCTGCTACAGCACTCATGGCTTGCCTCAGGAACAAGGGCAATTAGATTGGTAGCCCGGATCTCCTGGCTGGCACGTGGCCATCACGGGTTAGTGCAGCACAGACACCTCCACAGCAAACAAACAACCTGTAGCACATTGAGGTCCTTAGAAAATGCTACTTTTAACTCCTTATTTCAAGAAAGCATTTGAGAATTGCTTGCCTGCCACAGAAACATAATTTCAAAACCAAGTCACACAGACAAATAGTATTGAAATGGTTGTGTCAACACACTGAACAGCTGCAATCGAACAGCTGTGGTTGGCTAAAACACAGCACTCCTCCAGCCACTGACCTACCTGAACATTTTGGTTCTTTTCCAACTTCCCCTATGACAGCCAGAGGATGCCATTCTTGTCCATCATTGCATATGATTACCAATATTTACAGAAGCATTGGCATAGATTTGCATATATTACATTAAAGTCCTCTATGCAACACAGAACAAATGTGCCAATGAACTCCTAGCAAGCAAATAAATTTGTTTATGGTCCACTCTTGAATAATCATAGAAGCATTCCAACGCTATTGAACTCTGTTTTCATAAAGGAAATTTCATCAGCTTGGAATACATTTTAAAAAGAACCTAAGAAGAGAACTCTCCTGAAACATTTCACATATACTAACATTTAATAATAAATGAAAATGTATACTTGGCTGTTCCCAGAATTTCTGTCCTCTAACAAACTACCAAACCTTTCTGGCAAAGCTGTTAATAATGGTGTGGGGAGAAAGGGGGCTATAAATATAGTGGAATGCTGTTAGAATCCAAGATAACTTTTAACTATGATTTAAACTAGCCTTTTTCCTTTTTTAGACTATGTTACTGCCTACAGGTCAACTATTCAGCTTCTTGCAATGCCTTGACAAGAGAACAAAAAGAAAGGAAGAAAGACTTTATTAAGTGAGATCAAAATGGCTTTTCCAAAGAAAAGACAGGAACTTCCCAGCTTCCTTCTTATTCTAAGAAAATAAAAACACTCTACAAAATCAAATTAACTTTCTACCTACAACACAATTAAATCAGGAAGCTCCCAGCTGAAGTACACTCTTCCTTTAAGATGGGAATCTAGCAAGATGAAAAAAGTTTAGAAAAATTTCCCATTGTAGTTCAAAATAAACCTCTAGGAATTAAAACAAAGCTTGCCTTAATTAACTCTGGATACAGCCCTCCCTATCCCTACCTGCCTTCAGGCTAAAGTACATTCACAGAAATATTAACATTAGAACTACTTGATGCAAAGGCACAGCAAACCACTTTTTAGGAACTTCTCAAACCAGTGGCATTAAAAAAAATTGAAGGACAGAAAAAAGGAAGAGGGGGAATACACATGGATACTTGTTCTGATTTTCTACTTCACTCTAGCTAGCCTCCTTTTGTTAGTAGGGTACAAGGCTAAATGGACAATTCTTACAATCAATCTTAGGCCTGGAAGGTACAATTGTGTATCTAAGCTTCTTTCAAGTTTAAGCTCAACTCCCAATTATTGAATATTAACATGACAAATATTATATTTTGATTACTTAACTAAGGCTTTTGATTTTTCTATTTGTGTACAAACCAGCTTCTGTAAGGCTGACCAGGAAGAGACATTTCTTCTTTAGGATGCCTTACATTTTTAATACCTATACTTTCACAGCTGTTGGGGAAGATGAAAATGGAAAACCTTATAAATATGATTGCCTGGCAAAAGACTTTGAGAATATGGAAACTATAAGCGAGACTGAAATGAAAGCCATCTTTGAGATACCAAACCTTAGTTACTGAACAACTAGAAAACAATAGTATGGCCACCTGAAAGTAATCCCCTTTTTATTGAACAATTCCCTCTGCTTGCAGACAGGTCCAAGGGTCAGAGAAGACCCTACTAGCTTGGTAAAGGGGGTCCAAAGAGGAGTTTTTGGGGTTTAAAGTGTAACACAGTATGGCAATGTAATGATTCTTTATAGGCTGTATGTAAATGCTATAGGATTTGTATCTTGTATTAGATTGGTTAGTGAAAATTAGAATATTCAACACAGAAGAAGATTTAATGTATTGTAATGGGAACCTCACAGTCTTACTCTCTGATGCTCTTACTTTTACTCTCTTACCTCTTACCCCTTGCCCTCTTTTTGGTCTTGCCCTCCTGCTCTCACAGGCCTGCTCCAAGCTGTGTCTGGAAGCTCCAAGCAGGGCCCTTTCACCCACACCCTTTGCAATAAACCACAAGTTCCAACCCCTGGCCTTAGAGATCTCTCCATCAGTCCCGACTGTCCTGACCCACAGCTCCTACACACAGCTACTGTTGTTCCAAAGGAATTACTTCTTACTGCAGTGCAGGACTTCCTAAAAGTTGCATATTTGAAGTTCATTATTAAATATGAAAATTCAATCTTCCTGAATCTTCACCACATTTAACAATAACTCAGTATCTTTTTCAAACCAACCTCCTTTTTATTAGCAATTACAGTATTACTGTGGTGGGTTATGCTGGCTGGGAACCAGGTACCCACCAATCAGCTCCACCATTCCCTTCCTCAGCAGGGTTAGGAGTGAGAAAATAAAATGTAAAAAAACCACATGGGTCAAGAAAAAAAGACAGTTTAATACAGCAAAAGCAAAGACACACAGAAGCAAAGGAAAATGTAAGATTTCTTCTGTACTTCCTGCCAGCAGGCAATGTCCAGCCACTTCCCAGGAAGCCAGGTTTCAGTACACAGTGGTTGCTCCAGAAGACAAACGTCACAACAACCAACTACCTCCCACACTCCCCTTCCTTTCTCTGTGCTTTTATTATTATTGTTTCCTTTCTCTGAGCTGAGCAGATGAGGTCATATGGTCAAAAACGTTCAAAACTTGTGTTCCTTTACACAGAAGGAGGCACTTTTGCATCTGCAAAGCAGACATTTGAGAGTTGACTACATGAAAGCTACTTTTGATGGACCTCAGAAAAGTTTCATGGGCTCCTGGAGCCCTTTCCATAGGTCATTAGTTACAGTGTATAAAGAATGGTAACTTATGTTTGTCTTCTCCTTATTTTGCAGCTGTCAGAAAAAAAGAAGTGATTTAGAATTATACTGCACACATTAAAAAAGCTTTTCTGGTCTCACCAGTTCCCCAGGTTAAACAAGCAGAAACACCTGGAATTGATTACAATTCTTCAGAAGGAGCTTCCCACAAGAGAAATTTATTTCTATTGGACCTAATATTACTGTCTTGCCCACTTCAGTATTGAAGTACACTGCAGAAAGAGAGCCTAAAGAATAATTGTCCAAAACCAGGGTTCATAAATGCAGTATTCGAGAGATGTTATATTCCAGTGTTTAACTTCCATTTTCAGGAACATTTTTCAGATATTTCTTGGTTTTTTTCTGTGATTTGCTACTCATTTTTATTTAAAATAAGTGCTTTCCAGAACTTTTATCATAATGAAGATAAAAGAAACACTGTTTCAATAACAATACCACCTACACAAGATTCAGGCCTTCCCTTCATACCACTGACAACTGGAATGCAGGAGAGTATTCTTTTCCTCAAACTACTTAGCTCAGATTATCTGCCCAATAACAAGGCCTTCCATTTTATCATTTAGGTAATTACACCATTATGTAGAAGAAATATGATATTAGACACAAACTTCTTTTATGAAAAGAAAAGGAGTGGTATCAAGGTGATTTCAGCTCAGATGTACTAATCTCTGCTTCAAAAAATACCCAAGGCAGTCCTCTTGCACTAGAACTAGAAATTATGAGTAGTTTCACTGTTGAGCACAGACAGAAGATAAAAAAGCCTTACTCAAAATTTAAAAGGGCAAGATATCAAAGACTGTTAAATTTACATCAGCACAGACAATGCAGCAAAATATGAATTATACATTAACAGTGCAGGAGCTACTATTTCTACTTTTAGGCTTACCAGCTGAGGTCTCCCAATAAATTTCCTGAAAGGTGGCTTAATGAACCTCATAGGCTTTTGGAAACCATCAACTTGAGATGTTTGTAACTTTGAAAGACTGCAGCTTTGCTGGTTCCTGATGTGTAAGAGAGAGAGTGAGAACAATTAATATCTAAAGCCACAGCATATCAACCCTGTATTTTAAACTAGCTTATTCTAGCATCTGTATCACAAGTGCAAAGAGACAGCTTATAAGTAAATATTCCTAGGAAAATCAACAAGTTCCCAGTCCAAGCGCAAACTGCACAGAATTCCACAGCAATCCGTACTCCCCTGTGCAGTGACAAAGGAGCAGGGACTCTGCTCCCTGGACTCCCGGCTGCGGAGCCAGGCTCGCCCGCCCAGCCCTGCCCGCCGCCGGGCACTGCTGCCCTCCGCTGGTGGAAACGCTTCCTGCAGCCGAGCGCTGCCAACTATCGCTGCCAGCGGAGCTGAACCGGCCCTTCCCTGACATTCCCGATCCCACACGAGCTCTAGATTGACAGCTACATCCTCCAGTTTCATCCTCAGCAAGCAGCTGATTCTGGCTTTGGGCTTTTGCTTGCTTGTTTTTATGGTTTTGGTTGTTTTGTTACCAAGAATATTGCTAATACACATGTATCCACAAACTTCTAAATAAAACATTTACCATGAAAAGTAACCACGAGAAGTCAGAATTTGTATTTTAAAAAACACATAGAAACAGTTTTCATAGCTGCAAAATAAGTTAAGGAAAAAAACCGCAGTGCATGTAATAAGCTCAGAGGCACTGTCAGTATCTCATGTGAGCTATTAAAGCCTCTCAACCTCAGGAAAATTCTGTGTATCATTCATGCCATTACTGCCCTCAATCCACATTTCCCTGACAGTGGAACCCCTAACAACAAATTCCAGGAGAGCCATACTTGGTAGGGAAATTTACACTTCTCACAAAAGATAGAAGCAAGTCCAGGGACTGTTTCTCCCACTCGTTAACCCTTTTTTGTTTCAAGAATCTCAAATATAAGAAATTTCTTCTACAGCTTCACAAGTCTGTTTTCCCAAATGTGTGTATTGCTATTAGTTGCCATTAATGCCAGACTGCATTTGAAATTAACAAAGAGCAGCACATGAAGAACAATCTGCATAAGAAACTATGACTACTGTGTGGATACATTTTATTACATTCTGCAAATTCATTAATCTACATTTCTTCTAACAGTCACTCTCTCCAATCAACCGACCTCACAACATCAAAAGTGAAACAGGGTGACTGAGGTTAGCAAACACCTTTGGGGCAAAAACTTTTAACAAACCTGTTGGAGGAATCCATAGGAGTAAAACACTATTCCAAAAATCTAAGCTTTCCAAGTCTCCAAGAATCAGAAAAACTCCAGTTATTTGCTGATATTCCACATTTTATTACCATACCAGTAGGGCAATAAAACAATATATTCATCCTAGAATGCTTTTACTGCAAAATGTAGGAGAATGTTGTTACATGGCACACTGAGGAGTTTAAAAAATACTTAAATTTTTTCAAACTATCTTTGTCCTCTCTTCTCATTCAGTGCTAGTTTGTGCTTGCTTTTCATTTTTACCCACTGCAGTTTAATCTCTATCAAGGTAACACCTCATTACAGAGCAGCTTGCAATGTAGGTCAGTTGAATTTCAGGCCCAGTCAACTTTTAAGGGTTAACTGCAGAAAAGAATCACCACAAATATAAGTGTAGCTGTGGAAGGGCCCAAAAATGAACACACAAGCGAACTATAGGCTTGGGCCAACAAGATTATTTGCTCATTACCTTGGAGTTACATCATCTACATGAAACACTCTCTCATCTTCATTCTTCAATCTCTCTTTTCTTCTCCTTTCTATATCATACCGTAGATCATTTGGATCTTCTAACACTCTTACAATGTTCTAGTTAAAAGGAAGGGTTGAAGCCAAGTTAGCTGCCAAGAACTGAACACCAACCTGATTCTGTCCTTCAGGGGCAGCACCCTGTACATAACCTGTTAACACAGTTCAGCTGTCTGCACACAGGACAGGTTCACATCAACCCAAGGATCCAAAGTCTAAAGCAATAAAAAGTGGTCCTAAGCAATTATCCTTCCTTGCACCATCTGCCTTTTTACAAGTTTCCAAACAGAAGTGAACAGAGCACTGGAATTCTGCATGGAGTTGCCAAGGCAGAAATATTCATGTAAGGTTCAGTAAATCTTAAGAAGTTCCACTATCCTTAATCAAGGAGAATCTCCACGTACCTGTACTACAGAAAAGGAATAGTAACTAAATCATAGCAACCAGAGCTTCAAAGGGGAAGAAAGAAAATCATATGACCTCAGATGAAAGCATGGGATAAAATAGTGCTCTGAGGAATTATGTGGATTTTGAGTCATTGTAACATTAGGGTAGAAGAAACATTACGATTTTTTGTAATCTCAGAGGAAAACGAAGAACCACACATCAGTCAGGGACTCAGTATTTACATTATTTTAAAACACACAGGGGGTTCAAGCAGCATGAATAATCACACTCCAGCTATTCTGGGGAACACATCTGCATTTTACTGCTCAGTGAACACAGTACACTTGCATCACTGTGGTATCTGTAAATATGCTCAGGTGTGCATTTTTTTCCAAATACTCAGAATTACTGCGGTATGTAAAAATTATGTCCCAGTAGTAAAGGGCAAACATTGCTTACATCTATAATATGTCTATAACAGTAATTTACTACTTGACAAAATTTAAGCAATCAAGGTACCTGGGGAGATTCAGATGGCACAGTTCGTTTGTTCTGAAGTTCTGCTAGAGACATGTCAATCCTCCTAGAACACAAAAATACTGCATCAAAACAAATACCATCTCTATAAAAGCAAAAGCATTCTTGACCAGGCCACAGAACGTTTTAAAGATACAGGCAGGTAAAAATAATGAATAAAAACTTCACACTGTGTAAAGTCTACTGAAGATTAATTACCTTAATGCAAATAAATTAAGACAATTAGTTCAACAATTACCTGTGAATTTCTGGATCCAAATGCATTTTAACTTCATTTGTATTTGCACTTGATTTATCCTGAATTTTTGAGAACCGCTCGTGTAGAGTTATGTCAGGAGATGAAAAATAATTTGCTGTGAAGAGACATTAAATACAAGAACGTTATTTGTAGTATTTGAAATGCACAGTGGGAAAATCTATCTTTTAAAAGATGAACTCTTAAGGATACCACGACAACTCTACTGAAATTTCAAACTATTTCCACTTGCAGTTTGATATTCACAAATGAAAGATTAGGCCAGCCCAACTTAGAAAACCTTATTTGATAAGATTAAACTCAATTATCAGCTCTACCATGGTAGTACTCAAATTACTTGAATCTACAAAGCTCAACACTGAACATAATGCAGCTGTCTAAACATTAATCTGAACATTTAAAGGAACTATACTAGAGTTGTGATTACAGCAAAGCTCCTTTATTCCTGCCATGTTTCCTAAACAAGGAGGTTACTCTCCCATACTAGCATAAAATCGTTTTGATCTTTAATCTCCACATTAATGCCTCAGTTATGGCCTGAGACCTTCCTGCAGTCATCCTCCACCCAACTACTTTAAATCCTCAACCTACATTTTCATTCAACAATACAAAATGAAGCCAAAATACAAATGCAGCCAATGGCAAACACCTGAGACTTACAGGGACATCAGAGCTAAACCATCATCTTTGGGTTTTGTAATCTATGTTTGTAATATAAAATGTATATATATATATATACATGTAATATATACATAAACACATACATATACTCCAAATATTACAGCCACCTTTAACTTGATGAATAATTGTGATTATTTCCTGAGTAAATTCTTTTGATGGATCATTCTCAATGTTCTGTGTTACAGATTCCATGTGTTCAAACACTGGATGAAAATTTTCATTTTTTCTACCAACAGCAACCAGATCATGGGACATCTGTCTTTCTGTAGTGTGACTAGAAGCAGTCCTAGAATAAAAAAAAAAAGTATCGTTTATTTTAAAGCAAATATCTAAATCTGAAAACTTGAAATAGACAAGTAGAACAAAACAAATAAGAAGTTCATGTCAGGAATAAATGGGATTAAAAGCCAAAATCACATTTTGTTCATTTTTTTAATTAAAAAAGTAGTAAGGCCATAAGGAAGAAAAGCTATAATAAAATATGAAGAGATAATTTCACTCTCAGGAATTTTTGTTTCTGTGAAGTATGCAATACAAAGTTTGTGAATTTTAAATTTAATTCAAGTAGGTTATCAAATCTAGATAAAATTAATATCCTGATGGACTTCTTCAGAATAATTCTAAGAGGCAATTATGCCTGTGTCTTGTTTATAAGGAGCTACCAGGCAATTTTCAAGAACAGTTCAAAGATAAGAAAAAGTCTCACATCTTTAGGAACTGAATCATCACTTCAGCCTGGTGAAACAGCAGTGAAACTGCTTCAGTAGAAGTGTGTGAAGTCAAGAACGTGCTTACCATCCTTTTGTAAATTTTTACTCATTCTAAATAAGTTTACACCCCAAATGGTTGCACTGCTGCTCAAAAATTATTTTGACAAGAAAGCCGACACTTCAACAACCCTACTGTTCTTGCTGCAAAGAAGATGCTTGTCATTCCAAAAGACAAATTAAGGACTCTAAGAGCTCATGAGAAAGCTTTTAGGAAGAAGACTTCCAATTGCTCATTCTGCAAAGCTATTATGTGCCTGGCCACACTGTATTAGAAGCATACAAGACTAGAATTCCATACAAAAATTGTATCAGAAATAGCCTCTAGCAGATGCCAGAAATCATCTATTTTCCCCTAACCGGGAATAAATGCATGCAAGGAGGAATCCAAGCAACCTCAGGCTTAGATATTTGAATTATCTACCTGCTCCCCAGGTTTATAAAGAACTATTCTTCTTAGCTGAGTCATTTCAAGTCAGGTGTTTCTTAAATGCCTAAAGTGAGCAGCATGAATATTCCAAGTCATCAGCTTCTGTAAAACTAGTGTTCTTATCTTTGAAAAAATAAAATATGTAACACTTTTGGCTGCAGAAGCAAATCATCCACACATTAAATTAGCTGTAATCAATGCAGTAGTTTCTTTGGTCTGCAAACAACTACCAGGTCCATTGTGCATGACCTTCAAATACAGCAGCAAGAGGCAGCAGCAAGATAGAGGAATCATCCTAAGGGTTTGTAACAAGACCCAACAATTTTCCTTACATTATCATTCAGGAAGTCAAACCCTCATCCTAGCCCAGTTGTGGCTAATGGGCATTGCTCCACCTCCCTTTCCTCAGTCTTTAATACTAGCCCCTTACATGCAGTAATTTGTCTTTGTAACTCTCCATTTAACTACATATTTTTGAAATAGTGTAAAGAGAGGAAAATTTATATACATGTTTTCTTTGGGATAAGAGGCAGAATACCTTTAAAATGAAGGCTGATCATTTTGGAAAGGAAGATAATATCTTCCAAAAGCAATTACTACCAATATAAGATATTCTGGCCTGCAAAAGCAAGAAAGCAAGACAAACCAGAAAACCCTGCAAGAATCTATCAAAATCAAGCTGCTTGCTCTCTTACGACATATTTGTCATCTAAATTTTTACAGTACTGCCACTTTTTCTTCCATTACAGCCAGCACTGGGAATGCTAAATGCAAACACAAGTATTACACACAAGACATTTGTAAGCAGACTCTGCTGCTTCAGCTCTGATGCCTCAACAGGTTGCCACTTTGCTATAACAATAAACGACAACCCAGAGATCTCTCATTTTTGGCAGTTTTACTCAACTTGAGATCTTGAACATCTGAATATGTGCTTGAGATTTATGTATTTAAAGGTTAGCTTATTTTTTGAAGAAAGATGGGAAGACCGTTTTAAAAAATGCCATTATATTTCAGATGAAAGCACAGGACTAGGCTTTTCTGCATCTGGGTTTTGTTTTTAAATAAAAATAACACATTTACTTATAACCAACTTCTAACTACAGGTTTGCATCAGGCATATCTATCTACTCTTTCCACTTCCTGCATCCCCATAAAATGTTGCTTTTTGTTGGTTGGTTCTATTTGTTGGTCAGCTGGTTTTGTTTATTTGAATAGAGGTTTAATAGTTAACTTGCCCAGACAGGAAAGTTACAATTTTAAAAGAAATAAAACTAAAAAGGTACAATTATAGTTTGTCCCCGTTAGCTCCTAAAGAAACCATGCTTCTCTCCAATATTCATAAACTGTAAAGAGACAGGAAGAAAGCAGAGGTGAAAGAAAACCAATACCTGTACTTGGTCACCATTTTCTTCATATCCACTTTGACTGTGAGATGTTCTCTCATACAGTTGGCATCTGACATTTTCACATCTGAAACAGTATGACTTGCATCACGCTGGCTATTGGAGGAATCTACGTTTTTCCTCAATTCCCCATCTTTCCTCACTCTTTCATTCAGTTTGTTTTTAAAAGATCTCAGCTCAACATCTGCTTTGGAAGAGTTAACACAAGCATTGCAGCCCTTCTTTGAACTGTATTTAACAGGTTCTTCAACGTGCCGTTCTTCCGTCCGCCTCACTCTGCCACCACTAAAGTAATCCAAGTCCTTGCTATTCCGGGCACTCTTGGAAGAGCTGTACTTCTGCTCTTCCTGCTTCATGTACTTCTGAGCTCTGTCGTCTGCAAAAGGCTTCTCCCCCTCCAGATGCCTGCGCCGTTTGTGACTGTACTCATAGGCTATCTTTGGGACACACCCCCCCAAGTACTCCCTCTCAGCCGACCGGTGGGACTGCGCACCCGGGTATCTTTGCTCCTCCTTTTCTTGGCAGGGTGGAAAAGAACGCTCTTGCTTCCACTTGGAATTTCGTGCTACATCTCCACCGTCATACCTCTCCATTTCCTTAGCCCTTTTAGACGCGTGCCCATATTCTCTGTAATCGTGATCTTCAGGATACCTGTGTTGACATAAAGCAATTTACACTTGCACTAGAGAAGAAAGCGAGAACTTATATGTGCAGAATGTTGGACAGCAGAATGCGTGGCAAGTTAACCCAAAATCCCTCACGCCAAGGTACAGATGTGCAGGGGCTCTTAAGAGGGAAATATTATCCTTTCATACTCTAGCCAGCAATACGATTTACTTAAAAGACAAATACTTCACTACTACCAGTCGCCCATAATTAAAACTACAAAGTGGCCAACGTGTTTCAAGGTGGATATCTTCAACTATAATGAAAATAGACTTTCACTTGAGGCTTTACACCACAATACCCAGGGTTTAATTATTTTATTCCTATACCTCTTCTGTAAAGAGCTCCTTGCCGTAAATTCATCAGAAACTCTTCTGGGTGACTGACCATACTTCTCTTCATGTAACCTCTGGTGCCTCAAGTCATCTTCGTGCCATTTTCTTTCAAGTTTGCATGAACCCCCTAACGATCTGTGAAAAGGTTTCATTCCTTTTTCATTTCCAGTGACTTTGTAATGATCAAACATGTATCTGTCCTCCATTTTGTGCTGGTAAAACGGACGATCATGCTCTTTATAAGGCATTTCCGAGTATTTTGGTGGTAACTGGCATCTCCTATTGCTTTCAGTCCTTTCAGATGAATGTGTTCTGTAGGGCTTATGACTGTAGCCATCTTCCATGGGAATTCTTTTCAGGTTTGGTGAAGGTGACCTACGTTCATATATTCTCTGGTGGTTATTTCCATGAGGTGCAAACCTGGAATTGCTTTGTCCATACTTTTCATCTTCTGTTCTCCAAGGCATAGACTTTTTGGGGTCCTTACGAAAGCTTTTATATTCACAGTCATAATTAATGTGAGCATGCCTTTGCCTATGATGCTCGGGAGTTCTAAAAGTTGGAGATAAGGACCTAAAGCAAAAATAAAATTTACTTTGAGTAGTTACATAAAATTGAATCAATTTCTTAATGAGAACATGTATTTCCCAAGGAAGCAGAGTTTAGTACATCATTTTAATCAGCTTGTAAAAAAAAATTAACACCAAGATATCAAAGTGGCATTTTTCTGGCTGAGTACCAGGCTTACTTTTACTCTGTTGAAAGTTTTCATAGTAAAAATACCCACTTGAAATTTTAGTAAGTCAATCATTTTTGTCTCTTTGAAGTTTTTTATTTAAAACTAAAAATAATTTCATATACATGAAGTTTCCACTACATTGAGAACAACTGTTATACATATTTTTACACTTCTCAAGCATTCCCTGTCTTTCTTTTTCAGTGCAAAGAGAAAAAAGAGAAGGAAAAAAGTGTAGAAAAAAATTTAAAGGGGAGGAAAATGCCTTTTCAGGTTTTCTTTGCATGCCAAACAAACCTTCAAAACTGAAAGACTGAAACATTACAAAACATATTTAAGTTGTCATACAGGTAAGGCTTTTTCCCGCAGAAAAAAAACAAGTTTGAGAAAGATGCTTTAGCCTTTTGGATAATTGTATGCACATGTTCACACATGTATACACACACAGTTCCACACTTACTGCACCTTTTGCAATTAAAGATTCAATTGCATCACTCAGCTCTGCATTTTCACCTACAGTTACAAAAACAAGGGCAACCTGCTATTAATTTTTAGGCAAAATTTCCTTAAAATAAAGGAAAAACACCACAGACCACTAACAAGAACCAGAAAGTAATCCAAATCATAACAGTTCTGTTTGTATTCAAGTATTCACTGCACACTCTTGACACACTCTTTAATAAAAAACATAAAAAAACTGGTGGAGTGTGAAAAACAGAGGCTTCTCTGAGTCTCTCAGAGAGAGATCAGTATGCAGGAATAGAATTAAAGTTTTTAGAGAAATTAAAGTACATTAAGCCACTCATACATTAAATAGAGGCATAAGCTTGAGTTTTAAGCAAGTAAGCAAGTAAGTTTAAGTAAGTAAGAAAAAGTTTTAAGTGCCTTAAAGAGCAAAAGCCTTAGAATCTGGTGTAAAAAACAAGTTTCAAAACTAAGCTGCAGTGAGAGCTCAAAAACATAGTTCTGGACATAATAAAAATACAGTAAGAATATTGCTTATATTCTTCAGACAGAACAGATAGGCTATATGAGTAAATTATACATAAACTTTTGTATTATAGAACCAGAATTCTAGTAGGTTTAGAAGAAATGCGTCAGATTTGTGTTTTTAGTTCATTGGGTAATTTATGAATAAGAACCTGTGCATTGAGGAGAGACCCTCTCCTCTCTCGCTCTCTCTCTCTCTTCCTCCACCATCATCATCATCACTACTATCAAAGAAGAAGAGGAAGAAGAAGAAAAGAACAGAAGAAGAAAGACCAGGGAGCATCTGCCTCTCGAGACTCTGCACCGGGCCACAGCCTCTGCCTCTGCTCAGGACTCTGTATTAGGCTGCAACTTCTAATAGCGACTCTATGCCGAAAGCTTCTGGCACAGACTTTTAACACTTGGGACTCTTTGCCACTTGAGACTGATGTGTCTTTACAATAAACAACTTTACAGCAACTAACAACTGCTCTGCTCTTTTGAAGATACAACCCCGTAACAATTCCAACAAAAAACAAGTTGAAATAAGCCACTTCCTTTGTGCACGTATTGCAAATGAGCGGCTTGGCAAAACTATTTACTCACTTCTGCCAATGAGTTCAAACTCAGGACCACAGATTTTAGTGGCTGACTTCCAACAGCACCTACACTGCGGCTGCCATCCCATGTTGGTCTGGTTAGGGTTTGCATTTTAATGAGAGCTGGGGCTGCTCTTACTCAAATGACATTCACAGCTATCAGCCTAGCATGGACATAGTTAGGATTTCTCTTTTTAACAACAAAAGAAGCAAATAAAAAAACCCACACATTTTTCTGAGTTATCCAAACTCCCTTGGTCTTGGTTATCACAGCTTAGCCTGTTTCAAAGAGATGCCCAAAACCAGCAGTAATTTCACTTGATATTGTATTCCACCCTCCTGGTTTTAGCACCTCAAATTTACACTGCAAGTCTTAAAAATGAGGCAGGTAACTCACAGCATGCAGTAAGCTGGATGTTATCCTGGTGACAAATGTCAAAGACACGTGTTGCTAGGCTAATGTCCAAGGAGAAGGGCAACGACTCCCACATTTCCACATGTTTTCACTGTGTGTTATGCTGCAAGGCATGTCTAACTGTGCTGAAGATCAGTTTACAAATCAGCCCCAAACCTCAGAAAGTCCGAGGTATTTGAACTAGGAAGCTTTTTAAAAAAAAAACAAAAAAAACAAAAAAAACAAACCCAAAAGCAAACTAAAACAACTGTTTTTTTAACAGTTCTTCCCTATATGCCAAGAAGCAAAACAAAAGTGAGTTACAGACATTCAGTGCACAAGGTGGTGCATGAGTAAAAATAACCTTAACTAGTTTGGAGCTTGGATTTTTTGCTTAAGGTAGTTCTAAATTCCAGAATACAAAAGGTGAACAAGGCTCTTGGCAGACTGCAAAAACTGAACAATTCCAGTTTAAGAGAAATTGTAATAAAATCATGAGTTGGGAAGAAAATTACAGTTGTTCACCTTGTGCAATAAACTACAGATTACAAAACACAAATTTCAATTCTGCATGCAATTTTCTTTCTTTAATGCAAGTTTTAGGTACTAATTATAAACCCTTATATAGAGCTACATTTCAGAACACAAGCTAAAGATATTTACCTTGGTTTCCATCGTGGTGATCTTGATCTAGATCTTGTCATCTTCTCTCACGTGTTTATGAGTTCCTCGAAGCTGTAAAAATTATATCATTTACTAGTCTGATTACAAATTGCAACAGGAAGGGTTTTTTTAACAAGTGTAGTACTAGAAGCTTCAAAGTTAGAGTGAAGTATATTTTAGGATGTTTTACTTCAAAGGTAAACCTTTAATATCAATTTTGAGGCAAGCAACCACTTTTTCTCTAGTTGCTGATCTTAAAACGCAGTATATTTTCTTCATAAAGATTCAAATATTTGATCATTGTTCCATTTTTCTCTCCATTTTGTAATGCTGTCTATTTAGCTTGCTGTTAAATGCTAATAAACTCATAAGGAAGCTGCAGCAATGTAAAACATATTAGTATGTGTTGAGTGCCATAGATGATAGAGAAGAGAAACTGCTTTAAAAATACAGTTTATAAAGGAAAATGTTTTTGCATCAAGCTATATCCTGAAGTTCATATACATCAAAATATTTACATGGTTGCAGACTTCTTGTAAACTTTAATTCCATCACATCTTAACTGCTAGGCCATCACATACTCCATCCAAATCAAATCAGATACAAAAGACACTTTTTTCTTTATTGTACTTCACCTGTTAATAATCTACTAACTATAAACACACTAAATATACAATGGATGCACTATGACAAAGTGCTGCTCCTGGCTTCTGAAAGTAGCTCCTGGTAACCTTTCTCATAAAAGCTATGATAGAATGCAAAAATATCTCTAGGATCTTCGAAAAGAAGTGATGTAAGTATATACAAATTCACCAGTAATGCAACTGGTGAATAGGAATTAAATGATAGTTCATTATTTAGCAAACACAAATGTTTAAAGCAGAAAGAAAATATCGGGTTAAAACTGAAGTTTGGACCACATACCTATGACTACAGCTATTAATTACCACAAAATGTTTTAAAGGCCAGAAATATAGATGCAAAAACAGATCTATCGACAGCTCTAAAGTTAATGAACAACCAACTATTTGAAACTGAAAGAATACACCCAGGTCAATGCCACTCTACATATGCTATGGTATTTTCTCTATTTGTTCAGACACTCAGGGAGACCAAAAACTAGTCTGAGCTAGCAAAGTATGGCCTTTTTGACACTCCCAGTGCTCCAATAATTCCTTTAAATCTTTTGCCTAATGAACTGAAATAGAAAAGGGAGAAAAACACGCAAGCTTTAAGGCAGGACCTGAAGCAGTGCGCACCCACATGCCTGACCCAGCGCCTCACACCCCCCAGTCAAAATGGTTGCTCAAACAAAGTATCACTCCTTGCTATACTTGACTTTTTGGTCTGATTACCTCACGGCTAAAACAGTAGTATCTTAAGAGAAGAACATACAGCATATTTCTGCTGCCTACCCCACAGGCAGGCATTAAGTCAAGCCACCTCCTAAACTAGAAACTGCTCATTAAGTTGCACTGTAAACTAACCAGACATTTATTTGCAAGATGTAGCAATAGTTTGCTTCTGAAGAAAAATCTCCAGAATTTTTTTTTTTTTGCTCCAAAATCAATCTTTTCATGTAACAAAGCATAAAGTTGTAATTGCGGCAAGGGATAGCAAAGCAAAAAGAATCCAACCCCAAAGACAAGATGAAGCATTTGTTCTCTTAACTCTGAAAGATGAATTTATCACTGCCTCTTATGTCCTAAAGACATATCTGAGGACTGGATAGCATGAAATGACTCCAGGCCCTTTGCTTACTTGAAGGTCATACTAGCCAGAGTTAGATACTATGCTCCAATGCCAGTATTCATTATTTTTCAAATAAAAGTAATATTGTGATCAAAATAATTTCCTATATTTCACCCATTAAAACACGCTTTACAAAATAGTATTTCAGAAACAAAACAACTCCTATAGTCCCTGAGTAACACATTTCAAAATGTGGTACATGTCCAACAACCTTAAAATATTCACTACCACCATCTCTTCTGGTAAACTTTTAGAAGTAACAGTCTTTTACATGCTGATCAAATTCTTTCTTCCAACTTGCCCTTCAGTTCTGAACTTCATTGCTAATTTTCAAATGAGTATGTAAACACCAAAAAGACAAAAGTACCATTAAACTCCACCCAACCATCTCTACAGAACTTGATCTGCCAGCCTGATAAAGCTAGAAACTGAGCACACATAACTACGAATTCCTTATTCTTTCCAAGACTGGCTAAACAATCATACCTAAAAGCGTGAGAAAGACTGGCAGCATATCCTAGATCTTGCCTTAGGATAAGGAGGACTGCTGTAATTTCCAATGATGACATTCCTTTTGTTTAGTGGAAAGAAATGCTCATTTAACACACCTCCTAAAAATGACCCACGCAATACGATTTCCTCACAGAGGAACACACCATATGAAGCCAGCAGACATTCCCCCCCAACAAGACTGCCAGTGTAACACCAGAATTGCAAATTAATCTTACAGAATTTGTAAACATTGCTAAATCCAGGTTTAAGTCACCTCAACTAGACTAGCAATATGGTTTCATACCAAAAGCATGTTTTTTGTAGGATGGTATCAAGTAATAAATTTGGCTGTAGCAGAATTACTTTAATCAAGTGAAGGCCCTACAGTTTCCAAGTCAGGCATCCAGTTGCTTCTGAAAAGACAGGTCATGATGGAGCAGAGATGCCAGAACCTGGCTGCTCTGGAGTTTGAATTTCTCCAAGATGTTCTGCTGTACTTTGGGAGACATTCACTATGAAAACATGAAGAACTATTTTTTAACTAAGCAGCATTATTAGGTTCAGAGTGCTGCTTGTGTTTGTTACGTTACAATAAGTGACTCATTGGAAGAGTTATCAGTAACTGTGCTTAGATAGTTTTTAAATATTAATGGGACTCACGCCTTTTATTTTCTTTCCCTTGACTTTTGGAACTTAGACAACTTCCCTCTTGGGAGAAATGGCCTCAAGCCAGCTCTCATTTGATTCCACTCTTGGGATATTAGTGTTTTGACAAGTACAAAATTTTTTTACAAACGTGTAAAGAGCATCTTGAAAAAAGTAACTCAAGAATGACCAGAAATTGTATGGGATGTGCCAACTTGAACACACGTTCTTTCACAAAGGCTACAAGTTTTTAACAACTTGCTCTCCTGAACAGAACAACCTTCTATCTCTTGACTTTCTCCAGCATGAAACAAGAAATTACAAATGACTGCGATCATCTAGCTGCACAGAAGGGAGCTGGAGTTCTTCTAATGCAAAGAGCCCAAAATCAGCAAGCCCCAAACAGCTAAAACCCTGCAGGTAACACAGATTGAATAGAAGCAGTTAATTCTCCTGGAACAGACTATAAATCTGTGGACTGCTTTACATGACTTCTTGGTGCCTTTCCATCATTTCATGGAACCTGGAACAGATCATGGAAGAAACTCTATTCAGGACACACAAACAGCAAATCAATACTAATAGTGTTCATCACCAGGGAGCTGCTCTTCAGTGCCTTTCAGCTGCAGTGAAGGAGATGTCATTGCCCACCCCTTCCAGAGGGATTGCCTGACCACCACCACAAACCCTTCAGATGAGAGAGGGACAAGCAGGTCACACAGGCTGGGTCCCACGGCCAACAGGAAGACTGAGAGACTTGCTGTAAAAACTACCCATATCACTATTCTCTCTCTCACTTTGCCCAAAAAAGATAAGGAGCAGCTCCGAGCTTTTCACTGAGTGCCTTCTAGGTGAGGATCAATTGGAAGCTGCAGGAGACACACCAAAGTCTGTATTGCTGCATGTCTTGTGTCCTGCTTTAGAGCAAATTTGGGGGAGAATCTCCAAAGGTCCCCCCGAGGAAGCAAACTCAAGCGGCGCCTCCCCCAACCAGTTCAGGAAAAAATTTCCTCGGAGAGAAATGTAAAAAACCTGTTTATTCAACTGCCCAGCACAAAAAATTAATAATACCAAAACCCAAAACCTCTGACTGCTCTAAAGCAATGACAAATTCAGAAAGTCTCTCTCCTATGGGTGGTAGCTCGGCTCAGTCTGGTGTCAGTCCCTCCAGTGCTGGAAAATGCCACTGCCCAGGCCAGGCCCTGGTGGGCCGCAGGTACAAGCTCCTGGTGCTCCCCCGGGTCCCCAGTCCAGAGCAGGTTCAAATAATTCCAGGAAAAAAAAAGAAAGAGCAAAACTCTCTGGGGAACTTCTCTGCTTCAGTTAGTCAAAAACTAACTAAAAGCAAAGGAGAGCTCTCTCAGCTGTCCACCACAGTGACACAGTCAGGAGACAAACTGATGAAACTCCTATCTCTGTGTTTTGAAAACAACCACCTCAGACATTCCACCGCTTCTTCTTCCCCCCCTTCACTCTCAAATCCAGCCTAAAGGTACAAAACTTATTTCTGGGCTAAACAGATGAATGGGGATACAATTCAACATCACAAAGTCACCCCAGAAAGACAGGTGTCCGTTAAGGAAGCCAGGAGTCATTCTTTAAGTGGAAAATGTAAACCTTCTCCTTCCAAATTATTATAATTTTGAAGTTAAGGAGCTCTGCGTGATTCTCCTGTCATGCCAGCAATGGAAACAGGTTCTGCCCCTACATGTCCTGATGGCATTAGGGTACACTGTGAACCAGAATCAACTAACGCTCTATATTTCTGTGGCTCTGATGTGCCAGGCCATCAGATCCACACCATCCAAAAGACACAGTTTTCCCATGCCCCTCCCTGTCTAGAGTTAGGGCCCCTCTAGCCCTGGTTATTATTTTCTTCCTGGGCATATATACTAGAGGTTCCTTCAAGGGGGTCCAACAGATCATCCTCCCTTCTGTAATACCCTGCAGCTTGGTCATGGGAGGCTGAGGCTACCTTCAGTTTAGTGGAGTTCCCTCTGTTAGTGTTTCCCTCCCTGAGTTGATGCACCCATGCTGTCAGGACAGAAGTGGGTTTCCCATCTCACTTTCTCATGTGTTCCCCATGGTCACACAGGAAGAACCACAGGTCAGCTCTTGGGGTGTACACTCTCTCCCTAGCTGGGGGATACTGGGCTCTGTGACTCTCACTGGTGCTGCATTGATCTTCCTCATCACCTCTTTTAGCTCCTCTTTGAGTTCCTTAACCACAGCAGAGACATGAGCCTGCTTCAGGACATTGATCACACTCTCAAAATTTTTAAGCTTGCTGGCAACAGAACCCACTGTCTCTCGGTTGTTATCAGCATTGTCACAATGAAGGTGGTGTAATGAGATGGTCCAAATTCAACAACATCTGCCCTGTGCACCTCACCTTGTCAGGATCATTATCATGCTGTCCATCCCTCCCAAAGAGCACCTCCAGTATTGCCACTTCTCTCAGCTGTTGGATCCCTTCCTCAAGGGTCTTCCAGCACATTCTATGATCGTGGTCCTCCATCCTCTCTCTGTGGACAAACCTTTCTCTTACACTCATTAAAAGTCGCTCCCAGAGGTAAAGGAGGCCTGGCTCCCCTCCCCTATGAATACCTGGTCCACACCTGAGTCCTGGGTCAAGGATCCCAAACTCCTTGCCTCAGTTGCATGCCTCTTCCCATAAGGTTCCAGACCCGAAGTAACCAGGTTGTAAAAGCCTCACGGCCCCGTCATACAATGTCTTTTTGCAGATTATAGAGACTTTCACACAACAGGGACTCAGTGATGATCTCAACCTCTGGCTCCCCTGTGGGTTGTGAGGGTCCTCCTTTCTTATCCTTATTAACTAGGTGCTCTGATTTCATCTTAGACTTCTTTCCACAGGGGCGACTGCTGCTGGATGTAACTGCCCTTATGGTTCAGCTGGAACCTGGATGGTTACAACATTTGTGGGTTCCACTGCTGCACCATCAGAGTCTCCCTCTTCAAGGCAGAGGGAGGGTTTTTCACCAGCTGGGGAAGTATATTCCTTCAGCACCTGGCATATCTTCTCCTCCATTACCCCCCATCCACTCTGGGTGGTTTACTTCTGAGGTGGGCTGTGGAGCAGAGTCAGGCTCCAGGACGGCATCCCTATTTTCTGAGGTAGATAACAGAGTGGCTATCCAAGCCAATCTTCCCTTATCTCTGAATGCTAAATAGAACAGGCATGTCAGAAACACCAGCCCCTGTATGATATCATTAGCATTTAGAAAAGATTTGAACCCTTCAAAAACCGGTAGGGTAGATCTAAAAAGCTGGGTGAAGGGTTGGGAGAAAAGTCCCCCGGTGTTATTTCCTCACAGTAGGCACCATTATTCAAGTAACCCCAAAAGCACACAGCGTGTGATAGCCCTGAATCCATGTGCCTGCCTTCCAGAAGAAGTTAAAAATCCATTAATTCCTCACCTTATCAACCTACAAAATGAACTGGATAACAGCCACAGTAGCCTTAGTTATAGGACCCGTGTTTAGAATAAGGGCCTGCAAATGGGAGAAATATAGTCAGAACCACGTGCCACCCAAACCAGGGTAAGCTAGACCACATGATGCTGCCTAACAAGGTTTCTATATCTAGCACACAAAAACTTAGGTAACTCAAGAACTGTTACTCCTTTTTCACCCTTTTTCTCTCAATGCCTTCCTGTCCCATGTTGGGTGCCAAAATCTGTCTTGGCTTAAAAGACAGGTGTCTATGGAAGGCTATGGAAGGCAGGAGCCTCTCTTTAAATGGAAAGTGTAAACCACCTCCCTCCAAATTATTATAATTTTGAAATTAAGGAGCTCTCAGGAAAAGATATGGGAATAGGAATAACAGTTCTGTACTAGGAAAATTAAAATAAAAGTACAGTAACAGAAAATAACAAAACACTGACAGAGTCAGAATACAACCTGACACCCTGTCAGTCAGGGTGTTGGTAGCAGTCCTATTAAATGGTGGCTGCAGTCCTCCTGCAGTGACAGACCTGGTTCTGTTGGAGCAGTGGTACTGTAGAAAAGTGCAGCTTTCCTCCAAAGGTCCATAATGATCTAGAAGGGTCTGGTTTTCCTCTGGGAATCCAGTGGAAAAAGGCTGCCCTGATGTTCTGAATCTCAGATTTTATCTAGGCAGGAAATGCTTGGTTCCTCCCCCTGGCTGGAGCATCTCCCAATGGGATGATGTAATTTTAATCAGCCATGCAGTGGGACTCAATGGGCCATTAACAGAGGCTATCCTCCCTGGAGGAAGGATGGGTCATGGAAAATATAAAGAACACTGCCCCACCTGGTTTCAACGATGATGATAGAATACATACTTTTGATTACATCCTGCACTGCAACCCAAGACACTGCAGTGTCTGTCAAGAAAGAAAAACTAAGAATTGAGACTCTCAATACCAGGACAACTAAGTATTTGACAGAAATATAATCAAATTAAAAGCTCAGCTCAGCTGCAATCCAGACTTCAAGTTCGTTTTTGTTTAGGTCTGCAGTACAGAAAGTCATTTACACAATTGTTAAATGAAATGTATAGAATTGGCAACTTCTCCACTGTGTAGGTTATAAGAGCTGACTCCCAATCTGTCCCATGCAGTGCCCACTCCAGCCACTATCCAAGCTGAACACAAGCCTCGCATGTTCTTGCCCATTCATTTTCAAGGCAAATCCTACCACCTCCAACGCCAAATGCGCTGGAAAAAGTATAAAAGCAGAGAAACATCTCCCAGCAAACCAGTCTCAATGTTTCTGAACCTGCAACAGGATTCCTGTAGTCAATGCTTCCTAGACAGGCTTCAGTACCATCTCCACTGTTAACTTAGCTCTGCCAGCACATGGAGGTGACTCCTATCTCAAGGCACACCACCTCAGGGAAGGACATGTGTGACAGCTTTGAAAGCTATGAGCTAAAACAGCTAAGTCAAGGGTACACACCCGGCTGAGACAAATGAAACTTGGCTGAGGGATTTCAAAACCATTCATTCTTTTGGACAGCACAGCAGCTAACAGATCAATGCAAATGACTGAGAGCCAAATTTCCATACTCTGTTCTCTCACAGGTCTCTGATATTCAACAATGGCTCCTTTTGATTACAGACCCCTTCTCCTGGGCTTTTATCACTCTCGGAGAACCTTCCACGTCTCCAAGTATATGTTTTAAATGTCCACAATATTTTGTGGTAGGTCTGAGGTCACTGCAGTCTCACAGCTTAAATCCTCATCACCAACATCATCGGGGAGATAATCCTTTTTTTTTCCCCCCTCGGCTTTTCATAGCATGCTATATTTAAGAAATTTCCAGATCTGACCCACAGCACCTCCTCAGGCAGCTGCAGCAGAGCAGCTAGGAATGGAGGGCAGCAATGGCAGGAGGCAGCACCACACTCCTCCTGAATGTGTGCACTCCTTGCTCTCTCAAGGAGAGCAGCTTCTATACTCCAGTTTATCTGAGGAGAGACTGGGCCTCCCCAGCAGCAGAAGCACCCCTTCAACCTACCAAAACCCCATCCACTGTGGCTTTAGAAGTTGTCCCCCTACTCAGCTTTATCTTTTTTCTTTGGCACAAGCTGGGGAAGCAGGCTTTACACAGGTTGTATCCCAGTGCCAAGGACTGTTAACAGACAAGCAGGCCTCACGCTAGCGAGGTAACTGCCATGCTGGGGCAGCATGTAGGGATTGCTCTCCTCTGCTTGATACACAAATAGAGATTAAAAAATGATTGTTCCCCCTTACACTCACAGTAGAATGAAAACCTACTACAGAAAGTACAAGCCTAGTTCAAGCATACAGAATTTCTTAGTGGACTACCTAACAAATTTCAAGTAATTGCTTGAAACACATAGAAAAATATTCATTCTCCTGTGCCTGCATATTTGAGCAAAGGAATAAAAATAACTGAGTAGGTCTACAGAGCATATAACTTTTCAGTGAGTTCTCATTTAAAATCGACCCATTTAATTACACTAATTAGCAGGCAATGCCTCACCTTTGCAAAAGAACAGATTAGAATGCCAACTTGGAAAGACTGAGCAGGATAAATCTGTATCACATAATAAATAAGGTACTTCACTCTCAAACTTCTTTTCTTACACAAAGAAAACCCAACCCATAAATATATTAGTGAGTCATTTCTATAATGTGTTGAATTAGAGGCCTTTAAAACCTGTTCAGTACAGAGCTTTATGGTTACAGCACCATACCCAGCCACATCTGCCAGTTTCTAAGGGGACACCAGAAACATGTTAGATCTGCTTGTCTCAGCCCTAGAGATCGAACATAACCTCCTGCCTACTGAGAGCTCTCCAAAACATACAAACCATGATGGAAACCTCTGCTTTTTCACCTTGGTGTCACAAAACGACCAGAAAACCAAAATAAGACCCTTCTTCATTGAGAATCAGTGGTGCTGCAGAGCAGCATTGCCAGGAGGCTGGAAGTCCAGGCTTCCTTCCCCAGTCACACCACAGAAATGCATCTTTGCTGGAAGACTCTGGCATGTTTCCTTCCTTTCCTGCAGACAGCAAGCACCTGCTGCCACCCGAGAGGAAAAGCAAACCTAACTGTGTGCAGCCACATCCCTCACCAGCTTGCCTGCAACATCAATCCAGCCTATGTTACCTCCTGACAGTGAACACCCACAAGCCAAGACTGCACCAAAATCAAGCCCATCTTGTCCCAGCACAGGCACATGGAGAGTTGGTTTGATGACTCTTACAAAAGCAGTGGCAGAAATACCAGTTCTTTTGCTGAAGGCAGATGTGGAGGAGTGTATGGACACTCAAGATAGACAGCGGTTTATCAGGATAGCAGGGTGTGTCACTAAAGGAAGTTCTTTAATTTCAGTTCACCTCATCAATGCCAATATTAAAAATAAACAAAAAAATAATCAGAAAAATCGCCAAAGGGAAAGACAGTCATCTGTGTTGTCTGCCCCTCCGTGTCCAGCCCTGTGTCAGGCTGCCACAACACGACATCCTTCACCAAAGATCCTTCCATGCCTTTTGCATATTTCTTCCCCTCCCTTCCTGGCTTCCTCTTCCCTGTTCTTCCTCCAGCCATCCACACCCAGCAAGACTTTCACAGAAGATTCACTTTTCCTTGAGGTCCTCAAACACACATAGCAGGTAATTAAAGTCTCCCAGCAATTTGAGCAGCCTTTGTGTTAAACCCTTATAACTCAGGAATCTAAACTATAAGTGACTTGGGGCATTTAAGAATGGCAGTAGAAATTAGGTGTTGTTGTTTTAGGTGGAGTTGAGCCAAGTGAGGAGACTGCTATCACCAACTCTTTATGAGACACTACCGCCCACTCAAATGTGTATGGAAAAATTGTGCATAATCAACTAAATCACTTAAAGAAGTCTCAAAAAACCCACAGATTTGTTCAAATCGGCACCAATTCATCTTGGCTTCACTCAATCTGGAAAATACATTAAGCTAAACCAAAGACATACTGAAACTGTTACACAAAATCTGTACAATTCTAAGTTTTTATAGAGACTTTAACTGGTGTGGTTCTGCGTGTGACAACGTATAAATTACTGGAGACAGAGACTGTTGGTATTTATGCATTGCTAACCTCTAAGGTGTCCTTACAGTAACAGTGAGCAGCGACCTCAGCTCTGCGGTGTTGCTGGCCGAGAGGGTTCACACAACACGGGTGTTCTGGAACAGTCACGGCTCGGGGGCACGGCCGACAGCCCCGCGGCGACTTGGGTGTGTGCCCCTGCCCTGTGCTTTGTTCCTGGCCCTCCCAAACCTCCTGATGGCCCCCGCGCAGCGCACCGTGGCACACACGCTCTGTACATACATGCACACACGCGGGGCGAGGCGGCTCTGGGCGCCGCTGCTTGGGCTACCCCGCCGCCAGCAGACCCGTCACGGATGAGTGCAGCACAATTCCCGCCGAGCTCCCACCCCTGCAGCTCCGCTGCTACCGGCCAGCAGCACCCGGGCCAGAGCGGGGAACGAGGGCGGCAACTGCGACTCACCTCCCGCGGGCCCGGCCGGGCTGGGCCGACCGCCGGCCCTCGGTGGGCGCGGCGGAGTCCCGAGCACCCCGGCCCGCTCCTTCCCGGCGCACAGGCGGCGCTGACGGGGACAATGATCGCGGCAGCCCCGGCTCCCCCTGCCCGCAGCACCGGCCCCCGCCCCCTCAGCGGGCCTCACCAGGCCACACCGCGGCCGTGGTGCCGCCGCCGGCCCAGCACTCACCGCCTGCGGCGCCGCTCCCGCCGCTCCTCCGGCCGCCGCTCCGCCCCGAGCAGGTGCCCGGCGAGCCGGCGGGGCGGGTCCCGGCGGCCGCGCCGGCCGCGGCTGCTCCGCACGGGCGCGGCGGAGAGAAAGGGCGGACGGGGGGCGGCCCGGAAGGGGAGGGCCGGGCGGGGCCGGGCGGGGGCGGCTCCGGCACCGCCCCCTGACCGCCGCTCTCTTACCGGGGTGCCTTGGCCGGAGCGTCCCCGTGAGCCGTGCTCTGCTGTTCAAGGTGGGCGTTAGGGAGCTCGGTCCCAGTCGTTAGTTCGCGGCCAGCTGCGGTAGCGTGGGGGGCGACGTGTGCTGGTCCTTTCCGGGTGTTGAATTCTGAGCAGCCCCTCGCCTGGAATGCCCTGTGGGAAGCACAGCCCTTTCCGTGACACGGGCAGCCAGGAGCATTAGCCGTGTCTTGGGCGCGTCAGCATCGCCAGCCGGGCAAGGGAGGGGATTGTCCTGCTCTGCTCTGCACTGGGGTGGCCTCACCTCCAGTGCTGGGGACAGTTTTGGGCGCCACACTATTAGGAAGATATAAAGCCATTAGAGGGTGTCCAGAGGTGGCATACAAAGATGTCAAAGGGTCTAGAGAAGCTATTTAAAAAGTAGCTGAGGTCACTTGGCTTGTTCAGGCTGGAGAAACGTTGTGGCCTGCAACTTCTTCGTGAGTGGAAGAGGAGGGGCAGGCACTGATCTCCTCACTGTGGTGACCAGTGACAGGACCTGAGGGAATAGCCTGAAGCTGTGTCAGGAGAGGTTTAGGCTGGATATCAGGAAAAGGTTTTTCACCCAGAGGGTGGCTGGGCACTGGAACAGGCTCTCCAGGGAAGTGGTCACAGCACCAAGCCTGAGAGAGTTCAAGAAGCGTGTGGACAATCCTCTGAGGCACATGGTGTGGTTGTTGAGGCTGTCCTGTGCAGGGCTAAGAATTAGACTCTTCTTCTGGGTCTCTTCTAGCTCAGAATATTCTGTGGTTCTGGGACATTCCTCACTGCCCTTTGGGCCCAAGGAGCAGCTGGCAGCTCCTGTGCAGGGCCAGGGATGGCTGGAGTTGGGCAGGCCCCAAGGAGCTGTGGGCAAGCACCACAGTCCTGGCCCTTTCACTGGTCTTGGCTGCACTGTAATGGGTCAGGCAGGAGAGGTGGGACTGAAGCCTCCCAAGGCCAGAGAGGTCTGGCCCTGCAGCTGCACCCACTGTGGCGCTGCCCCAGCCCACAGGTGAGGCAGCCATGGCTCCCTTGTTCCAGGCTGCTGCTGCTGCTGCTGCGAGGGCCAAGGCGCCTCACAAGGTGTCAGGTAGCGCTCTCCAAGACTTTTTGCAAGTTCCTGGAGCTCCTGTCAGAACATGCACTACCAGGTGGCAGCACTCTCCTTGCCTGGGATGGGATCAGTCCCAGTGGTGTGAAGGCTCTTTAGGCTGCTGGGATGCATTAATTCCCTCGATTGCCACTCCTGATAGCCAGCAGGCCCAACAGGTTTGGTGTCAGTTTTTCCTTCGGGAGCTGTAAACAACAGAATCACGCACTGAACACACTGTAACCCTTTCAAAACAAAATCTCTTCTTATAGCTGAAAACCATTCAGAAATAGATTTATAGCTCACACAAAGCCAAGGAGACACTGATGCTATCTAGATTGTATTGGCATCCAAGGCTGTTGGTCAAGGATCTTGAATACTGCTTTGGTGCATTGTCAGATCAACTCATTAACATAAATTTGATTCAGCACAGATGCAGACACACAATTCTGTTTTAGCCCAAGCATGGTTTGATGTTGGTTTTGTATTTTTACAGTAGCTAAAGGAAGACTGTGATACCTGATACACTATCATTACAATTGCAAAGGCAGGCGATATCTGATCTGGTGTAAAGCTTACCAAGTTAACCTTGTCAACATTTTTTTTAAAACAATTTAATTTAAGTCAAGAAAAGGACCAGACTCATCACCGTGTTACACAGTCTTGACATTTTTGATCCAGCTGAGAGCCATAGTGTTGCATTTATTCTGTCATCAAGCCATGGCCTAAACAGGGTGAAGTTATATTCACTGAATAGTGTGGAGAGGAAGGGTTACTTACTTTGGCCCCCTCAAAGGGATGGTCTCAATTTCCTTATGTTCTGAAGGTCAGTGTGAGCTGCCAACTTCGGCTGTCCTTTGGACTTTTAGCTGCTGACGTCTTCCTGTCCTTCTTTATAGGACTGATCTTTCAGCAGTGTATTATCTTCAGTTTTCTGTCTTCTCAAGCCTAGAGGCTGTAGGTGGGACTGAGGGATCCCTTATCGCAGCTATCAATCCATTTGCTGTCTTTGTCTGCAAGACCTTGCTCTGTTCTCTGTGGACTCAAACACAAGGAACCCCACGTGACTGCTGAATAAAATAATTTCCTACATTCACCAAAACACTTTGAAATTCTCATATACAATTATAAGATTATTTTTAAAATTTAGTTGTAGCATTTTGCAATTACTTAATGCAGATTAAGTAAGATTAACACAATTAATTAATGCAGAAAATTTACTGATCCATAGGACACAGAATTACAGTGGCAAACTGCACCAAACAATACTTGCTTCCTTTTGGCTGTGCTGGAATTTTTGTTAATAGAAGTTTAGGATGAATGGCTCAGTGAGCTTTAGATGGAGAAAGTGAGACTTGAAGCAGAGAGATGCCACTGATCTGCACTTTGCCAAAAAACCTGGTCCAGCCTGGGTGGCTCAGCCAGATAAGGTGCAGACCCAGTTTGACATATATGGCAATATGTGGGATAATCACTGTATAGACAGCCACTCTTTTGATGCCTTGGGTTTTAGGTTTTATACTTTTTAGAATCTCTGCTGCTTAGTGTCTAACTCTGAAACGTCATATTAGTTGTTAGTAAGTTCTCTTCACAGGATAGTTAGACAAAAAACCCTTTCTAGCTGGAGAATCAAGGACAACTGGTACCCAAAAAGCAAAAATGACAACGAGGGAAAGGGGGCAAGTCAGGGGGCTGATACTTTATAGCCTGGAGCTGTGGTTGAATAATTGACCCCAACATGTAGAATGAACCAAAATTTATAGAAGTGAAGACTCGTGACCAGGATCTATCTTGGATTTGATTTGGGTGTAGCCCCAGCCGGGCTCTTGCATTGCTCAAAGTGTATCCTTTCAATAAATACCTATTTTATCCCTTTTGCTCTGTCTAGTCTCTGTTCCAGGCCAGCCTTTCCAGGCATCACTTTCATTATCAAGATATAGAAAGTCGATCTAACAATAAACAAATATTTGGTTTCATTCCCTGCTTCAGCTGATGTAATGGTTTGCCTGACTTCTGCATGTAGGGGGCTACCTCTGCACTGAAACTTAAAACTAAGCAGACTTGAAACAAAAACTGAGCTCTCAGTACAGACAGACAGCCTCTGTGTGCATAGGGTGAACTTCTACATGACATAAAATAAATTATCAAATTTTGTTATCAAGCTATTTACTTGACATTGCCTCAGATGGTCTTGAGCCAACATATATTTTTGGATAGCAGGATGGATACTATCCTGATGAATACATGAGGATCTCGGTGGTTAGGACGATGTAGTCTAAGTGAAAAACAACTTACACGTACTTTACAAGTTAAATTAATATTTAAATCAGTGTCTATTAGTAGCTCCACAGCATCATTATTCTCCACCTCTAAATTGGGAAGGCTATTCTATTGCACAAGACTTGGCAATTACTGCTTATTAAGACTAATTATTTTAATCTATTTCCATGTTTTATTTCTAATTAAGTATCATTAGAATAGAGAATCACTTTCATATTCCTTTAATGCTTAATTTAGTAAACATTTGCTTTGGAAAGAGCACAACTGTGGTTTGCATGCTAAATACTTGGAAATGATGAACGGAAGTTACCTAAAATTCAAAAGCAGGAACTAGCCCTTCACAGCAGACATATCTTATGGATCTGTTCTTTCAAGGAGGCATTTTATTTTCCACGTAAAATGTTACTCTTGGCACTGACCTTTGCTGAACCATATTATGCTAATTTAAAAAAAAAAAATAAAACATCTTGATCGCTGGCAAGGTCAGGCACAGAAGCAGGCAGAGAACAAGGAATGTGCTCCTCAGGCTGTGCTGGGGAGCATCCCCTGGACTTTCCTGCAATGCCAGGACTGACCACCACAGCAGCTGCTGCTGAACACCTGTTGTCCACTGAGGTGCACCAGATAAATGACATTAAAATCTTGTTGTAGGAGTGGTTTGGCTTGGTTGTCATACACAATGTGTTTGCGAGCCTGTAGGTGGTGATAGTTAAAAGTGAAGAAACATCATGGAACAGTGATAGAGGGTCTGGTGGAGTCAACACCCACAAGATGATGTTGATCCACTGTCAAGAACTGCTGTCCAAGGTTAAATCATAGTTTTACCAGGCAACCTCTCATAACACCTAAAGGGAAATGTTTTCTTTTGTACTTCACTATCTTGTTATGCCTCCTGATTACATTTGCATGGTTTCATTAACTTGGATCTCTGCTTCTGAAGGAGTTTCACATTAATGCTTTCTTCTTCCTCCTCTCACCCATCCCTACCCCTTAGAGCAATCAGGCACTTTTTTATCAAAATGCTTTCACCAAACCACGAAGTGCATCTCCTGTTATGAAATGAATGAGCTGCCTAAATTCTTTGCAGGCATGTTACTCGTTTGCTTCTTCTAATGGTAGTAATAAAAAATATTTCTATCATTCAGTGGAACAAAATTAGCTAAACCTCTAAGTCCCCAGAAAGGGAGCATCAGATCTCTCTCTTAATTTATAAAAAATTAGACACTGGGGTTTAAGTCAATTTCTGAGGTTATTTGTCAAAGGAACTTCAAATCTGTAATACCTTATGCAGACAAGACAAGAATTTGTTCCAGAATGAAGCAATAACCCCCAAATTCAGTCATAAGGACTTTGTTTAACAGTTTTCTTTGGAATGGTGATACTTTTTTCAGTCTAGGCTCAAAGTAACAGTTATCGACTCCCTCCTTCATTAAGGAAATATATCCTACGTTCTTTAGCCTTGAAATTTAAGGAAAGCTGGAAAGTAATTATTTAATTAAAACCTGAAGGAATGTGAGAGGATGACTAACTGCATGACTTGGCTCCGATAGCATCACCAAATTACTCTTCAAAGAGAGCCTCCAGCAAGCCTGGGCTCTCATGACGTAACAAAGCCAGTGTTTTATTTATAAGGTTATCGTGACTTTCCTGTAACAACACATGAAAATGTGCCATTGCTGCTGGGCATACAGTCTGTGTGAACTTGGTAGAGTTTTGGCAAAATACCAGTGAAAACAATCTCAGTGTATGAACTAATACCAAATGTGTGACATAAATGCAGTAAGAGGATTTTATAAACAAAGGCTTTGAGCTTATCATCCAAGAGGCCACAGCAGGTGAATTTGAGGAGGAAGGCAGAGGCACAAAAAGGCTGCAATGGTTTGCTTGTGCAAGAGCCAGGTCTTGGAAAGATGACAGGAGAAATTACAAAAAAACAGCAGGATGAAAGTCTGACTGAGGAGAAAGAAAATTTCAAAATGTCCAGCTTGAGACAACATTGTAGGCATGACTGATACTGATTTGACTTAGGAATTTTAATGGTAATTATGTGATAGTAAATATGTGCAGTGTCTTAGCATTCTTCAGTGACTGTGACCTCCACCCTTTCATCAGCTCATTTATTTGCTAAATCCACCAGCAGTTTCATTTGCTACAGGACACCTGCCCTAAAGCCCAACACTGGCCCAAGAAAATTGGCATAAATTAACCTTGTAAAACTGTAGGTTAGAAATACAAATGTTGCTTGCCAAAAGGGAAGAACTTCTGACCCAGTCTTCAGCTGGGGAAGTTTTAGCCATGTCCGATCAGGACTGTACCTGCTGCCCATGCCAGCAGGGTTTCAGTGCTGTCCCTGACACACTACTGCATACAATTAGTCTTTGAAAGACTCCTTGGATTTCTGTTTCTCTGCCGGCTGTGGTGTGGGCACTCTTTGTCTAGGAACTGAAAACAAGCCCATTTCAGCAGGCAATGGACAGAATTTGTATTATTTTTAATTTCTGTATTTAAATTGATAAGAGGTTTAAGAAATAAAAAAAAGTGAGAATTATTCTTGATTGCGATTTCGCACCAGGAAAATTAAGTTACTCCGTAGAATTTAGTGGTATAAACCCCACAGCTTTGCATATTTAAGGTGCTAAAAATGATATCTCAGACAATGCTGCATCTGTGTTTTAAAAGAGAGGTTACTCTGAAAAGGGACATGTGTGCATGTTAATATGGTGTTACAGGTATTGCCCTGATCCTGCATGCTGTGCTGCTTACTGGATTTGGTGAGAGGGGCTATTATTTCTAGAAAAAAACCATAAGAAACTGACAGTAATTTCCCTTATTCTGAATATCTCTTGCACATATTAATTTTTTTCTTCAGTTATGCAATTTTATGTCCTTGAGTCCTTTATTGTACAATGTCAATCACTTACAATTGCAGTGGACTTCAAGTTATTCCTTGTAGGCACAGCAAGATCTAAAGTGATATGCAAAGCTGCTGAAAATATAAAAACTAAAACCCAAGGCATTAAGCTATTTATGTAACTATTTTAAAAACTTATTCTTAGAGAAAGGACTTTCTAGAGCATGCAGTTCATTGCTTACTGCTCTTCCTCTTAGTTGGATCTCTCCTGCATCATAGTTGGTTTTTCTCTGGAAATCATTAAGGCTTGATTATAGAAAGGATGCACATCTATTTTCATAAAGCTCCCAAGTGAACATGACATACTATCTTCCAGAGCCTCTATTTTGATCCTGAAAATTGCAGGCCTCAGGTAATCATCAAACCTGCTAGTTTAAAAACATTACTAAGCTCAGTCTTGAATAATCAAAATGCTATAAAATATATACAAGCTGCAGAGTAAACAAGGCTACTGGGAAGAAAACAATCTAAAATTCCGGCGATCAAGAAACCATTTTCTTATACTTTAGGTAATCGTTTTAAAAGCTTAAATATAATTTCTCTTAGAGTTTCTGCCTGCAGTTTTAAGGACTTTTCCACGTCAAAGGCTTCAACAGACATGTTAAATTGGAGTGAACAGCATCACCTACTCTTCAGCTGTAGGACATCACATGGATAACATAGATGATTGATGTGATAAAAAAGTAGGGGAGAAATGAACATTGTGGCTCACAGTGTTCTGGACCGCTATTATTGCACAAACAGCAATAACAAAAATGCATCTGAACATTTTAAATTTTCTGTTATTTTTAAGTGTATATAATCTGGAGAGATTGCATTTTAAACCTGCTTTACTGAAGATCAAAAAGAAAATCCAGAGAAAATTGCATTCAGTAACAATATACAATGTATTTTCCAGATTATAGCATAGTGGCTAAGCAGTAATAATACACTTTTCCGAATTTAATATTGATACTGAAAATCAGCATCCCCAGTGTCAGATAACTGCCCTTTAGGCCTCTTTGTGCACCCATAAACAGTGTCAGCATAGGTGGAACCACCACTCTTCATGCTGGTTTTGGAGGCAACCAACAGCCTGAACAACATTATCCTGAAATGAAAACAAATGAAGAGACTTTTTTCAATTTGCACCTTGTTCTTGAATAGGGAGGGAGAAAAGAAGTAAGGCAGAAGTCCCACAGGTCTCCCACAGGTCACTAAATCAGGAAAAGGGACAACATATTACCACCGATTCATTTGTGCTGCTTACAGGACAGTCTCCCTCTTGTGCAGGGCACAGGGCAGGCTGAGAGAAAGCAAGATATAAACCTCAATGTCTCGATTTCAGCTCTTGAATATTGAACTACCTACATTTTAATACAGTTTAAACCTTAATGGGAAGGATTCTAGGGTTTCCAGGCCGCTGTGCAGCACTGAAGCCCAGTTATCCTCAGATCTCAGGCTTCTCCAAGAAGTGTGATCAATGCTGAACCTTGGGCACTGCGCTCCCTTGGGCAGCAGAAGAGCTGCAGTGCCACACTGACAATGCCTGGAACAGGAGCAGGGTGGTGGCAGAGGCACCTCAGTTGTAGATGCTGTCAAGCTGGGACTGAGGAGGGGTGGGAAGCAGGGAAAGGTACTGCTCTCTTTATGCCAGAGGGAAGATCCTCACCCTTCCAGCCAGAGTAGCAATCTGTGCTATTTATGCAGCTTTCTGCACACATCTCATTTGTACAATTAAAGGAGAGAGGATGATTCCCCCTGCTTCTAGCTGTTCATCACCAGATGAAAATACAACGTGGGGATCCAGATCCACCCCTCATCGATGCAATTTTATTTTGAAATTAACTCCTTGGGGAGACAAGAGGTCTGCTCAGAACCTTCACAGTGATCTAAGGCAAGCTCTCGATGCCATTTCCCAGGGTAACACCATGGAAAGTGCTGAACCTAATTAGAAAGCTACTGTGATGCCCAATTACCTCACAGGTGTTATTTATCTTTTAGAAACTTACTAATAGTTATATAAAATAACAGCAGAAAAGCTCTGTCAAGGACTTGTGTGAATCACTAGTGATCATTCGCTGCAGTTGCAAGACCACTGACAAATTGAAATTAAAGCTTATTGCACAGTCTTGATTCACAGCAGCAAACACTGGGATGGTGCTCCTATGAAGAAGTTACATCATCAAAAGCAAAAAGAATTAATTTAACTCCTCAGCTGGGACTACCTACTCCAGATACTCAGCCAAACTTGAAAAGTTACATTTGAAAGCTAAAGGTAAATCTGCAATTTCTTCACAAATTCTCATCTTGTTTCCTTCAATCTTAGTAAATAATCGAGTGGACAAATAACATGAACGTTTCAGGAGTCAATACAAATGAAATGAACTGTCACCATAGAAAGTATTAATATACTTCATCACAAAACCAGATTCTCATTTGCAATTTTGACTGAAGTGATGACTTAAAAAAATATATAAAGTTTCCCCATAGCATTTCACTAGACAACTAACAGCAGCTCCAGGCTGGTCACTTTCCAAGCAGCAGTGTGTACACACAGCTTGAAGAGAAGTTCAGCATTTATGTCACAGGTGCTCTTACAGAACAGCTCTTGCACACTAAACAGAACAATGTCCACTTACTACAACGCTCAAATTCTCTTTTGCCTATTTTCTTTGCCAGAGAGCAGAGGCTGGGGCTGCAAACTGGCCCCTATACTGTCACCAGCCCTTTGGATGCCACAATTTGGAGCCCTCACCTTAAGGCTCTTTGGCCACCAGCCTGCACTTCCTCAGTGTACTGGCAGGACCTCAGAAAGCAAATGAATATATGGCAGTTGGAACAATGTGAAATATTCTGAGGTTTTGACAACAACTCCTTCATTCAGTATTATACCCTTCATCAGAAAATACCTCAGAACAAATTAACATATATATTTTTAAATGTCATATCGTTGTGGGAATAAAAGGTGCTAAGAAACAAGTCAGATTCATAAATGAAAATGTATTTCACCTTTATACATGCTATACAGGTCATGCAAATACAGAAATCTACAGGTTATACAATGACACCATAATAAAATATAATATGACATTTGTCAAACACAATGTATTACAGCAAAACAAACTGTTTGTTTGTTTATTATTTAGGAAATAGATGAAGGACTAATTTGGAAGACACAGTACCATGCTACAGCTTACTGCACAGTCAAAAGAAAGTATTTCTTTGAAGTACACTAACATAAATAGAGCTGGATTGTTGTAGGTATGATTTTTTTAGGCATTGTACATCATGTCACTGGTTACTTTCCCACTGCTGACTTTTAAGAGCACAAGAATGGTGCTACAACTCTGGTCAATCTATGCTGTGAACTCTTACATGTGGAAAAAAAAAAAAAAAAGAGAGAGAGAAACAAACCCCTCCCCACCAAGTTTTCATGTCTTTTGTGTTAGTGTCCAAAGAGAGTTGTATTTATAATTTATTATTATAAGGGACGGGACAAAATGTCCTCAAAGCAGCACTTGATCTAGCATAAAGGTTCACCAACAGAAATAAAGTTAACACTGTATGGCACATGATGCCCTGACCTTGTACACCGTGATGTGGACTGTTCCACACAGATGTTTACAGAACGTTAAGGGCCCCCAGTGTTCCTGGCATGCATTTTGGCCTTTGTGTTTCTGACACTCACATATTGTTTTGCTGCTGACCAAATCCCATTTTATTGAGCCTACAGGAAGACAAAATACTTCTCTGTGTGATAGAAAGCCTGCTGGTATCAATCAAGTGTCTGCATATTCAAAGGTTAATGTGTCACCCTCCTGATCACTCACTTGGCTCTACTACAGCTATACTACATTTATATTAAGGGGTTGCACTTGGCATTTTGCCTACTTTGCTTACAAGTGTTACACAAATATGATTTTAAACACAGTCGATAGTTGCTCCCAGACTAATTAATATTAACCAGTAAGTGCCACTAGTGACTAAAAGTGTCAACATCATCATAAAGGGATAGTTCCCACACTCCACAGTCAATAAAAGGCTCTTTTGATTCCAGCAGCTATATGTTTTTCAAGCCTCTTCAGCTACAGTTTTGAATTACACACCTCATAAAAGTTGCCAATAACTCCTTATTGAAGACAAAAAAAGATAGGCACAAAACTAAAGTACAGTATATTATTTTGTTTCAATGCACTGTGGGCAAACTCCATCATTATTTACAAGAAAAAGATGTCTAAATGGATGTATGATCAATCCTAGGAAAGAATTATTTAAAAATAAAATGCACAGGTAAAAATCACAGTGAAGTGTTGAGATGAATTTTAAATTAAAGAAGAAATAAGTGCTTTATTAGCAGCTAAAGCTCAAATTCTAATGCACGCTCTGTCTTCCCTGAAACATCAAGGCTCTAGATCATTGGTTTCTACCAAAAGCAGCCAGTTATTCAACATATTCCCTGGGAAGACAAGTTATATTCAGCTCTGATTATTTGAAATCCAGTGTTCAAGGACTGCAGAAGCTTTTTCAAGTGACAAGCTCATATTTTACTGCCAGTAGCATCACAGGGATATATATCCTCCAGAAACTGTTATCTCTGTCAATTAAAAAGAGAGAGAAGAATATCAAGTCAGCTACACAAGTTAGATGACCTCAGTTTTGTAATTTAGAGAATATGCTCTTCCAAAAAACCTGACTATGGCTTTATACTTTGAAACTCTCACTGAAGCCTACTATAGGTTTTTACTATGCTGGCTTTTTAGAGTATGTGATTCTACACTGCAAGTTTTAGAGCAGCAGAAAAGAGTAAACAGCAGCAATAACTATCATGGCCTAGACTGGCCCCACTTTTAACTATTTTCTTCATGCAAATAGGCTCCAAAGATATACAGGAAAGGTATTGTATTAATGAAGAAATTCTGGATGCCTAAAGGAAATGTTTCTATTTCCCAGATACTTGTGGTTGCTATGATACAGTCAGTTTGCATATGATGCCAATTCACAGGCAGCTGCAAATCTCAAAGATTATATTGAATTTAAATACCTAGGAGAACAGCTTTCTTTCTCTCTCCACGCTGCTGTGTACAACTGCTGCAATATTCTGGGAAGCTAGCAAGCAATCACAGCAATTTATCATACCTAAGATGTTTATCACAATACTGTACCTGTATCTGTTCTGCTGAAAAGCGAGGCTGTCAACAGATAGAATTAAGTGTATTTTCCTGTCCCGGGCTGTTAAATCCCTCAATCAAGTTTTTGTTACAGTCATCTAGGCTAAGGGTATCACTGGACATCTTGGAGTAGGTAGCTTGGCCTGTGAAATCCAAGAGGTCTTCAAGAGCCTTGGCATTACTCGTCCCATTTTGGTCCAAAGAAACCCCTGGCATGAGTTCATTCATGGGTGAATATTCAGGGATAGAGATAAGTTCTTCTTTTGAAGCCGGGCTATACAAAAGATAAAAAGACACAGAAAAAGAGGTGTTTAACTTCATTAAGCAACAATCAAATTAAACCTCTGACTGTTCAGAAACTACCACTCATCTTAAGGCAGCTGCAGCAAGTTTTTACCTAGACAATGTTCTAATCCAAAGGAAAAAGATATCGCCATGTTCAGGATGGAAGGTCATACCTAACCTATATCCCTTAATGATTAAGGTTTGTGGTAGCTGTGTGACATGAGCGATCATCTCCTAAACCTGTTTACTGAACTGAGTTTACCAAACATTATTTCAGTCCCTGCACCACTCCTTTACCTAAATGTTTATTGCATCTTTCATATTACTGTCCTGATCCTGCAAACACTTACTCAAAGCACATACATTTCAAAACTAAAATAAAAAGTTATTTCTTAAGACCTTATTGTAGCAATGTATTTGAACAGCCCAGGCCATAGTTTATACCAGGTGCACCAGCCAAGCTATTTTTAGCTGTTTTTATCAAACACTCTGGAATTCGTCAAGGCTACTGAAACATAAATTGTGCTAAATTGGGAAAGAAGAAGCTGAAAAACAGAATACCAAGATTGCAAGAACCAAGATAAAGGTGGGCAGTGGAGCACTGGACTGTAACCAATCATATCTCCTGCAAAGTGCATGGACAAGAGAGCAGCACCAATCAAGTAATGTGTGATCGTGTGGACAGTAGTTTTAGAATGTGTAAGTAGGGCATAAGGTCAGACATAGAAATCCCATAATTAAACTTAAGAAATGCTACAATCAGCTGCTTTACTGAGACTAGCAAGGCTAGTGCATTGTAGTTTGGAGAACAGAAGGCAGAAGAAGCCTTTCACAGACATTTCTAAAACCATGATGGATGAGTTGAGGGCAAACCTAACGTGCATGAAATCTTACAACACAAAATTTAAGGGGTGTCCAATGCCACCAATAAGAAAGTGGGTTTAACAGGGATCAAAGAACATAATCTACCCAGTGAGACTGTACTGTACAGACTGCTTTCAGGCAAGGTCCTAGACACAAATGTCAGCTGGTAAAAAAAAAAAAAGTTGGATAAATTCATGGACAACATGTCAATCAGTGGCCAAGGCAAACTTGCACCCTTAATATCCCTAAGGTTACACTTCAGTGGTCTTGGATTGCAGGCTCTGGTGCTCTCCCTCACTAGTTTTTCTTATTGATCCTCTCCGAGAGCAAATAATGGGCTACAAAGTCTTTTGGTCAGTCTCAGCAAGGCATTTTCTATATATTTATGCATATTTGCTGGAAATACTGAGACATTATGAGAGGCTTACTGATTAAGGGAGAACAGTATAAAAATTCAGATGTAGCTTCGACTTAGCAGCCTTAAATGAATTGCCTATTATATTTATATATTACATATATAAATATGTAAATTAAAAAACTTAAAATTAAAAATCCTTCTTTTCTGCACATACTTCTATCAAAATGTGAGAGTATTTAGAACCGCAAAGTTTTTTACTGATTTCCATACATTTCTATTTGTTAAGTAATTAAAATTCTAAATCCATTATTTTCTTTATTTTGTTTGTATGGAAGCAGAAATGCTCACACACCACAGCTATGCAGCCCGATGAAAAAATGGTGACATCAGAACAATATGTGCAGTAGCTGATTTCACAAAACTATCTGAAAGGTTTGGGCAAACTTGGATGGAATCTGTAAGTAAGGACTGTGGAAGGATTTCAGAGTTCCCTCCCCCAAATATGCGAGAGTGAGATAAGGTTCCGTGGCTCTTGTGTCAAACAGGCAGGAGCCTCCTGGCAGGATCAGAACACACGCCCAGTGCACACCCAGCTGCCACCCTGGGGGGACGTGAGAAGGAAAGTAGTAGAGTATTAACAAACAAAAGCCAAAATCCCGTGTCTCATATGAATTCCACAACCCTGTTGGTACATCCAGTCTGTACCTCACATCCATGGACTGAACCTCATCTGTTGAATCTTCCATGCTGTTAGATTTCCCATCAACAGCTTCCAGCTGAATAAGTCCCGAAACTGACTTCAGTCCATTGGCAACTACATCTTGGGAAGGGATTACAGAAGCAGCACTTTCTAAGCTTTTATTTTTCAGGCAGGTTGCCAATCCATTGATCTCTACAAAAGAATGTTAGAAATGATGACAGTAGAAACTTTGTTATTTAAACAGTTTTAAGTTATAGATTGGGTAGAAAGGAAGACTGACAATGCAGTAGACTCTGTTTAATCCATTACTCATCATACTACACTGTCATCCCTCTATTCCACTCCAAAACTGCCCTATGATACATCTTTTAAATTGGAGGAAACAGGAAGAGAATGTTTTATCTTTTATGTCATGTACTAAAAACCTTAGCCTGGAGAAGTAAACAAAATATAGATAAATGTCAGATATGTGCATTTTATTTAATAGTCCTTTAAATACATATTTTTTTATGATGTCAAATTAAATGTAAGATTTAGAGTCATACTATAAAAAGCTTGGCTGTATGCAAGAATTTTCCACCTACAAAATTTAAAGGTAGGTTGCAGCAATCAAACATATTGGCAGATTAGAACTTTTCATTTACAAAAATGCTACATCAGGTACTAAAATGGAGGAGAAACTTTATTCTGCTTTTGCTTAGGTGGCAAAGCAAAGCTGACTCCAGTTTCTAACATTTGTCACTGATGCAAATGCAGCTGTTCTTTTTGAGATGAAAGCAAGAAACTTATGATAATACACAGTGCTCTGCCTCAGATCAAAAAAATCTGAAGAGATTCAACTGTGAAAATAGGTCAGAAAAATATGGCACTTTTTACCTGGCTGGTTGAGAACAAGGGTCTTTGGTTGCTTTTCCACATTCAGAGTTGATGGGATCTCCAGTTTTGGCTCTTCCTTCTGAAATCAAGTAATGACTCAGCTGTATTAGAGGGAAGACTGTAACCTTCATGGAACTGATTGGACTCAAAACTTGTGAGACTTCCCAGGGCCATAGGGTGACAAAAGACCAACAGCAAGACAAGACGTTTTTTCCTTTTTAGTTAGGCATAGCACTTTTTGAAATTAAAAAAGAAAATATTCTCTGAAAGTAACTGAACAAACAATTTCCTTAGGAGATTAGAAATTAAAACCTGTCACTTCTTAGCTGGACAAAATTGCCTTCTTTTCAAACTCACATTCCTGACAGGCATAACAAAGAGAGCTCAGTAACTAATTCACTGGCTGGTACAAAGCAGGAAGATACATCAATAGCAGCAAACATTGCAACTCCAGCATGCAGAAATGGGCTGCTGCCCTTTGCTAGGTAGTGAGGGGGACAATGATCCTACCTGCAAAGGCTGCATAAAAGCTGTGTCTCTGTAGCAGTGACTGTGACACAGCAATAGTCACTCTCAGTTTGAAATGCATCTAAAATTTGGGTCTAGAGTGTACCTAAGTACACTTACTAACATGGTACTACCCTAGAATTTAATTTCCACATATGATAATAAAACAAAACAAAAATTCTGTAACCACATACTGTTTCATACCTTTATTTCTGGGGTTTCACTCTTCCTTGTTCTCTTCATTATTTCATCTATTCTCTATAAATCAAAATAAATTTGAAGATGAGATGGCAGACAGAATATGTAACACAAGAGACAGGGGAAAAAAGGACAAAGAACCTTTTCTTTACTGTCATTACATCCTCCCTGCCTATCTCAGAAAAGGGAGAACAAATAAGAAAACTAAAGATAGAAAACATCTTGAAGTTGGCTTTAACCTATCAGATCTTAGAGAATATGATTTTCTCAGTAGATGTACTTTAGAAACAAGTATTTTAGTACAAAGTGTTTGGAGCTATAAGTTATGCTCAGTTCTGGAACAAGGCATTTGTTTAAAACAAACAGTGGTTATTTTAATCTAGTTTCTTTTCCAACTATTTCCAAACAGTTCCTTTAAAAATAGTTAGCATTTTTAAAATAGAAGAGCAAAATGAAATATCTGAAGTTTTTCTTGCTGGAAACGTGTAAGGCATTATCCTAAAACACTTGTTTTCCTTCTTTCTTCATTAAAAAGGCAATTATTTGAGATGTAAACACTTTGGTTTGATATTCTAATCTGCAACTGCAACATGCTTCCAGTTCAGTGGTGAGCAGTTTAAAACATATTGGAATAACATATATGGATAGATGACCTTTTGTAACCAGACAGGGACTCTGCAGCTGTTCTCTTTCCTGCCACACAGCTGTGAACAAAGCTAATTTATGCAGCTTCAGCCATTTCTGTGCACAGCACCAGTGGCCAGACAATCCTGCTCCTCTGCATAAGGCAACCAGAGACAGCCAGGTGGGGGAAAAGCTGTTCGTTAATCACAAACTTTCTCAATTAATGACACAGAGCTTTTGTTGAGTAAGCTTTAAACAAAGTCACTGTTTCTAAGTAGTTAGTGATGTCCTGGGCTGGGCAGCAACTGACATTTGCCTTGTCATGCCATTCCTTGTTTGTCTCAGGCATTTAACTTTTCAAGTAGAGGCTGCCTCTCTGTTTGCTCGGTGCCTTGTAGAAAGGCATTTGCCTCAGGCAATTCCACTTTGTTATAAATTTTGATGTCCATGTTCCCCTAACAAGCAAGTAACACATACTAAATTTTCTGTAACTATTCACCTCTAATCCCTCCAGATTATTGTTAGCAGATACTACTGGATGCTTCCTGGGTTATGTATTTAAACAAGAAATGAAATCATTATCCTGAGATGCAAACACCCACCTTCTTCCGCTCCAGCCTTTCTTGCTCAATTTGCTGCATGATTTGTTCCCTTTCAAGACGAAGCTGTTCAGCTGCTTCACGGGCTTTGATTTCTGCTTCTTCCCTCTAATCAAAACGTGTAAAATATGTTAGGGCCATTGTTGGAGTGTATAAAATAGAAGCCTCTCTGAGTCCCTCAGAGAGAGAAAAGAATGCAGGGATTGAATTTAAGCCTTTAGGGAAATTAAAATATATTAAGCCACACAGATATGAAGTAGAAATGTAAGTTTTAGTTTTAAGTAGGAATATACTTTAAGTGCCTTAAGAGAGTAAAAAGCTCTAAAGCCTAGTTTAAAGTTCAGTAACTTAGCTCCAGACATAATGAAAACATAGCAGAACATTGCTTGCATTTCTAGATAAAACAGATAGAACCACTTACATGAATAGATAGAACTATATGTGTAAATTATGTGTAAGGACTGACACTACTTTTGTACTTTAGAATTGAGCTCTGATAAGTGTAGGAAGAATGTTTTAGAATCGTGGCTTTAGCTGATTAGGTGATTTATGAATAAAATTCCCTGTATTGGGGTGAGAGAGGAAGAACAGGAGGAAGAAGAAAGGTGTGGAAGCTGCTGTTGCTGCTGCTTCTGCTCGGGACTCTATGCCATAAGCTTTTAGACTTTAATACTCTCAACTCTTTGCCTTCAAGACTGATGTATTCATGCAATAAACAACTTTACAGCAACTGACAACTGTTCTTGTCTCTCTGAAGACCCAGACCCATGAAAATCTCGACAGGCCATTATTTATTTCAGGCAGACTACCAAGTATTAAGTATTAAGAAGTATTTTTGTACATGTATAAAAATTTCACATTTTTGTTTGAAATGATACCTGTTTCTCAAGTTTGGCTTGGAGCTCTTTTTCTTGCTTTTCCTTTAGCATTTGTTCTTCCTGGGCTCTTCTCCTGGCTTCCTCTTCTGCCTTTTTTCTAGCTACCTCTTCTTCACGTTTTCTTTCCTCCTCCTTTTTACGAGCTTCTTCTTCCAGACGAAGTCTTTCTTCTTCTGCTTTTCTTTTCTGCTCTTCTCTTTCAAGCCTGCAAAAAATGTAACAGAAGGTTTAAAAGGCTTCATCTTGTTTAGCATGAATCCTATTGTATGTACATCAGTAACTGATAACACATGCATCAGCACATATTTTCATGAAAGATGGCAGGATACAGTGAAGACATTGAGCACATGCTCAGAATTCAGGTTGCTATCAAGCTTTTACTCCAATCTTGCTTTTAATGCCTAAAATATTTCATAGAAGTTATAATTTCCATTGAAAAACATGTGTGATCAAAGAAAACATTTCTGTTGTAATTTCAATTAGAGTGTCAATAATAAAATTAAGTTTCAAGAACAAAGACAACCCCCTTCCCCTGTATTTGACACCCAGAACGCTGGTATCTATAAACAAGCAAGTTCTCTTATCCTTTCCTTCATCTGAACAGGTGGAATGACTAGCAAAAAATTCCACAAAACACACTGGAACACTGGAAGGAGTGGGTCTAAATTCCATCTGTGTTGTTCCCTGGCCCACTGAGGGACATCATGCTCCTTAAGAAGTGTTTTGTAAGTGGTAGGAGGTCATTCCACTCCCACTCCATCCACTGTGTTTTTAATAAGAAAACTCAAAGTTGAATCTTGACATGCAGAATTACTGATTTACTATTAGAGGGTTGAAGGAAGTGCATGGTTTGCTGACACTTGCAAACAGCATTCCATGTTGTAACCACCTCAAAGCCTGTTCCCAGAACAGAGCCAGAACTTCACTGCTCACACACAGCAACCTTCACTCTGCCCTCAAAGCCTGCTCAATGCCTGCAGCAGAGTTGGGCAGGAAGATGAACTTCAGCTTAATTATGAATGATTCAAGCTTTACCATTTAATGCATATCCTGCTGCTGCAAGACTATTTTCTGCTACATGCTCATTTAAAACCACCTCAAATATTTTTTTACAATATAAAATACTTCAGGTATGTCCAGACTGCATTGTGCACTTCAGCATAGACATGCTTGAAGTATTTGGAAAAGTAAGAGTTTATTCAGGGTTCTTGAAGAGGCCAAATTATTATTTTCTAACTTCACTAATCAAAGAGACTGCAAAAGACATTAATGAAATGTGAGTCTGAAATTAAAGAAATTAACAAATACATATAAGCTCCCACTTGATTCCAAAACTACCACAGTTTCAAGCATCTTCAGGGATACAGGTTAAATTATTAGGTAATAACTTTCACAAAGCAATAGAGAGACCTTTCTCTTTCTTCTCTTTCCTGTCTCTCCTTTTCCTCTTGTTCTTTTTGCAGGCGGGCCTGTCGTCTTTTTTCAGCTAGAATTTTTGCAGCTTCTTCTGCATCACTTGTTCCTGCTGTGATCTTCCCTAGGAGAAGACAATGAAGGGTGGAAAGTCAGGCAGAGATCAAAGAGAGTGTCCAGCAATTCCAGGTTCGTACAGAGGCTGAAATTGGCCTTGTTCAGAGTGGTAAGACACCTTTTTATAAGCACACTTCAGCCTTTTCAGCATAAAGAAGATAGAATATTTAAGGGCATCCCTGGATGTCAGCATTTTTATATCCTCATTAACAAGTGCTTTTGGTACATGAGTGAAAAGTCTATTCACAGGTTCCAGTAGGTATTTTTACACATTCTCAAAAGCCTATGACTGAGCAGCTTCATGAGAAGAACAGCTCATGACTGTTTAAAAGTCTCAGGGACCCATGGTATCTTGCACTAACACCTTGCAGTAAGGCTCACCTTCACTGTTCTCGGCCTTTCCAGCAGAAGGCACGTGCTTCTCAGGAGCCACCTGGCCCACATCATCAGCCCGTGCTCCTGGGGATTTCAGGTGACTGGCATTTTCTTTCTCCTTGTCTGCTTTCTTTTTAGGTGTTTCCTGGCTGAGATTGGAAGTGGCACGATGCTTTACAGGAGAAGCTGGATATTGTTTGGTGTTTTTAGGAGACTGAGGATATGTCTTTGCAACTGTCCTGATGAGGGAAAACAAAAATCAAAAAAGGCCAGACGTTACACAGCTTGGAATCAAATTCCACCTTCACATTTCTCATTCTTTCTTGTCTCTGGCTACAGAGAAGTATCAGCTGTTTTGCACAATACTGATAAGAACCACCTGGATACAATCAGAACTTAAAATGCATAGAAATGACAAGGATGTGCACACAATTACAGAAAATTCTCATTAAAATAAACCAATAACACTGTCTAAGGTCTAGGTGAGATACAGGAAATTGTGGACTACCTAAACCAATTATTTTAGTCATGACTATTTCAAAATAATTCCAGCAACTTTACTATTTCTACAGTCCTTCTCAACATGTAAACTATGAAAAGCTATGACTGCTCGCTTTCTGTCGGAATTATAATGAGCTACAGAGTGCTGCTTTCATCTGAATAACACCTTTCCAGCCATGGTCTTTTTCTAATAGTATCTGATTTTCCACAAAAGCACCAAATACCAGTATACACAAAGGTCAGGCTGGGTACTACAGAAAGAAACAGAACTAACCAAACCATTATATTGTCAGCAACACCTGTTTGAGTTAGTGTTTTTTTCAGCATGAACACAACAGACTCCAGACTCCAAACTCAGCGCCTGCAGCCTTTCACCAGCTGCACTTGTGATGGCAATGCACAGCAGCAATGCAGCCCACTGCTCATCTGGCTGTTGCACACTTCAGGTGAAGTGATAACCCTGAAGTCAGTTCTGGGAAAGTGGAAGGGTAAAGATATCTGATATTCATTGAAAATTGGTGCACACAAAGAGAACAGATTACCAGGAAACATAAAACTACACACAAACACCATTCATTATTTATGTAACACCAGTAACTAGCACTTGTAACATTAAGAAAGACTGGGATGTGTGACTAAGTAATATAAGAATAAAGAGATTACAATCTTAAAATAATGATTTATGTGAGTCTCATTAGAATAAATTATCTTACATTAAAGTGAACATTACACATGTATTTCTAACCTTCTTCCCGGATATGCAATTATTATATAAATGTATTATCCCTTATCACTTTTTTCATCTACACAATATAGAGTTTCATATACTATAACATGCTTTCTGGACTATACACTCATTCTGGCAGACCACAAGCAAGAAAAACATGAACAACAACTGAAAATTAATGGACTGGAGTGGCAAGTTTTGTATAGATCTAACTATAGTATTGTGTGATCAGAGACCATTATAACCAGAACCGCATTTGCATTACAGAGCAGAAAATAAAAATAACACATCTTTCAACTCCTCCCCAAACTCACAAATTTAGTAGAAAAAAGGGTTATTTTCTACCATATTAGACTGCATTTGAAAGAGGTTGAGACATTAGAATACAAGGAGCTCACTCAGAGCTGCCTGGTTCGTGGGGAGGTAAACACTGCAGAGTATTGCACCATCCCTACTTACTTTCTCCCACTGAAGAGCCACCACAGACTCCAAAAGCCTCAGGCTGCAGGAACAGTAGCACCCAATTAAATTTGAAGTTCACCTCAGGTGCCCCCAGCCGGCAGGACCAGGAGCTCCCTTGTCAGTTCAGGTCCTCACCCTTGGTCCTTGGCTGAGCTCAGCTCTAGGTAAGCCTGTTCTTCTTGGCTTCCTAACCTGCTGATCCTGACTTGATGTCCTGGCTTGTCCTTGGACTTGCCTCAGTAAGGCTTTTGTTGGCAGGGCTCTTAGTTGACCCTGGTCACTTCTTTTGCTTGCTATGGGATGGGGTGCTGTGGGCAAGATCCCTACCCAGGTCTGTCCTGCTGCCACCCACAACTCCTGCTGCTCCATGACAAAAACAGGCTTTGGAAATTGTGAACAGGCAAGTCTGATTGATTTATTGAAAAAAAAAAAAAAAAAGCAATGCGAGAAGCCAATGAGTTTGGTTGTGTTGACTAAATCTGTTTTTAGCATTGTCTTAGATTCCTCTTTAGGATATAGATGGATTTCAGGTCCTTCTGAAAGCAAAGGCAGATTTCAAGGCCCCCCTACACGTGTACATCTCACATGTGCCTCATCATTGCAGTCACTTCCAACTGCATTTCATAAAAATATAAATAAAGAGAAAACATTTTTCCCATGTTTTTCTGCAGCACAGACGTTGCTTCTTGCTAATTAGACACTTCTTCAAAGCAGACTCCCTTCTCACTGTCTTTGGTTCACACTTCCAATTGTACCACACGCTCCTTGCAATGCTTTTGATGTCACTTGTTGTGACAGAAGGAGCAAAATAGGCTAATAAGTAAGGCTGAGTCATTCTCAGTATTAGTAGAGAAGTAATTGTTCTCTCATAAAGACATGACAATCAAAGAGGTCGGTAGGAAGGAGTCTAGTCATAAGAGCCACATATCTTGCACTGCATAGGCATTGGAGCAGACTGGCTGCACAACTCAGCTGGTGGATTACAAACATGTTCTGAATGTATTATTCAGGTACTGCATCTTTGAACTTTTATACCTACAGTAATTTTTTTTTACCAAAACTGCTATAGGCTCTTAGACAAAAACAACAAGAAAATAGTAGAGTTTCATATAAAGTGGCTAAAAGTGATAAAAATAGAAAAGACTGATTACTGCAAGGATGAGAACAGTGCAGTGTGTGGAGTGCGAAGCTGAGAAAGTCCATCAGGAATATTTTTTCAGAATTTTTATATAATTTACTGGATGCCAGTAGAAAGTATTAAATCAACATTGTTTTCTCCCTTGTGTTTAAAACATACTCTCAACTTAGCAGCTCTAACATTCCTTGACAGAGGCAGAATTATTATTGGAAAAAACACTCCTTCTAAATAGTATTTAAGTTATGCTGCTTAATACCATAAAGAGCCAAACTTGATTGAAAAGGCAGAAAAAGGGAATTATTAAGAAAAAAAAATTACAATCACTTGTATAAGAGCCTGTTTAGGTTTAAACCATGATAAGAAAGTGGGAAACAGAATTATGCCTGATAAGGATTAGAGAATTAAGATGGCAAATTACTAAAATTCAAGAAGTGGTAGCATGTCAGTTGTCAGACAATTTGCTAATTCTCAGTAACTGGATTTTACAGGGGAATATAGAAGCACCTTCCTCTCTCCAAGAAGACATTTGTTTTCTCACCTAACTGCCCTGAGGTGACATGGGGACAACATGAAAGAAGCTGCCCCCTACATGCACTGCTAGAACATCTATCAGGTGTGAGGATCCACTGATTCTTAATTACAATGGCTCCTATGTAATTACAAAAGGGATAATCCATTCTGCAGAAAAATGTCTCAGGAAAAGCATATGAGGGGTTCTGAGCTTGCTTTTGCCAAGCAGAGAAAATAAAGCACATGTAGCACACAAATCAGAGGTCACATCCAGCTCTGGCCATGAACAGCATGCTCTCCTGAAAAGTCATGGCAGGTCACTGGTTACAGCTGTTCACAAGGCTGATTTTAAATCAGAACTCTTCAGCAATGCCAGAGCTGCATTATTTTTCCACTTTCTCTCCATTAATTCAACAAAAACTCTGCTGCAAACACACGAAGGACCTGCATGTTCTCAAGCCTGCTTTCTAACATTGCTCTGATCACAAGCTATTTCTGGGTTCTGACATCTTTGCATTGTGACACTTTCTCAAAAACAGTTTTTTTCACTCTTAGTTTTGATCTTTTGTAGCCAAAAAGATTCATTTATCTTTTACATTTCTTAAAAGAGAAGAAACTCAGCATAGGTCTGTAGAATAGTTTTTTGAATAGCTGCATTATTACAGATGTTTCAAATTGGTGACCTGGCCTGTTATCTAGCTAACTGCTGAAAAATACCTCAAAATACTCTCGATCCAACATTGATCCTAGCCATTGTTTTATCTTTCCAAATCAAAACAAAAACCAAGAGCAGTAAATGTAGCACATACTAAAAAAATCTAAAATGGGTCACTGCAGGACAGAAGCTACTTCTGTGGGGAATTCACCACATGCAGACACCTTTCCAATAACTAATTTTAAAATATTTTACGAATTTGGAGGGCATTTTTTGTACTAGTCTATGTTCATATTCCATCAGTATTCTACAGTTTGACTGAACATGCACATTTCTGACATCAAAAGTATTTCCCCCAGACTACAGGGGGCTGTCACCCAATAGAACCAGGTGAGGGGTTCAGTTAGTGAAACCGTGAGCAAAGGACAATGCCCAGCCTGGGATCTGGAAAGGAAACATGGACCACCACTCATCAGTCACCTTGCCCTTCCCCCTTTCTCCTTCTCTCATGGGGTTATGCTTTGGCAAAAGAATGTGACACAGAGGCTTGTCAGAGCTTTCGATTTTTATTCACTGGCTTATGCTACGGTTCATCTGAAGACACTCACAACTAAACCCTACTTCCTTGATTCAGTCAAGTGCCATTGATTTATTTAGGGACTATTTACCCAAAGACATGTGAAGGACACAGGCTTTATTGCCTTCCTGATCTATAAGAAAGCACACTTACTTATTCTCTGGGGTATACTGGAAGAATAAACTGATTAATGTATAGATCTTCAAAGATGAAGCATAAAACAAAAAATTACCCAAACCCCTCATCCTGTTATTATTGATCTTGTGAAAGATCTAAAGAAAGTGAGCACTTTACACCATTAGCATCCAATAGCAATTGAAAAAAATTAAAGACAATTTCTCAATTGTTCAAACTCTCTAATCCATTAACTTTCATCTTAGTCAGCTGATACACATTTAGATTCAAAACAATAGTTTCAGATTTCTTCCTATGACATTTTTTGATATATTTACTTTTCCAAATAACATCAAGTTTTGAATTCCTTCCCTGCTTTTAATTGTTGTTCAGCATGTATTTATTTTTCCCCTTCTCTCCTTTTTATATCTATATCTGTTCACTTGTCTCAGCTGTTATGTTTTTGGGCTGACCTTTTTTGCTTTCTCAGCAAAATTTGCCCATTCAAAAGATTAGTATTTTATTTATGTAATTACTGCAAGTCTCTTCTGCCATTATTCATTGTGTCTCTTTAGGCTGAAGTTTTATTTTCTTGTTTGATCCTGTTTCAGTTACTTTACCATGATAAAAAGAGCTTTTTATTTAATAAATAATGAAATAACATATTAAGAAGAAAAGTTACTGCCATTTAGAAACCAAGATGACAACTGTGAAGAACAAGTAACTAGAACAATACCACGAAAACTTGAATGCCAAGTCACATATTCTTCAGAAAATAAATGCATACAGCTAATTGTCATGTAAATAATTGGCCACACTTGATTCTTTCTCCAGCAGCTTTAGAGGTTAAGGTGCTATGCAGGATCACTAACTACTAATGCTGTACAATATGTATTCTTATTTCTTCCAAGATATTTTTTCAGTCATAGAGTGTACTAGAAGGAGAAAGATTAAATGTGTAAAAGATCATTAGGTTTGCAAGGAGAATGAGTAATTGTATGCATATTTAGTCACACTAAAATGAAACTTAAATGTCAGATAATGATCTTGCTGGTCAGTGGATTTAAATACAGGCAGTAAGGCTTTTGGAACCTTTCTTTAGATTGTATAATCTTATCTCCTCAATGAAAATTAACAGTGGAATTTGAGTTGTATGAAAAAATGCATATATTATCACTATTATCATCTATATATAATAATACAATCTGGTCATTAGGGCACTTTTTTGTTTTAGAATTATGAGGGGAAGTTTTAAAAGTGCTGAAGCAGAACTCTCTGCAATCAGTAATAAACATGGATTTAAACTCTATTTACTGTATCTCTCATAAGGTCAAGAAGGGTGTTCTAATTGGGCCATGTTAAGATTAAATGCTGGGTAATAACATTTCTAGCCATGGTCAGAATCAGATTCCCTTGAGAAAGAGAAGGAGGGGGGGAAAAAAGAGGGATCACTACTGTGGCTCACAATCACAGAGAAACCCACCAGTAGGCTTCTTAATTCCTCCATGCAGCATCTGCTGCTTCTTCTGAAAACCATATTCCTTATAGGCATGAAAACATTTTACTGTACAAAGGTTATCATAATTTGCACCTCTGGGAAAAACATTCTCCATCATTTCCTAATCTTTTATGGAAATTAGTGCTACACATTAAGACTGGGCATACCTTTTTCCTGAAGCACTAAAGAGCTGTCTCCCAACTTATTCTTTTAACCACTGAACGTTTCTCTTATGGTCCACACTGACCTCCATCTGCCCAGCAAGAAGCACTTGACTCTCAGCTGATTCATTTCCCACCAATCATTTTGCTTAACTAAATGTGTCTCTTGGTGTGTTTCTTGGTTTGTCTCTTATACTGGCTGATCAAACTGAAAAATGCATTCTGAGCAGGGAGTATCAGTACTTGCAGAATAATATACAGTCTTAGAGCTCAAACTTTTGTTTTACTTTACATTACAAGGTGTCATAGGCAATGATCTGCTCAGAATTGTAATAAGAAAGCTGATTGCCATTAATATTGCATTTAATTTAATTTTTCACAAAATGGATGTAATTCATACCACAGAATCTGATGATATCAAATATATAATATTGGTGGTTTGAGAATTTGTAGCCTTATAATACAAACTAAGAACTGCAGTGTCCCAGTTACATGCAAGGGGATGTTTAAACCAGAAAGAATACCAAGAGTCAGATGGTTTCCTTATGTTGTCTAACATCAGATTCATACACAAGATCATCCCCCTCTAAAGGGCTATGCCCTCAGAGCTGAAACAGAAAAGAAACACCAGCTGGTTTTTTAGGCAGAAGAAATTTGTCAGAAATTTGATCATCAAGCCTGGTTCAAAATACAGCCAGCTTCAGATTAAAAAAGGTAAATAAATAAGAATTTTCAAGACAGAAGTAGCACCCACAAACAGGGTCTAGGGGAAAAATCCCAAACCAATCAACCAGCCAAATAAATTAGGCAGTACTGTAGACCAGGACTACTTTAGCATACTCCTACATTAGAGCCAGACTTAATATTCCATTCTAAGAAACCTGGAGAACCATTTGCTGAGACTTGAGTTTCAAGCTGTGGTACACATTATACAGTTTTCAGCAGAAGACAATCAAGGAAAGCAAGTCAGTTGCCAATGTTATGTTATGACACCATTAAGCCCAGATATGCTATAGATCCACAGCTCTGCATTAAAAAAAAAAAAAAGGCAACAAAACCACAGAGGTCTGCAAATGAGCAAAGGTTAAAATCAATGGTTTAGATGACACATAGTTAAGTGTATTTATGGCACCAGATGGTCATGACAACAGTAGGAAATGCATATATTAAATGCTGGAATTTCTAGTTAGTATTCATGATGAGTGCATTTCTTCACATTAGGCAGTTTCTTCAAAATCAAACAACAAAAAAGCATTAAAAAAAAAAAAGTGAAGTAAAATTTCATATGAATAATGAAATGCACTGTAATCTCAAGACTGAGGAAAAGTAGAGAGAATTATCTCTAGTGGGTACTAATACAATATTACAGATAACAGATTTGTCATCTACACCTCTCCTTTCACCCATCTGTATTAACTAGATTTTATACAACACTTCAAAGGAAGATCCTCAAGAATCTATGCCTTATTTACAGATAATGAGAAATTCACAGGATATTAGCCCACTAATAAGAAAAGCATACTTAGGTGTTGCAGGTGATGCAGATCTTCTGGACATGGCAGCAGGAGAATCAGACCTTCTCAGAGGAGATCCCATGCCAGATGATGAACCAGGTGTTGCAGGTCGCTTCTCCTTCTTTATCTTCTCAGTCTAGAAACACAGTTTGTTTTAATTTCCATAATTAGGATCAATAAATCAAAAATGCATTTGATTGTTTTATTAGCAAGAAGGCATATAAAGAGATTTGTGTGGCACACTTGTAGAAGCTTTTTAAACAGCAGCTCACAATTGAGACGCTATTAATAGTTGTTTATTTTACATAGACATAGCACACACCCACTCCTGTCTTACATGAGCAGAGCATGCAAATTTCAGAGAAGTACTGCATCAGAGCCTCTGCAAGAGTGCTTGGGAAAGGTGGTGGCACTGGGTGGTATCTTCAAAATCATCCATATGCCCCTGCTTAGACATGATCAGCAGTGCAAACAGGCATGTCACAGGAATGTTACTGCATGTAACACTGAATCATACCTAAAACTGACGCTTCTCTCACTTGCAGCTAATTTAAATGGCATAAATCCCCCTATCATTAAATATTACTAGATACAGGACCTTATGTGAGTATTATAGCCCTAACACAGAATTTTTTTAAAGCATGCCTTAAACTTTGTAGATTCAGTGAAATGAGTGACTTGCCTTTTCTTTTCTGGAAACTACAGTGGATCGATAATGCATCTTTTAAGCAAGCAGCATTAAAAATGTCCACAGAAAGAGTTAAAGCAATTGCTGTAAAACAGAGGCATTATCAATACACTTGGGGAGTTTCTGAAATATATGAAGCTTGCTCATTAATGAGCAAGACTGGATGCTCATACTTAGGGGGGAATTATATTTGTCATCCCCATTCCCAGAAGTTACAAGCAAGTCCAAAAACAAACACTTCAGTGCCTCAGTTCTCTGAAAACAGGGGTGTTGGTGTTCCAATACCAGCACTCAACACTGATTCCCAGGAGGAAGAAGATATTACAATGCTCCTTAACAGGAGCACAAAGGGAACAGGTGTTGGCAGGGATTACTTCTCTACTGCTGTTTCGTATAGCGGGGAAGCACTTCATTTGTATTCATGTAAAGGGAAAGATAACAAGCAGAAGCTGCATCAGTTTACCCAGCAGTGAAACCAAAACCATTACAAACTCACCTGAGTAACTTCAGCTGCAGGTGCCCCTTTCATGGCATTGGCAGTGGAGTTCGGTGAAGTTGCCTTCTTCCTGTCAGTGCTTCGGGTGGGGGAAGGCTTGTAGGGAGATTTAAGAGGACTAGCTGGTGCTACACGAGGACAGATATGGAATACTAAAGAGTTATAGTACAATAGCAAGAGCAAAAAGGAGCACAGATAGAGGAAGTAAAGGAGGGGAGAAAACAGCATACTTTTATGTTATAACATTCAAAGGTAGTTTTAAAGTGTTTTTTAGTGCTTTAAAATATCACATATAAAGAATTCAATATGATTCCATGTTTATTAAAATGTTTCAACTGAAACATTTTATAGGAAGAAGTTCTCTAAACATTGCTCTTTTACTCATATATGTTTTGAATCACCTGACTAATACTGTCACTCTTTTTTCTTCTTAGAAGTCCAGCATATGATAAAAAGAGTAAGCAGATAATGCTAGTTAGGTGACCTTTGAACACATACTGCAAAACAGGAAAGGTGACAGAAGCACAGGGAGTTTTATCTTTTTTAAAGCCTAAACATGCAAAGGCTCCTAAATATGTTAATTACTTTCCCAAATGATATTTAATCAGAAAAACTAACAAAAAAAATCCCCCATACCTAAACTAAATGCTGCTGTAGGTATTTCAGTTATTGTTATTTGAGGGAGACATCAATTTGAGTGTGACACATGGTTTAACAGCTTACAGGGCAACCTTTTTTTATTTGCAATATGAACAAGATTTTTTTTAAAGTGGGATATTTTATTCCTGATTTTGTTCATATTGACTTCTAAGATGAAACTTTCACATACATACAGAACAATCAACAGAGTATATGTTTTATCAACAAGACAGACACTAATTGCAATCAAGTGATAGAGTGTTTCCAATTTTAGTCAACCAAAGTCAGGAGGGATATTGACTATTGACTTTGAAAAAGCAGTAATTATGCACTATTGTAAATAAAGTCACATTCGAACATTTTTTATTGGAGGCAGCCCTAATAAAATTTTTATGAAGCCTTTTTGAATGCTTTGAAGTTCAATTGGACCTTTGTATTCTTTGGTCCACTTTCCAGCCAACTGGCATAAGGTCACTGTATATTAACAAAAACGTTCAGAAATTTAAAAACTGCCTAAAATAAATATTTTCGCTTCCACTATTAAAAGAATTAACTGTGCATCCAGTAACAACTGTTTGTCTTAATACCTTGACTTTGAGTGACCTTAATAATGTGTTGCTGTAGAGTCTGAAACTGAGGCTCCTCATTTCTAAGCTTACAGAAAATGCAGTAGCAGAGCAAATTTTGACCCCAGCATAATGACAGGAGGCACAGTATGAGCTCTTGTAAAGGAAGATCCCTGTTCACAAAGCTACTTCTATGTGAGAAGTACATGACAAATGGGAGATCTCCCTCAACTATTTTGCTGGCAATTAGTGACAAAATGTCAATGGCCTCTGAGATTATTTGCAACCTGTGCTACAGCCTGATTGCCTTGTGGGGAAATGATAAGAAGATGCTCAAAAAACTGTTCCCAAAATCAGCTACCCTGTTTCAGCTCAATGAAAAAGCAGTTTGCAGAACAAATTGTACCCTTATCAGACATGCCAGTGTGCTCCTTTAAAGATCCTGTGATGAAGAGAGATAAACCTGAGAGTTTACAATCAAAATTAGTGAGGGAAGGACAAAAGTCATCCTTTTTGATTTCTTTCATATCAAATACAAGTCAGAAAAAATCATCCATACGTGGCTGCAGCAATTCAGCTCAAAATCTTAAGCAGAATGTACTGATCTAAATTTGAGTTGGGGTTTGCTCGCTCTTGGCAGTAGTTGGTCCCTGAGCAGTAAGCAAACTGGGAACTTTCTCAAGTACTATATTGAAAACATTGCTGCTTCCAGTAGAGGCTGTTTTTAATGTAGAAACAAGGGAAGCAATTTTAGAGGCATTCAATACAGTGTCCCTATGCACTGAACAGAGAAGTAACACACAAGGGAAAGTAGGTTTACTTAGCAATTCGTTTTAAAATAGCTTTGCATGAAAAGCACAGATGCAGAATTTAAGCCTATTTTAACCAACATGTGTGAAAACATTCATCATGAAGATAGTTTAATCCTGGAAAAGTGTTTCCCTGGAAAAGTGTTTCCTTTTGCAGACAGGCATTTAGGTGTGTGCTTTGGGGCAGTTTTTTTGTTTGTTCTATTAAAAGTAAAAAGGGCTTGTTTCAGCCAATGCTATGACCAGGTATGGCTTTATAAGCAGAAACTACTCAAAGTCAGGCACTTGCCTAAGTATTAGCAGGACTGGAAACATTATTTTTGTAGATGTTTGCAAAATAATGGTTTTGTTAGTATACCCTTTACACATAGGAATGGTAACTATCATCCCTTAAAGATCAATAATTTCTGGAACTAACACCTTCCTATCATTATTCTGTTTTTTCATATGTGTATGTACACCTATATACATATATAGGCGTCACATACACACAGTCACACAGTTAAAGGCAAAAAGATATTTAACAGATAGAAACTGGAACCCTGGTAAAAATAATTAAGACTTGGTAGTGCACTGGGATTTTTGTTCTACATACTATTCGGGTATGACAGGGCTGACATTAATAAATCAATCAAAGCCTCTGAGAGTTGTCACATCCTTGTAGAAAAACCTGTTTCTTAAATGAGTATCTTCTTTTTTTTTTTACAGTCTGCAGTTTTAATGTTTTTTTTCCTAAAACAGATACTCAGAACAGCACAGACAAGATAACGTGCTTTTCAAAGATTTTAAATACATTTCTATCTGAAACAACTTGTTCATCATTGATTTTGTACTATCCTGTAAATTGTCATTTGTTTCATAGTACTCCATTTCTTCCAGCAGCTACATAAATGTAGCTAAAATCATACCTCAATGGTTTAAAGTGAGGAAGTCACATTTTTACCTGGAGTATTGTACTGCTCAGAAAGCATTAATGTACTTCTGCTTCTGGCTAAAGATGACTGTGTGGGAGTCAGCAGTCGAGAAACAATAAAGTTTTCCATTGGACTAAGATGCATGCGGTGAGCTGAAGGATGGGAGCAAATAAAATAAAATTAAAAATGCAAAGAAATAAAAGAGTGTTACATTAAAATAACGGAAACAAAATGATGAAATGATTAATGAAATGACAAAAAAATCCTGAAGTTTTTGAGATTTAAAATACTTGAGGATAATTTTCATTCCCTCTGAAAAAAACCTTCTAATTTCTCCATTGTTTTAAGTTTCCCACTTATACATTATACACATTAAGGTTAAGATCATGTTGTATTTTGTTTTTACTCAGAGACATGTTCCATTCTGCAAAATGGCCGCTTTCATGAGTCAGCACGAAAAAAGTGTGTCTCCTTCCCCAGTAAGAAAGGTAAAACACTTGGTAGCACAGTGCAGCTGCTCACTGCTGTGCCACCCGTGCTAGGACTGCATTTGAAATCTGCCATCTCACCACGTTACGTAAGTCTTATTTATACAATATGCCTGCATTACTTCCTACTCCATAAATATAAGTGTCAACTCTATAAGACATATTTATAGATGTTCCTATTACATGTATATATAGCCATCTGTCACAATAACCTCAAAGCTACTGATGAGCTTAAGCAATTCAAAAATTAAAATAAATTTACCTTCTCTTTTTCATTCTAGAAACAAGCCTTCATAGTAATTTATTTCAGTAAACATATATTTTTTCTCATTAGACTTCTAAAAAAGTGGGGTAGAAGGAAAAAAAGCAAACACAAAATAAACCTAAAAATCCAAGGAATTCACAGTGAGATAAACCCTTCAGTCCTCTTTGTAGTGTTTAGCAACCACTAATCCTACAAGATGATATCTTTTGCAGAGTCTCTTGAGGATCAGTTTCATAAGAAATTAGCAGGCTCTACAACTCTGGTCACCAGATTGAAATGTCCCAGGTGACTCATCTCGGAGATGAGCCTCTGCCTATGGAACATCCCATATCTACTGCCAGACCACCCCTTTGGTTTGCTTTCTTTTTCTTATTTTTCCAGAAGGTCACAACCAGCACAGTTATAGGAAATTGCTGCAGTCACAGCCTTTACAACCCTGTTTGCTTAAGTATCAAAACCTGGAAAATAATCAGTAAAAAACCCACAGCATTTGTTGCTGAACTATGATCTCCAGCACAGCAGCACAGCCTTGGGACAGGCTGCAGAACCATGTTACTAATACAGAACCTCTCAGATGTTTGAATTCCTTTGAATAACAGACACAAGCAAACCACAAAGCCCTATGGACAGAAGTGCTGTAAGCAGAAGGAAGTTTATGCTGGCAGGAGACCAGCGTGTTCACTTGCCTCTGTCAGGGGAATGCGTTATGGCCGCTGTGGAGGACGAGAGGCGTTTACTGATTGGAGACTCCATTTGCTTTGGCAGATTCATTGTAGAAGCTGAAAGTTTGTCACATGCTGCAGAGAAATGCATTGAAGATATTTGTATTCACACTACAGTGTTAATAAACTCCAAAAATTAACCTTGCATTTGTACTCTTGTACATTTGTGGCCCTTGCACTGATCATAGAACTGAACTGGCATGAGATGAGCTCTTTCTGACTGCTGAGGACCAGCACTCTATGACACAACACATGCTTTAGCATGCAACTTTTCTGCTTGTGAATTTAACGTTCCAGTTTCACAACAGCCTATTTTTTACATTGACACTAATAAATAATTGTATATCACGTCTGAACGAGTGAAGCTATTCTGATACAAGACACTCAATACCAGCACGAGCATGAAGCTACCCAAAGAAAACAAACTGCACACATGATAGTTCTGAATTCATCTTCATTCCCCCTCCCCTCTAACTTCAGTCTGGAAGAGCTGAGGTTCATATCAGATATTACTCTAATAAGAAAATGAAATAACCAACATTTGTGCATCTGTATGAGACCTCACTGTTTTAATGACTGATAAAGCCATTTGGCTTTATCTTTTTGTGCTCATGAAGAATTAAAATTAAAAAAAATAGACCTCTGCTCTTCTGAAATACCATTTGACAAAGTCTGTTTGAGCGCAATATCCGTTTCCTACGTTGGCATTTATTCAACTGAATGAAAGAGAAATGTTACTCAGGTATTACTACAGAGTACTAGTACATGACGATCACTATCTGATACTCAGAAGCTAAAAGCACAAATGCTTTGTCCCTTACATTTGAATTTTATTTCTTTCAAAACCAAAAATACTTTCAGCTAGAGACATGTATGTGGCCCTAACTCCACACCTTTTAAGTTACTGCATTCCCTATTATGTCCATCTGATAATAGATGGACAAGCTTCCAAGATTTGCCTCCATTACTACAGTAAACAATACCATTCACTACCTTTGTTTTTTTAAAAAGCACACATAATGCTGGTATGCTGCAAAACATCAGTTGCACAGGTAAATACATTTGCACATGAACAACAATTAGTAAAAAATTGAATCTGTTTGCACAGAAATAATAGTTTTGTGAGATCATAGGGCAGAACAACACTTACTGTAAATTCTGCAGGAGCAATAGCCAAGCTTAACTCCTCCCGTGAGGGACAGAAGGAACCTACTTCTCAAAAGCACAGGCTGTGTTTTCTTTTCAAAACGCCAAGTACATTTGCAATCAAAATCAGAAATTCTATATGCAATCCATTTGTTATTTTGGAGGACTCATCTACTTCAGAGTCCTTTTATGGGAATAATAATTTTAAAGCCTCAACAAACCACAAATAAAACCCTGCAGAAAAAAAGATAACTGAACAATATAAAACATGATTGCTTAAACAATGTCAACCACTTGAGTTTGTTACAAATACCAGTTTGGCCAAAATTCATTTCAGGAGGCTGAAAACGTAACATGGCTGTTTATACCAAATTTATTTGTTCATAAAATACTGCAGAAGAAGGCCCTTGAGATGGAAAAATAGGGCTGTTTTGATGAAACATGATCTTCATAACACATTTTCTTACTGTGCAACTGAAATTTTCCTCAACAGCACCTGTGCACGTCCATTAGAACTGTCAAATATATGTGCAATTATACACACATACACAGAGTACCCACAGAATTAACAAACATGAGAATCTGAGCAGTAGAAGTCTACAGTTACTGAGAAAACCATGAAATGCCTCTACTGTGCTGGAATGTGAGGCATGCAGTGCTTCACCATGGCAAAATTAAAAGGAAATTAAAAGACACTGGTTTACATCATTAAGGGTAATACTGTAGAGCACCAGACTGAAATGGTAAGAAAACAGTGGTTAGGAAGAACAAGATCAGTGGATGGATTACAGTGGTTAGAACAGTTATAAACAAGACACGATGGTACTGTGATTCTCTGAAATACCATTGAAGGAATCAGCAGGAGCAGTAGAGGTCACAGGGTCTGGAGGAAGGGTGTTGGCAGCTAAACCTAGAACAGGGGGTGGGGTATTTTCTGATTCACCTATACAGCAGAGAAATCAGAGCAAAAAGAGGTGAAAGAAATTACTGTATAAGTTGGGGGAGCTGGAATTAAGCACAAACTGCATCACAAAGAAAACTGGTTTCTTTCTCAAAAGACTTCTTTTCATTGTTATATACATTTAATTTCCTGGCTTTTAAAATGATGTATCATGAAAACTATGATATGAAACAGTTTGTCTTTTTAAAGTTAAGTATACTTACACGCTGTTTGAAAGAGAGTAATTGCTATATTTCATCAACACCCAAACACGGGTGTTTTTCCCTATAACATAAGTTTATTCAAACCTGATAAATTCAAATAAATTGTATGATTTAAAAGAAAAAACATTCTGAAATATAAAAGCAGCACATGACTCATTATGTAATAAAAAGAATTTCCTCTGAAGTCAAAGCAAAAATAGCAGTAACAGAATGTACGTGGAGAAAAAGCCCAAACTATTTTAAACTGCACATGCTGCATACTCATCTAGAAATTCCCATCGGGTTTTTAGAAGTACCAAACAAAAACAGATCATCTTCTGCAAGCCTTAGACAGCACTCAGTCCTTTGGTGAATATTAAACTTGCTAACTGTGTGCACAGAAAGATAATGTGTAAGAAGCTAATAAGGGAGACAGTGCATCAATTTTAATTTTAGCATTTAGCATCCTCCAAACAGATTCTGGTTACTCTATTAAAATGATCTGCATTCCTAAAGTTAGGAGGAACCTGTCTCCACAGAAGGTAGTAGGGAGAGGAAGCCCGACAAGCAATTACAAAGCACTTATTCACGCCCCAAGGCAGCAGCCCCTAGGGTACCACCCTAACTATAAACCCATCATACTTACTATCTCCACAGTCTCATGCATTTTGCACTTCCAGATCTGCAATGCAGGCAGCCTGTTTCACTCACCATCTCTGCCTCCTGAGCCTGCTGCCAGTGCTCCTCCCCACGACCATCGCTTCTGCTTCTGTTCCAGCTGCTGGCTGCGTTCGAGGGACCGGCGCATCATGGCTTCTAAACGTTCCTGGTGATTTGGGTACAAACCCAGACACAAATCTCAGTCAGTTCTTCAGGGGCTTCCTTCCCCCGCCTTCTGAAACCATGCTAAAAATACACAGTCCCCCTGTTGCTCCACGCAAGATGATTACAGGAGCTGGCTCACAGTAAAAGAAAAAGAACTGAATAAAGAAGGTATCAGCGTGCTACCTACCTCCAGATATGTGTATCCTTTGTCTGCAAGCCACTGAGGTCACTACAGAGGCCTAAGTAAATAACACAGGTTGCATCACTGCCTAGCATCTGCTCCTGCTGGTGAGGCTGCTGCTGTGCTCTGGACTTAATTTGTATAAGAATAATGCTCGACAAGCATTAACTCCTTCTTGTCTATGCAGACATCAGGGTTCTTTCCCATCCCTTTCTGAGCACAGTTAAATTGCTGCAATGCCAGTGGCTCCACCTAGTCACTCAGATAAATGATCACTTCAAACCCAAAGTAGGTTACTTTGCAGGATGCCCTACTTATTTATTTATTTTTACAAAAACTCCCTCCTTTCTTCTATTATGTTCCTTAAGTCTAGGCATTTAAGACCTTATAATTTTTTTTTCTTCTCTGTGTATTTATTTTAGTGCATGCCTACATCATACTGCTCCAAGATTTGCTTTATTTCCCCTCGCTATGCTCATGTTCTTCTCCATGAGTTAGGATTTTCACAGGAGGAAGAATGAAATTAATTTTTTCTCTCCCCAAATCTTGCTCGACCTCTAACTTACAGCTATGTATGGTCACTTTATTCCCTCTCCATCACCTCCTGACTATCAAAGACCTCCACCGAGTTTCATTCCCACCTCCTCCCTCTGCTAGTTTCTCAGTGATTTATTATAGTGGCAATGATCCCTGCACCTTTTCTTTTCCTCCTTTCAAGCAGATAAAATGTGCTTCTTCCCCACCCACAATTCCATCATCTAACAGCCTCTTCCCTTCCTCCTCCCAGTACCTCATTCATTGCATCTGGCAACCTCCTCACCCTCACATTTCAGCAGCCCAACCCCTACTGTGAAAGATAAGTCTACTCTTGTTGCCTCCAGCTCCTGCCTCAGCGAGTTTTAGCCCTTTGATCCTATTAGTATTTTTGGTGCTATTCCTTATTACCTTTGCTATGTCCGTTGGGTCTAGTATAAAACTCCTACTCTTTTCCACTTCAAACTGGATCCTGCAGGCTTTTGTGATTACATCATACCCATTTTGATTTTTATCAATCCCCTGCTCTATCTCATATATGTTTTGGCAGCTCAGATAAATAGTGTGAAAAACCCTTCATACATCTCTTGGCCAGATTACTTTCTCTCACTAATTAATGCCTTTGGTCTGCCTTTCCTGAACTATTTTACCAAAAAATTTCAGTCTTTGTTCAAGTGTGTTTCCTTCAGGCTCTGCACTGGTGGTGAGCCAGTTGTCTCTGATGGAGCTCCTTTAGCACACCAGACCCTAACATCAGGCACCTCCAGTAATCCCCACACTTTTATAAACGTACCTGTAAACTTTGTCTTACTTTCCCGGGCTTCTGACCTCAGTCATTGACTTTCTACATTGCCAGATGTGCAATCATCTATATATCTAAAATATACTTTTGCCTCTTCCACATCTTTGAAGAATCTCTTCTACTACCATGATTTGCAGTAATGTATTTCTGAGCTCATTTTTTCCACCTCATCCAACCCAGCTAGCAGTTACCCATGAGTATCAAGTGCAAGCCACTACCTTTTAATCTTTAAGCTTTCTTCTAATTTTATTACAAATCACTTGCACTATAAAATATTCTATTACTCTCTATACAAAGAGTGAAAAAAGGAAATTCTTCCATCCTCTATCATTCCCAGCTCTCCTATCCCTGTTACCTTTTGACCAGGTGATCCACCCTGCTGTTACAATTTCTGCTGCTGTCTCCAGGAAGATCTCTCAGTTGTGTTGTGAGCCCACGGTCTATCAGGTAACATCATTCAAAGACCACTGAGAGCAGGCAGCTGCTTCCCTGCCCTCCCTCCCCCCTTCATCCCCCTCCTCTGTCTACTCAGTGCCATCAGTGTCCAGGCAGGCATGAAAATGAGAGCTCTGCCTCTTTCCTTCTCCCTACAGAGCAAACGAACGACGCATCACAAGGCTCAAGCGCAGCCTCTTCTGCAAGAGCACAGAAACCCCCCACAGCCCTGAATACCCCGTTTGCTTCTTGCACACATCGTGCCTGTGAAAATTGAACAATCTTCCACTCTCTGGAATCTGAAGTCAGCCCTCTGCTTTAGTTTGCTAGTCTTTCTTTCTTCTCTTACTACTTGATGATACAAGTTTCATATTTAAATCCTGTGTGTGCAGGCTTTGCATTACATTGTTTTTTTACTTTTAGCTTCCCACCTCTCTAACTTAATTCTGTTTGATTCCCTTTTCTTAGTCTTTCCAAACCTCACATATTTCATCACCACTTCTTCTCTGCAGTGTGCTTCTTTTCACTATTTTCTTCTACGATGCAGCATGCTCCAATCAATCCTTCTACCCACACTCTTTACCAAGTAAAATCACCCTCCCATTTCCTTCTCATTAAAGCATACTCTTACACAGAACCATTTTTTCCCATTCCTAATTAACATTGTTATTCATTAATCAAAAAAGATAAGATTAAAGCATTCATGTTTCAATTATTTCTGTTTGCTGTCTTGTTTGGGGTTATTTAATGATGCTTGGAGTAAGCAATATTCTATAATTGCAAACCAAAGAATACACTTATACCACCTACTATCAAAGTTGTTTCAAGAATAAAATGCATGCCGAAATAGATTAAAGAAATTAAATGACGTTTCATACACATCTGAAAGCCCCTGCTACCTACAATCTGAGGTTGAAATCTTCAGTGATATTAGTTGGAGAGGATTATTCATTTTCATTTGCAAAGAGCCTTTCATTAGAGCCCTATAGAATATAATTAAAGTCACAAAACCTCTGCAGATACAGGTTACATAAAGAACAATATGAAGGCTGCTTTTCACAAAGAAAGGATAGTTATTAACAAACGTTTTAAGTTGGCACAAAACTAAAAAGCCAAAGAAAATAATAAGACATAAGCAAGCATAGCATAAACAACTCCTACATTAATAATTTGTTCCACTACTAAAACTAAACCACAAGACAAAGCTTTCATTCATCAGCAATGTGGAAAACCCTTCCAGTCTATGTTATAGATGAAGCACCTTCTTGACAACATATCAGACTATGCATGTGATCTCATTTGGGAACTTTAACAGCTAGAGACAGAGGAAACAATGTCTGCTCTCAAGATATAGTGAGGTTTCGGACAAAAAACCCTATAATGCACAAGCACTGCATGTAGGTTAAACTAAAAATGAAAAAAAAAAACATAAGAGAGCCATCTACTGCTAGCATCTAAAATATACATTACTTTCCAAAATCCAGTTACTCATGCAAGCTTTCCTTAGCCTCAGCAAGAGAATAAGCACTTGTACTGTCTGAATAAAAATACAAACCCATCCCTCAAAACTCAGTCAAATGACTTGTTTTCTTACAACTAAGTTCTCTCCTTTTCTCTGTGTAAATATAACACAGATGTGACAAGGGAAAAAATGTTTCAAGTATTATGACTTAAAATAATTTGTACAAATAATTCTAAACCAATCTCCTTATACCTGCAAGACAAACATCTGAAAGAGCCCCAAACCATCTCTTCCTCCTTACTTTATATATAGCACTGTATGTAAGTAGCTCAAGGTTTCCTGACAATATCAGTTGGCTTCATCTTTGGAGTGGAGTAGAGTAAGTAAATAAAGCTACAACATCTTGAGAGCTTTTCACTCTCATGTCTAAGTGCATACTTTTTATAAATGTAACAAATAGCGTGCATGCACCAAAACAATCTCTTCCCAATAAGCTGTGTTCAGCTAGATATCTATTCACAAGGTATTTCCAAGTCACATGGAAGTTCAAGAAAAAATTATTCCAACTGAAAAAGGACTAGCTTTACTTTTGTCCAGTTCCCTGTTAAAAGAAACTTTTAAATCACTTCTGTAGAACAACACATTGCTTTCCTCAAGGATCAAAGACTACTTTATTAAAAGAAGTAGACAGCTTTAAAAGTAATACAAAGGGAAGGGCAGAGATACTGAAGACCTCTGTAGATAAGAAAGATGCAGTCAATGTACACAGAATAATTTGTAAACATTATTTATTCAGTTCCTTCTGAAGAATCTGACACTTTCACTATGCTCTGCAACAAGCTCCAGCTGCCCCAAAGAACTCTGATAGAATACCTTAATTCCTACCAAGAGAGACTTCAAAACCACCATCTCTTGTCTGGCATTGTAGAGGGGGGAAAAGCAAGCAAAAGAAATAAAATTTTAGCCACCTCTTTAAGAAGTCCTTTGCAAGCAAAAGAGTCAAGCAGAGGATGCTCTGATACAGGAGCCAACAAGTCCCCATCAGTTTTCTAAGATCTATTCCTCTCAGACTCAGATGCAACAATAATATTTTGTAGAGAGAGATTTATATAACCTCTTCCTATCATGAATGTGCACTACTTTCTGCTCTGTTAAAAAAACAAGGAAAATATTTCAGGGAAAATATAAAGGACAACCAGTAAGGCAGAGAGCAAGGAAGAAAATCTACTTGTCATTTCAGACACCTGAGGAGCAAGTAAAATGGGTACTCTAGTACCCAGCCAGTGTAAACTGGTGTTAAAACTGGAGATGAGGTCACTCACTAAACAGATGCTTTGGGTCTGTCACAGCCTCTCACATCCAGCAACTCTGCTCTCGTTTCTTCAGCAAAGGCAGACCATGAATGCAGGGAAAGCTGGCAGATACTTGCTCTTCCTACATCTCTCCACCTTTCTGTCCTGCTCTGCTGAAAATTTTGAGGACAGGGTTTTGGACGTTTTTGTACTTGGCCCTTTCCCTTACAACCCTCACAAAGGGAATCGATTTTGCTTAGCTGCAAAAGGTTATTACAGCAGAAAATGATGGGGAAGGAGCTCATGACTTCAATGCTGTTATCACAAGATAGAACCCTCCTACCCTTTGTTTCTGCTTTCTCCCATTTTTCTTAAAAGAATTTTAAACAAACCACATGACAAAATATTTTAAAATTAATTCTCAGCCATTACATAGAAGCCACAATGAGTATGTTAAAGTTGAACAACGAATGACAGGATACAATCTTCTCTTCAAGTAAAGTGAAAAATAAAACAAAAAATTCAGTGAACAGCTGTATGTTATTGTGAAATCATGCAGAAGTGTTTTACCTGTTTTGCAAAGTTATTTTGGTGAAAGGATAGGGGCAGAAAAATGGATTTCTAAAGCTTTTCTTATCTAGCAATTGAGGAAATATTCTCTTCTGGCTTTTTTTTTTTTTTTTAAACCACTGCCCCCTTTTCCAAAAATCATTAATTCTTTATCAGTTGTGGGTAGCAGTGCTAGTGTTCTCCACATAATGTCATGCAGAGATATACACACACACCCTGCATTCAGAGAACTGTACCAGAAATTGGACTCACTAGAGCAAAAAAAAGAACCTTAAATGATCTCAGCAGGGAGCATAGAAGAGAGGAAAGGCATAAAGATGCTTAAAAATATATGATTCTGTTTTATGTTAGAATTTGAAAACAGCCTAGATTCTTCACTGCTTTAAGTACAAGTTTCTGAGTTTCTGTCACTGAGGAAAAATGAAGAACATATTTTCACAAACACTTCTGTTTCATGGGCAGTAAACAGAACAGTAAGAAAAATCTTTTCGTTTTTGGAAACATTCATTTTTAAAGACTTCCTTCCAGAAGGCTGGTGCTTTATATTTGACAATCAGAGTCCCAGATATGTTAGCAATAGTAGATGGCTATTCTAGAAGATCAGACAAAAATTTAAAAAAAATTGTTTTGGAAAGTGTTTTTGCTGTACAGTGGTAGACTACTTAGAGCTGTGGTGATGTGGTCTGCAGTTCCTGCAGTAATTGCTCACATGTCTTCAGTCCTGCCCCCACCCCCAATCATTTAATGCATGTCAATATTCAGCCATGTTCACTGCTGCCATACACCTCCCAGTGGACCTCACCTCCTCCTCTTTAAGCTTTTGTCTCCGTTTTTCTTCCACAGCTGCTCTCTTCTGCTCCTCTCTCTGCCTCTGTTCCTCCAGTCTTCTCCAGCGCTCCTCCATTTGCTTTTCATACTGAAGTTTTGCTCTTCTTTCCTTCTCCAGGATCTGCTGCTCCCTAGCAGCTTGTGCAGACAAAAAGGTGCATTTCACATCATGCCAATTTTCTTCTATTTTAAAATTACTTGGTAACGTGAAACAATAGTGTAAAATAACAAATACAAGTACACATGGTTTTAATCCACTAAGATTAAAAATATAGTGCCCAGAGGTGCTGAAATTATTAGTACATCTAAGGAATTTGCTCAATAAATATATAGGGAAGCCCTTGTACACAAGGTGTCAGTTTGTACCCCCTACCTATGTAAAAACAGTGTACAGAACAGTTTGGCAAATTTTATTTATTTATTTTGTTTCAAGTCCCTCTGAAGCTTAAAGCCAAATTAATTTTTCAGACATACTGCTCCTAGTAAGCTTTGAATGAAATTAGTGATATATATTAAAGCAAAAGCCCTTGGGACTTCTTTAAAACTGTCCTTCTTGTTATGGAGCTGCCTTTAAAATAGACACATGTAAACAACATATGCTAAGTTTTCTATGAAGTTTCAAAAATACATCTTTCAGCTCATGATTTGGTGCTACATCTTTACCCACTTCTGCCTCTTCACATGAAAAAAAAAATTACTTCTGTTACTGAGGTTTTGCCCAACTGTTTTTTCCAACTGGAGCAATAATCTTCATGGGGCATTACCCTGATGTTTCAGAAACTCAGACTGCAACAATACATACTGGACTGTTGCTTCAGGTGTACATAGGAGAACAAGTAGCAGGAATTAACGTGGCAAATTGAGAGGAAAAATCCCATGCAAGTGTATTCCATAAAAAGGCAGGAAAGAGGAGTTCAGTAAGCATGCCTATATACACACAAGCCTGTAGTGCCACAAAGCAACACACATAAAGCCAATATAGAAGGAATATTGCCAGGCTAAGAACTTGAAAGTCAGGGAAAGCCAGAATTAACACTGTTTATATAAGAGCTAGTCCTTCCTGCTCACTTATTCAGCCTGTGTTTCTTCAGCTCCTGTTTCCTTGTGCAGCATATCATCACTCTTCTCTCTCATTTTATCTTCCCATCATTCCTAGGCTCTTGCCCAGCCATCCCAAATGCCTCTTCTCAGATCAGCCTTTTCCTCTCAGTCCCTGGCCCCAGGCTCTTTAACCACAGCTGTGACTTTCAGTCCCTCTCAGCCCCACTCCATCCTCACTCCCTTGGGTGAAAGCCAGAGTCCTCCCAACACCCAAATCCTTTTCCAACATTCCATTTCTTTCCCTTGAATACAGAATCCTACATTACTTCTTCCTCATATTCAGCCTGCTTTCCAGAACACCACCTAGCTTATTCTTGTTAGAAATACAGCTGATCCACTCATCCTCCCCACTCAAGACAGATGGTATGAGGTCAGTGATGCAGTGCATCTGGATTGAATGCATGAAGTTGAGACTAGTCAACAGAAAAAGTCACCTCAGAGACAGTGGATAACAAGTCACCAGGCATTAATTATTCCAACTGCTAGCCACATCAGGTAGAGCAGGTGAAAAAAGCATGCTGGAGTTCATAAAAACCAAAAATAAAGTGAAGTGTCCAGAGATTGTGCTAAGATTACCTTCTGAGTAAGTAGATGAAACCTGGGACTGATTCTGGACAGAGAAGTAAACAATTCTGTCATCATGGACACACATACAATTCTTGTTGCTTACTTCATATTGCTCCATAGTACCTGACTGCTTAAAGATCTGAGCTTTGGGGGAACACGATGCTTTTATCTGAACTTCTAGAAGAAAATTCTCACGGTCAAAGTGTAACCAAGATCCAAAGCTCCCCATTACAGAAATGGTCTTAACTCTAAAGAAATATATTTCCAGGAGGCATATATGATGTCTGTGAGAAAACTGCAGACACCACCTTCCAAATCCCCTGGGCCAACCACTCCCAATATCTCCATGTTTCAGTTTCCTTCTCATCTCTTCTACTCCAAGTCCTTCCCAATCTAACCATCGTATCACTTTCTTGGGACCCAGAAAAGAAAGGATTATCAGGAGGAAAGAAGAGATAGCCCAGATTGAGTGTACCTGGAAGAGAAGTAAGTCCCAAATAGACAGAAGCTCAGGCAAGATTAAGAGCTAAAGAACAGCAGATTTTCACCAGAACTACCAAAAGGAATCGTGCTGATCAAGCCCATGGTAATTAAAAATGTTGAGTCAGTGGTCTCAAGCCCCAGACTTTGCAAAGAAATTGTCAACAGTTTGTTTAATGCAAGTAAAACAGTATTTTCCTATGATTCTTTGACAGGTGCCCATACTTGTTTAGTTGACATTTCCGCAAAATATATGCTTATCTTAGATTTTACAAAAATCATAAAACACTGACAATTCCTTCTGCTAGGTATTGTCAGGTTATCTCTAGGAACAGTGCTGCTGACTTTTCTCATTACAATGAGAAGTGAAGTTAACTGTTCAACACTTTTTTATATACAGAGAGAGATATAGGAAGTCCAAATCAATGTTGAACAGAAAATTTCATTTATGTATATATATATATACACACACACACACACACATATCTATGTGTATTTTAATTGGGTATACACCTACTCTCCTTAAATATATATACTTTTTACATGTATATTTTACAATTCTTTCTACATTTCCCCAGTCATAATAGATTAAAAATAACTGCATGTTTTAAACAAAATCTGAAACAAAATCACTCATGTTATTCAGGAACTGAATAATGTGGTTTGTCATTCTCCTGAAAGATTAACCATTTTACATCTTACAGAAAAGTACACACTTTAATGCTGTACTTAACTCTATTATATATTTCAATATGGCTAAAACCGAACAGATTAAAATTGAGGTTGCTTTACCACCTCATCCTACATATTATTCTGAGTATTATTCAAGGCTTATTTGGTATTTTCACTAACCAGGATCATGACTGCAGTATCTTCATAATAAACCTATATTCAAAGGCACACAAATCAAAGAAGAAAGTCAACTTATAAATATAAAATATTAAATATTTGACTGGAAATCCAGAAAGACATATAATTTAAGTTAAAAGAAGTGATAAAGACCAGGAAAAAACGGAACAACAAGATTTAAAATTCTGAACACAAAAAATGCTATGTTAGTTAGCTAAGCCTATTAAAACATATATATATAAATAATACATCCACCTCCTGCCAACTTACCAAGGTATTTCTCCCTTTCTTCTCTTCTTTCCTTTGCCAGTCTTTGTCTTTCATCAGTTTTCAGAAATCCATCAATAGCTGAAGACAGAGGGAGGGAAAACAAAAAGCCTTAAAAAGCTGTTAGCAAAAGTAAAGAAAGATCCAAAAGAAATTAAAATCATCCATCAAAAAGAAATCATAACTACTGCATTTAACAACTCCAATAAGAAAACAAATTTTGCTCTTGTATGCCTTGGGTTAACGAGCTGGGATTTGGGTACCTCTGGAGCACAGTCTCCCACCTACTGCTGAACTCCAAGCACGGTTCCTCAGTGTAAATGCCTGACTCCTCTTCTCAGAGTAAACAAGCATGCTGTTAGTGCTTGTTTCAAAACTTGAAACTTCCTCAGGAAAAACCATAAGGATGCAATTAACATGCATTTATCTTTGTTAATAAGCTAGTTTTAAATTTTTTTGATAGAAAGAAAAAGGTAGTTGAGAAAAGCAGTAAGCAGCTACATGGAGTCCCAGCCTTCATATTTATGGCTGACCACAGCCCCCCCAGTTTCCCGGCTTGCTCAGCATTTCAACAAGCAGCAATTACTGCTGGATGAGGCTACAGAAGCAGCAGCCCTCCTGCCCTCTTTCCCAGGCAGGAAACATTTTGTTTCCTCCTGGAGTTGGTATCTAAAAGTAGGATACTTGTCTGGGAGGAGATTGCCCAAGGATGTTTTGTACCTGGATCCAGACACCCCAGTTCTTTGCACAGCATGAGCAGCTGAAAAGCCCAGTTTAAGGAGGGAGGAAGGCAGAGTGTGACACACGAGGTGCTTTGGGGTCACCTGCCTGCATGCCCTGCAACAAGCACCACAGGGACCCAAGATGGACCTTCTGCAACAGCAGGAGTAAGGCCACCGAGTGCCTCGATAGACCAGCCAGGGGATGGTATCCTCTTAACACAGCTGACAGGGCTCCAGTGCCCTCCCCTCTCAGCATCTCCTGAGGTCTGAGCAGTGCTGCAGTGCACACTGACATAGCCTCTCACAGCACAGTTTACATCATTTGCAATCATTATCTGGGCTTCCTACTGAGTTGCTGAATTCTAATTAAGTCCTCTTCCTTTTGCTCTGAAAACTGCACTTGTTAATTTTATCAGATAAATACAAATGGAAAAAGTACATAGACTGTAACTCTAACTATGTTCCTGAAAATCATACTTGCAGGTTCCTTTCCAAAAGCAGGGTGCTGCAGGATTTTGCATAGGAAGTACCTCTCTAAAAAATGCACAAGTCTGTAAGAAGGCTGAAAGCCAGCCTCACTGGTGCCTGGTGACAAAGGTAGGGTCTCAGCTGTCCCCCATTACAGTAACAGCTTGATTTTTTTCCCCAAGCAGCACCTTCAAAGACCATCTCTAATCCTCAGCACACACAGACTGCGACTACCTGAAGGCAGCCAGGCCCCTGGAAAAATATGATTACAGCTCCCAGCTGGTTAATTACAACTAAATTTGTGGGTCAAATACATATTTATTTATTTATTACCAAAGACTCATCCTATTTCCATACTAGTCCACTTGTTTGCTTGCTTGGCTGACATTTATTTTCAGATTTGACAAGGAAGGAAGAGACAAAGAGGTGGCAGCTCAGTAAAGCAACCACAGCAAAGGTTTGTAACTGCTTTGAAGAGGTCTGCAATAAGTAGCCAAGAAGGTGAATCAGCCTAGGTATTCTACAGCTCCAGTGGAAACTCTTTCAGTGATCTTAAAGTCAAACAAACATGAAACCTACAACTCAGGCTAGAGGCAGCAGGGGGATGTGAAATTCCGATGGATCAAGAGCCCAAAGATAGAAGACTGAGCTTGGGAACAAGGAGGCTGGAGAAAGGGAAAGAAACAAGCAGAAGCACGGGGTAAAGTCTTCTGTGGCAAAGGATGTAACTCAGATGGAGAGGTGGAACCTAAAGTACAGAAACTAGAATAGGGATAAATGGAGGGATGGAGAGGAATGGGAAGAGAGTTCATGTCCATGAACTATGTTCACAAAATCCTGCACTGATTCTCATCACTCTCCTGGCTTACAATAACTACCTCAGAAGCCTGTCAGCAAAAATGCATTCCATTATGCCTATCAATAAAATCACAGCTAACTCATCTCTACTTAGATTTCTTCACAAACACAACTGGTCGAAGTGGATCTAAAAACCTTGCTCACAACCCCATTGCTATCCAAAGCTGATGCACAATTTTTCAGGTTGGCTTTCTCAAGCATTTGAATATCTCAACCCAATTCTGAAAAAACTAAAAGATGATCAAGACTGTAATGTCACATATTTAAGAAATGAGAATGTATCCAAATTGAAACAGTCTGTACAATCTTTATTTTGCCTGTGCTTACAATTACAATTTTTTCCTTTTAGGTCCCTTTCCTTATTCGTTCAGTGCATAAAAGTTGAACCAAGTTCAAAGATATCAGTGCTTCTTGCTTCATTTCTTCTGAAACTGAAAAGTAGACAAAACTAAACCTGAAGGCTTTTTGGAGAACAGCACTCCACACTTGGCTATGTCACAGGTGAAACTACAAATACATGGAATTACTGTTCATTACATATGCAATCTACCAATATGGGGAAAGAAAAAAACAAACCCACCAAAAAAAAACAGTGAAGAAAAACTGCATTCTAATACATACAGGCATCAAACACAAGATGGCAAGAGTAGCATTAAAATAGCACAGACATCCTCAATGCTGGTATTTCTTAACTAAAGTACTTGACTTTGCAAATCAGCATGCCTGCCAAAAGGCAGAAACTTGCTTGCCTTCAGAAATATAGTTTTGAAGGACAGAATAACTGATCCCTGGGTGATAGCCTGTACCTTGGGATGATTTTCAAAGGCCAAAATTACCATACTTTATGCATCTTCATATAACATTACAAATGCAGTGGGCACAGCAGTTACCTGCGGCAAGGAATTTCATTAATGACGAGAATTCCAATTCTGTTTGGCTAAGCAGACTGCAAGCAGCAGGCTGGCACAGGTAACTCCAACCCTGGACAGTGTAAGGGCATCCCTGTAACAGGGAACTGCCAGCAGAGGGCAGGAGAAGGTCTGAGTGAACAACAAAACCCGCGCGGCATCGCCCTCACTGAGCTGTGACCTCGGCTTCAGTCTGTATCCGCAGCTTTATCCTGAGCTTTCCTCATATTTACAGCTAAGCCTCTGATCCCTCACTTGGAGAGACACGTAACAGCTAACAACATGTTTAAGATCAGGACGTAAATGCAGGCTGGTTGTTCTTCTGCCAACCAGAGTAATGAATACGAGGGGATAATGGCAGAAAATTCCCCAATAAAGGTTTATTCCCAGACTTGCAGAGGAATAAGGAAACTGCTCAAATAATAACATCAAAGATTTTACTCTCAGGAAATGCACACATACAAATTGCTTCTATTTATTACTCTATCTCCCAGCCCCCCCCCCACTCCCAAAAGTCTTCTCTGCACAGAGTCCCCACTCTCAAAGGCATGCACTTAGGCACTGGGCTAATTCCTTGAGATTGTGCCTCATTTTTTGATTGAGGAGGGACAGCTGTTCATCTGGGACTTTGCTACAATGAGCATTTCTAAAGAAAAAGACTATAATGTAAAACCAGTTCGAATGTCAGCAGCACAACTGCAGCAATAATGCAACAGCTAATGCTGCAGGATTCCTTCAATACTTCCATGTTAGTTGAAAATAAATTATCACAGAAGTAAAATCCAACATGTTAATCACTGCTTAGACTTTTTTTTATGGGCAAGGCAAACTTATTCAGACTGATGAAACAGCACCAGAACATGTCCACACACCCTGCTCTGCTCCACATACTGCTTGCGATAAGCCTCTTGGTGGTTGCTCAAGACAGGAAGGCTGTCCTCTCCTGATGAGACACAAGGCAAGATCAGTCTTTTGAAATCCATATCCTGTTTTGTGACAAAACAAGTACTCAAGCAGGACACTTACATTATTGGAAGCTGATACTACATTTCAAAAGGACCAATGGGCTGCTTGGGCATCTCCTCTCCTGAAATTCACACCTGAGAATTGTTGGTAGGTAAAGTCTCCATTTTAATTTTTTTCCAGTTTGTTATTGAACCCACCTCCCGTCTGTCCTTTCTAATACCTCATGGTATTTGGTTTCACAATATATTTATACATAGCAGATATTGAAGCCCTTGTCAGGCACCCTGATAGAAGAAAAGTCAGCTGGGAATCTGAGACCAGCTCTGTGTAAACAGTGTTCCACACAGAGATCTTTGGCTATCCTGCATGACCACATTAAACACATTTAGACCTCTGTCCATTCTACCTGACATTGTCCAACACTTCTAGACCTTTGCCACAGTATGTGTCATCTACACTGATGATGCTGAATTACTGAAATTCCTGGTTTGGACATCGTTCTGACAAAGGGTGGCCTTGCCTGGGACCAGATGAGCCTAAGCTCATCTTGAGCTCAAGATGAGCCTGTTGTTTCAAATAACAATCATCTATAAAATTGATGTTTTGCTCCCTAAAACCTGCCTTGTCTCCCTTGGGACTGTTCTTTGAGACAATAATGAACAGAAGTTTTCTACTTGTCACTGTTTCTCTCTGGGTGTTTCTGACTGAAGAAATGTTCAAGTTTTCAGCTATTAACTGTACTTTGAGGGGAAAAATAGTTACAAAGCTGCATGTGACTGTACCTGGATGGCAGCTTCTATTGGCAAAAGGAACTTTTCCTAAATTTTAATTATTATATAGCTGAGAGGCTTTCAGGTAGAGGCAACATGCAAACGACACAAAAGCTTTACAAGTGGGTTCAGTAAGATTTAGTGGATAGTTGTCCTTTATGATAATTATTTCAATTATCAATTTCAATATTTTCTTTAATTAAAAAAGCTCTCTATTCTATTGCATTCAAAAATCTTAATACAAAGAATCAGAATTTCCCCAGTTTCAGGTACTTAATTTTATTTTTATATTTGCCAGGCTGGATTTTAAATATAACCAGGAAAGAAAAAAGAACATTTTTCATTACGTCTAATTAAAATACCAGGATGGCTATTTGCTGGTATAAAGATGTTAAGTGGATGAAGTAATTAAAGACCAACAGTTGCCAAACACAGTGACATTTCAGAACCCCAGGCTAATTGTCTGAGAGGTGGTCTGGCAGATAGAGCAGAAAAGCTGTCAGGGACTGCACGCTCTGGTTAAACAACTAGGACACCTGCCTTATGCTCCTGCTCCCCACACTGGATTTTCAAATTATCCATTTGAATCAATAACTGCAGCTGTAAAACATACTTACACGAAGACTGCAGTAGCAAAATATATCCTACTGGTATGTTTATTTAAGTTTATGGTGAAATTGCTCCAAAATGCTGGCCAAATAACCTCAAAATGATACACAGAGTATATACAGGTCATGTTGTGATCACATATATTAACAGAAATAACTTAATTACTGCATGGGGAGGAAAAGATTGCTAAAATATAAATGCAGATTTTTTCAGTTTTGCTTGAGTCCACAGACACCTAATCAGCTCCATGGGATCGTGTACAAATGTGTGTGCTGCCCTAACAGGGCCCCAAAGGAGACTCCAGTATCTGGCAGACACAGATGCACCTCAAGAGCACTCAGAGAATGGTAAGATACATTAGCTGAACATTTTTACTTATGAAAACACTTGGTAATTAATCTAGTGTTATTATTTATTTAGTTTACTGAACAGGTCCCTGCTAGACAGCCCCCCACATAGCCCTTACCAAGCAGTAGCACTGTGTCCACGTTTTCTACACTGATGTTTTATTCATGTGCTTCTAAAAGCTCTCAGGCAGAAAGGAGTCCAGAGGCTTAACCAGTGCTTGATAGTGTCTTCCTCACAAATATAACACACATGAGCATTCACAGCTGTATTTTTCAACCACCACTAGACCCCAGACCCATTTGGCATCTGTAGGTAGGATCTTCACTTCTATAGCCTGTCCAGCAACTTTCTAGAAGGAAACACCGTGCATTCTGGAAAGGATAAAAAAAACCCCAGAAACCAAAAAATACTCTTTCTTATTCACAATTAACATTTTGAAACTTCTAGGGTTTGCCAACGTGGCACTAGCTGGAAATTTTATACTAAAACAACAAGCAAACCTGTAAACCCCAAAGCTATAAACATTTCAAATACACATTTTTTCCCAATGACTGAAAAACTTCTCTTCTTTCACTTCTGAAAGTTCACTTACTGCCTATCTCCTAAACCAGCAATAGTCCCAGCTTGTATTTACAATTTATGCATTGATAAACTTGCACAGACTAGTTTCACTGACTTCAGCAGAATGGCTGTGTTAAAATAGAAATATGGAAATACCTTGTAAAGATCAGGAGACCATGCTTATCCCACCCAAATTTGAAAAAAAAAAGGTCCTAACACTCATGTACTATCATATTGAATGGAAATTTCATTTTTTAGAAGGAGGGTAGCTATAAATACTGCAGACACTGCTTGCCTGGTTCACTTTACTTTGCAATAAAAAGCCTCAATGTAAGACAATAAACCTCAAGTCACAGTTATTTTGCCCAAATTATCTAAGGGAAACTTTTTAGGAACAATTTAGATACATTTGTTTCTCCATCACAGTAAATTCAACCTGAACAGTCTCACTTTAAAAACATACACATCAAATGAAAGAAATTCCATTTACTGGTAACAATTTTTATTACCAAAATGAACAAGAAAAAAAGTTTTCAATCTAAAGTGCATAGATGTAGTCAGCAGCACTGTGTCCAATGTGTGTTCTACACTGATGTTTAATTTAGGTGCTTCTGTAATCTGTCAGGCAGAAGGGAGTCCAGAGGCTTAACCAATGCTTGACAGTGTCTTTCTCCCAGATTTAACACACATGAAAATTGATAGCTATATTCACGTCTATAGTGTAGTCTAGCACAATTCAATTCTAACTGAAAGTGTTTCTGGATTGACATTACATATCTATGTATCAACATCTGCTGATGTTATGTATTGATCATTAGGTATTAGATAACCAAAGCTTAGTGAAACACTAGCATCTCACTGAGAAATTTAGATATTTTTAGCATGAGCAGACCAGATGGGAACTCTAAGTATCCATTTCTCACACCTCCAGCTAGCTTGTAATCCCCAAATGCACATTAAATCCCACTTCCTGTTCCAATTAATTGGCTTTGCTGGTGTGTGGCACCGAATAATGATCTTATGCTTTGGTGGCTTTTCAAATGTCACCGCTGTGTTGCACTTTCAGACAGCAAAAGAGAAGGGAGCACTGAGCTGCTTTCCTGTGTCCAGGTAGGAAGAGCTTTAGCACAAGCCTTGCCCAGCCCTCAGGCAGGAGGAGCTGACCTGCAGCCGAGGAGCATCACAGCTCATTTTCCTGCTCAACACTTGATCAAACCTTCACAGCAGCACCCCATGCTGCACATCTAAAACCGAGGGCTGCAGGAGCCAATACTTGCAAATATTATGTGCAGAAAACAGAGAGCTTCCCAGCTGTGAGCACCCAGGTAACTTGGAGCACTCTGGGCTCAGCTCCTGTCTTCATGCTCAGCCTCTTTGGCCATGCAGCCCCAGCCACCTTTCCCTCTGCAGTGGGTGGCTGTCCTGCCTCCAGACACCGCCAATGCCCCCACATCAGCACCCAGCACTAAAATACAGCTTCATGGAGAAGAGGAATTTGGAATGATTTTCCCACTGTGGCAATTACCTGGAACATGTCAAGCTGCCCAGTTCAAGGCACTGAAGTGCACTGCTGAAGGCCATTATTGTGCAGCCAGAGCTGCTTCTCACAGTACCAGTCCACAGCAGCTGCAAATCCCTAATCTCAGTTGACTCAGGGATCACAGGACAGCATTTTGGACAAAGTCCCAGCAGTCCCTGTACATCCTGCCTTCCACTGTGGCTTTTTTGCAAGCCATGGATCTCTGCAGCAAAGTGACTGCCTGCAGATGGGGCAGCCAATAAAGACTTTTTTTTTAAATCCTATAATCAAGCTGTAAATTAACCTCTATGTCTAGGTACCCAAACAAAAGCATGACAAAAAAATCACAGCTTGCTTCTAAACCAACTTCAGCCAGAAAGTTTTCTTTTGGAGCCTGAAGTGAAAATGACAAGGATTTGTCAGTATGCTCTTATAAACTGTCCTTAAAAAAAATAAGACTAATCACAGAAGAAACGGTAAAAAAAAAAAAAAATAAATAAAAAAAAATCTACAAATAAAAGGCTCACATTTGGGCAACAGAGGTTTGGTCAATGAGCATCTCAGAGGTGGCAATTTGTACAGTGCAGCACAGACCTGAAACTTTCCACTGCACTTGTATGTACAGGGATGGTTCTGCAGCCCTTTTACCAGCTTTGTTTTCATTTCAAGTCTAATTTAATAGAAACTGCAAAAGAGACACCAGTACTTTGAGATTTGCTCTGAGTTGCAGCAAAGATACAGTTAGAGAACCAAGAAAACACCCTTGGCCCCTAACAATGCTTACAGAGGCATGAGGTGTTGCCAGCATGTCCTACCTTACCACAGCAGGTCTAAATGGTTTTTTCCCTACATAGTAAAATTTAGTTGTAACATTACCTTCATTTACCACTATAGTCTGTCCCCCATGAGTGGAGATGTGGAGAAAGCTTCAGGATGTTTGTTCTGTTCTTTGTGGTGAGCAAAGTGAATATAAAACATTTAACAAAAGAAGAATCCACTTGCAATTTTCCATTTATATATATATATCAAAATAAAAAAGTGTCGACGCACTAAGATGACATGCAGCTATCAAGAACCAACCTAAATAACTTCCACTTTGCTCTACCCACAACTTGGATATTGCTGAAACAGTGCATTATTCCAAATAGAAGCAACTACCAGCATCAGATGTAGAAAGCAGATTTTCCCTGTAATTTGGCAAAAGCTTCCAAAATGAAAAGAAGCAAAGCTGATTAATCCACAGCACACATGATCAAGTGAACTTCATCCTCTGTGGACTTGGCTATGTTCAGGAGCAACAGTTAAAATGTTGCTTTTGCTGTACTTCACATTAATTATATTTCCCAGTCATTTATTTCAGGAGCACACCCATTGACTATCAAAATCAAAACAATTTATTCTAGGAACATGCACAGTAAATCTTCATAGGGAAGAAAAGCTTTAACAATTAAATGTTTGCTTTAAAGTTTTTTCTTGCATTTTAGTAGATGAACTACACCAACATAGTTCATATTTATAACATTATATATGGACATACAGTTTTAACTATATTTATGGTCAATGTCAATTCATCCAAGTGTATTCACACAGCTACTGGTTATGCATCACCCAGTGTTGGCCCCTACATATAATTCTTAATAAAGCACATAATTTAGTGGTGGGATCCAAATACCATTTTAAATACAGAACATTAACTTTTCCCTCTGGCATTTTTGCAGTCAGTCTCATCTGAGAATCTAATTATTATAGGTCTTCCATCAAGAGCTAACATGTCCTTGTTGGGACTTCTGCTTACTTTCCTACTTGTGCTTTAGCTGTGAGCTTCTGATGCCCAAGGAATTCCAAGCATGAAGCTTTCAGTGCATGCAAGTTCTCACTGCTGAGACCTGACCATGTGCTGGCAACCTCTCTGTCCCAGAAAACAAAAACATTACATTTACATACATCCTTTTGTACATAATGTATGCATCTCTGTACGATCATTTATTTGACTGTTCTTGGTCCAGCAATTTAATATTGGCCACTCTGCACAGAAAGTGTTAATTGTCTCTGTTAGAAACCAATCAAGTCTCCTGAAGGGCAAGGCTCCAAAATGAACCTCATCCAACTCTTACCCTTGAACTATATTAAAGGATTTAAATTACTTGGAGCTTCTACAAGTCTAGGAAATTTCCTAAAGTAGAGACTGCTTTAACATTGACCCAGGCAACCTCATTTATGCATGGGGCTGGCACAGCCTGTTGAAGGAGCCCAGGTCAGAGAGGGAACAGTGAGAACTGAGACATGTTGGGTCCCACCCCCTTGCCTAAATCCTGCTCCATTCTGACAATGTTTGCACTTTATGGAAATGGAAGACTTTGGACCTATTAGGTTAGTACTTGGAAGATTATTTTTCAAGAGCAAGAGACAGCATGGAGATGGATGAATACACAAATAAGGCTGAACATTTCTGCATCCCTTGAAAGAGTTAGGTGAACCAACGTTCTTAAGTGGAATTAATTTGGAGATTCAATACCTTAACAAATGTGAAAAATACTAAGTCTGCCTTTTTACCACTGCAGAAGAAAAATCTTTGTTTAATCTGTCATTTCTGAGAAGACTATTGACTGAGTTTCAGCTATAAATGGTATTAGTTGTTTATGCAAACTCAGAACACAAAGCACATTATTCATGGAGCTCTTTACTTGCAGAATAATAAAGACAATTTACCAAACTCAAACTTTCCACACAAGAGAGGTGAGTGGATTATGCATCCACTGCTTTTTCAAGTCCCAAAAAGAAGGTTGAGGTTTTTCCTGGGTAAGAATTTGGAGTATTTACAAAGGTTTACAAAAATCTATAAAATTAAAGGATAAATCAGAACATAAAGTGACTAAACTGTATGCAAAGTTCTTAAATGTTATGCTAAGATGAAAACATACACTGAATACAGGCCTGACAGCACACTTAGGCCAACACAGAGAGGCCAATTAAAACATAGTGGGTCACTAAGCTTTGTAGTAAGGAGTGCTCAGCACAGAGATCAGATCCTGTATTCAGTATTTTCAATCCAAGTTCATATAAATTTTTGCGGTGATGTGTGGCAACACTACACAGGATGAAGAAAAACTCCAGTTTGCACTGGTGTCTCCTACCTTCTTTTGTGACCTTTGTGGCCCACAGAGGAACAAGTCAAGAGATAGAATTAATATTCCAGTCAACAACGTGCAGCTTTCCCTGCCCTCTGCCCTCGCTCAGGGAGTGCCTGTGCAGGAGCAGGCACTGCAGGCACCAGGGACAGCAATGGAGAACAGCTGGTCCCCATGGCATGAGCACTTTAGAGCCTTTAGACACAAACAGGTCCTTGCACATACACAGGCACTCTATAAGCACAGTGTTTTCTCTTCAGTGTTAGCAGAAGTCATTTCAACGACCAGACACACTGGCCCAGCACATAATTTTTAAAGAAAATACAGGTACTTATAGAACAACATTTCTTGGAGTATTTCTGTTGATCCTTCAGCCATCTGGAGACGAGTGACTTGATTCAGGACAAAGTCCAAAGCTAGCCTGTAAGTGCTAGAGTCAGTAATTCAACAATGTCCACATGCTTTCTGGGCACAAAACAAGCAGAACGTGATTTTAAATGTTTTAAGAAAAAAATGTCGCTTATATTTGTCCAACATTACAGACGTCCATTAAGAAGCTCTCATGGGTATAAGGTCTCACACTATAAGAAAAGCTGTTTGGTTCAAAGGCAAAACGTTTTTATTACTTTATTCCTTCTGCCTCTGTATATTCTTGCACATGATTTTGCAGCACTTTGCAAAGAAAATTCCTGCTCTCATCCATAAATAAGGCCAGAGTTAGAAATCTGGCCCACAGATTTTTATTTTTCTGATAATTTAAATTCTTCAAACAAGTGACTTCCAAAAAGCCTCTACAGGGCACTGAAAAACCTCATTTCTTACAAGGCTGTGCCTTGACACCAGATTCTCTACTGAAGTGCTGTCAGAGGTCAGGGTCATTCATAAACAATTCTCTCCTGGAAATGGTGAATTTTAAGCCATGTAATATAGGGGTGAGCTTTGACTGTTCTGTGGCATCACCTGGTTTTATCATCTTTGCAAGAACATAGAACCCTTTAGATTGTCATTTAGAACAAATTTGGTTGAAGCTGACTGATGGCTTCAACAGCTAATTATTGGTGAGAAGAAAGAAGGATGGACAAACAGATGTGATCCTCTACATTTAATTTCTTTTTGAAGAAATACGGACAGCTGAGTTCTTGAAATTATAACAAGACACTTAAAGCCTGCATCAAAATCCTTATTCATTTGCATGCCTCAAGAATTATAGCATATTAAGTATACAATGCCCTACATCAATAAAGGCTTTCTATCTTCAAGGCTCTGGCTACTCATAACATGATGGCCTTGGGTAAAAACAAAACCCACAAGAACTCAAAAAATTTATTAAAACTCAGGGAAGTTTCTAAAAGAACAAATACAGAAATCTGCATATTATGTTTTTTGACAACCTAATAGTTAAGAAAAAAAAATCTCTAGCTTCTTCTGCACATTTTCTGAATAACTCACCTAGAATAAAGGTAACAATAAAAATGAGAGGACATACATTTGCCAAAAAAAAATTTAAACACACAGTTTAAATATTTCAGGAAAAATACATATGACGTTATGCAATACTGATATTTATCTAATTAGCTACCTGACATTTAAACTGACAGGCTTAAAGAAAGGCACAGACAACATATAAAATGGGAACTGTAAAAGAAGCTTGATCCAGTGTCACAATGTTAAACTGCCAAGATAAACTGACCAACAATAATGACAGAATAATTTTAAGTGGTAATGTCTTTTGGGATATTTATAAAAAACAGAATAAGAAACGGAGTGCTTGCTATTTATCAAAACATCACTGTTTGGCTAAAAAAGTGGAGGCTGGCAGATGAGTTTGAAAAAAATAATTGCAGGAAACATACCGAGCTCTAAAAGGAAACAAAGATAATTATTTGCACAAGTGAACAGCAGCATAAATGTATAAAGGTTGAAGATGACTGAATTTCCACTCAGCCTTCTCCTGTGTGAGATGCCACACTGAATCCACCAAATCTAATCACACAGCCTGACTTTTTTTTGGCACACATTTATTTAATGCTATGACATAGTCTAGTAACAAGTGGTGTGGGTGAGTTCATGGGGATAAAAAGAAAGCTCCTCAACAGAGATAAATGCACGATGAATGCAAAGAATTGAAGGTCGCATACGCTTGGCAGGCAGTACTTTGTCTAATTCATTTTGAAAACACTTGAATAATGATTTAGCAATTAAATTATCTACTTGTAATACAACGTAATTATACATCTTGGAAGACAGAGACTAGCTGGCTTCATTCCTTCTAATGTGTGTTTAGACTTTGTAAGTCTACAATTAGCCTGTATATGGGTTAGCCGGTATTTTCTATTTAAAATTTACTTTTAAATTTTTTCTTATTCTTTGTTCCTCCCTCTCCCTCTTGTCTGATGTGTTGCAGTTGTAGTTTTAATAAAACAACTACTGGCAGAAAATTTAACCTGACTGATCCTACAAATAAAACAAACGTATCTTTATTTGGCACCAAAGCATAGGAATTTAAATAATAAAAGTGTAAAACTTGGCACCAAAAAATGGTTAAATAGCCCTGGTTTAATTCTTGTAACAACCCGTCTCATCACTTTTCCCTGCCCCAATATCAACACTAAATCTCAAACTATGTTCTTTCCTATCTGATTATTTTTCTTTTCATGTCACAAAAACAGTAAGTTCTAGTTTTATACAGTACTTCAGTTCCTGACATTTGCACCATTAAATATTGTATGTTCAGTAATTCTGAATGTCTGAATATCTATTTATAATTTACTCCTTATATTTGCCCTTAATGTCTCACTGTGGTTTCCAGTGAGACTGTTCACCTCTTGGGCTGCTTTACAGCTACAAAGTAGAGACACATAAAACTTTCCTCATGCCAAGAACCTCATCAATTGTTTAAAACAATTCCTATTCTGGATCCTACAAAACTAAAGAAGTTTTCATTTTAAAAAATATCTTCTCAGTTATACCTCAGAGATAAACCTGTGCAAGTCTGCAACACAATTATGGAAATACCATACAATTATCAATGAACTAACTTTTTTCTCTTCCAGCAATCTACCAAGTTTATTCAGGTTAGATTGTTTTTTTCATCACTTTTTTTTTTTCTGTTTGCAATATAGTTATTTAGGCTTTACCATATACAAACATGTTATTTTGCTATATTCTACCTCAGAAATGGGCTGTAGCTGGTAAGTTTCATATGACTGACTGAAATAATTTCCCATTAATTATGCAATCTAAACTAAGTTACAAGTGATAAATAGTTGCTAAAGATATTAAAAATTACTTGGTAACCCCTTAACTATAAATTTATAGTGTTTACAAACTGCACATACACTGGACAACAGAAGGAGTTAATCCAAAGGGATTTGCAAGCAAAACAAAAATCAAAACACACCACAATCTCAGAAGTCCCCACAAAAGCCAAGGTCCAAGCACCCTGACCACCCACACAGTAACAGATCTACTGGACTGCATGAGAGCTTTGGCTAGACACTGCAATTACCTTGCACCCATGTGCCCTCCACATGAGCTATTTTATTAAGAGGGGCTTTACACAGGACATCACTCCCTTTTAGACACCTCTGGACGGAGAAGGGGCCAATGCCATATGGATGGATCCAAACTGAGCTTGCAGACTGGCTGTACCTCCGGGCTATGTCACTAGTAGCCCCATCTCCAGCCCAACTCCTGCCCATCCCAGCTGGCTCCCTGGATTCAGATGACCACCCTACTGGCATGGCACTGCTGTGCTCACTCTGCAGTCCTGGGAGAGAGAGCACAGAAACTGTGCTGCATTATTGCCAAGGCACAAAACTCTGAATTACTCCTTTGTTTCACACAGAGAACGGTCAAAGTGCTCAGCTCATCTCAGTTGCTCCCAGCCCAGGACCTCCTTCACTGCACATGGAGAGCACAGGCTGCACACCATCACTGAACAGCCCTGTAAAAACACAGCACCAGTAAACACTGACTTTCTCCCTGGCTCCTTTTTATGTCTCATCCTTTTTACTGCAACAGAAACTTCCATGCTCTTTTCCACTTCTGGCTTCCACTTCTGTCAGTTAGAATCACTGACATAAAATAGGATGACTTTTCATCACATAAAACAACAATTGAACAACAACAAAAAAAGTAATAGGGTGATAACTAGTCTGCCCACTAGATAACAACTGAGCAAAACAATAGCTATGTCAATAGCAAGTAGTGTACCAGGTTTCAGGAATTTTTAAACACAAATGTCTCATCAAGTCCAACTGTTATGTGAATTGGTTTAAAACAAAACAAGCTTTGTATAGTGATATTTACTGCTTAAACTGGTATTATTACATTCTTCTATTTCTCTCTTAATAAGTAACACATGCCTACAACCCACACCTATGATTATGCTAGGTCAAATACTCTGTACATAAAAGAAGTTCATAAATAAACAATTTTAACACACAGAAATGGCTGCTGGTGCACAAGTAACCAGTAGCCAGCAAATCATCCATTCACTCACTGCACAGAGGCCACCAGGTACTAACAGAGGGGAAGGAAAAGTTATTCTGCTCCATAATGCACATCCCAAGAAAGCAGCAGCCACTCCTGCTTCATAAGTGAGAACTGATCAGATAAAAACAATTTCAGGGGAAAGAAAATGACCTACACAGCTATGCTTCGGGATCCCCCACTTTGCTTTGTATTAACCTCTCACCTTCTTCCTAAGTTTTTGGACATACTGCTCATCAACACTTCCCCAAACTAAAGGCTGGAAGATCAATGAGAATCATCAGGTTTTGAGTGATGAAATGAAGTATTTTTATCTTGCCACTTTAAAAAGCAAGACTTAGGATGAAGGGTGTTGTGAACAGACATCTGCTGAAGGGCAGATTCATACCCCACGTAATCTATCATGGCAGCTCAGCTAAAAGACCAGGGCTACCTGCCTAGTAAAATCTGCAGCTCTAAAAGTCCAAGGTGATAGGTCTATCAAAACCCAGTTAAAGATCCACATATTAATGAAAACAAAACAGGGCAACTCCATAAAAACATGGCAAGTTCTGAAATTGATAAAGGTAGAGCCAGGAGGAAATATGAAAGGTTTCAGTTTGAAAATAGGAAGCATTCAATGTGAAAATGAAATCAGCCTGCTTTGCAAACAACTCTCTTTATTAATACCATAAAGATCTAGCCAGATGGGAGACAATATCCTGCACAGTGCAGCTGAGAAAAAATAACAGCAGGGAAACAAAATCATTCTTCTTTTCAACTGTAATACCACAGCCAGCACTAAGAGTTGTTTTCAGAAAACACTCTGCAGGGTTTATTTTGAATAAAAAGTAAAGTACAGCCTCTCCTGAGTCGTTCTCTAACTGCCACTGCCGCAGACAAGCCACAATGATCTCCTTCTCTCTTTTGAAGAGGAGCTCTTAAGGATGTTTCTGACAACCACTTAAGCAAACAGAATGATAATCTCAAAGACAACATTCCTAAACACTATTTGAAGAGATCATGTATGTTTCCCTCCTTTCATGAATATAAAAAATGTGTGAATAGAGGCTATTCAGTTGCATTCAAAATTACTTTGGACAAATACATCTGCAGCTAGTGATGTTGGCAACTGAACTTCCTCTCACTAGAAGTGGATGCAGGTTTTTTCTAAGCAATTTCCACACTTTGTGAAAAATTAATCAGTCGATTACTGTGATTTATATAAAGTTAACTTCTATAGAAGAATCAGTGAGTAGCACTCCGTAAATGCTGTCTTTCTAGGCAAATATATATACATACACACCTTATACAGTGAGCACATAATTAAATTAAGATTACTTTTCTTGATGGCAGAGTTCTGTCAGAAATGTTGACTGTTATATGAAGAGCCAAAGACTCTGGATTAGCTCTTACTCAGCCATTTTAAATTGATTTACAGCATGAAGAATATATAGTAAGATTTAGAAAAAGATTTATGTATGACTAGATAAATAAGATTCCTCCCACATACATATATATGGTTGAAGGGGGAGGACAGAAATTGAAAAACAAAAGCCATAAAAACTGGAACAATTTTCTATAAGCAGAGTGATAAATAGTAGTGCTGTGTGAACATCTATCTTTTCAAACACCTCTTGGAGATCTCACGTCAGGCTTATTTAACCTTGAAAGGCATGAGCATCCTGGCTTGGAAACAGTCTTAAGGGCAGGAAAGTTGTCTCAAGTATCAATGGAAAAACTATTGCCACAACCTCCTTGGGCAAGGCAGATGGGGAATTGGCCAAATGGGCAGCACTGAGCATGTTATAGCCACATTAAGAATTGTGATGTGTAAAGAACAATACATACATTAAGCTTCAGTGCTTACTTTTAGACTTTATTTAGCAAAGAAAACAAATTGCATTTATATACACCTGAGAAATACATATATGTATACAATGCTTCTGAGAAGACACTTCAGTGTTGCTAGGATGATTATCTGTTTCCACCTTTATGAAGTTTGGCTGTAGAGAGCACCAATATGCTGAGTTCTGCAGTTTCTCCTCATTCTAAGCAGTTTTCCTCTCTTATGAATAAAGAGAGAACAAGAAATAGATGTCCTCTCCCTACCTTTCCCCTTCTTTTTGAAATAATTCAAGTTACATCAAAACCAGCTCCCTGCCTTCAGGCTCTGCCAATGCATTACACCCCTTCTCTAGCATGCCTCACACCTTCCCACTTCTCAGCACAAATCTGCATGAGCTCCTGCCTCCCCTCAAACAGAATGCCATCTGCCACATCCAGCACACTGCTCCTGCAGCCCCGTGACTTTCAGCACAACTGTCCTGCACCCCACCATCCCACACAGCTCCCCTGATTCACAAACTGCCCCAGGAAGCTCCCGAGGGATTGCCAGGGCTGATGTGACATCCTTGTCATGGCAGCAGCAGTGCCAGCAGCACTGTGCTGTCAGAGGAGGCTGGCACGCTCCAGCACACCAGCTGCAGGCAAACCCACGCACCCCACACGTGCCCACTGGTTTGGGAAGCTTGAGAAGCTCACAGCCAGAAAAAAAAAGACATTTTTCAGGACTCTAAAGTCTCTCCCCCGCACCCATCCACTCCATTCACAAGGGAAGGTGGTTTGGACACGTCCGTGGGCTTTGCCACAACCTCTGCCAGCCATGAGGCCGGTGCTCCTGGTCCAGAGGCAGCTCCAGGCCTCACAGACAAACCACACATGGGCTTTCCTTACAAAAATCACACATCAGCTCTTACTCCAAAACTTCAGTTTTGGTACTGCAAATATGTGGTTGGCTTGCTGCTTTCTAGAGTTTGTGCTCTGAAGGGCTGTAGGTTCATACAACCATAGCATTGCCTAGGGAGGAAAGGACGGAAAAGATCATCTAGTCCAATATTCCATGAGAGAGGGAGCCCAGATGAGATTATCTAACATCCTGTCCAACCCCAACTTGAAAACATCCAGTGATAGGGCCTCCACCATGTCCCTCAGGAGCTTGTTACAGTGATTATTGTTGTCACTGTAAAAAAAATTATTTCTTTTATCAAGATAAAGCCTCTCTTGGTACCATTCCTTTTTGTTTTCTCCAGGTAGCTACTTTAGAAGACAGAGCTTCCATTCTCTTTGTAGCCGTCCTTTAAGTATCCTTTAATAGTGGAATGTGGTGATGAGGTCCTCCTGAGCCTTCTCTTCTCCAGGTTAAATGCTTGGTCTCCAACAGGAAGAGCAGAAAAATTAAAACAAGTGCCTGCTGATACCCACTGTGGCAGGAAAAAAGATGTGAGCAGAAGATCAGGCTGCAGCACAGATGGACGGGCAGAAACAAGAGGTGGAAAACTCTAGAAACAGGCCTGCAGCAGGGTCCTGGAGTATTGTAAGCAGGACAGCAGCCTAGTCAGGATCATTGAAATTATCTGAGCCAGTTGTGCTAATTTTAAGTCAAAGAATTCTCATATTTTTGCATGTTTGGAACACAACACAAAAGCACACAGCTAGTTTTTTCATCAGTGTGCATTAAGACAGGACAGACTTAAAATGACAGTAGAAAAGAACACTTGTTTCCTTACAGTAGCTGACTAGATTAGGTACTATTGTCAATTTTATTTGAGAGGTGCAAGCATAATTTTCTCCAGTACACCTGACACTTGTTTTCCAACAGAAGAAAATACAAAATCAATGCAAACAAATGAATTATACAGTATTAAAATATAAATATTTAAAAGCTCACGTTTTATAGAACTTTATCTAGGTGCTCCCTAACAAGAATCAGAAACGTGTTTTGTACTCAACTGACTGGGAAAATAGGTTTTTCTTTTTGAACCAAATTAGTCCAGAAATATTTGATGAAAAAATGTCAGTTATTAATCAGTATCCAGATGTCAACAGAGAGCTTACAGTGCTACTTTAATAATAAAATATTCAATAAACATAGCCTAAGTTTAGAAATGGGATAAAAATCCTCAAGTGAAAAATTGTTCTTACTTTATGTATAAGAATTCTCCTTATGATCCCTCTATCATTCAAATTTCACTGAGGGATTATTATTATTCAGCTACAAAATTAAAATCCAAACTGATCCTAAGTCAGATAGGGCTTTTAGAAACCATCTGTTGAAGTTTATGCCTCAAAATTCTAGATTACATGATTTCCAATATAAAAAGTCCACACCAATATCACATTTCCACAAAATCAAGTTCTGTTGGATTCTAAAATACACGCATGTCTCTATTTTTAAACTTCCAAGTCATATCTTCACCAAAATGTACATAGGAGCATACTTGAAATAACATTAATTTGTTATACCTAGTTAAACATTCTTCAATAAATAAATCTCTTGTAACTGTAACAGTTAAAGCTAGTAAAAGGGAATATTAACACCATCTCTTCAAAATCAATTGAAATTGTTTGGCTAAAGGAAATGTGGCAATCAGAAGAACAAGTGAAATTTAACTTGAAGTGTTTTCTGCATGCCTTGCCTTACACTTCCGTTGTAAATAAGCCTTCATATTTGACTGCTTAAGGAACAAGGAAATGGTAAAAATGAAGTTTAAAACATTAGAAAGCGATGTCAGTACACAAGAACTACCTTAAAGCAAAGACTGAATTAGTTTTTACAATGTACTTCTGATTAGTTCTTAAAACTTAGCACACACCCCAACATGATATTGAAGTAATCTGCAAGTATTTGGCATATCTAAACATCCTTGCAGTGACCTGACCCAAACTAGAACATCAGTATGTTTTTATCTAAAAGGATTAAAGGATACATAGATGATGTACTGGGCATCCCTTTTATTATGACTAAAGTTGGCTTATCTTGTGGCATTAGTCAGAATCCTAACTCTATCTGGTTTTATGTTTTCTATGAGAAGTAAAGATGACTCTCTTTTTTTTAAGTGTAAGAACTAGAACCTTAACTTCAAATGGATCTTCTCAAGTTTGCTCTTTGCCTTGAACAGAAGAATTCTGTTTGTTTCTACTTACACAACCAGTGAGTCCAATATGTATTTCTTCCTAAAGTGTTCACTGTATTTCATAAAATACAAAAATCACTGATAACAATTTTGAGACTATAAATAGAAACTATTACATCATTCAGAAATAACACACCAGTTAGTTTATAACTATGATATACTGGAAAACCATCTCACTTTCTCATCCTTAGCTAAAGCTGTTTTGACTTGACAGTCTCTGAAACCTCTTTAAGAAATATTTCTTCCATTTTTCACTCCACCTATACTCATCTGCAAAGACATTTAATTCTCTGAAGTTACTGTTGCTGAGTCCTCAAATCTCTCTGCTTTCAAGCTTTAAAGCCTTATTTGCCACCTTCTAAACATCTTGTCATGCTACACGGACAAAGCAACCATAATTTCTACTTCATACACCACTTTTCAAAGAAAATCTTTGGATACCAAAGCCACTTCAGTGCAATGCTCAGAAACTGAGGGCGACAGGCTTGCCTGAGTAGAAAAGCTTTGTAAAGATGTAAAAAAAACTTTCCCCTGATAAATGGGATCAGGAGAGGAGAATGGCTCAGGGTCCTTGAGGGCAGGCTGCGGGCTCTTCTTGTCAGCTGGGAGAACTGAGCAAGCAGAACAATTTAGGGAGATTATTACTGGTTCAGTGAGCAAAAGGAGCTAACACACGTAGCACAGTCCCAACCTACAGGCCAATTAAAAGCTTCACATTATTGCACTACATCACTGAAAGCAAGAAGGAATACAGTCAGCTTTGCAGATCTGCTCCTTTATAAATAACATCAGGATAAAGATTTAAAAAATTTTAAAAAACCACAAAAAAACCCCAACAACAACCAAAAAAAAAACCAACAAAAAACCCACACCAAAAACCCACCCACAACAAAAGAGTTCTTTCAGTCACTAGTTCTGCAGCCATCATTTCAATACAAAAGGATGCCCTTGAGCATCTGTACACAAAACATACTCTGTTTTTACTTGGTGAATATTGTAATTACCTTAATGCAGCTAATTTGGAGTGAGCCTGCACACAGTCCTTGAAAAAGAAAATTGCCTCTTTGCTAAAGGAATGTTTTCATTGCACTTTACAGTCAATTTCAGAACAAATTCCCTTTTGCAGTGAGTAGTACTAGGCTCTCATCTACGATACATAATTATAGCAGAGAAGATAATTTGGATGTTATTGCTTCTATGCTACAGCAGCTTCAAATTCAGTAACAAAAATAACCAACATACTGGGGCATTATTTTCCTAGGGCAATAGGGGAATCAAAACCAGGCACATTTAAGTAGTGATAATCAGCATAGCTACATATCTGATTGGAACCACAGCAGTGTGAGAAGTAACTGTATTACTTTCATTTCAAGATCCAAGCCACAGGAGAGGAACTGGGCCAGCTTACAGCAGCCAAGCAAATGGTATTTTTGATAACTGCCTTCTGGTGCTCAGAATCTAATTTCCATACAAAAATATCCAATTTTTTCCAAGTGGAATGGATCTTCATAATTTTATATATATATATGCCCTAGTCAACTGGTTTGGGGAAGTGTGGATCACACCTATTTGTTTCACAACATGTGGGATACTGATTTGGGCAACAGGAGCTTGTCTCTGACTTCATAATTATTAAAATCTATTAGGTTTATCAAATTATGCAACTAAAAGCAAAACAACCCACCATGAAGTGTCCTCCAATTCTTTCATTATTCATTAAATCAGAAATAAGCAGCTCAGCATAAGGCATTCAAGCTGTTATGAAATTCACTTATTTGTAAATGACAAATGAAGCTCATTCGCAGTATAACAGCTTTTCCTGGGGAGTCAATTTATTTAAAAGAAATTAAGACATGACCATGCCAAGACATAATTATGAGATTTTGTAAGTAGTTGCAGCCTGAAGTGTAAGAGCTCTGCTTTTACATTTCTACAGCAAAAAATGACTTATTGTAGACCGACATATCAGGTGTGCTCCAGGAGTGAGGAAGGTCTGTAGGTGTGCCTTTATCCTGCAATGGATTTCCCCAGCCTCAATCAGGAAGGCTCCGTGCAGGTGCAGAAATCCATTAATGGCCACATGCAAGGCTGTGTCTCCCAGGGGACAGCTTGCCACCTGTGACAGCTGGAAATACCTCCACACTGCTGCAGCAGGGCTCATGTTCAGACTGCCCCTCTGAAATCTGTTTGGAAGAATTACCTTCTCAATATAATGCCACAGCAGTGTGCAGCTACACTGCAGGGCTGCTGGCACCCGAGAGGCAAACAAGCCATCAGAGTCCCTACAGAGCCTGTGAATCTACAGCACACATGATTTAGTATTCCAATACCAAGGTGATGAGTATTCTATGGATAACTCATGTAGATTACTCACCCAGCAAGTCTGTCACACACTCAAGTGTGGTATTTGAAAATACTAGGTTGTTTTCTGACTATTTTTCAAGGCTTAGTAAGAAAATTTTCATCCTACTCACTGTACCAAAATAGCTTCAAGTAGAAATATTTGGCCTTGGGAACAGAATTACTAAATTGTGTGTAGGTACACGCAATCCAGAGTGTGCCTAACTAAAATAGCTCAAGCCGGCAAGCAGCAGATCCTATTGGGGATTTCTAGTTTATGTTTGCACAAAGGCACAGCAGATCTCTCACCTTCTTGCCTGCCCTGGAAAGGTGACTGTACACTGCCTGGGCAGGGCAGACACGTGTGGGAGGGCCACCCTGTGCACTACTAGTGCAAGGAAAGCAAGCACCCCAAGCAGCACACCCAACACTACAGCACTTCTGCACCATCACCTCTGCCTTGGAGTGGTTTGGCAGGTTACAGCTGGAGCAGGCAGCTAGCTGACACATGGGAGGGACGTGACATCACAGCTCTTTAAGGCTAGGAGCTAAGTGTTGACCTGCCTAAATTAGGCAAGTTTACACCTAAGCCACACAACCTGATTTAGGATTTTGTTGAATGCTTTTATTTATTTTATCATACACTTAAATCCAATGCTATGCCTGAGTATGACAACTAGTTTCTTTCAGACTATTTAATCTGTTGCAGTATTTTAACTTTATCCATCCAACTGTATGTCCGTTCATTGAATCATAAAATTGTTCAGGTTGGAAAAGACTTCAAGATCACTGAGTCCAATCTTTGACCAAACATCACCCTGTTAACTAAAGCAGTCATTTCTTGAACACATCCAGGGGTGATGACTCCACTACTTCATGAGAGAGCCCATTCCAATGCTTGACAACCCTTTCAGTGAAGAAATTCTTCCTAATATCTAACCTGAACCTCACCTGACACAGCTTGAATCATTTCCTCTACTCCTGTCACTGGTTGCCTGCCAGAAGAGTCCAACCCCCACGTGGCTACAACCTCCTTTCAGGTAGTTTTAGAGAGAGAATTTCTCCCCTGAGCCCCCTTTGCTCCAGGCTAAAGAGACTCAGCTGCTCCTCACTGACTTTTCTCTCCAGACCCTTCTCCAGGTCTGCTGCCTTTCTCTGGACACACTCCAGCCCCTCAACATCTTTCTTGCAGTGATGGGTCTGCAAATGGACATAGGACTTGAGGTGCAGCCTCACCAGTGCCAAGTACAGGGAGAGGACAACCACTGCCCCAGTCTTTGCTTAAGAACATCATTGTGCGAATCAAAATCAAGGGCTCAGATGGCTCTACAGGGCAAGGAGGAAGGGCTTTTACTTGGAGCAACTGAAACCATTTTATTTGGTTTGAGAACACTGAGGAGCACATAATAAAGCAGCAGCATTCTCCATCTGCACACAAAAAAATTCAGACCAAGCTAACTATTTTGGCATATGGAACCTAGGAAGAAAGAGCATAACTTTGAAAGCCTCCAGAGGCAAAAAAAGCTTTTACAAAGAAAAACAGAAGCAAATAGTGTATGTGGGAAGACAAAGTTGGAGTATTATGAGGATTTAACTGCATGCTCTTCTAGCTTATATTCTCTGCAGTCACTCAAGTCCTAGTTCAGAATACTTTACAAAGCCAGTCCATCTTTTAGAATAATCCAATGAAAATTCCCTTAATGTGCACATCCCAGAGGCCTAGAGGGGTTCAGAGCACTGTGCCCCTTTTCAAGGGTCAAAACTTCAGTTCTTTGATATCAATGTACTTATGCATGTTGTTAACAGTAATTTTTCTGTGGGTAAAAAAAGAAAAGCACAGAAAATAGTCTGCATCATCATGAAATGAGCCAAACTTGAGCACACTGTACAGCTTTAGTCTAAGGTTAGTCAAAATAGGCATCATAATAGCCAAGCTCAAGGAACCAGGGCTAGGCAGAAGGCATAGGGAGACAAATTAAATACACCACCAGGAGGGGGCAAAGTGCCTGGGATGTGGCAAAGCAGGGAAAGGACCTCCCTTTCTCCTGTCTTGACAGAACAGGCATTCACAAAACAAGCAAAATGCAATTAGGGATGCCAGCACTTTAGACAGTGTTTCAATCCTGTCCAACTGATGTAAGAATTAGAACTAACTTCTGTACTCTACAGGGCTATTTGAAGAAAAAACAAGATATCCATCTAATAGACACATAAAAATGAGATTACAATAAGATACTGCTTCATCAAACAGCTCAAAATTTAATGAGAGCATGTAGATTTGTAGCACAGCCAAGCAATGCTCTTGATTTCAACTTGAAACCAGTAGAGCCAAGCATGGAAGTGACATGCATGGACTGCTTTCCTTTGCAGACACCAGGAGAGACCTGCTGTCTGAACAACCAGGACATACATAACAGCACAGAGAGGACATAGAGATGTGGGCATTTTGACAAGGATGAAAAACAAGCAAATGCAATGCTGTGACTGCATTTCTAAAGGTGAAAGACGGGAATAAAAAGCAAATTAGGCCACACATGCAAATTTACATGCAGGAAACTGATGTTGGGGGAGAATCAGTAATGGAAAATAGAAATGTTAGACCATGTTAAGTCTTCAATAGATTAGCTCCACTTATCTTGGAACTTCATTAAGAACTGGGTCATTTACAGTAAAAGCCATGATATTTGAACTCAACCAGGAATACCATTTGCCTTACTTAAAATGTCAACACAGTTAGAATAAATAGCCTTCTAAAGCAAAAACAGGACCCAAGAACTCTGACTTGACTTTATATCACTACACAATTGCAAGATCATCTGATTATCAAGACAAACAACATGCTTTTCTGCTCAGTAGCACCAGACAATGTATGTTCTAGAAACAGCATTACTGCAGGTGTTTTGAAACAAACTACTAATAATAGCAATCAAAAAAAAGGAAAAAAAAATCTGGCTTCTGGAAAGAAAAAAAAAGTTGTTTAGTCTTGATTAAATCCACACTAGGATTTTAAAGGGCAACTTTAGAAGTCCCTTTGGTTTGTCCTTTTGATCATAAACCATTAAGAAAGAATTCATTTTGGTATGGAGGATTACATTTATATCTGATTAAACCAGAAAATACTGAATAAGGAAAAAAGGCAATACTCTCTAGATAATTAAATTTGCATTCTCAAAATTACTCCTAGCTTTAACAGATAATAGAAAATCTCTGCAAATCTACACTATGGTTACATATTGATGAAATGGGATGTTTAATCTGTAGAAGAAAAAAAAACAGAAAATACAGAGTAGACCTGTAGATTTTACAAGAGGCAGGCTTGATAAAGTTTTCCTTGTTGCATATTTTCAGCAGAAAGTTATTTTTCAAATAGATTTGAGACTTCATAGTGCAAATAATGGCTAAAGGCATTTATAATACTCAATCTTTTCACATATGACAAATTCTGCAGAGAGATAAGTATTTAAAATTATTTTAAAATTAGCATCAATAATTCTAACATGACTGATACAGTTTCTCTGAAAAAAGAAATCATGCATCATATTTAGGAAATACTTCTATCATAAACCCTTAATTACTGGTTAAAAAAAAAGTTTCACTCACGTGTATTGCATAGAAAACCTCCACAGAAAACCAGCTTCTGAATGATCATTAATACTACTAAGAATAAGAAACTTTTTACAGCTACAGGAAGGTTCACTAAGTGTGAGGACACAGGATCTGAGAAGATCCCAGGCAAACCCATCCTCACCACTCAGGAACTTTCTGCAGAGAAGGCTGTCACCCCCACAAACTGCCTCTCCTCCAAGACTGCCTTCTGTAATATTATTGGGTCATTCCAAACACTTCATTGTTTATGAATTGTCTCTCATAGGCATTACTCCTGACATCTGTACCAATGGACACTGAAATGTATCTGCCATTTACTGCTCAGTCACTTGGTACTCATTTTTCTAACAAACTCTTTACATGACTTTTCTTAAAACCTTATCAACAGAAAACTCCATCACAGTATTCACACATTTTTTCACATCAATCACGAAATCACCAGACAGTAAAGGGCTTTCAAGATGTTTAGTGTCTCTGATGAAGGTTTCTACAAACATCTTTTAGGAAAACCAAGCAGACTCCTTCTGGATCAGTCCACCTTGCCTATTTGCTGATCTCTTGCAAGAAGCCAAATTGTACAAAATTTACAGAAAGCTCATAGGCTCTTCCCAGTGTATCATATTTTGCCTACTCAGTTTAATGCTTGAAAACATTAATTTTTCATTCTTCACTTCTCTAGAGTTTTCAAACCTTTGTATTAAGGCTAATTTCCTCTAGTATCAAATATAATTTAAGCACTAGATCAAGGTATATTCCATTTTAAGAAAGATTTGGACAAGAAACCCCATAGCTCCTCCCCACGCAACACTAAAGCAAGCAACTACACTTCAGTGATACAGCCTTATGTTTCCTGACTGTTCCTTTCACACATGGACCATTTAGCAACCTACCACAAAGTCTGGCAGGGTCTGTATCAAGGGTGACATGTTCACTGTTCTTTTTATGTCTTTGCCAGTTTGCTCCTCAAAAATATTTGCCTTGCAATTTTAGGTTTTTTTAAAACTTTCCAGCGATTATGCTATCTTCCACAGTCTTGTGTGGATCTATTTCCCCCTTGTTCCTTTATTTGCAATATACTCTTTTACTCTGCTGGTAAACCATGTTTTAAGGATTCAAACAAAATACTATTTTGATAGACTTTGTTTTTCCTTTGGGAGGAAAAAAATAATCTTTTCTACTGTAGGAAAAAAACGCACAAACTCTTTAATATTTGGCTAAGAATTGCACTGTGCAGTAGAAGCACAAAATAAAAGGCAGTCCCTTGTCCCCCAGTGATTAGCTATAATAGTAATAAGGCATTAAAAATTACATAAGGCAGCTCTGGCAGGAAAATTAGTCAAAGATTAAATACTACCTGTATTTAGCAAATGATGCAGAAAAAGAGGTTTCATTTATTCAGTTTTAGAGCATCAGTAGACTTCATCTCCAAAGCAGGGGGCTACAAAGCCTGCTAAAATTCTGTGGCCTTCTAGTTGTATCTGGAAAGTAATCTTACATTCACCAGGAAGCACATAATGAGAAAATATGTACCCAATATCAAGGTCCAATAAACAGAATTAATACAGTATGTTAAGTCTTAGTCTTCACAACTATCCTCAATTTAGCAATAAAAATACCCTACATAGATAAACAATTTGTATAATCAAAACAAAACTCAAAAAGCCTGAAGCTTGATGATTTTTGGAGTTTTTAAAAATATTTTCAAAATGCTTTGCTGAATGTCAGACTTCACAGGAATGCATGTACATATGGGTGTACCTTGCAACGACTTTTGTAAAACAAGGACTGGCAATTCTCATAACCTCTATCCCACACTTCTATTTAATTACCATATTGAAAAAAGCTAAAACACCACAATGTTTGCTTAAGTGGCACGTGCTGTAACCTCAATGGTCAAAGGTTATAGTGATATACAATATATATGGAACAGTAATTCTTTTGATGATTAAAATAAGCTTTCAGAGCCAGAGAAGCAAGAGCATGACATATCTTCTCATCAATGCATCTATAATTGAAAGAGAACATCCCATGAAATTTGCCTGCCTTCTTAAATGAAGAAGAGATTTAAATGAAGTGATAAGTGATTTGAACGATTATCAACAACCAACTCAGTGGTACCAAACCAAAAGCCTCCTGGCCACATCCTGCCCATCATACAAGTCACACAGATCACAAACAGCTTTCCCTTGCCTAGATGGGGCATTTCAAGTCACACACCAGGAAAGGCCATAGGTGTACTGAGTAAGACAGCAGCTTGGAACAAACTGCTGCCACTGGAAAAGTCCCACTAACTGCATCTTTGTGAGTCAATGAAAGGTTTCTGAGAAAGGCCCTGGCTGAGCCCTGGCTCCATGAACTCCCAATCAGTAGCAACACACTGCTGCAGAGGGGAAAATGTCAGAGCAGACTGGCACTTAACCTTTGCAACAAAAATGGTAAACCTGACTTATAAACAGCACCCATCTTCCTGCCTCTGGGCGTGTAGGCAGCAGCTTCACCAGTGCACAGAGGGGCCATAACCAGCCCTCCTGTGCCTCTTAAGCATCCTCAAAGCCTGAGCAGTGCAGAGTAAAGCAGCTGCTACAACTGTCAGCATATCATGAAGTGGATGGCAGCCACAAATTGTCTCCTCATTTACAGAGCAGTACATCAGGACAGGTACAGCACCTCCAGTGTACCAGGAAAAGTGAGATTCAGCCTAACTTCAGCTGCCTAAGTAAACAGACCCTCACCAGCTCTCAGCTTCCCTCTCACTCACTTTACAGAGAGCTGGGGTACTTCTCAGACCTGTCACCTCCTCCTGAGGAAGGAATTTAGAAGTGCCTATTCCACTCCACTCAAAGGGAGCCCAAGACAACCAGAGTAGACAGATGTCAGATGAATTCCTGCAGAGAACCTAATTGTGCACAGTAATGCAATTTGTGCACTCTCCCACCAGTGAGGCATTAGGGCACATACAGAGAATGGCAGGATTTTCTACAGGTATTTTCAACCATCTTCATTTGCCTGCTTATTAACAGCTGAAAAATGACACTGTACATGTAATAGCAAAGGAGGGAGTTTTATTTAAACTTTTTTTGGGGGAGGAGTGGAATCTCAAAACTCTACATTTTTATTGATGACAAATGAACATTTAGCAGCTGAACACAGATGCCCTTCAAGGAAGGGACATTTCATTATGAATTTTCACCTAAGGATCAAAGGCTTCTAAAAGAGCTCTAAAATCGGGGTTTCTAACAATTAGACTATCTAAAGCTCATATTTTTCAATTCCATTACACATTACTCTACACAGCACCATCAGACTTTGGGTTCCTGAATGAAGGCAGCACTTCTACATTGTCAGAGGAACAGATGTCAAGGGAATGAAAGGACAGAACAGCAGGACTGAGAAGAATGGAAGAAACCAGCTAAAGCATCTTAGCAAATGAACTGAAACACTAGGTATTTAATTTCATACTTATCTCCTTGGACTGCTAAAGACATAAAATAACCTCAAAACTGATTTCATTTAAGCAGAATACCTAAAGTAGGTGAAGTGAACCCAGTTCCTGATGTGACACTGACAAATCTGCACTTGACAGTATCTTCTTTGCCTATGACAAATCTGTGTAAATGTTCATTAGCAGTGCTGCTTTGCAGAGTTTCATTAACACAGTAATAGTACCAGCTTTCCAATACACACTTCCAGGTTCAGCACTTGCTCAAGATGAATGCTCAGAGCAACATGAAATAGACAGTGCTCATGCCCTGTTAACCTCAGAGATAAGAACAAACCCGACCAGAGCTCAGAGTTTTTGTAGTTTAATGAAAGCACAGCAAGAGCAATGCTTGCAAAAGGTCACAAGGAAAAAACAGCAGTGCAGTAATGCCAACATAAAATTCTCAACCTTTATTTAATCTTAATCCTATTATTCTTTTTCCCATCATGACAATAAATCCCACTGAACCAAAGGGATGCACACCATTTTCTTTATGGTGATTCTGTGTACAATAATTCCAAGTATGAATAAGTATAGGACACTTCAGAACTCTTACGTGTGTGTATATATATATACACACACACAAAAACTGCAGGAGTTAAATCTGTTACCAGGAGATGAAAAATAAAAAACAGTATGAAAAAACAGTCTTACTAAACAGCATTTTTCTCTCTGTTTACATGCAGGATTAAAGATTTCTAAATCAATGCATCTAGTAGATGCTTTGGTATGCAACCTCATACATTGATTTTCTTTTCCAGGATCATCTAACAGAAGCAGGATGCTCCTTTTAAAAGATTCTTTCATAAAAGCAGAGATTTGACTAAAGGAAAGACAAAAATCAATATGCAAACCCCTTACATTTTTACAGTTATAAGTAAATATATAACAGGACTACAATGAAAATTTATGAGTTACTCTCTAATAATAACATTTCTTCACAGAATAAGAATGCATATGGACCTTGTTCATTGTTTAATTAATATATGTAATTCTTTATTAATCATGGGTTTGCTCACTTTTAACTTAAGTGTCTTATTATTTAATCTGCATCGTTTTTCAGAGCTTCAACACTAAAATGATGAGTTTCATTCATGTTTTTAAGTCAGCATCTCTAAAAAAAAACCCAACATACCCACCTGCTTTCCAACGTCTCATCTCCTCTCCCTCTCTAATACTTTTTTTGTCTTTTTAAAATTCAAGTGATTGAAGAGCTCTATGCCCTTCTAGCAGATCAAATCACAGTCACTGATTAGAAAACATGGCTTCTCCACAAAACCCAAACCTCAATAAGCTAAGTAAAAAGGGAAACATAAGAACAAATGTCATGAATTAGTGACTTCAACTAATAAAGATTTTTTACAATACATACTCAATATTGGAGAAAAAAATCAATGCATCATAAGAAGGATTAAGGAAAACAATACCAGTTGCTCATTATTGATAACATATACATAACCACAGCCATGTCTTGGTAGCATCAACTACCAAAGGAACATACTACATGTAAATAGCACCAAATAATACCTTTCCTGTTGTCCCCACACATCAGTGTGAGCTTCCTGCCATTTTCCCCTCATTGTCAAATGTTCTTACAGGCAGCTGCACAGAAAAATCACTGGGTAACTTGCCAGAACTTACCCAAGTATTCCTGAAGCAGAGATCTTATTTGTTTTCAGAAGAACTTAGAAGCTTCTACAGAAAAAATGAAAGAAAAACTGGATTCTTTCCTTACTAGTGGCATCAGAGCTGTCAATCCTGGACATGATTCATGTCAGTCATACTTTAAGACTTAGGCTACAGTAGTGTTAACAAAGGCATAAAAATCAGATTACTAACGTTTTCATTATATATTTCAAATGTAGGTTTTTGAAACTGAAGGCTTTCCATCATTGCGATAAGTTGAGGCTAACCCCATGCTGCCTTGCACTGCCTATACACCAACACAAGGTCCATCACAAGACATGTGGATGTTCAGTGTCTCAGCTTTGAACTGTGGAGACCTCACAGCTCCTCTTCCTCCTGAAATCAAATACAAGACTTGTCTTCATTGAGGTTATAGCTGCTTCCTTATCACCTTCTCTAAGCATTCAGCTACCTTCAGCTTTACGTTCCTTCTAAAAAAAAAAGTAGTTTCATACCTATTCCTTCCAACTCTTCCTAAAATAAAGTTGGCTGTTCATGCTATCCCTGCTGACACATACTGCTCTGCAGTCAACCCCCTGCCTCCACACACATGTATGAGGACACACTTGAAAAACCTCCTCTCCAGAAACTATTCGACTACTACTCTCATTCTGTCAGTCAAATAAAACTACAACACCTTTCATCTCGCTGTATTTTAAAATATGAGACATAAAAATAGTAAGGGAAATCTTCAACTTTCTCAATAGTTTTCTGTTCCAAAATTTAACTTTCCATCTCCTACACGTCTGTGCTGTACACAAAAAACCCCTCACTCCTCCCGTCTGTAATTTGTTCTGCCAACCATTTTAAAAAGCAAACACCCTCATGCTACAAGCAAAGTGTTAAGAGCTGATAGCTCTCTATACTTAGCAGGCAATCTGTAGAGGAGTTTAAAGTATATCCTATTTTCAAAGGCAAAAAAATTTAATGATATTATAGATAACACTCAAAACATGACCTAATTCCCTTATTTATATTGCACTGAACTTTGTCAAGTCGAATAAAACAATGCTAAATAACAAGAACATTTTTATAATTACTTTGAAAACTCTTAAATCTGAAACTAAGCAGTTGTACTTGGCTTCATAAATTCCCTTCCTCTCAAATTTGCTGAAAAAATCTACCCTTGGGCATGTAAGGCTCTGAGAGTGGGTTCCAGTTATGGCTCCCAGTGAGAGCCACAGCTCAACCAAGTACGAGAAAAGGTGTTTTTCCAGAAAACTACTGCATATCCCTAACTATCTTAGTAACTTAAATCCTGAAACACTGAAGGACAGCACGTGTATGCTCCGAACAGATCTGATATTTGTTGATGCTGTAGGTGGCAGCAGGATCTCTTACTCTCTCCTAAACTCTGGCAACCTCCAGAAAAATCTTAGAGAAAAACAGCAAAGCTGCCATTGCTTTAGTGATACAATACACTTGACACAGTTAAATTCCTTTCTACTAAAGAAATGGCAGAAGCCTGTAACAGCAGAGCTCCTGCAAACAGTCACAGCAATGTGCTTGTCTGCTCATTTAGCTCCAGATGTGCCCACACCTAGTGCCATAAATCCCATCATATCTTGAACAAAAAAAACCCCAAGCTTGCTAAGTGTTATGGCTGACATTTTTACTACTTCCAGCAAGCTTTCATCTGATATTTTTCCTTGACAAAGGAAGGTCTGAAACGAGGAAAGTGAGACTGCATCGTGTTTTTCCATGCAAGCTAACCAGTAGTGTCATCTATCTTTACCATACAGTGCAAACCTAGGTGAAAAACCTAGGAACAAATTAACAGCAGTACACGAAAAAAGAGCCTTGCCTGCCTACTTGAATGCACTTACTAGACTTAGGAATTGATTAACATTTAGCAATTTTTCAAGAGAGCATTCAAAAGATTGATACCTCCAGCATTTACAAGGAATCTGAAAACTGCATATAATGATGACACACATCATTAATTATCTCTTGGTTTAGTTACTTCTAAAAATCATGAAGTATACATCCAAAACATGAAAGATATGTCAAAAAGAGATTATTTGGGTTGGGTTTTTTGTTTATTTCTATTTTACACCAGTTTTGTTTCCCTTTGCTAATCTGGAATTCCACCATTACAACTCTAGTTGATAAAATGACTCACCAGGGTTGCTTCATTAGGTGAAATTAGTTTTGGATATAAGCATAGAAAAACTAAAACCCATCAATAGGTTTTACACTTTATTCTAAACCCCAAGAGATGTGTCTTAACTTCACCTAGTCTGTTCTTGAAACATAATAGCAAATATTCACCCTGAAAAGCCAGGAACCACACTAGAATACTTTCCACAGTAAATTAGACATCTGAGCTGTTATTCCCACCCTCTTGTCCAGTGCCTCTCTAGTATCTGAACTGAGTTGACCAGAACTGCTCTGAGCAGTGGTTGCCACCCTGCTGCACAGCTACAGCAGAGCAAAAGATCCCAGGTGCTGAGTCCCAGTATTAAAGGCTGGGCCACAACATCCTGTGTGCCTGTAAGAGCAGGAACCAGCTGCTGCCTCCAGAACCTCAGTGCTTATGCATCCACTTGTCCTATTCTTTTCTTCTCTCTACTTCCACATGTCATGAACCAAGCTGCTCCTTCTTCAGACTGACGGGCAAAGAATCTTGCTTGTTTGGACTGTAATTGGTTGGTCTAATAAGAAGAGGTTATCTGTCCACAAACTTTGCCTCACTGGAAAGATGCATTCATCGTAGGATTGTCAGTGCAGGCAGCTGCCTGTGGAGCTCCTTGCCAGGGCTGATTAGACACAGAATAACTGTGGGCAAAGTTCAGGACACACCTGTACAAGCAAAGGCCTTTGTTTGATAGTGGCAACGAAGTAGTTCTGCCGAATATAGAGCCCCATATCACCAAACAACCTAGGCTGAAAGTCAGCACTTACTCTTCTGCAGGATTTTGTTTCACATGTAGATACAAATCAAAAGAGAGAGAGTCAGGGCTTGAAAAACCTGCCTACCCATAGCAAGGAAAAGAAGAGAGGGATGAGTAGGTTGAGTTGTCTGAAGAAAGAGAAACCAGTAAATATTTTGGAAGAGGGCAGGAGGAGTTGCAGATGTGGCAAAAGCCACATCCTGTCCTGTGCATGTAGGAAGAAAGTTGGGAAGAAGGAAGCACAAGTCTACACACACAAGAAGGCTGCTCTCTAAGCCTCAGCTGACAGTAGAAGGAAGAACGGATTCAGCTGGGCTAACAGGCAATGGGACAAAGAAATTTAATTACAGGTGTATCATCACAAGCAGCCAACTATACCCACCTTCTCTACCTCAATGACGATTAATGCTATAAACAAAAAACAAAGTAAAACTAACCAAAAAAATCCCACTTTTTTTTTCCAGTAGATCAGCATCCAAACTTCTTACCTGAGAATACAAATGAGATTTGAAATTAACTTCTCCCAAACAAGCAAGCAAACATTTTGATATTGCTCCTGTGCATAGGCAAGAGAACCATCTAACTGGCAAGGAAGAAATATTTTTGTCTTTGATTTTAGTACTTTTTTATTGATGCCACAAACACTTCTGAATCAAAAGGAGACAGTTGGCTAGCAGCAGAAGATGAAGATCTTGTTCCTGATGAAACACTTGAAGACTCAGGGGCATATTACCTCAGTGTAACATGCTTCATTAAATCCAGAACCAGAAGCACCTGTAGCACCTTCTCAAAGCAGAGCTAGATGATGCACACTGAAAATCTTTTCCTCTACAAACATGACACCGTAACTCATATCAGTTTGTGTAAACTTCGACACAGGAAAGTCCTAAAGACTCCAAACTATATACTCAAAGAATGTCACTCTAGCTCTACCTACAAACAAATATGTATATTTATTTATTTCACTGTTCCCCAATAACAGTTCTTGGCATCTGTCAGACAATGGTGAAATTACATTTTTTTACTAAATTATACCCAAGAAGAACAAATTCGGTTTATTCTGTCAAGGTATAAAGTAATGGACTAGATTACACAGCTGGAACATATAGAGGGGGCTGAATGCTTTCAAATCTAAAACTGGAATTAAAGCTAGCTTTAACCTGCTGAGAAGTTTTCCATAATCCTTTAAGAATTTTCTGTCTTGGGGCTTTTCAGTTGTACAAATTTATGAAGGACTGTATAATATAATCAGCATGAAACATTGCTCCCCAGAATGAGACCCAACCGTTCTCAGCCACTGGGGATGAAGGTCAGAATAGGAAAATTACAGCTTCCAGGTACTACTTTATACCATGGAAGTTTTGACTGGAATTTCTCAAGATGTGTGCATCACCAGGAGATATCTGGATTCATTTCAGTGAAAAATAGACATTAGCAAACCATCTCAAGGACTTTTGCTCCTCTACTTCTCCAAGTCTATAATTCAAGGAAGTATATCACACTCCAACAGTTAACCAAGAGCTGCTGTGAAGACTAGGACAACATTCCTCAGCCTATTTGTTTTTGTTACCTTTGATTTTCAAAGAGCTCTTTGATATGGTGATTCTCTATTTCTGAACAGCAACCTCTGCCTGAAGCAGAGGTTAAACAGCATGGAATGCATTTTCTTTTCCTTTCCACCTGTCTCCTATTCATGGTCTCTTTGCCTCCCCTGCAGCTGCCACAAGAAAAATTTCAGAGCTACTTCAGCCCTCTGGGGTCCCACTGCAGGAGGCAGGTGGGCAGGTGAGAGGTCAGTTCCTGTTGGAGCCCATCTGATGAACCCAGTCTCCTCCACCACACTTTTCTCTCCCTCCACTCCCTAGGCTGGATGGAATGGAGTGGGCTCTGCTGGGGCACCAAGAGCAAAGATTACTATATTGAGTGTAATTATGAGTGTAGAGTATTGAGTACAATTATGAAATTGGAGCAAGAAGCAGAGTAGAGCATGGGAATATGTACATATGGAAGATATAACCAAGTCTTCTGGATACACATCTAAGTCCTGTATCCATACTTTGAGGGACTCTAGGAAGCATACTGTATGCTTGCGGTGATCTTACACCCCACCCTTAATGCCTGTCTGTAGGCACCAGGGAAGACAACAGTGAGGGAGAGACTAAGGTGGTCACTCATGACCTTGAAGGCAGGAGTGAGTGGATGACTACAGGGAAGGAAGAAAACCCCATTAGAGAGGAAAAAAAAAAGCCAACTTCTAAAATCTTGAGTTATCCTAGTAGAGTATCATTTTATCAATAGCACAGATGCACCATTATCAGCAAGTAGGCACCAGGACTCGATGCAGTGCAGGAGTTTTATCAACAGAGAATTTAGTGATCTTCCAGGAGCATGACCGTGCTATTTTAAACACCTTCCAGTTGCTACATGGCCTGTAAGCTTGTCACTACGCTTTAGGGAGTGCTCACTACAAGGAGGTTGCATGAAGACTTCCCTTAGAGTCTCCAGTTCATCTTCAGCACTTCAAACAGACCAATCCTGACAAAAATTGGATCTGAAAGTGGATGTGCTTGTACTGTGTAACATGACTTTTAGTTCCATGCACACATGATTCGGACAACTTCATCACAGATTAAATATATTAAAATTCAAAGGTAGGTTACTTACTTTTTTTATTACATCCTTTGTCTGCTTGAGACTATATTAAGGAAGACTGGATAAAGGCAGTGACTCTGTTATAAGAACAGAGATTGCAAAAACCTCAGAGGAAAAAAAAACCCAACCCAAATCAGGGAAAACATACTGCAAGGCACAAAAGAGATGGAAAACTGGCCACAGAATATAAAATTAATATTATGAAAACCAAGCTATTTCCATTATCTGTAAATGCCTCAATCTGTGCAGTTATTTGTTTCAAATTTTCTTTCAGTTCTGTAACTTGATAATACCATTAAAAAAAAAAAAAATCAACCTTTCTCCATAATACTTTCTCTAAATAATTTCTTCCCTATGCAGCACTCAAATATTTTCATTCAGTGCCAGCCATAACCTGGCCTCAATAAGCCATGAGACACATCCTGGCCCACAACCCTGCAACACAGCACCCACATCCAGAACCTCATCAAAAACTCATTTGTGCCAACGGAAGGTCACGCTCATTTCACTGCACCATTAAAACCACTTCCTCTGACTATTGAAAAGTGCCATGTTTACTTGTAACCACAGCACTTAGCACCACTAAACCCAGGAAACATAATGGAAGTACTTACATCTATTAATAGACCATTATGCATATAGGAAAAATATGCCCTGTGGCTGATGCATGATATCAAAAGTCAAGAAACTAGCATGAAAGTAAAGCCCTACTCTCTCCCTTCCCTTCAGGAGAGGGAAAGGAGAACTAGCTCATCCACCATTTATTTTGGAAGCCATAATTTGCTCACTGTTTATCAACATTTTAAGAGGCCCAACAGCACATTCCAGTTCTCTCCCTGAGGTCTCTTTCCCTTGACATAGAGTGGGTCTGCACACACACATGCCACATTCAACACAAACACGGGAATGAAAACTGGCAAGATGCAGGCAAGTCACCAGCAATAGGAAAAGGAATGCACTTCTCATTTGTTGATACCACCCTCCCAAGGGAAGGGAAACTAAATCCCTTAAAATATGTAAAAATCACAGTAATGATGTGTGGATAAACTCTGCAATATTGTCCTATTTTCCCTTCTGAGACAAAAGGAAAGGCCTTCCTTTGGCGATTTGTCATGCAGCAAGCTTAGGAGCATAAAAAATTTTTTTGTTTCACATGACTGGAGTTTTTTCAAAGTCAAGTTTATTTTACTCCCAATATACTTGGATATTGAAAATTTATTCCAACTCAGCAATCAAGGCTAGTTTATTCAAACTGGAGTATTCTTCCAGCTCTCACTTGATCTATTGCTTAAGTGAGAAGGCAGCAGAGCTCTGCCCAGACCCCTTCAGCACTCCTGCTGTGGTTACAAACCCAGGCATGCCACAGCACCATTGGAAAGTTTGTATCTTTCTCTTTTGATCGTAGCCACATGAAGAATTTCACTATTCCACACCCACGAGTAAAATTAATTTCAAGCTATGAATATTTGAATGAGCATTTTTCTGAAATAAATCAGAGCCTTGATGGCTTCTGCTTGGCAAAAGACAAGTAATTTGATAATTCACATGGATTGAACTGGGCAAGGCATGCTTGCAGATCTTCCTAAATGAAACAAAACCACAATGCATCCTCCAGCATCTGGCATCAAAACAGACAAAACTGTACTAACTGTAGTAGTGTTACTACTATTTCCTTGAAGATTTTTTGAGATACTTTTACAGTGGCATCCACAAATTAATATATGGTACCATATATTTTTATCTAACACACCCATTCCCATCCTATCAAAATCTCATGTAGTAAGTGATAAATTCTCACTCATTTTATTTACTGAAATCACTACTATGAAAAAGAAGTATCTAAGAGAAACTATTCAACAAAGAAAGCTAGATTTATGAAGCTTCATATAATTTCTTCTAAACTGGTTGAATGCACAATACACCTGTGATGGTGGTAAGGTTATGGGGCATAAAATCCATTTTCCTGTTTGTGCAAGCAGATGTATTACCATGCACAAAGCCAACAAGGCAACTGGCTCCATCACAAAGTAACAGTGCAGAAGACACCCCAGACTAAAATGCTCATCATATTACACCAAGTTCATACATATTCCATTGACTGGTGCTCTTGGAAACGCAAGCACACAGGAATACAAAACAACACAGGTAATTACACTGAAGGAGCTGACTTAGAAAACTTGGATAATTTTATCTATTTCTGTACTCAAAATACAGAAAAATGAGAGTTTCCAGATTTTTCATAAACCAGAAAAAGCTTTGAGTGTCCAACACTGCATCAAATGAGTATTTACTCTTGAAAGGAAAAACAGAGCTCAAAAAGTTAATACTATATGATGCACAGGAAACTATCTCTTCTGTAAAATCATTAGAAGAAATTGAGTTCAACATTGCTTTTCTAACTGGTCCAATCAAAAAGCACATACATGTAGCACTGGAACACAAAGTTGTATTTTACACACTGTAAACGAATAAATATATATAAGTGAAACAATACCAGGAGTTTGCTACTGGCAACTTCATGCCAAGATAAGTAACATGAAAACACAGAGAAGAAACAAACTTGAGCAAACAGAAAAACAGTTTAAAGCTCATGCCTAAGCAAACAGCTACCACAACACAAGTGTGCAAACCCTGCACAATCATCAGGAATATCTCTCCTATTCATCACTGCTTTGGACCTTCTCACGGAAAAGCTGCTAAAAAAACAAACGCCTGCTGTGTAAGTGGATTTTATGCAAAGATCACAGAACTGCTTTATCAATCTCAGCAAAGTAGACGTTTGTCTGCAGCACCTCAATACTACAAGAATAATCAGCTCCTCCTCGATCAAAGGAAAGCAGACACAAACACATGAAAGAAGTAGCAAAAAACCTTCAGATATTCAAGTGCAAAACCAAAACTGACGTCCCAGAATTTAGGGCAAAACAGTTTGATCTGGCAAACAAAGACGACATGCACACAAATAATACATTAAATTAAAAGAAGCACAATACTTCACAAAACTTCAGATCACAGAGGGCATAGATATTAAATAGTTACAGGTAAGTGTACTGTGGTAATGCATTTAAGAGTTACAAGAAGAAAATTAGAAAACTAAGAATGTGACCAACAAGCATTTGAATATATTAGTTCATTATGACTGCAAAAAGTCTGAAATATACGTGCATTACATATGTACATACACAGAAGACAACTCAAAACCAGAAGTAATTCCATATTAAAACTTAGATTACTATTTAACGACAACAAAAAGTACTTTATTAAGATTCTTACAACATTCAGACCCACAGAGAGTGCTAGGGTTTTAGGATCTTGACAGCTCCATGACACAAATGAAGAAAAACAATAGTGCATTATTTGAATATTCAACACCAACAGAACAGACGATTTGGGGATATAGGCATCATACAGTGACCCCAAGACACAAGGTCTGTCAGATGCATTACAGTCTTAAACAACACAATAATCTTGAGAGGATTTTTTCCCATTTTAATGGTTAGATAGATTTCCACTTTGTGAAACCCGCTTATCTTCTATCTTTACACAGCGACACACCATCATCATCAATCATTGTGGAGATAAGACACAGTGAAAGGTATTTCTAAATATCCTATCTAAAGTCAGTCCAGGGTAATGTGACTACCCAAGATTTCAAGCCCCTTTTTTCACTGGGTAAGCTGCTTGAACACAAGTATATTGGGAAAACTGATACATACTATGTTCCTACACACACTAATTCCAGGCATAGGAAATACACTAGTAATGTATCAAGTTGGGACCAAACACGAGTCAATTACAGCAAAATAACTCAAATTACATAAAATGACCTAAGACAGGCAGATTAAAATAAACCCAGTTACAGTACTGAACTTTGCTTTTGATTACTCCAATAACCTTGGCTGAGCATAACTACTTCCACTATTTAAGTATATAATCCAGATTTTCCCTCTCAACCAGTAGATGTCTACCAGAAAGTTAAATCTGAGTTTGTAATACAAGTAACTAGATGCAGTTAACATTCCCAAAATTTGCATTAGCTTCTTGATCAGCTTCATCTCTCTCCAACCTGTACGGTCCAGTTATTTAAAAATATTTCATGAAACAGTATCTTTAAAAAACAAAAAAAAATTATACAAATTGATGTAAAATCTAAACTGAGGATTACTGCTTCTAGGATCTGCTCAACAGCTTGAGCCAGTCACAAACAAAGGGCTGGAAGCTGCAATGCACTATCAGAGAGCTGGTTCAAAAACCTGATTTCATGAGGAGTGGTCAAGATAACTGAAAGAGAAAAACCAAACAAACTACTCAATAATCCTGACACTGAGACCTTCTTGAAGAGGTGAAACACACAAGAGGGAAATAAGATTTTTTTTCAATCACCTGAGTAGTCCAGAATTGAACAGAATTTAAAGCCTTGATCTATTCTGTAGCCTTAGAAAGCATTTGTAAGTGAATGACAGACATAAGATTTTTAAAGCATTTCCCCTATCAGCTTTGGTCCACACACATTGAATGACTGATAACCAAGAACGTTATAATTGTATTTTATTTATTCATAGGATTTTAAAGAGCCTTACTGCATAAATCTTCATACAGTATCATCACACAGGATATATAGTTTCATTTACATTAAATATGTACATGCTTCTTCAATTAGCACATCTAGAAATAATTACCTAACATTAAAAAAAGCATTCCTGATGCCTTTCCACTGCTTTGGATACACTAACTGCCAAAGCAAATGGAGGTATGTGACACTGTACAACACTGTCCTATAAGCACTAAAGTTTTCAGATGCTTCACTTTCCTAACCTGTGCATTTCAAGTGATACACCTTCCTTTTACTTCTGCAGTCCTGGAATTCAAAGGCAAGACATTTTTCTTCACTGCAGTTTAATAAACTTTATTGGAAAGTAGTTTGACTTTTAAGGACAAAGCCAATGTTACAACACTTAAAATACCAAAACAGTAACCTCAATAGAGTGTAGTGTATTAAACTGCCCTGAACTAAAGTCAATACTTGCAAATGGTAACATCACATGAAAAGCAGCACATGAATTAACCTTGGGGATAAATAACCTTGAATGTCCATATATGAGAGAAAACAGTACAGTACAAAAAGAAGAGTGTAAGTATATATTGTTTAAATAATTCTGGCCTATAAGAAATCATTTGGAAAAGCAATGAGATCAAGAAGAAAATCCTACACAGTATTTTTAAAGGAATCCACACAATAATTCCTTTCACATAAACTGGTTTTGCGATGTACAGTCTAAGATGGCACAACACATCATTTTTTCTCTTAAATTCTTTTAGGCATGATCGTTTTTTCTATAAAGAAAAAGCTCCAAACAACCACCAAACACATTTTATTCTGAAAATCAAAGTGCCCAGTATTTAACCTCCTAGAACATATATTAAGCAAATCTCACCGGGCAGTAAAAAGGAAGATGAGAGATTCAATACTGAGCCACTTGTCCTTCAAATGCTCTTTAGTCATTACCTTTACTACAGACAGCAGCAGCAATAATGCCTACACTTTGGTCACCTAACACTCTCCCTGACAAAAAGATTCCTACAGTGTCTTCTCATGTCTTTGATTTTTGGCAAAGGGATATAATTGAGCTCTGCAAATACCATTTTCTTGCGCCACTGAATTTTGCTCCTTGTTTGCAGAATTATAAACAATCTAACAATATTCTCTCCCCTAGTAGTCAAGAGAAGCAAAAAAAATTCCCTTACTGCAGGCTTGCTTGTTACAGCCTGGTCTGGGCAGACAGTCTGAGATGCCCTAGCAATTCCCCCAGCACTGGAGGATCCTACAGACCAAAACTCAGATGCTGCCAGAGAACTACAAAGTTTGGGAAGGGCTACAGTCTCTGCCTGTTGTTGGGGCAGCATCCTTTTGGGGCACAACACTGTGGGAAGGAGCATTTTACTCTGGAACAAAGGTAAGATTCTTCCTGTTCCTATGACCAAGACATACATACAAACATGAATTATGAGAGCATCATTTCCACATCCACATACGTCACATTAGTAGCTGTTGTGCTAGTTACAAAATTGCCAAGTCTCACAAAAAAGAGCCTCATTCTCAATTACAGGAGATCCAAATCCCATCCATACTGCTGTCTGTAACACCCACCACACATACACAATCTTTTACACCACACAATGTATTATCTTCTAGCATACAACTCAAATAACTAATTTGGCCAAGACCACTCTGTACTACCCTCCTTGGGCATTAGTGTTCAAATGCCAATGCTTGACCACAAGTAATTACATTTGTCTGTGCCTGTCCATGCCCTACAACACATGACCCATTTGATACTATCTTTAATTAAAATACATGCTACTTTTCTATGGATTCCCAGTCTAATAGTGGGTGAAAAATAGATTATGTACTAGTCAATATAAAGAGTGAAAGTTATTTGCAACATTTGCCTCTGAAGTTAGAATGTATAAACTAAAAACGAAACCACAAAACCAAAAATGTCTGGGAAAGGTGCAAGTGAATACTGGGAATAATTTCTTATGCTTTAAAAAAGAGGTGAAAAAAATCTTTACAAATATAAATTCTGAACATTAATTCCTCTCGTCTTCCACGTGAAATACTAAAATATGGAGACCTAAGACCTAGAAGTGCCTGACTGCTCAACAGCAACAGTGTTACAGCAAAACACTGCAAGCGTGTGGAGAAGGGTGAGGAACAGCAAACACAGGTGTTGCCAGCTCCTTCCTTAGCTCCTCACACTGCATTACCTCAGAGAAGTCAAAGTCTCAGATTCTCACTCCATAAATTTGGCAGAGTAATCCTTCTTTATCTCCCAAACAATTGTAAAGCTACTTTTAGTCACTACAGTGGCTTACAACAAACGGGGAAATTAATTCCCTCTTATGCATCAGGTTTAGATGGTTTACCATTCACAAACAAGAGGTTCCATACCAGATAATTAAGGTAAAAGTGTAATGAGCACCTGTATGACACCTTAATCACCACTCATCTCATACTCGAGCCCAGGAGAGGTAATATGAAAAGGAGCAGCCAGACCCACCCTAACACCTACACGCGAAGCCAAGGGCCAAGGTCACGACCACCAGCCTTGGCCCCAACATCTCATGGTGCCGGGGAACTGATCCCATGCCAGGTGCTGCTCCGCACATACAGCACAGCAACCTTCACCACATCTCACACGCCCTTTTCACCCTCGGAAATTAAAAGTTATGTTCACCGAGCAGCGAGGAGGGACCTTAACCGGGAGCCGTGCCTTTATAAGGGCTCTGCGTGCGGTGTTCACGCCCGATACCCGCTCAACCAGTTTGCTGCCCGGGCTGGGCAGCACCGGCACGGGCAGGCCCAGGCACCGCCGAGAACGAGCTTTTACAAATCGCAGCCTCCCCGCTCTGCACTTCGGGGCACAGCCGAGCTGCCGCCCGCCCGCCCCGGCAGCACCGCCGGCGGCCGGGGAAATCGCGGCGGCACAAAAGGCACCTCATGGCAAACACCTCCCGCACCACAAAGGGCACGGACGGGGCTCGCCGGGAGCCGCGGGCGGGACCCGCTCCGTGTCCCCTCAGGAGCAGCCGCCCGGCACCGGCACTGCCGCGGCTCCTGCCGGCAGCGGCCGCCCCATCCCTCGAGATGGCGGCCGGACCCGGCGGCACCTGCCAGGGAGCGACCCCCGCCTGACCCTCCTCGGAGCGCCGGCCCCGGGCGGCGACGGACGGGACGGGACGGTGCCGGGGGAAGCCGCCGGATGCGGGCGGGGGAGCCGCCGTCCCCCGGCACCTCAGGGGGCCGCGGCCCCATCCCTTACCTGTGGCCCGCGGGTGGCTGCGCGCAGCCCCCGGCTCCGCCATCTTCCCCGCCGGTGCCGCCGCCGCGTCCCGCCGGGGCGGCTGGGCTGGCTGCGCCCGCGGCCGCCGCACAGGCGCAGTGCCCGCCCCGGCACCTGACGGGGCGGTGAGGGGAGGGGACGGCAGGGGCGGGACGCGACCGGGCCCGCTCGGCGGGGCGGGCCCGGTACCCAGGTGGGGCCGCGCCCACAGCGCCCCGACCTCCGCCCTCAGCGCTCGGGCTGCGGGGCCGCGCTTGGCCAGGGCCGTGGCCGAGCCCCGCTTTGGGTTATCCCTGAGAGCCAAACAACGCGCGCTCTCCGGCTTTCCGGACGGATCCGGCCGTTCTCCCAGATTTTTCCATCCAGGTGTTTGCGTCCGCTGTTTGCAGCCTCGCGCGGCCTCGGATGAATCGCTGGCACCGGGGAAAGGCACAGCCGTGTCCTTCCCTTCCAGCTGCGGTCGCGGTTCCCCCCGCCGGGTCCCTTCGGGCCGGGCTGGCCCTGCAGCGGCAGGACCACTTTGTACTCGGTTTTAGCAGGGACAAATTAACATCATCTTTTTTTCTCCTCATCACTCGCATACTAGTGGTTGAACTCCCCTCCCCAAAATTTTAACACGCACTTTGTGCGCTTCTCTTGCTCCCCCATCACTGGCTTTGCTGTTTCCGGACCGTGTTGGGACCCAGCAGTGCTGCGGGAGCGCACACGGCCGCAGCGCTTGTGGCTTTCGGACAGCTCCTGCTCAAAACGTTGCTAGAACGGTGTTAGATGCCAAAAACCTTATTGACCCATCTTCATTGACAGTTTACCAAAATTTAAGATATATTTAATCCTTCCACTTTTCATTCTTACTCCTTTTGTTTTCTTCTTTTTGCCAAGCAATTTTATTACCTTTATATTCTTTACCTGCAAGTACAGACCACAGTCAATGTAAGAGTAGGGAGGAGGACAGCATTTACTTTGGTATTCCTGATGTATCTCCTAGTAAATCACTATTTCCTAAGAGGCAATTATTCTGTTGGGGTGCTGGGAAACAGTACTTCCATCTACACATTCAAGTGTTTTTCTCATGTTTGGGCTCACACACCTCAATAAAAGTTTAGCTACACAGATCTGGTGCCTATAGTAATAATTATTTATAATGTTGCTTTATCAAAGAAATACTTAATTTTCACTGTTTATAACTGTCAAATTTTAAAGTGTCAAATGATGTTTTCATTTCAGCTGTTTTTCCTGCTAATCCTACATCAAGGGTCTCCACATATTATTCTACCTGTTTAAAGATTAAATTCCATAGTTTTGGTCATATTACAGAAGAAAAACCCCATGTGTCTTACTGTAGCTGTCTCTCCTAATTTCCAGGGGCTCCTTTGGCAACAAAACCAAAAGAAGGAAGAATCTCCTGTAATATTAATTAATCTTTAGCCTATTGCTGTCTGATGAACACAAGGGAAAGAACAGCTGGTCTCGATGCAAGATACATGGGCTTAGTGAGGAAAAGGAAACAGAGAGGATGAATTTCCAGGGCTAGGAAATAGGACAGCAGAGAATGGATGTGGGGCATGAAAAGATGGAGGATTATGGGCAGAAGCTGGAGAAAGGGGTATGAGGGTATTATCTGCAGGGTGGGTATTCAGGCAGTAGCCAGTGGCTGAGAGGACAGGGATGGATGCGGGCCCCGAGGAACATGAGCCCACCAATGCTGGCTCTCGAGTTCTCAAGTGGTGGTGAAGCCCATAAGCACAGCATGTCACTTGGAGAGAGAAGTGTTCTCCTACAAATGTAATTTCCTCTGATAGCTGGTTCACAGCATTCAGACTGGGAGTCATGCAGTGGAAAAAAAAAAAGAAAAAAAACGAGAGATTTTAAAGTAAACTTAAGGAAATTATACAGAAAACATGAAAGCTCTGAAAACAAACCCCTCCCTTACACTATTGTATGTCGTTTGTGATATGAATCGGTTTTTAAATTACCTTTGCAGAGTGGTTTTTTCCACAAGACTCCCGCCTCATTCAATACAAGGATGTCCTTAATTAATGTGTAGTTCTTCAATGTTTGTCCTCATTTTCATCATGTAAAGTGGAATCTTTCATGTCATATTATCTGTACATTCTTCAAACCCTGCCTTGAAGGCAGGTTAATTAATTTCCATGATGACTTTCCTGTGGTAGTCTCATAACTCCTACAAAACATTCATAAATTTAACTTTGTAACAGCCTTCTAAGTTGAAGTAGTACTGTTATCATATTTTCCACACAGGGAAGAGCTAACAGAAGGTAATGTGTCTGGAGTTGTCTGTAGTGGTTTGCAAATTCTTTTATGTTGTGGAGGCTGGTAGGTTGTTTTAAAGCAAGGAATAGTGGATTTAATATAGTGTGCATCCACTAGCATCTCAGAAATAAAAGCATAACTGTTCTTGCTCATGTTTGACTTTAAATACTTTATAGATCTTTAAGCACTAGATGTAGTGGGTTACTTACAATCTACAAAGCTTTGATATACACTTACACCTGGGAGCCAGGAGCTAATTTCAGGCATGTCTGTGTATCCTTCTTTATGACAGATACAGGAACTCCAGGAAATTTTTTAATATTCAACCTTTTAAAAGGAAGTAATGAACAGTTTAATTTTGCCCATGTTTCACAGAACAAGATTATTTTCCTGACTATAGCAGCAAAAAGGGCCTTCCCAGCTGTCTGCATGCTAATCATTGGAGATGTCACCATGTTCCTCCCAAACTCTCCACAGCCCACCTTCCTTTAATGTTCCTTCCTATCAGCAGAAGGAAACCTAGAGGTTGCACATCACCAGGAGCAGTGGGAGGGTCCTCTTTTGAGTGGTAGAGGAAGTATTACACAACTTTTACACAGCCCTATAGCCTTTGGTAGCTGAGGGATGGGATTGGAAAATTTCTCCTCACCTCCTTGGCCAGGAGTGTGAATTATCAGTGCCTTCAAGGGCAGTGAGACAGCAGGGAGAAGCTGTGTGTTTGCTGGGCATTGCCAGCAGCTTCCTGGCATGAATTATAAAGCAGTGCGGGAATTTTCCCAACACACAACTTAATCTCTGTAAGGCACATCACACTGAGCACTCCATTTGGGAAAGTGTTTATAGCAGACACTTTGGTTATTCTGCTTTCTTCATCTGAAGCCCAGTTTGTCCTGCTATGAATGAAGCTCTGGTAACACTTGTTCTAGATTGTATTTTGAAGCATTGTTCTTTTTTTTAAAGTGTGTTGTGCACTGTTAAAATCAACACCACTTTGGATTTCTCTTGTGGAAAACATTTTTCCTCTCATCATACATTTTCAGGAAATGCTGTACTTAAACAGGTCTGTGCAAATAAGCTATGGTAGGTGGTGGTCAACCTAAGCCTATTAAAACGTTAGAGGTAAATCTGTAGAGAAGTAAATTCTTAAAGTCAGTTCAGGGTGCAGACAGAAAAAAGCTGGAGAGACTGATAATTTTTCCACCGTAACAGACATTCAAATAAAAACTGTCAAAAGTGTAAACTAATTTTGAAAATCTTGGCTTCTTTTCTCAGTGCTTTTGAGATGGTGGTATCTATGCAACCAAAGCCTTCCCACCCTAGGAATGTTTCTGAGGGAAAACAGAACAGTCAGTCCTGAGCAAACTAGCCAAATTTACAATGTTGTAAGTCTATGTTGGTCCACAATTTTTGCTGTATTTTGCCATTTTGAATCAATAGCCGAGAGTCTGAGTGCCCAAAAAAAGTAAGGCAAGTAGAATGGCTGCCTGGGGCATTTCAGTTGGAGCAACTGGCCCAATGTCAGGCAAACACTGTGTGTCAGAGATGGTAAATTCACTTCTCCTAGGCAGTATTTGTCTGCTTTAATTTCAAAATCATCCTTCGTTTTCTGAAACTCCTGGAAGTCCAGTGCCTCACAACCTCTGGATGAAATTCAGTGCTCAGACCAAAGTATTTTTGCAAGCAGTGCAAAGTCATCTGAAGAAAAGTGCTCCTCTTCATCAGGTAAGTTTGTGTTCTCTGAGATAAACAGAACATGACTCAGAAGCTAGAAAGAGTGTTTGAGCACATGTTTCAGAAACTGAAGAAAGGTGGTGGGTATAACTAAATATAGCTGTTCCTGATTGTTGAAATATTAACTCAGCATCTTAAGCATTCCCCTAAAATAGATGACAAGGGCACGGAGGGGGAATGGCTTTAAGCTGAAAGAGGGTAGGTTTAGATTAGATAGTGGGAAGAAATTGTTTGTTGTGAGGGTGGTGAGGTACATGGACACATTGCCCAGAGAAGCTGTGGATGCCCTGTTCCTGGAAATGCTCAAGGCCAAGTTGGATGGAGACTTGAGCAACTCAGTCTAGTGGAAGGTGTCCCTGCTCACCACAGCGGGGTTGGACTAGATGAGCTCTAAAAGGTCACTTCCAACTCAAATTCTATGTTCTATGAAATGACAGAAACACTCATGGAGTAATTGATGATAAAAAATCTCCATCACAAAAGACTAATCTTTAAAAAAATCATGGGTACTGAGTCAATAAACTGAGGATCATTGTGATAACAGAGAAAATATTTTTTTCCAGTAGCTTGAGACTTTCTATAGAACGTGTTGGTGGTAGCAGTCTTGAAGGTAGATACCAACAATAAAATGTTGCTCTCTTTCAAAACCACTGTTTTGAAATCAGAACGCATGGTTGTATTTCTGAAGGACTACTACCCGTTAGTCAAAAATACTTTTATAAAAATAGTTAATTTGCTCAGATGAAATGGCTTCAATTTCTGTTTGTCTCTCACTGTTTAAGAAGCCACAGATACTCACAGGTATTAAACTTGCCTTTTTAGGTTCCCCTGATGAAGAGCAGGAACAATGTACAACTCAGTCCAGAAAAACTTGAACTACATCTGTCTGCTTTATTTTTGTGTATTTCCATATCTAAGAACTGTCATTCAGTGAGTAATATCAGCCTAGTGTTAAAATATTTTTTAGGATGAATCATAATGGATTGCCTTTGTATTTATTATTTGACATGTGAAAAGTATATTATTTCTCCTTCACGTGAAAGTAGGTTTGTTAAAACATTGTTAAATGTTAAATTGTTAAATCACACACTCCAACATCCTGTGCCATATGTGATTTTTTTGTACTTCCCAGATGCCTTAGACTAGGGGAATATTTTCCCCACTTGTCTCACACTTTCATCCTTTGAAGTTCAGTCATAACTATTTGATTTGGAAAAAGTTGGCACTAACAGGGTTGATCTTCACAAAAATAAGTGAAAATAGAGCAAGAGAGGAACTCTCTCATCACCTTGTCCTTTGTTATTTACTGACAGCAGAGGCATTTTAAGTCATGTACAAACATAGCCCTGTATACACACCCTGCTTTGCTGAGCATGATAATGGAATAAACAGTAGTGGAATGCAGCGCAAACCTATTTCATATTGATTTTAACTGATTTAAACTGAATATTTTGTTATCAGTATTTCATTGAAAGAGTGATATCTATTATTTATCCTGTAAATAAGTCCTTAAATATTTGCCACCAAATATCTGCTATTCTCCTCCAGATTCAAAACCTTGTGAGCCATGAATCTTAAGAGCTGTGTTACTAATTGCTTTGCAGATTTGTCGGCAGGCATCATTGGGGAATATGAACAAGTTCGATTTTAATGAGTTCTCGATTGCTTTTGATTCTGGGATGCAACTAAAGGTTATTTACTGCAGTATTAGGCAAAGAAAAGGCAAAAGCTCTGTCAGCTTTTCATTCTTTAAGAGGATGTGACACGGTCTTATCTTTGCTAGGAGAGGCAGGAGATAGGTCTTGCTTTCGAAAGGAAGAATGTCTGCCCTGCAGCCATAGAAATATTTTTCTGTTTCTCTTCACCACCTGCTGAAGTGATTGATATTTGCCTGAAGGATTTGCAGTTATTTGTAGTACTTTTGTTTAACTGCACCAGGATACTTTGCCAGGAAGTGGAATATTCTTCCCTCAGCAGTACCTCAATTAAATATGCAGGAAAAGATTTTGTTGTATAAGAGAGAAGCATGGACAGGAATGTTCCTGCCTCAGATTGATAACGAACTGTTCTCAAGTTCATGGAATATCAAATCCTAAGATGTTTCTATCCTGATTGAATGCCTAAAATAGCATTAAACTAATCAAGTTTAGTTATAATTGAATAATAATTGTATTGCATCAGATGTCAGTCAGTCAATAGAGAATTAGTTTTTTATACTTTCTTTGGTTAAACTAGCATCCCAGGTATAATAAATCCAGTCACTTCGAAGAGAAGGGAAATCATGACTACCCTGGTGTCCTGGGGTGACTTTACGACGCTGAATTGTATCCCCATTCGTCTGTTTAGCCCAGAAATAAGTTTTGCACCTTTAAAACTAGATCTGAGAGTGATGTGGGGGAGAAGGAAAGGCGGCGGGATTTTTTCGCGGCTGTGTTCGAAAATAAAGATAAGAGCTTCAGCTGGGTCTCGGTGTGTTGTCTGCAGCACGGACAGCGGGAGAGAGCTCTCCTTTGCTTTTAGTTAGCCTTTTTAGCTGGCTGAGGCAGAGCAGTTCCCCGGACTGTGACTTTTCTTTTTCTTGGCACTGATCAGCCCTGCTCCGGACTGAAAAGCACCGGGAGCTCTCACCTCTGTCCCACCGGGGCCAGGACGCGGCATTTTCCAGCAGGAGGGACCGAGAGAGACTGAGCAAACTGAGCTACACTCCACGGAAAGGACTTTCTGAATTTACCATCTCTTCAGAACAGCGAGAGGTTTTATTGTGTAATATTCTTTTTTTTATGCTTGTGAATACTTCGCTTGCTAAATAAACAAGCTCTTTTCCACTTTTCTCCAAGGAAATCTTTTCCCAAACGAGTGAGGGAAGGGCCGCTTGAATCTTTTTCTGGAGGGGCCCCTTTGGAAGTTTCCTCCCAAATTTGCCCTAAATCAGGACACCTGGGGATGCAAAACCTCTGCAACATATAGACCAGGTAGTCCAAAAATTCATGTGGTCTTGAGATTACACAAGTTTATGAGTAGCACTGCATCTGCACAGCCAGACTGCCTCGCAGGCACAGTGAGACCGTTTGGATGCTCTGTGCTCACCACTTCCCACATGCCTGGTAAGTCCAGTGCCTCAGCCCCTCTGAGCACTGTCCAGAAGATAACTATGGGAGAGACATGATAATTCTAGGAGACAAATCTGCTTCTATAACTAATTTTCAATGATTTTTTAAAATAATAAACATTCATGAATTTTTAACCTTTTAGTAATCTATGACAGACCCACATGTAATTTAAGAACATATTTAATGCCTGCCCAGCATAGGGAAGTAGAAATCAAATTCTGATTACTTTTATTGAAAGAGAGAAAGAACATGGTAAAATATGAGGATTTTATTTACTCTTATAATCAATTTTGCATTCTTCCTTAAATTCCACAGACAAGGAGTGTGCCATGTGACTTGGCACACTCAGACATAGAGGAAGCAACGCTGGTCCCAGTCATTCTGTGGCTGCTTCAAAGCATGATAAATCAGGCTATGCCTGGAGATGGTTATAGCCTGAAGGCCTCCTGGTTATTAAAATGAGATCAATAATTTTTAAGCAAGCAGTGTTTGAAAAATGGTTGAGCTGAATCTGAAATCAATCAGTATAAAATATTATACCAGGCATTTTAACACAAAAGGGGAGGGTCTATTGTTAAAACTTGTTCATCAAGAATGAAATGGATTTTCAGGCTGAGCTCCACTGACTTCAACACAGCTACAACAAATTACTCAGTATGTCTCTGAAGAGAAAAGTCAGTTACTTTAGTTTATAATGTGTAAACACTTGATAAAAAATCCTAACTAGATATGCTGAATAGATAAAATGACAACTTCAAGCAGTCTCATGGAGATGCATTTAGATCAAACTTCAATAAACATCAGATATTAATCAAACATTAGTTTACCTTAATTTCACAGGTTAAAGATCACTCTCATGAACAATTAAGCACCCATTTTCTGCCTCCCTGCCAATCCAATCATGGAACATGCTGCTTCCTCTAGATTCGAATTTTATAGGAATTACAACTCACCAAATACAGTGTATGCTTTTGGTACGTGTCTATAAACCTTTGTAGCCAACATAAGAGAGACCAAAATAAAAAAAAAAAAAAGGTTAATTGCTAGTTATTGAATAAAAACAGGCATGAGAGAAATGTCGAAATAGTGTCGAGGATGGTCCCAAATGCATAATGCTGTTTTTGTAGCCATTTTGTGTATTTTCTGAATTCTAGTTCATCAACTTTCCCTCTCCTCCCACTAAAAATCAGAATTATATGTAGCATGTATTTTCTAAATTCTCTCTTTTATATATATTTACTGCATATTAGAATGTTTGAAGTTTGTTTTTAAATTAATTTGTGATATTTATGACAGAAGTTACTTTGTCTTCAATCTCAATTTGAGGATACAACCGGATGCAACTATCACAATTAATTGGGGAAAATTGGAAAATTATGATGGCTAAAACCAGCGTTTCTATTCAATGAGAATTCTGACATTTCAGAATTTCTTTTAATTTCATATTGAAGTAATGGGAATTACTTTCTTGTAGTTAAAAATATTTAATAATACTACAAACTTCTTCTTTCTATGGCAAAGTTTTCATAGCACTCTTGCATATCTTCTCACTGCAGTGTAGTGGTCTCTTTTTTCAGCACTTTCAGGAATAGCTCTTACAATGTTATATCTCCATATTTATAGAGACACTAAAGGTACTTATTTTCTTTTCCAATTGGCACGACAGACATCTACACCCTTGTCTAAATCAACTCCCAGGTTTTCTTGTATATTGCAGGCTCTCTGATACTCCAGTACAGTACAGTATTTTTTCTAACTTTTTCTAAACAATCTTTACTTAAACATGACTCCTGCTATTCACACCATCCCTTTCCTTTCTCTGAAGTAATTAATGTAAAATGCTGTTTCACCATCTTTTTTTTTCTCCTCCATCCTTCCTAAATTATGCATGTAATTCCATCCTATTATTCCAGCCACAATTGCTAATCTGCCACACTTATCTGTGTTAGCTAGTTTTGTATTCTGATACAATAGTTTTGGATGCTCTGTTTTGTTTTACCAATCCAGTATCTTCATGCTGGCCACCACAAGAGGCTAATTTTTAGCCAGCATTTTTCCACTCTGTGTATCAGTATTGGCACTTTCATTCCTCTGACCTTTTGATACTCCTTTCTCACTACATTATCATCATGCAGATTAAATGAACCTTTCCCAGCTTTGTTCCCTACTTTAAAATTTAAGCTTTCATCAATCAAATTAGCCTTGATCCCAGTCCAGACCTCAAACTATTCTGTGTGTGCATGTGCAAGATCCTCTTCCAAGAATGTTTGCCAATGGCAGACCAACCCTAAGCCTTCCTACAGGTCATCTGTTGGTCTTCCCTAGTTGCACCTTCCTTCTTTAAAAAACAAAAGAATCCCATTCATTTTTATTGATATTGTGTTAATCACATTTCACTGGGTTATAATTTAAAACTTTTTTCCATCTCTTCCTGCTAGCTGCCAATTGCTTCTGCAGTTGGAGCAATTTTTCCATGTTCATTCATAAGTCTTGACCTACTGGAACAAAAGTGTACAAGAGTCAGAATGACCATCTCTTTTATGTGATTTTGATTAGCCAAACTAAAAAAAAAAGTATTTTAATGTCCCAAGTAAATCATTACCACTTGACAGACAAAAAACACCCAGAGTGTGAGGCACCTAGTGTCAAAAACAGGAATGCCAAATCCCAGCTGGAGCTGAGACTGCCGAGGGGCACTGGTTGGAACAAAGCAGATTCTGAAGATTGCTAATTGGAGAAGCAAGTTCAGGGAAAATGGACTTCTACTGACAGAGGCCGTGTGACAACAGGTATTGACAAAAAAGCTGATGAACTCAGTGCCTTTTTTCTGCCTCTGTCTTCAGAGCCAAAGCCAGCTCCTCAACTCCTGCCTGTACAGACACAACTGGGGAGGGAACTGGGCAGCCAGCAACAGAAGAGCAGGAGGTTAGAGAAGCTCTGTGTATTCAGATCCACTGGGCTGGATGGGAATCACCCCAAGCTTACTGGTAGATCTGGTGGGCCTGACTGTGAAGCCACTATCAATCATCATCCTTAAAAAATGGCAAGAAGGAAGATGGGAATCATAGAATCACAGGATGGTTTGGGTTGGAAGGGGTTGAGGATGGGAGAGTTGCCCTCTGGATGGGCCGCTCGGCCACATCTCAGTCAACAGAAAGATCAGGGAGCAATAATCAGTGGAGTCAGCCTAGGAGGGCAAACCATGTTTGACCTGCTGAGTGCCTGCAGTGATGAAATGTCTGGCCCTGTGGGCAAGGGCAGAGTGGTGGCTGCAACAGACTTTGGTTTGAATATGGCTTTTGACAAAACCTTCCCCACCCTTCCCCTCTGGAAATAGCAGAAGTGTGGACTAGACAAACTACCTGTTTGGATGAATTGGAAGCTGTAAGGATAGCAATCACTAACTTAGTATTTGGTTGGTAATCAGCAGAACAGACTGGGCTCAATACTGGCACCCATATCCAGGGCCTTGATCAACAACCTGGCTGCAGTGCAGAGCTCATTCTGAGCAGGTAAGACTGAGGTCGGGGAGCAGCTCTGGTTCAACCCAGAAGGTTGCTGAACCAGAAAGTACCTGAAAAGCTTAAGGATTATGGAGACATCATGATTCTTATAGAAGTATGAAGTTCTGCCCCTGGAACAGCTGGAATTGCCAGGTATGGGTGCAGAGTGGGAAGTGGCTGGCAAGGTCACAGTCCTGTGGGTTACACCACACACCAGGGTGAACAGGAACCTGTGGGTAGCTAGGCTGAAAGGATAGTGCAGGAGGAAATCTTCTCCAATGACTTGCAGCTGAACTGATTACCAAGGAGTGGAAACATCTGTGCCTGGCCAATCAGTTTGGGGGATATAAAAGAGTGGGTTAGCTGACCACCAGTTACAGGCACTTGCCTGAATGAGAGTCTGCTGGAGTAAAAGCAGGAGGCTGCTGTACTGTGCACAGGTAAGGGATATGCAGTTGTGTGAGGGACAAACAGGGTTAGGTGTCCAGGAAAGGGACACCTTGGGTTTAGCCAGTCGTGCAGAGTGAAAGAAGGAGTTAGAGCTATGTGGAACTGCCTGTAAGACAAGGAATCAGTACTGTGGGAAGTTGCCACAATAAGAGAAGGAGACAGAGTTGTCTGAGAGAGGTCAATAAGAGAAGGAGTGAGAGTTGTAAGGTAAGAAGCTCATTAAGAGGAGAACACATGTAGAGCTTGCTAGTAAAGGACTGTTGGTGATGCTGGCTGTGTCTGTCTTGACGTAACTGCAACAGGAACCTATGGCTCTTCTGGAAGGAGGCTTCCACTGGGGTGCATTAGAGGCATGGCCAGCACATCACAGGGCATTTGCTGATAATCTCTTCTGGGTACTGGTGATGCCATGCCTTTAGTAGTTTTGGATACCTCTGATCAAGACAGACAGGGCAAGATTAGAGTATGTTCAGTGGAGGGCTGATAAAAGAGTCATTGAGGAGAGGCTGAAGGTACTGGACCTAGCTGGTAGAAAGGAAGCCATGAAGCAACATAGCATCAGTCTACAAGCGTTTGAAGGATCATTAGGAAAACGTCAGAGCTGAACTCTTCTTATCACTGCAGCTGGTTTGACAGAGTAATTGCCACAGTTACAACTTGGGAGGTTCAGACCAAACATCAGAAAATAAAATCAATGAGTAGCTGGGCAGTAGAACAGGCTGTCCAGAGCAGTGGAGGAATTTCTGTTAGTGAGGATCTTCTAGGCTTGGGCAAAGCCAAGGTTGACATAGTCTAGTACTGACCTGGTCCAACTGAAAAAACAGCCTTCAGAGGTACCTTTCAACCAACATTTTGATGTTCTTGCAGCAGGTCTCAGGTCTTCACATCTTATTAATAAAGCCTATTATTAAAATAATCTATTTATTAACTTGTTTGGTTTCATGAGTGGTAGTAAAAGATTGTCACCTAGCCTGTTTGGAAAGAGAAGACCCAATATATGGGAAACACCTTGGTGAGTTGCCTAACTGGGACAACATCTCTCACCAACCTACTTTATGGAGCTAGAAATGTAGCAAGAGATTTCCACTAAGGAAAGGCTTTCAAGTCACAATTCTACTCCACGTTCCCTTGCCCTGGTGCCCATTTGTCTTCCCAGCTTAGTTGACTTGGGCGTCCACCACATTAAAATACGAATATAAACTCAGCTGCTCCTTCCAGTGTATCTGAAACAAATAGTAATTAGCCTTTCTCTGGCTTTCTGTTATCAAAGCAGTATCCAACTTATTCTGTAGAAAATGATTTGATATAAATAGGCATATTCTGTAGTGAACTATATTGATTCCATAACACCTCAGCCCAGTAGATTCACAGACTGATCCCACCACCAAGAGAACTTTTTTTGGGAAACAGTAACCTGCTTGTGTTCTATTTAGAACTGTGAATCTTTTACCCCCACTCTCAGTGGGTAGTTTAGATCCATATATGCCATGCATCTGAATAATTTCTTGTATTATGGATTTGATCTGGGTCCAGTATTCAAAGTTTCAGTGGAGAAATGGTAGGACATGATGTATCTAAATGGGAGGAGCAGAGCAGCCATATTTGGAGAAATTAAAACCAGAAGATATCTGATGGACTACACCTAACCCACATGAAAGATGAAAATAATGTAACTTTATGGAAGTTTTGCAGAGCTGCCTTTAGATATTTGTCATATATGTCAAAACTTGAGGAAACATATTAATCAAACATTAACTAACCTTAATTCCAAAGCTTAAAGTTCACTGTCACATAAAACTAAGGATGAGGTTTTTTTACCTCCTTGCAATTCATGGAATGTGTTGCTTCTTCTAGATTTGAATTATGTAAGTTATAACAGCATAAAGCTGTCTGATGCCATTGTGAGGTCACCCTCACTAATCTCTGAAAGGTGTCAGTGATCATGGGAGGTTCCTTGGGACTGGGAAAAAAAAACAAATGTCACTGCTTCCTTCAAGATGGGCAAAAATGAGGATCCAAGAACCTACAGGGCAGCCAGTCCCACCTCAGACCCTGGGAAAGTGATGTTGTGAATGATTTCTAAACACATGAAAGAGAACAAGGTGTTGAGGAGTAGTGAGGGTTGATGTACAAAGTGGAGATTATGCCTCCCTATGATGAGATCATGTAAGTGACCTGGTGGAGGAAGGGAGAGCAGTGGGTGCTGTCTATACTGGCTTTTAACACTGTCTCTCATAACGTCCTTGTAGAGAAATGATAAAATAGGTACAAAATCAATGGACTGAATACTGACTGAACTGCTGGGCTCAAAGGGTTGTGATCAGAGACGTGAACTCAAGATTGAGGTCAGTCACTTGTGGTGTAACCCCGGATTTAATACTGCATAACATCTTCATTAATGGCCTGGATGATGAGACAGACTGCACCCATTGCAGATGACACAAAACTGGGAGGAGTAGGCGATGCATCTGATGAGTGTGCTGCCATTCACAGGGACTCTGACTGGAGAAATCAGTCAACAGAATCCTTGTAAAGTTCAAGAGAGGAAAATGCCATGTCCTGCACCTGGGGAGAAAAAGTGAAGTACCTGAGGATGGACTGAAACACTATGTCTGATCTCCTTTTTTCTTTTGTTGAAGTCCATGCAGTAGAAATCTCCTTTTACCTTCCCTTGTCTCATGCAGTACCTGATAAAGCAGTTCAGTAAAAGCTGGTGCTGTTTGAACCACTGGTGACTGTTGTTCCTACTCACCTGCCCGTGACAGTGGGTACTTGGCCATGGAAGGGTTCTTCAATTCTATTCACTTAGAATACTGAGCTGAAGAATCTTTTGTCTTAAGTATTGCAGATGGAAAACTATGGCTTTAGGGATTGCTGACACTAAGGCAGTGACAAATAAATAGGGTTTTGGATTAGACAATAGAATAGTTCACATTAGAAAGGAATTTTAAAATAATCTATTTCAAACCCACCCCCCAATAAGCAGAGACATCCTCAGCTAGACCAGGTTGCCCAGAGCCCTGTCCAACTTGACCTGGAATGTTTCCAGGGATGAAGTATCCAACACCTCTCTGGGCAAACTGTTCAGTGTTTCATCACTCACATTGTAAAAAACTTCTGCTTTACAGCTAGTTTAAAACTAAATTATTTTAGTTTAGAACCATTTTTCCTTGTCCTATTGCAACATGCCCTGCTAAAAACTTCATCCTCATCCTTCTTTTAAGCCCCTTTTAAAACTAGAAGGCTGCCAGAAAGTGTCTCCAGAGCCTTCTCCAGGCTAAACAGTCCAAACTCTCTCAACCTTTATTCATAAGGAGAGGTACTTCTGCCCTGGGATTGTAGTTGTGGCCCTCCCATGGACCAACAGATCCATGCTTTTCCTGTGCTGAGGACCCCAGAGCTGGAAGCAGTACTCAGGTGGGGTTTCACCAGAGCAAAGTAGAGGGGCAAAATTCTCTCTGCCCACACTGCTTTTAGATTCCATGGTTGTTTTTCTGAGCTGCAAGCTGCACATTGCCCATTTGCATCCAGCTTTCCATCCACAAGTATTCTTGAGTCCTTCTCAGCAGGACTGCTCTCAATCTGTTCATCTCCCAGCCTCTGTTGATACTGGGGTTGCTTCAGCCCAGGTGCAGCCCTTTGCATTTAATCTTGTTAAACCTCATGAGATTCCCATGGCCACTCCTTGAGCTTGACCAGGTCCCTCTGGATGGCATCCCATCCTTCAGGTGTGGCAACCACACCACTCAGCTTGGTGTCATCTGCAAACTCGGTGAGGGTGCACTTGATCCCACCATGTCATCAATGTAGACATTAAACAGCACTGGTTCTGGTACTGAGGGACAGCCTTTGACACTGTTCTCCATCTGGGCACTGAGCCACTGAACACTGCCCTCTAGATGAGACCATGCAACCAATTTCTCATCCACCAAATACTCAAATCCAGACAGACAGAGAGGAGATTAAAATGGGGCTGGGACAGAGAGAGTCTCAGAATAACAATTAAATTATTCCAGCAGTTGCACTTATTTCCTCCCTAGAAGAAAGGCTGCAAGCTAATTATATTAAAGGATGAACAAGTGATCCTACAGAATGAACACTCAAACTGATTATAGGCTTAAGAAAAATACTTTGTTTAAACACGAACTTAAAAATAACTCCAGTACCTCACAGCTCAAGCAAGTACACCTTTGAAAGTCCTTCTGGTATGAGAAATACATCCTATTCTCTATACCAGAATTTACTTTTCTGAGCTGGGATTCAATAGATATAAATCACACCTTTGAAGCTTAGCTCCAAGATTTCCAAACATTTTGAGATCTGTCTGTGGTTATGACAGTAACCAGTACCGTAATCTATGGTGCAGTTTTCAGTGGAGTTACAGGCACTTCTAATTGTGCTGAAGATATAACCTAGTTTACAAAGAAAATTTAAAAAGAGAACCTCTACATTTTTTATGCAATACTTCCCAATTGTATTTTTCCATTTCTGCTCAGTCAATTGCTCAGTTACCTTCTCTAACAGAGAGGTGAGTCAGGAGTTCTCAGATCCTTAGAGTCAAGTTCTAATCTTGTGATTCAAATCAAGTGCTTCAACAGCCCAGCAGTGGATTAAAAAGTCATAGACCAGATGCCTGGTTCAGAAGTGAGTTTCAGTTTCTTCAGCAGTGAAGAACACTGTTATGCTGACACTGCATCCAAAGCATTGTGTCCATTTTGGGGCTCCCCAACATAAGAAAAATGAGCACAAATGACTAACAAGATTGAAGGAACTGGAGCACGATACTGGGGAGACAGTCATACATCTGGACTTGCTTGGCCCGGAGAAAATGAATAATGAGGGGAAATCTTACTCCTTTCTGCAACTACATAATTGAGGTGGAGGCAAAGAGAGAGCCAGACTCTTCTTGGCTGCACATCATGAGTGAACAAGAGGCAATGGACACAACTCAGGGCACAGGACATTCCAAATGAGACGCAAGAAAGTTATTTGTTGTCAAACTCTGGAATAGATTTTCCAGAGAAGCTGTGGAACCTCCAACCTTGAAAATACTAAAAAGGTAACAAGGACAAAGCCATGAGCAACCTGCTCTAACTTGACTTGCTTTGCACAGAACACTGGACTTGCAAGCCCCAGGGGTCCCTTCCAACCTATGCAATTCTGTGAGTCAAAAAGCTGCTTGAGGTCCGGATATACCACCAGCTCACAGCAGTATCTGTGCCTCCACTCCTCAGTGCATTTTTCCTTCAGCTTGGCAGCTTGGCTGGCACTAACACAAATGGAACAGTGAAGTGACCCAGATTCAAAACAGGTTTCAAAAAAAAAAAGAAAAGTTTTCTTTAGTAACTAAACAACTAAACTGCCCTGTACTGCACAAACTGTTGTATTGTACACACTGTGGCAGAAGTTCAAAAGTACTGACCAGGGAAGGCCCTAAAGATCATTTATCCAAATTTATTGTCTTGCCAGTGATCAGTTAAAATTTTTACAGTTTCAGAAATCCAGAAATTCTCTTGTTTTAATAAATGGTAGTTTCTCTGCCGTTTACACCAATGTAGCATTATTCTGCCAATACAACTACAGAGAAATAGAGTAACACAAATACTGACTTCCCAGAGTCAGTACCAACTCTATACCAATAAACTAACTTCAGTATCATTAAAGGACTACTCTCACAGAAGAATTACAGTAGGGGAATTTGTTGCAAAGATTCACAGGCTACTGCTAATTCAGCTCAAGCGAGAAAAAGGTTTCTGCAGCTTCTGATTTCTTGTTACTGAACAGTAAATAGTAAGATATAATAATATCTGCTGAAGAGATCATAGATATAGTACTTCAGCTGTGCAAACATTCATTATTGTTAGAGTGAAAAATACTAAAAATATGTAAACAGGCAGGAGCTCCTAATCTGAATTTGACTGACAGATACCCTCACATATTGTGCTCTCCAGTTTGTTCAGAGGATCAGTGGAAACTCCCAGATTACCTTGAAAGTTTAAATTTCTCAGAATGCTTGTTTGGAGAATGCTCAGTGGTTTACACCTTACCTTCTTTAGGCGTGCACACATCAAAATAAATCCCCAAAACCTATTCAAGAGTACATAATATTTTGAAAACCATTAATAAGGAAGGCTTGGGTAATAAAGAAGGAAACTATTAGGTGTCATACTCTCCTTCCTTCCCCCTGTTATTTTTAAAATTGATTTGGATGTCAATCTACACAAATAATCAGAAACACTCATGCAGTCTTCTCAATATAAAGTTATTGGCTACTTGGCACTCAAGCTGTTCCCTCTAAATGCCTCCCCATGTGCTATACCAGACACAGATCTTCAGTGTTTTTTGGTTCACCAACATCTGCTTATGTACCTATTGATAGCTTAACCTAAACTGCCCCTAAACACACACAGTCAGCTACTGGCTCTATTACATTGTTTTTCTTTGTAACCATACATTATTTTCTGTATTATTCTACACTAAATATTACAGTTAACCGAGACTTTTGTAGTCCTAAGCAGTAGCTTTACATCAGTTTAGTTAAAAACCTTTCATGAAGCCTGAGATCACTCCTTCTACATTTGTGGATGAAGCATACACTTGGCAATATGATAGCATCAATCCAAACTGGGGTGAGGAGAGGCAGACATGGGAGTTGTTGAGGATTAAAGCATAATTTAATAAAAAAAAGGACAAGCTAATACTGGCATTTTCCACTTTTCAGCAACTGTTTCACTAGTCGGTGCCAGGGTAACAATACACCAGTAACAGTATTTGTTCCACTTACAAGAGGCACACTCACACTTTTAATGAAACAGTCCCTAGGCTGTTACACATTTCCAACACCTCTGTGAAACTGGTGCCCTGTTTCGGGAAGAGGTTTCTGCTCACTTGCCCATACTCTGGTTAACAGCAGCAATCCAGACACATGACTAGGCTGGAAGTTGTGTAAGCTGTTATTAAGGGGATGCAGCTGACAACCACAGGGAGATACAGGTGCCAATTCCTTCTGACCCAGTCACTCAAGAGGAATACAGTAAGGCTGGACAACACACCAGTGGGTCTTAGGACATCTTTTAAGCTGCTTTCAATTAACAGAGCTGCCAGAATCAAGTCTGAAGATCCATCTCTGTATATTCCATTCTGGCTCCTTCTGCCATTTTCAGCAAAGCTTATGATCTAGCTGCATATTGTCACTTGTCCAAGACAAAAAAGTCCCTTTGTCAGAGCTGCTGCAAGACTCCCTCTGGTCAGCCACCTGCTGCAACAGCTCATTATTAACATCCCAATTTATTCCAGAACAATCTGCCAAGGCAAGTTGGGACAGTCACTGTCCAGTGGGTAAAAAGGCAGCAAGGTCTTCCAAACCTTTCCAGGGTCTTGGGCTCCTTGATTCTAGTCTTCAAGATTACTGCTTTAATCACTGTAGCTTCTCTATACATCTTCATGACCAGGGCAGATCTTGTTACTGGGTCAGGCAGCCGACTAAAATTCTTCTCAGAAACCTCGTTAATGCTCCTTTCTCCACCCTTCACCACTGTCTCCTACAGTTAGTTTCAAAGTCTTTTAAGTCAGAAGCTGTTTCCTCAAGCCCTGCGCAGCACTTGGCTTTCCTCTCCAAGCACGGAGGCTAAACACAGTCCCCACCGTGTCCTGTCACTGTCTTGAGGACTGTCACAAGGCTGTATCTTCCTGACAGCCAGCACCACTGATAGTGGAACATATATAAGCTACACAATTCTGGGTGTCCCATGGGGATCCTTCAGTATTTCTGCTGCTCTTTGCTGTATTTACTCCAGCTGGCAACAGCAGTATCCATCGTGTGTGTTAGGTGCCAGAGGTGCACCTAAGCCCATACTAACATGTTTCAATCAGCTGCTTCTTTAGGAAGAAGGTGACCTACTTCCAAAGCCCTAAAAAAATCTCTAATATTTCCACTGCTGGCAATACTTATTGCAGACATGAGCACCTCAGAGTCTCTGAAAGCCAGGACTAGAAACTTCCTGCTGAGATGCTGCTTGCTCCTGTTTCGTTTTTTTGTTTGTCTGCTCCCTCCAGAGGCCAAGCTGATCATTATCCTCAACTGGGAATAAAATTCATTAATTTAACCATAACGAAGAGTAGGGCTGATTAGGAATACAGGTGCTGGTGACAGAGCAGACTCCTACACCATCACAGCCTAGACACACAATGACAAGCCACCCACTTTTGCAAGAGGGAAAAATGAGTGCCTACAAAACACAGTGAAAGGGCTTCAAAAGAGAATTTACTGCTAAGCAAGTGATGCAGTAAGAGGCCCCGAGTCTCTGTCAGCTTCTGCTGAAGCTTTCCTTCCCTGAGCTGGCTGCCTGGATATAAATAAAACTGCTGTGCAAGTGTCCTCTCTACAAACACAGAAAAAACATGAAGAACAGCTCATACATCAGAGAAGTCTCATCTGTGCATTTCTGAAAGTATTTTTTGTACCACTAAACTAGCTGCAATTACTAAAATGAAGGTACTCAGTTTTCACTTTACCTCTTTATTTGGTTGTGACTGCATTTTATAATCACTGTGTTGATCTCTGGCATTCAATCTGACAGGCAAGATAGCACAAGCTATAACCTGAATTAATCAATGGGAACTCTGACTCTTGCTTGCTGTGATTAAAAACATAATGAAGCCAAGGCCTCCTCCTTTACTTCTCTCTCCTTCTCCAAAAGGAAGGGCAATCACAGCCTGAGAAGTAAGTTCTGAAGACCCATTTTTGCAACAAAATGAGAAAGCACTGCCAACAGGTACCTGCAGAAAAGCCAGCCATGGGACTCAAGTTTAAAGGAACAAATAAGCTGCACTCACACTACAACAGAATTATTTCAGATAATACTTCCCTCTTCCCATACAACTTTCAAAAAGCTACACCTAATTTTAAGTCTTCTATGAAGCAGTCAACCTGCCTATAGGATAGCAGTGTCCACAGATGAAAAGCTAGGTTTGAGTCCTCCAGGAAACCATAGGATAACTCCAAGTCCTCTGATATTCATATCCAGCAAATAATTATGGATTAGACTGGAACTTGCTCAACTGCAGAAACAGCTGACATTCCAATTCACCTGAGAGCAGGACTTACTTTATGGCCAGAGGGTCTCAGGGAGCAGCAGTCCCAGCATTATTTCACGCACAGAGATGCCACCAGTCCTACCAGTTTATCATAAAGAACCTGGTGGGAGTGTGGCCAAATACCACACAGTGCAACCTGCCAGCCTTGGTCATCAGCTCACTGACATTCATGGACATACCCAGAGGACAGAGCAACCCCTGTGCCAGCCTAACCTCTGCAGGTTCCATCTGTACACTGATTTAAGTGTGTGTGTATATTATGGAACCATCTATATGAGATTTATGGCATGTATCACATATCTGGATGGCACTAGCACACAGTTTCCTCAGATGTGCATGCTGGCACATGCAGAGCACAGCCATGACAGAACCTATCAGCAGTAACAAATAAATGGCACAGAGCTCAGCAGTCATGGGTTACCAGCTCCTCCTCTTGAGAAGGGAACGAGAGGTTGTTTCTCATACACCTTTTTTCAGTTGCTGTGTCTGGACTGTATCTAAGGACTAGGGTGGAAAAACATTAGGGCTGTCCAAGCAAATGCACAGTTGCCCCTATTGCAAGGTGAAGAGACAAGATTTCGAACAATGGACACAAATAGTTTATCAAAATGCTAATTACAGAGAAAACCTTGAAGTGGGAAACACAGAACACAAAGTTTGTATTTTAGCTGTGGGAGATTAATTTTTGTATCCCTGCTTTCAATTTTGCACTCTAAGGAAAAAGCCAGCAGCAATTTTCACAGTTACACAAGAATAATTAAAAATTTATCTAAGAAATACTTTTACAGATGGAGCACCTTTCATAGCTTTAGAGTCAGCAACCTTGCAATGCTCTAGCTGGCAGCTGCTGTTCTACCACTGTTCTCTAAACATGGGAAAGACAGCTTCTTGTGCAAGCTGTTTTTCCAGCCCCAAAGGAGACAGGCAAGAGGGATGATATCAAGCTGTCTCGACTGGACTGTGAAAGGAGCTTTAGCAGAGGATGGAGAAACAAGGTGGCCAAGAGTACTCAAAAAGATAATACAGCCCAGCTTATGAGTAGAAACCTAAGAGTGTTAAGCTAGTGAACTAGTAAGAAATTAATATTTAAGTAAGAAATTTCCTTAAAATCTGCAGTTTAGGTTGAGCCAGACATGAACCTGGCAGCAATGAAGACTGGAGGGAACCTAAGGGCAAACCACAACAGATTCTGACAGAAACAGTTTCATCTTTGACCCACAGCTGATGTCTGTGCTATACTGAGAACTGTAGGCTCCCTACAGCAGCAGTGTGTACACGTTTCCCCTTACCACTGACCATGCATTTACATTTCACATACAGAAGATTAGTTTTGGCAAGTAGTTCCCATAATATCTGAATCTTCAGTACACATTCCCCACAGTTTAATCACTGACCTTCCTGCTAATACAACTGAAAGGACAGACACCTTCTGCACTTGGATCTCAGGAACTCTGAGAGTTTTTAACCATTTTCAGAGCTGCTTATAGCCTGTTGAATACAATGAGGAAACCAATGAGCTTAGAAGTGGTTTATAAGCCTTATTCTGAAACATTACACCATTTATGTTCCTTCACAATTGAACCTTACAGACATACAAAGACAGAAAATTGATACATTTAAGATCAGTTGAGTAAGAATGCTGTACTGGTAGAATCTTTCCCTCAATATTTACCAGGTTTTTACAACAAATAGTTAAAATCCATTAAATATTTGGCGAAATTACTTAATACTAAGAAAATGTTATTTCTAGAGCAGGATAGCTGATCCATAGGTAAGGAAAATAGACGCTATAATGAAAGAAAAAGAGAAGACATTTTAAAAAAAGCTCTGGATGTCTAAATCTCCTTTAAAAAACACGTAAAGCAAAGAGGCCACTCCGTATTTAAAGCCATTGTGTTTTTATCTACTGGGGTAGTCACTTTACATCATACCAAAAAGACTGTATAAGGAATACAAGTGTTAATCAGATCTTTATGGCACAAAAGGAATTTTTCCATTAACCTGCTTTCAGAGTTGTTAAATACATTAAAGACAAAGACACTAAGGCTACCACAAAATAATATTTGCATGATGATGTTAGTCTTTATTCAGTTTCTCAACTGACTCCTCCAGTCTGAAGGTGGACAAGAATCTTTCCAGTAGTCTGTTTCATTGATTTATTCTGGATGAAAAGATTCTTTCTACTTTTGACACAAACTTATTTTCTTATTTATATTGTTACTCAAAGTTCACATAAGCTTTTATGTTGCACCTTACAATGTATGGAATTTCAGATTAAAATAAAACTCTACTCTTAACATAACCTTTTATATAATGTAAAAAATATTCTACATGTTTAACATATCAAGAATGTTAAGCATTTACTTTGGGGAAAATCTATTTTATGCATTTTTCAGTACAAACCCAACTGTGAAGGCTTTGCATTTGTGTCTCCCTGTTCAGTCGGGTGCCACCCAGTGTTCATCGTCTGCAGCTGCAGCTCGGCCACTGCACCAGCCGCAGTTTCCAAAAAATTGCAAATTTGAGATGCTGCTCACTTTTCAGCTTTACTCCTCTCCCACCACGCCCTCCACCATGGAAAATGTACATCTTTGAAATAATGAGTGTTTTTAATTATCAAAATCAGTATAAAAATAGCAGCATGCTACTAGATGTGAAAAGCAGATTCATCATGCATTGTGAGTTTAAATGCAGATTTCTGCCTTCCTCTTATACTATCAAAATCTTTTTTAAAGTTAACATCAAGGCAAGGGGTATAAGGACAGACACTGCATAGTATGATTTGATACTAATCTGAACTGGGTTATTTGCCTTTAATCAAAATCCATGATAATTACAGGGTAAACAATTTTTATTTCAAAATACAAGTTTAACTGGAATTGTAGTGATGAAAGCAGAAGAGGGAAAAATGCAGTCTTTTACAGCCCATGTCACTGTACCTCACTTACATCCAGAGATAAAAGCTCTAATTGGTGAAGAGACAAAATATTTGTGGCATGTCATTGAACCTTTGTGATAATCCAGCGTTATCCATTTCTAAAGAAATATAAATACTTTAAAACAAACATTGAAAATAAATCCTTTTGATGTAACAAACTACACTCTTTACCGAGAATTTTCAGTCTTCTTAAAAGTAAGGGACTTCACCCAAAAAATAATCGAAGTATCAATGTAGAACAATCCTTGGAGGAAAAAAGTTGGAATGTAAACCTCTGTTCCAAATTAGATCTGAAAAGCAAAAACACCACATCATGTATTTCATCCAAGTATATTTTTCATCAAGCAACTCTTTTTTGCCACAGATCATACACAGATCATTGTTAACACATGAACAATTACTCCCTGCTTTTGTCCCCACCAGCCCTGTGACAATACTAGGGTCATGCAGGTGAGCAATTCTGTATAACTACAGTATCTACAATACAATTATACATCACTACAACAACCATAAATTAGCCAATGATTCTCAGAAATGAAAATAAAACCAAATTTGAGACTCACTTCCCTAAGTAGTGACTTTCTAACCATTCTTCTGACATAAAAAACATAGGAAAGGCTCCACAGAGTTCCTCCTATCAAGGACCTCCGAGGCTGAATTTCATTCCAGATACATGACAGGGATCCTCAGAGGTTACTCACATCTTTTCTTTACATCTTTTACTTTCTTAAAGCATGATACTAATATTTTGTTGAAGAGCTGACAAAAGCTTAAAAACAATCACAGCTGCTCACTTAACCCCACACACTGATCCATTAGTTTGCAAATTTGTCCTACAGCTACTTATCTCTTTGATGTCTTACAATAGCCTCATTATTAAAAGCATGTAGCACTAGTTTTTCTGGCTTCAATGAGCTAAATCTTCAGCAAGCTCAATCACTGACAGGCCCAAAGTGAAATTTTCAGAAGTCTGAAGAAAAATTCCTCAGCATTTGGATATTTTTAAAATACTTGATCTAATGAATCATATATTGAGAACCTCAAAAAAGTCAGAATAATGTAAACATTTTAAAAGAATTAGTCATATTATCAACTCAGAGAGAGAGGACTAAAAAGATGAAGAATTAAAGCATAATAGTATTCTTAGAACAGTCTATCCAATTAAGTTAACTCACTGGCTTGGTAAGTTACTACTTATCCTCTCAGCCAGCTGACCCTGCATACATTCATCTCTCAGCTGTAAATTAAAGTGCATCAAACTTAGAAAACATTGCACAGCAGATTCTACTTCTGCAATTTATTATAAAATTTGAGTTGTAACAATTTTACTATTATAATTTCAGTGTGCATGACCAGTTATTACAATTTAGTGGTAAGCAGTAACACAAGTGACTGTGACAGTCAAGATTATGTTAATTTTAGAAAAAATACTAAGATGCAGCTTTTTGTAGTTTTTATGTAAACAAAAATGGAGACTTGAAACCTTTGTTTTTTAAAAAGCAAATCCCTCAATGATTTCTGCAGTTCTGGTGGGACAGTGAGGCTGTTAAACCTACAGAGGAATTGGGGGTGGTCAAATGACTGATTTTCTATCAGGCACCTTCAGACTGCTGCATGTGTGTTTCAGCAGCATGACACCAAGTGTACCATGTGTTCAGAGGCCAGCTCGGGAACGACAGGAGAGAGGATAGAAAGGTGGCACATGCATGCACCACACCACTTCCTGAGGCAGTCTCTGAGGAGCAAAGCTATCCTGAGCAGCCGTGTATTCTTTGCTGTAGAACTAACAACAACAGCTTATTGCCAAAGATGAGGGCTTCAAGCATGTGGTAAAAATAGACATTTACTACTTACATCATCAATATCTTCATCATCATCTCCAATATCATCAAACTGGATTTCATCATCATCTCCAGGACCAAATGTGTCTGTTTCATTGATTTTAGCTATGAAGAAATTCAGAGAAGTTAAGGAGTGCACTTACACTGTGCCAAGACAGACTGAGTATTCTAGTCCAACATGAACTTGCAATTTGAAGTGAAAAGATTCTTACCATGTTCTGGAAGCTCTCCATATGCTTTCAGGCTTCTGGCTTCATCTGCATTGTATTTTAGAATAACATCAGCCTTGTTATCCTAAATAAGAATTTATTAGAATGCATTAATCACCTATGAAGGAAAACCAAAACTATGAACCTCAGCAGACTCCATTATTTACAACTATACTATTTGAAGTGGATTAACACCTATAATATTTATAGAACATCCTGTTCTTCCTTCCCCTGCAGTTCTTTAAATGTGAAGTAAACACATTGGAATATTTTCATTTCTGCTGAGTGAAAACTTCATTATCTCAAATTAAAAGTAATTTATAGATTCATAGAATGGTTTGGATTGGAAGGGACTTTAAAGATCATCTACTTTCAACCCCCTGCCATAGGCAGGGACACCTTCCACTAGATCAGAGAGCTCAATCTGGCGTTGAACACTGCCAGGGATTGAGTATCCACAACTTCCCTGGGCAACAAGACAAGAGAATTTGAGACAAATAAGCAATGTTGAGAATTAAACAACTTCACAAGTTAAGTTTCATGCCTTTGAAATTAACCTATCTTCAGACAATACACACAGTGAAGTGTTTCATGGTCAATCAGGAATCACAGAATCACTGGGTTGGAAGAGACCTTTAAGATCATCAAGTCCAACCCACGCCCTAACACCTCAACTAGACCTCGGCACCGAGTGCCACATCCAGTCTTTTTTTAAACACATCCAGGGATGGTGACTCCACTGGCATCCCAGGCAGACAAGTACAGTACTTTATCATTCCTTCTGTAAAAACCTTTTTCTTAACATCCAACCTATATTTGCCTTGGCAAAGTCAAAACCAAAAAATTCCTAGTTTTAAGTACTTTAATATATACAGTAACTGACAGTCTCTTACAAGTTTTATAAACCTAATTCACCTAATTTCACAGGCAGAATCTACCTTCAACAACTGATGACAACACTAACATTCATGAAAGGCATTCACCTAATGAAAACTTGACAACTGTTTCCCATTACTGTTTATATTACGTAAAGCTATGCCACTCATTTTGGAAAATTTAAGTGCAAACTAATTACTGATTAATTTGCCTCTTAAGGTAAAAGCCTGAACATCGAGGATCCAAAATTCTGATTACCAAAAATTCTAATTATCACAATAAAATATTTGGTACTTGACTCAATCTCCCTTTTTACTACAGGATGCAAGCACCAAACAGCTGCATCTGAAAAATAAGGCCAAGTTTGATGACAATAAGCACCTTCACTCACAAAGTCTCAGGGTGCAATTTAGAAGAACAAGTCGAACCAGAACTTGTCTACTCATTACAATCTTCCTGTACTACAAGGAAACCAAAAATCATGATTTAGCATAACTAAATACAAACACAAAGTTAGACAGGAATTTCCTCACAATACCTGTTGTAATTTAAGTAAATAAAGCTATTTGTAAGATACTCCTTATAGTGGCATATTATACTGAATTTTTACCTGGTAGTCTCTTAAGCCAATCAATATAATATCAGATGTGTTTATCCAGACCTGAAGGAGAAAATATGTGTTACAGAAATTCAACTTCTGTTGTATAACACAAAAACCAAATAGCACATTTAGATTTACGGAGAGACATAAAACATTTCACTACAGCCCCCACCTTCATTTCCTAACCAGTATGCCAGAAATATCCAATTTAATGTTTTAACAGCAAATCCAAGTTCATAAAGACTCATAGTTACATTATTTTTATATGTTATGGAGCTATTACAGGGTAATCAAACTTCTTTGAAGAGCTTCTAGCCAACAGGGTGGTTATAAAGCCTTAACATGTGAGAAAACAGAAAGGAAGCATCAAGGCACTAGTCGTGAACTGGGCTCCTCAAGAGCAAAAATTAAAGAAAAACCTGATGAAGGAGGTGATGGACAAGAACAGTGAAGAGCACAAGAAAATGAATGGAGTTGTTTCTAGAAACTATGTTAACCACAAATCTGCAGAACAGAAGATGCCTTTAAATGCAGAGGGTGATTCTGTGTGCGTTCTATGCCACATCCACTTGATTTTTTTGGAGAATGAATTCATTTCAGTTGGAATTTCCCTTCTTTTAAACATAAAGAATAGATAAGTGGTGCTTTTTGTAGCAAGAAGTCAATTCTGCAGCACTTAGTGTTTATTTATGCACATTCTCCACTACCTTCAACAGTTTCTTGCAGGCAGTTATAGCACTGGTTTCACTGATCCCAAGACACGTGCATTCGCTGCTGTACAAAAATTTGAACAATCCAGAATGAAGCCAGTGAATGTCTGTTTTCATTGGAAACAGACTGAGGGACCTCCTCCTTACCATCCACCAGCAGAGAACAGCAAGATCTAACACCTGACAAGGGCCAGAGGGGACACCATCTGAAGGTGGCAAAGTTAAGAATGCAAACACTCACACCTGACATCCCTGAAGGTACAAATCTTTGCAGATTAGCTTTCAACAGAAATATTTTGGGAACTGATGAAGTGGACAATTAAACAATGGCATTGGAGGTGTATTTTCTAAATAGTTACCAAGTTCCCCATCTGCAATTAGGGAGAATTTTATTATTTTATATACGTGTAATTGTCTAGAATATGAAAGGCTTGTATGTCATAAGCAGTCAAAAAACCTTCCCCTGAAATATACACATTGAAAGGCTGCCCTTCAACTGTGAGTTTCACCCAAGAGCCAAAGACAGCCTATTCTTGTGCCAGCAATGGAAACAGAAGGACAGACTAGTTTACTATCAAAAAAGTAGTTTAAGGTATTAAGTGAAGTAGAAATATTCATTTTTGTAACAAGCTACATACGTAAATTTTTACAATTACATATCATGCATAACGACATCCTTTCCTATTGCAATGCTTCAGCATTACCTTTTTCCTTAGCTTCCCTCTAATATGACATAACCTCTTCACACCATCAAAACATAATGCCTCCAGTCTTCCATTGCCTAACATCTTGATCACCTGGGCATATTCTGAAAGAGATGGTAACACAGAAACACAGAATTATGTGGGCTGGAATAGATCTTTAGGATCAACAAGTACAACCATTAACCCAGCACGGTAAGTCCAACGCTAAGCCATGTCACAAAGCACACAGAGCTAAACTTCTGAACAAACCCAACTTCAAAAGACATCCAGTAACTCTTCCACCGTAACCCAAATGTGCTGTAACATTTTATCAAACATGAACTGCTGAGAGGAGCTTCAAGCACCCAGAGAGGCTGCTGAATGTATCACAGTTTTGTACTGCTGTTGATGTTAACATTTTCAAATACTGCTCCTTCTTGGCTGCATCCACCCTTTTGCTTCCTCTGAAATGCTTACTACAGAAAATCTCAAAGCTATTGAGTCACTCTCAGAGTCTGAAAGTTTATGACAACATCGCAGCACCTGTCCTAAAGGACAACATCTCAGTGCTGTCACTGAGGCAGGAGAAAGCTGCATGCCCTGTATAACCACTCACTAAGACTCTGAATCCCTCTTGCAGAGGCTCTGTGGACAACACCCCACTGTCCTTGAAAGGACATAACCTGGTGTTATCAGACACTGTCTGGAAGACAACCAGCAGACTTCAGCTGAGAAGCACTTCTCCAACACCTACCCCCTCAATCTCTTCACCTTGTATTTTGTCTTCTCCCTCACCAAGCTGCAAAAATCACATACTGGAAAACTTCACACAAGTTAGATAGTCCACTTAACCACAAGACTTTTCATAACTGAGAATAATGTTTCATTAAATAGATTTTGCTTGGGAGATGTAAAGGATCTTAAGTTTCAGACGTACATAAAAATAAACTCATCTTCTGCTTACAACCAAAACAAAATACCAGAAATTTGTTCAGTGGCACTTATTCTACAGTGATTTGAATCAGTACCTTTCTCATATTTCTAACAAACCAACTGATTCCTTGGTTATTAGGAAAGCACTCATATTATGTGAGCAATCACCAGAGTGTGACACACAGGACAGGGTGAGCTGAAAGGGAGGTGTCACCAAAGGCAGGGCAGATGGGAATTCCAGTCATCTCCTGGCTGAACTCACTTGTGCCTTATTTCACCTGACAGCATCCCACCTACTGCTCTGGTTAGATTTCCAGCCCAGGAGCCAACTGAACCAAACCATCAGGGGACAGAACAGTGAGATGAGCTGCTCTGCCACATCAGTGACTTTGGGGAGCTCAGTGAAGGATCCAAGAGATGCTCGAGTCCATATAAAACACAAAGTGGGACGGTGAATCTCAGGGACAATTACTGGCAAAACTGAACCACATCTGCTCACAGACTCTCACACAAAGCTATCAAGAGGTTTCTAGAGAATGTTCAAGTGCTGTTTTACACTAAGGTCAAGAACAGGGGAAACTTCATTCTTAAGTGGTGAAGCTATGAAAAATTTCCCTTCTCCTACTGTCTTTCTCTTACACTCAATGCGTCATTTGGAATTCAAACACAACTCCAATAAGAATACCTCTCTCTATTCTGTCACTTAGCGTACGTGACTGAAAACAATGACATTGCCATACTATAGTTAAAAACTCACCTTGCCCATCTTCTTTGAACACCAGTTCTCTTTTTTCTGATTCATTCTCGTTCTTACCTCGTCGCCTGTTTTTACCTCCTTTGCCTAAATTAAAAGTGGGAGAAATAAAAAGCGTTACTGTCTCTAGATACATTGAGTGAAAAAAATCAGATTTATGGAGATTTTTATGCTTGTACTCTATATGGCTATTTTAAGTATCCTCCCCAGATCTAGTTTTTTTGCTTACTTTTAAGTCTAAATTTTTAGCCGAGTAGTAACAAAATAATTATACATTAGAATCTCCACTGTTTAAGATGTCCTGGTTGCTCTGGAGTGGTTTTCACAAAATGGCCATTTTCAGTTTCTGTGATCCCTGCTACCAAACACCTCAGAAATAACGGTGGGATAGTCTGATGCACGTAATCATCAATAGCAGATGAATAACTTCAGTTACCGTGGTGCTGAAATCCCTGAAATACTCAAGAGGAAGCTTACTCTACAAGTGAAGCTGCCCTTTTAAAAAGGCACACACGTGGCAACAAGATTAGATGCTCTTCACGAAGAGCATAAGAGCAGCTCATACTTGCCCCGCTGTTAAAATCTGCTGCTCCTTTCCCTCACGGTTTCTGCGTTTCCTTTCCGGGGTAAGAAAGAAGGGAAGCGGCAGCAGCACTGCCCATCGAGGGCACGGAGGGGCCCGGCCGCCTCCTCGGCAGGGCCGCTCCTGACAAGCGAGCCGCGGGCAGGGCCTCCCGCTGCCGGTCGGGCCTCAGCGGCCTCCGCTGCGCGCCCGACAGGCGGAAAAGGCCCGGGGAGCCGCCGGGGTGCCGGGAGGGCCCCTCCGCCCGCGGGCTCCGGGCTCCGGCGGCGCCCACGTGAGGGGCCCCGGGCCTGCCCTGCGCGACCGCACCCGGGTCCGGCCGCGCCGCCGCGGGCCCGGAGAAGGGAATGGAGACTCACCTTTATTCTTGGGCATGGCGCCGAACGCTCCGCCGCGGAGGGGCTGCGGGAGGGGCGGCGGGAGGGGCTCCGGGCGGGGGCGGCGGTTCGGGCTCGGCGGCGGCTCCGGGCGGGACCAGCGGCGGGGCCGGGGCTGCGCGGGCTCGTGCGCTGCGCTCCGGCCGCTGCGCCGACCCGGCCACAGCGCCCCCGCGCGGCCCGGAGGACTGCAGCGGCGCGGGAACGGCCCCGGCCTCGGGAACGGGAAACGAGCCCGCCTGGCCCGGCCTCGGGAGGGGGAACGGGAACGGCCCCGCCTGGCCCGGCGAGGCGCTTTGCGTGGAGTTCGCGGAAAAGGAGGAGCAGAAGCGGGCAGCGCGCAGCCAGCCAGCCCCGGGACACCGCACAGCGCTCGGGGGAGCGGTGTTAGTGAGAACTCCTTCCAGTACCTGCCAGGAAAGACGGGACGAGACTTTTTATAGGAGCGCGTAGTGACGGAACAAGGAGGAACGGGATCAAATGGAAAGAGAGTAGGTTTAGATGAGACATTAGGAAGAAATTCTTCACTGTGCGGGTGGTGAGGTACTGGCACAGGCTGCCCCAGCTCCGGAGGTGTTCAAAGCAAGGCTGCGTGAGGCTCCCAACAACCTGCTCTCGTGGGAGGCGTCCCTGCCCACGGCTGGGGGATTGGAACTAGATTATTTTCAAGCTCCATTGCAACCCAGACTATTCTATGATTCTGTAAATCAGAGGGTACAAAGGTGAGGAAGGCTGACAGCAGAAGCTGTGGTACACCAGCCCCCGTTTCTGCCTTTGCAGAATTTCTGGGGGCTTACAAATTATCCAGTTTATTTGTAAACAAATTTAAAAATGTTTTTAGACAGGCACGATAAATCCTTATGTGAACAAAGGGCCACAGCTATGCACACCTGTGATCCCATGCGTGAATTTCACTGAGGAAATCACAGTACCCTTGCCCTGTATCCATTACCAAACCTCTCCATGTTGTCTGATGTCTTGCTTTTGGTACACTTTGCAAAACCGCTGGTGACATTCCTCACAAATCATCCATCACAATTACAGCCATTTTTTGTAGACTATGCAACCTTTGAAAATCTTCCATCTTTTCCAGGTTGCAAGGTTAAAAAGAATCACAGCTGTTAGTTTCCAAATTGTATTAGTTGCTAAAACATGGGCCTATTGCTTATGGAGTACTTCTGCATATACTATCATGTTTCAAATGTTTACAAAGTGCATTAATTATCCAACATGCCCATATTTTCAGTTTTCAGAGCAACGCAGGTATTGCAAATGTCATTCAGCAGCCTCCCATTAAGTGGTACTTCAGAGTCGACTGGAATGTGACAGGGTATTAAAATACAATATCCTTGCACTGCAGCCTTCTCGTATGTTATTCAGGTTTGTAAGCACCAGCTGAACACGAGTTTTTCCTCTATCTCCATGTTTACCTTCCTCAGCATGCTGCAGTGTTGGGACACTTGCTCTTTACAAACCCTTTCTGGCTGGCAAAGCACATGCAGTGTGTTGTGAAGGTAGTTCAGAGTTAGTGATGAACAAGCAATGACTTATAACTGGTTAGAACAAATGATTACACAAAACAACCCTTTAAGACGTTTGAAAGTTTATTCATAGTAGAAATTTCAATTTCTTTTGAAGACTACAAAACCTGCCATTAGACAGGAAAACAAGCAATGATAACTTTCCAAAACTGTTCATAGTTACATCTGGAACAGTTTTAATTACACATTAATAGCATGATTGGAACATCTCTTAGATCAGACTCTGAATAAAACAATCATTTAAAGTATTCAGTACAATTAATTATTTTTTAAACTAGCATTTCAGTTCTATGACAGCAGTGCCAAGCATCTAACAGATGCTATTGTAATGGTCTAGAACAAGGTACAATACCACTGATTTCCTGGAACAGTACCCTAGACTCACTTACATGCCATGCTGAGAAAACTAGTATAAAGTATGATTGTATAGAATCGTAGAAAAATATTTTATCTGTGATTTTGTAATTTTTTAAAAATTGTTTAAGTAGACTTCCCCCCCAACTAGGTTGCAAAATAATTACATCCCTCATAAGTACACCTTCCCTTTGATTAGGTCAAGAGTATCAAGATAAAGCTAATCATTTACATCATTTTCATAAGTGAAAATGCATCTATTAACCACTGCTGCTTAGTAAGGGCCAGCACACTTTGAATCCTTTCCTTCCAATAATAGAAAAGCATAGCTTTAGTTGGTAACACCACATTTACAAAAGGAAAACACACACACACACAAAAAAACCCCAGACATGTAAATCTATTTTCTTATGGCCTTGTCTCTTCCAAAAAAAAGTTTTAAATATTTTCTTGAAAAACTCCTTTTAAGTTTCATTCAATGTTATAGTGATTATGAACACAGAACTTTGCCCTTACTGGACACAGATGGCATTTAACGGGTATTGCAACTACACTCTTCCCTCCGTTCCCTCATGCTCTTAAGCACAGTAAATGGTAATTTCACACTAAAAAAAATTAAAAACAAACCACGGTCAACACAAAGTTCACCTGTATCTTCATTTTCTTTTTTTTATCCTTTATGACTCTGAGTCACTTGTTATGCTTTGCAGACCAAGCAGCAGTCCAGCAATGATGAACACAGTGTGTCACAAACTCACATTCTAACAGAAAGGTGCTGACACTCAGAGAAGCATTATGTGGATTTCTTTATAGATTATAAAAAACTGCAGTGATAAAAACATAAAAAAAAAGTGAGTCATGAACATGGATACAAACCAGGAAGTAAGGTACATAAACCACACCTGGCCTGTAAAATACACCTCCCTGATTAGGCAGGCCTTTTATACCTTGGTTTAGAAAGTCACTTAAAAATATAGTGGATCTAGACTTCAACACATTCAGCTTAGGGTGTGCTAAATTTTCATGTTTTGCTACAATTTAAAATGTCCATACTCTGCTGATATATATACATAATTTAATAGCAACATTTGTAAAGTCGAGACTAAATTAATGGCTCACTTGAGCGTGTAGATATGTAGAATGCAGGAGTTAACTTTGCTTCACTATCTGGCTAATGATCAGTGAGCTTGAGGACCACAAAACACAGCTGCAATAAAACTAATGAGAGTATTTTTATATTATTTTAATGTGGATATTGCCAATAGTGAGGCAGCTTAACACTTCCTCTTTTTGGTCTGTTCTTTGCCAGGTACCTATATACATACAATGAACATAGTAGGAACTCCTTCCTGAAGTGAAATGTTATTACTGACACACTGACAAGTACTGCCATCCTTTTATTTCAACAGCATTTAAATAATTTGGTTGACTAGATATGACAATCTTCTAATTAACACCTTAAAAGCCACCAGAAGCTATAGTTTGTAGATTTTGAGAAGCCTGACTTAAAATTGCCCAGTGAGCTAAAAAATACTTTTTTTTTTTGAGATGTAAGGTTTTACTAAATTCCTCTGGAACTGCTGACACTGTAAAAAAAAATTTAAGATAGCCTTTTTCTGCCTTTACTTAAAAATGTTTCTTGAAGCAAGGGCAGATACATCTGTACAGCTAAAGAGAATTTCAATGCTAGAGCACCAAGGGAAAAATACTGTTCGTTTGGGAAGAGCTGTGTTTTCAAATTTCTGGAAGCCAGGCTAATTTAAGAATCCCTGTTTATAAAACCAATTTCTTCACAATTATATAATGGATTAAATATTTAGCAAATTTTTAAGGGCAATAAAAGTGAGACCCTTTGCAAATCTAGCAATAAAACCTTCCCCAAGGAACTCAGAAATTCTGGCAGAAGAAACACTCCAATACAGAACAAATCTGTGGTGTCATAAAGATGATTCTTCCTTTCAACGAACCGCTGATGATTTCAGGGAAATAAGCCAATTAATCACCACAAAAGAAATTTAATGCCACTAAGCCAAGAAAATACCTTCTTATGCAAAACAAAAAATTGCATTTTTCACAAATAGCCATTCACCCAAATCCATATTTTATTAAAGCTGGAATTCCCAATAGTCATTTTCACGTCTGGAAGGACTTTACATAGCCTGTAATTTTGGTGGAATGGAACACTCACTGTATTCAAACACATTACAGTGCCCCTTCTCATTTGGGCATTTTCACCTTTTCAAGACCAGCCGTCAAGATGGGCCTTTAATTACTTTAGACACCAAGAGTATTAAAAGTTTATATCAGTATTTAAAGTGAGTCTTCCACCCTCATTACCAACTCACTTCCATCTGTGGAAAAGTGAGGATGTTCCCTCTGAATAGCTTCATCTTACCTGACTGGGATGACACTATTTTCATGGTAAATTAGAATGACCCTTTTCAAACCAAACAGATCCTTGTGACTTGCCTCTCATTTTCCTTTTGAAATCAATTAAAATTAGCAGAAAGTAACTGACAGAACATTAGATCCATCAGTTTTGCAACTGCAATGAACGCATTAAAACCTACTCTTTGCAGGCTGCTATTTTGCTTTATCTCCAAATGTTGCCTTTCTTCTTTAATGCCAACATTCATTCACTGAACAATTCCTTTGCAGCTTAAACAAAAGTCATAGAATACAGATAAAATATTAACAATGGATTATAAGAATAAACCATATAGAAATGTCCTCTATCAGAAAGTATTTAGAAATAATTCCTGAGTCCAGAGATTAGATAGGAGAGACTAGAAGAGAGGGGAGGGGTAACAATGACAGTGAAATATGGAGCAAGTTATCTTTTCTCTGGCTTATATATATCATCTATAGGATATATAGTATGGTGAGAGATTCACTGTTTAAATTTCGTAACATGACATGTGGCATCAAAACCACAGAAATGTAGAAAAGACATAGGCAAGGAAAACTACTTATCCATAGTATTACATTCAATAGCTGTTTAACAGTCAGGCTTCTTTCAGAGCTGTCCAACAATACTGATTAATCCAGGCTAACTGTTTAATCAGATTTACTTGTGATAATGATTAATAATATCTAAGTAAAACAAGGCATGTATATGTTAAAGAAAACAGCACAGAAATGTACTGCTTGTGAACTGTTTACAAAAACATACAAAATGTTGGATGGCACAATGTATAGTGCTAATATAAACAGATTGTTTAAGCTAAGTGCTTAACGTAAACTGTCCATCTCGACCTGTAACAAAGAATATTTTAGGGGACAAAAAAAAATATTCCTTATAAAAATAATGCTATGTGGTGCAGAGTGCTTTATTCAGTGTATTTTTGACAGAGGTGGCATTTGTAATTCTTCTGGTTTAGTCAGTTGCCAACATGATCATTTTCTTTGTTTCCACTTGTCACTCCATTTGCAGCTCCAGTAAGATCAGTAACTTGCCATCAACAGTTTAAAGCGAGAGTAGATGAAAGCAGTAGCAGCAGCAGGAGCAGCAGCATTATAGGTACCAGCTGGAACAGAGTGTGCTTGCAGGTATCTGTCAGGTATGTGCTACCTGTCGCCATGATTTGTGCTATCATCTTATGCCATGGTACCAAGTGTCTGCTTGAGGTTATTTCACAGGGCTGTTGAGGTAATTTTTTTTATACCTCTCCTCTGAGCAAGAGTAGAACGGCCAACTGGCTCCAAAACTGGTGACTGATTACGATTCAAAGCGGAGTAAGTGGCTGCCATTGCACCCTGTGGGGTAGAGGGGAAAAGAACAGCAAGAGTATGTTGTGACTGATGCATACACTATAGCAGTGCTAAATGCCAGAAACTCTGAACAAGTTTTAATTTTCAGTCTATTTTCATCTACAAAACAGCAACATACTGTTGCATTACTCAAGTCCTAGCAGTGCTAGGAGCGAGTGTGTTTTAGGGTAATAAATAGTTTTACATTGCTTAAGGAGTCAAATCCAGAAGGTAGAAACTAGGTTGCCAAATTAAGTTCTGTCACTATGTTGTGTGAAAGAGTTGGGGAATGAAATCCCATTGGTAGACTGTCTCTGCTTATCATTTATATAACCATTTCAGTTTCCAACAAAATATTTTAAAATCACCCACATTATTCAGCACATACAATTTATTTTAAAAAAATTCAGAAAGTTGTGAGCTGTGGGATCAGAACTCCCCCACTTCCCACTTGTGTTTTTGGATGCTAGAAATTTCTAATAGCTGACTCAGAGTGTTAATCATATTCTTCAGATCCTTTTTATGTTGCACAAGAGATTCTTGAAAGTAGGACTGAAAACAATGTTGAACACAAAGAAGTAGAATTCAATTATTTTTGATTTTCCTCTGCTTGTTTAAAGTAAAAAAGTTCCAGGTTGTTTCAGACAGAGTGTAGAAATATGATACCATAATAATTAACACTGCCCTTTTGACTTCTCTTCAGCTTTTACTGTGATCACAAAGTGTTCCGTATTCCTTCAATTACTGGCAAGTACCCTCCTCTGAAACTATAACGTTAGCAAACGATTTTTTCTCCTATAGTCACCTGACATTTTTCACTGTGAGAAGAATGATTTATGTTGGTTTCTGAAAGCACTTAAGCCTTCCATTGTAAGTAAGCCCGATAGATTTCAAACACAAGAAAATGAAAGTCTTTTTCAAATATATTAGATTTATCACCTGTAAGTGGTTTTACATGAAATCCTGTTACATATTACAAGTTCATTTTATGGCTTAGTGCAACAGCCAGTTGTAACAACTTTCTCAATTTCAAGTATTTAGAGGAGACACATGCTACCCCCTAACTTTAAAAACAAAACCCCTTTTGTTTACAATAATTTTGGCTAAATAGCAAGCTGAAAAAATATCTACTTACCTTCACTAAATGGGGAGCATCCTGCCTGTTCAGCTGATATTGAGGCAACTGGTCACAGTGAACTATCCATGGGTGGCTGAGAACTTGGGCTGCAGTCAATCTTTGATGAGGGTCAACATGAAGCATTTTTGAAACAAGGTCCTGTCAATGAATGTCAATGGAAATAAGAGCAGAAATTCAACTTTAAAAAAGATGAATAGTTCAAAACTATAAAATAAGATTCTAGAGGTATAAAAATATAATATCAGTTATATAAAATATAATGTCAGTTTTAAACAAATTAAAAACCACCCAGCAATGCTAACAGTGTACCTTTTAATTGTGTGACTTTATGTGTTAATAGTTTTGATTTGCCAATTTAAATATACTAATTTTTCTGTTGTGAGACAGAACCAGGAGCAAAAGCAAGGCAGGCCTAAAACTTAAAAGGGTATAAAAAGAAATTTATTAACTACACAAAGAAAAAAGAAAACAGTAAATTCAGAATAAGATCTTTAGATCACTCCCTCCTCCCTTCCTTCTTAACAACAACATACAAAGACACTTCAGTCAGTCCCCACTTAAATAATCTTATTCAATTCACTTCAGAGAGAGGAGCTTCTCTTGTTTGGCTATAGGGATTTCTTCCCCAAGGAAGGAAAGAGTTTTCCTTTGACTTCACTTTCACGAATAGCAGTTGCCCAGGAACCTGCAATCGTGGCACTCCTCCCATCTTCACAGCCTTCCCAGAGCTGTGCTTGTGGGCCAAGTCAAACTCATGGGGTATTACTTTTAAGAATGAAATGTTCCAAAGCAAAAGTTCTCTTCTTCTCTTTTCTCTCTGTTCATGCTTCATCCTCAGAAAACCAAGATCCCCTTCTTTCCTTAGGGCAAAAGATTCTCAACACAGGTGCTTTGTGGTGAAATGATCTATCAAATGGAACATCTCCAACCCCCCATGTCTTTCTCCACAGTTTATAGGAATATTCAGTGCAGTACAGTCCACCTTATAGCTCACAGAAGGATTTTCAGCTGTCTTCACAGCATCTCCTCATTCTCCTCCCATCTAAAAAACTTAGCTCTTGTTTCACTGACTTTGTATCTTTTCTGTTTTTCCCTTTCATTCAAAGGAAGATTGGAGGTCTGTAGGTCTTATCCGAGCACTAAAGAGTTAAAGTTTCACACAGGAGTCGCAGGGCTGGGCCAGGCCCGGGCCGTGCTGAGTGAGGGGACGGCTGAGATTTCAATCAGCTTAAAGGGGACTCAGCTACAGCACCCCCTGCCCATGGCCACCCCTGCTTCCAGACAGGGCCCGGCCCTGCCCATGGCCACCCCTGCTCCCAGACAGGGCCCGGCCCTGCCCATGGCCACCCCTGCTCCCAGACAGGGCCCGGCCCTGCCCATGGCCACCCCTGCTCCCAGACAGGGTCCGGCTGCCTCCCCCCGGCCATCGGGTCCCCTGGTTTGCAAACGGGGCCCAGCGGCCCCCGGAGCCCCCCACATGGGAGGGAGCCTGGGCCAGGCTGGTGTTATCTGCTCAGCCACCAGAAATAAAAGAGAGCTTTTTCCCGGGTTACCTCCTTCAAAATGTGTGTTCATGGAGCAAACTAACTTTCTCCAGTTGGTTTCTCAGGCTGTCAATAACCAAACCAGCCTCTAGTTGGTCCTATCCAATCTCAGAGGAAGTTCTCATAGAGAAAAACTTCTCTGACTCTGTCCTTCCCCAGATGTAACCAGCACAAAATGAAGGTGTCCAATTAAATGTGGAAAATTTTAGCATTTTAAGCATCCATATAGAAGGGGCATAAAGGATATTGCACACTGAGGTTCAGAGTATTTGCTGTCAAAAAAGAATTCTCAAAAATGTAAGGTTTCATTGGTTTTCATTATCATGATTTAGACTCCTTGTATGATTTTTGAATGTCATGCTTCCACGTCAAGTTTTATGAAAGCACTTCTCACCACGGATAATTGTATATATGAATACTGATAAAACACACTATTTCTAAGGACAGCTGTTAACTACTGCAGTGTAAGGCACACCTCTTCTTTCCTCCTACATGCAAGTGACTGCTGAAACATGAACAGATCAAAAACAGGAAGCAAAATTCCAGGCATGTAAGGGATTAGATGAGCATTTTAATATAAAAATGGGTGGAACTTACCCAATCATCTGTGATATAACAGATACATTGAAATCCATCCCTGATATCCCCAAGAGACAAAGCAAATACACTTGCCTTAGCTGTGTCTGAAACACTGTTCCAATAACCACCGCTGAGGGAGAACTTTCCACTTCCTATTCGGGCCAAAATCTCCTCTGGGGTGTCATCAGGACCATTTGCAAAAGGAGTGTAGCTATTTAACCAAACAAATTCAATGTTAGTAACTTCCACGGCCTAGGCCTCAGTAAGTATTATAAATCTGATTACAAGTTCAACATAATTATAGGCAACAAATAGTCAAACAGTTATAAAAAGAATTTATTCTTAACACATGAAAATACTTGGCACTGACTATAGATCTGTTCTTATTGTATGTATTCCCTCTGTATTTGGTCTGAAAAGCAGATTTTTCCTATTGCAGTTCAAATACTGGTGGTTCCTTTACAGAATTACAGAAGGTATTCATTACACTTTCATACTCTAGTGAAGTACTCAACTAATCAATTCTGTTGTAAATCTAACTGTCTGAGAGAGAATAAATGTTGGTTTTATGCCAGAGGAAGAAAGGTGCACCAGTTTTCCTTCCTTGACTGTACATACTCTTGCTGCTATCGGAATGCCCCCAACCAAAAAAGATTCATTTAAAACCAAATATGTTTGTCACGTGTTTATTTTAAAATACAAAAATCTTTGAGGATGTGGCATAATATAACCTAGAATAAAAGAATAGCCTAGCATAAAAAGATAGTTGCTATAGCATCTGCTAAGTAGATTTTAAATTTCTAGTACTATAGTTGAAGTCCTTATCTTTTATACAATTTATTTCTCTATTACATATACAAATGCCTTTTTATTGCATTTATTATATTCTAACTGCATCACATCTAACATTTTAGTGGTTGGATTTTGCACACAAACATGCTTTAATGCATTGCAATTGTATTTGCAACATATATTTCCTTCAACATAGACGCTGCTTCATCTATCTTTTAATTTTCACGTGAAACAATAAATTCTTGGTGCAAAATCACATTTAAGCAGAAGTTAAAAACCTAAAATAGAGGTGATGTTAGAAGCAAAGAATTTTTCCCATCAGTCCCTGCAAACTTGGATTTTACTAAAGGTAAAGCATAGTCTCAACTCCAAAATTGAGATTAATCAGTGCTTTGATAGAAACATCTGCAACAATGGGCCTACATTTATTACTGGTTTTGTTTGTATTGGTTTGGTATTCTACAGTGAAGCAAACAATAATCACCCTTACCCAGTGAGCATGGTATAAAGCAGAACACCAAGGCTCCATATGTCACATGCAGCATCATAACCTTGCCTCTTTAAAACCTGAGGGAGACAAATATTTTTTTTCTGAAAAAAATGCTTAGAAATTCTTTGATCATGCTATAAAAATGGTAAATTTTCAAATTTTTACTGTTTACAGAGTGATTCTACTTGTTACACAAGAACCAAAAAAATCTAGCTAGCAAAAATATCCCAGTAAAATATATCAAGGCATATAAACCATCCTGGGCTTTACCTCTGGTGCAACAAAATTTGCTGTGTAACATGGAGTCATCAGAAGACCATTTTCTGCTCGCAGTTGTTTTGCAAAGCCAAAGTCACAAATTCGAATTGATTCTGGATTACCAGATTCATCAACATAAAGAATATTGCTAGGCTTCAGGTCTCTGTGAACAACCTAAAAAAAAAAAAAAAAAAGAGACCATTAAATACAATAAGCTAAACACATTAAAAGCTTTTTATTATAATTAGCAATTCTGCTACTTAAAATTAAGTCTCCCATAAGTGTACTCAGTTTCCAGAGTTCCAGCTTCCATCAGCTGCAGCGTTTTGATGCTCCATGGTGTCTGGAGCACAAGAATTCTAACTTGGAAACTCTTAACTATAAAACCCTCTCCAGACATCCTTGCCTCCCTAATTTATTTGTACAGACAGTTCCAGACGTCTCTTCCGATAGTTGAATCATGTATTTCCTTTTTAACATGCATAACTACCAGGCTCTTTAAATCAGAACCTTTAGCTACTAATATCTTTTGGAGACAGGGGCGCCCATAGCTGCTGATGTACCACCTTGTTACATAACCACAGACTAGTTACTGCTGGAGTAACTGTATTCCATTCTCTTCATTCAGACAGTCTGAATTAATATCAGAAAAACACTTAAAAGCCTGATTAAGAAGGAATTTTAATAATAAAAAACCCCCCAAAGTATTAAAGAGATACTTTGCAAATATAAAAGAAGCCTGTGCTGGTTCCCAAGTGGCTGCTTTTGCTCAAGATGTAAAATGCTTGACAATACTGGAGAAACTACCAAAGTTCTGGTAGAACTTGAATCTATTTTATAACAAGCCTTAACAAAACCTGGAATGTACAAGGACAGTCTTTGAAATCAGATGACCTGCTATATTTTCTTCACAAGACAACTTAGACTACAGCCTCCAGAGACTGCTCTCTGTAAAGAAGAGGGTATATAGCACTGTAAGACAGCAGAGTGGATCTAAGTGACCTCCTTTAAATATTGAAGTAGAACACGAGGGCCTTTATCTTCTTTGTTGTCCCATGCGTTTTATTAATATTAAATACAGCTTTTCATAGTTAAATTTAAATGGAAGAGATTGTGAAATATTTCATAAAAGTAATCACATTAGAACAAGAAGATATTCCCAGACTTCTGCAAATAAGTGATGTCCAGAAATCAGCAGCTCAACACACTCATCCAAACCTAGCAGGGTTTTAAGAAAGCAATGAGACCAAGAAGTAAGAGTGCAGTGGGTAGGCACATTGCAAAGCCATTTAACGCATTATTAGTATTAGTCTTTACTTAGTAGAGACTTTTCCAGCATGCAAATTCTGTGGGATTCTCAGATTTAACAAACTAAGTACTTAAAATTATGGAAATAAGCACCCTGTAAGCTGAAACATATAAATGTTTTTTAAAAATTTGACTTGGAACAGTAGGTGTTAAGGGGAACATCCTGGATTTAGATGTCAGTGTATAAGAGAACCAGTTCCTGATTGCCCTTGTTTTTTATCTTTTACCCTAACAATGAGCGAAACAACTTTTAGTGCTCCAGAAAGCAAATAAAAAAAACCCTAGGTTTTATTCTTGTTGATGTTTTGGTGGGTTTTTTTTTGAAAGAGATTCTAAAAAGGGGTAGAAAGGAAGAACTGATCAATGGAAGCAGCACAGAGCTGGGGATTTGACAGTTTCTAGAACAGTCTGCTTGAGTTGTATGCTTTTGTTGGAAGAAGGGGAAGCAGTGCTCAATAGGAGGAAAAGTAAGTGTAGCAGTCTAGTTCAAATTAAAACTCTACCTCCCAAGCAATCAAAATGTTTATGTCAAAGAATAAGTGAAACACCTTCCTATGTTAAACAGCTTTCCCAAAGGTAAATTTTGAAAATATTTAAAAATACAATGCCTTTAAAAAACATTGCTAGATTGTTTAGATTATGTTGGTATTCTGTATAGAAATAACATTTTATTTTAGAGCAACAGAAGAGAGCAAAATAACCTGCAGGAACTTCCAGTTCTTTATTTCTTAGCATTGTGCTTTTGACCAGCAGTCTCAATTACCAACCAGCATTGACAAGTCTGGTGCTCCAAGATGATATGACACGACACTTCTTGTTTATCTGTTTTATGATGTCTCTTCTGCCTATCCTTAATCACTGTATGTTGGCCCCACTACTTTTAGAATGCTCTAGGTGAGTGTTGGTAGCACTGCTTACCCTGAGGATTTAATTCCTTGCTTAGTTTCTCAGTTTAAAAGTATCTTATGAATATCCGTGAGGAAACTCTTCCTGGGAAAGATTGTGGAGACTGATACAGACGCAGAGACTGTCAAACCAGATATTACCTAATACCATATTCAAATAAGCTCCTCCAGTGTCCAAAGGAGTTTCAGCAGGAAAATCCACTGAAGACACGAGGAACTCTTTTTCAGAAAAGAATTAGACTACTGAAGTGCTTACTATTTATATATATATGTGGCCAGCTTTCCTCTGGAGGTGTACTTAATATAAGACTTGAACATTTCCAAAAGCAAACATTCCAAAGTGTACATGGTCTAATACAAGTTAAAATGCCAATATTTACAGATATCTACAGTAAAGAAACCATAACCCCTAAAATTCCTACTAGATGCAAGGTCACTGGGCCTCTTGTTAGCCACATGTGGCAAGAATGAATCAAGTTATAATTTGTTATTCTATTATCTGTATTTCCATACAGAAGGTATCAAGGTTTGATCCTAATTCCCATGGGTGCTGCTGGCCAAGGACTATAATCTGTGCACACAGGCTCAAATAAAAACACACACAATGAGCAAGTGACTGAAGTGATGAATCACAGAATGAGATACCAGGTAACTTTGATCATAAGTTTTCTGAAATAACAGCTTCCAGACATGACAGTGTGTATTGAATTGCTATTTGCTACTTAAAATAATTTGAGTACTATATGTTCCAAAGCATCTTTTCTTGGGTAACAATACCATGTATTAGCAGCTTGACTTTTTCCTTGCACCCTTCTTTTCTGCTTTTTCTCCATTCCCTTTTTCTTGTTTACTTAAAAACGCAACACAACTTGTCTTTCTTGCCATGCAATTATCATACTGTCCTTCCCTATATTTGGACTACTTCCTCTGTCTTGAAATTAATTTCCCAAAATGTTAATCTTCAGTCTTCTAAAAGTTCCTGACCCTATGGCACAGGAGTTAAGTCATAAACCATGTTCTTCAAAGCTAAGAGGTCGAATGAATTACAAGTATGACAGGTGGAAAATAAATTTTCAGGGTATATCATAGGACGAGATTGAAATTACATTAGGTCCCATGGCTATGCAACGACACTGGTCCTAGCACTTCTTCCTGGACTTTCTTCCCCTCATATCCTCTCTCTTAGTAATTATCTGCATATTCTACAGAACTGCTGACAGTCTGCATGAAGAACAACAGAACGAGTTGCATCACCTCAGTTATCTGAACACGTACAGAGCTGATAAGGAAAGTTTTGATTTCAACACAAATTCCTGCTGCAATGTAATTGTTTACCAAAAACTACTCAATTACCACACAGAAGAATGTATCAAGATACAAGTTTATCTTCTGAAAGAGAAGAATAACAACAGCTATAAACATTTTGTCTGAGTTGAAAACTTACCCCTTGTGCGTGGAGATATTCAACCGTTTTTGTTATTGTGAACAGAACAGCACTAGCTTCTCTTTCTGAGAAAAATTTTTGCCTAAGAATTTTGTCCAGCAATTCTCCTCCTTTCATAAGTTCTGTTACTACATACACATATTTTCCATCATCATATACCTGCAAAGAGTACATAAAAATTTAAACTTCAAAATATTTATTCTCTGCTGTCTTCCTGTGAAACACACAGATAGTGCAGGTGTGTCCACAAGCTGTTTTCTTCAATTGTTTTCCCTGTATTTCACAACCCACACGCTATCCAAATGTTGTTCATCTTCAGAAGTGAACACCAAACCTTCCCAAAAAAGGCAATAATGTACCAAAATAACACAGAAATTCTGCCATGAAAGTGTTTGGAGATAAGAAAGGGATAAATAACAGGTAGTTTCCCTCCCCACAGTTTGACTGAAACAAAGTCAACTAGACATGTGAGAAATTAAGTAGTAAAAAAAGGAAACTAGTCTAATTTAGGCAAAACCAGAGCTAAGTCAAGCAGAAATTATTGCACCAAATTAAAAATATAAAGAGAGATCATTCCAAGTCAAGACAAAAAGAAAGGGAAAAAAACCCCCAATTTTATCTCAAATAGCCTCTGTGAACAGTGAATACAAAGTTGCTGTCATAAAACCCAAAATCTTATACATTACTCTGCACAGAAAGCCTATATCAAAGTCTAAAAGTATTAAAATATGCACATTTTATTCCTTACTTCTAGTTATGGAAAATGACCTAATTTTTGCATGGCTTTATCATCCAGGGAAGCATTTGAGAATTCTTTACATTCTCACCAGAGGGCACTACAGACTGAGTAATACCAAAGCACATTTTAAGGTACTTAGACTTCAGCATTTCATTTCAGTTGCACTTTCACAGAATCATGGAATGATTTAGGTTAAAAGAGCCCTTAAAGATCATGTAGTCCCAACCTTCTCCATAGGCAGGGGCATGTTTCACTAGATCAGGTTGCTCAAAGCCCCATCCAGCCTGGCCTGGGAGTTCCAACTTAATCCAGAAACAATTCCTGCTTTAGTGAAACCTTTTACAGACGGTTCCCTTTAATAATTTCAACCTACTTTTATGCTGATGTTGCAGGGCTTTTTTTTCAATAAAATGTGTGAAATAAAAAATAACTTGTGTTTAAGTAAAAGGAATAGATATCAGCTAAGTAACAGAAAATAAGAATAAAAACCAGGTTTTCATCCCAATTCCCTGATCTTAAGCTACCTGGGAAAAACATGCTAATAAAGTTCTAAGCGTCAAAACTTTTCTTATCCTAACGATACTTTTAGTACTGTTATTTATATCAGATTTATTTTCTCACCAAATAATAATAAAAAAAGAATGTTAAATAATTCCATGGGCCTTACAAACTTATGATCTTAAGGAGATGAAGACACAATGGATTTCTGTGTTGTCATTTAACAGGAATTTTCCCCCCAAGAAATATAAATGACTGAGCCATCTGAATGTGTTTGTATTAAGACTTTAAATAGTACATATTATTCAAAAGAAGAGTTGTCTAACTCTAGATACTAAACTGGATTTTTTTTGTTAGGCATGCTTCCTCTAATCCCAGTATTACATGAGGAGATCAGCACATTTCATTTCACATGACAGAGCATACACATCTCAGGATTGCAGAATTCAAGCAAAATTTGCATTTGGTTACTATTTTATCTACTGGTCCTGCCAAAAATCCCCACAGATAACTCACCCCAAACAAACTATTCCCCTTGCACCAATTTTTCTAATGGTATTTCCAACTTAAGTTGGTTTTGAATAAATACTGATGATGTTTCCTTCACAGGTGCACATTATCATGCTAAGATCACAAATTTTTAAAATTAACTCTGAGCACAAGCCACAGGTCAGTCAGTACATCTTTTCTACAAGGCCAAGTGGAAAAAACTATAGTGAGAAACAGATGTGGGCATATGAAAAAAATATAATGCAATGGAGAAAGAAATTAAGGTTTCGTGCCAAGGGAAGCAAGATTTTACAGACATATTATGAGGTATTTTGAAATCATAAATAAGCACTTGGACAAGGAGACTGGATATCTTGTATTCAGGTTTCTAAAATGTTTCTGGAAAGATTGTTCAGCCAATGCTTTAAATAACTCAAACCAGGACAAAAGTTCTGTTACAGAACAGTAACTATTACATAAAAAGGGTAAAATACTTATAATGGTCTGGCACAGGAAGTTTCTAGGTAATGTTTTGTTGGAAGCTGTGTGCTTCCTCCCTTCTTATACTGTTTCCTAGGCATCTACTAAGGGCCTCTGTCAGAGGCAGGATATTGGATAAGAAGGACATCTGATTTAGCACAATATAGCTCCTTTTGTTTATATACTGTGTAACTGAAAAAGACCACTGATAACAATCAGAAGGAAAACCCCCAGAGGACTGTGCACTGCAGAAAGAATTTGGTCTCTTGAATATCCATTGTTTCAATCCAAACACCTTCAGAATTAAATTACATAAAAAGGCTGAACAAGAATGAAAACTTCCATCTTAAGCAAAATTCAAATATTACTGCATTTCTTCTTGAAATAGAAGAAAAGAAAAATTATTTCTTGTAGAGTAATTTCCAAAGCAGGAACTTAAATACTGAAATATTTTATATTGGCACTTCAGATTATAAACATTTAAGTTTTGATATGGAACTAAATGAAAATTTGAGCAAATCAACAAGGAGTTTTATTTTTATCATAGTACATGGTGCTCTAGAGTTTGAGACCTGAAGGCAAAATACTCCTTATCTTCTCTGAAAGCTGTAATAGCACACCACTATAATGTGGGACATGCAGGCAATCTGCCCGTGGGTCTGTATTAGGACAAGAAAAACTTAATGTTAAATTTTTATAGATTTATACAAGATTATTTCTTACACTGGACATCCTTCCATAATTTCTGCTTGGGGACCTGATCTGAAGAAGAAGTGAGTGAGAATTACAGCCTTTCTCCCTTTGTGGGCTTAAGGGTTTTTTTTTGCAGTCTCCTATTTGTGTATGGCTGTTGCTGTGCATGAAAGATGGTTCCTGCTGGAAGATGACTGATGATGATAAAAGATTAATTACAAAGTGAAATAATTCAGCATATATTGCAGCTGTTTAAGACTGCCTGGGTTTCTGTTCTCAATGTAAAATAATAATCATGCAGAAGTTCAGGTAAGTGCTCACATTCTCATGTTTGTATTCCTGCTTAAATAACATAAAGCTCTGTCATGAATTAAAGTAACACATGAGCACGTGCAGCACTAAAAGCACCGTGAATGCTGATGCAGGTTCTGTTCAGCACAGCTCCTTTCAAGTAGCTTTACCATCCAACCACATGAAGCAGAACACAAAGTGGGACTGTAATTGTGTTATCTTGCTTACAATAAGATAAGCTCCCTGGTGGGCTCCCCTGAATATCTAACTTATTTTCTTGTCCAAGAAAGGGCCAAACAGTATGATACCAATAAAGTGGAGACAGATTATAGTAGACCAACTTCAAGCAGAGTTCTCTAATGTTCATCTCCACAGTATTTATGAGCTGTTGTTTTAATGACTTCAAAATGTCTGACAATCTCCTTTCAGCTGAGCTGAGCTTCCTGGAAATGGTTTGCTGTTTTGCCTGAGGTTTTGTTTGGGGGACCAGAATATTTCCCTGTAGTCTAAGCAAGTCATTAAGCATACGCGTTTTTAATTTTTAATCCTCTTTAACGAATAACCAAAGAGACAAAGACAATTTTCTTTTTCAGTTAGATCATCAGAATACACTGTTCACTATGAAAACCCTCTACCTCCCAGCTTATGTTATTCCTTGCTTTTTATGGATGAAGTGTTTCCATGGGCAGAGAAAATAATACAAGGAGAAAAAATACCTAGATAGTGTTCATACAGAGGCCAGAAAAAGATACTGGGTAAAAAAGAGTAAGAACCATGGACATGGAAAGATTTTGTCTACTACTGAGTAATACTTGTTACTGTCCATGAAATTTACTTGGGTACTGTGCTAACAGTGAGTTCTTTGTTATATAATAATGTGCATTAAAATTGCTTTTGAATAATGTAGGCAAAATCAGATTCAAAGTTGACTAAGCAATAAAAAACTTCCTTGTTTCTTTAAAAATACAGCCAACATTAAATAAATTATTCTTGTGCTAGGATTTATGAAGGATGAATTATTTGATTCCTTAGATTAACACTGGTACCACAATATAAGCAACTTTAAAGGAAACACAGACATCCCAGTAAAAAACTAGATATTACTGAATAAATTGCATTGGGACATTGTTTTATTTTTAAAGACTGAAAGACATGAACATAAATCTAAAACATATAGCTTGTCATCTCTCAAATTAGAAAGTGATTCACAATTATAATACACTAAAGGATGTCTTTAAAACACTACTTACATCTTTCAGGGTAATAATATTTGGATGCTGTCCATAGCGCAGCAGGATTTCAATCTCTTCTGTTGGATCTCTTTTACTCTTGTCAATAATCTGTAAGAGCATGTACAGACATAAGCATAATTCTTTTTGTGAATCTAGAGTAATGCTTTGATATGCTTATTACCATCTACAGTTAACCAGTATTTATTGTTGCAGAAGGCATGGATTATAACCAAACCCAAGTTTGTTAAATTGGAAAAGCAAGGCAAAGCAAAAAATGTTGGGAAAAATAGAAAAATCTGTTTTGAAAACAATTTTGGAGGATAAGTGATCTGATCTCTTTGGCTGTGATAAATAATGCAAGGCTGTTTGGTAGATCAGACTTCAGTGATCCATTATTTAATAAAATAGGAAGTTCCTAATGTAACACAAAATACTGGCTGGATGATGCTAATGAACTGATTTTCACAATGCTAATCTCAAACAAATATTTGGTGTATCAAAAGAAATCAGAAGAGAAAGAGAACAAAAAATTAGAAAAAGTAAAAATTTCTCAGAGTTAATTCAAACACATATTCCTTATGAAAGCCCATTTGAATCTCTGGCTCTCAAGTTCACCTTGTTCAATATTGTTTTTCCCTACTTAAAGGTATTCTTGTTCTTCTCACTTTTTTCCTCTCCTGAACTGTAGAATTTCCTATCATGTCTTTTCCATTGTTGTGTTACTCCTTCATCCTTATGCCCATACTGCTACCGTCCCCTGCTAACAGATCAGACATTGATCATCTTATTCTTTTTTTCAAGATTCTTTTAGGTAAAAGATGCCCTAACAGAGGCAATAGAAAAGTGAGTGAATCTTCACAGCAAATGTTATAGCTGAGGGAATTATCAGCTATGCCAGGACTTTCTTGCAGTTTCAAGAAATTACTTCAAATTGAAAGCACAGAAGTCAAATCTGTTCCTGGCCAGAACTAGAATAAAAATAAGTATTTAACTACCAAATTGAAACTGGAAGGTTTCCAAGAAGCAATCTACATACTTAATTTCATCTTTGTATTTTACATAATTAAGTAGTAAGCTGTTCAACAATTAAAAAAGAGAACTGCCTCATAGTACAGGATTTAAAGACTGCTTCTTTTTTTTCCCACTTATAAAGTCTGCTAATTCATACTCTTGCTCTCATAGTAACTATCTGGTCCCAGGTTATTATACAGAAAACCTTATAATTGCAAGTTCTGGGGAATCTACTGATTTCAACTGAGAATTTAATGCCTTCAAAGAAGTGCTAGAAAAACCTATAGAATAACATAAAAACAATATTAAAAACCTTGCTGAAAACCAGAAAGCCAAAACAGAGTTTATTCTGTAAGTTATACCAGACTAAAGACTGTTATGAACCCCTTAGCCATTTGAGAATTTATGAATTTACTTTTGCAGTTGCATAAAAAATATTTTTATATTAAGAAAAATCAATCTTAATCTCTGTTTCTCTCACAAATAGAAATGCCCAATGCTAACATCTGAAAAGTGTGGTTTATAGCAAAGTAATTACCTTCACAGCATATTCCATGTTTGAAGCTTTATGAACACATCTCTTGCAGACAGAGTAAGAGCCAACTCCAATATCTTCCTTTACTTCATATCCATCAGTAAACTGAATGCTGTTCCTGTGCAACTGCTACCAAAATAACATTATCAATCGATGAATATTCTTAATATTTAACTTATTTTTTAATTAAAATAACTTTTAAAAAAATCCTGCTGATTTGCTTAAAATTTAAAACTGATGACTCTACTAGGTCAAAGTGGTGTAAATCCCAACTACCTTCTGTTAAAAATTAGTATAAAATAGATTATATATTAGACATATTGTAAAAAATGCACACTGTATTTTAGACACTGACATTATTTTTCTGTTTGTTGCTTTACTAATTTAAAGATAGAAACTCCAAACCAAAGAAAATCAGAAGACTTCAAGGCAAGCTAGTGATACAACAATGGTAAAGAAGTATCACTCTTTTAATTATCCAAATAGACAGAATGCCAGCTGAAAAATTCAGACATAGTGAATAGATTCAGATTGGCTGGAACTGAATGGAATGGCAGTCAAAAAATCCTTTCACAGAAATAAAAAGCTGAAAGGAGGACAAGTGCTCACTCTTGTAAGGGAAGGAAATGGTGTTCTAGTGTATGGAGTTTGTGCAAAGGATGCAAAGCATTTGCAGGAAACCATCTGGATATCCTGCAGCACAGAAAAGAGGAAATAGGAGTGAGGAAGTTGTTGAGGGGCACAGAGGAAAGGCAGCAGAGAAACAGACCTTTACAAGAGAAGGAAACTATATACAAAGAGCAATAATGCCATCTACAAAAACGATGTGGGAATGAAGCAGCACAGAGCTTGCAGAAACTTCTAGCAAGATACCAGGATCAGAAATAATTCTGATGCCTATATCAAATCAGAAAGCTTCTTGAGAATAAAAAAGGATCTAAAGTTATATTTTAAAAAAATGTTATTACACATGAAACAGTAATGTGTAGAAAAGCATATTGCAACAATTCTAGACATGAGAGTGTTAAAGAAATACAAGGGCTATTCATGTTCTGTATAAACTGTGGGTTTTTAAAAATTCTCAGACATTTGCAAAATACTGATGCAGTGAAAACTGCAAATAAACCCGATCCTACAGCACACCTTTTTATTCCTACCTATACCTTAAGAAGTTTTCAACACAATTTAGATCATGAGTTGGTTTTCATGACTCAGTAATTAGAATTATTAAAAGACAAGAGGCGGTAGAAATACAATTGTTGCAGAGGTCTCCTCTTTCAGGTGACAACCTCACAATTATTAATAAGGAGGCTCTGCTGGAGTCATTCAAATATATACAGGAAGCCAAAGCTTGAGTTTGCACTGTAACACTGACTTGTATGATGCACTGAAATCAGTCACAAAATAGCACAGATTAGCAAATTAACTTCAAGTGGCTTGAGAGGGACAGAGTATGTCCTGGGTCATGAATTCCAAGAAACACAGCAGTCCAGAACATCCAGATACAATTCACAATGGTACTCCAGTGCCTCCTACTACTGCATTGCAGGAGTCAACTGATATTTTCATGTGTGGGGGAAAAAAATAATAAATCAATATATCTGTTATTCCACTCCACTTTATGGCTTGACATTAAAGAGGTAAGACAGTACAGATGGTGGAATGCTCTCATTTAAGGCTGAAGCCTATTTGGACTTGTAGCTGCTCAGTAATTAAATAGGTCCTGTACCTTCAGAGATTTTGTTTGGATAAAATCATCTTATCTTTACTTTTCTTGTATAAAAGATGACAATGATTTTGTCATGATACTTCATTCTGTGACAAGGAAACAATCCAAGAGTCAGCACTGATTTTTTAAATTAGATTTACTCACCTGGACAATTGAATGCACTCCAACTGTCTGCATTGCTTGGCTTTCATCATCTGATGCAATAGCTACAAAACTAAATCCCCGAAAAAGTTGATGTGCATTAGCACTGGGTGGAATACCAGGCGAATCTGAAAAATACATCATCTACTTACAAGCAGAATCTTTAACATGCAGATATGAGACTAAATCCTGAAATCATGGTAGCACCTTGAATTTGTAAAGACAACAATTTGCATCAAATTTTGAATGAAAATATTTGAAATTCAAATTCTATCTTTTGAATATATAACTTCTCTCATTCATATATCGTTACCTTTTGGAGTTTTTGCTGTAAACTCAGGGTCAAAATAAAATGTATCTTCAGGTCTGCCAGTTGCAGGTTTAAAAGGAGGATGGATTTCTCTCCGGTACAATTTCTGAAGAGAAGGGACACGTTGTAAATGGAAAAGTTATATGATACCATAAAAGATTTAACCAAGAAATGTACTGGATTGATTTTTAATTAGATACTCACATTCCAATCTATTTTGGAAAAGAATGCATGCCTCTTAATTTCTTCTACTCCATCTGGACCTGCTCCTTTTATAAGGAAGAAAAATGTCTATGAATTATTTTCTTCTTGGTCCAAGGATTGGCTAGCAAAATGATATTTCTTATTCCTTCTGCAATAATTTTAGATGTATGACTAGCAGAAATGATAATACTTGAGTGATCTCTTGAAGGGCAAACTACATTCTTATTTTAAAGCCTATTTTACACAGGAAACAAAATTTTAGTCAGTTTAATGACCACTGATGTTATATATGTTATGATCAAAATTAAAATATTCTGCTAAAAACTTTACCTAATCTGTTTGCTGGGTTTCTTTTGAAGAGCATTCGCAGGAGACTCTGTGCTTCAAGACTCAAGAACTGGGGCATTCCAAGTTTGGCCCTAGAGAATGAAAATAATTAACAGTATACAAACATATCTAGGTAAGAATTAACTCTGCACTCCCCCTGTCCTTTGCCATTCAACAAGTCCATAATAAATGAAGTAGCATCACCGAGAAATTGCCTTCAGACATCAGACACAGAGCAAAAGTGCTGTCAGTCATGTAAACATGTTTGGGTTTTCAATTTTTTTTTAATAGTATAATATTTTCAGCAATGACTCAGAAACTTAAGTAAAAGTTGGAAAAATGTGTAGAAAAGAATAGCTAGAGGCTAACAGTTTATAAACTTGTAAATTTTCATCACATGCTTTGACCCACTTATGGGTCCAGCTACCAGCAAATGACATGAAACAAAGCATTTTGATAGTTATATAATAGAAGGACTAAGAAAAGTACCACACTATGATACACAAAGATGACCCAGGAAACAAACTAGAATACAGAAATTGAATTAAGGTAGGACACATATTGCAGGATTAGCTGATTAAAAAAAATTAAAAAAAATTTAAAAACCCTTTTCCTTTTTCTCCCCTCCTCAATCTATTTCAAATAACACTTTTACAACTTGTCAGTCTTGAATTTTTAGATTTCAGTTTTTGTACTTTAATTTTGTTTTGTAATCGTAGTCATATTGTTTTCATCTCCATTTAACATTGAACCTCCATTCTCTCACTGTTACTAGGGCTTACTTTTTCTTGTAACCATGATAATGATAAAGGAAGGATATAATTGCTTCCTTTCCATCACTAATTCAACCTGTAGCTTATATTTTTCTGTAACAGTCCATGACTAAAGCTCTGTGTTCCAATCAGAACCTGATTTGTCTTGAATTCCAGGGATTTCTAGATATTCACTTCTGTGTCACTTGAGTAAGTGCATGCATGTTGCCACTGATTCACAATTCATTACTTTAAAACTAGAACTTACTAAATTTTCCATTCCTTTCAGCATTAAAAAAGGTAGGGCAGGGAGGAGGAAAATCTGAAAAACTTTGGCTTCTTTAGGCTCTTCAGTAACATACTACAGACAGATCAAGGCCACCAGTGGAGAGGAGGAATGGGCAGTGGACCATCCAATTTTTCCTGACTGCCATGCACCACCACCTTTCACAAAATCTTGTATAAGGCACATGACAGAGGAGAAGGAAAGGCAATTGCCAGTCCTCAGAGTTCCTCTGTTATGCAGCTACATGAATGACAGCAATTTTTTTCTGACATTCCTGATGGACAATGACAAAATTTTATATGAAGGCATACCTCTTAAGTAAAAAAGAAAGATGTTAAATTTAAAATTTTAACTTTGTTGCTGCAACCTACGATTTCTTCAAACTGCAGGGTTTCCCAGTTTTAGGTAAAACACACGAGAATAAACAAAAATTTGTCTTGATAATGTGAGAAATAAAGAACCCCAAAAAATTTTTATTGTAAGGAGAATGCATTTTCTGTGGATTTTTAGGAACAGAAGGTAAGAAAAGCAATATATTGTAAATATACACTATGAAAACCAGAATTCATAGGCACACCTGTCTATTTTAAAGTTTTATGAACAATTTAAGGAAAAATATACTAGGTATGTGGAAAATAAAAAGAAAACATAGACCAGAAAAGTGTGAATTTATCAGAAAACACTTTAAAATATCTTCTGGTTTTCAGCTGCTTATATGACCAAAAGAAAAACACTTTTATGCAAGATAATACTCATAACCAAACGAAACATTAAAAGAGAGTAAAATGTCTTTACATCATAGCACACTTTCTGTGCAGCTATTTGAAACCATTAACAATTGCAAAGACTAGAAGGTGAAAAAAGAAAGAAGTTGGAAAGGGCATTAAGAGATACATTCTCAAATGAAACCTGAAGTAATTACAGAATCACAGAAACCTGTAATCGCTTAGGTTGGAAAAGACCTTTAAGATTATCAAGTCCAACCATGAAGCCAGTGCCACCCAGTCCACCACTAAACCATATCCCTATGTGCCACATCTTTTTGAAAAACCTCCAAGGACGGTGACTCAGCCACTTCCCTGGGCAGCCTGTTGCAATGCTTTACAACCCTTTCAACGAAGAAATTTTTCCCAATATCTAATCTAAACCTCCCATAGTGAAACTTGAGGTTATTTCCTCTCATCCTGTTGTTTCTTACTATGGAGAAGAGACTGACTCCCACCTGGCTACAGCCTCCTTTCAGGTAGCTGTAGAGTGAAAAGGTCTCCCTCTGTTTATTCTCCAGAATAAACAAACCCAGATCCCTCAGCTGTTCCTCACAGGATCTGTGCTCCAGACCCTTCACTGGCTCCATTGCTCATCTCTGGACATGCTCCAGCACCTCCATATCCTCATAGCGAGAAGCCCAAAACTGGACACAGGATTTGAGATGTGGCCTCAGCAGTGCCGAGTACAGGGGGACAATCCCTGCCCTGTCCTGCTGGCCACACTATTGCTCATACAGGCCAGGATGCCATTTGCCTTCTTGGCCACCTGGGCACAACTGGGTTATGTTCAGCAGTTGTTGGACCAACATTCCCTGGTGCTTTTCTGTCAGGCAACTTTGCAGCCACTCTTCCCTAAGCCTGGCACGTTCCCTTAAGTTGTTGTGACCCAAGTGTAGGACCTGGCACTTGGCTCCACTGAACCTCATCCCAAGGATTCAGCCTGTCCAGATCCCTCTGCAGAGCCTTCCCAGCCTCCAGCAGATCTGTTTTTCCCCTTATTCAGGTTGGGGGCACCTGCAAACTGACACTCAATCCCCTTGCCCAGGCTGTTCATAAAGATGTTAAAAAAGTCTGGCCCCTCAGAACACCACTTACGATCGGCCATCACCTGGATTTCATTCCACTCAGCACCACTCTCTGGGCTATGAATGACTATGAACATCAATTACCTGGAGAAATGCAAGGATATTCTACATGGCAGCTGAATACAGAAGATATTTATAGCAACAGCAAAAAGACTGTTGAGGAACAGAGCGGAGTCACATGCAGGCAAAGAGAAGAGAAAGATGTGACTCATGAGACACAGAAAAAAATGCATGGCTCCTGAAACAAGTGAGAGTGCAGCAGAAGTAACTCAGACTAGCTTCTTGTAAATAGGAGGTGGTCAGAAGGAGTATATGCTTGCAGTGAATAGACAGAACTTTTTAGTTAAAAGACATTGAATAATCATAACATTAAGATTTGATCTGGCATGGTGCTGAGGCAGCAGAAACTAGCATCACCAAATATATTTGCAAATAAGATGAAGAAAAAAACAAGGGCAAAGAATAACATGTAAGCATTATGAAAGCAAAAGCCAAGAAAATAATGAATGTATTTCCTAGTAGTTTTCACATTCTAATTACTTAGAGAAAAGATGAAAGAGTTCCATATATTTATTTTTCAAAACAGGCTGTTAGTGCAAAAGAAATTCCAGCTTTGATATATGGGTAGACAAGTGGTTAACAGGACTGAGAACAATGATAAACAATGAAGCAGAAAACAAATGAGAAAACTAAGATAAATCTCATGAGCTTCCATGGAAAAAAATGGTATCACTTAAAAATAGATGGAAACAGAGAAGTGAACCTATGATATGAGGAAACAGACTTGTTTGCACAGTGTTTGGCTACAGTCCCAAAATGGGGCAGTTACGCCATAGGTTGTATTAATTTAGAGAATATGGGGGGAATTGGCAAGGAAAAAAGCAGACCTTCATTAGCAAAAACAAGAACATTAACTGCATGAAGGAAAGCGATTCCCACAATAGAGCTAATGCAAAATCTATGCTGAAAATAGCAAAGGGGAAAATTGGAGTTTAGGCAACTCATAGGAATGAGTACAGAAGGGAAGAGTCTTGGGGAGGCAAATTGTTTGCAGCATTATATATAAAGGGATAGGGTGAGGAGCTGGTAAGATAAAGGAGGATAAGGAGTGAAAATACTTGATCAAAAAAACTCCAAAAACCTAAAACAAAAGAAAAAAAACCAACAGGGAAAAAAATTCACAGGTTATCAAAAAGGATAAGGAAGTTAAAAAATATTATGGAAATAAGATGGGAGAGATCATGTGGTTGGAGAACTTATTATTACAGATTAAAGAGCTGCTATGAAATCCTTTGTACCTGGTATGGTGGAGGAATAGTGAAGCAAATTAGATAGGCAGCAAAGGGAATTAATAATATGGAATAGGGAGTGAGGATTTACCAGTACCTTTGAAAATGAGGGAGGAGTAGAAATTAGATATTGCAGCCCGGAGGGCATCCCTGTAGAATACCTGATGAGATATATAAATAAGAGTGTACTCACTTGAGAATCATAGTCATGGTTTCTTTTCTGTCTTTCCCTTGGAAAGGTAGAGTACCAGTGAGCATTTCAAACTGTATAGAGTAAAACTTTCATCAATTACATTACCTGGACAAAAACTAATTTTTGACAAAACTACTTAGCATCTTAACCTTCCAAAATTCATGCACGTTAACAATCAAGTCTGCGCAAAACAACTTCATTGTACAATTTCAATTGCTAAGAACATTGAGCAGCCTTTGCCATTTTTAAAGCTGCAAAATATTTTCCTATATTGATAACTTGCTTTACATCCTTTTATCTGAACAACTTAGACTATAATGTTCTGTGTTTCATTTCTGCCTAAAAAGTTTGTTCTAGGAAGACTTGATCTGTACAACTGTATTTTTAGTTTTAAACAAAGGGGAGGGGGGTAGGGAAAAAGGTTTTCCTTTCAAAAGTTAGTGATGATTTCTCCTCATGCAGAAATTTTTTAAAAGGTCAAAATTTTGAAAATTGGCATGTACATAGCCTTCATTGGGAAGGGGAAAGGTTAGCTGATTGACAAAGACATGCATGATGAAAAGTGGTTACTGTATGCATACAGTGGAAATAACGCCTGAAGGAACACGGAAGAGCTACACAGTACGTGCATGCACATTCTACAGTGCCTGGGCAGTAAGCAACAGACACTGCTAAAATACTGATTTGTTCTGAAAGTGACTGAGTAAAAATAGGTAAATATAAAGGCACTCCTGTTGGACTGCAGTATACTGCACGGATATCAGATCTAAGTGAGGCAGTGAAAGCAGTCTGGCAGCAGTCATGGCAGCCAACACTTAGGCAGAAATCTGATTTTTTTGGTTTAAAGATTGCAAAATAATTTAGTTCAATGAAATTCCATGGCATACAGCTAACAACATAGAAATTAAAATAATTATAAAGGAACCCTCTGAACAGCATATGTAAACTTAAGTCATCCTGAACACAAGGTATCCTCTATTCCCTTTTTTCTGGTATGACACAAACATTCAGCCTCCTGTACATAAAAATTATATGTAGATAATTTGCATAAATAATGTATGACTGTAGTATTTGTAGATCTACAATAAGAGCATGAATCTGCACTAATAGTATTCTTTAAAATACCATTTTATTGAAATAAAATTTGAATTTCTTACTGCCATCTCTTCACTACTGGTAGATACTTTATACTTCAGATAATATTTTTTTACAGATATATTAAAAAAATTAAATTTAATAATAATGCAAACATGAAAAAAGCCTTCTTTTAACTTTAAGATTAAGACAATTGTCAAGAAGCTGTGAGGGGGATAAGCCAGAATAAGAAGAAAAAACAAAATTGTTTAGAAAGATCGTCACAAGGTGCACTTAAAAAATTAAGCCTTTTAAAAAAGGTAAATTTGAAGTGCTCCACTTGCATGAAATACAGTTTCTTTAGCAAGCTCCTAATTTGTCACAAGCACACATATTTGTATTAACAGCTCAACATGTGTATTCTTTGTCAACCCTCCCAAATACTATGTTCCAACATTAATAGGCCAATAGTGCTTAAAGAATAAGCCAACACCGGCCTTCCCTACTTATGTTTTATTTTAGGAGAAGAGTACCTCAGTGCTTCTGAAAACTTTAAATAAATGTTTTTACTTGTATGGCATTCCTTAAAACTGTCACTGTTTTAAATGACAATATAGTTCTTAACAATTGCTTAAACATACTTCGTGTTTAGCAGCATAAGAAAAGAAGCCAAACTATTTGTTGAAATATCTTTAAAGTCTCCATTTCTATAACTTCTGTTAACTCTAGTTTCTGTGTACTTACACCACACCAACCATCACTTGAATTTTTGATCAGCTCAGAAATTAAAAATGAGTTAAAAGTGGATACTTATAGATTGGTTATGAAAATTACAAACTATAACTGCAAGCAACATCTTACAGCAATTTTCAATTATACCATATCCACTTGAAAAACACCAAATTATGTTTTCCAGCTTCATAAATTAAAGCTGAAGTTTAATTATGTTTGTGTTATCAACAACGAATATTCTGCAACTACATTGTACTGATCTTTTAATTGACTGTTCTTAGTGATAAAATGTGCAGTTGTGAGGAGTGTGTGTGCCTGTCTGGAGAGAGTTCAGTTATCAGGTGCTACTTTTACAGTCAGTTTTCAGATCACAACAGCATTCTAATCATCATAAAGTGATAGGATGACCTATTTTCAGAGACAAGAGTCCTTCTTGTACTATGAGCACACACATTAGTTGTACTGTTACAGTTATGTAGCAGAAGCAGTAAGAAATGAATACATTTATACAATTATTTAATTTCCATGTCAAAAATGCACACAAATATTTTAAATATTAAAAGTTTTTCAGCATTCCTTCCTTAAATACCAAACATGACCTACTATCCTTTTCCAATTCATATTCCATATACATATTTCCCTTGACCTTGCAACTTTACAGTAATTACCCCTTGCAGAAACACGATAAGCAACTGAGAAACTATATCCCATATCAGCTCAGTGTCATTTAGATAATTTTGATGTGTGAGAACAACAGTTGCCATTATTCCACTAACTTGCAATTACACTGTATACTCTAATTAGAAAGCTACCAATCTCCTTTTTCCTCTTGAATCTAAATTCAAATTTAAAATTTGAATACTAATTTCTTCCCCACTTTGAAGTAGACAGCATTTTTCTGTATACTTCTATATTTCTCTTGGTCCCCATAACACTCAAACTACTATAGATATAAAGTATTTGAATTAAATGATAATAAAAATATGGCATATTATTGGTGTTGATATGATACCTCATCCATGTTCCTGATCAAAGTCTGAGGTGTTATTAATTTCACACAATTTAGACTTCCTTTGTAGTTAAAATTTATGTAAAGCTCACCTTAGGGGTTAGTGTTTAATTTGTTTCACCAGACCTTGCAAATCACAACTTTGCTATGATTTACATTTACCAGAAACCTACCATTAAAACACCAAAAGACCACCAGTCTGCACTCTGCGTATGGCCTCGTCTGTTCACAACTTCTGGTGCCATATATTCCACTGTTCCACAGAACGAGTAGGCTTTTTTTTCATGATCAATTGACTCCTTACTTAAGCCAAAATCTGAAAGGAAAAAAAAATACCAAATGTAATTAAAAAAACCAAACACTAATGGTTGATACTTTTACCATAACATGAAGTGTTATGCTTTTATCATTCCTATATACAACTGAACACTAATATAGCAATTACAGGATTCTCCTTCCCTCCCCACATTATCATAGATCCGTAACATCAGATATACTTGTAAAGCAGATATCTTATTGAAATATTTACAGATTTCATTTATTTCAAGCTAATTACATTATTTGCTTCCACAGCTAAATTACTGATCAGTTAAAATTACTTATTTTATCATAATGGTTTACCAAAAGGAAAATGCAAAGATTTTACTATGAACAGAAATGATCCTAGTATTGCAACTCCTTTATTCACCTGTCAATTTGATATGTCCTTCCTCATCAAGCAGGATGCTAAAAAACAATAAAAAGAATATAAAAAAACTAATTAAAATATATTTTAAAGTGTTGTTTCAGATAACATACTGACAACATTTAGGAATAAACAATAGGGGATAAACAAACACAGAGACTCAAACACGCATGAAAATGAATTATTAGAAGACAGATTCAAACTACACATTTTCTTCTCACTCTTTCTTTTTAAAGATTAAGAAAAAGGTTATTTGAGTTTTATTCAACTATTTGATTAAATTCAATATGTAGTAACAGTTTTGGCCATCGGCACCACATGCAGCACTATTGTAATTATTAAAAACAGAGGCATAGTTCTATTTCTCTTATACCAGGTATGTTTTCATATGTATACACAACAGGTATTTGTATATTGTAATTACCATTTCAAAAGTTGTTGACCACTTCAAGTAACAAGAAGTAATAAATATTCTCATGTTGTACCAAAGGACAGGACCACAGGCCCTATACTCGGAGCAGAACTTAGGCTTCTGCCTTTTCACTTCAATCACAAGAAAGGCCACACTTCTCCGAGATGCCAACTGTCCTTGACCACCACTGAATATCACTGCTTTGCAAAGCATGCAAAGTATTCAAGAACTGGATTTTGTAACACCCCCTACACGGTGGATTTATTTCCTACACCTGCATTTCATCCTGGGGGTAAAACATGACCCAGACCCCATCCCCTTGCACTGTGCAGTTGCCATGGCAGGAACCATTAAACCATGTCCTTAAGTGCCATATGCAAACATTGCCTTCCTGCCCACCAGCAGATCAACACTTCCACCCAACTTGGGGTTGTGTGTGGGATTGCTCAGGGTGCACTCAATCCCCTCATCCAGATCTCCAATGAAGATGCTAAACAGGTCTGGTCCCAATACACAGCCCTGGGGAACAACACTGGTGACCAGCCTCTGGCTGGATATAATTCTATTCACCACCACTCTCTGGGTCCAGTCATCCAATCAGTTTTTTACCCAGTGAGGAGTGCACCTGTCCACACCATGGGAAGCCAATTTCTCCAGGAGAATGCTGTGGGAAACTGTGTCAAAGGCATAGGATCACAGAAGATAAGGGGCTAATATATATGTCTCAAACACAGAAAGTCATTTGGCTCTGGGGTCAACCACAAATTGTTGTTAATGAGAGATAAGAATTGCTAGTAATAAGCAAAGATTGCTGGTAATCGTGAGAAAGAACAAGATGTGCCCAGAGAAGAGGCCATGCAGATATAGGGCAGCACTTTTCCAGAACAAATCCTTGTTCTAATTCCTGAAGATAAGCACAACCCAGTACAGCACAAGCGCAGGAATGGGGTTGACAAGCAGGCATGGACTGCATGGGAAGAAAAGACCACCCAATATTCCCAAAGACCCCTAACACATTTCCAGAAAGATGTGAAAGAACAGACTGTGCCTAACAACTCATTTGTCCCCACCATGCCCAGGAGTGCCCCTGGACACTGGATATCCCCATCAGTTGGGTCGACACTGTAGCCAAGACTGGTGATCGCTTTCTCTCCTCCTCTTTCTCCCTCTTTAATTCACCTTTCCTTTTCACTCTTCCTTTTCATCTCACCCCTTTATCCAAACCCCATTGCATGTGCTTTTATAGTAGGTCAGGGACTAATAGAGTGATTTCCATGCCAGTATATATACATATATACAACTTACTAATAAAACCTTGTAATTTTTTTCAGACCCTCTGACTTTTGTTATTCCTTTCCCCCACAAGCATTTACATACCTTGGCAGTCCTTTCCCCTTAAGGGTTGGATGTCACAAAAGGCTTTACTAAAGTCTAGGTAGACAATATCCAGAGCCTTTCTCTCATCCACTAAGCAAATGACCTCACCGTAGAAGGTGGTCAGGCTGGTCAAGCAGGAACTTGCATAAACCCAGGCTAGCCTGGCTTGAAACCCCAGTTGTCCTGTACACATTACATGATGGCACTCAACATGATGTCTCCATGACTTTTCCTGACAACAAGGTCAGGCTGACATACCTATAGTTTCCTTGGTTTTCCTTCCAACCCTTCTTATAGCTCGGTGTCACATTTGCCCACTTCCAGTGACTTGGGACCTCCATGGTTGACCTGGCCTACTGTTAAATGACTGAAAGTGCCTTGATGAGTTCTTCTACCAGCTCCCTCAGTACTCTTGGGTGAGTCCTATCCAGTCCCATTGACTTTTGGAGTTCTAAGTTGCATAGCTGGTCATTTCCTCCTAGAAGAGGTTTCATTCTGCTCCCAATCAGTCTTCCAGCTCAGAGAGCTGGGTACTTTGACAACAACTGGTCTTGTTATTAAAGACTGAAGCAAGAAAGGCATGAAGTACCCCAGCCTTTTCTTCATCCTTTGTCATTATGTTTCCCTTCATATCCAACAAAGGATGGAGATTCTCCTTAGTCCTCCTTTTGCTGCTGATTTGTACAAATTTTTTCTGGTCATCTTCTGCTTCTGGGATTTTGAACATATCAATACTCCTTTCATCCTTGCTGCTGCCAGGACCTCCATCCCTTAACTCTCCTGCTATAGCAGGTAAAGGACCTTGTTAGAGCACTGTGCCTCAAAGAGTGGCTTGTCAGCCCCAGGCTTACCTCTGGCTTTGTACCCATTCCCCTTCAAACAGTTTAAAGTTCTCTCAACAAGCCCCTGTAACTCCTGAGCTAAGATCCTTTTTCCTCTTTGAAACAGGTAAAATCCAACCTTTTAAATGAAAATAGCACATAAACCTCCCCCACATCCCTCTGTTCAATTTATAGAGTAAATCATCAAAGTTTAACAGTTGGGAAAAAAGTGCATAGGAAGAAGAAGATCTAGAAATGAGATTAATACACTGCATAAGAGGAGCCTTACTTTTCTGGTTTTAGGTCCCGGTATATTATTCCAAGACTATGTAGATGGTCTAAAGCAAGTGCTAATTCTGCCAGATAAAATTTAACATCGTCTTCTGTGAACATCACCTGAAAAAGTAATACAATGTATTTCACATGTGAAATCTGAGAAAGTTACACCAGCACCAACTAAACAACAACAGTGGCTTTACAGAAGGGTTTCTTACAATACTTGAATTAATCTCTACACAAAACATTAGAAAAGACAAATTTCTTGGTTACACAAAAACTAGGGATTTTATAACCCACGCTATTTCATACTTGAAATACTTGGACATACTTGAAAAAAGTTTTAAAGGCAATATATTGTTCTTTCTGCAAACTGGGAGATTATCTGTTTCTGATTGTTCAGGAAAACAGACAAACATGTTGTAGTGAAACTGAAATATTTTGGAAGCACTTAAAGAACATGACTACCTCTTGGATGGGAGCATTTCATTTACAGACAACACATGGACCAAGGAAGTCCAAATGCCTCAATTTTATCTATGAAGTAAGACAGAAGAAAAGTATAAGTATCTTGGTTTTGGAAAGACTGTCTCTAGGTACTTTGAGAAGGAAGCTACAGCAATGGTAAAAGCCCCAAGGTGCAGCCTGAGATGCAGAAAAGGCAGATCAAAGAGTAAACTAAGTGAACAGCTTAGTATAAGAGCACAGGAAGGATCTCAGGTAGTAATCCCACTTTTTGGATTAGGAAGATAAACGAATCTTTATGTTCATTGAAATGCACATATTGTCCCAACGTATCAACTGTCATGATCCCTGACAGAATACATTATAATTCTTCTGAGACTGCAGAAAAAGATAAAAATAAAAACAGAACTTGCACAATTTGGTTCTATTTCAGTTACTACTCAGTCATTTTATTTGCTCTGTTTTTAGAATCTAAGACTAATACTGTAAGATAAAGCATACAGACCCATAAAAAAGAATGGCAATAGGGAACAAAGCTGAACATTATTTTCAACAAGAGTTAAGAATGGAGAATATTTTTCCCCTTAGTAGTTTCATGAGAGAAAGCAACACTAAAGCTTGTACAATAGGTTGTTGCTGATGTTATTTCTATAAAAGAGCCAATATTTAGTGCAGATATATTCAAGAAAGGAAATCTCTATAAGAAACATTTAAAAGCTCAAATAATAGAAGATTCCATGAGAAGGATAATACACCCACACTACATTATTTAAAACCATTGCATGGGACTCATCTTTCCTACCCTTAAACATCTGCAGTGTAGATATCTAGTTTTGAATTAATCACCTTTCCCTTTGTAGTCAATAGGAAAAAAGCAACAACTTCTAGTTCATCTGATCTATTTCAACACATGAAGGATGACCTTAATAGCATCCAGCATGCCCATTTCACTCACCAGTTGTGCACACTTTGCTTAAATTCAGGTACCTATAATAGATATTTCTCATCTAACCACATTAAATTTTATAAATTGTGAGTGGCTCAGGATGAAAAAGTCATCAGCAGAAAGCCAATATTCATTCATTTTTGGGAATCAAGAATGAACTACAAACTTTAAGACTATCTCAATTTAGGAGCACTAAAAACTGATTAGTTATCCGTGGCAAAACAAACGAGAAAGGGCAGCTTGAAACAGATAGCAGCATCAAAAAAAAATGTAATAATTTATGTGGTCAGCACAGAGGTAATGTACATCTATATACAAAGTAAATTCCATTCTATTCTCCTCTTAATAACAATACAGCTTTGCAGTGGTAACCCAGCTATCCCAGATACTGTGGCAAAGGAAAATGCAAAGCAGCTACAACTCCAAGTTCAGGCTACAAGATACACATTGGATATAATCTCTGTCCTAACAGATATTTATTGTGAGTTTTTGAACAGGAGTAATGGATAACAAAAACTTTAAAAAATATGGTGATATATTGGATGCTAACATTTATTTTAGAAATTATAATCAAATTAAATTGAGGTAATGAAACTCTTCGAAGTTATTTCCTATATCAAAACAGACATATTACTATCATGACAGAGGCAAAACATTCACTTTTTGAAAATTACTAAAATAAGTGGAGTACAATTCTTGCTTTTAAAATACTCATACATAACGGAATTTTGCATTCATGGATAAAAAAAGACAATATCTTATCTGCCCTGAATTCTGGATAAACCAGACATAAATTGACTTTATATAAATCCAGGTTCTAAGTCTTATATTTAAACATGGTAGCATCAGGAGAAGATTTTGCCAGGTATAAAAAGCAGGACAGAAAGACTGCTTATCTAAGATTTTGTTCAGAAATAATGTAAATTGCCATCAGCCCTTCCATGAAGTGACTATGCAAAAAACCCCAAACAAAAATTGTACCAGGTTAAAAACAGATTAAAATTTTATTCAATGAAAACTGAATTTAAAATGTATACTCTCCTAATACAGACAATTTATAGTCAAATTATATCAACAGACAATTTTTCAAATTTAAAAAGTGTACCTCTTTGGATAAACGTGTAAACAAGTCTCCTCCCCTGAGAAAATCCAAAATAAGATACAGCTTCCCTTCTGTTTGAAAAGCTGAAAAGATCAATTAAAAAATTAAATACCACCTAACTTTATCCATGATCAGGAAAATAACTTACCAAATAATTCATGCTTATTTTCATTATTAAAATTAATTTCTCTTTCTCCCTTGTGGAAAAATCTATTGAAATAAATTAGGCAACTGATCCTCTCCCATGGACCAAGTAATTCCCATGCTATGTGAAAGTAAAGCAAATTACCAATAAAATTCCTTTAGAAATAAACTTTACTTAGGTTAGTCAGCATTTTATTCCAGATTTTAAAGGGTCAACTAATAACTAATGAACGTTTTAAAATCTTTAGAAACTCAGCTTAACAAGGTCTTTTAATCTAGTTTGCAAAAGAATTGCAAATAAAATAGTGAAAGGTACATAATTTAAGCCACATCAGAAAGTCAGAGAGACATGAGGCTTAACTATAAGAAAAAACAAACCCTGAAAGAAAAATATGAACTAAAAAAAGCCAAATCAAAACAAACCAGAAACTCCATCTTTTCTTTACGTGTTAAAAGTACTGATATCCTCCCCCCTTTACACATAAGTATTCTGTTACAGTTGCTCATACTATTGGAATGAAAAGGTTAATTTCCACCAATTTTGATGCAAGTGGAATTAATGCCATTGCTTATGTTTTCCCCTGAGTAAACAAAAGCAACTGTAAGAAATAACTTCAAAAGTGTATGTCATACAAAAGGTTAGAGGTTTTGGAAAATAATGGCTAGTTATTAATAGGTAAGTGCTTCTAATAACACAAAGGGCTACAGACTCATAGTCCCATACAGATTTAACACTGCATGAAGTCCAGCACGTGCTTCTTTTGCACGAGAATTATTATAAAGTGAGTCTTTGCACAACTGGGACTTAACACACTGAAGTTCTATGATTTTCTGAGTCATAAAGCAAATATGAGGAACTGTCTTGACAAACACACATTTTTACACCAGAAAAATGAATTTTTCTGCAACTCACCATAATGTAACTTGACAATAAAAGGATGATTAACTTCTACTAGAATATCGCGCTCCATTTTTGTCCGGACCCGATCTCGAACTACAAGAGAACATAAGCAAGCAGGATTAAAAAAAAAATTACATTATGACTCAGTACGTCTCATATTTTTCCTGATGTACTTCCCACTGTGCCTTGTAATAATATAATTATCTGCTGGCCACTATACTGTACACAGCTGAGAATTGAGAGAATTTATTCTACCTTTTTTTCTGATAAATATCTCTATGCATTTTTATTTGCTTCAGTTTTTGCTATTGACAAAATCTAACACTAGGCAAATAAATTTAACAAAAGCACATGAGAAAACATAGCCCCCCCTTCAGTCTGCTCTATACTTAGTTAGCCTTTTAAACATTACAGCAAAAGTGCCATGGCTATGTATAGAAAACATCCTGCTGGTGAAAAGCATTAAAGTCGTAGCAAAACAAACACAGCATAAATATAATTATACTATTATAAAGATGTTAATATTGGTTTAACTCATTAAATAACTCACACTAATAAAATATTAAGTCCTTTGCAATTTGGAATAGAATTTTTTTTCATTTCCTTTATTATGAATTTCAAATAAAAATTACATTGATTCAATGTAGTGTATACTTCAGACTATATTTTTGATTTTAAGGACATTTACTGAGAGTAAATGTGCATGGAGAAATATATCAGATATTAGAAGCAGTTGCTGCTCAAGCTGCCTCTGCTGTCCCTCCATGGTGGCTCTGAACAGGACATGCAAGTGCTCCTGTGCCACCAGAGATGAAACCCAAATGAGCATCACATGCCAGCAGTGCAGGAGTACAGGCAGGGCAGTCAGCTGAGCACAGCACCTGCTTCAGCTGTTCTCCACAAGTCTCCTGCCAGCTCCAGCCAGGGCTTGGCTCCCATCTGAAGCTTTGAATCAGCCAAGACACAGACAAAACTCAGTCCTCCACACAGGGGAGAGCTATCAAAGTTTGCTTTCCGTGGTTTAAGATGTTGCATTTTTCTCTTTCCCTCTATTCTACATTTTGTTACTGCTCCTTTGGCAAATATATCTTCCTGAAGTTTCCCTCAGAGCAATGAAGTCTCATTCAAAGTTTAAGTTGACAGCATTCCTTGTACAGTTAACAAGTCAGAGTTCTCCAATATTAATACATAAGCAGGCAGGAAAAAAAAAAAACCAAACAAAAAGCACCAAGAGGCAAAATGGTGTTTAGGCATTTATCTGTCTTTTCACAGAAACAGCAACTTACAATAATACAGATACTTATGAAAAAGTTATATAGATATGTTTACATGAGTTAATACAACTATGAAGTTTCCACCTGCCTGCAGAACACATTCCTAAAAATCAGAGCTCATTAAATAAGTGCTCAAATACAGAGCAAACATCAACATCTGAATGTTGACCTTTGCATCTAAAGTCATTAAAATATCACAAGATAGTTGTGCAGTTCAACTGTTTCAGCAGTTCATCAGAATTACAAGATTGAAATTCAGAAATTTTTTTTTTCAGGCAAGTGGAGGTGAGGAAAAAATTTAAAAGACTTTCAAGTGTCTGCAGCTATGCAACAGTTACACGGAAAGTATGAACTTAAAAAACTCCAAGCAAAAAACTGTAAAGAAGTGAGCTCATTTCAGACATTAGCATAAGCCATTATTTGATTTGACATGTGATTTTTGTTTGTAATTTCCATATGTATTCTACTGGAAGCACTGATTTTTCTTAATACATTTGATTCCAGACGCTCTGGCAATATTTGGCTCTGTTTTTTCCTCTGCATCATAAAGGGGCACTGAACACCTTCTATCAGAGTGTATTAATAAACTAGCCTCTGTAGTAAACAAAATTATATGTATGTATTATTGGATTTGCTCTAAATATTAAAAACTTGGACTGTGTAGTTACATCAATGTGTTCTGGCTAATATACCTTCATTTCTATGAAAATATTCTCTCTAATTTTGATTCGTGCATCAGGTACACTGTTTTTAAGTGTGTTCTTTTTATCTTTAATTATAGAGCACAAAAATAACTTTATGAAATAGATTTGAAAGAGCTAAAGAGACAAATCAAGTAATATGCTGTTTTATTAAAAATACAGTATTTTATATATTTAAAAGGTTGCAATTATGGAAGATAAAATTTATTCCAGTTAATTTCATACTAAAGTTTTAACAGTAACCTTAATTTGCTTACAACTCTGCTCTTCCTAAAACATGAATCACAAGCAAGCAGTGCATAAAAAGCATCTGATAATCCAGATACAAACTATTGAGAACTGTGGCATCCTCCTGATGGTGTCACCTTTCTGCTCAAGCCTTTTGCATCATTGAATTCTCAGTGCCCAGAGACTCTCCTTTCCCAGTTAAAAGTCACGTTCCCAATTTTAGTGTTTATCAGTCTCTCCCACCCTGTAGGCAAAACTAGAACTACAGCTTGTGCTGAGAATTTTTACACAAGGTTAAACTGCAATCAAAAGGTGATGAAGACAAGCCCTCAAACATCTTTAAAAGGCAACTGCTGAGTGACCTTTGACCAGTCCTGAGCTATTAACAGGACTGAAAAGCTGTTGAGGATATTAATGTACCTTAAATGAGTGGAAATCAATTTCAGAAAAGTAGGAAGTAAATAATGAGAGCAACACGTGCCACAAAACACAAAGGAATCAAAATATAGGAAACTATTAAAATACGCACCCTCTGTAATAGTTTTAAGTGTAAGCTCTGTGACATTCAGCACTAAATCTTAAATGAAAAACTTTCAACATTTCAGCAGAAGTTCATAATCCAATGTTTTTGTTCCCTTTATCATTCTATAAATATTTTGTAATAAAATGATATATTAAAACTGAAATTCAATGTAATAATCAAAAACATAGGTAAAACACTACAAGCTGTTGGAGCCATCCCAAAATTATAATTTCAGTTTCAGTACAGCCATGAATTAGTAGAACTTCACATAGACAAAAGTATTAAAAAATGGCATAAAAGAACAAGCATATAATCTGGTTAAGACATTAGTGTGAAAGATGACTTTCATTTTGATCTATGGTAAAAAATACCTTTTTTCTTACAGAATTCTCTGAGACAGAACTGAGATTGTTCAGGCTTAGACTTATTTTGCTACTGATAGCATTCAATATCAAAACCACCCAAGAACCAGATCAACTCACGATTTGTTTTTGCTCAAATAACTTAGATTATTAACTTAAGACCTTATAAAATACATTCTGTAACAAGATCATATACAGTACATTTGCCCAAAACTCGTGGGCACATGTCTATTTCAAAAAAAAAAAGGCTTTAAGTCATGTGCTTAAGAACTTCTAGAATAAAACAGCAGATATAATGTGCTTTTAAATATCATGACCTAATTATAAACTGAGCAAAAGGCATTAACTGTATCCTTGGTGACACACAGCAAAGGAAAAACGGAAGGATATTAAGTTTCAAATAACAGCTCAGGAGCAAGTCAGATGGCAGATGTAACACAACCACTGCATTAACCCACCATCACCTATGGAAACTGGCATGGGAAGGACCCTGCTGTCCTCTCTAATACCAGTATGGTATTGTTAATTCTTAGTACTTCCAGGTTTACAAGACAAAGCAGTGTATTCTGCTATTTTCTGTTGCAGAGAAGAAAGCTGTAAGACACAATCTGTAGAGCAGCATCTGTGTAAAGATTAGGTTTTGGTATAATGTTACTGACTTCTCTTTTTTATTTCTCTTCCCCTGTTCTAAATAACACTTACCTTTCAAGGTGGCCTTTTTCAATACCTTCATTGCATAAAGCTGTCTTGCATCTGATCCTGAGATTTTTTTGACAAGGAAGACCTGCATTAAAAATTAGAAAGAATTCTTAAAAGAAAATAAAAGCAAGTCAGATTAATGCATTTTGCTATGAAATTCAAGTAGTCACTATGATTTCAATGAAACTCTATTTGACAATTTTAGATTCTGCAAAGCCAAACCACCTTTCATTTTTTTCTTCTTTTATTTCGTAATCTAAAAGGCTCATTCAGGATACTCAGTCAAATTAATTTCGGGCTAATTTAAACTATTTCAGTGAGTACAAAAAAAAAAAAAAGATTCTCTCAGAAGTTCATCCAAACTTAAAACACAAAAATCAGCTTTTTAAAATTAATCTCTAGTTTTATCATATTGAAATTCATAGGATGGCACAGCAAATGCGCTAATAAAATGATTTTCAGATATGACAATAAATAGGTGAACAAAATTTGATCCATAAACCTATATAAATCAATGTATAACTAAATAAATTTAAAAAATATCCCAGTGTTGCATGTACAAATAAAGAACAACCAGCCTCAATTAAAGCGTGTTTCATTTCCTTCTTCAGTGTCATGGGATTTTTGACTGGTATTGTTTTTAACACCCTTAATACAAATTAATTCCAGTAGAGACAAATTTTAGATTTAGAAATGAAAAAAAAAAATAAAAAAAAAAATAAAACCCCCAACTCTCACAGGTTTTCTGGCTATGGACATGCATAGAGACATGTTGTGGCACATGAAGTTAAACATGTTATATGAAATCAGTTTGGTGTCTGGTTTTGTGCCCAATTCTCGCTTATGTTAACATCCCTTGCACTATTACCCAGAGACTACCAGATCATCACCAGACTTGGAAAAGCATGCAGATTTACCTTTTTTAAACTAAATGGAATATTCACAAATTATTAGAACAAAATTATTTATGGATTTTTTAAAGTATTAATTTTTGCATAAAGGCTAAGACAAGACTGAAGACAAGAGTGACATTTCTGCAGAAATTTGAGTCAGCTAGACAGCTTATTATTTTTGCTATTTTAAAAACTCACATTCCTCCTTCTCCCTCCAATTAAAGTACTGAATTTAGCATTATCAATAAAAGTCATTGCTGAAATGATCATTTATTAGCTTACTTTTCCTTATCCTTGAATGATTTACTTCTTGTGATCTGAGGATTTCCAAATAAAAACTTGGTTATGATTGTGGATTAAATCAAACCTTTGGAATCAGGTTTCCCAGCGAACTCTTACTGCATGAGTACAAAATTTTATAGTTTCTAAGCACTTGGATTTCCAAACTTAACTGGAACAACAATGTGACTAACAGCAACTTACGACCACCAAAAGAGAATTGGACCTATTTGTCTACTTTTCCCCATACCTAAGATGGATTTTTTACAAGCTAGAGCTTAACATCACAATCAGAACTGCAATTACAGCTGCAAATGGATATAAACACTCTGCTGTCTTGCCTTCTATATTCCATTCAGTCTTGATGATCTGTCTTGCCATGTGAACTTAATTTTTTGCTTTCAAGTTGGATTTGGACAACTAAAAGTACAAAAAATTTATACCTAGTGAGATCTCAGTACTCACAAAATGCTAAAAACATTGAGTCTTTAACAGATGTTCAGATAAATATCATGGTACATTGCACCTTAACCAGATTATGACAGCTAATGAACGTGACTGGGGTGTATCACATTTACTTCAGTAGTCATTATTGCCTAAAATTCGTTCATTACAATTGTAACATGCTAAAAAAAACAGCTTCTGTACTGATAATGTCCTACCATTAGCAAGCAACAAGGAAGACTTAGCAAAAAAAAAAAACCTTTCAACCCTCACCCTCTCAAATAGAGAAGAGTAGCTAAAGAAGAATGACGTTCCATTTTAACAGTAAATTCCCAATTATTTAATATCATGCCATTTTTTCTATTGAACTTCAAAATCCACATATCATGCTAACATGAAAAAAAAAATTACTGCTTTAAAAAGATCTTCTACAATTACAGTGCCTAGTTATTAGCACTAATTTATAAAGCAATTTTCACTTACAATATTGCCTTAATGCAAAACCATGGCTGTTCTAATACTTCACGACCAATAGTCAATGCTATATTCCTGAATAATTGGCTCCACAGGAGTTCAGTTACCAACCTTTCCAAAAGATCCTTGTCCTAGTACTTTCAGAAGTTCAAACTGTGAAGGGTCTGCTTTCTCATGTCCTTCCTTTACATGGTGAGTTATTGCAATTTCTTTGATACTTCCTTCTTCCTGGCAGAGGAAAACAGAGGAATAAATTTAGATTAATGGTTTACAAATATTTACAAATTCACAATATGTTGAAAAATACCAGTGCCACTGAAACCAAAGAACTAGACGATGCCAAATATAAGCAAAAAACCTCTTAGCAATGCTGTTTGCATAATTAAGACAGACAGCACTAGCTGAGTAACAATGTAGCCTAAACTTTGAGATGCACCAGGATCCAGACAATAATAGAGCAGACAGAAGTCAGCAATTCCCAAGCTTTTTCTCTTGGGCTCATTATTGGGTTCATATTTCTGTTCCGGATTCACAACCAATTAATGGAAACCGATCTTTTTAAGAATTTAGTCATCTTAAAGCACACCCAGAGTGCATCAAATGGACCAGATGTCTTTGGGAAGGCCTCCTTTTTAACACTTGAATGGGGACCACTATGCTGCAGCAATGCTGATGCTCACCTTTTAAGAGAGTGTGAGACTCAAGACATTTCCACCTAAAGCAACCCTCTCCACTCCCACTTCAACAGCAGACTCCACCTGCCACTGACAAAATGTAAGTATTCTGCCTTTCTTCTCAAGGAAAATCTATCCTATAAAAGCTGCCAGTCTTCATCCTTTTCCCTTCTGTGAGAAACTGGTCACCAGAAAGCTCGAAGCAGCAGTGAATATTATCTTCTCGTGCTCTGCACTTAAGTCAGTGTTTTCTGCACTGAATTTGAAAATCCCCTGAAAAGTGACACTCCTTGCCACACAAGGAAAGAATTTCAGAAGTTATCAGCATCAAGTAAGTAAAAAACCTACATTCTTGTCAATGTCATCTGAAGATGACATCTATCTAGGTATTACATGCAATCCAATCTACTCTAAGTCAACACACAACTGACTGTTAGTTAACATACAGAAAGCAATATACTATCTACAGTTTTAACTTGTTGTTTATTCTCTATTTCTTCTATGTGTTATAGTGAATAAAATAAATCTGAAAATACTTTTCATCTATTTAATGAGGAACTCAGACCTGTTTCACAGAATTGCAGACTGGTTGACATTACAAGGGACTTCTGGAGATGATCTTGTCTAACCCTAAACTCTCTGCTCAAGCAGTGCCACCAAGGGCCAGCTGCCCAGGACCTGAATATCTCCATGGATAGTGACAACATCCTTGTGCAGCCTGTGCCAGGGCTCAGCCAGCCTGACAGTGAAAAAGTATTTCTTGATGTTCAGACAGAAAACTCCTGCATTTCCCTTCTTGGACATTGCCTCTGGGCAGCACCGAAAAAATCTCTTGGCACCCTCCATTTAGGCTGGTCAAACCTCATTTCACCATTGTGAATCCATGCTGAATGATCCCAGCTACCTTTTTGTCCTCCATGTATGTATGTTTTCCTGAGGATTAAGGCCTGGCTCACCAACCCGTAGTTCCCTGGATCCTCCTTCTTGCCTTTTTTGAAGATAGGAGTAGACATTTGCTTTCCTTCAGTCCTCAGTCACCTCTCCTGGTCATCACAGTAATTAGAAAATAATCAAGGGTGGCCTCACAACAACAGCTGCCAGGTCCTTCAGCACTCGTGCATCCCATCAGGGCCCACAGACTTAGGTACACCCTGCTTGCTTAACTATTCTCTAACCTATCCAGTGGCAGGACCTGAGGGAATGGCCTGAAGTTGTGTCAGAGAAGGTTTAGGTTGAATATTAGGAAAAGGTTCTTCATCCAGAGGGTGGTTGGGCACTGGAAGAGCTCCCCAGGGAAGTGTTCACAGCACCAAGCCTGACAGAGTTCCAGAGGTAATTGGATAATGCTCTTGGGCACATGGTGTGATTCTTGGTGACAGTGCTGTGCAAGACCAGGAGCTGGATCCCAACGACCTTGATGAGTCCCTTCCACCTTAGGATATTCTATGATTTTCCTCTAAGAGTACATCTTCCTTGCTCCAGTCCTTCCCTTCATCTATATGCACCAAAATGTTCACTAATTAGTTAAAGTGATAGATTAGTAGAGGCAGAGTTCTAAAACTGTGTTTCTGAAGTGCTAATTTGTACGTTTTCCAAGCAAAATTTATGTGCATGAATTAGTGCTGAAAGTGTCCTTTTGCATCTGAGCTCTTCAGTACTGTATATGTAATGCAAAGCAACTGTCCACCCAGGTCACACATGCTTCTCCCACACTGCCAATTCTTCTTCAAAAAATTACCAAGTTGGAAACAAGCTGCACATAAGAAATCCTAGGAGTGTGTGTGAGAGCCTGTATATATTTAAAAACTCCAGCACATGATTTGGAATAATGCACAGAACATGCTGGCAACTTTTAAAATCAGGGAGTGAAAAAAGATATTTCAATGTGAAGAATATAGTTTTAAGAATAGTTTTAAAATATCCAAAGCAAATCCAAGATGTCCTCTAAGTTTAGGTGCCTGTTTCCATTTTAACACAGCCAAGATTTTCCATGTGTGTGCACATAGGCATGCTGAGTACTCCACCTAATAACCTGAACTTCTCTGTCTTTCCAGGAAAAAAAAACTACCATCATTTACTCCCAGCTGAATCTCTACAGAGTCTGAAAGAAATATTGTTTCCTTTTATTCATCAAAGGAATAAATTTCTGGTGGAAATTTTCGGTTTTATCTTTTAAATTAGTATGTGATCAGTGCGATTACATACTACTTAAACCACCCACTGAATCTTAGAGAATCCCAAGGGAAGAACAGAACAGCTCAGCAAAACAGGCTGCCAAGTACACATTACTTCAGATACTTTGATCCAATTCTGCTTAACTGTTTTATCTATTTGCTCCCTAGCAATCTTGGGAAAGTCCAAAATATGTGAAACAGAACGTTCTCAAATAATTTTATCTACTGCCCTCAGGGATGCAAAGTAATCAGGTGGACATAAGGACATGCTACTGCTGGAGCAAGTCCAGAGGAGGGCCATGAATTTGGTAGGAGGACTGGAGCACCTTCCCTATGAAGACAGGCTGAGAAAGTTGGGCTTGTTCAGCCTAGAGGAGAGAAGTTGGCATGGAGACCCCATAGCAACCTTCCAGTATCTAAAGGGGGCCTACATGGAAACCAGAGGGGGATCCCTCATTAGACACTGTGATGGGACAGGGACTAAAGTGTACCAACTGGAAGAAGGGAAATTTAGGTTGGGTATTATGAAGAAATTCTTTACTGTGAGAATGGTGAGGTGCTGGAATAGGTTGCCCAGGGATGTTGCAGTGGCCCCAACCCTGGCAGTGTTCAAAGCCAGGCTGGATAATGCCTTGAGCAATCTGATCTAGGGAGAGGTGTCCCTGCCCAGGGCATGTGGGTTAGAATTAGCTGACCTTTATGGTTCCTTCCAACCCAAACCCTTCTATGATTCTATATTGCATTAAAAGCATTACAAAACTCAGTAAGTACGAGAAAAAAAGAAAATATAATAACTTGCTCTCTATACACAAACAAAAATTATTATTTTTGAATGCAATGCAATTATTATGCAACCAACTTTCCAGTGGTTATTTTGAGCACCCTCTAAAAAACAAAACAAACCCCAAACCACCACTTCACATTCCTGATACCAAGAGAATATTCCCAGACTTTGCATTTTCTCAGGGCTCAGTTACTCTTCAGTCCATAAAAGGCAGACCTAATAGAACTCTGTTTTAAACAAAAAGGAACTTAAATGATATCCAACTTTAGTTTGTTGGTAACACTTGTTTGGGAGCAAGATTTATGATGAGCGGTTGCCCACAAATTTGCAGTTTCCTTTTCTGACATAACTGTTGAATGTTTGTTATTTTAACCTAAACAGTGTTCTGCAAATGCAGTTAAAAATACAAAAGCTAAGCCTTTTATAGAAAGACAAATTCTGTGCAGAGGTAATCAAGTCTCACTATCTACCTGAATTAAAATACAAGTCTTACACACTGTAGAAAGAGATCTCTATTCTCAACCAATTGCACTAATTACATCAGATGATAGATGCCATCTTGCAGTAAACTGGAAGAGCAGCCAGCCAGTCCATCTGGTACTAAACTGTTTGATCATTCCCTGGTACTTGGCAAAAACATTTGTCCCATGTGATGAACTGAAAATAAATGAGATGCTGGAATGCTTGGGTCCTGCTCTCCTTTCTTCCATCCCTTGACAACTTTCACACAAGTACAGGCAGTCAACTCACCAGTTGCAATGGTGGGGTCTTCCTTCTAGTTACAACTACATCCTACTGCCTACATTTTCTATTATTTTGCTATTTATCAGCTTGGAAAGCTCTCTTTTCTCAAGCATTATACTGCAGCAAGGTCTAAATATAAGTCTCGAAAAACTATTTCCTCTTCTAGGCACACAGTTCTCTCAAGGCCTTCTTCACACTACAAAGTTACACTGCCTCAGAAAGCCATTTTAAAAAAGCCCAAAACAACCACGTAAGCCAACTTTTAGGTGGTTGCTACTGGTTTCCACTACAGTGAAACTAAATACAGAATACAAGGAAACAAACAGAAGGTAACATTACTCTAAGTTTCCTTAACAATGTAATAGTGTTAAATCAACACTGGCCTAGAAGGGAAGTGAGTGAGAAGGAAGTTTAGGTATGGTTTTAAAATACCATTTTCCAGAATAATTTCCTGTACAGATATAGTCTGCAAGTCAGAACTATTCTGGGCAGTATCTACATATAAGTAAGCTCATAATAATATACCTCACAATATATGTCTATGCACAAGAACACACACATATACACATAGGAAAGAACACCAAATGGACCATAGGGCACACACAAATAAAACTTGACTGAAAAACTTTAGAGATAAAAAAGGGGATTCTGCAACACCGAGGGCAACTCATCTTTATCTTAAATAATCAGCTGCAAACTGGAATAGGAAACATGTTCACCAGTAAAACAAGGAAAGGACAGACATCTTCTAGGGAAGCAGTGAAAAACTACTTAATCATTATCAGGCTAATAATCATATAATTATGAGCTCTATAAGCTACAATAATAATAATCATTATTACAAAAATAGCCTAATCATGTTGCTGGGGAAAAAAAAAAATCAATATTTTAGGTACTTAATGAACATTAAACACTCATTTTGCTTCTAGTAATTGAATTTACGTGAATTTCCTTTACCTTCACTTTTTAATTCAAGAGTAAATTAACTCTGCTACAACATGAAATACTTGTATTTGTTTCTGAGATCTTATTACAGGAACAACTAATAGATAATGCATTAAAAGAAAACCAGACTTTGAACCCTAAAGGAAGTAGAAACAGAGTATTACTAGGTACATATTTCTCAGTAGTAATGAAAAAGACCAGAAAAGCAAGAGAAAAACATGAGTTTATCTATACATAGACTCTTCTGCAATTTACCCTTCAGCATTCTGAATTTTCAGTAGGAGACCTGAAACTGCTCTGTGTAAAGAACTGGCCCATGCAGAGCTGGATGGCATAAGTTCATCAGTGCAGAACAAGCTGTGTGTTATCTGCAGATCTTTTTCTGAGCAGTTTGTTCCAGGGACAGCTGAAAAGCTGGTCTAGGACTACTAAACTTGGCTCTGAAGTGGTATTTAGGAGAACTACCAGTAAAATCCACAATACCATTGCAACACTCGTTTTGTTAGTGCTTAAATAGCACCTCAAAAATGGAAGCATTTTTAGTCTACAAATTTTATGTAAAAAGAACAGAGAAACAATCAACTAAAGATTAAATTAATTTGAAAAATATATCAATGTTTGTTGCAATATTGGCAAAATAATTCACAAGGAAATACTCAGAATCATGTAAATAGGCAGCAAAGGATCAGATCTGTGCTCTTACTCAGCAGGAAGAGGAAAGCCATTCAGAATAAGGAATATTAGCACATCAAAACACCACAGGAGTTGCACTGCACCTGAAATTCTCAGCCTCAGCTTCCTGAAAAAAATGTATAAGCCAAGTGTGAACATGCATGATGACAAGTGCTTGGCAAAGAAATTTCAAAATACCAGGACAGAAATAGGAAATTCAGCAAGAATTTACTCTTAAAGAGGTGTAAGAGCTAGATGTGAATTAACTTACATAGAACATCAAAGAATAAACTGCTATGTTACATATGGAATGCTTACTTAGGAAAGGTATTTCTGGCAGACATATTTCTCCTTTTCCAGATACTCAAAATTATGTAAATATGAATAGAAATATTTTAAACACTTAAATCTTCATGACAGCATAGTTTAGGTAACGGTTATTAAAAGAATAGTTAGTTCATCATCTTCAAGATGAGTGACAAAGACTTGAGTATATACTTTTCAATATACTGAAAGCATAAATTAAAATTATTATATGCATAAATTACTCTAAAGGAAAAAAAGCAGCAGCTACCTAAAAACCAAAGTTTTAGTGCAAAAATAATAATAACCAGTGTATTTAAATTGCTCCTATACACAGATGACATTTAAGGGGTGTAAAGTCATGAAGTGACATAGAATTGGAAAGGTAAGGAAAAAAAGTACAGGGAAACATTTACAGCTTAGGACATTCAAACATTAAAGTCAATAGCCTGTGATTCTAAAAGTACAGTGGACCCATCTTGAACAGAAAGACTGACTGCTGTCAGCTTCAGTGAAATTAACTATAAAGAAAGTTGACCAAAAGCAAGATACCCAAAAACTAAGATTCCTAACAAAGATAGGCATGCAAACAAGATTGGGTTTGGAAGGGTCCAAGAAGACTTTGATTATAATAGTGTGGGATTAATCAAATTTAAAAAAAAAAAATCTTTCTGATTAACTAAGCAGAGAAAAACAAAAACTTGGCAGTTTTAATTTTTTTATCATATCAACAGCAAAGATAGATATGTGCTGTACATACCACCAGCACCTATAGATGAAGGCTTTTTGAAAGAACATTCAATTTATTTTTAACATGTTGAAACACTTCGAAAGGATTGGCATTAGTTCTTGGATTACTCTGAGACCCATTATTGTGGAAAATGGATGTTCTTACTTGATGACAAAAAAGAAGTAACACCAGCTAAAGGCTGAACAAAATAAATGACTCCTACACCACACCCGAGTCCCACCTGGAACAAATTCAGGAACAGATTTCTGAGAAAGTTCTCTTTATAAAAGGTTGATTTAGAAAATCCCTGAAGTCGTTATTGCACGAGACATACCCTATGCTGAGTCCTTTGCATCAGGAAGGGGATATTGAAGATAACACACAACATCCGCATCTTGTTACAAGAAGGGACTCACAAGAACTGAGTGCAAAACAAGGCTGGCTGCGTGTTCACTTTTCCAGGGCATGAACATTACCCCGATGAAGGTGAAAATCTCCTCAGAAGTGCAGTGAGCTTCAGCTGGCAGATGACTAAATACTGATCAAAAACTTCCCTTCTGCACACTCGTTGGCTACACAAAATATAGCAAGAAATACAACACCAAACATGTAACATCAGAATAAAATGTTTCATGGTTGAAGAAAGTAAAAGGCCACCCTTCTGCATCTAACAGAGATGGAAGTTATGAAATAAAGAACATAAAAATGAACAAAGACAAAACAATAACCTCACACTTGTTTTAAATAAAACCTCTGAATTTTACAACACAATTTCTGGAGAGAAAGAAACCCCTGTAAGTATCTTTGCTTTTAGAACTGAGAAAAAGCTTGACTATCAGTAGAACTTTTAAATAAACTGCCATTTTCCAATAAGAAGCACACATGACTAGGACAGATGTGGCTAAACATACTCAAGTTCATCAAAACCCAGTGGGAGGAAAATCTGACACATGCAACAAATCTTTGGATGGATCCAGTAATCATGAAAGTTCTTCCCAGACATCAAGCATCATTGACATGCCGACCATAAACTGTAAAAAGGAGGTTAAGACTTGACTTAAGGTAAACATTAGATAAAAAGTTTAAGAAATTTTCATCTCTGTAAATAATTAAAACCTTTATAATAGCTAAGCCATCTTAAGCAACTGCTGGAGAAATTAAATTAAATACTGATAATCCTGGTTCCAGCATTACCCAACTTTCACCTTTACCTGTTAATTCTGTACTGGTCTTAACAGAGTAAAGAAGGTACAAAACAGAACTATCTTTGACATGTAGTTACTTACAGACATAAGTCTTAGTTTTGACTTAATTTGCTCCTTAAGAATTTTTTTTCAGATTTTTCACTGTAAAGGGATTTCCCAGCTCCTGCTCTTAGAAAGTCTTTCCTGAATTTTTTATTTTTACTACTTCATTGTTCATATTATTATGGAAGCCTCTGCATCAGTGATTCATGCTGCACATAGAGTAATAGCCCCCATGCTTCCAGCCACAATCCTCCTGCTCGACCTGCAGTGGCCACAGCTGCTGAGGGAGCAACTGTGGGGCTGTGTTTACTGGTACTGAGAGTCCTTCCAAGAGTCACTGCCTGACAAAGCCCAGTCACTCCCCCAAACTGTGCAAGACTTTTTTCTTAATACACCATTTAGCATTTATCTGTGCCAATATTGGGTCTTTAATACTTACTTTAAACAAATTATTAATACATTTGAAAATGTTGGTGGGATCCCATCAGAAACTCTTCAGGGAACTATTTGGTGAGTATTTTCTGTTTAAAAATCACATAATATAGTATTCTTTTTATTTATTTTATATGGGGATAATTTACACATGAGAAACAGCCAGAACCACCATTAGGAAAGATCATAGTTCTGGAACTTCAACTTCTGTAGTCAGAAGCCAGAACAAGAGGGGAAAAAAATCCTTTTGATAGCTTTAATCATAACAACTAAGTCAAAAACATATTGCCCATATTGGTGAACACCTCCCTCAAACAACAGCCATTTCTCAAGATAAGACCTAAAGCAGTGTATCAGTCCTACAATCAGTGTATGCTGTTGAACATAGAATTTTCAAAAAAGCAAATCCAATGAATAAAGAGCTAATTGCAATCCTATTTTTCTCTTGCAAAATGTGCAGCAGCAAAGATAGTTCTTTTATAATTTTTCATTTGTTAGTATTGATTATGTAGCAACATGGATTTTTCCAGTTTCATTACCAAAGTAGCAGCTTTGTTTTCACCCCTCTCAATCCCTTTTTAGGAGTGCTTTGCTTCCTTTAGACTGATGCATATGCACGTTCAGTACAAGCAAAGATAAGGGTGAAAACAGAAAAATGGATTCCCCAGCAATTTACTTAACACTGCTCCAACAATGGTTATAGGTTGCCTTTTACTACTTTGTTAGCCTTACTATACTGCTAAGAGCTCTGCTGAACATGTGTTTGGCAAAATATTTGTCTGTCACAGGTATCATAATGTTGATTCCCATAATCAAATAAACCATTTCTGAAGCATTGACTATGATATTAAACCTTGGTGCTGAAGTTACATAAAGCAGTTATGTCCTGTAAAGACAGTAAGCTTATTGGATATCAAGTGATTTTAAAAGGATGACTCAATGTTGGCACAGTTCCCCAGCTCATATACACAATTTCCTTTTCCTCCCCTCCCTTGAGTCAGGAAGTCTCCGAGATGCATTTTTACTTTCCCAGTTTGTTATGAACATAGGATGAATTTTCAGCATTATCTGCAGAAATGAAACCCTCCTTTTGAGCTATACTTTTTGAAGTAATAAAGAACCAACAAACTGAAAGCCAATTACTTTTACCTCTTTTATTAGAACTTCGAGAAATCTTCATTAAAGTAAAAATGGGAGTTAAAAACTTGAAGAGTGCACCAGTCTAGGTATTTTTAAATATCTTAGACACATTTTATATACATTCATACCTTCAAATTCAAAACTACCTTAAAAATAAAACTCACAGTCCAACAAGTACTTCACAATCTCCCATTATTTTGATAAGCAGTGTTAGTGAGCTAAATCATGGAGCTAAATCCATTCCTTATAACTGTGACTAATATTCAATTTTAGTCACTCAATAGAACTAACCACTACTTATATGCTCATACACAATTGTTCTAAAAAGTGGATTAAAAATCCTGCTTCTGAAGTAGCAATTATTCCAATCCAACAAAATGCAAAGTAGTACCATGCATAAAATTAAGTCAGGCTGATCTAAGGATATTCTGTGCATGTTGTCTCTTTTACACCACTATCAAAGAAAAAGTAGAGCAGAAGTTCTAAATGTGGACATCTGAATCAGAAAGACATGCCTTGACAATTTATATCTTTGCTTCTTTTTAAATGATGGAAAAACTTACAATTTCAACTAGCATCATATCACTTGTTGCAGCATCTATTGTTTCACCTGGTAGAAAATAAGATTTCCTAAAAGAAAACTCTATTTTTAAATGTTTAGTTTCAGGGTCTGGGGTTTTTTTTTTAATTCTTAAATTGTGAAGTCTCTCAGAGAAAAACAATTTGTAGAGATAACAAAGAAAAAATTGTATTTACGAATTTATGTGTTTATTCCTTACTCTCTTTCCACTCTTTTTCATTTCTGGCTTTTTTCTGCAACAATTTTGAGATCTAGAAGGATGTCTATGTCAGTATTTGTTCCATGTATCCAACTCACAGAATGAAGACTGCAGACCTGGTTACTGAGACAGAATTCCTTCCTTTCTTTTGGTTGTACAGATGAAGCAAGATAGGAGTTTGAAGAATGAATCCTGTCCCAGAGAAATAAGCCAGAGGACAGCTAAGGTCCTATGGATAAATGTGGTTCACAGGCTGGGAGTGTAATTCTGAAACTGCTTTCTTTCCTTAAAATGGAAATATAAAAGGACAGGACAGAAGCAGGACACTACCCCTTCCTTCCCAAAGGAGCTGTGACCTGTAGGTTGTTTGGCAGGTAAGCTGAGGAATTCCTGTAGGCATTTTAAAACCCCAGTGTCACCAAAAGCAGTTTTGTAATGCAGCTCTCTTTTGATCAAACAGCACAAAATTATCTCATGAACTGAAATGTGCTCGTCAGCATTGGAAAAAAATATTCATTGGGTGGAACTTTCATTTCCCAGTAACTCTGATATAAGTTTTTCTCCTACTTTGTAAGCACTAACATTTCAGAGAATTGCAGTTAAAAAAAACTTAAAGTTAAAAATCCCCAAACTATTTGGAAGGAAAAATAATCCCTGAGCATATTCAGCACGAATCTATGAAAGCTACGAATCCTGTTTTATTACCATAATTACCTAAGCATATACTGAAATCTATATGGGTTAAAAAAATTTAGTCTGGTCTGTAATAGCTAGCATTTCAAAATCAATAGAATGTTGAAGACAAGCTAACCAGGCTGCTATAAGTAGATAAAACAATGTGATTTTTAGACCGAATTTCTGAGGAATGCCTTCCATGTTGCCTGTGGAAAAGAACTATAATTCAGGACTATGAGTTGATAAATATTTATTTTATAAGGTTTACATCAAAAACCCCCTTGATTTTAATGCAACCTATGTTCTGGTGTTTTACATTCACGTCTTGTTCTGGTGTTTCACTTACGGCAAGAAAATTCCATTAAATTTTTTAATGTGCATTGCAAAATCTAATATAAATTGTTTAAACTGGTACACAGGCTAGTAGGTGTCTACTGCTTTTACAAGTCAATAGACCTTCACTTAAGATGTTAAGTCATTACACAAGGAGGTCATGAAGTTTTGGGTTTTCTACCCCCTCACTGAAAAGTATTTGCAGACTTACAGAAGGACAAATGCGAAAACTGGTTTGACTTCCAATGATAAAAATGTTCTGCTCCAGTGCATGTTTACATGTAGTGCTAAATAGTCTGAAACAGTGCTTGGAATGATACAATACTCTACTAGTAATTTTTCTCAACTTAAACCAAACTTTTAAATGCTTAAATATATGCCCAACAAGACAAATTATACAAATTAAACCTTTCCTATGACTAAATTATAATTTAAAAGTTGAAATAGCCCTAAGGCTGTTATGCAAGCACCACTACTCTTCATACCATTTCAGAAGTAAATTTAAGATATTAATAAGCCTGAGTTATTTTAACTATCACCACACAGAGTCATATTTTATAGTTTAAAGTACTATATGAAGATCTAACCACCAAAATAACCACTAAGTATTAAAAATGTTTTTAATAAAACTTGACTCTCTGTGAGAAAACATAGCTAAGCTCACATTTAACACCCCCACCTCCCCCTGAAATAAGTTTGACATGATTTACATACAGGTAACAACTTCCTACTAAGGCTAAATTATCAGTAAGTATCTTAGAAACTTCTACAACATATGAACATACCGTATACTTTTTTTAAAAATAAATAAACACTTTGTATCCAAACAACACCGATCCATAAGCAGTGAAAAACTAAAATTGCTCTGAAATTAGAATGAAATTAAAGTCAAGCTTCCCCCTTTTCCCCTTATGCTCTTAAACAAGAAACTAAGCTCACCCGAACAGAGCGAACACGCAGAGCCAGAAACTTTAACATGACTAAGAAACCATGATGTTTGGATTTTCTGACTGAGCGATCCCAAGTCTAGCAGGGAAGACCAACCCTGGCGTTTTTGCTGTGACCAGCTGTTCCGGCAATTAGAAAATTTCCTGTCAGGCAAGTCAGACACAGCTGGGGGGTGGGGAGAGGGAAGGGGGAAAAAAGGTCAGAAAAAAAAGAAAAGACATTCAAAAAAAGGCACTGTTTTCACACACACACACACAGAGCCGTGATAAAGGAAGACTGGGCAGCAGAGGTACTCATGTTGCTGATACTTCTAGAGATCAGCACAGGAAACTTAAGCAGATTGCCTGATAGCAACAGGCTGCTGCAGATGTTACTGATTCCTGGTTCCCAGAAAAGAACAAAAGGACCAGGCATCTCTCAGAAATCACACTACTATGCAACATTTCACTGACTAAGCACAATAGCAAGTATTTTAGGTCCTATATATAATAATTGTACTTTTATGAATTTAACTTCACAAAATATTTTAAAATCTCACATATATAGACTTCAGTGCAGAGAATGCCTAAAGATCGTTTTTTTTACTAGGGTTTAGAGGACCAAAATGACCTCGCGCCTAGTCCTTTGAAATCCTGCACATAGAAAATGTTACACAGATGTTTTAGGCCAAGGCAAACTGCAAAAATATTTGAATTGGATTGCCCAGCTCAAATGTCAGACTTATGCATCAATATTGTATTGCTCTGTAGAGAGTGAACTTCTTGAAGTAAAAAAGATCCCTAAGCTTTCTTTCAATGTTTAAAAAGCCCCAAACACCTCAACTGTTTTAGAAATTAGAATTCAATCTAGTTATATCAGAGAGTAAGAGATGTTTTTAATTTGGTCTCTCTAGATTTAGTATGGGAGCTATTTTCCAGAATATTGACACTATCTTTAGCATTTTGATACTTGTTAAAACAATGAATTCCAAAGTACATGCTCCTTTAGTGGAACAAGACTGTTTTTCAAGTAATAAATAAACAAAGGCAAGTTTAAAAAAAACCTTTAGTCAAAGGCATATATGCAAATATCAGCTATAAACATATCCAGGTGATTCCGTTTAGTGACTAGGTATCAAAGGAAACATACAGCAATACTGTACTGTATTAACATACTGTAGTCCAGCTTGCACAAGACACGGAAACAAACCCACCCTGCAGACAGCTTCCCTTGACTGGGTTCTAACAAATATCTGGATTACTGCATTTTTTGTTTTAATTCCTCTTGAGAAGACAAAGCCAGTAAGTGACAGAACACATTGCTGCTATCTCTACCCCACATCCTGGCTCCCTACAGTATCAGTTTCTAGCTCTTCCTTTAAGTTGGGATTACACATCACACCAGCGTGAGCCAAGATCCTCTTGTCAAAATGGATAAGTGAAATAAAGACCTGACTTTACCCATATCCCAGAAGCAAAATTGTCCCCTTTTAGTGTTCTCTTGTACTCCTCTGGGTCTTTATTTGTGTCACATCTGCAGGGACAATCTTTCAAATTCTGTGTACTGAATATACATAATTATTATTATAATAAACACAGGCCTTCAGGAACTACCACTACACAAAGGAGGACTTTGTGACTCAATGAGGGCTCAAAAGTCCTCAATGCCAGTGTGGTACAGCGTTTTTGGAAGAAGCAATCTTTCCTACAAGAGCAGTAACACAGCATGAAGAATTATTAAATATTAGTTTCAAGATGAACAAAGCATCTCGAACACAACGAGCTTACTGCAACATATGGATTTCACATATTTCATAAATAGCATAAAATTACTTGAAGCTATCTTCTCTTCAATTGTTTTAAACTTGCAGCCATTTCTTCCTTCAAAACTGAAATACATCAAGAATTTAATTTTTCAGTTTAACAGCAATATACTTATTTGCACTCGGAAAACTTAAAAGAAATTTAAATAAATAAATGGGAGACCATTCAGGCTCTCTGCCATTACCTGATCAAGAATAGATACAATTACACTAAAAGCAGAGTGACCAGGAATCTTCAAGTTACTAAATTAAACCCTGTGGTACCAAAAAGAGCTAAAGGCAGAAATGGAGAGTAAATGGTAAGAGCTGCTCTAACTACAATATTCCTTAAAGATGAAAAGATATTGTGGATAAATAATAATTTTCTTATCTTTTGGCTGTAAAGGTAAGAGCATATTTTGCTGCAGATTTGCTGTATCTGCTAAGAGTGACATGAATAAGGCATTTCAACTGAAACATTTGTACAATTACTGACTACTGCTCTCCCAAACCTTTTATGTGACCTCCCAGAGAAGTACAAAGCACAGTGCTCAGAGGTCAGTGGGGTTACTACACAACAATAGCTCTCCTATAACTGGCATGAGTCTGGCAGGTGGAAGAAATTTCTTGTGTTCTGGGAGAACACAGCCTGCATGGTTCCCAAAGAACACCAGCAGCCAACCAGAAACATTAAGATATAAGCTACACAATTCACTTTGAGAATTTCTCCGAAGAGAGCTTGCCCTTTTAAATATTCCTTCATATACGAAGGAGACAGGTTAGAGGGCAGCAGTCCCCAACAGGGAAGTCTCTGATAAAAAGAACAAATTGCTTCAGCAAGTTGCTTCCCTACCTTAAAATTTTTGATAAGGATTTGTATTATACTTGTTTATCACGAGACACAACTGTCTCCAAAACAAAGGGAATGTGGTATGCCTGTCCGTCACAGTTCTGTCAACTGCAGAACTCCACTTGCACAATGCATTTCCTTCTCCTTCAATATAGAAATATAAAGTCAATTCATCCCCCATCTTCTCCTCCTCATTGTTTAAGTTGGACGATCTGAGTTTACAAAAATTAAGAGAAATGCTGTCTAGACTTTAAAGAGAACAGAGCTCACAGACACTACAAAGAGCAGGAGAGCTGAAAAATGCAGAGGAACTCTCGGAGCAATACAGAACATTTAGGAATCCATGAGTTTTATTGAATGCTGAAACATTTAATCTAAGTGGAGTCCATCAGGTAAACTGACAATCTCCTAAACCCTAACCCTCAGTTTGAGAAGTGTAGCAATGCAAATTAAACCTTTACAGTGCTAGAAAAGCAAGGGTCTGTAGTATGGATTGCTTTCAATTATTTGCAAAAAACAAAGAAGCAGCACACATATGGAATGAAAAACCCTTGTTTGACAAAGGTCAACAGTTGAGGAACAGAGAGCTAATTTTTCGAGTTTCCAGAAGCTGAATAATACACTTTTCTTCATAATAAATACATTTGTATAGCCAAAGCAGCAATATTCTATTAAACAGGGGGTGTGGCAGCTTCCATCTGTCAGTTTACAGGCTTTGTGGAGCTACCATCTGTTTTCTCTCTTTGTAACAAGTAAGCAGCTTGACTTTGAGCATTGCTTACATTCTCAAATAACTCAAATTTTCTGAACAAGATCCAGAAAGCACCCAGCACCTAAGACACCAAATGCAAAACAAGTCACTCAGAAAATCAGGTAGAACACATCAAAGAAAGTTTTGCTGTAACCTTTCCTCAACACCTGATGACACCTTGGAGGAAAAAAGTATTCCAGGGCTTGTCTTCTTTATATTTTAGTTTCATATCTGAGACCAAATGGTCTGCACTATTTACAAAGATGCTGTAACTTCCTACTTACATAAGGATCTGCAAGGTCATTCTCAGAGAGGTAAGATGCACCATGTCAGTAAGTTGCAAAAAAATTCATCCAAATTTCAGTAGAATAGAGTGCTTTGGATGATATTGAATTTCCAATTTCATCATATTAAGCAAAAAAAAAAAAAAAATCTGCCTTTTACAAGGAAGGAAATGACTGGATTTAATTTTTACAGATGTAAATTGTTTGCCTAAAAAAAGCTTATTTGTTCAAGAATCAAGTTATTTGATTGTGAAATAGAATTAAATACATGAGTACCTATAGCTAAGCACATTTACTAGAATACACTGAAAGGAATGTAAGAATTACAGAATACTTTAAAGTACAAGTTTAGTATTTGTAACCCAAGCTGTTACAAGTGGCTACACAAGTAGCTGTTTCAGCTAAAATTAAGAATCAGTCTGTAAATAATGAGAAATCCAAAACTTGGACTATGGACTGTGAACACTTGTGAATACAAACATTTCCCTAATGTTTAAGAAATTATAGCTATGTCTTAAAGCTTCTACCACAGAGCCAAGAATTTTAATTAAAAAACTGACAAAAATGCACGCACAGAAAATTGAAATGTGAAGGTTGCATCAGCAAAAATAAGACAAACATATCAAAATAATAATCAGAAATGCCTTCAGTGTCACAACAAACATGACTGTTCTTAAACATGGAAACTGTTACCTGAGCAGGAATATCCAAGAGAAGAGCAGTCCTGAAATGGTGGTTTGGCTTGCCAAAAAGCAAACAGAAGTTTCTGAGTTCTCACTAGTACAGAACATTAGAAATTGAGGTAAAACTAAAAATTAGTTCAAGCCTCTCTGAAGTGTTTAAAAATGTAAAAATCTGTCAGTTTAGTTATGCTTTTTTCCATGAATTTTCCTGAATAACGTTCTCATCCAGTTATTTTCACAGATGAAGACATGACAAATGAGATTACCCTAGATTACTCTGGAGTTAGTATTGCAGCTTGAGTGATGGGGGCTGTTTTGCCCATGGCTGCAACTGGTGAATGATCCCTCTCTCCTTATCTTGACATCTCCACTCCAGTACTTTATAGATTTAGTGTAAATTGTATGGTATATATGCATGTAAAATACAGAATCTCAGCACTGACCAAATTTAATACTTCAGAGACTGTATTGTCCACATGCTTCAGATTATTTTTCCAATATATCCCGAATCAGACTTTTCTTAGAAACCCTTTAAAAAAAAAAAAAAAACTGATTGGAAAGACAATGATCTTAATTTTCATCTCTCCTGACTGCAAACAGATGCATTATTTAAATTCTACCAGGAAAAAACAAATGAAAAAGACTTTTTAAACTACTGACTTCTCTTTGAAAGCATTTCTTACTCTACCTTTTGACTACCCATTAACTAGTTATTGTTACCTTAGTTACATATTTTTAGTAAGAGGATGACAGCTACTGAGATTTAATTTTTTTATCACCCTGATCAGCATATTTCAATATGATTTCTTTTAATTTTAATTCTATGTATGCTTGAATTGTGCATGTTTAAAAGTAGCGTCAAAACAAGGACTCAAGGGTAGTAATATGACCTCACCACCTGCATTGAAGAGAGGTTCATTGCAGGCTTGAGCCTGAATAGGTTCCACTTTGCCTGTACTGGAAAAAAACCTTCAGTTCTCGCATCTTACCAAAAAGAAATATTCCTGCAACTTACAAATGAAAACTTCACTTCTAGTGAAAAGAAAACTCTTTACAAATTCTTGGAACCTAATATTTTTCATATGTTTAATAATTACGCTTAAGCTAGTGGAATGCAATGGTACTAATCAGTTGTACTAAGCATTTTATCAGCTACATAGAATCCAGATAAGAAAACAAAGAACACAGCACAAATATGAAATGCTCTTCACATACACACAAGATGGGAAGCCACCCAAGGCTAGCTGTAGTTTCTGGTTAGCTTTAACTAGCAATAAAGCATGCAACATGATTGCAACAGCTCAAAACAATTTGCTCAGTTAATCTACTCAATTTCTATGGACACAGAGGTACAAAAAGCAATGGGAGACAGTGCAAGAGTGAGAAAGGTAACAAATAAAAGGCTTTAAATAGCTTCCCCTTTCAGTAATGTTCACTTAAGTTTTCACATTAGGTTAAGCTTCAGCCAGCTGTTCTTACGTTTATTTCCTGCTGGTGCCAGGTCATTTATGAGATACAGATAAAAAAAAAATATTGGCAACAAGCTATAAAGTCAGATATAATCAGCAAACTTGTTGCAATAAAACCAGAGTCCTGAATGAGTCCCCTTTTAAAAGAAGCAAGACTTTGAACCATACAGCATCTTGGACTCCTTAGAAACGGGTATCTTTATAGCTCCTGCTTTTCCTAAAACAACCAGCAAATTTGAACCACAGCCATGTAACTCAGGCTTTCCTGTTAATTAACTTTACTTTTGACCAAAAGAACACGGATGTAATGAAACAATTTATCTTTTGATACACAGAATACTACAGAGTTCTTATGTACATAGAACTATATTAAATCTTAATATTTATTTTAAACTTCCTATCTCATTTGCATTATCAGCATTCTATCCAACCACTTAAGATAGCAAAAGGATGCAGATTTCGAGCTTGCACCTTCTACCTCCACAGAAGTATGGCAACTTTCTATCTTGAACTTGAATACTTTACACACCTATTGAAGTATTTTGTCTTCTTACCTGATATGATACTACACCCTAGGCATTTTACTGTCCTCAGTTACAGCTGAGAAATTTCATCAATTGTTAGCAACTATTTAAGTGCCCCAAAGTCCATTTAAGTGCAAAGTTAAACAGAACAACTTAAATGCGCTTCAGTGGTAATTTAAAATTGTCTGTATCTAGCACCAAAACAATTATGCAGCACTGACAGAATCTCATATCCCAGGTTAAGTAGTATTTTATCACCTGAGTGACAGCATTGATTAACTTCCAGCTATAATTGACTGAGCAGCTGTAGTAATGTCTTGTTTAAAAACTCCTAGATAATTTACACCACAATCAGCAACCTTTTACTCACCACAGCCTAGAAATAAATGCAAAGTATACTCCTAAAATACTGGTCTGAGACATTAAAAAGCTAAAACAATCTTAAACAAGCAACTCAAGCATGACAGAAAGAATACTAAAGAAATGTTTTAACTTTTTGGTCATCATTTTATGATGGTCATACTGTATTAAAATCAGTTGCTCACTACAAAAAGTAGCATTTGGAAATTTCCAGAGAAGTACTGGGAAACATTTGTAAGCATCCTGTAATTATCAAATATTGAAAGAGAAGTTCAATAATTTTGAGTGATAAACCTTAGCTGGCTGCCTGACACCCACCCAGTCATTTTCTCAATCTTCCCTCCTCAGCAGGACATGTAGAAGAAAAGTTCATACACTTCCTTAAGAACAGGGACAGCACATACCAGTTACCACCACGGGCCAAAGAGTATCAATTTAGGGAAAATTTATTTAACCTGTTGCCAGGAAGTGAGAAACAAAGTAGAAACTAAAACCACCTTTTCCTCCACCCTCCTCAGGCTGATACCGTTCTTCTACCCCCTCCCTGTCAAGCAGCACAGGTGGAATAGGAATTGCACTGTTTCTGCCACTTCCTTAATTTTCCCCGGCTCCAGCACAGATCCTTTCCACAAAGTTTAGTTCTTCAAGAATAGACTGCTTCAGTCTAAAACCCCCATGAGAAAACCTGCTCCTCTGTGGGCTTCTCTCCATGGGCTGCAGTTCTTCCCACCTGCCTCCTCCAGAATGGGCTCTCCACAGGCTGCAGCTCCCTTGAGGGCACATCTACCTGCTCCAGTGTGGAGTTGTCCACAGCCTGCAGGGGGGAGATCTTCTCCACTGTAATCCTCCAACAGGCTGCAGGGGACAGATTGCCTCACCATGGCCTTCTCTGGGGCTGCAGGGGAATCTCTGCTCTGGCACACGAAGCACCTCCTTGTTCCTCCTTCTTCACTCATCTTGGTGTCTTGCAGGGCTGTTTCTCCCACATATTTTTCCCCCCCCTTACCCTGACAGATGCAACACAGCCATTTTTACCATAAACATGCTATCACAGATGTCCACCCACATGGTTGATGTGCCTAGCTTTGGCCAGTGCTGGGCCTGTTTTGGAGCTGGTTGAATCTGACTCTCTCCTACATGGTGGTGCAAACCCCCTGATCTCTTCTCACAGAGATCAACCCTCCTCACCAAAACCTTGCCTTGTAAACCAAATAAAATAGTTAAGTTACAGACTCAAAAAAAAGGAAATAATCAAGCAACGGCACGAGTCAAAATAAATTAACAAACCAAAACAAAACTGAATGCTTCTCCAAGGATACGTTCTAGTTTACACAAGAATTCAAGTAAGCATTGCAGTTTACATTATGCACAATATTAGAACAAACGATCTCCTAGTGTCGCCTTCTAAACACAAAATTACTGTTCTTTTTTTACTCTTAACACTGCACTACTTCAGTCACCCCTCAGCAGTTGCCTCATTTCTTCACCTTGTGGTACATACAGCAGAGCCTTGATGCTATGAGGAGGAACCAAGAGCAGCTATACAATGCAGGCTTGCAGTCACCCAGTTTTCATGTCAGCTTAAGAGCGACATCTATTATGGGTACATTTGAATATGAACGTGGAAAAAGCAATTCAGTATCTCAACTGTCTCTGTGCACAATTTCAGCAGAGAGAGAAACTGCTATGGTGCTGCAATTATATCTATGCTACATAGATGGAAACAGCTTTAACAATCTACTCACAACCTGAAGTCTGCATAATATGCAACAACAGCATATGAACCGTGAAGTCCAACCAAACATGGAGTTTCAAAAATTGTTTTTACTAGCAAAGCCATTAATCAGCAGACTTAACATTCAGCTAGTACTCTCTAACACAAAGGTACAGGTAAACGTCACTGACAAAATTCACACGCATTGCAACAAGACTGAACTCTGTGTCTTCACATTATGAAATTTTGTAAACTGCAATATTGACATGAAGACAAGGAACCTTAAAAATTATCACAGTCAGGCAGGTTCATTGATCCTCTCTTTAGTAACAGTCTCTATTTTTAAGAAGCCTTGGTTAAGAATTCCTTTGATGAATGCCTTTCAATAACAAGCACAATGGAAACTACACTTTCACAGTTGTTCCTCACCCTTGACCTTCCCTGAGACACTATTAAAAGTTGAGGAATGAGTTTGGAGAACAGTAGGATACCAAACTAGTCCTGAGCCAGTGAGGAAAAGAAAACCTCTCTCAAAAATGTTAAGATCCAAGAGTACATCCCATGTCCAGTAAACTCAAACAACAAAACACTGGCAAACTGCCCATGAATTAAGTGATGTCAGTGTGCTCCAATATTGTACTGTTTTTATTACAGCCATCTTTTACTTACAGTTTGTTGGTTGATATCATCTTCTCCCATAGGTTCATCCACAATTTGCTGTCCATTCTGTAAAAAAGACACAGAAAGTGAATATAAATACTGAATCCAAGTACAGAAATAAATATATGGGAGATAGGCTTTCATAGCATGTTACTGTACTCTCTTTTCCATGTTCTACAAAAGCAGGTAATTGAAAGGAAACGTGGAAAACTCCCTATTGCTGGCATGTAATGCCACTATTTCTTTGATCCTCATGTACTCTCAATCTGGATGAAATCACAGTAAGAAATATATAAAACCACCTGGCATTTGAAGCCTCACTACTACACAGCTAGACATTATCTTACTTTACTATAACTTCTGCCAAACAGTTAAACCTGAGGAAGACTGAATGGCAAAAAGCCACACAAAACCAACAGATAAACAGGTTGTCTTTAGGAGCATGACCTTACATAGCAAGTCAGCTCTTATTCCACCTTAAGAAAAATTTATGACTACAGTATAAACTTAGAAAAAACACTGAATTCAATTCCAATTTTACAGCATTTATCACTTTCTGCACTTTCCCAAGGGCTATTCTAACAAGTGATAAAGAAAAAGGCTTTTAAATTTGAAATTTAGCCATAAAGATTAAAAAAAAAAAATCTTAAATACTTTGTTGGTCAACAAAGGCTTTTTCTTGACAGTGATACTATACTTGGAGAATTTGAGATATATTTTTCCCTGAAAGACTTTGAATGACTTTGCTTACACAACAAACATGACCAATAGCAAGTTGTAAGGAAAAGTATGTATTTCCTAAGTAATAATGGTAGGGCATCACATCAGGCATTAATTCTTAGTTTGCTCCTAAAGTTTAACAGCAGCTCAGTATCATTTTAGAAACAAATGAAAAGCTATTTAAAATTGTTAGCATTTTCCATCATCATTGGAGATGGAATTCGAGTTCATTTGTGCATTCTTTCCCTAGAGAACCTGAAGTCTAATTAATAATTTTTTTCAAATTCTAATTTACTTAAAAGTTACATACATATATAGATAGTTACCTTTTAGATGTCAGAAAGCCAATAAAAGGTGCTCAGAAATTCAGAGATTTTACCTTCATTCCACACCTTCCTTCCCACTACTCAGTTTTTCAGCAGAATTCTTCAGAACCTTCCTAGCATTCTTCTGTAACAACTTCTGATTAATAGAATCTTCTGCCTTGCATATGGCTAGAGGACAGTCTTTCATATGTAACAGACTAAATCCTAACCACTTATGAATTTTAATTTTCAAATATTTCAAGCACACAATGTCCAATCAGATGATTACCAGCTCTCAACTTGTCTCCTGAGCTTTTTTTCTTTTTTTTTTCCCTGGAAGATGCAGCTGGAAAAAGCTAAATTATAGGAATTATGTATTTCCCAAATACAACACAGGTGAGTTGGGTTTTTTTGAGGTGGTGTTTGTTTAGGTTGGTTTGTTTATTTTCTGGTTTTGTTTAGGTGGCTGAGCTTTCTGTCTTTCTAGTGCAGACACCTGGCACACAGTAGCCTCATATTCCCTGGCTTCAGGAATATACTAGAGATTTCTGGCATGACTCTGATCTACTTTAAAAGTCATCTTTCCATGATGGAGGACTAGTAAGAAATCAGTGGCATGTGCTATACATTACTACAGCAGTGAATATAATTTTTAAAAGCTGTCTCAGTTAAGAGCAGTCAATACAACCTTCGATCTGTACCTCAAAGGGTAATTTGGTAAGATGATTCTCCAAAAAGCCCACATTCCCCATATTGTAATATCTTTTATTTATAGTGTACAGGCAGTGAATATTGTATTGTACTATCCTGCCTTAAGATAAATAAGAAGTTGATATTATCAAAGAGAAGACCAGAAAAATACCAGCTTAGCTAAGTAACAGAAATGAGTGTTTTTAATAGATGTTTAAGGGAAACATATTGAGTATACATATATCATTACTATCGAGGCCACAAGTCACATACTTCCCCTTTTCTCCAATTTATGACATAAATTCACATTTGTATTTTAGCTACACATCTCTACACTCTCTTTATGCTATAGGACAGCTTCCTTCAAGAGAAAAAAAAAAAAAAAAGAAAAAAAATCAGTAGAACAAATAAAATAATTGACTTTAGCTGGAAGGGAGGAGTCTATAATGTCCTAACAACAACAATGGCTAAACTCTGAGGCCTAAAACAGGGCAATTTGTATATCAAAACCATGTGCTCTACACTGACTCCATTCCACATGCAGACTTTTAGAAATGCTGATTCCTCCTACAATAGTCATCCTGCAAAGTAATAATGTACATTAACTGCAGATTAAATAAGAATTTACTACACAGTAAGTTTAAGTTTTCACATTTACTATTTTAAGACAACTGAAACTAGTTGGAAGTGAAAACCATTCTCAGAAACTTCAGACAAGCCTCCCTTCAAAGACAAAAAGGCAAGACCAACCTCTGCTTTCAAAAAGGTTCTAATCTTCAACCTCACTGACTTTCTCAACAGTCAACCAGAAAAACCACAGCAAACTTCTGCAAAACAAATAAACTGTTTTGCACAATCTGGTTTTCCTGTTTAATCCTGCACTCTTTACAGTTACTTTTCAGCTTAACTCAAGCAATACACTCAAAGCACGCTCACTGGAACTCGGAACAAACTCAAGGAATCAGCATGAACACCATGCAGTCATGTCTGAGCCAGAGCACTGGATTAGCAAGATCTTTTTAAACAGGTCTACCCAAGCAATGATTATGCTAAGGGAATCACCGGATGGTAGAACCAGTTTTTCTCAGAACAGTCCGAGCCATGTAAGGTAAAGAAGAATATGTATAGATGATTTATGGTTTGCTGGTATATACCATTAAATGGAAAGCAGCTGTGTATTCAGAAAGGTTACAAAGCATACAGCCTTTCTTAGGAGTTAAAAAATAAAGCCCAAAGGTTACTGTTGAAAATGGCACTATTGAAACCAGTGTGGAGTGAGGAGGCCAGCAGCATGCTTAAGACTTGAGCAAGTGAAACGTTTTGTTTTGCTGGGCATAGACTCCCTCTAGTACTTAAGAAGCACCAAGGGCATGCCTCGATGTCATAACAGACTGGGAGTAGATATAACAGGCTGATGAATACAGACTAAGAGAAGGCTGAATAATCTTTCACATTCTCAGATTAGTCTAATTCAAAAGACAGAGAGACTCTAGACCTTGATGATTCTTCAGGTGCTCTCTTCCCATAGCAGGACAACTAAGTAAGCAGAATTGATCCAAGATCTGGCTATTCCCAGTACTCTGGTTCCAAAAAGAAAACGTATTTCAGAGAGCAACACAAAAGAAAAATAAGAAAAATAAGAGAAAACGTCCAGAGAAAAATTCTACTTACACTTGAACATCAATAATCAATTTCTGCCAGGTAAAGGAGGGTGCACATCCCTTATAAAGGCAACCTACAAAATGGTCTTCCAATCCCCTCTGATTCAATTTCCTATTCTGTTTTTCAGTGCAAAAAGTCATGTTAATTAACGTACAAAATTTGTTTACCTAAAGCTTTTAAACTTGTTGCCATATCTCACTAAATTAGGAGAAATCAATACCTAAACACAGCTGGGTTCCAGCAGTTTTCCTGAAGGCACACGGACAGGAACACAAAGAGCCTACAGGCTCTCTACTAGGTATAAAGCAGACAGACACCAGGGAATCTTTATCAGGCAGCTGGTACATGGATGTCCTCCTTATGATCTGACAGAACATCTGACACAAAAGTCAATGTATCATCAATATTTCTAGCAATCAAAAATTACAGGTTTCAACCCCCTGAACTCTCAGGATGTAAGAACTCTTAGGAATTTCCTAGCAGAAGGACAGTTTAAAGAAAAGTTTTTTAAAATTCAAATTATTTCAAATCTGGACCAGTAATGCACATCCATAAAAAAAACCACACTGAAGGGATGATGAGGTCATAAGTAGTGTCATATGTTAAGGTACTGGCATCAAGAAAACACGGTCATACCAAACCCTTTGTAAAAAAGTATTACACCATGAAATGTAGCCCACATCCCCCTACAATCAATTAACCACTTCCTTTGAAGCACTGAATATCCTGCACTTTACATACTACAGTTATACATTGATCTGCAAGTCATAATGCCACTTTTTTTTTCTAATTGTGGTTCCAACATTTACTGCAAGAAATCCAATTCGTCTCAGAACTCTGGTAAAACTCACCTGCACAATAAACTTAATGCTTTTCACATCTACCTTTCCGATTAGCACTGGATCCAGATGGGCAGTTTTGTATGTACAATACAGCACCTAGCATCCATAAACACAATTAGGACTTAGCAATCTGGGGCAGGATATCTTGTTTTAATAATAATGCCAGGTAACCATTATTCCCACTACAGTGTTTTTTACATGTATCCCAACCATATCAATTAAAATATTAAATGAGTGAATCATTGTGTGTCCTATTGTACTAATTTTTCCTGTTTTCCCCTTAGTTTCATCAATAATATGATAGATAATACACACTTGAAGTTTCTAGATTTAGTTTTGCATCTCCATTCCTACATTCTGTTGGCAAATCAAAGTTCCACTGTTTTGAACCTACCTTGCTAAAAATTTTGTTCTTTTCTACAGTCTAAAAGGATTTTTCTTCTGAAGGGCATTATGTTTACCCTTAAACCTTCTTTGATATTATACACCTTCTTCCACCCCCAGAATATCTCTCCTTTGCATTTAGACTATTGTTAGACTATTTCAGGATGTTTAAGTATTCTTTCTGGTAAATATTTTAACTTTTTTCCTCAACTATGTCTGTCAGCTATTTAAAAAACCCTTATGAAACTGATATTAATTATATTTTTTTGAATAATTCTTCTGCCATTAAACTCAACATTTCCTAATTATCAATACTGGAATAGAGCATACAAATTAGTAAGTAGTCCTTATACTATTAATGGAGCTTAGTAGACTTGACAACTATTGGCTTTTCCATGCAATTGGTGCCTTGTAGCAGAACCATAAAACTCAGCAAAGACAAAAAAATGTTATATTCTTAGACTTAGCAATTAATCAAGACTTAACAAGAGTTAAATCAAGAATTAAACTGTATATCAGTGCAGAATGATGCTTTGAGGACACAAGTAAGCAAAAAGAGGTAAGACATCTGAATCAGACCCTTTACAAATTGTTATGTGGAAGTTTTAACATGCCAATGAGTAACACAGGTAAAGCTTCTCTCAGGTAACTCCTAGTTGTCAACTACCAAAACTTCCAGACTTACCTAACAACTGCAGTTATTGGATTTAAACACATGAGAACTTCCAGTATTATTTATTAATTAGTCATTAAAACACTGGGTGTATATATAGACCCGAGCTCTTCCTCTCTGGTGTTTCCAAGGGACTCTCAACTGACAAAGCCCAGGAACCATGAGGTCTTTGGGGAGAGTAAAGCTGTGACAATACTGGCTTGTTTCAAAGCAGCACAGAATGCAGCATTCCCACTGAACCACCTGTAACAAATCTGCCACAAGACCGTGTGGAGCCACATTCGGTAAAAAACTTTCCAACTGTGCACACTGAAACTTGCTATTCTAAGCAGCAATGAGCTACCCTGAGAAATAATTTGTAGGTCTGCAAAAAAATACTTGAAAATAGACTAAGAGGACCTTAAGAGGTCATCCGATCTATCTCCATGCACCAAAGCATGATCAGCTATTCCTACAATACTGCTCACAAGACATTTATGTCTAAGCCCTTCTTAAATCTTCAGGAGTTTTCACAATCTATTCCAGTGCTTAAATAAAATATAAGGCTTTAATAGGATCTGAATTAATGACTTGTGCCCTAACTTCTGAGCTGTGAAGCCACACAGATCCAAAGCACTTACCTAAATCCTGACCCGATTAAAATTTACTAGATGTAAATAGCAGAAGTGAGCCTAGATCTTAGACTTCTCTGGCTGTTCTCTTATAGCACTTATCCAAAACATTTTGCATATACTGTTAGAAATAGTACATGTAAGTATTAAAAACTCATTATTAAAAAATTCCACGAGTATTTTTTATATAAAGCTTTGTTTAGTCATGTCCCATGAATTTCACATAATTTATTCTCAATTTTATTGTCTAAGGTGACAGACTTCTTCCTTTGCTGAGTATTAAAAGAAACAACAGGATGTTGAAACTTGCCTCTCTGTAGACAATCTCAGATAAAAGCCATTAACTTGCAAATCATTTAAGTACAAAGCCAAACTTCTTTAAGTTAGTATACTTGGGCAACTTTAACTATGGGATTTCGTAAACCCTATCTACTTTGCCACCTTCTTCCTATCTAGTATGACTCAAGAGTATAGTTTAACAATATAGAAAAGCAATCCCCTTTCCTGCACTGCAAGGCTTTCCTTGGCTGGCATTTGTCCAGCACTGTGCCAAATCACATTAGAAAAGAATAGTAAAAAGGTTTGCAGCTCTCAGGAAGTTTAATTCTCTGAATTAACTCATCTTGAAGTCAAACAAGTGCCATAACATTACTCAAGATGCTGTACGTATACTGTTATAAAATCTTTGTCTTGGACAGGCAGTCTATGTAGCTAAAGCAAGCTCCAAATCATGTGTGTCATGTGTTCACAAAAAAAAACAAACCCAAACCAACCAACGAACAACCCAAGAAAATAAGAAAAAGACAGGGAAGAGAAAGTCTCGTTTAGCTTCCTACCTGTAAAATGGATGGGCAGTAAATTATTACACTTAACACAGAAATTCAGCAGCCTTAGTAAAACAAAGCATCTAATCTCTGTTCATCTGCTCCAAAGAGGAAGAAAAAATATAAACGTTAGAAATCACCTGCCTCAATATATCCAACCACTGCTGCAGACCTGAAAATAGAAGAAATTCCTTCTGCTTGCACACATAATCTTAAGAGTGACTCTGGCACCTGAGAGTGTACAAATCTTATTACCAAGGCTGCATCTGCATGAGAAGGCAAGTGCACCTGACCTTCCCTGCCTCCTGCAGTCCCAGGAAATGCCCTGTGCCTTCCTGGGCTCCTGCCAAAGGACTGGAGGCACGCAGGGAGGACGTGCCAGGCCCTTCCCCTATGAGCAGGGGCAGCACAGCACGGCTGTGCGCTGCCGTTCCCTGTGCTGCACACACAGGTTTTCAGATGAGAGCTGGTTTCTCAGAATGCATGATAAATTCAAAGAGTGAAATTGAATACTGCAGTCAACTAAAGCATTACTCTTTACACTTATTTTAAAATTTACTATTTTGATACATTCTGCTAAGAAGAGAGAATAAGCTCTGGTACAACTTCACTATTTTCTAAAATTCAGGATTTCTGAAGTGACTATATAACACAAGTCAGCTACAGGAAGACAGGAGGAGAAAGAATCCCCATGAAGCTAAAAGCATGGTTTCACAAGTAAGTCTAAGTTCTAACAGTAACTAATTTTGGAAAACATATTATGCAAGAAATAATTCAAATAATATTTACATCCCAAAACCACCACCTTTTGAATTTGCAGGACAAAGAGAGTTTTATTTTTCAAAGCTATGTATTGTTGGATATTTAAAATCACAAAATACTATTTCTTCACATCATCTACATATAGCTAAGCACGTTTCAATAAATTAATGCTTGGATTAAATTATTTAAATTTTCTTTTAACATTTATTTTAATTTAAACTTAGAAGCTGTCAAGAAACAGACCTAGACGACAACAACTTATTTTTAAGATACATACTCATACACAATTGAATGGCTTCACTGAATAAATTAATTATTATTTTTAAAAAATGGTAGCAGATTTCCTCCAAAAATAGTTAAGTGGAGCATTAAGCATACCACAGAGGTTTCTTGCATCAAAGGCAACATATGGTAAATCTTACTGATAGGAATGAACTAGCAGTAACTTTGTGGTCAAGGCACTGGAGTAGGTCCCAAGAAATTAGAGTTCATGTAGTTCTAGAAGAGACTCCATGAATGATGCTAGATGGGGTCACTAAGCTGTTGAGACTCATTTTCCCATCTGTTACATAGGATTTTTTTTCTCCCCTCTATTTCCAATGGGTGAGGCATTCCATCTTATTTCAGTGAATAAGATAAGCAGTGAATAAGTGAATAAGCAGAATGGTATCACATATGCAAGCATATAGCACAGCAACTGTGGTACTCAGCCCATTTTGCCCAAACTTAAAAGTTTCCTGAAGGGATTCTAACTTTTTCCAGTTTTACTGATTAAATTGAAAGTCATCAAGATTGAAAAAAAAATAAAAAAAAAAAATCAATTCTACAAATCCACTCTGGCCTGAAAAACTGCTCAAAAGTTTCACTATTGGAATATGGCTATGGCTATATCTGTTGAAAAAAAGAACCCAAACAAATAAAAGCCCCAAACCCAAAACAAAACACTTCCTCCAACCAAGGGCCACAGAAAAAAAACCACAACTCCAAAACAGTATCTTGAATAAGTTCTTAAAGCTGATTGATCTGCCAACTGCCAAGATCAGTCAACACACAAAGCTAATATTTTTGATGTGCAGAAATAATTAAACGCCCACCTCAGTCTATGTATCATTGTGACTTTAAATCAAGCATTTCAAATGACAAACAACTACAGTCAGTGTGACAGACCACAACCAATTCAAAGAAAACAGACACGCCTTTAAATGTGTCAATCTGCTTACATCTACTTTCTGTTACATGTCCCAGCTGGGGCAAGAAATATTGCCTACACTACAACAAACAAAACAATAACAAGATAAGAACTGCTAATGTAATAAGAAAACCAACAAAACCATTTAAAGAAGTTAAAACTCAACACCTTTACAAAGGAAACCAAAAGATGCAGAGAGCATACAGTAATGCTGTTGAATTCAACAAAGTAAAGCTCCTGCCTTCTCCTGCCTCACTCAGCTGACCACAGGACATCATTACTATGTCATGGAGTAGGATTCACTGAAAAACAAAGCAGGTAAAATGGTACTAATAAGGATATAAAAAATCTGAACATGCACCCCCCCCCAACACTTTTCATGCAGATGATGGGTTTCTCAAGACAGTATATACATATATATAAGATCTGTTATGTACCGCAGCTGTTTGTGGAATATGGTGGATACTACTTATTTAGATAAGAATTAAATTTCCAATTCCCATTTTTAACTCAGGACAAGAAAACGTCACCCCCAAATCAGTGAAAAATTCAGACTTCAGAACGCACTGTTGCTGACAGCAGTTATGTGTGAGAAGTGACAGCTTCTTTTGTGGTGAACATAATTTTGTCTATAATGGAGAGACAATGGATAGTCTTCAAAATCCCCACAGACCAGTCCATTTAGGTGATTCCACTTTGGCTTTAACTATTTATCTCTGTTGGCTATACCAGAAATGACTGTAAATATAGCCTTTGTTCCTGTGGAAGACAACACTGATTACAAAGTACAGACTGTGAAGAGACAGTCACAATCACAGTCTCAAGGCTACAGGTGGCAATCTAAAAAATTTCAGCTTCCAGACCAGAAATATATATTGACATAGAGAATGCCACACTGACAATCAGAATGAAATTACAAAGCAAAATTTACATTATACTAGTTTCTTTAAAGTATCAGCATGACTATTAAATGCTAGCACCCCTTGTCTCATGCAAAGTTCAAATAATCTTGGACACAGAATATAAACCAAAGAAATTTGTGAAGGAAGATTCATACCATCTATTTAGACGCCTGAACAAGTGACCATAAACCCTGTCAAGACCAGTGGAAAAAAAAAAAAAAGAACTTTCTCCACAGCCAATTTGGAGCACCTAAATTAAAACTCATAACTATAGCTGTCACAAGTGCTTCCCAGAAAGCCTAGCAAATGGCATCTCCTTATGATGCCAGCTCTTTCAACATACTGATGTCCAAAATTTAGCTGCCATAACTGTATTCATTCTCCTCCAGTTGATACTAATATGCATAACTGGGAGTACAGATGAAAGGATCAGGCTAGTTATTCAAGCTTTCTAATGCAAACTCAAATCATCAATACTTAATTTGCTCGAAAGCAGATGACTTGCAATAACAGACATATTCTCACCATGATAAACAAACCTATGCTTGTTATGAATCCTGAGTAGACACTGAGTCAATAAGAGACAGCATCATTCCAAAAGCTTTAAAGGCGCTGTGATTTACAACATGAAACTGAAACTACACATATTATACAGACAAAATATTTTAAAAATAGCATAAAGCTTTACACATTGAAAAAAGCTGTCAGAGATGCAATGTGGGATCATTGACCTATTTGCACCTGTAGAAACAGAAGTCGTGAAAATTATTTTTTAAAATCATAAAGCCACATTTTATCTAAAAAATGTTGTCTGCTTTATTTTTTAAGAAAGACTATATTCTACTGTTCTGCACACCTAAGTTACAGCAGCTGTTTGTGATAACTACACTTCCAAACTAAAGCTATTTAAAGGTATTCAGCTGTTTAGACACAGTATCCTTCTCCTAAATTTGTTCACCCATCACAGAATATCACCTCCTTGGTGGTACCACTGTAACCACAGGACTGTACTGGGAAACAAATGAAAAATCAAGTCAAATAAAAACTTCATAAGTCGTTAAGACAATAGAAGTGTCTGAGCTGAGTTTTAGAGCTCAAAAATTTGTAATTCCATATGCGGACAATACAGTGTTACAAGAACTATGTCAGCAGATCTGAGAGGTTAGCAGAAACACTTCACTCAGAGTTACAGCTAAAGACATCATTAGTATCAAACTATGACTGAAATCACAATAAGTTTCAGGCAAACGGAAGAATATTTTTGCCCAAGGATACTCTTGCAGAATAGGGTCTGTAATTAGGATATTGCTATGCTACAGATAAACACAACTCATGCAAATCAAAAATCTAAGTTATGTATTTAGGTCACTTGTCTATGTATTTGAATTATCTTATCTATTTTTATTAAAATAGCTTTTCTCATCTAGTCATTTCATGTAAGCAACATTTCTAAGTAAGTTTTTCCTTTCGAGTGTCATCTGAGAAGCTTTTGCAGGTGCAGCCTGGTCTTTTCAAGAACTGTTTATTCTAGACTAGGGCCTTGGAGTGCAAACCTGTCAGTTCACACTGTTTCGTGTTTTATTAGTGGTCCTAGGCATTTTTTGGAGATAAACTACTGTAGACTCATGTCAATATAAAAGTTTAATTATTTTTAAGGAAGTGATAAAATACACTTTTTTCAAGAAGATATGACAGCAATTTAAAAACAAATGGTGTCTCAAATACACTAAAACAAGTGAAAGTATAATCATGCATATAGACACATTGCAAATAACAATCTTTCTACCTATCTAGCATATGTACTATGAAGTTAGACCGCATGCAGTTAGCATCAAAGACTAAAGCAACAGTTCTTTTCTCTAAATGATTAATCTACGTGTTTTCCCATACCACCTTCTGCCCCACCCTCAAGCATCACACTACTATTGTAGTTACTCCCAATTTAAAATCATCTAAGATCACTATTCCAGAAGCCAGTGAATAACTAGCACGAATTTAAAACTAACTACAGTACCTGGCAAGAATTTAAAAGATGTATGTGCCTGTCAGATCTGAACTGTAGGTTCTTCTGACTCCCTGAGATACAGTGATTTTCAGCAGAGGGATGACAAGACAGAGATCAAAAGGATAAATCCTGATACTGCAGAAACTCTGCATTGGTCTCTCTTTGTTCCTTTCACTAAGGAGAGAGTTCTAACCTTGCGACTAATTGTTGTGAGCTGGCCTGGGTCCACACCGTTCCACATCAGCATCACTTGAAGCAGCCTGGCTGCGTATCAGCTGGAGCCGATTCAGGTCGAAGCTGCACTGTCAGAAGCAGCTTTTTCTTTTCAGATGGAATCTGGTCACAAAGTGGCAAACACACGGAGGGCTACTAGGGACTCCCGGAGCAAGCACAACAGACTGTGTAGGTGCAGTGTTTACATAGCTCCAAACCAACAGGAGCAGGAAAAAAATTAAAATAGCTGAAAGCTTCTATGGCCTCGCTTGCAAGTGACTCTAATTTCCAGCCGCTCTCATTATTCCAGCCTAGGAAAGCTGACACGCGTCCTGCCTAACAAGAACAGGCACAACACGCACTCCCCGCTACCACAGCGGGAAACCCACACTGCGCGGCACCCCGGGGATGTTCCCGGCAACGCCGCCGAGCACAAAGCTTCACCCATGCTTCACCACCCTTCACGTCCTTGCGGTTTCCCAAATGCTTGCGAAACTGTCGGCAACTCCATCCTGCCGAGGTAAGGGGGCAGCGGCACCCGGCGGGGACCCACACGGGGAGCGGCAGCAAAGCGAGGGCACCGGGCAAGGCGAGGGCACCGGGCAAGGCGAGGGCACCGGGCAAGGCGAGGGCACCGGGCAAGGCGAGGGCAGGCCTGGCGCTCCTGCCCTCCCCGAGCAGCGCCAGCGGAGGCGGCGGGGCCGCCCTGGGAAAGGAAACTCGCCGTGACAGTAACCAGACACCGCGCTGGAACAAAAGCGCCCGAGCCGGCGGCCACAGCGGAGGCAGGTTACTCCCTCCCGGGAACGGGGCGGAAGGGGAGGGAGCGCGCCGGGAGCAGCCCGGTCCCGGGAAACACGCCCTGAGCCCAGCGCGGGCGGGGGAGTCCCGGCCGGTGCCGGCCGTGAGTCAGTGCCCCGGAGAGGCAGCGGCGTGCAGGGGCCGGCGCTCGCCGCGTCCCCCCCGCCGGGCCGCTGCCCGCCCCGACACCCCGCGGCGGGAAACTCTGCCCATCCCCTGAGCGACGGCGGCACCGGGACTCCCGGTCCCATCCTCTCTTCACAACTTTCCCCACAGCACCCCCCCCGCCCGCCTCGTACCTCGGTGCTGCTTTCGGCCGTGCTCTCCACAGCCATCTTCTGCCAAGGGTCTGCCAACTGCGCCAGGGGCATCTTCCCCGTCCGGCTCCCGCAGCCTCCGCGCTCCGCGTTCCCGCTACCCGGCGGGGGCGGCCAGGCAGGCAGCGAGCGCTGCGGAGGGCACGGGACAACCCGGCTGGCTCCGGCGGCGGCTCCTGCGGCGACTGCTGCCCGCTGCCGCCGCCGCGGTGCGCCCGTCCCTCCCCCGCGCCCTCCCCGCTGCCGGGCGGGGCCGCGCTGCCGCCCTCCCCCGGCCCGGCCCGGCTTCCGCTCACGACATGGCGGCGGCCCCGGCCCGACCGCGCCTGCGCCCGGCGGCCCCGAGCGGCGCCGAGCTCTGCGCCCAGTGCCCGTGAGGGGCCGAGCCCTCAGCGCCGGCGGGGCGGGCCCGGGCCCACGGAGAGAGGCTGTGGGGAATGGGAGATGCGGGGAGTTTGTTTCACAAACAAGCGCGGAGGGACAAGTCGAGAGGCGGGTGAGATGTGGTGTGCAGAATATAATTAGGCAAAGAGGGAAAGGAATTTGTTTTTGTAGCAACACCGTTTAAGTAGTAGTTGGACTGCGTGAGTAGGAGTTGCCTCGAAGCAGGAAAGTCATACTTCCACAGGCCGAGAGACATGAAGATAAAGCTGTCAAAAAAAAACCCCACAGGTTCCAAAAACTGCCCTTATTTTACTTTTTATTCTCAGCTGCTAGCTAATACACAAACACGTAACCCGAGACCCACTCGAGCCTATGGGGTGTTACATGTTTCTCCTAAAATGCTAAGCACTGTCATAAACACCCATCGTTTTGCAACGTTAGATGGTTTGGCTGATGCTGAAGAATCCTTGAATCCTTGAAACATGAGACCAGCAACAGAAGGTGAGCGAGCTCTGGTGTCAGGCTTCTTGCTTCAAACTTTCCAGAACGGTTTGAGAAGGCCACTTCGACAGCCCCCACTGCCCCGAGCATTTCTAGATTTTGACAGGTCACATGATTTGTTCCATCCTTTATAAAAGTTAACATTCTTTAAATATTTGGAAGGTTTTGTGGAGTGGGAGGAATGGCAACAGTGCTAGTAATTAAAAATGTGTCTGCGTGCGGACACTGCTGCTTCTGTTTCTGCTTGGTATCATTTTTGATCCCACTTTATATTCATGTAAGCAGAAATACCTATCTACAAAGAGGAACAAAGGAGTGGATAGGCAGTTGCTCATAAGGAATCCGTCTTCAGCTGGTCCTACAGCGACTTCCATATCTGGAGTAAAAGGTCACAGTAGAATGATCACCTGAAGCCAGAAGCAGATGTGCCCTCCCCTTGTTCACTGCAGTTCAGTCTGGCCCTTGCATTGGCCTCTCTTTTGAAGGGATGCAATTGCTTGTGCTATCATGTGGCGAGTTATACCAGGGAGCAGGTCCACATGAAAACTTACCCTACCCTTTTTAACCTTCTGTTGTCCTCAAAAAAACCCACCAGCTGACCTGCTCTATTAAAGACTGAAGAGGAATTGGGAGTGCTTCTTTCCAATGTGGTCAGTTTGCAGAACTCTGGCTAGTTAATGGTATGAAATTTGGAACAAGGTGATAGAAAACAGTTAATACAGTAGTGTTTAGCAGCCTTTATGCTTAGTATAATAATGTTTGCATTATATTAGTCATAATACAACGAATAATTTTTCGTAGTCTGATCAGCACAAGGTCACTTCAATCTCAGACTGGATGCTGAAATGTTGGACATAAAACTCATTTTTTATAGCAGTCATACATTATGTGGTTGACACAAAAATCAGGACTTTAAAGAAATCCCTGAGTTCATGTAAAAATTCATGATGTTATAAAAAATCTTACCTCACATCCCTCTGGAAATACAAGTTTCTATTCCCCCACAGGGATATTTCACTTGACTTTATCAAAGCTCATGCATTTTTACCTGCATCAACTACTGTTAGGTACATACATCTGAGACGTGCCATTAAGCAGAAGAACCTGAGAACTAAAATATGACAATCACAATAAGAAAACTACACCAAACCTGAGCTTGCATTTCACATAGTTAAGCAAGTCCCTCTTTATAAAAAACTTCCTTCCTCTAACAAAAAAACTTCATTATCTCTTTTCCTTTCATAGTTGTCTAGTCCTTTCTTGCCATAGGTACATATTCTAAATTACTTGTTTGAATTTAAAATTTTTTTTAGAAGGGGAAAGGGGTCATAGTTTGGTTATCATTTCTGAGTTTTTTACATGGATCCTCTTTTGTCCTTCCCTGTATGCATCTTACAAATCCAAAATAAAACAAGGGCAAAGATCTTCTGCACTAGCAGGTAAGAGGGCTGCAAACAATAGGAATCTGACCTTTTCTCAGGCACTGAAATACAGAGAGTAGGTAGAAGTGTGCCATTTTATTGTTCAGGGGTTTCAGTATTATCACACCACACATTTAAATTTTATAAAACGGAAAGCTGCATCAAGATTTTAATAGGAGCTACTATGCAAGAACAGACTTCATGGCAAGAAAATCGTCTGGAAAGTGTCTCCATAGGGAAGACAAACATATCAGTTAATCTCGGGGAGATGCGGGGGATTCTGACTTTCAAATCCTGCTAAGCTCAGAGTTGGATCATCCTCCTAGCAAGAGGTAAGATGCTGAAGATATTTTGCCTCAAGACAGTCGCTCCTATTTTTCATTCCTTTTGTCTCAGGCCAAAATAAGGTATTTCTTTCACCTGTGGCAGCAGACCTCTCCTTTTACCCTCTCCCTCTAGGCACAGCTATCTCTGCTTGACTGCAGTCACTGCTAATAACTGTCTGTCACCAGACTCCGTTGTGGGCGTTGATTTCACCTTTGCATAAGTGGTTGCAATCGTGGTGCATCCACATGGATGTTTTATATGCATTGCAAAATTTGATCACGTTTGTTAGGAAAAGGGTAGCATATGGCACTGAAATGACAGTGCTGTATAAAATTCCATTAACTTGTCATATGAATTAGGTGGGCCAACCATGCTGCACCATTTTTTTCCTCTTGTTTCTAACAAACCTCACTAAAATGTCACTTGATTGCAAGGAAGACATCAGCTTAATAGTACTTACCTGTCTTTTCCCACAGGCAGCCTCTTAATACATATGTGGCAGAAATTAGTGAAGCTTGCTTATGCTTGGTGGTATCTAATGCTTTCCTTAGATTTGAAGTAGTACCTACTTACTCTTTGTAACTAGTGCAGAATTATTTGCAGAGTTAGTAAATCACCATAGTCATGCCCCCCAAAATGGTAAGTATAAAGCAAAATTAGTTTACTAATATTACCATCAGAATAATATTTGTGAACTTGAACTTGCATTTTTAAAATATGCATAAAAGCAGGGGGAAAACCAAATGAAACTATGGCAACAAACCCCACAATCTGACACTCACCTACGAAGTCTAGTACTGGATTAGGTAGGAATTATGATGCAGTATCTACTGAATAGAATATGAAACAGTAAATACAGTGCAGAAGTGTGAAATTTGGTTTCAAGTGTTATGACCTGAGGTGTATAATTTGAATTTAATGCACAGGAAAATATGCAGAAGGTACTGTCCAAATTTATATGGGAAAAAGCCTCCAAGAAGTTAAGACAATGCTGTTTATTTGTATAGCTAATAGACAGAGTCTCTTACTCTCAAGACACTTGGATTCAATTCCTAGCAGAGCACAAAGGACAATTGTGTAATTTAGTCAGTCACTTCATATAGATGAGATTCAACTAAGGAGACTTAGTCTTTCTTCATGATCTTTTCCAAAGTGTGATGAGGCTTTGATTGGAGAAGCATAAATCCATCCTGCCAAAATAAACTAAGAAGACCTTAGTACCAGTTAGAATTGGTTGCTCTGTGCTCTAGGTGCAGACACAAAGAACATCTTCTTAACCTCATTGGGATATTGAAAGGATGGTTTCAGTGATGTTTGGAAAGCTGACAAAGACCAGGGGAAGAGAGACAAAGTGCTGCAAGAAGTTTCCAGCTGGTGTGAGTTGTCATAGCAGAGACACCAGAAGGATTTTCTGTACAAATCAGAGTTATAATCAATAACTAGAAAGGGGAGAACTGAAATGAATGTGTATTGTGTATTAAGATTTAACCTGACCTTTCAAAAAACATCTGCTGAAGGGTGCTTTCACCAATACAGGCCCCTGGATGATGGAATCATACAGGAATGCAAACATTTCCTGCATTTTCGTCTGGCAGTCTCTTCTTTGAAGTTCAAATCCTGCAAGTGTAGTAGATGTGATAATGACAATAAGAATGCTTCTAAATCCTATGTATGTTAGAGATACACTATCTGACTCACTGCTTAAAACTGTAGCTTTTCTGGATGCAAGTATGTTTACATAAAATTGCACTGAAAGGGTAAAGCATAATGCATCAGGCTCGATGGAATTACTTATCCAAGTTTTATCTGTGGTCACTGTGCTAGCAGGAAATAATTGTGCCTGTGGTTTCTACATCCTGAGTGGAAATCTGGAATTCAATAAAATATGGTCTCATTACAGCATACCTGTCTCCAACATATGTTCTCATTTTAGTGTTTCTGTACATACACATAGATCAGATTTATCTTCTGAATGACAAAATTTATCCTGTTCACCACAGAGTATAAGAAACCTCTTGCTGAGCTTTGAAATCTTACATGGAAACCTGCTGTAAAATACTGAACGCAAGTTGTCACCCCTTTGCAGTGGAACATTGAGAAGCAGATTAGAATTTCAGACTGTGGTATTTTGAGACAAAAAGGAAATGGTAGAGTATGAACAAGCATCAGTGTTTGAGGGTCAGGGTTCTCTTGAGTTAAATGCAACACAAGATAGCTGTTCACAAAAAAACCCCAACAAAAACCAACCAACCCACCAAACAAAATGAAAACAAAAACCCAAAACCAAAAACAGTGGTGATAGAGGTAGAATATGATGTTATATTATACAATATAGCAATATATCAATAAAAAACTCATCAGCTTCACAAATCATTGCTATAAAACACACGAGGTCTAGAGGAGGCCACAGCATTATTTATGCTCCCTACCTCCCCTATATCTAGGAATTTAAACGTCACAGACAATTTTATTATTGTTATCAAATTAGGTCTGATTTAAAGAGCCTACTGACCAGCAAAGCCTAGTTTATCTCACTTTTTTGCTATTTAGCCTTACTACCTAAATTTCCTGATTTTATGCCCTCTCAATTAAATAGTGCCTTGGTCTCTTTAAAAGCTACTTACCAAATCGACTCTGACAACCTTACTCTTCACTTCCTTTTACAGATTATCCAACATCTCTTAGCTAAGAATCCCTTTTAAATCTAGAAAGCTTTACTTTCTCTTTACTGGCCCTTAATTATACTGAACAGGATTCTCCAGCCTGAGCTAACAGCTGTTCTTTATCCCACCTGACAACACCTGATGCTCATTCCTAGTAGTATGGGGATAGTTTCTAAAATATGTGGTGTTGAAGTGATCATACCTAAAAATAGAGTTTGTTACCTCTACTGGTTTGAAAGATCCATGTATTCTCTCAAGACAGTTCACTTGCTTTTCCATCAGCATCTCACCTTTGTGCCTTGCCTTTTGCCCTGTGAAGAATGAAGCATGAGCATGTCCAAAAAATGTTCTCCTGTGATCAATAAAACTTGTTAAATCATCAGATGTAAATATAAGGATCGTAATTGTGTACATTGCACAAGAGGCTGTGTAGAGGTGATATTTTCCTCAGCTCCCTGTATGAGCCCTGGGCCTCTCTGTGATTCAGTGAAATGATGGATTCACACTCCTATGTGCTGTCTATATATGAAAAAGGAACTTCACTAATGACTGACTTACCCTGAAGTGTTTCTTCAGCACTCAGTATTGGCTGGGAGCTATCAAACTCCAAAGCATACTGGCACCCTTCCTTGTGTCCCATGAGTGATTTTACTGGTGAGAAGGTGCCTTCTCTAAGTATGGATGTTTTACATCCCCAGCACATTGCAATGACACAGTTCCACAGTGAGTGCACATTTCTATCCCCCTAAGTCAGCGGTTACTGAAGGGAAGCATGAATGTGATGGAAGACAGCTCTATAAGCATTATCTGGAAGCAGTGAAGAGAAATATGTTAGATGAAACAACCCTGTTCTTCCCATATCTCACTCTGCCCCAGTTGTGTTGACCCACTTTGTCCTATTTGATGGAGCAAAGACATGCTCAAGGCCTTGTTCCAGAGTCACAACCTGGTCAAAAGGAGTAGCAGGATGAGGAGGCAGCAGCATTTATCCTACACTGCAGAGCAGCTGAATACTGTGTTAAGATGTAGTTCCTTATTTAGAGCTTTAGTGTTGCAAAATGGTATATATGCGACAGGTGAGTCAGAAACTGTAAAGTCTGTGCTGTCTGATACCTGTTGGAGGTTCTGGGCTTGAGCTAATGGGTGGTATGGACTTGATCTATACTAGATGGGCAAGATACTGGAGGAGGGGATATTGGAAAAAATTTTTGGCTTGTTCATCATTCTTCAGTAAGTGCTAAGGAAGGTAATATAAGATGTAGGATAAAATGGAGAGGGAATGCTGAGAATAGAAGATGGCTTTTTAAACAGGGAAAAGAGCAGAACAGTTTTAAAGAGCATAAGGAGTGGTTGTGTCTTGTATGTGAATAGCCAGTTAAATCTATATATACTTGAGTCAATATTTAGTGAATCACAGGAAATGGTAAAGGCTGTTGTGTTAACAGTGATGAGCCAGAGCGATGCTCTAAACATTTGTAGAAATCTGTCAGTATTTTCTTTTTTAAAGTCACTTGATACAAGATTAATGAAACAAACAACCATTCAGTGTCTCATTAACTGTTACAACTGGATAAAATCTCCAGTGGCTTAGCTTAATGCCTGCAGTAAGAAGTGAATTTTCAGCTCATGAATGGACCAATAAGTTAATAGAGTTTTAGGTATTACATCACCACATATAGTAGAAAGGATTAAATGAGTTGTCAGGATTATATTCTTTCTCTTCTGATTCACTTTCAGCAAAACTGAAACTTTTCCTGACTTCAAAGAAGCTATTTTAAAAATCACAATTTTCAGAAAGGAATGACGTTATTTTGCCTGCTTCATCAGAATGAGTGCTCCTCTGCTGTGCACAAACAAGCTGCTTGCCCTAGTTGAACAAAAGCTACGATGAGGGCTTTGATCAGTGTTGACAGTGTTCCTGCAGTATTTCAGTGCCTCATTCCTTTTTGCTTTCTAGAACCACTACTAATGACGTTGGTTAAGAGAGAATGTAAATTGCAATAAGATGGCCGTCTCCAGAGACTGCTGAATTGGTCTGTTGCAAGGCTTCCTTAATTATTAATTTCATTACTACAGATTTTTTCTTTTTTTTGGTTTAATAGTTTTTCAGGACAAAGAGATTCTTTATTAGCTTCTTAAATCACTACTCATCTGTATGACAAAATTTGTACACTTAAGTCTACAGAAACACCTTTTAAATTTATGACATATCATGTCATGAATGTTCTTGTCTGAAGTGTGACATTCCACACTGGGTTTATTTTTTCCTTGGAGACAAGTAGGAAGTCTGTCACTAATTTCCTTCCAGCCAGCTCTGACTGCCTCTTCTCAGTCTTTTTATTCCTCTGTTCATTTCTTCTCCATTTTGTCTTCTGAAGGCAGACATGGTTTTCTTAACTTCATTCTCATGTTTCTTTCAAGGTATTCTTCATCTTTCTCATGCAGCTTAAGGCTGGCACAAGGCAGAAGATTGCCTGCTCTCTTTGCATTATATTAAGTGGATCTGAGGTGCCCACTCACCTCATGTACATCTATTTCCTCGCTTACTATGACTTCTCTTTCCTGCCCAGTCATCATTATTTTTTAATTATCTGTGTATTTTATGTGGTGCATCCAAAACTTTGCTTCCCCTTCTCTCAAGAACTTCTCGCTGCACAAGAAACCAACCTCTCTAATCCTTCTTGTCAAGTCATCAGCTTTTCACTAAATCATGTACCTCCAGGAACTGCATATTGGCAGTTCAGCATTTCCTTCCTGTCTGTTGCCAATGCCAAGAGTTGCAGTCCTGTTGCTGCAAAGTTCTCATCACCTCACATCTCATCACTCACTGACACAGCCAGGCTACTCCCGTCTCCCTCGACACTTCCACACTTCGACTTCTTTCTGCTTCTTACTCAGGTTCAGCCTCATAGCTTGGTAGAACTCTGTCTTGGCTTATTTCTTCATTTTCTCCTTTATTTTGTTCACAGGCCTGTATTCTCATGCATCTTCTTTTCTAGTCCTCAGCCTCATGCATTTTTTATGTCACTCTGCTTCAGGCTTTTCCTGTAGAAAGAGGCCTGCTTTTCCCTAAATCCCCTCGAGTCTCCCTGTATCCACCTTAACAGTGTCTCTCAGCTGCTGTCCCAGAAAATCTTTTTTTTCCAAGTTAGAAAACTCTTCAAAGCACAGTTCTTGTACTGCGCTTGAAAAGCAGAAGCTTTTCCACCTCCACTTTAAAAGAAAGCAATGCAGTTGAGAGAGAGAGGTATTTTTGCAGATTTAGAGCCACATTCTGTACTCCCCTCAGGGCTCACAGGTTGGGCATCTGAAGACTGACAGATTTCATATAAGGTCACTTTTGAACATTCTGGAAAATGGTTTAGACTCTTCTCTGGTTTATTTAGATGCAATTCTAAAGTATTGGAGGACTTGTTCCCATTTCATACAAGCCTAAAATTGCCTTAAACCTTATGTTTTGGTGCTTCCTAAGGAAAGAAAGAAAAATGTTTTATATGGTTACAAGCTTTTGAAAAATGCATGTATACTTTTAAACACAGAATGACAATAGCAAAAGGTACCTAACTTGAGGGAAGGCGTGCAATGCAAATGTATTAGGAGTAGGCATGAGTAAAAAGTTTCCCTTTCTCACTTACATGCTTCTCCTTTACTGGTGCTGTAGAGTCTGAAAATAGCTCTGCTCTCAGTGATGTCATCACCATTAGAGGCATGCTGTCAGCTTAATTTATTTTCTGACTTCAACAAGGGAAATAGAATCTGACTGCTGACTCACTTGTTAGGTCTGAAGTGAGAAGTTATGCTTATTTCATCTATTTTGGCCACGAGTTTGGATCTTTAAATATCCCCCTTCTTTGTAGCAGTACAGGTACTCCTATTCATGAAAGAAAATGGAAATGAAGACTGAAATAATTTTGCACTTTGTTATCATACAGAAGATGTTGTCAGAAGCAGGAATAAATAAGTTTTTTGCAGACTTGTCCTGAAGAGTTTTCTCCTTCTATACCAGGCCACAGTGTTGGTCTAGTTGTTGGTTGTCTGGGATAGTTGAATTGCTACCTTCACCTCAGCTGACACAGTGCCAGTGGTGTCAGCAAGCAATGGTTTGGCTGCAGATCTACTGCTCAGATCCTTTTATTTTTCCTTCCTGGCCTGCCTCAAAATACCTCTGCAAGCTAAAGTGAAAACGTCTTGTGGAAAGTGAGTGTGCAAATGGACCCTCTTTTGTCCATTTTATGATCTTTTTTTTCCATGTAGCTGCGAGATTGAGCAGAATTGCTCTTGCTCACAAAGAATATTTTTGATTTCTACATGACATATTTTATGCACATTATAGGGGAAAAAAAGTTGCAGTTTAGTTTGGACGAACAAAGTAGCAGCAAATGCAGGCTTTTCCTGACAGCATACTTTTTTTGGCTCTCCTTTTGTATGTAATTATCCAGGGGTCACATCCTTTGCTGGCAGCAGATGAAAGAAGCTCTTGCTTTTCTGACCACTTTGCATTTTCAGGGATGCCACTGACTTGCCTAAGCAGAATGGAGTTGTGTCCATAATCAAAAGATAGGGTATATTTGAATGCAATGAATGGCTCTATATATTCAGAGCAAGGAAGAACACACACATGAAGTAAGAATAAGCAAAAATACAGAGATTGTTTAATTTGTGTGTTTTTCCTCAGGATGTTTAAGTAGCATTGCCTTAGTTTCACTTTATTTTTCTGTAAGCCTTAGAAGTTATTTCATATCAGATCTAATATAATTTTCTGCCTTTAGCTTGTTTGCTTTTAGTTTCTCCTTCTAAGGTTTAGGTTGGAAGCTGCTCCTTACTTGTTTTTCACCCTTTTGTTAGGATTCAGAAGAAAAACATGGCATATTTCTAAGTTCTCTAAATTAACGGACTCAATGAATAATTTTTTTATTTGTCACACTTTTACTCATGTGTGTGCATTTATGTAGGAAAAAATTAAAGGAATTCTAGAAATTGACATCACAAGAACACTAATAATACTCGCAGAATCCCAGAATTACAGAATCACAGAATAGTTGGAGTTGGAAGGGACCACAGTGTGTGGTCATCTGGTCCAACCCTCCTGCTAAAGCAAGTTCACCTAGATCTGGCTGCACAGGATTGTGCCCAGGCAAGTTTTAAATATCACCAGAGAAGGAGATATTCCAGTGCCTTGTCAGCCTCAAAGCAGAAGTCAAGGTAGACAACATCCACTGTTCTTCCCTCGTCTACCTGGCCAGTTGTGCCATACAAGGATATTGGATTGGTCAAGAGTGTTTTCCTCTTGGTGAATCCACTCTTTGGGAAGTCTCCCCTTAGACGTTAATTTCAATTGTAGAATGTACTTTCTTATAAACAAACTGCAAACTAATGGCAACATTTAATTTAAATATGAGGTACATGGAAAGGTAATCTCTTCCAAATGAGAATATTTTGTGATTCTCTGATTCTCTAATGTACTAACACAGTAAAACAATGTATAGAATTATTTTCCTGTTGAAAGCATAAGCATAATTCAAATAAATACCTACAGGAGCAAAAATCAATCTGACTCTTAAACTTTTATTTTAAAATGGGACAGTTCATCCAGTTCATAGAGGATTGCTGCATAGCATCCTTTGACTTAGGAGTTTTCAACCCAGCTTTCTGGTATAACATCATGCATTTAAAGGACATGTGAAGAACTTTAATTTACAGAACCAAAATGTCAATTTCCGTGCTGTGTCATAGACTGGGAGGGACTTCATCTCACATCCCACAGTGGCATCTACAAGGTTCATGTTTAGTCTTGCTTTTAGCTCTCCACACAGTTTGATGAATTCTCTACATAAACTGCTCTGCATCCTGGAAAACAGCTTATACTCATAGCTTTCAAAAGGCAAGGACCAATCAAATCTCATGGAAGTTTTGTTTGACAAAGAACTAAGTAAACTTTAGATAGAAACCTCAGGTTCTGACCCAGAGAAAGATCAAGTGAGTAATTCTTTACTGTTACTACTGGCAATTACTGAGCTTGTTAAACGAGCTGAAGGAGATTTCAGCTAAAGAAACAATATCTGGAAAGTAAAAAATTACAGAAATAATAAGTAAACAGCATTGCAAAAATTGGGAACTTAGACTTATTGATTGATATGTGGGTTTTAAGGTGATCAAAACCATTATCATTAGTACTTTGTCTACCATCATATAATTTTGTTATGTATTTGGTGATGTTTACAAAAATTGAAATAACAGGATTGAATGTCATGCCTTCATAGGGGTATGTTCAAACTGAGACTCTAAAGGCTGAAGGACATAAAGGACATCAAAGCTATTTCTTTGTTTGATATTGTGTGCATTTAGGTGAATGTACATATGAAATACAATAAAAGTGAAGAAACTGTGGAAGGAAAACTCTTTTTGTCTTATGCGTTGTGTAATTTTGCCATAGAAAACAGAGTAACCTCTCTCACAGTTTAACCATTTGTAGCAACAATATTCAGAACAATACCTGATCTGCATGCTTTGTACTTGTCAGCAAATAAAAGAGATACACAACCCAACTCAAGTTCAGCAAAAGGTACTTCAGTTTGACTTTTTAACTGGAGGAAGAAGCTAATACTGGTGTTAATTACACGCCTTTAAAAATGCAAATCTTCATTACAGCTATTGTTGCGAATTCAAAGTCAGATAGATTTAGTGTCTGTCACAATTCCTATCTGCAACTGCCTCCATACAAAAGACTGCAATCAAGAACTTGCCAAAATTAAATAGATGCGTGCATTGACATGCTTATTATAGCATTTATGATGCATTAAGTGCCAGGTGGATGCATGGACTATGAGAGAATAAAAAATACAGAGCAATCGCAATTTTATGAATTTGTTTTGCTTTGGGAAACATATCTAATGCCCTATTTTTCAGAGGCATTGAGATGACATACATTCGAAAAAACTTCTCTAGGATGGAGGAGCAGGGTTCATTAAGGTTGAGAAATGTTGACTCTTCTAGCACATCTGTAGCACATTTTTATGGTGAGGCAACTGAACTTCGCTGTCTGAGAATTGTAAAGTAGAATGTGAGCATTATCACTGGCAATATTGTAATATTGAGACATGCACTGGTAACTTCTAAGAGTCTTTAAATTACGCCAGCAATAGAAAGGTGGTACAGGTAGCTTACCTGTAGTTGTATATTGTGTCAGTGGCTGAATATAAACCTGAAAATGTGAGGAAAAATGTTCAGTTCTTGATTTCAGTCACTTGAAATCAAGCTCAGCATTATATCTGGAGGAGGCTTTCTGCACTCAGACAGTACTTTCTCAAGTGGAGCAACAAATTATGATTTTTCTTGCAGGCAAGCCTCTCCCAAGCTTTTCAAGCCCCTGGGCAGCCACTGGCAAGGCCAGTGTCTCAGGCTGCTACTCACACACAGACCTTACCTCCCTGAATTCATCATGGCTAGGGCAATGCAGACGTGAGAAAGAGAGACTATAGCTGGCAGAAGTCTCCTCCCTTGCACAAAATCAGTGTTTTACAAGAAAATTATCCAGACACTATAAGGGCTTGCTGGGAATCCTTTACCGTAGTCCTACACAGCTCTGCCCCTGATTTTGAACTCTCCTCACCCATAATGCAAGAGTTGCTTCTCCCTTCTCCTCTCAGCCACGTGTCAGATGCCATTGCAGGAGATGCCCATCTGCCTACCAGCCCACTATGTCTTAAAGATAGCCTTGGATGTCTGGACAGACTTCAGAGCAGCCTCAAAGCTAACAGATGCAAGAGGGGTCCAACTGCATCAGGTGAGAGCTGACCCTCACTGGTAGGAGCAGATTAGTGACTGCATCTAAATAGGTCAGCAATACACTGATCAACCTTCACTCCTTAGGCTGAAATGCTAAACAATAACAATGCAGCCTCAAAACCAAAGAAATTGAGAAACCGACTCCTAGTGTTTCCAAGTGCCAGGATACTCGCAGTGATAAGAACAGGAGGGTTGTGGTCAGGGCAAAGGATGAGAGTGAGCCTGAGAGCAAAACTTGGAGGGACAGCTAAGCAAACCACAACAACCAGGAATTGTTCAGATAAGCAGATTTCAGAGAAAATCCTGCTTCCCTGGCCTTGGAATGAACAGATGGATCTAGTCCTACCTTTTTGACCTGCCTATCAAATCAGACATGACTGCTGGGCTCCTGGGTTTTTCATACACGAAGTAGTAAATTAATTTCTAACCATTATTTTCTTTTAGACAGCAACAACAGCTTTTATTGAGATAGTGTGGGCTTATCTCATGTCTGTTCTGGCTTTGCCCATTTCAAAAAATAAGAAAAAGCTGGCGAGTGTAGTCAAAGGCTGTTTCCCAAACACTGCTCTGGTCTTGATTGGCCTTCCCATGCTATACTCAGTAATCATCTGAGAAATTATCCTGGAAAAAAGACCTATACTCAGATCATAAAGAAATGCCAATAAACATTTTCATCTTTAATGTTTCTGAGTGAGAAAGGCCATGGTAGGGAGTTTCAATTGTTTCTTTCTTTGATATCTAGGAGAAAATGTTTTCCTCAGGAACTCCCCTTACTCTTCCTGCAGCCATGGCTGGAGCTATCCTATAGTCTGTGCTCTCTCTGTTTCACTAAACTTTAAAGCTGTCTCAGGTCTTGGTCTGTCCATACAACTGTTCCAGGAAGATGAGCAGCAGTCCAATCCTTACCTTCTTGCAAATGTCCCTTCCAAGCTCTGTTGCTGTCTTCCAGTTCATCCTTCTCAATCCAACTGGTTTCTGTGAAAAACACATTATGTATCTCTTTGGCGTTGGGTAATTCATGGCTGAGGCATCCATGGCATTCTGTATTTACACAGAGTGGGTGAACCTGACTGTCAGTGTAGGAGCTTTGGTTTTTACATGTTTGGGTTGGCCAGGGATGGCGTAAGCTCAGAGAAAACTGGGAAGATGGTGGAGGAAATGAGACTTAGAGGGCCAGCATGTGACAAAATGGCCCAAATGTATTAGGCAAGGGCTGAATATTTACCTGGGAATATGGCCCATGTATCCCAGACTCTATGTGACCTTTGGGTGGAGACAAGTTAGTACTAGAAATCTATTTGAGATGGGATGAATTGCACTGGGACACATCTATGTAAATTCCCTTTGACAGATACTTTAAAGTTGATGAGCCTGACCACTAATATTCAAATTGCTAAAATCGTATGAATGAAACTATTCCTGTGGAAAAATCTTGGAGAAGGTGTTGTGAGAATGCCAGGTGAGACTAAAGAGAGGAGGAGAAGTGCTTTGGGCTGTATTAACTGATCAGAATCAGACTATGAGCTACTAATGAGAAGCTGCCTTGAAGCGCAGTGCTTGGATTTGTCAATTGAAGTAATTGTAAAGAAAAAAAGAGATATTCACGCAGTGTAAGTGACTCTGCCAAAACCTTATCTTTAGTATTGTGTACACTTCTGAGCATCAGTGACTGAGGGAGAGGGAATTTAGACTGGAACAGGTGCAGAGAATTGATGGCAATAATGGGAAGTGTTTTAGACTAGCGAGCTTGCTCAGCTTAGGAAAGCAAAAGCTGAAAGAGGACCTGTTACTCTCTGTGAATGTTAAAGAGGTGAAACACCTGGAATGAAAGGAGCCACTTGTGCTCAAGAACAATACTGGCACAGGAAATAATGAGTATAAATCGTCTGTAAATAAAACTAGGTTGAAAGTTGGAATGATTTATAATTATCAGAGCAATAAGATTTAGGTTGCTTTGAAGCTACTTATTTGAAATAAGGGATGACCAAATCCACATAGTTTTAAACCAGAAGTTGGTCAGTTTATGAAAAGGAAGATGCAGGTTGTTTGACAGTAATACCAAATAGGTAGAACTTGATGCTTTGGGAAATTCCATCCAGTTCATTGCTCCTGGGTCAGTCTCTAACCTTTATACTTTGGCAGGTATAGCAAGTGCCCATAACAGGAAAAAATAAAGCTAAACTAAAATTGAAATACGAGTGGCTTTCTGTGGAAGAGTGAGGGATTATTTAGAACATAACACGCTCCTGTAGATAGTAGAAGCAAATTCCTGCTGGTACTATTCAGCTACTTAGACATGAGTGCCACCATGCAAATCTGATTAGAAAGACAACTAGGGTAAGATAGGGAATAAGAAATAATGCTTTGTGAACAGAGATTGCATTACAGAGGTGGCCTAGCAAACACTATTAGCCTAGAACCTTGAAATCAAAGGAATAAGACATTAGGGAAAAAAATGTTTTCTACATGGTCTTTAAAACTCAAAATACTCAAGGACTGCAGAGTTTCACTCTACTGCAACAAAGACAACAAAGAGCCACACAACTTCTGAGCTATGAAAGACAACCTTACTGCTGTTGATACATATGACTGGAATAAGAAATATTGGACCAGATGGGCCAAATTGTCTGTTCGTAAATTTTTGTCATAGTTATTCCTGAGAGTTTTTGTCATTTCTATTCATCTTCGGTGTGTTCTTCATCCCCCAGAATAAGGATCTCATTTTAGCATCTCTGATATTAAAATCAGAGTTTCTGGTAATGAAAATCTGCAGTGTGAACTTCAAGGATCAAAAAGAATGGCCAAGGAAAAATATAGATGGCAACAATTAAACCAACACTCTGCACCTTTATTTTTAGGCCCTGCAGACTAAAACTTGCTTAAAACACATGTACCACACTCAGCAGCTCTGACAGAGCTGTTGTCTTTTTCTCCTGTACAAAAAAAAGTCTTAAAATCTTTCAGATGAGAAAAGTTTTAAAGGTAACCCCTTTTTCATCACGTTTTACATTTTTGGATCTAAATTTCAACACTGAAGATTCCAGATGCTATAAAAACATTATTGAAGTGCAACATGGTATTAAGGTCATGTCTCACTGGTGCAGACTGTACTGGTTTCACCACCCCGCCTGGCAAACTGCTGCCAGTGCTAAACCAATATATATATTTCCCTCCATAATTATACCATTTTTATCCCTAAGTGAGATTTTTCAGACAAGCTATTGTTGTTGGGGACATAAGACTCCATTTACCACTATGCTGCAAACATTTTCCTGCACCCACAATGCATTCAAATGTGTATTTACTTTTACAAAACAATGATTTCATAATCACATATTGAGCAAAGTATAGTTGTGCTTAATAAAGTGCTAAAGTACAGACATGGCCATTTTCTTAATTAACTCTAAAAAAAAATCTCTGTACAATACTATTTAGGTTTTTTAACTGTCAGAACCCCGTTCTAAGACTCAGATGCTGTATCAAAATTTAAAACCAAGAAGTCTTTGACTGGAGCATGGTAAGACCTGTGGTTGTCATGCCAGAAAATAATTAAGAACGAAAACGAACTGGAAAGCTGTATTTCACATGAAACAATTACAGCAGCAGTTGATGTAATTTGTGCTGATATTCCTGTTATTTCCAGAAAGGAGTTCAAAAGTCCAGATTTTAAAAGAAATATCATTTTCGTTGTATTAAGTATCATTGTAATTGATAGAAAAGCTGTCACTTGTCTAAAAATAGAGGACCAGCTTGCCTCTTTGAGGCAACTGTTATGGAACAGTCTTAGGAAGTTTAATACTGTCTGTGGCTGGCAATGCGTGGCAGAACAGACAGACAGCGCTCACCTGTGGCAGAAAGGTGATCACTCCTTGGGAACAGGCATAAGCTCCAGAGCAGCAGCACGATCCTGCTGGCAGGGTCTCCTGCTCGGGGTGATGGCTTGACAGAACCCCACGGATTGCCTCAACCTGCTCCTCACAAGCGGGGACGAGCTGGTGGCAGTTTTGGTCACACGGGGCAGCTCAGGGTGCAGCAACACAAGATGCTGGAGGTTGGGGCAGAGATGAAGGCTGGAAGGTGAGCAGAGGGTTCTGGTCTTTGGGGAAGCAAACAGGGACTGGTTCAAGGTTTACCTAGCATGATCACTTATGAAGCTGCTGTGAAGGGGAAGAGTGCCCAGGAAAGCTGGCTGGTTTCTAAAGGTAACTTACTGAGAGCTCAGGAATGAATCCCACCATGGGTGAAGACTGGTTTTCTGGAGAAGGTCTGCATGGCTAGGTAGAGAGCTTCTCATTGAACTAGCTCACAAAAAGGAAGTGGAGAAGATGTAGAAAGAAGGACGAGCAGTAAAAATGGAGCAGTGTTAGAAATTTAGTGTCAAAATTAGGAAGGCCAAAGCCCAGCTGCAGCTGAAACTACTGAGGAGCACAGACTCTGGCAATGCCAATTTCAAAGTAAATTCAGAACCCGGAGATGGGTAGAGAAGAAGTGCTAGTTACAACGGAGCAAAAAAGGCTTAAGTATTCAGTGACCTTTTTTTGCCTCTGTATTCACAAGGAAAAACTGATTTGGAACTGGCACGATGTAGGATGGAGAGGGACAGCCCTTCCTCAGTGGGGAGAGATCAAACAAGTTAGAGACTTGAAAGAAGCTGAATGTACTGAATACCAGGGGGTAGGGATAGCTAGGATTTATCTGAAGCTGCTGGAGAAGCTGGCCAATGTAATTGTGGGATCACTATATAGACAAAACATTTTACATTTTTTTTAATAGCAAAGCTGCTATGAAGAAGAAAATGGAACAGGCATGTGAGCAATTTTAGACGTAGCTGAGTTATGTTAGCTGCTGGTTATTATAATGAAAGAAATTCCCACAACTGAGTGGGCCATGGGACTTGATTCTCATATCTCTTGTCCTACTTTTATGTTTATAAGACATTACATGTAGCAGCTTTGGTTAAGACCTGGGACTTGATGTTTAATATTTCTGAAACAAAAATAAAAAATTTGCTGAATTTATTACTGAGGGAAGAGGGAAAAATCCAGCACCAGTTGAACTGGTACTTTCAGAAGCTGGACTTGGTATAAGTTTTCACAGCTGGCCTAGGTGAGATAAGCTGGTACCCTGGTGAAATACTCATTTGCCATCTGGGGAGGAAATGATATGAGGAAGTGAGCTCTTATGGCCACTGGGCCAAGTCCCAAAGTTTTGCCATATATTTATCTCAGCCAAATTGTCCAACTCATGGATTTGTCTTCAGAGCTTAGATATTCACAAGCAAGTAATGATAAAATTGATCCCCCCTCCCCCCCCCAAATAAATAAAAACAATAAAAAAAAACCCCAGAACATCCAGTTTGTGAGTTGTCACTTGTAAATCTTGATTTCCAGTACAGCACCTGATCTGCCTGAGGCTCCTATCACACTCATCTTGACTCATCCTTCTGTGTGTTCTGTAATTCCCAGCTATCAATGTTGCTATCTGTGCTTCCCAAGTACTGCTTTTGCTAGAGGGATTGCAGCCTGGCAAAATGGGGGGGAGTAACAACCCACATCACACTGCCACCTTCTCCTAGAGGGATGACTGATCTGGCTGTCTCTTCTCTGCTATTTCCCCAGAATGCATAGAAATATAATCTTTTGGCGATCAGGAGCTCTCTCAAGTTAAAGTACATTAAGCCAAAGGGTTTGAAAGTGAAGGTGAGCAGGCAGACGGTGTGGTCACATAATCCCCATCTCCTTCAGAAACCAATATAAATGTGTAATGAATCTAAGAAGGAAGAGAAAAAAGGAAGCTGAGGCTGGGGGTAAAAGACACCAAAATGTCTCATTTTCCCTTTCATTTGTGTCATTAGGTTTGAATAGGAACTGAGCTGGACCCTAATTCAGCAATGCAGATTTCAAAGAAAAATATTATTTTGGGTCATAATTAACAAAGTTGTAATTTAAACAGAGTAAAGAGGAGACAATATAAAAGAAGCAATAATTCTTGTTCCTTTTTTTAAAAAAAATCTGTTTGATATTAATATTTGGGTACCTACTGACACACTAATAATTGCTTTGAGAAACAATTAAAGGAAAAATGGCTTCTTTGGAGCTAGGTGGCAATATAAAATAAATTACTTGATACACTGGAATAAGTAGAGAAATTGAGAGAAATGTTTTATTACCAGTTAAGAAACAGTGAAAGGGACTTATTTAAGATTGAATGCATAACCTCAACATTACTGTTTTCCATCTTGCTATGCTTAGACAATTTACATGTTCTTTGAATGTATTGCTTTTAATGAACATAGGGGTGACAGAGTGTCTATGTATATACTGAGATAAATTCACTTTCACCTCGGCTGTCTGAATGACTGTAATGAAATGTAATTATTAAAGAGCTTTGGTCTCTTAATATTTAAGTCTAAAATTTTCTTAGATCTATTCTATCGACGTCATCCATGTTAAAAAATTTTCAACCTGCTTCTTCAGATTCAGCACAGGGTGAGCACTTGCTTTGTTAGTCTGACCACACAGTTTCATAACCATTGAGCACCATTGTTAGTCCTCATGCCTTTATTTGTCAGGGTGTGAGCTAAGCAGTGGTTAAACATTTAATCTGGGCAAGAGCTTGAAGTTAGGTGAATTCTGCTGGATAAACATGCCCCTTCTTGGAGTTGTGCCTAGGGATGCCATGATTCATCACACATATTCAAGCACGAGAGAGAAAAGGCAAAGAGAGAAGGGGAGAAGTATTTCTGAGATGAAACTCCTCTTCCTAAGACCCTGGAAACGGCTCTGGACACCTGCAATGTGCAACCTCCACATATCTGGAGATGAACCAGGCAGAAACTGACTTGGCAACTTAGTTCCTTGAGAAGCCAGAGAAAACATGGGCTTCTTAAATAAGAGTCCATGGAATTTTTCTATGTCAGGTTTAATGTGCTTAAATTTGCAGGCTATAATTTAAAAAAAAATCAGACTAGGCATCTTCTGACAGAAGGTTGTCCGACGACTGACAATCCTCCTTGCTTCAGCTTTTCAATTCCTCCTGTATTTTTCCAAAACCGGATCTTCTGTGTTATTCTCTCCAGGTGCAATAGTCAGGGGCTCAGCATCTTCTTATGACATAATTTATTGCTTAGTTATCACTGACCTTGAGTATTCAGAGCTGAAAACTGGTTTGCCCTGGCCAACAGCCAAGGGTTTCCAAGGGTGGCAGGTGACGTGGCTGGTCAGGCTTCACTGTTCCTGTTCACCCTGTGCTCCATGCAAGAGCTGGCCTTGTGTCCTCCCATAGGTTCTGTGTCAGCTGGGAGGGCAAACACAGGAACAGAGGCAAAAGAGACCCATGCTCAAATTGTTCAAGCCTGGCCTCTGTATGCAGATGCCTGATGTGATTTAATAGCCAAATAACGACATTTCACTGAGGTCTGCAGGGCTGGGTGTTGGGCTGCCATACCCCACACAACTTCCAGTCCTAGGCAATAAGATGTGAAATTAGCTGAAGTACAATGTGATTTACAGGGAATATTCACTATATAGGATAAGTAACTATATATGGTAGAACTTCATAAACTTACAAAATTACTTACTGATCTTGGTTATGCAGAAAGAGAATGGCTGGGATGTGGAACAGAACTACTAAAATTGCCACTTTCTCGTCTGATTTATAAATCCCAGTTTTGGGCTGTACTTAGAGCTGTAATCAGTGTTCTGAAAGAAGTTAATCCCAGAGCATGAGGAGTGACTAATACTATTACTCTCCTTTTAGATTGCTTGCATAGAACTTCTCTTTCTGATTAGGAAGAGGAATTCTCTGCCCAAAAGTCTCATCTATTTGCAGCCTCTGCTGCTCACAGTCAAGGATTACTTTCATTTAAGAAATTACTTGGATAATTTTCATAATCTGTTCAAAATTTTCCTTTCCTATCTCCTATTTTTTTCTCTCGCTTATGTTCTTCTCTGTCTTATATTTCACAGAGGGCTATCTAAAAAAGAGAGAAATTGCTATAGTCTTGCGTCTTCTGCTCCAATAGTTGTAGAAGATTTAGTGTGGAGAATAATTCAGAATTACCCCACTTGTGAGCTTCCAGCTCCATTTCCCTTCTCTAAAGAAAGGGATAGCCTCCATTAAAGAGGCTATCACCTCCATAGTCTAGAAGTCAGCAATTCAAAAGCAAATAACAAAATCTAATCTCTTCTGCTGCTCACAAGTTTTGCATTGGTTTAAACAAAGTTAACAGTCAAAATGATGCCCAGGCAGAAAACATCCACATGTCCAAATCCAGCTTGAGACACCAGTTATTCAGAAAAGGGGAAAGTCGTCCTTGTGCTGCTTCTTTCCAAGACATTACCTTGTCTGCTTTTAATTAGATCCCTGTTCATTTCAAGGTTATGCAGTTACCAGTGGCTCAAAGCTTTAGCCATTTGTTGTTGCTTTTCTTCTACTTCTCATTTTCAGGAGAGATCACTGCATTGGGTTGGGACTTCCCTCCCAGATGGTTGTCTCAGTTTCCCAGTAAGTTGCTTCAGTCATGTCAGGTCTAATAACACTTTTTCTTCCTAAAGACACTTTTACAGAAAATCCTCTGACCTTTGCAGTTCCTTTCTGGGGCTGTTGCAACCTCTCAGGTGAAGGCAGCATCTTTGAGAATGCAAGGGAATAAAGCTCACCTCCGGAAATGTATCTCAATCCAGATACAAAGTTTCTCAATCCTGATAATTGTTCCTGGAACAGAATATTCCCATCTCTGACCTTACTTCTACTTATTAATCGCTGTGAGCTTAATCTTCATTTGTTCTTTATCAATTTTACATCATTAATTGGTCGGGAATTACAAAGGTTTGATGCAAAACATAATTAGCGCAGGAGTATTTTTATGGATTTCAAAGAGCTTTTTTTCTTATTTGATAGTTCTCTTTCAGTAGGAGGTAGACAGTTCTGGCTCACAAATGGGTAACATTATTTTGCTTTTCTTTCATAAGTAACACTTAACTACTGTTTCTAATAATACTGCAGCAAAACAGTTTCTAAATATGACAGTGTTGAAAAACACTGATGTGCAGGGGAAGTTGCATAATTGCAAAAAATCTTCACTTCTTGTGCCCAACACTTTAATCCGTCCATTCAAAGCCTAGAGGTTTCTTGGTCTTTCAGCTGTACTTATCTGATAAATGAGCTTTTAAAAATAGAGATGGCAGTAAATTCAAAAGGAGTTTCAAACCTCTAAATAGTGGGAGGGCGTAGATAAACTGAGCTTATATTACAAGCAGCTGCTGTGCTAACAGTCTACAAAACAGAAAATAGGCCTGAAGCCGAATCATTTATTGAAATATCATAGTATTTGGTTATGGTGTAATCTGGTTCTCCATGTGTTATTCTATCCAACAAAACCTGATTTCAGTTTAAGATCAGTGTCATTATCTTCTGGAAGGCATATGCTGTTACTGTGCCTGCTGACAGGCTGCACACATGTGCTAGGAGCCGGCTGTGGCTTTGACAGCTGGTGCCAACTAATTGCCTCCAGCAAGATAAACATGGTCTGGATTTTGATCAACTACTTTTTAGGATAAGGACCAATGGAAGGGAGCTGCGCACTGTGGGAATCCAGGAGACTAATGAGGAAAAGATGAACATTGTAATGATATTGTATCAAGGCAAAAATACACATATATTTTATGCTTATAAAGGTACGTTCTATACAAGAAGTTTAGAACAATCTGTGATTTTTACCTCTTCTGCATCCCACGAAGAGTATCTCCTTTCTTGCAGAGCCATTTTATTCGGTAATTGTCTCAAGTCATTAGACTTCCCACACAGCAATTCAGTCAGAAATGTAAGTGTGAAGGGAAATGCATTGCTTCAGTTTGTGGAAGAATATGTACCCCACTTCCACTTGGAATGAAATTCTGATCTGATTTATTTGCAACTGCCCAAACAACCTACTCTTATTATTTAGCTTTCCACATGAACTCGTGTCTTGAAGAAAAATTTGCCTAATTGTTTATACTGCTGTTACACAGGCACAGACTTGATGGATGCGCCTCTCCCTTCTCATGCTAAACCCAAGTGTCAAGAGGAATAACATGAAGAATGCTGAAATTTGTTTTGAGATAGATCTGGTTTTGTATTTTGTGGCATACACTAAACTAATATTCTGCTAAGGCAAAGCAGAAAATTCAGTTTTCACTGTGGATTTGTTTCAGTCACATGCTAATTTCTGGCTGATGAGGCTGCTATGCCTTTGCAACATTTATAAGGAATAGAATTATGTTATCACTAGAAAGAACTTTGAAAAGGGGAAGCTCAGAGAAGCTAGCAAATTTAACTTCAATGTCATCTGAATTTGAGACAATTAAGGTTCCTGATTGCCAGCTATCTTGTAGTAGTTCCACTCTTAGCTGCCTTCTGTGAAAACCAAGATTGTTTTCTCCCCAAACCACATGCTAAAACTTCCCCAAGGACAGAGGTGTTAATAAGCAAGATGAAACATCCCTACTCTGGCACAGCACTGAAAGGGTGACACCAGGCTCACAAAAGCACGAATGCCAAGTACGCGAATGCATTCACTGTACAATTACCCTGTTTGTGTGCCAGTTGCAGTAATTGGATAATTGGGTCCACAACTGCCTGACTGCATTAGTAACTACTCATTGCTAAATTATATGTCAGCAATGTATAAAAAGCCCCAGTGTCTAAAAGCCTTTGTTACAGAAACTTTAATTTTGTGAAGTTTCATCCTAATTGGGATAAGCATGCCTATGCGGCATCTATCTTTTTGTTCATTCCTTTTGAATCTGGACAGGTCTGAATCTAGACAGGAAAACAAACACAGCTGAAAAGGAAAAGAGGCATTTGTGAACATAGGCTCTTGCTTTTCTCTCCTGCTGATCCTCAAAGCTTTTCAAGAAGTGCCATGGGAAGTTAAATCAGGAGGTTTTAAACATCCAGCCTTTAAATGAACATTCTGACATGGTCTTTAAGTGACAAGTTGTTATGACTTTTTTTCTCCTCTCTTGGTCTTTTCACAGCTCTCATTTCAGTTCATTTTACAGGAATAAAAGAATGACTTCAAAATACCCTGACCTGAAGCAGTTTTGGAGAACTGAGCCTTGGCAATGGCAAACCCATGAAAAGTCAAATTGCCCTAAATGGCCACTGCATGTAGAGTTAACAGAGAATTACCAGCAGGACCATATTTTTCACCTGAGAGCTCTAAATGGAAGCAAATGAACTACTAGTTTAGTGCACAGCCACTTGTTTCTCACCTACAACCAGTAACCTGGATAATAGAGGCAAGGAAATGTAACAAACGATGCTGTCTGAAGTTGAACAGAGTTTCAGAGATTTTAGAAGATTACAGACTGGTTTTGGACATTAATAAAAGAGCAGAATCACTGGATATGTAGGCAAATATGCTACATTCAGAATGATCTTTTGTGGTTCTGTAAAGGTAATGAATTTCTCATAAATTTATCAGAGTTCTCTGAAGGAGTGAGCAGCCATGCTGATATAGGAGATACAGCTGAAATGGTCTCCTTGGATTCCTGAAAGTCACTTGACAAGATCATTCACCAAGGGTCTTAAAGAAGTTAAGACTGGGATGAGATGGACAGTGCTGACATGAATAGGCAACCAGTTAAAAGTTACTTTTCTCACCAGATGGAATTTAACACTGTCATCCCATAGGGACATATCTGTTGAGCCCTTTTCTTCATTACATTCACAAATGAATGGAATATGAAGTGACAAAGTTCAGTGACTGTTCTGAACTCTTCTTTGTGTTAAAAACGAAAGCTAGCAAAGTTTGAAGAGCTGCTGTAACATCTTGTGATACTGAATAACATGGCTGGCTTAGGAAAGGGAACGTGGGAAAATGTAAGGAGCTCACAAGAGGAATTCTAATTTAATATATTTGATTGCAGACTCTGAAGAAGCTATTATCATCTAGTGCAGAGATTCTGAAGTTATAATAGCAAATTATGCAGGAACATCAGTACAGTCCTGAATGGCAGCCAGTATGAAGCAAATTACTAGGGAAGGGAGGGAGAACGATCCATAAAACAATACTAGACTACAATATCTTGAAGGCTGTGGACATTTTTTAGCCTTCATATCAGTGTGTGTGTGTGTATATATATACATATATATGTGTCTATTTGTAAAAGAGTACTGTTGATTGACAAGGGAAACTGTGGGTAAAAAGGCTCAATACAAAAAAAATCAAACATGGAAGGACTCTAGCTATGAAAATGTTGACTCAGAGAAAAATATGAGAGCTGTAAAATCATGTATGGGATGAAGATCAATAAGGAAGGATAATTTTGCTCTTCTAAAATAAAAGGGAGCATCCAAAGGAAGTCACTAAGCAGCAGCTCAGCTGTAGAACCCAGACATGGGGATATATGTAGTACTAAAAGTTTACATTGATTAGAAAAATGATTAAACAAATTCATGAATATTAAAAAAAAAAAAAAAAAGAAACCAAAAAAGCTGAAGTAAAACACAAACTTCTCTTTAATACTGAGGTAAAGTAAGAGATATCTCATTAGGAGACTTCGGCAATGCCTCTCCCAGAAGTCCTTTATGAAGACTAACTTTTAACAAGTGTTGCACATTGACAATATTTGCCTTTTCTTTGGCACATAGTTGCTATGGAAATAAACAGTAACTTGGCACAGACCTCTTTGAGAAACTCCAGATCAGTGAGTGTCACAGATATTTCATGAATGAATTTAATCTTGCAACTACACACACAATTCATGAGCTGACAGGAGAATAGTTTTAGAGTAAATAATACATATCAAAACCAGTCACTGTGTATGGAAGGTTTTAGCAGTTTCACTATTGTTGAAAAAAGAAAAAAGGAAGTGTCCCAAAAGGGAAGGTAGAGGGGAATTAAAAAAAAAAAAAGGTTTGCAGGTTATTTTTAAAATAAAATAATTTCCAACTTTTGCAATTAATGATTCATAGAAGGGCTTTTTCTTTTTTTAATGTATGCAAGCAAGCAGTTTTTTGCTTTCCTTGTTCTGGCTTTTGGATTTTATTTCTGTTTATTTTGCTTTTTATATCATAATACCATGATATTCTTGATCCAGATTTCAACAGTCTATTCTGACTTTCTGACTTACCATGTACTTGAAGTACTTTTTTTTTTTTTTTTTTTTTAATATCTGGAACATTATCCTCGTCTTTTTTCGTTCTGAGAGCCCTCAAAGAGTCACATTCACACACTTATATTGAATGCACTGGCTCAGAAAAATGACACCTTCCCTTCAGACTGCCACCTCAATGACTCAGCAAGCATCTTAGGATGATCAGCATGAGCATGGCACAACCCAACGTCTGGACATTTTGCAGACCGTGAAAGTTATTTAAAACATTTTAAAAGTGGAAACAGGTATGTGATAGCACTGCAGAGTTACTAGTAGATAAAGTTGCAGACAGTAAATCCCCAACCCTGTGGGTTTTTTTAACTTTTTCTTGGGGGAATTATCTTTTTTGTGGAAATGCTGCTGAAAATACTGAAGTTCTGCCTAACAGTTCTGGCTTCTGTCACGCAAGTGGCCTGACCTCTCTGTCTTCCAGCCAGCTTGGTGGGTGAGAAAACCACATCTTGCAATGCCTAAAATCTGGGGTCTCCAGGAGCCAAATAAGTCTGTCTTCACCTCTTGAATACACACCAAATATGTGTAGTTCCCCTTGTCAGAGTTCCTGAGGAATCTACCAGAGCTTTTGGAAAGTTTTAACACCCAGGGATGTGCTATAGTCACATACCCAGAAAAAGGAAATGAGAATGATAAAAATAAATACCAAGGAAAGCAAGAGTTCCGTTTTGTATTGAGTTCACAAAATATATGGTCACCAGTAGAATTCAAGAACCACCTATACACAGCTGCAGATGTTAAAGACAGTTAACACTAATAGAGATAGGAGGGCAAGTGAAAAAATGACATCTTAGAGGCAACTTATGGCCTACCAAGACTGATGTTCCTTACTCCAGTTGCACCCTGAAGATAACTCATATTGCCATTGCTGTTGATATTAAAGGCATAATGGTTGTAACTCAGTGTTAGGTTGTACCCATGGTCTGGTGAGGGGCAGAGCCTGGAGTGGAGTGGGTGATTGGGTGCTGGTGGTTTTGGTGCCCTAGGATGTATCTGCTGGCTGTACCTGTGCTGAAGCCAGTCTTGGACTCCAGCCATAGTGGAGGTGGCCTAAAATACCAAAGGAAGTGACCTGACACAAGCTACACCTTTAGGCCAAGCATAACCAAAGGGACCCAATGCTTGCCTTGGGGTTAATATGGGGTGCAGAGTTCTTGCTGCTCTTGGGTTGCACTGGCACAGTCAAGCAGCACAGCCCTTTTTGTGGCTCTGACTCCCTTGTGCTGTTCCAGTAGCCCCAAACAGTTTCACTTCAGGAAGCCAAGGTTTCACAGATCAACTTTTAAAAGTAACCCAACAGCAAAGTATCTCACAGACTTAAACTCTTCTTTTTGTCTTGGTATCCTCATATTTTAAATGTAGAATTTAAAAGTCTTTTTAGTTCTAGGTCTGTGTGTGTGTGCCTCTTTTCTCAATTTTCTTAAATAGTTCATGGGAAATCACACAGCAAATAATATAAATATGTCAGCAGATTCAGAATCATGAAGCAGTATTTGCCAGTTTCGTTTGGCTTAGAATCAGTCAAGCAGCATGACTTCTTCTTGCACTTGACAGTCTTGGAGAAACAGCCCTGCACAGTAATTAGGTTCATGTACTCAGGTCTCTGTCTATGACTAGCATTAGATTCTGCTAAAAATCTGAGATGAGCTGAGTTTTCTCCTAACTTTTAAATATGGGAGAAGGAGTAATTCCTTTCTGGTTTTAATTCATCCAGGCAGCACCAGTCTCAGCAACTGCAGAGCAGTTATCAAAACAGAACATCAGTGTGGGCAGATGTCAAACTTGTGGCTTTCATGAGTACCATCTCCTCCTCTCTGAAGCATTCAGCATGACACTGTAGTGTTCTGTGCCTTGGTGGGGTGGGGTAAAGTTATTTGGACTAAAAGCCTTTTAACAAACTCTGTGACATATAACATTTTTGTGTCATGTGCAATCTCTGTGAAAAGCCAAATTAATGGTAGAGATTGTTTTATGACACATAGTTAGTAAGAGTATGTACAACTAAAATATAATTAGTAGCACACAGGATCAGACTTGGGAATGTTGTAATAACAAGGAAGTGCTTTGAACACTTGAGATAACTCTCAACCCAAGATAAGCCATGAATACTTCACCTGTACATGAACAGGTCTCTAGGAGCTGATCATGATACACACAAGTAATTTTCCATCTCAGTTAGGGAACTGATAGAAGGAACCAGTAGCTCAAAGAAGATCAACATCAAAGGCAACCTTGATGTATTAAAAGCAACAATTTCCAGGTGAAGGCTGAGTACCTCATTTGTATTGGGGAAGGAGTTTTGAAACAGTATAGGAGAGGTTGGCATTTAGCTCTTGGGATGCTGCTGGAGTAGTCGAATGTTGCACTTTAGCTGACCAAGTCCTGACTTAGTAATCATAGAAGAAGGACATGAAAATAGCCTTTAAGCAGTCTGTTGGTGAGCAGCCTAAGCCAGGCTAGAACCTGCTGAATTGCTGTGCTCTGCCTCCAGGAACTTCATCTCCAGTTTTGTGACAAAGACATTAACCTTTGGCTCTTCTAGAATAGCCCCATCTATTGCCACTTGGAAAGAGGTGAGTCCAGAGTTAAACCAGTGGGTTTGGTTTGTAATCCTTTTATGGAGGCAGTAAAGCCAAATTAGCCAGCATGCACTTCCACCCAGAGATGTGTTTAGTGGAGATGTGTCAAAACAGCAGCGCTGGTCTGGGCTGGGAAGGAATTTCAATGCAGCGAAGAGTGGGCATTTGAAAGACACCTTTCAGCTTCAGGCAGGCCCTAGCTCACCACCATGACATCTCTATTGGATAATAGGAATAATTACTTTTCTCTGAGCATTCTGTATTTCTGGTTTTCAATTGTTGCCTGAATGCTGTGGGGATCTTACTACAAACTGCACTGCTAACAGTTTATGTGACACTTGCCTAACTGAAAGACCTCACTGATCTGTTAGCAGATAATAATCACTGGACAAAGCTGCTGGATCCCTCAGGAAACTCTGGCTCTGTAGCTGTAGCAGAGACAGGCTCCTCTGCATACAGGAGCTCATTGTCTTAAGGGGTTGGCCACAGGATCTGGGCTCTAACTCTTGACTCTGTCGTTTAAACATCTCCTTTCCCAGAAGAGCGATGGCAACGTGAGCTTCTGGCCTGTCACTGAAACCCTCAGAAGCCACAAGACAAGATGCAGACATTCTTTACAGAAAACTTACACTCCTGCTAGTACTGGACCTAACATGAAACTTGAAGGCTTACAGAAAGCACAGGCTTATTCTCCCCTCACAGGGCAGCTGAAGAGAGATTCTTTCCCCATCCCATGTAGTGAGGCATGATTGCAATTCTTTTCCAGCTAGTATAAATTTCCACAGGAACAGACTGTGTATAAATGCATGATCTTTCCCTTGCTGTACAAATGTGGTTCCCAGAAATGAGTAGATGTAAATTCATTTGTGGTGGTGTTGCAAAATAAATAGCTCATTGCCTTGTAACTTTTGGTGGTTTATTTGTAAATAATTAATTTTTTTTTAGAATCATGTTGATAATTTAGTAGCAAAAAACTGTAACGCGGTTTGGCTTGTTACTGGCATCTCACTGCTTTTCTAGGAACAGTAACAGCCACAATCAATACCTTAAAGATGAAAATGTGCCCTGCCCTTTGGGTTATGTTCTGTCAGTGATGTTACAGTTTCATACCTTTAAACCCCTCTGAATGCTTGATGGATATGCTTAGTGGAGATAGCTCACTGCTACAGTTCTTACCATAGGTGAGGATCATTAGCCCACCCAAAAATAAAGAAATAAATTGAATAAAGATGATTAATGCTCAGCACAGCTCAGACAGTCCAACTGCAGAGGTTTAACAAAGTGAAGCTCTTCTTGTTTCCTCCAGACTCTCTGTTCATGAGTGTTTCAGCCTAGCTGAGGGCTGTCCCTGCTTCATAGACATTTCAAGAGTATGAATGAATGTGTGCTGAAATCCTCAGGGATTCCTCCCATCTTGGTGCCAGTGGCAAAATTTTAATGAGAGAGGACTCAGTCCCAACATGGAGGAAGGAACTGGAGCTGCAGTGGATATTAGCTGCTCACGGGTTAATATGAGGGAGTTCTTTCCCACTGTTTAGATTACAGCACAAATTAGCCGAATGTATCAAAACGCTTTAGTTCTGCCCTAGTATAGAAATAGTTTTAGCTCAAAACCTCAGTGTTAATTTCCTTTTATGCAAGTTGAGACACGCTTGGCCCAGACAGCAGAAAAACTGCTGCAATTCAGTTACACTAAAGCTGAGGAGCAATAAAATGCCAAGCCTTTCATAAGCTAGGAGACCACACATGCACTCTTCCTGCTCAGCAGAACAAAACCAGCAGAAAAGTGCTCTTTTTGCTAGTGCCTAGTGAAGCCTCCCAGGTGCAGGGAGAGCAGGGGCAGCCCAAGGAGCTGCCAGTCCAGGTCTGGCGTGACCTCCTCCTTAAGTCTAGGTAAAATTCACCCCAGCTCCATGCCCTCAGCAGACCTGCTTCCCTGCCTGCACCCTGAGGGGATGGGGCACTTCACTTCCTATTGTACTAATCCTTGCTGCCCTCCTATTCTGCCTCTTCTCTTGCTAGCCAAGTTCCAGTGCTCCTCGTGGGCATTCAGTTTTGGAAAAAATGGCCAGTGACAGAAATAGAGCTTCCCATCATTCACTGCTGGCAGTCCTTCCTTGTCCCCATCACATCCTACAGTGAAGACAATAAACTGCAGCTAGAGACCATCACACTCACTGCAAAGTCACAGCAGTGACACATGGAAAGCCTCCCCTCACATCAGGATTTTCTTAATTTGGTAAATTATGGCCTTGAAGAGGTCATATAAGCTGCATAACAGCATTTGGGCTCTAATTTCTTCTCCAGTGCCTTATGCAATGACACTAAATCACCCTAAGAAACTGTTAAGTAGGACAGGTATTTTTTGTAGTTTCATTGTAATGGTAATGGCTGAAAAAGGAACAAAATCACTGTTGCTTATATATGTGCTTCCTGTAACATTGTATGTACACTTGTGCAACCTTTTGATGTCCTGAGGTGGAAATTTCAAAGCTCTTTTACTTTCATTCCCTGGCAAGGAAATTTCAGAAGAGTTACAAGGGACAACTGCATCTCTCAGGTCTCTTCCAAGGCTCCCTTTCACTAGGGAAGGTCTCCCAGGCCTCTTCTGCAGGTGTCACCACGTTGGCAATGGTAGTGATGGCATTTGCCAGAAATGTACTCTAAGGTCATGGGGTCCCCACAGTGGCATATGGACCCTCTCTGAGGACTCTCTGCCTCTGATAATCAAAAAGTAAACAGCACTGTGTGCATCCCATCCAGAGTTCTGGGCACAGCATAGCCAGTGACACCACATGTGAACCCCTGCTGATGTGACCATGTCCTGGTGGCTACAGGACCTGTGTCCTGGTGGATACAAGGCAGTGGTCCCAGCTGCTGTCTCTCTCTCCACTTCTCTGCTTGAAAAGCCTGAGAATCACCTGGGGATAGGTTTCTGTCAGGTAGTCCTTCTTACAAGTTCTCTCTTCTTCCTGAGAACACTGATGTGCCAAACATGTGGCTTTGAAGAACAAAAACACTTTTGGTTAACCCTTTTGGTTGGTACAAATGTGACCCAGAAGTGAATTACATGGCAAATTTCATTCAACAGCTAGCTGGTCAAGTGAGGAAAAGGGCAGTACTTCTGAGTGGCAGCTTTATGTTCTTTTGTTGCTAGAAGGAAAGCTGATGAAAATTTACATTAGTATTTTGTTTGAGAAACCATAACACAGTGGGAGTTACAATCATCATCCTCAAATCCATTTAATTTTGAGATGATAGAGGTAATAATGGGAAGCAATTTTCACTTTGCAATATTGACTTACTATTATCTCATATCTGTGTAAATGCCTGGATCAAGCACTTTTTTGAGAAATGATCTGTCAGACAAAGTGTAGGAAATGCAGTGCAAAACAACTGCCACCAATCCTTTTTTAGATGTAACAATGTATTTGAGCTGTTAAAGCGTAGGAAAGCCTGTTATCGTGAAAGCAGAGATGAATGCAAGGTTTTATGGTCGTGTGGATTAAAGTGCTTCCTGATGTGTAGCATTTGGCAAAGCTTCCTGTTTTTTTTTCTTGAATAATTATTCATGAGTATATTCTTGGCATGTCACTCTTACTTTGGAAAACGCTAAGTAAGGTGTCCTCTGCTTATTCCATTGTTGGGATTAATGCTCTCCACGTGAGGAAATGCTGAAGATGGTCACTTTTATGAGTTTACTAGAAAATATGGGAATCCTGCAGAAAAACCCACTTGCACCCATGGAATTATGCATCCTCCCTTCCTACCCTGCAGAGGAGTTTCAGTGTTTCCTCTCCCTCCCAGTCTCTCTCTGTTTACAGGGATGGAAGAAGAGCTTGCCGTGGTGCACCCCGTGCACGGCTCAAGGTGAGCTCAAACTCCTGAGTGTCCACACACCCAGATGGTGAATAAAGTGAGCCAGGATGCAGCCCAGGCTGTCCCTGCAGGTGCCCACAGGACACCTCTGTCAGGGCTGTGCTCTGCTCCTCTGGTGATGTGCTTCACTCATCCTCACAGCGACAGATTTCTTGGGATGTGTTTAGCTTACAGAGGCTCATAAATAAGTGGTCAAGGACATGTTAGAAGCATGGCCAAGGACACTGAAGGTCCCAGCTATGTCACCTTTGCTTCCTGCAGCCTTTGTCTTGGCACAAAATGTACTTATTGGTTTGCAAGAGGGTATATGTTCTCTGGTTCTTACGTAAGTCACATTCCTCCTGCCAAAGACAGCAACTGCATTAACATCCAAAGCACTTGGACATACCAGGCACAATTAACACCTGCTGTAGCTCCTCTTATCAGGGAAGACAGAGCAAGGATAAATTTGGCCAGGAGTGAAATCTCCGCTCAATGTTGTGCTCCTCATGCTGGATGTTATTGCAGCATTTAAAGAACAATCACTTGCTGACAGGGTTCCTAGCAATAACAGAACATATTTCATTAGTGCATCCACACAGGGTATTGGCCAGATCTAACAGCTGCCAAGGGCTGCACTTGCCAAAGAAAGTTTTTTATTTGCCTGCCTGGGTACAGATGTCGGACCTGAATTACCTCTCAGCATGAGGTCCCTCATTGTCTCCCAAAATATCTCCGAGTCACTTAACTCCATCAGGTCACCCGCTGTACCTGACCTTTAGCTAGAACATCCCAACCTGCTTTTCCCAGTGGGAAACAAGGATTGTGTCCAAGCTGGAAATAAGAAGGCAGTGCATGCACAAAAGTGCAAGGTGTCTGTAAACAGGAAAAATTACAGTGTGAGGGTTGGGAGAACCACGGGAAGGATTATTTGAGCCTATTTCTAATGTTCATTTGTCACTGGCTGGCTGAGCCATCCTCTGAGGGTTCTCTAGGCTGAGTCCAATGGCTGCACCCAAACTGAGACTGTTTGTGCCTGAGTGGCTGACCCTGGCCTAAATGCCTGGGGACCTGTTGTGGGAAAGGCTCTTCTCTGGGTTTCCTCTTTTCTGGGTGCTTTGGTTCAACTCTTGGGGGCATGCAACTGTTGAAACAAAGAATAGAACTTTGGCACAGCAGTTTTTGAACCCCTGTACTTTTCTCCAGGGGCCTGCTGCTGCTGCAGGCACAGGAGCACTAACACATCAGTTTCTTCCTCAGTTTTCTTGCTAAAGCCAGGGATCTTCAGGGCTCTTCAGAGGAGGTTTCTCTGTCCTGCAATCAGGCACAAGTGCGTGCCCATTCAATGAGTCATTTTAACCTCCAGTGACTAACCCATCCAACCTGCAGGAGGGAGGGGAATCATAATAGTAATAACAGTTTGTGTTGCCACTGGAGGGTTTCAAAGTGCTTCCTAAGTAATTTTCCTTATCAGGGCTCCTCTGAGAAATTACAAACATGCAACTGATATTTCATGGCCATTTCTGTCTACTATCTTTTTAAACTGCTTGTTACTTTTTGTTGCTGAACCCACAGAGCTTCTGAAAACCTCTCACAGAATCCCAGAATGGGTCAGGTTGGAAGGGACCACCGTGGGTCTTCTGGTCCAACCTCCCTGCCCAAGCAGGGCCGTCCCAGAGCACATGGCACAAGGATTGTGTCCAGACAGTTCTGGAATATCTCCAGTGAGGGAGACTCCCCACTCTCTCTGGGCTATCTGTTCCAGTGTTTGGTCACCTGCACAGGGAAGTTCTTCCCCAGGTTTAGGTGGAACTTCCTGTGCATCAGTTTCTGCCTCTGGTCTGATTGCTCAGCACCACGGAGAAGAGCCTGGATCCACCCTCTTGTAACTCCCCCTTCAGATACAGACCTTGATGAAGTCCCTTTGCAATTGTCTTTTCTCCCAATTCCTCATTTTCTCTGGCCATAATCAATCATCGTTCCAGTCTGGAAAATGATATGGTGAATTGCACTGTAGTGGAAGCAAAACTGAATGCATAAAATACCCATCTGTTATTTTAACACAACCTGCCAGTTTTTAAAACCATGAATGGTTGCAATGACTGCAAATTAATCAGCTGTCAGGGAAGGCAGAGGAGCCAATTCCACCTATATAAACCCTTGGGACTGCTCAGGTACACCTCCAACAAAAAATGAGACACAGTTCAAGGAGGCAGATGCAGCTATAGTTTTATATTTTATTAATATTAATTTGGATATTTCTTCAGTTGGTTTTTCTCCTGGCTCTTTAGCTGTTTTCCCCAGTGCCTTGTGTACAGTAAGAATGTATATAGGAGAGTGTAATTGAAAAGTTTTACTAATCATAAATAGATTCTTGATTGAATTGGAAGACATTATGGACCGAACTCAAGCTGCTTGGCTGGATGCTTGAGTTGTGCTTTTATTCTGTAAATGCAGAAAAATGGCAAAAGAACTGTTCTTCCTGTCCAAAACCTATTTTCTTGCTGTAGATTGAGTCAGTAACCACTGAGGATTGCACTGAGATCTGTCTGGAGACTTGTCTACTCAGCCCCTTTCTCTCTGTATTTTAACAGCTGATTTTCCTTGCTTGTGTCTTCTATTAGTTTTTATGAAAGTCACCCAAATTGCAGAATACACATGAAACAACTTACCTTTTGCTTGCATCAGCAACTTAGTGTGAGTGAGGAATCCAAAATTAGCGAAGCTTGATTGGGATCAACACATGATTATTGCTCCCTAACTCTTCCCCTGCCCCACAATCCCAAATAAATCAAATTCACAACGGTAGAGAACAAATCAGCTGTCCACAGTGAAGTATTGTTTAAATAATGACACAGCCAGATCACAGGATACTTTATTTATATAAACATTGAGAAATAAATTTTATAGAAAGCACAGAGACAGTCTGACAGCTGAATTCTGTCTCAGGTATTGTAAATTGTTCCCTTCTTGGGAAGAAATTAAATAAAATCTGTACAGGTGTCCACATATATATACATATACAGTCACACTCTTTTGTATATAAGATATATAAAGATATACACTTTCTTTATTGCAATTATAAAGATATCCCTACTGTTGATGATGCAATCTGTGTGCATAGCATTTATATGAATATTAAAAATGTAAGCTATAGATTTTGCTAAATGTAGGACATATTATCCCAATGGCAGGGAACAGCTTCTTCTCTTGAGGGACCATCTACCCATAAATATCTGTAAGATGGCTCTTGTCATTTTTATGGCTTTCATGTTATTTTAAAAAGCTGAAAAAGCACACAGATAATAAGGAGCTAGGGATGGCTAATTGATCTGTCTTTTTTTCCCCAGTAGTATTTATCACATGATGTCAGACTTCTAGAAAATATAAGAGATGTTTTATACTACTTCAGTAATATACAGTTCAGCTGGACGAATTAGAAATTACTGATCCTGTCGGGTCATCATTTTTACCTGCATGTTAATGAAACTCTGATCCAAACCTTTTTTCAGGATTACCAAAAAATGTTGGATTTAAGAAGTTTTTAAGAATTTACTTCATATGCTTTTTGGACAATGATTTTTAAGAATGACAGAATTGACTGTTAGAAATTAGACTTAGATTAAATCTAAAAGTTATTTTCCATGTCATATTAGCATGTTAAGCATATTTCTGTGTACACTTAGCATATTTATATTCCCTGTCTGGAGTCTTCCTGTCCATGGTCTCCACAAGTTTATTTTTAATGCTTATTTTTCCCCTGTTTCGCTGCCAGCCTGTCTATATGTCTGTTTTTCATCATATTAGTGGTGATAACCTGTGCAAGAAGGTACCTAAAATTTAATGCCAGTTTTCATGACAACTTGATGAGACCTGTGGAGCAACACGGAGACATCGCCAACCTGGAGAACAACATGCAGAGTATATTTGTCTGTTTTACTATTTCCTGGTTTTGCACTCTCAGCCATTTTATCCCTTCTTCTAACACACAGCAGACACTTCTATTACAGTTATATTTTAGCGTTGGGATTTAATTTCAGATGTTACTTTAGTTTTTAAGGGCAGAGCTCGGTGGGACACTCTAAGCTGCACAGTTGATACAGCGATTTCTCTCTACAGCTACAGATAGGATTGAGATGCATCTAATTTAGTTGTGCCTTCCAGGTTAGCTTGCTGCTTTGCACGGGAGGAGTTAGGAGCTACAGAAAAGGTGAAGCAGCACATATGAAGTCCACACCTGATTACCTTCAGGTAGATTGCCCAGCTCATTACTGACACACGTTCTGCCTGCCAGCCCTGGCTCAGGCAGCTGAGCTGGCTGCTTTCTGCCCGTCTCATGCCCCACTACTGACACTGACACAGCTTATATCAGAGCAGAGCACTCGTCATTGCTGTAATACAGAAAAATAAACCTATGGAAGATGAATTTAAGTGACTGTTCTCAGCAGCACAAATATACACCGGACAAATACTGACATATATAGGAACACCAGAAAAACAGTTTAAGCCTAATCCTATGATTTGCCTTCTATGCCCCCATTGGATGAAACCCAAATTTGTCAGCTGTTTGTCAGTTGATCAATCACCTGGGTATATTGGCAATAGAATCATCACTCCATCTGAGGATTTGTAGCAAATTATTAGCATTGAAATGTTTTTTATGATCATGTATCTAGGCTGATTCTATTGTGTGACTCTGCAAAGCAATCAAACTGAGTTTATGTACGTGCTCTCTTTTATGGGGAAATCTCACCCGTGCTGGAAACAACAGCAAAGTACTGAGTAACTTTAACGGGAACAGGATTTCCCTCTTATATCTTTTGTTTCTTTTTTTTTTTTTAATGTACAAACTATTGAAATTATATGAATTGAGTTGGTCATATACACTATTGAATGGTCTATAAAAATAGACATACATATCTGTGCACATAGAGTAAAAGTAATCACTGTCACAAAGAAAATATTGTTGCATTACATTAGAAGCTGTAAATGAAATGTTCTTAATACACAAATAAATTCTTTAGACTAGACAGGCCCTGTAGAATACATACAAATGAAGTCTACAAGATTCTAATGCAGTTTCGCAGACCTCCCTTTTCAATACTTGGCTTTTTTCTTTGGGTACTGATTTACTTCCTGTGTTCTAGAATACATTCTCTTTATTTCTGGAAGGAGAAAATTAATTCTGCTGACTTCACTTAAACTTTTGTCATTGTATATTTGCACTTCTCAAAAAAGAAGCACTACCACTTACAGACCACAAAAATATATTCACTCAGCAATTTTCTATGATACTTCAGCTCTAAAGTTAACAATAGTATAATTTCACCTGAACAGAAGTAGATTTCCTGAATCACTATGAGCGGAGAATTTGGTTTCTGGCACTGCATTGCTCATAGCAAGTAATGATAATATTCAAGTGAGGTACAGGTTTTGTAATAGAAAGATTATCTTGATGATGTATGAAAGGAACATCAGGACAAAAATCTCTCAAATAAATGAAAAGGGCACAAGACTATGAGGCTGACATGATATGCAAATGGAAATCCATGTGATATGCATGGTAAAAAAATTGAATTGTCATATTCATATTGTCATGTTCATGATTCTTAATGGATTCTGGGAGGATTCTCTGAAGATGCAATATTTCCAGCTTATTGCCAAATGCTGCATATTTTTCAGATGGGTTTGCATGACTCCATCATCTTGGAGCAGAGCTCAGGGTGTGATGCTTTGGTTCCTGACTGCGTCATGCTGCATAATTGGGTGACAATAGTCCACACATTTGCCATGACGCAGTCCAGCATCTGTAGCTGCACAACATTCCCCACTTTTGTACTTTGAGTTTAGTGGCTTCATAAACGAGTCCATATGACCTATGGTTATGTTAAATTATAGTAATTCTTTTCCATGGCAGGGATCTTCAATACAGCCCAAGTACAAATCACTCCTCTGGCTACTTTCCTCTGTGCAAATGGATTATGGCCCCTCTTTATTACCTGGCTTGTTGTTATTACCAGTTACACCACGACTAGCAAAAGGGGATCTTTCATCCAAGAAAAGTATATCAGTGGCAAATAATTAACAAAGCTCATATATGCAAAATAGATTTGAAATCACCTCTACTTTTAAGGTGTATTTTTTACTGCCGCACTGACAATTATCTTGATAACAGAAGAGGTATTTAACATATTTTGTTTTCTCTTTTTCTAAGGTCTTAGTGAGATTGTTCATTCTAAGATTTACCATGGCTCTGCTGCAGCTTTTTACTGCAATCACTTTTCCTGAAAAATACATCTTCTAAGTCTTTTCTCCACTAATTTCTCAGACTATATGAGTATACTTCTTGATTTGAGTTACAGTAGTGTTCACATGCCGAATTTTTCTTCTGTATTTGGATAATATAGAACAGTCATCAAATTACCAAGAAAATAAACTGATTTAAAAAAAAAAGTTATTTTAAGTGTTCTTTCTCTTAAAATAAAAGAATGGTTGCAAGGACTAGCATGGTCACTGTTTAAAATGTTGATGTCTAGCAATTCTCTTTTGAAGCTCTCCTACTGTATATACAAAAACATCCCATTGTTTTTGGGCTTTTGAGAAATATAACTGCTGCTGTAGCCTGTTGTGAAATTAATTTTAGAAATTTGTTTCCTGTTCAAAGGCTGGGTGCTTAAGACAGCAGGGGATGTAATTAAAAACCCTTTTAAAAATTCATGGATATAATAAAGCTAACCAAGCCATTTCAGAAGTATGGTTTGTGTAATTGAGAAATAATGAAGTGATGCTTGTGGAGGTCCATATTGGCATGTGCTCTGAAGTGCAATAGAACATTTGCAAAGTTTAGAAAGACAGAAATAGGAGGATCCTTGGAAGACAAAAATTATTAAGTCCATCTGATGATTTCACCAAAGTGCATTATGACTTGAAGGGGAGAGTAAAGAGAATGTTTCACCGGGCATAAGGAATATAAAACTCACCCACACCCTTTCTTCTGAAAACAATAGCTCAACAGCTACAAGTGCTTGGCAAGTTAAGCCATGCAGGCAGTAGGAGGTACAGAGATTATGTAATTCTTCAACTATCTCCCATTCTCGTTAAAATGGGTCAGCACAGCTTGTACAGAGTCTTCTACAGGCCACAGTTTCAATTTTATCTGTAATTGCCTTGCCTTGCTAAGCTCGGTACTGTGCTTCCACTGTTTTTTATAGACTTGGCTTCCCTTAAGAAAAAGATTGGAAGATGTTTAATGGCTGTCAGGGTGGCTGAAAATAGTGCTTAAGAGAGTCAGATATGAAATGGAAACACCTCATAAGAACCAGCTGCTCCTGGACACATCCAAAGGAACTGCAGGCTGAGCAGATTGGTTTTGGGAATGAGTGAATCATTAGTTGATGGGTTGGTACAACTGCCTGCTTGGCTTTCATGGCCCAGGAGAGCACAGATTATGAGGCTGGCATTTTGCTGCATTTCTATTTTCTCAGGATATGTAATTTTCTGTTCTTTTCAAAGTCAACATTAAATAGAAGTAGAAGCTACCTTAAAGCCATATTGCCCCCTGCATTTATATTCTAGTATTGCTCTGAGCACAGAGATGAAATAAAACAGAATCAGGCTCATAATTTTTCTCTTATCTCCTTTGCTTTTTGTATTTCCCAAATAAGTTCCCCTGTGAACCCCTTTTACAGAGTAATTTCCCAAGACTTATGAACCAACTTTTTAGTCAGCTGGCTGTTTTACAAACCTATTATGCAGCATTTATTTACTATGTATAAGGATTCCCTTCATGAAGTTATTTTCCTGTATTCTTTAAAGGCCATTAAAAGTGTATCCATATGGCAGTAAATCTATTATCTGCCTCTTTCTCATTTTTTAAGAGGACTGGCTGTGTACAGTATATATCCTCCTGAGATTTCAACTAATTTCTCAATTGCTTACTGACCTTTACCTTTGATATAGCCATAATTTTTAAAGGAAATATACTCTTAAAGAGTTTCATTCCTTCTGATTATTCCAGCTCTTTCAGAAATGAACAGCTGGTAAATTTGCTGAAGCAGGCCTGTGTGGTGCCACATTTATGGAGTGCTTTCTTGGAGCAGAACAATACATTATAGCTTTAGCCACAAAGTGCAGTCTAAAAATAATTCTACTTTGCTCCAGAGATGTGTATGGATTGATTATTTTTCTCCTTTAGAGGTGATTTAAGCCATTAAAATGTAGGAAGAGTTCAAGAAAAGGAAGTATGATTAGATCAGGTGCATTATATCTTTATCAGCTTCCGGCTTTCTTGTAAGAATTGTTGGTTTTAGCTTTGAAATGAATCACTCATCATTTGCATATTTAAGTAAGACTTTACTTTTGGTGAACAATTAATGTTGAAGTTTTAATGTGGAGGAGTGGAAATTAAAAGCATGACTGTCAGCTAACTTTGCTGAATTTTATTCAAGATGGAGCTGTGTTTAATGCTTAATGTTAAATATTTAATTAGTCATTGTCTTTGACGCTGAAAATAACACAGAGTTCACTCAGTCTGCATGAGCTAATAAAATGCCTTTAGAATGTGAAATTTAGATCCATATTTTGTGCATGGCATGAACCCACAAAGAAACGAAAAGAAGTGGACAGGGTTGTTCCTGAGGTGCTGGACTTCACTGAAGATCAGCACGTTCCTGGTAATGCATCAGGCTTGGGGCTGTTCAGGGGAGAGGGGGCATTGCAGGATCCTGCTCTCCAGGGCTCTGTCTCCCTTGCCAGTCAGTTTGTGAGGTGCCTCTGTCCAACCTCTGCCTTCCTGCACACACTTCTTCTGCAGTGTGGTTTTTTCCACAAAGGACAGCTCTTTACACACTCTTAAACTCCTCTTCTGTCCACCTTTGGCAAAGCTTCTTCAATAACTGCTATTTTCCTGCCCTTGCCTCTTCCCAAGTACCCAAGAATGCCAGTGTCTCAGCTGGACTTCTGTCAGGTTCTGGAAGCAAATGAGATTGTAATTACCTGCACGATCTGTGGAGCAAGAGCTACAGAAATCTGGCAACAACATTAACTGCATTTTTTTCTTAGGTTCAAAGCAGAAGAATATTGCTACTTGCACAGTGAATATTCTGTTGTGGTGAATAGTTCTGTCACGTTGAAGAGTTCTAGAAGTTTTTAGACAGTGCTCTCAGGAACATGGTGTGACTCTTGGAGATGGTCTTGTGCCAGGTCAAGTGTTGGACCTGATGATCCTTGTGGGGTGCTTCCAACTCAGCATATTCTGGGATTCTGGGATTCTGTGAATTCTGAATATGTATGGTAGTTAAAAAATACAGTATAGTCTATAATGTAAGGATTTTTAATGCTGCTCCACAATTTGAATCTTTAGTGTGTCTTAAATTCCCTCAAAGGCCATCATAACTCAGTTGAAAAATGTGCCAAAGGTGGCTGATAATTTTTGGCAGCTGGCTAGAGAGCATCTAAAATATTTGATGTGAGAGAGTTTTTGAAAATGACCAAAAGCCCAAATCACTTGTAACTTCATTAGCGTCAGTAACCAGAATATAACAAAAAGTTTTCATATAAATTGTCATATTTTGGTGTTTCAAAGATGAGTTGGGCACTACAAAGGTGGCAATAAGGCTACTTCAGGCTTCTTGCAGTATGACTTTAAAATATTCTGTGGGTTTGAAGATTTCTTGATAGCCACCAAAACTGTAAGCATGATTATACTATATTTAGTGATTGTGAAATAAATCTGAAATAATTCTTCATGAGGGATAAGAGGGTGGTAACAAACCAGGGAATGCAAATGGACTTTTTTCACCAACAGTGATTCATGTTTGAGATGGACCCAGAGGCTATGTCTAAACTACAGACCTGAAACCACTGACATACTTATGGGTCAACAAAGTATTGCAGCCAGCTCCAGAGGAGACACAAACTGCTGACAGCCCTCCCATCCTTTTCCTGCTTCCACAGAAAATGAAGGAGATGAAGCACAGTTTGTACAGCCCAGTGGTTGGATGCAGAGTGTGAATACAACAGTATCATTCCCATGGATGTCTGTAACTCCTGTAGTTTCATACAACGGCTGAGTTACACTCGGGGATTTAATAACAATATGTGTCTGCTTTATTGTCCTGGCTGGAAAACAATGGAAGGCAATCAGAAATGTCCATTAGTATTGACATGGCATTCATACAAGGAAGCTTTCACTTGTTGTGCTGTAAACCTAGTTTCCCATTTTGAAGAGCAACAAAGTTTGTTTAAGAAAGATGCTTCTGTATCAGTTGTAGTATTATTCAGAAAATGAATTTAAAGTGAGAAAAAGCATCACCAGTTGTCATGTTTGTCACTTGAATGGGAGATTATCCTGAAGGAGACTGGCAATAGGACTTACTAACTCAGCTCCTCTCTTAGGGCTGTGTTTTGGAAAAGGTTATAAACTAAAAATTTGACTAAATCTTTTCTTTACAGATGAATGAGACTATATTATCATGAAGTGCTGATAAGGCTGGAAACTACAATGGATGCTTACACCAAAGCCATTATTAGACATCAGTATTTTCTTCTATAAGGAAGAGGAAGGAACCGATTTTTAAACTTTTCCCCTGTTGTCTGGGATGGGGATTTTGAACTTCTGTATGTTTAAAGGAGACTTAGGTTAGATTAAGAGTTATTCTGCACAACTGGCCCACTGCACTTGCTCTCACCTCACACATGGACATACTTTGGGGAACTTCCTTTGCTCTCTTAAATGGTAATTTCTGCATGTATGACAAATTTAAGGAGCTGGTTAGCAAATGGAAGGGTTTCTGTGAGTTTTATATTCCTAATCCTAGTTCTAATTGCAGATGGAATTTCCTGTGCATTTCTCCATGTCCTGAAGTCAAATGCTTGCTTTCACTTTGTCTTCTTGCTTATGACATCACATTTTCAATGAAATAATGACTAAATGAAGGAGACCCACATTTCCATGGAGACAAGACAGCATTTCACACCAAGTAAAATTTGCATATATTTACTTCTCTTTTTAATCTTAATAAGAATACTTGTGCTTCATGAAGTGTTCTTCAGCAGTGGGGAAATGCAGAGTGAGTGTCCACTGTCCCACCAGCACGGTGCCCCAGCAGGACAGGGCTGTATGGGGGAGACTGGGTCCACCACATCTCATCTTGCTTTGTTTTTCTGCTTGTCATTAAGCTCAGAGTTCAAGAGCTGGTGATGGTGCACTTGTTTCTCCTGCTGGGTGAACACAAGATGGCCTAAAACAGGATAATCTTTCAGCATGATGACATTATCAGGCAAGATGATTTACTACTGGAGAAAGAGCCCATTGCAGCTTTTCTGATCGTGTTTCAAGGTTTTGCCTCTTTTTTCCTCCCAATAATAATGATGTAATCTATTAAATTAAGTGGCAATGATGTATGAAGCTGTGGTTATCATTAAATATTTATGCTTCTGGAGTGTTGTAAACACACAGTGCAGCCCTAATTAACCATAGGTAGTCTACAATTATCTCGTGGTAATTACCCTAATTGGAATTGGCTCATTATGGGAAATAGAATAGAGTTTGTTTTATGCTTGGTACTGAAAAATAGAGTTAGCAATTAACTAAAAACAGCAGCTGCTTCATCCAACTTAAATTAAATTGCCCTCTTAGAGCCTGCCACAGTTCCCACAACTGGAACAGTTTTACAAAGAAAACCAATAACCAGATCCAGCCTCCAAAGAGTACATACTTTCACAACCTTGTCTCTCTGTCAGCGTTGACTGATAGCTGTGATGCACAGAGGTCCATGAAAAAGCCCAAAGGGCTCTCCAAAGCACCCAGAGACACACAGATCATTGGCTTTGTGAAGCTATCAGAGGAGTTAAGGGAGCAGTGAGAAAGCACACGCTTTCTTTTGCTCTGGGAATAATTCAGCTGTGGACATGGAGAGACTCTGCCTTGTTTAAGCATGAAGAGCAATGTTTCTGACCACTCCTCTCCTCCCCTGATCACTGGGAAACCTTGCAATTGTTAGAGAGGGAGATCCCAGGCTGTGTGCTAGAGAGCAGCCCTACTCATGTAGAGCTGTCACAGGCAACTGGATCTCTCCAATAGCCCAGAGAACTTGGCACTCATTCCAAATGCTCATTCCCAGGCCCCTGCCAGCAAGGGAGTGAAACACTCACGTGCAGGACATGGCAGGTGTATCCAAATGCTGTTGGGCACCATCCTGAGACAAAGAGGAGATAGTACCTCTGGACTAGACTGATTCCTGCTGGCCAAGGCCATGGCTGGACATGTGGCTCTGCTGCTGCTGCTCAGCTGAGAAAAGCTGGTGTTGCCCCCAAAATCCCATCTCTACCCCACCAGACAACCCTGATTCCTTATGCACGAGTGTTGGGAGTAACAGGAAGCAGGAACAGCCTTACCTGGACCTGCTCCTGGCAGAAGAGAATCTGTAATTGCAGCATGAGGATAGAGGACAGAATACTGCCACTGTGAGGAATCTCCTGTTTCTAATTTTATTTTCCTATCTGTTCATAAATGTCATGAAAAATTAAATAAAAAAGGAAGTGTAGGGTGTTACAAAGTCCTGTCATACAAATGTATCTTCTAAGTCATAAATTAATGATTTGTTTTCTCCATCTGCTTTGCCTGATACAAACAGGAACAATCTGCTTTTGCTGAGAGTGGAAATGCCTCTGCTAAAATGATCTTGTGGAAATAGGAAGATGCAAGAAGAAAATGTTCAAGTAGCCTGTAAAGCCTGCTCAATGTTACAAACAGAAGGAAAGTTCGCAAAAGGAAATAAGAGTTGGAGGATAGGGATTGATTTGTATCATATGGTCTCTTCATGTGGTATATATGTATCTGTTTTCCACAAATAATAAAAACCCACTTTTTTTTTTTTTTTAACTCTACTTCTAAAACATGACCTGCCTTTTATTTTGTCGTGTCTGTGACTTCCAGTGTTGTTGGGACTGAGTTCCATTATTTCCAGTTGTTTTTATTTTTTGCAACAATTACATTAGCTGCCATCTCCAAAGAGGAAACCAGTTTTTCCAGTTATAAATGAGGTTAACTGTGTAAAATGAGAAAAGGAAGATGCTGAAGATGTGCCTGAGCAGTATTTCTACAGCACTTCCAAAAGGTAATATAAGCTAATGCTTTGGAGACAGTGAACAATGTGGTCAGAGTAAAGAAGGTAAGTCCTGTACTTCTAGTTAAATGGTTTTTTTTCTTTATTGTGGGAAGTAAATGTATCTAAATTGCTTTTCTCTGTTTTCCAAATATCTTGAAGTTGGAGGCTAGCAAAACTTTGTGGGTAGATGTTAGCTATTTGCCTGTGGTTATGCCTGGGACAAGGAGGTATTGCACAGGGAAGTTGTTGGTGAGGTTTTCTACATTTGCATGGTGACTTTTAGAAGACCTTAGGGGCAGAAGGTGGGGAAATATGATGGTGTCATTGAGAGAATCAGCCCTAAGCTATACCATGATCTTTGCTTCTTCTCCAGCCTCCAAACAGGGTATTTTGGGACTTCACTTTGTGAGGCTGAGGCAAGTGGAGGCATAATAGAGACAGGTGAGATTATAGAAAAAAATATTTTTTCTTGTTAGCTCAAGTCAGGCTCTTAGGAGGAAGATAACTGAGGCAACACCTAACTGGAGGTGGAACCAGAAAGGGCAAATCTCTTTGCAAGGGCAATCTACGAAGTACATTGAAAAATGATGGCTGTCTTTCACAGAAATATTACAAAAATTGTATTAAAAAGTATGTACATGCAGGTCAATTTTACCTTTTAATTTTTCTCCCTTAGCTCATCCACATGTTCCCACCTCTTGTATTTTCCCTTGTGTAAAGCATCTTCATTTCAACTGTCTTCTCTGTGAAACTCTTCTTTCAGTCCCAAGCATTTCTAGCATAACTCAGTACACTGTGACTCGCACTGACATCCTGCTCAGTGCCCCCAAGGGATGGAGACCTTGGCCAGGTTGCTTCATTTCCAAGGGGGGCTGCAAAGTCATCACTCAAATCAACAACCCCGTCTGCTGTGTTGCCCGAGATGTTAATATTTTTATGAAGGAGCCAGTTCATTCAGTCTCTGTTTTCAGTTTTGTGCTAGCAGCCCTAAAGAATTAACATTGAAGATGGAGGTGGAAGGACATCTGTCAATGTGAAGGTCTGCACAGACAAAACAGCTTTGGCTTTAAATGGACTTTACTGGCCAGTACTACCATAGGGACTGCAGACAGGGATTGTCACAAGAACCCTAAATATGATCCTTTTATCCTTCTATTTGCTTGTTTTTGAAGTACTTCAAATTTTTTAGCTTAAGCAAGCATCAGTTGCATTTCATGAACGTGTTCCTCCTTCAGTGTTGAATCCTGTATACAGAGGAATATAATGGCAGAGGGGAAACCAAGCAATGTCTGGAAAGACTGAAAACCTCTGCAAACCAGAATGAGGTTTATGTGCAGTGTCTAAGTGAATGTAACCTGCTTCAGAATTACAAAGGGCATTGTCATCCAGAAATTTTGGCACCAGTTGTCTGCAAGCTAATTCTGATTCTAGAAGGGACCTGGCCCTCACAGCATGACTCTGCCTTGGTTCACTATTTTCCTTTTTATTTGCATTAAATGTCTCCTTGCTCCCTTGGCAATACCCTTCTCCATCATTCAGTGTAAGGGCATTTTTACACGATACTGCATTGTACTATACAAATATAACCTTTAAATTTAATTTAATTTATTAAAATAAGTTTAACTGCTTAATAATTGCCAAAATGACATTTAGCTTTTGCTTTTTGTTTTGAAATATAAATACTTCTTTCAGTTCCATACTCTAGTAAGAAATACACTATTTTTAATGGGCTCAAACATATCATTGAAGTATTTTACATTTTTCTTTAAGTTATTCATTTGTTCCAGCACTCCTTCCTTTGGCAAGAAACTCACTTGCATAAGCTGTTTGATCAGCTTTTCACTGATTTTTAACTCAATAGTTTTTTGCTTCGGCAGAAAAGAAGAGATGAGCAAAAGAGCTTTTAGTTTAGAAATATTTCTTCTCCATCAGGAATTTGGGTGTCCATTAACTCCAGCAAGAATGGAGACTTTTAGCACTTGGCAGGATTGGCTATCTCCTGTCACCTTATCCAGGTTCCAAGGATCTGTGCTGCTGCCGTGTCATTCCCACTTGTCCTCTGTTTCTCACCCTGTGCTTTTCTGACTCTTTTCTTTAAGTGAAGGCATTGGTTTTTTTGGAAGGAGTTGCAAAACCTACCCCTCCCTCTGCCACAAGTATCCTGTAAGATGCAATAGAGGTAAATTTCTCAGAAGTGTACATTTTCTTTTTAGTGGGCATGTAAAGTGCTGCTAATCATTAGTGGGTGTTTAAAGTAAATGAAAGCCGAGCTGATGAGTGAGTGATGCCTGGCAGGTAAATCCATTTATTCTCTCAGTTGCTTGCTAGAGAAATAAGGAAAATATTTATTAAAATTATAATACCACAATAGTGCACGACATCTTTTCCTTGTTGGGATTCATTTTGAAGCAGCACATTACAATGGAAAATGCAGTCCTTTTCAACAGGCACTGCAGCACAGCAAACCTTGAAGTGCTCTTGAGAGCTCTCAGCAGTTCCCCTTGTGGGACGTTTTGAATGCAATGATTGTGATAAGTGACTCACGATGCTCAGTCTCACAGATATCAAACTGCAATGCACAACTGGCTCTATGGGGTTTTGTAACACTTCTGTTCACCTTGGTGGAGCCCAGTTCCAGATGGGAAATTTAAATTCTATGAGAGAGCCCACATGAAAACTTGTGTGCCTGAAGCCAGGCTGAGTTGTGTGTCCAGATTCTCAGGGGACAGTCGTTTTATGTTTTCATTTTCAGGAGATTTCAGTCATAAGGTGAACTTGATTCCAGGCTTCAGAAAACCTTACAGGGATACAACCCATGAGGCAGGAGGCTAAATTTGGATTTGATCCTCTGTCAGCCAACAGCTCACTGTTGATGGGTGTTGAACACAATCTGCTGGAGGTAACCCTGTCTCAAAAAGTCTCTACACTAATGGTCAGTAGGAGCTGTGAAGGAAAAAGAAGGGAAACACAGCTCAAGGCCCATTACTTACAGCATTGTCCTGAGCCTCCATTGCTGACACCATTCAGGACAGTCTCCTGCAGTAAATGGTTCTTTGCACTAACCCAGTGACACTGTTCCTGTGTGCTTCCTTGGGTAAATGATTCAACTTCTGTGCACCTTTCACTACCAGATATAGAAAATGGGATAATGCCTCGCCTTAACTCTGTGCATGTGACAGGTAAATCAGGGTAGGCTTCTAAAAATATTCAGGCATCTGAAGGTGCAAACTATCACACAATAAGGTTTTCAAAATACCACAGGGATCTAACTTCTCCCAGAGTGAATCACCTCAAACACTTGTTACTCATATGGGGCTCAGCTCCCAAAGGCTATATGAAAGGAGTTTGCACAAAGCTTTGACTCTTCTTGCAAACATGAATATGATTTTTTGTTTTGTTTTGTTTTTTTAAAAAATGAGACTTTTGTTCAAGTTTTTCACTGAAATGAAGACTTACATGCACAAGCTCAAATAACACCCTTTTCCCACTTGCCTACTGTTGCTCTGTAATACTAGCTGACTTTTCAAGGGGTCTAAAGATTAAAATATACATTAATTTGCAACTCCCTTTCTTTTGTCAAGTCTTGGTCACAAATGCAGCTTTACAAAAGCATCTGGTTGATATGATTCAGAACATATTTTACAAAACCACTTGGCTCTGTGGAGAGATTTGATTTCTTTGTCAGTGAGAGTGACTGACAACCAAAAGCCACATAATCTAAAAGGAGATTCAGAGACAGGATCTGACAGTCCATCATGACAGACCTGGGAGTTAGCAAAGCCCTGTGCAGGGATCCTGCAGGGGCTCAGTGATGGGGCTGGCATTTGTTCAGGTGATGAAGGTGTGTGATGAGCGTGCCAGACAATGTGCTGAGGGTGGCACAGGGGAGAGGCCGTGAATCTGCTGCCAGAGCATCTGTCCCTGAGCAGTGCCTGTCCCCAGAGCCAGCCCCAGCTGTGGTGCCTGTCCCCCTGCCCAGGGATGCCAGGCACCAGGCACAGCTGCTTGGAGGCCCTGCTGGTTGGTGTGAGGGGAAGGACAGGAATGGATCTTGTGATCATGTGTGGGACTCAGTGAGTCTGGCCCTGTGGGAAGACAGAAGGCAATTCTCCTCAATGAATTACAGCTGTACTGATTGCTGAGCAGTGGAGACAGCCTGGCCTGCCCATTGAGGATGGGGGTTATAAAAGAGTGGGGCAGCTGGTCAGGAGTAAATTGGAGTTGGAGCTTGAGAGCCGGAGTCTGCTGCAGCTTGGGATGGAGTCTGCTGGCTGTGCTGTGAGGAGGAAGGGACATGTGGTTGTGTAAGGGACAGACAAGGTAAGATGATGCTGTGTGAAGGACAGACAGGAAAGGGACAGGTTGGGGTTTAGCCAGTCATGCAGGAGGATGAAGGAAAATTGCAGAGAGGAGAGAAGGAGTCAGTGCTGTGTGGAACTGCCTGAGGGAAGTCCACTGAGAGAAGGCATGAGAAGCGTTTAATAAAGGACTGGTGATGGTGTCAGTCTCAACATAATTACTACATGGCACCACCTCGAGCAGATGTTTTTGGCCACTGCCCCAGTAGGCTGAGCTGGGAAACAGCACCAAGTTCTGGCTCAGAAAGTCTCTCCAAGCTGTGACTGTGGCCAAGTGCTGTGGAAATGGATTCGCAAAGTTAAATCTTTGCTGCAGCCTTCATCTGGGACAGCTGCTCAGAAACCTGTCTGAATCATGTTACAGTGCTAAGTGCTGAATCATGCACCTACCAAATCTGTCAGCAAAACAGTTTATAGGTAAAAAATAAGTCAGTACATCTCTTTAAAGTGTTCGCAGCATTTTATCAGGATAAGTATTTGGATCTTGTAAGTGTATGAGCTTTCCAAAATATTAATTTAATTGCACAGCCACCTTCTTATCTAATTTGCCCCTAGCCAGATCTTAAAAATGATTTAAACTTCAAAGACTATAGCAAACCCACATGCACAAAGGCACTTGAAAAAAACCGATTTCTTTGAAATGTAACTGATTACAAACTAGTGTTGATTCCCTGTGCTTTCCTTGCAGCATTAGCTCTTCTGCAGGCATGGAGTGCTCTTGTAATTTGTCAACCACTACCACCATTTAGGATCACTTAAACTTTCTCACATTAATTAAAAACTGTAATTAAATAACCAAAAAGCCCCTCACTATGAGTCAGTCTCAGAGTGTGCATCTGGCCCTTGTTTGAGATGGGGGGGGGAAAAAAAAGTGAAGTTATGTCAGAAATTTCCGGGATGTTTACTTTTGATTACCTCATAAAGGCACTCTGCTGAAATGGTAACTGCTAGGAAATAAAAGAGAGAGGAAGGCATCTTTTATTGAGGTGGAAAGGACTGTGGGAAATCCTTCTACTTACATTGCATTTTGATCTCAGAGTGCACTATAGGACCAGAAGCTGCAAAATGATTATTATTTTAAAGTATCTTCTAATATTTAGCCCTGTAACATCTCAGTGAAATTTACTTAAAAAACTGCTCTTACTCTCCCATATTAACACAAAAGAGGAAGATAAGGGCTAAAGAATCAGATTTACCCTTGCAAGTGGCTGCTACTGTATTTAATAGCTATACATCTATGTGCTTAAAGGATTAGGGTATGGTTTCTGAGTGTATTTGGGAAAGAAAGAAGAGCTCTGTGCATAAGCTTTATTGCATTGCACAAGATCTGCCACCACTAATAAAATTTTACCCCTTTTGTGTTGTTTTAGTGAGCATATGAAATAGGGAGGGTAGGATACCTTAATTTCTGTCTCTTGATGGAGAGGATGTATATGTTATAGTTCAAGCTTTCTAACAATTAAACTGTCCTGATTGTAAAGTCAATACTTATTTCCTCATAACTCCCCATCTAGATTTCATGAGAACTATTAAAAAACATTTGTTGAACAGCTCTCTTTAGAAGGAGAAGTGCACTAGTGAAATGTATTTCTTAAATGCACACAGATTTTGGTGATTTGCTGTTGGGAGTTCTTCTTTAAAAAAAAAGATTTCAGAGTGAAAAAATGTTCACTTCTAAATACAATTACTTTTCTATAAAGTGCAGTTCAAAATTATATTTGATGAACAGAAAATTTGAGTTACACAAAGTGATTTTTTTGAAGTTGGGAAGCATGTGTGATAACTGCTGGCTTTAGAGTTGAATTTACTTAAAAAGAAAAAAGCTTATTTCTTCCATGACAGAAATTCCCTTTTTATCAGCTCAAGATTGTTATTTCTATCATGGTGGAAGGCAAAAGAGTAATTTCTTTGTTCGTTTACTTTTTGTTTATTCCTTAATTCAAGTGAAAAACACATCTTAAGGAGACTGTGATGTCACTTGTGAAAGCATAGTCATAACACCATATTTGGGCCATCCAACTCATTTGGGCTGGAAATGAATTGACAGATCACCTAATCCAGCTCCTCATCTTCCACTGGACCAGATTGCTCTGAGCCCCATTCACCTTGGCCTTGAACACTTCCAGGGATGGGGCATCCACAGCTTCTCTGGGTAACCTGTGTCAGTGTCTCTCCACCCTCATAGTGAAGAATCTCTTTCTAATATCTTACCTAAACCTGCCCTCTTTGAGTTTAAACAATTGCTCCTTCTCCTGTCACTACAGGCCTGGTAAAACATTCCTGTCCAGCTCTCCTTTGTCCACTTTTCTATATTGGAAGCCACAATGAGGTCATCCTGGAGCCTTCCCTTCCCCAGGATGAACAGCCCCAGCTCTCTCAGCCTGTCCTCACGGGAGAGGTGCTCCAGCTCTCAGATCACCTTCATGACCTTCCTGTGGACTTCTGTGCAGACTAAAGGAATGTATGTCCTGTGCTTTATCTGGTCCCTTCTTCCCATGCAGGTAAATCTCAAGAATTAGAGAAGGGGCAAAGAAACACTCCTCTGAAATGGTAGTAGATAGAGGGAATTGTGCAAGCACAATCTGGACTGCTATGAGTCTGCTGAATGTGATCTGTTAAAATTTATATTGCTGCTTTTCCATTGAAAACAGTGAAGACAGTAAATTGCAAGGTTGAATTTGTTTTAAGTCTACCAGATGTAGCCATTTGTCCACCATTTCTGGGAAGCAGAAATGACTACACTTGGACAGGAAAGCAAAATCATGATCCAAAAGCAAAGAAGGGGATTTTGGTAGTATAATGAAGCACTTTTTCAGAATGTGCTTTGCAAGAGGATTATTTTAAAAATTGGGATTTCTGTTTCCAATTATAAAAAACCTTAAGAAGTTATTAGAAAATGCAAAGCTGTGTACATTAGTTTCAGAGGCACCATGGCTAATTTGTCTCTATATGGGAAAAGGTGAGGTGTTTTATCCTTGCAATCTGTATTTTTCTGATGGACCAGTCCTTTCTGCAGGTTCTTGCCTGAGATCCAGCATGTTACTTAATAACCTGAAGATTCCTGGTGGCAGGAGCAAGAGTTAAAGCAAAAACATGTCAGACCACCTGGATCCTAGTGACACCATGGTGGCTTGAGAGGTCTCTGCTCAATGCATATCTCTACTGCTGGAAAGAGAGGAGCAGGTGGGTCATGACATGTCCTCACTGCATGGGTGAGGGTCATGTTGAGAAACATGGATAACACTGAAGTGAGCAGCTACATCCAAATCATGCAGGACAGTGTTATATAGACACACCAGCTCATGCCAAAATACAGCCTCCATGTGAAAAGACATCTACTCTCTCCATATGAAAAGACATCTATTCTCCACAAGGTTGAGCAGCTCAAGCACAACACAGGGGCAACCTACATCTACCAGAGCTATTCTGTTTATGTTAATTTGAGCTAAATCTATCTCTTATGCCTTATTGCAGCATGTAGACATATGCTTTCAGTTTTTGTGTATATATATGATAACATTTATTAAAACCACCCATTTCTGTCTCCTTGTAAAATTGAGAAGTTTCAATTTTAGATGAAAATCAGAATTGAGGATGAAAGGAAGCCAGGGTAGGGATTTTCTGATAAGAATCCCATGCAGTCTGTGGACTGCTGTAGACTCTTAAGTTTTTCTAGGCTTATTTTCAGGTTTTTGAATGCTTGGCTCTCAAAATCCATGTACTAAATTGAAGTATCTGGCTGATGTTTCATTTGTTCAGAGTGTATCTGTGCTGACCAGCTTTGCAACTAGATTGAATGTTTGCTAAAATCTCCTCACCTGTGTACTGGAAAATGCCTCTTCTGAGAATTCTTCAAAACACATAGTCCATGGCCCCATTTTCTTTCTAAACTGGAATATGAAACAGAAAACAAGAGAAGGGTAATTTTACAAGTCTATGCAGTATTTTTACAAACAACAGTTCTAAGTTGCTCTCAATGAACAATTAATAGCAATGGATTTCAGAAACATATTCTACAGTGGTATAAACTACCATTTCAGTAGACATGGAAAAGAAAACTTCTCTTTCTCAATGGAAAGTTCTGTAAGAAATAAAATAGTGTTTTACTCTATAAAAAATTTCCTTGCAAGTAAGACCTCTTACATTTGATCCTCTCAAATATTTGTATCAAAAAAGGGTATCAAATTCCCACCGGAGCTCTGCTCTAAGTTTATTTGGATAATTTGTTAAGTTTGCCTGTTGATGGCTATGCTATGTCTGACTGTCACTGATCTGGCTGACTAAGCAGCCTAATTTTTTGGACAGGGAGCTGTGTGGAAACCATGAGGTAGGGAGAGGACAGAGTGAGATTCAAAGATTAGATATCTGCATTTCAGACTAGTGCATCTTAGGAAGACCCTTGAGAAGCAGTGGATACTCTTGTTATTCACATTCATCAGAGTAAATGAGATTGTGGTCTAGAAACACTTCAGGTTGTGTAGATAGAGACATCTGCATTTGATAAGTACCAACCTTGGCAATCATGGCAAGCAGTCACAGTAAGACTTTGCTCGGTTCTGTTTTCAGTACAGACATGAAGCAGAAGGAGAGCCTATATAGGAAAAGGTGTAATCTGTTTGTTGTTAGTGGTTAGATCTGTGGAGTGTGTGCTTGGAAGGTGTCAGATATTAATTAAGTACACAGATTACAAAAGAAAACAATGCATGATGTTTATGCTTCCAGGGTCTGAATTTCAATGAAGGTTTGGGATGAGGCTACAGATGCTTTGCCCCAGGCTGCCACCTCAGTTTAGCAGTTGATGGGATTTGCAGCAGTGCAAAAGGTCCAGTGTAGCTGATTAGCTTTTGTTTTCTGGCTCTTTTTCATTCTAGACTTGTGAAATGTCAAATGTCTTTATCAGGCCTCTCACCCTTAGTCCTGAGTGCAGTCAGGTACCTGTGTGAGTCAAGTCCGAGGGGAGGTTGCCCTTGCAAATGCCCAGCTAAGGCAGATGCAGGGAAAGGGACACTTGTCTATAAAAGCTTCCATTGTGGATGGGGGGAGACTGGGGGAGCTGCTTTGGCACTCAGGGCACAGTAATGGTTCCCTGCTTGCCAGTGCATGTCCTTGTCCCACATCCAAAGCATTTGGCTCCTGGGCTGAGAAGGAGCGTGTAGAATTCTTCTGTTGGTTACTCTGTCCCAAAACTCCTAATGGAGTAATTTTGAGACCAGTTTGGTGTTTTTTTGTTCTTTAAAAAAAATAACAACGAAGTCTTCTCCAGTTTCTCAGAAAAACAGGAGATGATTTCATCTTATCATGATTGCTGAATTTATTTTTGAGGTGGGAGAGTGTCAAAAGCTGTAATCTTGCACCCCTCCTTTAATGTATAACATCCTGATTGTAGTGGCTCTGAAAACTTAACAAGTATTCAAATATCCCTAACTAAAAAGGATGAGGGTCCACCATTATCCAGACTGCATGACTCATTAAAGTGAAGGCTGAAGAGCACAGAAGAGTGGCATTAATCACTCGGTTCTGCTACAGGAAGAAAAGCATTTGTGTGATACTTTATTTACAGCATACCACATGCAGAATTAGCTGATAGTCTCACAAAGATTCTAGAGATGATGATGACAAAGGAACATCCCACTTCTAAGTAATTTTTTGAGGCTATTTAGTTCAATTTCATTTTAGACTTTGCATTTTGCCTGACAATAATACACAAAAGACACTCAGATTCTTTTCTTTTTTGATGAAAAAGGAAAGTTTACTTTCCTGTTTAATGGCTTCTTCTTTCTTGGATTTTAGAATATGACAAAAACCTCATGTAAGTCTGAAAATACAGTTTCATGACTAGATTTTTTTAAGACCAAGAGAGTAAAAAACCCCCCCAAACTTATGACAAGGCTGAAGGCATGTTTTTTAGAGTAAGTTTTTTGGATGAGTTATCTTAAAGATACTTTCAGAGAAGTTATATGGTATTAGCTAAATTCGCATGCCACAAGCAGCTGTGCTATTAGAAAAAGGAAAAAAAAAAGGGTGAAGTAAAACTGGATGCTTAGACTGTCTGAAGAATACCTGGGATCAGAAAACAGAAAAGAAAAAGCAATCTGAATGGAGAAATGGACCAAAAGTGCTTTCAGTGGCATTGTTTCTGACTACAGGTGGTACTGGTGTATAAATTTGGTGTATAAATGTTATAAATTACCATTTAAGAAAATGTACCTGGTTCAGAATAAGATTACAGGTGATAGTCACTGTACCTCAACAAAGGATCTCAGAGAAGATGGTTAGAGCCCTGGACTGTGTTGGGCAAAGGTTCATGTTGCACAGCATTGTTTGTAAGTAGGGCAGCAGACAGAAAATCTCAGATGTGGTTGATACTACAAAATCCAAACACAGAAGAAAAGGGACTTGGTGCACAAAGAAGTGACAAATTCAAAGTTGATGGTACAAAAACCAACATATGGAGCTTCATATGCTATGGCAAACACCAAAAACTGTAGAATATGCTGGCATTTGAAAAAAATTAATATGGTTTGATTATTGTTGTTTTTGACCAGGGAGCTGTTGCAGAGCTTCTACTGGGAGCCAGCTGGGACTGATTACTGTATGGATCAGGACACACTCAACAGTGCAGAGCAGCCAGACCCAAACCCCTTGTGCAGCAGAGCCCTGCCAGACTCCCTGGCTTGGAGTGGCTGCTGGATTTCCTGTGGTAGAGAGCACAGAAGGATTCCTGTCTGAAATTGCTGTGTCTTGACTGGAGGGTGTTCAGATTTGTCCACACATCACCATTCTCACCTTCCATAAATCACTCCAAAGAGCTGTTTTAAGATCAGACAGAGGATTCTTGTCAATGTGGACCATGAGGTTTCTTTTGGTGTTGTCAACAAGCTTTTCAATTATTGTCAATTCAGATAGGGAGAGCCTGTGATAGCAACAGAAAATTTTGGATTACAGTTTTGATGACAATCATGGCCTTTTAGCTTCTAATGTGCTACTTTGATTTAAAATTAACTCTCAAACATTTCTGAATTTGCTGAAGTAAAAGAATGCTCTCGGTTTTTGCATAGTCTTCAAAATTTGCAACACATGCTAAACATATAATTCATCCGGTGATATCAATAGAACTGTTCTTATGCTTAGAAATGTACATGTCTGCAAGACCTTATTCTATATTGTCATAACTATGGAATAACACATAGGTGGAACTGGGGCTGATTTCACTAGTAAGCTGAAAATATTTTACTTTGAGTGGTCAGGTTCAGAAATTAATAAAAAATTCACTCATCTTTCCTGGGTCAGTTAACCAGTATCAACCCAGGCTTTGTGTAAAAACTTGATAGCATTTTCCTCCTTATGAAAGGTATATTTGAAAAAAAAGAATGCTAATGCTTTCCCTTGTAAAGTACTCATTGTCAGGATGAGCTAAACATATTCAGCCAATTGTGATTATTTTTTGTTTTCTGACCCACAGGAGTTAATCTGTTTTAATGATCACTTCCTACCTTTGCTGCCTGCAACTTTTTCTGTCATGTCTTGCTACTCAGCAGTCAATTTAAACTCAATATTTAAACTCGCTTTAAACTTATATTCTTCTATATTTGTTTACCTTTGCAAAATGCTTCTATTTTTTCAGACCTGTACAAGTATTTGTGTGCCTGAAAGCTTGTTTGTTTTCTCAGTGATGTAAATTGGCCTAATAGATTGCCTGTCTTTGCAAACTGGGAGTTTTCAACAAGAGAGCCTCTTTAACCAATTCACCTGAACTGATCTGAGTTTTATAATGTCTTCCAAACTTACATATTTTTAGCACAAAAAAAATCTAGAGTGAATTCTATATTATCATGACAAGGTATCTTTTTTCCCCCTGTCATAATGGCTTATTGAAGCTCAGCAGCATGTGTGCATGGTACAGCTTATCTTACTTTAGGGCTTGTAAATTATTTTGGTCAATTTGATTTCTATTTCAAGAAATTATTTTCAAGTTCATCTTGAGAAGACAACTGTTTTGTTAACAGAATTATTGACTGAAATCCAAGACACTGAATGAAGCACAATATGATAAAACTAACATCTTGTAAACATTTCTCTGTCCCTGATCAAAACCTTAATTAAATCAGAGCTGCAACACTAAAATACTTTATATACACTAGGTTCATGCTATCTGTGAATTATAAAAAACAGAAAATCATGGATATCTTAAGAAGGAAATCTGATTTTCTTTGGTCCCATTTTCTCACATAAAGCTTCTCTGGCACATTTTCCCTGTTGCATTTTAAATTGCAATATTCCAGCTCTTTCAAGCTCTGTGAAATAAATCACATATCAAGAAGTCAAGTATCTGTATCTCCTTCATATATGCAGTCTGTGAGAGTACTTCTATAGACTTCTTACCTTGCCAAGGAGAAGCATTTATATTTTTACCTTTATATTTATTCACAGTACAAACAGGTCTTAGGTAATGAAAACAGGGGCAGTGGGAAATGATGTGAACAAAAGGTACCCAAAATATTTACATAAACTGCCACCTGAGCTTCTGTAACGTGCAGATGTAACTGCTGTGGATAATAGAAATACCTGTCATTTCAGCTGTCAACATATCTTGGCAATTTTACTGAGTTGCCCTTTGGGTGCTCCATTTGTTGCAGTTCCTTGACTGGTCTTGCCTTACTACCTTTCACAGGAAAAATTAATGTCTCTGATCATTCCTTTCTACTCACTTCACATATTCATTCTGACTCAACTTTTTCTCTGACTCACAATCTGTTTCTATTTCCATAGCCCTGAGTGCATGTGAAACATGCTGGGCTAATGCAGGATGGCACAGGCGTCGCACTGCGTTATTCATACCTGTGTGAGTAACAGCCACTCACTCCTTGTACATGTGTAGTGACTCGAGAGCAGCTTCATTTCCTGCCTTCTCCCGTTTATTCAATCACTTCTTCTACAGTGCAGGGCATAAATCCTCTTGTTCTTGTGTCAGAAGGGAACTGCCTCAACGTAACAGGATTACATCTTCAGCCAACTTTAAAAGAATTATCAAGAAAAAGAGGGAAAAAGAAGTTTAGGAGTTCTGATGGACTTGCTATGCTCTCGTTAAATTAAGATCAGTAGCTGACCTGTAGGTGTTGCAACTGCTTCAAATATTGGGGCTTTCTAGAGGAAAGCCTACTGTACATGCAAAATCTTCTGGGTAGGTTCTCCTCATGGACCTATCTTATTATGTGCTATGTAAGATACAAAATTGCAGGGAAATTTTGAGCAAATTGTGTGACACTCTTGACATCTCTCCAAAATTCATAAAACAAACAGAAACTATTAGCAGAAGGAATATCCTTTTCTATACTAACATCTGTGAGCAAAGGGAACCAGGAAAGAGAAAAGATCTACAAAATAATCATGGGATTATCTATTACTTTAAACATGACATTAAGGTAACAAATTGGTTAGGTGTGGTTTTTGTTTTGGTTTGGTTTCTTTAATACTGGAACATTATTACATATAAATGTAAAAAACCTGGAGATTTCAATTTACCAGAATACTAACTCTACTTTTATACATAGATTATTAATTGACAACTTTGACCTCTTTGATACCTTCTATGGTCAATGATTGCTATAGAACTGCAGAATTAAATCTTCCAGGAGCTCTTACTGGCTATCCAGAAATGTGGCAACAGCTCTAGTTCAATTGCTTGGTGGTTAAAGAATATTGGTAATATGTGCTGTGTAATCCACAATGTTGATACACATGAAGTAACTTCATTACATGCAGTAACTCAGGTTCTTACCAGTGAAAACAACCAGGTGTAACAAAGAAATCCTGACATGCATGGAAGATCTAATGTTCAGCCTGCCTTGAAAATGGCATAGTCTGTCTCTCAGAAACTTCTGATGGACAGGAAAGTAAATCTTAAAATGCAGTTTTAAATATCCAGTTAGTCAAAATTAGAGGAAAATCTGGGGCTGGGTGTCATAAGTGCAGAAGTTTTATTATTTCAATGTTTTTGCTCTGCACTGTGTTGCCAGGGACAAATACATCATATGCCCTGAAGATGCTTCCCTGTAGTCACTGCAGCATCATACTGAGCACAGACTCCAAAAGCCTTGCTCATAGGAGGATTGAGTCCACTTGGAAACGTTGGAGATGACACATCTGGTAAATAGGTATGATGCTCTGGTTTTACAGCTCCAAGTGGGTGGATCACTGGGTGTCACTCTTGGGTATAGCAGTGGAGGGAGGGAGGGGAGGGGAGGCCAAAAAGAGCTTGATTGGGCCAGGGGGAAACCTCATTTCTTCACTGTAACATTGAAAAAGTGATATCATACAGCAAATATTATAGCAAAACATGATTTTGGCTTGCTTATTTCCATCCTCCCTTGTTTTACTGCAAAATACTTATTTTCTGGAAGTTTTGGAAGTTTGCTTTATTTGTTCGGGGTTTAATGTTGGGTTTTTTTCTTTGCCACTATGGTTACTATTAACAGTAATTAACAGCCACTGCAGTAGAGTATTTTGTCTTGCTCAAAATTATTGCTAAACAAGAATTGATCAGACTTTAAAAAAATTTTTATCTTCAATTTTCCCTAATTCTTCATCTTCAGCCCCTTCCAATTTGCCATTTGCTGAACTTATTATCTTTACAATAACAGCACAATCTTTACATACAGAAATTTTTGTCTTCAGACTGCTGTTATTTTAAGCTGGCCATATACTAATAACTGACAGAGGCTTGGTTTTATAGGAAATGTTTAAAAAAACAGGCATCAGTGAACATAGATGCAATCCGTATTTCAGTATAGCAAGCACCTACCACCCTTCCAAGTAATTTTCTGGATTATCTGAATGGCTTGGTGATCAAAGTTTAAAACTTGCTGGCTTTTCATGCAGGATACTACATTTTGTAGGACAACAAGATATGAGTTGCTTATGCTGGTAACTAAAGACATATGAAGCACTTGGATACTCCAATTATCTTCTGACTCATTGAAATTTGTATATTCTCTGTGGACCTCCTAAACACTCCAGTAAAAAGAGTAGAGGTAATAGATATCTGGGTAATTGAACTGAAGTCAAATACTTCATCTGGTTTCAGTAACATTTTTTGTGCTTCTTACTCTGGAGTTCTAATTTCTTGTTGTGAAATCATCTTGCTGGAAAAAAAAATCAAAACCAAACCACCACCAACAAAACTGAATAACACCCAAAACCGACTGTGAGAACCAGATTAAATAAATTCTCTGAATTGTGATTTTTTTGCTATGTATTAAAGTTGGTATTTGAGTGCACAGAACAAAATTAACTGGAGGGAGATGCCAGTGCATCACCTCACACCCTTTCCTTGGCAAACCCCAGGGACCTCTGGTGTTGACAGTATTGGCATCTGCTCTTCCACCCACAGTCTTGGTGACACTGGTCTTTGGCCACCATCCATGTCACTGGCCCATGGCCTCTCCCTGTGCATCCTCCTGAGCCCCAGGGCTGTTCCTGGGAGTTGCCAGTGCTCAGCTGTGGGGATCTTCCATCTCTGCTGCCTGGTATGAAGTTTTCCATCCCACCAGGGCTGCTTGCTCACACATCCCTTTCAGGACACAGGTGCAAGAGGCTGGAAGTCTCTCTGAGGGGTCTTTATATAACATTTAGTGTGGGGTTTGCACTCCTGCAATCTTCTTTGGGACTCTGGGGTACAGACATCTTCATACAATAAGCGTGAGCTAATGCTCAGTGCTGCACGTGGAGTGAAACCTGCCTCCAGGCAGCAGCTCTGCTGGAACTCTGGTGGTGGGAAGTGAACTGTCTCCCAACATTACCAGGGTATGGGTAATTTCTTCCTGTTTCAATATTTTCTTTAATGCTTGATAGCACTAAATAGAGTGCAGAAGACACTTAAGTGGTGCCAGGGACTTTGCACAGGAGTCTCGTAGCCAGTTCCAAATCAATCACTGCTCTTTGCTCAGCAATGATGACTGAGTTACAGTGACTGCATAGGCTGTAAACTTAAACCCCAGTGTCCTCTTACTGCAGCTCAAATATCTTTATTCTTTCTGGCTTGAAGATGAAACTTCACGTGGAGAAGTTCACTGACAAATTCACTGCTTTAAAAGGGCATAAGTAATGCTGTTTGCTATAAACATGTTAAACTGTTACATCACTATTTGGGAAGATAGTGATTATAGACTCAGAAGTGATCTCAGTCAATGAACAACAACTAAGAAAATGAGCAGAAATTTCTTGTCTTTATTTAAGACAAAACTTAACTTGAATCTGTGTCAGTTTATAAAGAAAGGCTGGCAGTGGGAGAAATTGTACATTGAAACAAAAAAATTCTGTAGAACTCTTCTCAAAAACGTTTGTTGCAATACTGAAATTCCTTAGCACACTGGGGAGTACTAGGGAAGATTCCTGAACATAGCTCAAGTCTTTGCAGTTAGATACTATCAGTCATTAAAGAAAAACATAGTTACTTGGAAAGAACAGAATGACATTTTGATTGAAAATCAAAATTACAGTAGAAGCTTGCATGGCTTCCAAGCCCCTTTGCTCAGCATTCACTGAGGTCATGATTTTAAATATATGTTGCTTTAGAAACTCCTGACAGAGCATAAGGTACGTTACAGCTTTTCTGCTCAAATGAACCACTTGGAAATGACATTTCATCTCCTGGAAGCAGTCATCTCACACTATCATTGCCTACATTTGGCAATAGGTTTTGAAAGATGCTTTCTGACTATCCTGTTATGTGGGTTCCTAAAACTCAAAACATGTTTGTCACCAGACATCTATGTCTCAAGGACACAGTGGCTTGCTTCTTATAATTTTGCTTTTATTTGTTGCATTCTTACCACTTCCAAAAAACCATAAATCAAGTGAAGAGAGAGTTAATTAGCCTTGGAATTAATTTATGGGTAAGCATGTTCTTGAAAGCTCTTAAATTCTCAGTGTAGTAGATTGACAAGAAAATAAACAGAAGCAGGAAATCAGAGAACTGCCATAGTGTATCTCTGATTTCAGTTGTAATCTTTTCATTTGAGAGAGCATGTGAGGCATGCATGATTTACAAAATAGTACCCTTATAAAACTGACCAGTTCTTTGGGCTATGGATTCGTGATTGTACAGTTCAGGTATTCCAGTGGAGCATTTGTATTCCAGGTACACTGCTTCTTTTTAAAATTCTTCTAAATTCTTCTTCCCATTTCACTTCACCTCTGCCCATCTCACTTAAGACAGCAGCAGTCACATCATATATGCAGGTATTCCTGGACTGTTTCCTCTACTACACTCTTTCTTTCATGGCACATTTTCAGTCTCAAGTGATTTCCTTTCATTGCTTCTGTATTTTGAACATCTTGAAAAAAGTGATGGCTGAAAGAAGGGTCAGCAAGTACTTTAAAATGATAAACAGATTGTTTGCTGGCATGCCTGAGAATTTTTGGGGCTTATTTTATATTTTCCTTCTCACTGGTGCTTCTTAATTTCATACTTGAAGAAACTTGAAAGGACCTCTAGTATTAATGAAGATCATATAGAGAATGTATTTGGCGAAAACACAGTGTGATCATGCTGCATCTGTTATCTAAAGCAAAAACTGAGGTCAGAATTTTAATAAAGAATATATGAATATTTTTGCATCTACAGAATAGCACATGTCAGTTTTTAGTGCAACTGCATCAAAATTATTGCTACTGCCTACACTGACTGTGTCAGATTGCATGGTGTTCTGCCTCTATTAGGCTGGTAAGGACCATGGAAAGCAACTGCCAGCCAATACAGAAAACTAAGAATTACCTCCTAATCTTGATGATGATGATGTAGACTTGGTAAATAATAACTGGCTTTGTGTATGCTGGAGTAGGAATAAAGAAGAAATCAATACCAAAGTATATTAAACAATTCAGCAGTAGGGTAATATTTGTCAGCTAATATTTGGTTTCAAACACAGGAACTTTCATGTGTTTTTCAAAGGAGGAAGACAAGTATCAACCAAAGAGTCATAAGAAGGAAGACTACTGACCTGGAAAAGAAAGCAGTTCGGATGGAATGGGTGTGAGTTGAGGCACAGGCTTTCCTCAATCTGTAGTCTGCAATGTAGGTAGAAATCACATCCTGATGGAAGGCCCAGTTTCTCATTAAGCAAAACCTTTAAAAAAGTGAAGCAAAGTACCACTGCCCACTCTGGAAATGCTCTTGGTGAGCCATTATTTTCAGATAAGAACATCACTACCCATGCTCAGTTTATTGCCTGGTTTTGATATTTGAATGATGGAGAATTAGAGCTGGAAAGAAATTTTCTCTGTCTATGAAATCACATTAACCTTGGAAATATATTTGAAAGTTGTAAATGAAAATTTTCCTCTGACTGATGTAGAAAAGCCATTGCTCAAAGTGTCTGACTAAAGTACCAGTATTTTCTGATAAACCTAGCTCAGAATTTTACATGTATCTTGCATGTGACAATGTAGACTATTGAATAGTTTCTCTTCTCTAGTAAAGATGCAAAAAAAAAAGAGATGTTTCTCCTAGGATACACTGGAGCTATTCTGTCCAACCAAAAAACCTTTCTCAAGGCTTTTGAAAAATGGATAGAGGAGGATCATTACTTTGCCTTGACTACATGCAACAGGGAACTGAGTTCCTGAAGTGAAGGGAAATCTCCAGAGAAATTGTCTTGAAATCAGTTGTCAGACTCTTAAGATTTAGTTTATAAGAGCCTGCCCATACAATGAGAAAGAATTCTGTTACTCTGATCATCTGATCTGTTATCAGCAGAGCTCAGGATAAATGCAGCATTCTTGATGGGATTTGTACTAATGACAAGTATGAAAGAAGTACGCTATATTCCAAACATTTTGATTTTTCTTTGAGTTGATAAGTGACCCCTCAAGAGTTATTTCTGTTATTCATTAATGCATTGTTACCCAAACCAAGCTTTCCTATGAATGTTTGTATATTTTGTAGCCATGATAGTGTCTATATTCTACCTTGACTACTATCTTGAGACCACAAATGTTTTATGCCAATGAGACAGATCCTTTTTTTTACTATAAATCAGCTTTTAGAACACACTAAAAAGCCAGAAGAATGCCAATAGAATTTTCAGCTTGTTGACATTTGAAATTCTCCTGGAATTGTATCCTCTCACTGACAGGCAGCTGCATTGTGTAGCTATTGTCTGGAAAAGTTTCTCCAAGCTCTGTTCCAAATACCATACTGTGATTTAATTTTAAAGCCAGAAATGCAAGTCTCAATATGCAGACACTCAGATAACAGCAGAGTCCTCAGCATATTTCCTAGGGTATGGAAACATAATTTGAGAAAGTGAACCTAAAGAACTTGGATGAAGAGCACAGGTAACCTCTCCATGTAGATAGCAAGGATCTATTAAATTCTCTCTCCCAGCCTGTCCTGGTGACACCTAGGGGAGGGCAGAGTCAAGAGGTTTTTCTCTATGAGAACTTCCCCTGTGAGTTGATGGGACCAATTGAAGACTGGTTTGGTTATTGAGAGCCTGAGGAACCAATTGGAGAAAGTTAGTTCACTCCGTGAAAACACATTTTGAAGGTGGTAACCCAGAAAAAAGCTCTTTCTCTTCAGCAGCAGTGCAGGTAACAGGGCCCGGCCTGGCAAAGCTTTATTCTTCTTCCTTGAAGGGCTCCAGGGATGAACAGGCTCAAAGGACTGAGGGAGCAGGGTTGATACAGGAGAGCCGAGGGTGTGGGGGTAGAGCAGCAAACAAATTATCTGAGGGCTCAGGGGAGGTACAAAGGGGGAAGGGCCAATGGGGTACAGGTAATTTACATGAAAGACAGAGGCATGCTGGGACCAACCTTTTTGTAACTGTTATCACGAGGGAGTGCCTAAGGGTATTACTTCCAGGGGAGAGAAACAGATTCTTTTGCTAAGAGGCTTTCAGCCTCTATAATCTCTCACTTATAGGAAAAGATTCTGCAGCATCACATTTGAGGGCAAGAAGAAATAAACAGAAAAAACACAGTAAACAAAAACAGAATATGTGTTCTCATCCATGTCTTACTTGTATTACTACGCATATAATTACAGTAAACATGTTGATATGTATTGCAAACAGAACCTCATTACTGTGAAAGGAGACGGTGGGAAAAAATTAGATAAGTGTGAAAAACATAATACTGAAAAACAGAGCTAAAACTTCTCCTACAGAGTAAAGGTAAAGGTGTAAGAGTAGATAAATTTTCCATAGTTCTTCAGTAAATGGAGGGAATTCGTGTGTCAAAAATAATTAAACCAGTCAATATTTCACAGCCACAGTGTCTGAGTTACTCTTCTTTTTCTGTTTCTAAATTTCAAAGCAGCAGCATCCTTTCTTTGCCTGCACAACATACTGCTTCCAGATGGGTGACTTATGTAACTCTGCAAGAGACACCAAGTCGAAGTCTGAGGCATGCAGAGGAAATGCAAGAAGAAACTGAGACCATAAGAGGAGAGGAAGTGTCAGGGTAGCCAATCCTCAGCTCCTCATTCCCTTCTGACCCCTATAAGAATGGGCAGAGCTGGGAGACAGGAAAGTTTGATGGACTCCATCAAAGTCACACATTTCTAACTGCTTAAGTTTCTCTTCTTTCTATGCTAATATCACTGTAACAGTGCAACTCTTCTAGAATATGAGGTATCCTTAAGCGTGTTTCTTATTTTCTTTCATCTTATTCCTGCCCTTTTGCATCCTTATGATGTACCTTTGTGATGTATGACTCCATAGTCTTCCCTCTGTTTCTATCTCCTACTCCTTTGTCTCTGTTGGAAGTGTGCAGGGATGGGAGAAGTACACTGTTTCAAATACAACTTCATATCTTCATTTTTCTCCACTGCTCTAATGATGTTTATTACTGGGAGCTTCCCAGCTGTGGTACTTTTGTTGCCTTCTCCATTCAAGGAGGCAATAACTTGTGCAGCCCAGTGTCAGCTCCATGGTAGCTGACTAAAATACTGCCTGGATGCTGACAAAAAGGGAGCGAAACCCTTTCCAAATGATTTGCTCTCTTGGCTATGGTCCTTCATCATTGTTTTCTACAGGATGCACAGTACTTTAATGCCTGTGATAAGAAATCAGGGAATCCTACGGAGTGACAATTTTCTTCAGTCTCCAGTTCCTCGCTTACACTATCGGTTCACAACAAGCAAAACTGGAACTTATCACTTACACTGAGAGACAAGAAAATATGTCTTCTGCAGCTTGAATCTTTCATTGAGCTCTATCCCATCTGTCAATGTCTCTTTGATGTGCAGATACAAGCATTTGAAATTCCCTTGATCTCAGACAATAATAATACTCACTGCCTTAGCTATAGCAAAAGAAGTTCCTTTTTGCTGATACAAGGCAACACACATTTAGCTGACTACATGTTGGGACCTCCACAATATTTACAGCATCCATGCTTTCCAAGATCTCAGTCTACATGTCTCAGAATCCACACTCAGTGTTTATGACTGTGATGAAACACATGCTTGTTCAAACAAGTTTATCCTATTGGTCTATTCAAGGTCGGCAGAGACACACTAGTTTGTGCAACTGCTACATTACAGCATTATTTACCACTGTTTATATGAAAATACTTGTCAACTTACTTTATGTACTTTGTCTAGATTTGCAAGATAATGAATCTTTCTGCCCACTAAAATAATCTATTTGTCTATTTCCTGTGCCCCTGTCAATATAATCATCAACTTTTAATTCCCTTAGTATGACACATTTTTCTGGAATTCCAGTCACATGAAATGGAGTGTATATTCAGGGGTGAGCTGCCAACATTTTTTATAATCCGCCTTTCTAGGTAAATGAAAGCTTTGTCTCCCAAAGCAATCAGTCATGTACCAATGGGCTTTGTCCCATCATCTGGCACCATCATCACTCTCTACCTCTGACATGAAATAGTTTTGCATTTGCAAGTCCCTAAATGGACAGGATGAAATCTTTGTCTCATATTCCTGTATTTATTCTAGAGCAACTTGCCCAGATGAGGACAAGCACTCATCACTCATGTAACCAGTTTCTTTCAAGTCAATCTGACACCCAGAAAAACAAGAAGCTCTGAGAGGCTGTCATGGGCTGCGGTCAGCAGTAATAGCAGCTTGCTTATTTATAGTACTTTTCATCCAGAAGAACTCTGAATGCAAACATGAAGACAAAATTAAGAAAGTACAAAGTAAGGGAAAAGCATTGATTGAGTAGTGGAGACGCCAGCCTATGTCTAAGGAATGAGGGGCAGCACTAATTATAAATGTATTTGCTTTTATTGTCGTGTTTTAGAACTTTAATGGTCATCTAATGTATTTTTTATGAGATGAATATATTTCTTTCAAAACCTCAGGAACGTGTGCAGCTGCTTTTAATTTCAATGAGAGTTGTAAAAGCTCATTAGCCTCTAGATTTGTCCTTCAAATGTATTCAATTAAATATATAAAGAAGATAACCAGAAAGCCTGAAGTGGCTGAGACACACCAAACCATCTTTCCTGCTCTTTTTATCCTAAGAATAATCATGAGTTGGTCAATTATCACTTTGAATTCAACTAATTGCACAACTTCCTGGGTTTAAGTGGGCTGAAGATCGTGTGTCCCACTTTCACATCTCTTGCAATGATCCTTTGCCTACACAGTGGTGGAACAGAAGCAGCACTGCCACAGATATTTCAGCGTTAGCTCTGAACAGACAAATGGTAACAGAATGTTTGTGGCAGCTTCACGATTTCTTTGAACCACCTTTATCCCAGCACATGAAAATAACCCAAATTTTCAGCTGACAGACAAAGTACTAATCCATTCCGTGCCTCACATTTTACAGACATTACATAATTTTCTGGCACTCAGCCACAAAAATTCTCATTTGAAGGAATATTTTGTGGAATGACAACATCCAGAAGCAGGGCTTGCAATACTTGAAGTGACCAGCCTTTCTGGAGCCCCCAACCTTGTCCCAGCTAAGAATGCTGGGAAAATTGTTATTTTATAGTCATGGAGAACTTAGTAAGCTTTCTGTAATGGAAATGGAAACACAGTGTCCCTGCCCTAAATAACTCACTTCAGTTATAATGCCATGAAGGAAGATGGGTATCAAACCAGAATAGAACAAGGAGTTTTTGGGAGGAAGCACATACTGGTTTTGACAAAGTTATGCAGAAACTGAGGAAGTATGAAGCCATATTCAGAAGAACATCAGTCACTTAGCAAAGGCCTCGCATATTAGGGGACAGACAGAAGAAAGAGATTTTTAGGAAAACTGTAAAAGCAGAATTTTTCCCCTCCCAATTTTCTTGGGGGCTTGAAATGAAAGTGGATCAATATGGAAAAAGCATGACAGAATAGAGAAGCACACTGCCTTGCACAGGATGTTCAGAGCATGGGGCAGAGCATGGAGGAAGCAGGCTGGTGGGGGAGCTGCAGCTGCAGTGTGAGCCAGGGTCTTGCAGCAGGCCTGCCTGGGTAGGGCATGACAGCTCCCAGGGTTTCCAGGAATATCAGGAACAGGTGAAATGGCACAGCAGGACAAAGAGGTCCTGGGGATTATTAATTATTACAGAGAGGTGCTGGAAGTGGTCACAAGACGTAAGATGTGACGAGGTGGATAAGGGAGGGAAAATTGGGGAGGGCAGACAAAATAAAGATTTCACAGTAGCATGTCACAGATAACGTGGCATCTTCCAACCTATTTGGGCATCTGGACCTAGCTGTCCAAACCTGTTCCTGTTTTTCTTCATTTACTTTTCCTGTTCTTGTGGCATTTGCCTTCATTCTCTTCTTTACCATCACCTTTAAGGTACTGCTGCAAGAATGTTTTCCACCTGCACACACTGTGAGATAAAGAAGTTTTCCTGATTTTGCATTTAATTTGATGTCTGCAAGCCTCACCAGAAAAATTCTCCCTCAATTCTTTCCTTCACATCTTAGTTTTTTCTGCATCTGTTGTTAATTTTACTGATACTATTTTGCTTTCGAGCTCACTGAAAACCATTTCCAGGAGACAATACAGAAAATTCAGCATTTTGTTTCATCTGGGATTTATTCAATGGATTCTGATTTCCCTTTGCTGGGAAATCGCTGTTTCAGAAGACTGTTGCTTAATATATAACAGTCAAGAGACATAAAAGTAAAATAAAAAAAATATTTGGAGTAAGTAAAATAAAAATACACATCATATTCAGAATAGGTAGAAAGCTTCCTACTCATTTGCCCCATGCATAGGGGAAAAATGCAGGAGTTATTTCCTGGGAGATCACCATGAGCTGTGCAAATCAGAACACTGTTTTGTGCATTGTAGGGTAGCTTTTCGGGATGGAAATACCAGACAGAAATAATTTCCTAAGAGTGCTGTAGTTGATGGTGGATAAACAGGAGACACTCAGAGCTGAACTAGCAGTGAACTCTTCTCTAGGATGGCAGGGCTGGCAAGATGTCAAAGCCCATTATCCCCTCTGGAAAAGCAGAGGGAGATACCAAAGCAGACAGACGCTCCCGTAATGCCTTGTCTAAACTACATTATTGATCTCTGTCAAGATCCTCTGCCTCCCTCTGTGTCTGGCCTGAATGAGGCAAAGCTGCAATGAGCAATCCAAAGCACTCAAATTACAAGAAGAGCAGTATTGATAAAAAAGCCATTTTTGGCTTTTTACCCTAGATGGAACTGTGATAGAAATCTCACGGGTTAGGCTCTGCCGCCCAGTGGGCAGATCACGAGTGGCACATTGAAGGTGATAAATTCCTACATGTGCAGGCAGATTTTCAAAGGCACGGCTTGAACTGAGATGCTTTTGCTCAACCTTGAGGTTCCTATATCTAGACCCAGAGTTTTTGCTTCTCTGAGCACTTGAGACTTCCACTGATCTCTCTGAGTCAGGAACCAGCAGTTGTTCTGAAAATCTAGCCTGAGGTGAAATTTAGACCTGCTGTAGTTAAAAGGAACTTTTCCAAGATTTTATCTGATGTAACTAACTCTGAATACTCAATAATTAAGTGCTTAAAATGAGATGAATGTATTTCCTGGTAGGCAAAATGGAGAAAACTTTTAGCCACTTCTGTAAACTGTATTACAATATCTGAAAAGCAGCGTCTGCGTGATCAGGAAAAAAAAAGAAAAAAGCAGTATCAGTGAAATCTTCAAAAACTCACAAGAAGGATTCCTAAAACTTGTCTTATATGCGTTTACTTTAATTTAGATTTCAGTTGCGTCCCTCGAAAGGAAAATTTTAATTTTTTTATTTATTTACATAAATTAAAGTTGTTAATACTGATGGTGAGGCCTGGCCCCTGGGGCACATATGGGCTACCACAAGGGCCAGGCCTCAGACTGTTGAAACACCCCCTAATGAGAGAGAGTATTCATAATGTATATTTTTTTCTAGATATGGCACATAAAATATACATAATGCCAAAATTCAAATTTGTAACTGCATGTCTGTTAACTTCCTAAGATAAAAAATAATTATGGGGGAAGAAGAAGCTCTATGAATAACTCTGGGAAGAAGAAGCCCTATGGAAAACTCTTCTGTGTAGCAGAGAGGAATCAATTTCAGACAAGTGTAAGAGTGCTCCATTAGCATTTGTGCAGGTCCTAAGCAGCTACACAAGAATGCAGCTCAATGAGATTTTCTGAATGAGTAGATAAATAATAAGGCTCTTGAGACACATCATTTGCATTCAATAATAGCTAGAAAATGCCTTAATAAAAATGAGCAGTAGGAATACAGGGTTGGGAGCCTGCTCACAAGATAGGATTCTGGATGTGGGGTTTCCACAGCTGTGTCCTAGTTTAAGGGTCTAATTTAAGAAAAAAAAAAATTATACTCCAGAATATCTGGTTATTCTCCACTGACTGTAAAATGAACTAGAGGTGAGAACTCAGCTGGGACATCCACATTGTACCACTGGGCAGAGAAGAGCTTTACCTTCATACAGTAACAGTTTATTAGAGCAATCACGTGCTTTTTCTTTATATACCTCATTATATTAGCTTAGCCTCCATCTTCTGTCATAGTTTCTTAAAGTTCTAGTTATCAGACATTTGGTATAGGGCTTTACACTGAATTCCAGTGCTTTCTATCTCATTGCTGTGATGGTTTCTGGGAGTATATAAGTGATTTTGCAAAGTCTCTACCATTACTCATGTGGAAAAATGTACAGGATGTCTGTGTTAAATGCTACATTAAAAATTAGATTAATGACATTCTGTCCTTTTCATCATGGAATAGTCTTAAATAATACTTTGCTCTTGGTTCAAGCTTTCTTTTGGGAGAATAGCTTCTCTCTTTTGCCATTCCTGGGCTGGCGTTACTCACCAGTCTCTGGGCAAGAATTCCAAGCCAAACACCATGTCCAGTGGTTTCTGTCTGGAGAGGACATGTGTCTTCCATGTTCAGCTGTAGTAAAGAAGATTATAATAAAATTAAAATGAATAAAGGTTGTGTTGTTACCATCTTCAGTATTTCCATTTCCCCTGAGGTAAGCAGTAGTATTGTCTGTCTCCAATACTTTATCTTATTGCTTCATTGCTCTTATCTCAGACAGTATTTAATCCAAGCTAGGGCCAGAAGATTGCCTTGTAGCCTTATTGGAGTTAAAGGAAATAATTACAATTTTAAAGGCTTTTTATAGGTTGTTCTTTGTGAATATTTCTTTGACAGAGGAACAAGTATTTTTATAAGATATGTTTCCAGAGTAGTTCAGTTGCTTAAGGGTATTAGCCAATGCACATTAATTTGCAGTAACATTTTAAAGTTTTAGAACAAGATTCTCCCTGGATATTTGTGCACTGGTGAATATTGCATAAAGGAAAAGGAATAAGATTTTTTAGAATATTTTATTTTTTGTACTCCCTGTGTTCAGCACTTTTCCTCTGTATTATTGTCTGTAAAACAGATCTCAAAGGTAACTTTACCAAGTGTCTCAGGATTATATTAGCTACCTCAGTGGACTATTGTGGGAACATTGCTTTTTTAGAAATGTAGCTTTGCCATTAACTTCTGGAGGGAACAATTTGAAAGCTGTAAGTGAATGATGCCCTGCCAGGCATGACTCTTGATTTCTGTGACAGGTGATGTGGAATGGAAAGGGTGGTGAGGAAGATGGGGCAGAGAAGCTGAAGTACACATATCCATTACAAGCTTGATCTTTCTGTGGAAGACGCGATGCTACAGAAATGATGCAATGATGCACATCATGTTTCCAAGGAAAAAGCAGAAAATCAAAGCATTCTGATAGTAACTGTGGTGACATTATGGTGTTCTGGAGCCAGGATAATGCAGGAATGGGGGACAGGGCAAAAGGAGTTGCATTTTTCCTGTGTGGGAAATCACAAAGATGCTGCCCTGTAGACCTCTGATAAGCCCAGTCCTCTCCTATTCCAGCTTTGAGGTCTTTAAGGAATGTGATTCTTGGATTTTTAGTCCATCAGGAAAATTATGTGGCTGCAGCCTAGTGAGATCTGCGTGGGAAAAGCAGAATTCTTCTCACCTAATTTATGATGTCTCCGCCTCTGACGTAGATAATCTGCATCTGTTCCACTCACTGTAGACTGCCTTGGAGTCAATGAGGAGGAATAAACACTTTTAGGACATGAATCATCTGATGCATTTTAGACATTTACATTAGAGCTGGATCACTTCCACTGTAGCACTGCCTATTTCCTCTCTATTTGATTATAGAGAAAACTTGGCTCAGAAATAGATGTCACCATCTAAAGTTAGGTGGGATGAATCCCACACAGCCAGCCTGTTGTAGATGTGCTAACTGAATGGGAGACTCAGGAGCATCTTTTTTTTCATGGTGTTCTGAGGAAGCCTAGAAAAGGACTGAGAAGGGGGCGATGACCATGTTCTAGAAAAATCTGTGTGTGGTGCAGAGAATGGAAAGTATGAGCACTAGAAAGAGCTGGAAAAGGGGATAAATACTGCATTGAGATGATTGCAGCTGATAACAAATTATTCAGAATGGTCTAATCTGACTGCAAAGAGCTGTAGCAGAATCTCATAATACTATGTAACTAGATAATAAAATGACAAATGAAAATTAATGCACATAAGCGCAAAGTAATGCAAATGGAATAAAAATAACTCAAACTATTCATACATATTAACAGGCTCTAAATTACCTATTACTATCCAGGAAATAAATTTTGGAGTGACTATGAATAGATTCTGGAAACATCTGATTCATGCTCATGGGAGGTCAAAAGAACAAATGAAACACTACGAATTATTAAGAAAGGGATGGAGTAAACCCAGAAAATGTTCTTATGTCACTGCATAAATTCACAGCTTGCTGGGGTTCTTCCCCAGCAGCCTCAGGGCAGGTAGAAGAAAGCTGGAGATGAGATAGAGAAAGGCTGCAAGGTGATCAAAGATACACAACTGCAAAGACAGACTTCGGGTCTCCAGTCTGAAAAAGAGATGGATGAGAAGATGATAAAAGCCTGTAGTACTACAAATGGTTTCGGGAAGGTGAATGGGGAATTCTTACATGCAATTTTTTTGTCCTTGGGGTTGAGGAGATATCCAATGTTATTATCAACAGTGAATTAAAAAACAACATAAAAGGAAGTATTTTTTACAATATTCAAAATTAAGTCATAGCACTCTTTGCAAGAAAAGGCCAAAAGGATTAAAAAGGAGATATTAGATGAAATAAAAAGTATCAACTTTCTGAGTATTAAACATTGTGGTCCAGTAAAAGTTCCCAAATATCAGCTCCTGAACAGCTAATTGCTGGAGAGCTGCATTTATTTCTTCACTGTACTTCTATTATATAATGGAATACCTCTATTTCCTGAAATACTGGCTAATAAGTACTGTTGAGTCCATATTCTGGGCTAAATTGGCATTTAACCTGATGCAGTGTGGCAGTTTTTTTGCTTCTAAGTGCAACAAGAGACTGAGGAATAGCCAAAAAGAAAGACTTTGGAGGAGGTCAGCACCATGGAGGATGTTAGTACCATGGGCTAGGAAGTCTGAGCTGAGTAGGGAACAGGTGTCGATTTCCTTGGATATAAGCCTGGCATAATAGATGGCAGACAACTCCACTGAAAGGCCACCAAGATGTAGCAACATTTCTATCATGGGGAAAGGCATTTGACTTGGGGAGACAGGTGTAATTTATTGTTCTTTTTAGTTCAACATTATTGTGAAGGCAGAGAACTTAGCCTTAGCTGAGGTGTGTTCTGGGTTAGCAGCCCTACTTAAGCATGATATCAAAACCACTGAACTTGGTTGAAAGGGGCTGCACTTGGGGCACAAAGTGCTCAGAGCAACAGGGACAGTGGGGCTCTATTGCAGAGCAACTGGAGGATTACTTCCCAAGGACTGCAGGATGGACTTTCCTCTCTCTCACAGTCACTATGCACAGTCCTGGACACTTAAAGGCTGAAATAAATACAACAGACTCAGACTTCTTTCCTAAAGGTGCAGTCTGTTAAAAACTAAGGTAAGAAACTCCAGAAATCTGACGGCACAAATGCAGTTTTCTAATAGGATAACTGGGCAGTAGATCATGATATCTTCAGGGGAGTAAGATCTTAAGTGTAACTTTTCTCCCTGACTCTGACTGGAGACAGTGGAAAGGCTTCAGATCTGACTGTGTCCTGAATTGCTAATTCCATAAATGTTGTTTACATTATAATGATATAATTAGGACAGCTTAATGATGTGATTAAAAATCCCTCGATTCTTCTATTGTTTACATTTTTGTCTACAGACATGGATTTTCTTTGCTTGGTATTAGCATGCAGAGTTGGAACTAAGTCTTAACCTCTTCTTATTGAATTCAGGAAATCAATTTGTTTTGCTAAAATGAAATGGACATACAGTCTCAAGCAGCTGCATTCGAGTGTGACTAGAAATACTCGTGACTTCACCAAGGTGTCAAAAACTGTTCTTACTGCCTGCATTCTTCTGAAGGGAATAAAGTAATTTAGAAAGTGTCATACTGAGTCTACTGAATTGATGGCAGTCTTCAGTGGGGTTTTACCCAAATGGTCATTCTGCATTGAACAGTAAGATGAAAAAAAAAAAAGAAAATGCATCCTGATATTAATCAAAATCCATTTCTCTCTCCAGAATCACATCTGCAGTTTCCAGTGATTATCATCCTTCCCATGCTTCCCCCCCCCCCCCCCCCATTAACATTCAGCAGAGGAAGGATGGGTGTCCTTTCTGCATTATCTAATACCTACAGGCCTGTTCACTTGATTCCTATTCCAAACCTTTCAAAACCTCTCTTCCTGGTGATGCTGCCAACCACATGGGCTTTTATATTCCTGGTGAAGTTGTCAGGAGTGGCATACACCAATTTGAATTTATAATTTCTTTCAAACTAGGGCAGATTTGGCTTGGCAGCCTGTGGGATGTGATAAACATGGAATTCCAGCAGCAGTAAGTGCTGTTTCAAGAAGAAGGCAAATAATGTAAAACTAACCTTTTATTTTGCAGCCTTGTTTATCATAACCAAATTATAATAATTGTAAGTATAGATTATAATGGAGTTCTGCTCACACTGAATGACAATCAAGGCCATGTAAAATGGTGATTTTGTTTTGTGGTAAGGTTACACCTCTTATTTTGCAACTCTAACTAAAAAAAGTGACAGGTGCTCATAGAGTCTTACTTCTACACTGCAGCTAGAGCCATCACACACATCATTGGAGCAGGAGTCGAGTCCTACCCATCATCTAGGCAGGAATGTTGGGGTGAAGGATATGGAATATAAAGTCACAAACATAATTTGGGTGCAAAATCTTTGTGGGAACCACTGTGTTGTCACTTCTTGCCTTCCAGTGTATGATGAGCAAATCTGCATCTGTTATGCAACCATTTTATGAGCAGAACCTTAGCATAAAGTATACATCAAGAAAACATTGAGAAAATAAGAACTTTTCCTTGGAGATATCAGGGGAGTTTGTTAGAAACAACAGTTTTACAGCTGCCTTGCCAGACTTGATCTTGAGAAAGTGAATTTCTACACTTAAGCCCAAAACACTGTGACGCCTGTCTTCTGCTCTTGATCCAACAATCGTTATATATAAAATATTCTGCTGTTTTCGGGATTTTCTCTTCATGGCTGAAGTAACATTTGAGGAAGCTCAGAAAACCTCCACTGAACTGAGGAGGTGTTGCAAGGGCATTTCAGATGCTCAGGATAATGCACCTAAAATCAGTTTCATTGTTTCTACAAAGTGTTACATATAAGTACAGCATTATAAATGCCCATAACTGTAAATTATTTTCATCTTTAAGGTTTTAACAGTACTATTAACACAGACATTCTCTGATTCCTAAAAAATGCTTTCATGGTCTCTAGTTTGCTTTTAATGAAAACCTTGAGATTGCAGTCTATGATCTCCTTCCTTGTTTTCAAGTAGCTTTACTTTTCAAGAATTATTTTGAATTAAATCTCTTATTTAGGTGTTTTTTTCTTCTATTCTCTTTGCATGATATTTCCTCACCCAGTCTATGTGGTATGGATGCTTTTCAGGTCTAATTTCAGTGTAGGTAATTTTATTGAGAGAGCTTCAACACTGCATTCTACAAAGGATATGTACAGCATTTTCCAAGGTGCTTAACTTTGTATATGCATCAGAGATGACATGGTAACACCTCTGAAGTCATTACTAAAAATCCTCATTTCCTTCCACTTGCCTCCCAAGAAGTAAAGTAATTTCATTGCATTACCTGACTTTCTCTTCCCTGACTGTCAGGCACAGAGCAAAAGGTTAATGCTTCTAAAATAGGAAAGCTGAAACTGGCTGGACTTTGAGAGGTTGCAGCCTGGATAAATTCCTTTACCACCTGCCAGACCCAATCAATACCCTCTTTTCCTTTAATATGGTTCAAAGTAAAAAAAACCACCACTGACAACAAAAACAGCACTCAAGGGTTTAATTTATCAAGAAAGGCATTTATATTATCCAGGCATAGTATGTAGTGATTGACTCTCTGGACAGAAATCAGTAACTCCAGATGAAGGCACATTTTTTCCAATGAGACATCTTTAAACGACGTGTACTTCAAATTCACATTTTCCTTTGAATGGTACCTTCTGTCATTGATGACAATTCCTATGTGTCCCGAGACAATCTTACTAGGGCTCCCTGCAGCTCCTGGGACATCCTACTTGCAGTTCTCTAGGGAGGAGTGTTTGCTCTAAATACAAATCAGAAATGCAGAAACTGAACAGGAACAAACCTCTGGGCACTTGCAGTCACCCTGTATTAAGACTGGCAGCACTGACAGTTCTGCTGCATCACAGCCAGTTGCTCTGCCACTGACTGCAGCTATCAGCTTCTAGGAAATGCCAAGTGTCATTATCTTGTACTTGGACCTTAAATACATAATGCCTCCCAGCATAACTCACAGCTAAGCTGAACATAACTGCAGGGCCCCAGCCATGCAATGCAATGTTCAACTCTAGCGGCTGATACATTTTGCCAACTGGTTCGGATTTCACAGAATAGTTGGGAAAAATATGAACTGTAGTTTAGCTCATTTCTGAGGCTGCTGTGTCTTCTTCATGCCTAGACCAGGGCCTTTCTATTTGCAAAAATTAAGTGGAGTTAGAATTTGAGGGCCACCTTCTGCTGCATGTTTTATTAACTCCACTAATCAGGGGTTCACCTGGAACACAGGCAAGTTAATTTGGTCCAGCCAACTGCTTCACCTCCCCTTCTCATCATCTGAAGTGTTGAGAGTGAAATTTAGAGGTTGGTTATGTAGAACACAACCCACTGTGTGGGCACATCAGTGTCTGCTGCTGCTACCTGCTGAATTAATTGCTTATCTAAGAAAAACTGGCAATCCTGTGGGACTTTTTAGCATGGAAGGACCTAGGTTTTCTCTATTCAGGCAATAGAGTTATTACCCTGGGAATTGTTACACAAGTACAGTTGCACTTCAAAACAGATGTTCAAATCCATTAGAGAAAAGTGCCAAGGCAATTTTGAAACTCCTATTTATGTATAGATATTTTCTATCTCTGTATTGCCCAAATTGCAGTACACAGTCCTAATTTGCCCAAGCTCTTCAAGAGGCAGTTTTCTGAAAGCTTAATACTTTCTGAAAATGGTAATGCTTCCTGGAAAAGGAAGAAGGACTCTATAGATGAAACTCGACGTACATTTCAGGAGCTCAGCATGAAAGCAAGCAGGTTCTACCTTCTACTCACTCACTGTTCCCATGGCTAATTGCTGCAGCATTACCTCTTCTCTTTTTTCTACTGCCCATGTACGTGAGCAATGAATTACGTAAGAGACCAGGTACAAAATGGCCAAGTTCATTTTGGCAGGTTATTTTTCATACAGAACATTTGTCTGTTAGAATTTGGGGCAAAACCACTTGCATAGCACCACAAAGATGGAGAAGAGGGTGTGAGGAAGGAGGCCTGGGATTGTTTAAACTGCTATAAGTGACACAGTTGAATGAGAAACTATGGCTGGAAATCAGCTCCATGTTTTTTCTCGCCTTCCCAGCAAATGAACATTGTTATTGCTTCTCTGCTCCAATCTCCTGTAGAAACCAAAAGGAGGGCAAGAGGACTATAAAAAGGAAGTGATTCATCTCTGCTTCCCATGAAGATCAGTGTTTTTCTGGATGATCTTTTGCTTAGTGTGAGCCTTGTGTGCTGCAGCTGCAGGACTGTCTAAGAACTGCTCTAGGAAGTACATGCTGGTACCAACAGTTACCAATGGGGAACAGTAGTGATGCCATGGTCATCTTCTGCCATCTGTTCATCTTTCCCATGTGGAAGCCTCTGAAAATTGGTCCTTCTTGTTTCTGCTATGACACAGTTGGCCACAACTGTGGAGCAGACCACAGGAAAGAGGGAGCTTGGATCTGGGGGGTGTTTTTTTGGTTAGTTTTAATTTTTTTTTTCCAGAAATCCCAGTGCAAACTCTGAAGGTAGGCAATTGTTCAAACTCTTTTGCAGGGAAGTTGCTTCATCCACCTTTGGAAGCAGCAGATCAAATGAGGATGCCACCTTCTTGAGACTGAAGAAACTTCAGGTTTCTTAAATATGGAGCACTCAAATCCAGGCAACATAAGAATAAGTGTGAAAGGCTTGAAAGAACAGAAGATTTTCTAAGGGAGATTGTTAAATGGTAACCGAGAGTAATTATCTTGTTTTCATATTTATCTATTAACAGTGTAACTTCACTTGGTTCCACTGTTTTTTCTCTTGATTTTGTCATATCTGATTTATATCTTTATGAAAGAGAGTAAGATCAAAGGAATGATGAAACCACTAAGAGTCACTTTGTCATTTATTCTTCTCACTGTCACTAAAGCAGGACAGTTTCATAATCAACACAGATTTCTTTATGGGCATTAATCCAGGAAAGCATTCAAGTGCCAGCCCAAGACGATTGCTGTTCAGGAGGACATGTCTTGGGGTGATGTATATTACTAAGCAGAGATCCCTTCCTTTTGCTGTATTTAATTTTCTGTGCAGATGTTTACTATACGGGTATTCTAGTGATATAACTAAGGAAAGAATCATTCTATTGAGCAGGGAATATAAACATATAACTAATACACTTCTGTTGCAATACAGCTTTTATCTTTGCATTTGTTGATGCTTGTTTAGCTAGTTATTTTAATCGTTTGTCATATCAAAGTTCCTGCTGAATTTACATCAACAGTTTTACAGAATCTGATCAGAGGAGTTTTTATTTTTAGATTTGAATACAAAATGTATTAAAAGGCAAAAATAAGAAAAAATGTCACTGAACTGCATTTTATTAAGCATAATGCAAAAATAAGAAAGGACATAAGTGAAGCAATTAATATATTGGTTACAGTTGAGAGAAACAGCAGTCACACATAAAGAAAAATAGTTTGATGGAATGGTACTAAGGTTATCTGAGCTTTTTGTCAGTTTATCTGATACTTCATTCACTGGTGATCAAGCTCCCTTACATTTCTTAAATGGTTATGCTTACATAAGATTGCAAAAAGAAAACTGCACTTATCTTATTCACATTTTCAGCATGGTATAGGTAAACCAGCCACAAGATGGCAATATACCATGCTGTGAAAAGATAATTACTACATTTTGTATGATTTTAAGCCCTCCACAAATGACTGAAATGTGCTGCCTTTTTAGCTTTGGAAAATTTAATGTGGACTTTGGGAAACTTAATGAGGAATAGTCACAAAGTAATAATCTTAGAAACACCCCCCAAATAATCCCTCTGCTACTATAAACAATTTATTTCTCATTTCTTTTCACTTTTCTGTTGTTTATCTCTGCTTACTATTGCTTGCAGGGAGCTATTGTTTGAAGGAGTGAAAAAGCTATGGGACACAATATCCATTAGCATCCCTGCAGAAGGAGCTTATGGAGGCCACAGACACTAAAGCTGATTGCTCTTGACAGTCAAAGCATGGCTCCATCAGCAGTGAGAAAGAAACAGATGCCCTTCTCCCCTGGAATAATAAAAACAGAGACAGCATGGTGTTATGAAAAGGATAGAAATGTGAAGGTGCATTGTTCAAAGACAAGTTCTTAGGGACTTCAAATGGAAACTTCTGCAGCAAACTTTAGACCATAATAGGAAAAGGTGGCAACAAGACACTTGAAGGTTTTGTCTGACCATAAACTAGCACTGAGTCACCAGTATGAGGTATTTGCAAGGAAGGTGGATGTAATTATAGGAGTTAGCAGGTGAAGCTTCAGATGTTGTGGAAGGATGTGGCATTGCTGTTTGTTTGCATTCCATTTGCACCGCAGCAATCCAGAACATCAGGGCACAGCTGGCAGGGGAAGGAGACGTTCCCCTCCTTTTCCCTGGAAATGTCAGTCAGCTTTCTGATGTGGTTGCAAGACAGGATGCTGGGAAGTGTCTGGCTGACGTACTGCATTTACAGAGTCAGGATTAAATTAATCACTAGATCTGAAGGCAAGAGGAAGTTTTCCCCGGTCAGAAGGTCAGGGATTGTTGAATGTGGTTTATGCTTTCCTGGGTAACAGAAGGGTGACCTGTACATACTAAGGCAACCTGTGTGTCATCATCTTCTTCTTGTGATGTGTTGCAGGTGACTTTTGATCTTCTGCTACTGCCTTCAGCTTGTGTCATGTTGTGCAGAACAGGTAGATCTGTGGGCTGTCTTGGGTAAAAGACCATACACTACAACAGGAGGGCTCTGGACTAAAACATCTAAACATTTCTTTGTTATAGCACAATATAAATATATATAATATAATAATAATATATATATAATATATATATTTTATATATATATATATATATATATAGCACAATAACACAATATTTTATCAGTCCTTGTCTTTAAATGCTTGAGTTAGGAAGTGAAAGGAATCATTCATGTAGCTTTAGATGTAGCCAGAAATAAGCAAAATATCGAACCTAGAAACATAAAATAATTTTGTTTGAAAAAGGAAGTCATGAGTTCAAACATTAACCCAACAACGCCAAGTCCACCACAAAACCACATCCCTAATTGCCACAGCTACACATCTTTTCAAATATCTCCAGTAGGAGGACTCAACTACTTACCTAGGAAGCCTTTTCCAATGTTTGACAAACCTTTCAGTGAAAAAATTTTTCCTAATATCCAATCTAAACCTCCACTGGTGCAATTTTAGGACATTTCATGCTGTCCTATCTCTTGTTGCTTATAAATGTAACTGAGAGACTGACGTTCACCTTGCTACAACCACCTTAGTTGTAGAGAGCAGTAAGATCTGGCCCCCACCCCTCCCAGACTCCTTTTCTATAGGTTAGACAACCCCAGATCCCTCAGCCACTCCTCATAAGACTTGTGCTCCAGACTCCCAGCTTCGTTGCCCTTGGAGATATTGTTCCAAAAATGGAACATTTCAATGTCAAAACACATTGTAGTGAGGGGCCCCAAACCTGACCTTGGCAGTGCTATATACATGGAGACTATCACTGCCCTGGTCCTGCTGGCCACACTAGTGCTGATCCAGGTCAGGATGCCACTGGCCTTTTGGTCAGCTGGGCATACCCTGGCTCATGTTCTGCTGCTGTCAACCAGCACTCCCAGTTTTCCCACCAGCCTTCTTTCCAGCCACTTTTCCCTAAGCCTGTAGCAATGCCAGGGGTTGTTATGACCCAAGAACAGGATCTGGGACTTGGCCTTGTTGCATGTCAAATGATTGGCCTCATTCCATTGATCCAGGCTGTCCAGATCCCTCTGCAGAGCCTTTTAACCCTCCAGCAGATTAACACTCCCAGCCAGCTCGGGGTTGTCTGCAAACTGACTGAGGGTGCTTCCAGTCCCTTCATTCAGATCCTCAATGAAGGTATTGGACAGGCCCCAGTACTGAGCCTTGGGGAACACCACTTGTGACCAGCTGGATTTAGCTCCATTCACCACCATTCTCTGGGCCTGGCCATCCAGCCAGGTTTTCACTCAGCAAAGAGTACACTCATCCAGACCATGAACAGCCAGTTCCTCCTGGGAAATGCGGTGGGAAATAGTGTCAAAGGCTTTACACAAGTGTAAGTACACAACACCCACAGCCTTTCTCTCATCCACTAAGGGGGTCACCTTCTCACAGAAGAAGACCAGGTTAGATGACACATTTATTCAATTTCTGCCATTTTGAGTAGTTTATTCCCTACCCTGCTGGCTTTGAATTGCCGTCCTGCTACTACGTTCTCAGACTGCCTGCTGCTCATAAGGATCAAAATAACCAACCTGTTGAACTGTTGACCATTTCTCATGACCACGAGAAAGATCACATTTTATGCTTCCCTATCCTCTAAAGAAAATCTGACAATGCAAACTGAAATCCTTCCTGCCTCTTGTAGACACCTGGGCTACAGTTTGTGACTGGAGTTTGAATTGCTAATACAATTTTTACTACAATTCCCTATATTTCATCTATAGCTTTAAAATTTAGGAAGGAGTTATACACATCAACCTAGGAATTTTTTATTAGTTTGCTCTGCATGTTCCTTTATTACATCCACTAAAGGGTTGATGCATACCCTAATTAACCACTTTGATTGTTTTATTGTAAATTGCATTTCAGCTACTGTCTGCTCCTTGCTGATGAACATTTGCAATGAAGACAAACGTTTTTCTTGGAGGAATTGCATTATTACAGCATGAAATAGATTAAGAATAGTTTAATGAGTAGTTCAGTGTCTTCTTCTGAATACTGTTTATTCTGGGTACACAAGAACAAAGACATCATGATGCTGATGGAGCTGTTTTACAAGACTATAATCCACACAGAATATACTCAAGCTGTAGGGTAATACATTCATTGTTCACATTAAAACTAAGAAGGACAGAGACCACTGACATTTAAAGGATCTGTCTCTTTCAAGCACTAGATGGTTCCAGCTGAGTTTTTGACTGTGCCTCCAGGTTTGGTGGGTTTTGTTTGTTTGTTAGTTTTGTTAGGGTTTTTTTTGTTTGTTTGCTTTTGTTTGTTTTCTTTTGTTACCATAATCACTAATCTACAGCAATCTGTGTTGTAGTTGTTATCAAAGTTGCATTAACTTTTTATTAGACTTTATTTCATTGATGCCAGATTTGGAAGGAAAAAAAGAGAAAATTCCACCTCTTGTTTCCTCTCTTTCATGTGTGTGAATGTCCAGAAATGCCTTCACAACATCTATTATACAAGAAATGCGTCGTGGTTAAAAGGGGCAAGAGAGAACACCTAGAGAAAAAAACATAACAGCTCTTTACTATAGTCTGAGATGTGGGAGAAGTTACTAGATTGCTATGGCTGCTACAAAATTTTCAGTGGCTCTTTTTCTCACTCAAAAATATCTTTTTTTCAGAAAAAGCCTGTTTGTGGGAAAGGTTTAGTCTCACTTTTGTGTGAACTTTGACATTTTTCTTAGTCTTCTGAAAAAAGTAAACAAATCAATTTTTTTTGACAACTGATTTTTCCAGTTTCTTTTTGACAACTTATTAAATTAAGCCATTTCTAAAAACACGACTTTCAAAATTATGAAAACAGAATCTCTTTGTCTAGATGGTTTTTTTTTAGCATTTGCTTAATTTATGAATGCATTTTAGATTTTGACTTATTGTGATTTAGTAAGCGAAACTGAAAAATCTTAGGAATTTTCATAGAAGGGGAACTGGTTTTTTGTGCAGCTTTAGTGATTGTGTGTCTTCCTCATCTTCTTTTTTTAGCTCCACAGTCTACCTCCTACATGTGGAAAAATATTTTCCTTATATTCCTGTGCTCCTGGTCATAAGTCCTACATCTTTTTTATTTAAAAAAACAAAGGATTCCAAAAGGTATCAGTTTGGTTTCCTCCTTGTTCATGACCTTCTTTTTGATACTTTCAATTCATTCCCTGCTAGGTGTGGTATATGTCTGTGTGGCTTTCTGTGACCATTTCATTCCATGTAAAACGATGGTTACATGCTGCTACTGGCACCTGTAGATGGGGAATTCTGACTGGATATTGATTTTGCACACTTTATCTGAAATGCTTAAGAATGTTATAAAGAGAAGTCTTAGACGCATGTTACTGCTGGAACACATGTAGAATTCCAAGGATTAAAAATCTGACTGCAGTTATGTAGGAAGAAAGGAAAAAAACAGGAACAAAAATCAGGACCATTCTCAGTGAATTTAGCTAAGAACCATGAACAGCTGTTTTTCTGGGTGCTATACTATATCAAGGAACATATATGTTTTGTGGAATTATTTTCTGTTTGTTTGGTTTTTTCCCCCATATATCCAAACAAAGTAATTTAGGAATGACTCAAGGAAAACAAAATCACTTCTTTTCAGTCAGTTAAAAATGCAGATACCAAATATTTCATCTCTAAGTGTACCATTTCTGTGCATTTAAATGGGTAAGTGTCCATTAAGATCACCATAAGCCTTTCAGCCAGACTTTTCCCATCTCTTTGTTCTCTCACTCTTTTCAGCCATATAGATTTTCCTGATATCCTTCCTTTCCTTTTCTTTACTCTGACTCATTGATTACACATTACTAATGGGTTTTTCTGTGCTTCAGTTTCTCCCTTTGTGAAATGAGGAACATCAATTTTTGCTGTTGTGTCAAGGTAACAGATTTATTAGGAATACCTCAGCTAGTCATTAATATGTTCCCATTAGGAGGCACCACCTTAAATCAAACCAGGGAGATACTACTTCTCCGTGCTCTGAGACACTGTGATTTGAGGTGTTCAAATACTGCTCCTATTCTAGGCTATCTTGAAAGAAAGTGAAAACACTATCTTACATTAGAGAAGTAAAGTATTACTGGGGAGAAGGTAGCTGGCTTGTTTGTAAATGGGATAAAATATGCAAAATTTAGAGCATCTTGGGATAGCGATTTCTATCAGAAAAGAAAATGTAACTGCATTAGTTGTGTTTTTTTCTTAGTATGTGTGTGGGCATGCTTGTTCTGAATACTGCTTTCAGTAACTTATGAAAATTACAGAAGCAATGGAGAAATGGGCACTGGATTCGGGTGCCTTAGTAAAATCATTGCCAGCAAGAGAGACATGGATATCCTGGAGTGGGACCCATGGATGATTAAGGGACAGGTGCATCCCTCTTATGAGCAAAGGCTGAAGGAGCTGGGCCTGTTCATCTCCGAGAAGCGATGACTAGGAGTTCAGCCTCAAAAAGTGACTTACATATCAATGAATATAAGAGTATTGGGTTTGCATGGCCAAGTTTGGTAGCAGGGGACCTACAGTGCCTTCTGTGAGAAGCTGGAAGCTTCCTTCCAGCAGAACCAATCCCTGGTGGCTCCAAGACAGATGTGCTGCTGGAAAAGGCTGGGCCGATTCGAAATTATGGTAACACCTCTGTGACAACATTCTTAAGAAGAAGAATTTTAAAAAGTTATTGTGCAGCTGTAATTGCAGAGCAGAGGAAGGACTTTTCTCCCTGAGCAGTGGCAGAAATGTGTGATGAACTGACCGTAACTCATTCCCTGTCTCTCTGAGTTGCTGCAAGAGAAGGTAGAGCTGGGAAGGAGGAAGGGGTGGGGAGTTGTTTTTCAAGGTCTTATTTTACTTCTCATTGTCCTGCTCTGATTTTGTTAGCAACAAATTCATTTAATATCTCCCATTCAAGCCTGTTTTGTCCATAACGGTACTTGGTGAGTAATCTCTCCCAGTCCTTATCTTAAGTTATGAACCTTTTGTTATATTTTCTCTCCACTGTCCAGCTGTGGAGGGGAGTGAGAGAGTGGCTCTGGTGGGTGTCTGGTATCCAGCCAGGGTCAGTCCACTACAATAAGTATCTGACGGGAAGGTGTCAAGAGGATGGAGCCAGGATCTTTCCAGTGGTGCCAAGCAATAGGACAAGAGGCAACAGGCAGAAACTGATGCACAGGAATATGAGGAAGAATTTCTCTCCCATGCAAGTGATCAAGCACTGGAACAGATTTCTCACAGAGGGTGTGGAGTGTCCCTCACTGGAGGTATTCAAGAGCAGTCTGGACACAGCCCTGTGCCATGTGCTCTGGGATGACCCTGTTTGAGCAGGGAGGTTGGACCAGATGATTCACTGTGGTCCTTTCCAACCTGACTAGTGTGTGATTCTGTGATTCTATAATTCGTGCATGAGGTATAGAACAATGGTTGAGGTTGGAAGGCACAACTGGAAGTCATCCAGTTCAAGTCTCTGTTCAAACAGGGTCACTGAGAGCTGGTTGCCCAAACCATCCAAGCATGGGCAGGCTACATTGGTGGCCTGCACTCAGATGATTGCTCCATGTATGGAATATGAATCTCCTCTTGAGGGAAGTCTTGGCAAAGCTCAAAAAGTCAATGTTGCTCAGGCCTAACCTTGAAGAATGAGCAAACAAACTCAGCAGACACACTGTGAACTAAGCCTCGTCCTTTCAAATGCAGAGGGAGCTAATCTGACATGGTCATTTATCATGACTATTCATGGTATATGGCTGTGATAAGGCCTCCTTCCTGTACAAACAGAGAGAAAGAAATGCTTAATTAACTCCTGCTTCATGAGAACATTTGAACTTGCTCAAGCTATGTGGAGAATCTCTCAAGGAGAGCATTCTTCCCTTCCTGCCTCCCTCCTGCAACTGCCTAAAGGCTCTGAAGCACAGTGAGTGCTTCATCTCCTTTGTTAACTGCCTTCAGACTGCTCGTTAGACAGCACTATTTGCAGCTGAGCCTGGTTGCTCACCAGGAAGCGAATGTTATCCAAATTTCGGTTCAAAATAGAATGAATTAAAGGCATTTAATCTCAATTTCAGTCTTTGCTTGTTTTTCTCCAAGCTGCATAATTTATCTGCCATTTTTAAATCATTGTTCCCAGCTTCTTGTCACTTAGCATCTCTAGCATTTCAAGCAGATTAATCTTGAATCCTTTATTGTGTAACCACATTTCAACTGGAAATAGCAGCAAATCCTAGACATTCTGAATCTCATCTTTGCATCATATGTAGCCAGTGTTATCGAAAACCAAGCAAGGATGAGTGTGTAGTGCTCCCCTGCATTGAGTGCACATGCAGAGAAGTGGGATAGCACACTGTTAACAATCTGCTCTGCATGGCAGTGGCTGGGTTTCCTTCTGGGAGCTGAAGGAGACTCCTGTGTGGCTTCTTCCAGATCCCTAACTTTATCAAAGTCGACACTCTACTTTATGTTATTAAATGTATATAACCTAATATGTTATTTAAAAAATCTCATTTGCATGGGAGGCTATAATTAGTGCAGAAATAGTAGAAGTTGCATTAGTTATGGTAAAATTGTGAAACAACAAGGACGACTGTGGGAGAAACAGGTACTCTGATCCCCACCAACAGGCTGGGAGTTAACTGAATCCATAGGTTACAAAACACGATATGTCAGTACCAAATGGTGGACATAATTTTCTTTTATAACTTCAGTTTCACTTTAACTGTTCTTCCACTGTCTCCTATCTCTTTTTGCAAATAGGGCTGTTATAAAAAACCCCAAACCCAACAACCCAGTATGACATGGGCAGTTTAATAGCAGACCTGTATTACTTGGGAACCACGTTGAAGTCATGAAGGCACAGAGACTCAAGAGACTTAGAATCAACCCATAGGATCACTCCATCTAAGGTATGAAAAGCACATGGCAAAATGGGATCAAAGGCTGAATTTTATTATTTGCCTTCTTTGAGTAGGGAAAACTATGTCTTGATGTGTGTAAGATAATATGTATCAACCACTTGCAAAACAAACGATGTCTGGTAAAAGGTACACATGCTTCCACCTCAGCTGTGGATCCTTAAAGCTAACACTGGAAAATTCAAAATCCCTTTGGTTTAGAAAGCACTTTGCCAAGACTGTTCCTATCTTTTGTGCAATGCTGCCTGTGAAGAAATCAGTTTAGGAGTGAAAAGGCACTCCAAGCTGGTTTCTGATGGAAAATATATGAGAAAATTATGTGGGAACTGAATTGAGGACCTGGAAATTCAGTTCACTGTTATGGTGGAATGGGAACATTCTCTAGGAGGAGGAGATGAGATTTAGGGGTTAGGAGGGTTTCAGTTTCAGGTTCACGAGGGTTTGGATTTCATCTGTGGCAGGAAACAGTACCTAGAAAAAAGAGTGTCTATGGGGTTTTCTCTTCTCTGTTCGCCCTTCCCATCTTCCCTTTGGGACCGTAAATGTCTGCCTCCTGTTGTCACAACTCCCTGGCATACACAGTCACTTGTGCCCTCCCCATCCCAGCTGTGCCTGCAGACGCTCACTTTTACCCCGTCATTCTCCACATTATTCCCTGCTCATCCTCCCGCACGTTCTCACCACGAACAGGAGAGAGAAAAAAAGAAATATAAAAGGTGTGTGGCAGCACTGTGAGAAACGTGCGGAGATAAGGGCTGAGCCCTTCAGCAGTTCGGCCGAGGAAAGGCGTCCTGCTGCCCGCTGGCTCCGCTGCCGGCCCCAGCCCTTCCGCAGCGGGCAGGGCGCTCGGGGGCACCGCAGAACTGCCAACGACGGAGGCGCTCGGCGGCTTTTCCCGCACAAGGCGGCGCGGACCGCCCACAACCTCCACCCGGGACCTTCCCCGACACCGCCCGGGGCCTTCCCAACCCCGCCCGGGACCTTCCCCGACCCCGCCCGGGACCTCCCCGACACCGCCCGGGACCTTCCCCGACACCGCCCGGGACCTCCCCGACACCGCCCGGGGCCTTCCCCGACCCCGCCCGGGGCCTTCCCCGACACCGCCCGGGGCCTCCCCAGCCCCGGCCGCCCTCAGCGCCCAGCGCCGGCCCCGCCGCCAGGTGGCGCTGCCGCCATGTGTCCGTTTTGTTTCCTCACACCGTGCAGAGGTGAGGGAGAGAAAAAGCCTCCAGACGGATTTGAGAACATTAAAATTCAAAGTAAACAGGGTGGCAATGAGGAAAGCACCAGGAAATCCCTCCCCCTTCTTCCCAACGCCCCCTCCTCCGCCCCGTCTTTTACAGAATTGTAGATCATAGAATGTTAAGGATTGGAAGGGGCCTCAGAGGCCATCTCATCCAAACGCCCCTGCCCTGGGCAGGAACACGTCCCACTGTCCCGGGTTGCTGAAGGCCTTATCCAACCTGGCCTTGAACACTGCCAGGGTTGGGACATCCACAGCTCCTCTGTACCAGTACTTCACCACCTTCACAGCAAAGAATGTCTTCCTAATATGTAACCTAAATGTCCCCTCTTTCAATTTGTACTCATTAATCCTTGTCATTGCAAGGCATCACTATCACTACAGTTCCTGACAAGAACTTTCTATAATTTGTGGGTGTTTCTGTGTATCAGGACTGGTTTCAGCTGGGGATGCACTCTGACAATACCAAGGAAGCAGAAAACAAGTCCTGTGCCATTGGCCCGGGTACTCAATAAAACTGTAGTGGATTCACAATGGGGATGAGCCTGTGGAAGGGTCCCTGTCAGAGCTGCCCACCTCCACAGGGCTTGGATTCATCTGGAGATGCTTTAATGTGTGTTTTGCTGCAAATGGTGCTTGGACTGCTTGGTGTTGAGTTTTCCAGCTGGCACCAGCTGTGTGCCACATGGGACTCGGTGTGTATTTACACTGACATTTCCAGGCTTCATGTGGAAGCTGGTCCGAGGAAGCTGAGTTCTGCCACTGATGGTGCTGCAGTCAGATTCTGCTGACCCTGACTGGAGAAACTAGCGGGAGTCCACATTCCCATGCCAAGGCTTTGCAGCAGGTAACCTGCTGATATCCATTTGTCTGTCAGTTTCTCAGAGTGGTGGGGTTCAGCCACGTTGTCCTTGTCAAAGACTAATACTGTTAATGACATTTCTACCACTTTTCCATAACTTTTCTGCAGACCTGAAATTGGGTAACCATATTGGATAAGAGGGAAAAATGAGATTTATCTTTTTCTTGTTCTGCATTAAAATCTCTAAAATGTCAGCCAGCTTGGTAAGGAAAGTGAGACTTTTCACTTTAAGAAATAAACTTAAGAGTAAAGGTTTGTTTCTATGACACAGCTAAAAGGGAATTAACAGTAGGAGATTAATCTTTAAGAGCAGCCCAAAGTACCAGGAGGGAGGGAATTTAAATAAGGGTAACATTTTAATTGGCTGTAATTTCTAGAGTTTCATCTGTTTTGTATAAAACTGGCTAGAAAATAGCTGCTCTAAAGTGAGTCTTGTGTTTCATGACTATGCATTATTCTATGTGCTTGAATAATATGTTTAAAAGGACACAACATGAGAAAAAAATGGCCAGACTTAACAATATAGATTTCAGCAAAGTCAGATTACTGATTTATGTTTTCAGCTGTCTATAAAAACATGTGGTAATCTGCATTACTTTTTTTGTGTGTTTTAGCTTATCCCTCTCATGATAGTTCAAAAAATACAGTATTAGCAAAAGGAAAAAAAATAAAGAAAAAGCTGGCCATTATGGCTACAATATAAAATTATTAATAAGGTTCCTTAAAATTAACTTTGCAAGATTACTTTAGACTTCTCAGCTGACAGCGATTATATTAAGTTACAGTATTGACCATGGAGTTTAGAGGATGCCCTCCTTTCTGTAGGCCTAAAGGCTGCCTGAGGAAAGATGCAAGAGTTTAGCTCCAATGCAGTATCAGCATTATCTTCTCTGACAGAATCAGAAACACATTTTTTTATCATGGTAGAGGTTGTAGTCTTAGAATTAAAAAAATTTATGCAGCTGCAGGATGCACCTTTCATCCCATTCAGGTGAGCCTACCTTGCCATGCTATGCCCTAGACTCAAATGGGGATTTTGAGCTTGGTTTTCAGGAGCAGCTGCAACAGTAACACATCTTTTTCACTGCAGTGCAGCACAGGTGTACATTAACACTATGTGCTAACATAGTACTAACAATATACTAAAGTCCCGTGGTGGCAATAAGATCATTAACAAATTGACTCATGTAGTTTCAAGACTTTCTTCCACCTCATTTTTACCGGTTGAAAAATGTTCACCTCCTGTTTGAAAAGTCTTTCCTTGTCACTAGAGGACACTATTGAACAGAAAATGCTGTACTTGAGCACTCAGATGAGAGATTGCCTGTTCCCAAGTGCCAGAAACTCAGAGAGAAATTCAGTTTTCAGCAACTGATTTTAACTCAACTTCTCAGGGTTTTTTGATTTTTTTCTATCTGAACTGTCACTTTACTATCCTTACTCTTCTCCACTGGGAAAACCCACTGGAATCATGTCAACCAAGTATCAGACCTATTTCACTGTTTTCCTCACGATTTCATGCACTTAAGCTATGGTATGTCAGCCTGAAATAACAGCAGTTGTGCCAAAACAGAAGTGGAGTAAACAGAATACCGGGCAAAGGGAATTTCCTCCGTGAATATGAGGATGGCTCTCTCATTTTATTTGTGAATGTTGCTAATCTCTTTCTTCAATCCCATTTCTTATCCTCCATTTCAAGATCCAGAGAAAATTAGCAAGAGGTTTTCAAAATTTCATCTTGAAAAAAACTTGTATCTTTCCTTTGGAAAAAACCAACAACATTTAACATATGACAAATAACAGACACAAGAAATGTCTGTGCAAACAGAAGGGAGCTGCTGAGCAAAAGTCTGAAGAAACTGAGAGCTTTGAGATATTTACAGCAGACTCCTCCATCCCACTGGTATTAGCCTGCAGTATGAAACACCTTTATTTTGGAAACCACTTTGTGGTTCGATGTAACTGTCTGCTTATAGAATCTGGGAAAAATTCCACATGCTACACTCTATAGACCTTTTCTAAGAAATGTAATAATGTTTCCCCATATAGAGAGGAAGATAGTGATGACCCAAGGCATGTATTGTTGAAAACAAGGATGTAGTTTTTCCAGTACTGTCCATCTGGTGTCTTTCATAACACAGTGTTAATATAACTAAGTTTGTAGAAGACCAGAAGCAAAAGCAACTGCTTCAGGGACTGCAATAATAAAACTCTTTAACCAGTTTTGTTCTGAACACAGTCAGATTGTAATAGATAACTGATAGCCAACACTCAGCAATGTCAAAGAAAGCAAACACATGATGAAAATAAATAGAGAAAAATGTTTATGCTGAGCTCAAATACTGAGACTGAAGAAGACATAGATCAAATGACTACAGAGAACTGCACAAACCCATGCTTTAAAAATCATCTTGCAAACCACTTGTAAAAATATATTTTGTAGTAGTCTGGCTTTCAATAAAAAGATGGAATAAATCACTTTGCCTATATTTTGGTAGTTTAAAAACTATATGTTATATATGCAACAAATTTTTAGAAGTGACTGCTTATGCACAAGCACTGATTTTCCTGGAAAACAGTATAGGTTAATTATTTGTTGAATGAGGTGGAGTATCAAGATATGGTTTGTGATTCCTTCTTCAGACACAGGACTGGCTAGTTTCTATGTCCTTTTCCTCTCCTTACAGAGAGAGGCCCTGTAGAGTAGCAGTCTTGTGAAGCATGTGTTAGCTTCAAAACTTATGAAACAGCTCAAACCCGTAGCAAATTGAAATACTGCGTGAGCTGGCACAGGCAGACCACAGGGAGAAAGGCCAAACCATGTATGAAATGCAAAGGGTAAATCCATTTTTGTTACTTCCCCAACCAGGGGATCCCCAAAGCAGCACCTGGTCAGAGGCACACAGGCAAGGATGCACCACGGAGCACTGTCCAAGCTGAATAATGACCAAACCTGCCCTTCTGCATTCCTGACAGTGTAATTTACCACCCTGCTTCAGTCTTTCCCACACCAAGGTTCAAGGAATCTCAAGCATGCTTGATAGGGTACCTCTAAGTCTATCACAGGTCTGTGTTATCCAAACACAAATATTCTTCTTATCCAACAAACAAATTAGTATGATATATGTGGTTTTGGCACCCCAGCTGCACGTTCTTGAATGTATTTAGAATCTTTACTAATCTTCCATTATTTTCCCACAAATACTGAAGCTGAGGCTAAGGAGGAGAGTACAGCTGGATGTTCCCAGAGTGTGTTGTGACTCCATGTTGTGGCCTGCACAGCTGCCAGTGTAGAGGGCAGTCTGTGCAAAGATGCTCAGCTCTGCTCAGTTCTGCACTGCAAAGCGTGGTGAGAGTCTGCTCAGGTATTGTTTTTTTCTCTTGGCACAGTTATGTACTGGGCAAAGCGTGGTGAGAGTCTGTTCAGATATTGTTTTTTCTCTTGGCTGTAAGAGGATCCTGAAACCTCCCAGCTGGTATTTGCAGGGTCACTCACTGAAAATTGGTATCCAGACCCTCTAGCTTCCCATCGGATCTCAGCTGGCTAATTTGTTTGAATTTCCTCTTCTGTTTTTCTTAATGGTGTCTTAATCTAAGGCTCAGAGAAAGAAATTTAAAAGTAACTGAGAGGAAAAAAGCAAGAGTACAAGATCAGAAAGTTCATAGGACCCTTTAGAAGTCAGCCACTGGATTACAGAAATGCCATAAGAACATGGTATACCTGGGTTTCTTTCTCACTTTTTATCCAAGGTTATTCAAACAATAAATGTCACTGCCTTATTCTCTCTGTATATAAGCATTCATAATGCTCTGGTTTGACCTGAGCATTTTCTGTGCTCCTTTTGCTCAGTTTAGTGGGTGAAATTTGGGTAGTGTCCCACTGAATAATACATGTGTCTTTTAATAGCATTCATGTGTTGGTTTGTGTAGGCACTGCCAGAAGCCAGTGCTGATGCAAGGCCTGCACATTTGTGACACCGAGACAAGTACGTGGGACTGATGTGTGCAGGGCTTGGTCAAACCTCTTGCGTGAAGTTGTTCTGGTTTAGGGCAATACTGGGAGGAAACCTCCAAAGGGGTCCCTCTAGAAAGCAAATTCAAGCGGCCTCTCCCCCCACCGGTTCGGGAGACATAAATCTCTCCTTCCAGAGAAGTGAAAAAAACCTGTTTATTTAACAAGCAATGTACTCACAAACATCAGAAAATGAATAATATGAAACAGTGGAACCTCTCGTTGTTCTGAAGAGGCGGCAAATTCAGAAAGTCCCTCTGTGCTCGGAGTCCTTTCCGTGGGTGTGTCCTCGGCTTTCTCCGTGTGTCCGGGGCTCGGGTCCGGTGTCCGGCTGCAGCGCAGCTTGGGGGGCCCGGAGCAGAGTCCTGGTGTTCCAAGAGCTGAACAGTTCCACGAAACATCTGGCCTCAGCTAACTAAAACAGCTAACTAAAAGCAAAGGAGAGCTCTCTCCCGCTGTCCGTGCTGCAGAAAACACACCGAGACCCAGCTGAAGCTCTTATCTCTGTTTTTGAATACAGCCGCGAAAAAATCCCACCGCCTTTCCTTCTCCCCCACTTCGCTCTCGGAACCGATCTTAAAGGTGCAGAGCTTATTTCTGGGCTAAAAAGACGAATGGGGATACAATTCAGCATCATAAAGTCACCCCAGGACAGAAGTGCAAATGACACAGCCTTTTAAGAGTGTCAGCAATGAGAGAATAACCTCTTCCGTGCCTTCATTTAGATGAGCAGCTAATATGTGTGTATATCAAAAGCTGCCAAAATAGCAACAAAATAAGGCATTGAGATCATCAGAATGTTTGGTTTCTATCTATTTATAGGCACTGGAGTTAATTTCCATTGCTGGCATTAATTACATTTGTCATTTTGTTTTTTTTTCTTTCCAGCCTCTTCTGTGTTTTTTTATTTATTTTTTTTTAATTTTTTTTTGTTTGGTTGGTTTGGTTTGTTTGTTTAAAAATTTTTCTTATTCTTGGGTCATAATTTATTTGTTAGAAGAGTATTTAGAGATGTTTATGTTTTCTTCTCTGAAATATCCCTGCCTTGTAATGGCATTAGCTGCAGAGAGATGTAAGTCTTTGGTTAACAGCTAAATATTTTCAAAAGGTATGCCCTTCTGCACTCTCAAAGCAGTGCCAGCTCATTTAATTGTGCAGTAGACCCCATCCCTCACTTGTGCTTGTATATGAGAAGAGAAAGAGAGGGATTATCCTCTATTACAGATTTCGCTGGGGGATGAGGAGCAGAAAGGAGAAAAACTTAGATTCCAGATTTATATAGCTGGATGCATGCCACTGCAGTCTCTGCAGCACAGGCCGCATGCCAGTTCTCTTTCTTAGTCTCGTAAGGCAATTGATTAAATCAAGTTGGCTACTGTATGATTCTGAACTTTTCTTCTTGCTGGCTCCCTTTTATCTAATTTTTTTCCAGAAGATGCTGCTACAGCTACTCATAGCATTGCTGACTGTGAAAGTGGAAGAAATAGTGGGTTTTTTTTGTTAGTTGGAGCAATGTGATACTAAAGAATATCTGCCTAGGACATATTGCCCTAATAGAAATTCCTGCTGGTTGTGTCCTCACACTTGTATTTCCTGACTGGTGTTTAACCAGGCTCTGTCCTGATCTGAATGGCTGGTGAGCAGGTGAGATGCCCGTGTGGTTGTATAGCACCACAGGCAGTGCTATTGAAAGAACTCAAATTCTCTGAGCCTTTTGGTAGTACGATGTCTGATGTAACTGGAGTAGGTGACCAGTTCTCCAGAACTTTGAGGTGGATTTGCTTAAAACCCTTTCTTACATTGAACTCTCAAAGTTCCACAAGATTTTAAAATTAAGGAGATATCAGATTCTATGACAGTATGCATTAGAGTACTTAGCATATTTTTTTCCTTAAATATTGAAAGCTGAAGGTGACTAGAGATGGAATAAAGGCCTGTTATTGCATCTCCTTCTACCACTGTCACTGCAGTTAGATTATTTTTCCTTCAGGTTTCAGACAGCTCAGTAGCTTCCTGGGTTGTGGCAACTCTGTGAAGTCCTCTCTGATTCGTGGCAAATTTCTCTTCCATTACTTCAGAGCTTGGAGAATCAGCTTTCCTGCTTTTCCCAACACTCTCCTTTCTTGTCTGCCATTCTTTGCTGAGCCCCTTCTCTTCTTGTAACACCTTGTAGACTCTGGAGTTTTCTCACACTTACAGTCTGGCGACAAGGTAATAGCACATGGTAATAAGTGAAAATATGTTAAAATTGATTAATTCTAGATAAAAATTACCCAAATTTTGCAAGAACACCCACTCTGAAATGAAATTAGGTCACTCCTGACTGGTGATAGCTCCCATTAAATCTTCTTCATCTTACACAGAAACTCCTAGCATTCTTCCAGGTCATGATCCCAAAATCTGTGGTAGATAGCCCCCCTAAATCTCATAACTAGATTTTTTAACCTTACTCTTTCAGTGTAGGACTATTTATGTGTAATTTTTATGATTCTTCAATTTTCATTTCCTCTCAATTTGAAACTTCTCCTGATGCTTTCTTTAAACTAGAGGAAGTTGTCCATCATTTTTCCATTCTCCTCTGTGGTTATAGTTACTCCTGCTGTGTAGCTCGATGCTTGCTATGAAATGTTAACTAAGAGTGACATTTTTAGAGGTTGCATGTGGCCCACCTACTGCTGTTTGAGTCCCTAAATCTGTTGCAGAAAACTCTTGGTATTGATTGGAACAATACTAAGAAGGAATTTATTGCTCATGGGAACACTTACAATGGGGCTTTTTTTAAAATGTGTTTTTTACAGGGAAGAAAGTGGTAAAACCAAAGTTCTTTTCATAAAGGGTATGCATTTTAAATATGGAATTGTAAACGCAATGAAATATAATTTAATCTTGATATTCTGAACGAAGAAATTTTCAAATGTGTTTCTGGAACAGTGAACTCAGTCTTTTATCTTGTCCTTGGGAAAAAAAAAATTGCATTGCCAAATATGGTTTCCAAATTCTCCCAGATTAAAATTTCTATTATAGAAATGGAACACTGAGGTTGAATTTGAGCAATAGAAAACCAGAATGGAAATTTACCAGCTGATCAGTAACCACTGGACTGGATTTGCAGGTGCAGATATTCAGAAGTTGCCTGGACACAAGCCCACCATGTACTCTAGGGAACCCTGCTTGAGCAGGGAGGTTGGACCAGATGATTTCCGGTGGTCCCTCCCAACATTACCCATAATTTGTTTCTGTGAATTCTATGAATTCTTCATTTAGAAACTCAACATTTCTGTGGCAGCACAAGCAAGATAACTTCTTATTTTCCTGTTCCTATAGAGGAGATGGTTGACCAGTCTCAAAGTTACCCTGGAATTGGTACCCAGTTGGGAATCTTGTTGACTTTGTAAAAGGTGTTGGCCCACTCAAGAAATAAATTATCATGCCAAGACCATGCCAAAATATAAGACCAACTTTTAATCTGAATAACAGTAATCTTAAAAAATGCCTAGATAAAAAACTTACTATAAAAACAGACCATGATATGGGCTTCTTTATTTATTTAAACCCCTCAAAGTTACCCACATCTTCTTTCACATTTCTTAAGGGAACTTTCATGTTAAAAATAATCTCAGACTTGAATTAGCTTGAGAAAAAATATGCTGATGGATATTTCAGCATTACCTGAATGTTGTTCTCTAACTGAAAATAGAGAATAAGGGCTTAGAAATAGTTTCAAATAGAACAAAACATACTATTTCACATAGCACATCCTTTAATTGATTTATTTAAAATTAGCAATGATCACTCTGAAATAGATAAACCTTTTGAGGGAATTTATATTTTTTGTTTTGTTTACAGAGTACTTTTGCCAGCATTCCTTTGGAGCATCTTTAGTTGGTTGGTTTTGGTTGTTTTTTGCTGTTTTTTTAACAGCTTATGATATTAAATCAGAGAACAAGCAATAGTTTTTATATGTAATTTAATTTATTTTTCATTTTATTTTTCACTTGCTTGCATGCTGAAAATGCAGAAATGTTCAGTTTCACAAAATGGTTCAAAGTTAACCCCAAATATAGGAACCTCAAATTATGTTCCTAAACATAGGTTTAGAAAAAAAGATAGTCTGACTGCCAAAGGTGGTGAGCACCAGTTTTAGCCACAGATTTTGTCACCCATATCGTTTAAGATACTCCATGAAGCAGTACCTGCAGTAGCAGCTGTGGATTGGTCTTGTGAAACCTGTGTCTTTGTCTTCAGTTCTCAGGTTGAACCCATCAACGCTCTCCAACTAAAACCCTGTTATGTAAAGCTCATGATTTGGATGAAGCTTGGGTTGTCATGGACTTCTTCACCTTTTACCTTCAAAAGTCCTATTACAAGATTTTTATAAATAGTTTTAGGGTTGTGTGGTTTAGCTTGTATCTGTACCATACGCTGTCACTTCATTTTGCTAAGATGGACGCTGCTGTCAGAAATCTTGTGGCTCAGATTTAGAGTTTGATCTCACCTAGAGCTTATGTTTGGCTGCTAAGTAATAACCTGCCTCTCATTTGAGATGGAGGTTTTGAGCAGCTCCTTTCGTTCTGTTCCTTTCCGCATGTACACACACACATATATATACTTAAGCTAACCCCAGTAATTATCTCTCTTGGCTGATTATTTTGGAGGTGATGATGTGAGAGTCATAAGCATTCCTTTCTGTAGCGTTATCCTACTCCACCCCCTCACCATGTGTTGAATTGCTATGGTATTTTTGTTCATCTCTTGTGTAGTCCTCTCCAGCCTTCTCTTTTCTCAACATGGCTGTACAATCTTATAAGAACTGAACCTTTGTTATTTTCTCCTTTCTCCCCCCTTTTTCCCCCCTTCTCTCTCCTAACTGAATGTGTGTTAGTGAAATCAGGGAAGAAGAAAATTGGGCTGCTTGCTTTGCGTTGGTGTTTACTATGAGTCATAACAACAGCTTGGTGCTCTTGAAAACTTTTATGGTGGGAGAATAAACAGCATGGATGCAGTAAGAGAAACAGCAGAATGTACTGTACTTGCAGTTCTCTGACTCAAGGACATAATTGTGGGTGATGGGAATACATTTTGATAGAGGTTTGCACTTACTCATGCCATGGATATATAAAATTTCTGCTAAGGAAGCAAATCTGATTGCTCAAAGTTTGCTCTGGTTGCACTGAAACTGGACCTACTGGGTAGGATTTTGGCAGCAGCTGATGTTTTGTAGAGCTACCTAAAATAGGCTTGGTATGAGAAGTGAGTTTAGAATGATTATTTTGACACTGATAACACACAGAAATTTAACATGAGATGACGTATTCATCATACTGCTCTCCTGTTATCTGCCTGGAACTACCTACATGCAGAGTTTAAGAACTATTTCATTCTTATGCCTGAAATTACCTTGTTCCCAAGCAGCTTACAATTTTTTATTGTTCCCAAAGAGCTTACAATTTTTTACAGTTATATTAGAGACAAGTATTTGTCCTCCACTGGTACAGAACTGAGCATATATTAGGATCCTAAACGACTAGTCATATGCCACATGAAGTATATGCTGTCTTGGTTTCTAGTTGAACAATCAGTTATAAAACACTCTATCCCCTAGGAAGCGACTGAAACAAACAGTAAAAGATGGTACTCAGCCCTGTGGCTGAAAGTCTATTTATCATGGTAACAAACAAGACTCAAGATCACTTTCTTGATGCAAAGTCTATCGGACAATGACTTTTTGACTTCTCTGTGTTAAAAGAACTTAATGTTGTTACAGGCAGCTTCCAAGATTGGTTCCAGCTCCAACATTTGGTGCAATGGGAAGACAATGAGTACTAGGATATGATGTTAGGCTATTAGGGTAAGATACATGATAGAGTGCATGTGAATTGAGACAGGGAAAAACCATCAGGATAAAGTAGAAGGATACAGCCCAGTGATTTCAATTCACAATTTCCTGTAAAATTTTTAAAATTGTTTGAACAAAAATTGCCCACATGTAGTCAAAAAAAATGCTCACTAGACAAACAGTTCCAATATTTAGCTCTGCTGAATGGTCAGTGTTTGCTAGCTCCACAACCCATGCCATTTTACAGGCAGTAAATTTACAAGTGAATAATGGTGTTGGTTGCTGGTCAGTCTCAGCTGTACTTATCTACCAGTGGACAGATTAGACAATAAAGCAAGAAGATGGGGGCTACACTTGTAATTAAAAAATTCTTTCAAATTGATGGCCATGCAACCACTCTGTCTTTATACAGAAAACATTCATCAGGAATACCAAGGAGCTGTTACTTTTATAGAATTATAATGTTCATGCATCATTGAACTGCAAAATTCCGTAATTTTTACAGAGTACATGAGAAATGACTGTCTGGCTTCACATGATATTCATGCTACTTAAGGATGCAAAAGGCAAATAACTACACCAACTTGCCCTCTGAAAGAATATGTAACAAGTGATTTGTATCAGTACCAGCAGAATTGTTATGGATACCTGGCATTGCCAATTATAAGCAAGAAGTAGGCTGCAGTATTGGCCCAGAACATGCTGTATTAGAGTGTTTTCATTAGTAAGGCTATAGAGAGAGAGAGAACTATAAATGTCCTTGACCGATTAAACTCAGTGGGCTGTTTATGTTTCACACCTGGTCGTCACTTTAGAAAAAAGTAAAATAGCCTGAGAGCTAAGTATAGTATGGAGTTCTGAGAATAAAGGCAATTATAGGAATGCCAGAGTCACACCTGAGCATGACTGCTGTGAACTGCTTACAGCTGAATCAAGGGTGCATGCAAGGTCAGTGGCTGTGCTGAACCTTCTCTCAGATGTTTCAGTGTTGGTTAAATTTTAAACAGAAGAAAAGAAACATAAAAGCATGACTTCTGTCAAAATGGTTCACCTCCTGTGAACAGAAGATGTCACATAGTTTCTTGACTCAGGAGTAAGATTGGTCTGGAGATAAATTTTTGGACCGTGGTAAACTGTATTCTACCAAAGACCTCAAGGGTCACTTTAGATTCTCAGGTGTTTAAGAGCAGAAGGGATCATGTACCTTTGCCTCTTCTATGATCTGGGATGCAAAACCCCATGCAAGTCCAGCCTCAAGGTTGTATTTTTTTACTTCACGATATACTGTATAGAAGATGTCTTAGTTTACATAAAGTGGATAGTGCCGGGCATCTCTAGTGACCTCTCCTCAGAAGTTATTTGCCCTTATAATTGCAATGGTATGCTTTATTTCTAGTCCAGATTTCTCTAATATTCATTACGCTGAGACTTCTATGAAAAGTATCTTTCTAATGGTGGTGTCTCTATACTCTGATCAAGGGGGCTAATTAAACATTCTCTTGGATAGATTAAGTCACTTAGTCATAGTCACATATTTTATGAATATGTGTCGTTCTTGCAGTTTTTCCTAAGGCACTTCCAATTCTTCACTTGCAATGTGGACACTTACATTTGTCACAGCCTTGTGTTTGGATCTTCAGTCAGAAATTTAACCAGGAACTCCAGCATCCTTCTAAATTTGAGATTAGAGTCCTCCATCCATTATGTACTTCAGCATATGTGCTTTTTCATTAGATTTGTGTTTGGCTGTATTAAAATTGATGTTATGTAAATGCAACTATGTCACCAAATAGTTTCACCATTCAATCTGATCTGTTGCCACAGTTAATTTGCACTCTGTTGCCCTTTTGTCATATGCAAATGTTGGACTTCTTCTTCTGGGTTATTGATGAAGACATGGGTTTGCATGAGGACTAATGGTCAGTTTAGAAGTAACCCCTGCCAGTTTTGGCAAAAAAATCGTCACAACAGAACAGTTTGACATTTATAGTTATTGTTGAGACCCATCCATCAACGAATCCTCAATCTGTTTAGTTTATTTCTTTATTATGTGACAAAACTAAATTGTTTATCACAATGTTTTTATCCAGAAGTTTTATTAACATACTTGCCGTTAACTGAAACACAATTTAACCAAATATGTAGTCCCATCAACATTTTAAGAACTATTCCATAAAACAGTGATTATCATTCAATTGTAGCTGTATTCCCAATCATTCTCTTTACTGCTTTGCCTGTGATGATAGTGCACTAATTGATACACAGTTAACCAGGTCATTTTCTTTATCATTGTTTTATATTGCTAGCTCACATTTAGCTTTTTTCCTCCAGTAATCTGAATAATTACTATTTTTAGTAAAAATTATTTTTCAGTGTGGTACATAAAAAACAATAAAATATGCCAGTTGTGCCAGGCAGTGAAGAAACATGAAGCAGCACAAATTCCCTTTCTGAAAATACTGTGCAGGATGGGTTCTTCTTGTTACGCTGGTGCTCTAAGATAATTGCACACTAATTGGAATATAAATCAGGAGAAGGCAAGACAAAATGATGTTCCCCTTCCAGGTGACTGTTTCCTTAATTGTCAGTTTTTAAATTTTGTAGTGCTGGTTTGGTCACATCCTGCCTCAAATCATGAGCCATGTGATTTGAAACATTCCAAAATTGGTGGTATGGAATTGGTCTAATAGATTTATGTATTTGTATGCTAAATAAAGGATAAAATAAAGTAATCACCAAGGATTGGAACAATTACTGTAGGCTGCTAACCATATGTGAGAACAAAGTGCGTGACTTTCATATGATTAAAATGAATCAGAGGTAGCCCACTCTGTATTGCAGTGACACTTTTATTAAATGAATTCATAAAATGAGTGTTTGGAGTGCTTTAGATGGTATTAACCATAGATCTTTTAGATTGAAGGTTGTTTCTGTTTGCATCATCTTGTTTAATGTGAGTGTTTGGTTTGTGGCTTCAGATTCTTAGTGATTGTTGCATTTGAATGAGGTCATAAAGAAAAAAAAAACAAAACAAGACACAGGTGCTTTCCAAGTACATGGATGTCTAATGGAGCTGAAGTCGCTAAATGTGGCATTTCATTATATCCACTGGCTTACAACGTAAGAATCTAAATATGGAAATAATTAAATGCTTGCTTGTAACTTCACAATCATAACTGCCAAGGTTCTTTTAGTGTCTAATGGGATTTAGATCACACCCTTATTGTCCTCAGTCACTGTTAATCAATATAAAAATTTATTGCTAAGGAATTAGGAGATTTGGGCTTTTGCCATTTTTAATTCTGTGAAATTTTTGACCATTATTGTATAAGGTATATTTTAAAGCTCTGTGTTGTATAAGCCCCACGTCTCATAATACAGCAAATATCTGCCAGAGTTTGGAGAACAAAGTGTTTTGAAAATAGACTGGGTCTAGGAATTAATAAACATTCACAACTTTATTGGAATTCCAAGTATTAAATGAACTGCATTATTTTCCTTTTATAAAAAGTGAGCACAATTTATTTTCATAAAGTAACTGGGATGTAGCAATACACCTCCTCATGAATAGTAGTCTTAAAAAAGACCTGCCTGTCAAAAAAGAGGTCTCAAAATTCTTTGTTCCCTGCTAAATAAAAAGTCATCAGTTTCTAGCTATCCAACCAATATAATATTAATTTAATGTTTATCTTGGGCCTAATACTCTGTGTACATTTGTATAGGGAAAACTACCCCAGCTCATGCATTGCCCAGGTCTTGACATTTGTGTTCAGATTAGTGGTTAGAAGAGGCAGGACTGAATTTATTCCTTTCTTTGCGTTCAAGGAATTGGGTGCCAAGTAAGGAAGATACATATATATATAATTTATAAACCAGCTGGAAGTCAGTGAGGTGTCACCATTGTTTTAAGCTGGAGCAGCCCTGGCAAGCATGCTGCAGAGTACAGTTCCTGTGGAGGAATGCAGTGCTGGGATAATCTCTCTCCTTATGTGAAGAAGCATTAATCACTTGGCTCACATTTCATATGTTCCTGTGCTTAATATGGAATATTTCTCTGTTGGCTCCACGTGTTCCATGTTTTATGTCTTCATGAAAAAGAGAAAGATAATTGCAGTAGACAAGTGTTTGGTTAATCACACTTATTTTCATGTGTTCAGTTTGCACCTTGACAAAGAAGAAGTGCTTGGAAATGCATCCCTTAGGTGATGGGAGTCAGGGGAAATCTGTCTTGGGAAGAGGAATAAAGCTATGGGGACTTAGGAGTAGGAAGATAGGAGGAAGACTGGTCTCTTAGGTGACCTTTATATCAATTGTACATACTTGCAATCCATGCTGGTAAATTTTTAGTTTTTCACAGGTAGCTTGTGGGATATGCATGTGAAAATGTGATGTGTTTAAACACAGACTTGCGCTGAAAGAATTCTACAAGGTTTGGAGGATAAAGGTGGAGGGTCAGGAAACATGAGAATGCTACACTCTTCAGGTATCATCTAACAGTTTATAGCCAGATTAATAGGTCTTGAATACCCTGATTTTTTTGGGGTGCCTAATCCACTAGATGCCAATTATTTAATAAGTAGTAGTATTATATAATAAGTGTTTAATAGTAGTAGTCTTGACACATTTAATATGGACTGATTTATCAGCTTCTTCTGTTGTCTTTTAGTGTCTGACACATTTACTCCTGTTTATTCTGAGTCTGAATTTTTCAGCTTCAGACGAAGTTGGATACTGCTGAAATAAGTACTTGAGAAAGGTCTCTCTGCATTTGTATTGTGGACATTGTACAGCTCTGAGTTGTGTCTGCACATTTAACGTACTCACTTCTAGGTGAAGAAAAGAACTGTGTTTGAAGGATAGCTCTAGGTGTAATTTTCAATGTTGGTCTAACAGCAAATTTTTCTGAGCACTTTTTACCTCTGTCTGGCCTCATGTAGTGATCAATCAAGTGATGCTATGCTGTGTGTCAGATTATTTACCAATGGATAGTTTAAACTGAGAAGGATTTGCCTAAAATAATCCTAATTTTCTTTTTTGGTGCAAATTATTATTTAGAAGTGTGTCTACAGGAAACAATTAACAGAGATTGGGTATACCATTCTTGCCAAAAGGAAATGAGAAACAGCATCCATTGGTTGTGGAAGAAACTCCTCTGGAAATCATAATTCCATACTGTTCTTGTTGAGCAGGAAAACTGCCTGTAATCTTGCTTGAAATGTACTTGTAAATTTTATCCATTGGTAGCAAAGGCATCCCAGTGTTAATGGCAAGAGAAAGCAGCTGGACAGTGAAAGAATGGCTGCCAAGCACACAGTAGAAGGCACTTCAGACTGTGCCACAGGAAAGAGTTAGAACAAAAAATAAGCCCAGTGTGGGAGGAAGATATTAAACTCACTGAGGAAGCAGTGGCTGAAGTCTTCATCCAGAGAGAACAGCCTTTTGTATTCCCCTCAAGGTCTGTAAGGTTAATCTGTTTCTTTGCTTGTCAGTGTATACTTCTTACAGTTTGCATGTCTGAGAATAAAAATATTTTGGGAGTCCCTGTGTGAAAAGTGTTGCCTGGGGTAGGTATGGTTGAATTTTGGGGAGAGACGTTATAAGGATTGCTTACATTTATATTCATTGGGCCTTTAGATAAACTTCAAAGATAACATGGAGAACACTGGTTCTTGAATTCAAACAGATACAGATGTACTCTTAACGCCTGGGTTTAGTAGCAGCTTCCCAGGAGGGAGCAATCTCTCTGAAGTCTGGTTCACTTGGGGGCTTGAGGAAAGAAATTTCTTATTTCAAACTTCGCAAAAGCAGACATGAATTAAGGAGGGCTTTTTTTACCCAAAGCACTCTCCACCCAGCCTGTTTTATGATGTATATTAATCAAAGTAGCTCAGGGATCCGCCTCTTTTAACAGTGATATAAAAATACAGAAATCACCATTTGTAGAAAACTCTGTATATAGAAATCTGTATAGAAAAAGACTATTGTCTTCAGTGGTGGGAAAAATAATCTAATCTTACTGATTTTTGATCGAATTATTTTCTACCCTGCAACTAGTTATAGTATTTGCAAACTACACTTGTATCTCATAGCATGAAAAATTATTATTAGCAGTACAGTCAGAGTCTGGTTATAATAGAGTCAGTCTGTTGAATTTCTGGGGGAAAAGCCTTGCTTTATTTGCAGATTGATATATTTCAAGGCTAAATAGACCTCTAAAGTATAAGGCCAAAAAATAAAGTTATATGTCAGTCCCACTTGGAAATTATAGAGATGAAATGGTCTAGTATTTTGCGTAGTTCCTGACTTATATCATTTACTCTGAGTACATCAGTGACTACAGTACTTAGAGCTGATGGCTATTTTGCCTGGAATATTTAATTTTAAATGCAAACCTAAAGGATAAGGAAAGAAGTAAAAGCTAAGAAAAGCAAAGAGAAAAAAAAAGAAGCTAATTTTGCATCAGATAAAATTTGATTTTCTAGTAGTTACTTAGACAGGTATGTAGTTAGGCTTTGTCTTTTCTATCTCAAAGGGAAAATAGCACGTAAACAAGAAGTTTCTCTTCAGGGAGGGTTAATTATTGAACTGATTAATACAACTGTCTGGATACCACATGGCCACCAAAGCTGCCCTGTCAATCCCCTCCTCAACAGGACAGAGGAGAGGAAATATAATGAAAGACTTGTGAATTGAGATAAGGATGGGGAGAGATCTCTAATCAGTTACTGTCATGGGCAAAACAGATCAACTTGGAAAAATTAATTAGTTACATTTATTACCAATAAAATCAGAATAAGTTAATGAGAAAATAAAAACAAATCTTAAAAACACCTTCCCTCCTTCTCTCCCTTTTTCTTGTGATCAACTTTACTCTTGATTTCTCTACATCCTCTGCAGTGTCTTAGAGTGCTGGGGAATTGGCACTTGGTCAGTTCATCACATCTCTGCTGTTCCTTCCTCCTCAGAGGAAGAATTCCTCCATCTTCCCCTGCACCACCATGGGGTCTCTTCAATAGGAGACAGTCCTCCATGAACTATCCAAGTGATAGGTGAGTCCTTCCTATAGGTTACAGTTCTTCACAAACTGCTCCAGCATAAGTCCCTTCCATGGGGGCAGTCCTTCAGGAATAGGCTCTTCCACTGTGGATCCCCCATGGGGTAAGAGGTCCTGCCAACAAACCTGCTCCAGTGTGGGCTTTTCTCTCCATGGGGCCATAGGTTTTGCCAGGACCCTGCTCCAGCATGGAATACCTATGAAGTCACAGCTTTCTTTGGACATCCACTTTCTCCAGCATGGAGTCTTCTACACAAGGCAGGTTCATATTGGCTGCAGTGTGGACCTCCACGGGCTTCAGGGACACAGCCTTCCCCACCATGGTTTTTACCATGGAATGTGGAGGAATCTCATCTCTGGCACCTGCAGTCCCTCCTGCCTCTCCTTCTGCACTGACCTTGGTGTCTGCAGGGCTGTCACTCTCCTGTGTTCTCACTTCTCTCTTCTGGGGCTGCAGTTTCTCCCGTGCAGTGACTTTTCCCCCTTCTTCACTCAGTTATCCCAGAGGTGTTGCTCCTATCGTTGATGGCCTCAACATTGGCCAGCAGTGGGTCTATCTTGGAGCTGGCTTGGATTGGGTCTGTGGGACAGGGAGGAAGCTTCCAGCAGCTTCTCACAGAAGCCCCCCTTCAGTCCCACTGCTATCAAGATATGGCCACGAAAACCCAATACAGCAACCAATTATTGGACTGAGGCCACAGCTTCCAGCATAAGCTAAAACAGGGATCTTGGGGTACAATAAAATAAGGAATGCTAGAGGAAAAAACTCCCATAGCTCTGAAAAGATGCCCCACCTTCTTTCAAGTCAAATAAATCAAAGAAACTGCAGTCATATTGCTCTGGAAAACACTGGTATTGCCCTATTCTTTGGATCCTTTGTAAGCGCATTTTACTGTCAAAATTATCCATAGGCCAAAATATTCAGTTTGATTTAGATTGAAGGTACCTTGTTGTTCTTTGTACATAAATAACAGGGAGGATAAATGTGGGATGAGAATAGCTGCAAAGGAAATTAGGGCTCATTCAATGTGTCTTTGGCATTTTAAGGCATGCACTCTAAGCTTTACAAATTTTAACTCCTGTCATCTTAATATAACCTGTAATTATTCCTCAAGGTATGTCAATTATTCAATGCCTATTTAAAGTAACTAATAAGCTATCTTTGACAATTTTGTGATTTGAATTCTATCGGCATTAAAGTTACTGATTTTTTCCTATTCAGTGAATATTTCTCAATAATTTGATGAAGTTGATTTATTATTTGTATACTTGTGCTTTACTAGAAAAAATATTATCTGCAAAACTTTACATAAATTTGGTACACATTAAATCAAGAATTAGACAAATTGTGTTTTTTGCTTTAGGCTTGAATGCCATTGTTTGGATTCTTGAGGTAGAGGAAGGCATTGTGTTGCAATTTAATTTGATCACAAGCAACAAGTTATTGATTAGAAATGTTTCACTGCATTGAAAGTTTATTCTCAAGATGGATACATTTGGTAGCATGTGGGCTTTGTTGAGTAAGTAGCTTTGCTACAATCTTGCAAAGCAATGGCTGTTCACTTTCCTATAGCCAGAACTGGGAAAAACCTATTATAGGGAAGATAAAATTGCTTACCAGGTGTATGTGCTTGTGTACTACACGTCACATGTTGCATTAACTCTCTCCTCCTCTTGCTTCCCTAAAGTAGGTCTTAGAACATTCATCAGCCTTGGACAGAACCAGTAATAGTCAAAATTTGTAGGCTTGACTGATGGGCACTGGTAAATGTGGTAAGAACCATATAACTCTCCTAAGAGCTTGGAGGAAATCCAAACATATTGTCCCTTTTGGATTATTTTATCATCTGTATTGGGGTGACGAGTGCAGGGGTACTGCTGGGTTGAGACCCACCGGTGACTCACTTTCCACTCTCTTTTCTTTGCTATTCCTATTCTCATAAAAATACCAAACCTTATGATACCCGTTCATCAGAAAATGTTTTGAAAATAGCTATCTTCATTTCTGGAAAATATGAAAAGTATTCCCTTCCCTTCCCTTCCCTTCCCTTCCCTTCCCTTCCCTTCCCTTCCCTTCCCTTCCCTTCCCTTCCCTTCCCTTCCCTTCCCTTCCCTTCCCTTCCCTTCCCTTCCCTTCCCTTCCCTTCCCTTCCCTTCCCAAAATGGAATAAAATAAAAATCTAGAAGCTGTGACAGTAGAAAGTAGGTTTGATTTTAAAAATACCATGTAATGCTGTGCTGGTGTGTCAGTAACTGACTGGTGCCACTTTCCCCTTTTTGAACTGACAGGAGGGTATGAAATTGGTGGTGGCAGAGTTCAAGCAGCACAGAAGTTGGAGTATCTACAGGAATAAGTTTTGTGTCCTGGGATGAACTTAGCTGGCCGAGTAGTTTAATATTGTCTCAGTGCTTTGGGACATCAGTGACTAACTGTAGGAACGGTTTCCAAGCAAGCACAGTCCTTGTACAAACCTATGGCATTGTTCTTGTGAAAGGAGATTGAAAGAGATGGACTTTCAGCATAACAATCAGTGAGGAAGGGAGGAGAAGGAGCTGCTTGGGAGCAGGCTTAAAAAGAAAGATGTAGATCAGAAATAAGGAGCTTAAAAAGAATGATGTAAATCAGAAATAAGTAGCTTATAAGAGGAAAGAGAAAACATTTGGAAGACTTCCTTATGAAGAAATTACATCTAGAATAGGAAGAGCAAGGAGCAAAACAGTGCAACTGAGGTTTAAAATTTCCATTATAGCTTTTAGAGGAGTGTTTACTTATCTCCAGATCAAAGCTTCATTTCAATCATAATAATTTCCTAAGCAAGAAGCCAGTGAGGTAGATAAGCATCACCTATAATGTTACTCATGCTGACAAAGAGACAGAAACTTTCAGATATTTCTGATTTTCTGGAACTATAGCAGAGCTAATCTAAGAACAGCAAAGGGGGGAAAAATAGACTTCCCCCCACCTTTGAGGCCCAGGAATTGTGCCTGGGCAGAGATCAAATCTAAGTTGTAATCAGCAACACAAGTTCCTCTGTTTGTGAAAATTTAACTGTCCATCCATTAAAGTTTTATTTTCCTTGTGGGGCAGATCAATAGCTGAATAATTGTTTAGCTGACAAATTGAACAGCTGAATTATTGAAGATTTTAAATGTGAATTTCATGATGTGAGATGATTAGAGACCAGGGCAGGTGCCAGGGGAAATTTTAAGTAAATGAATTAAAGTAGCCAAGGTAGAGTTGTTCAAGACCCTTTACCAAAGTTAAGAGTATGCCTGTCAATTCTTGTTCTGTGTATCCTCAGTTTGTCCTTTCCATAAGTAATGAGTTCCAGTTTCCATAAGTTCTCTCCAGGCTCTGGAGTCCCAGACTCCATTCCCATTTTCCAGTAAGTCATGCTGCCAGCACTTCTCAGCAAAAATAAATTTAAGCTATGTCAGGATTCCATTCAAAATTATAAAATGTGTCATGGTCTGATTTTGCAAAAGCTTTGCTCTTTTTGACCCAACTGAATCTTTCCTGAAATCAACAGGATTGGAATAGAAGCAGACTGCTCCTGCTGTTGGTTGGAGAAACCCTAAGTGTAGTATTACCATACTTTTGTCACTTTTATTTTCCTAACCATTCAATTTGTTATATATGTCAAAGTTAGTATTTTGGTGGTTGGCTATGTTTTTAAGATCCAGCCTGCTGTTAGGAGCACCCCAAGACTTGGAATGGACATATTGGAATGGCATTTCTGTGCCTGTCTTTTTAAGAATTTCATAGAATCATCAGGTTGAAATAGATTTTTGAGATCATCAAGACCAATCTTAAAGTTTATAACTGAAGGTCTGACCAGCATTCTCAGCTGGTATGCACAGTTGTGAATCATAGCAGAGGGTGAAAGCAAGGGCCTATGGCTGAAAACATATGGTAATTTCTTCTCAAGAATATTTATGCAAGGTTTTTAAAATTCTCTCATGAGCATGCATTAATGCCTCTGACTTACCCATGTGAATTAGAGGAAAACTTTGTGGTTTCCCTTGTATTTAAGTCTGCCTGTGCTTTCCATTATAAAAGCAATGTTTTATTTGAGGTCTCAAAGATGGCGGTTTATACCTCATCTCTGATGATAATCAGAGAGATTTTCTGTTTTAAAACTTATTATTTCTTACTTCTTTCAGAAAATATTTGTAGCTAGAGAAAATAATTTAATATTGCAGCAGAAATGCTATACTGCAAACACCACAAAGGTATTAAACCCAAACCCCCTGAATTTCAAGCAAACTCTAGCAGTAGGCAGGAAATGCTGTATTTATGTTGTATCAAACAGTGCACCAAAAGAGGGCAGAAGGCAGACTCATGGGAGAGCAGTTGTTATTATTATAATTGTATAAAATTACATGCCTTTTTTTTTCAGTTTAACAACTTTAAGGTTCCTGGAATATATATATATTTACAGTACCTTGCAAAAAAACCTGTTAAAAATTGCCTTGTATGTGCTGTGCTGTAGTCAAAAAGGGCAGACAGAAATTCTCAAGTTAGACTGCAAGAGACAAAGATATGGTACAAAAGTAATATGAAGTGATGACCTTGCAAAGCAATGCAGTTTTCCTGGTTTTTGCTAGTGGTGTAGGCACTTCTGTGCTGATTAATAACAGGTTATTAATAAGTTTCTAAATTAAAGTAAGGGAAAAATGAATAATTTTATAAAATCCGCTCATCTATTGTGCTGATTGCCTGTGTGGGGGCTTTCTAGTTAGAGGTTTAGAATCTAAAGCAAGAGTAATTGAGAACTGAATTGTGTTGGGAAGGGTGACAAATGTAGCAGGGAGCCATAGTTTGTTCTGGCATGGCCTTAAATGGAGATTTTGTCATATTAGATAAGGGATCACAAAATCCCCGTTTAATATCATGTAAGGTAATCTAACATTATATCAAATGTATTATATCAAATGTATTGTATCAAATGTAGCTTTTGACATAGAGATGTTGCTGTGTTGACTGTGTTTTAAAGCTCACTATTTGGACTAAAGACTTGTGTTTCTTTTTCCTCAGAGTCTGGAGTGCTGGATGTCAGTGAGTGATGAAGGAAAGGAGAGAGGGTGTTCTCTTGGGTGCTCTGGCACATCCTCATTTTTGAATACTGTTGGATAGCTGTTGTCTGTGATCTTGTGGAACTCCAGCTCCCTGTGTATCATGCAGGACATGCTGTAAATCAGGAATGTTCCACAATCCTGCTCTGAAAACAAAGGAGAAAATGTCTTCTGGGAAATGACATGGAAAGGACACTTTTAAGTTAGAGGTGGAAGCTTCATGGGGCTCTTTTCCTTACCCTGTATTGATATGGTACACAGCACATCAAGCAAATGGTGATGCCACTGCTCATGACAGCAAAAGCCCAAGAGTGAATTTAAGCTGGAATTTGTGCTCACTCTTTCTGTCATAGTGTGTTCTTTAACAGTCAGCTTCATTCCTAGAGGAGTTATATATGAAGCATAGTGGATTACAGCTTATCTTTTTTGTTTCCAGTTTTTTCCCTTATCAGCCTTCTAGAAGGCATCACAAAAGCTGCACAAACACTTAGCAAACACTGATATTTTAACAGAAAGTTTGACTTGCATGGTGCTATGATTTCCTTTGCAGTTTCTGTTTGAGAAAGTCATTGGCTTGCCTCCATGGAATATTAGCTAAACACTGTAAGATAAGAGTGAATGATAAATAATAATTTTTTTTCTCTGTGCAAGCCCATACTAAGGCTGCTGTTACTCTAGAGAAGATACAATTTTTTTACAAGCATCTTATTAATTCAAATTGTGCAATTCAGTTTGGCTTGTACTACCCTTCTGAAAGGCATTTCAGAGCAGAAGAAGGACATTCATTGTAGAAAGGAGCACAAACAAGTGACTTTGTTGAATTTCTATATTTCTAAACTAGAAAAGTGCTCTGAGGGTAGAACCCTCTCTCATATGTGACTTAGGTGTGTATGTTATGAGTTGTTTATTTTGTATCTCACTATATAACTCTCTAACTCTCTATCTCTGGTTTTAATAAAGAGAATAGAGCATTAAATAGTTGCAGTGCCTTTCATGGCTAATGGATGAAGGAGGGTCTTCTAGTAAGCTATGGATTGGTTTATGTTTCATTCCAATAGTGGTTGAACAGTCCATTAAGTAAATAGGTCATTCCAAATTAAATATGGAAACCTTATCTTGTATTAAGATAACTTCATTCATAAACTTAAAAACCAAAAGCTGTTGGTGAAGCTCACACTATTGCTATGAAGGATGCAATTTGTAAGATCTGCTTCCTTAGAAATGGTTTTCTTGCTTTTTAAAATTGCAGTTGGACCCACACCCATTAATTTCCATGTGTTGTAAGACTCCCAGTTCCAGCTTTATCTGTGTTGTTGCAGGTCTTGAGACCTAAATGAGTGTTAGGATTTTCATCAGCAGAAGTAATTAAAAACTCTTTCATTTAGGATTTCAGAGAACATCATTCCTTCTGCTCATCTCTGCACAGACACCTCTAAAAGCCTTTTTCTAGGATTTATGAAAATAGACCAAAAAACATTCTTGTATGTGCTCAGTCATGGGTAAAAGTTCTGTCCTTTGTCACTGGCCTCCCAGAGAAAGAGCTGATCTTTGCCATAGAGCTGTCCAGAGGGCAAGAATTCATTCTTAATGATTTTCAAGGGTTTGTGCTTTGTTTTCCTTTGAATGCATGTTGTAATTAGTGCATAACCAAAGCCCTCAAAGTGCTGTGTAGGAACAAAATTCTGGTTTTGAATTTTGGTTTGAAGCTAGGACCATTTAATGGAGGAATGTTTCTTATATTTCACTAATTGCTCTTGGTCTGCACTGGGTTCAAACCCCTTTCCTAATGACACTTTCATATGCCTATAAAGCAACCCATTTTCACCAAAGAGTTCTGCTCTTTACAATCTAGACCCTTGGAATAGGATGAATTGTTACCTTGAAAAGATAAGTTCATGGATATGAGAAAAAGTTTTGGATTATTTTGCTGTATATTTAAGATGCGAAAGAAATTATTCACAGAACTGTCTATAGGGAAAAATATTTGTATTTCTGGAAGGATAAATACCCTCTATTAAGGTGGAACATAGATGTGTGGAGAATAGAAGTTACAGGATAAAAGAAGGGTGAGAAAGAGCTGGATCAAAACTACTTTCTTACTGCTACTTTGAATGCTCAACTTCTAGAAACTTTCCAGAAGGGCTAATTAATCTGTAAATGCAAGTCAAAGTACAGGTTTGTTACTTGAAACATATAATTATCTGTATTATCAGTGTATCTAATTGACAACTAATAATTTTTAATATGTATAGGTAGATCATTTAGTTAGATTATGTTTATGTTAGATTAGCAGTGAAAAAACTTTGTCATTCTACTGTGCAAAACCAGGGCTGTGTTACAGAATAATATATTTGGATTGGAAACAATGCTATTTTAGTAGTTTTATAAGTATTAAAAATGATTTTAAATATGTTTCCATATTTTACAGAGTACCTATGTAATGGTAATTCAGTTGTGGAAGAGGGTGTCACAGAATTACTTATTGAATCAGGCATAAAAATATTTCGGCCATAAAATATGATGTCACATAATACGTACCTGAGAGCATCTCCCCAGCTGGTGCAAGATTATTCCCTACTAGGTATTCTTCGTGGTTTTGCTCACTGTTTAAATGTCATAGGATTCCCCTACTCCTTTGGTGTGACAAAGCTTTAATCCCAAGGCAGAGCTGTGAGTGGGAATGTAGTAAAAACAGAGTTGTGCTAGTTTTGAACTAGATGGCTCAGGCACTGGTAGCTGTCTGACTGTAGCTTAGCAGAGGATAAGTACCAGGGAAACCAGGTTGTGCCTTGTGTTGCCACAGCTGGAATGCTGCTGTAGAGCTGTTGTGGAGCTAAGGGCAAGATGTACCTATCTGGGACTGTCTGCACTTCTTGATTGTCACAGCAGGGATTACAGCCTGCTTCTGTAGTTTAGGAACTGATGTTTTGGACTGAGCTTTGAGTAACCTAGCTGAATAATTCAATTTAGGCTTCCTCTATATGTTGTAATCCTTTGAGCACACCAGTTTTATCCACACTGTGCCCAGCTATTGGGAATTCAATATATTTTTCAGGTACATGAGAAACTATGGTAAGGTTTTTTTTGCAATGTTATTGTCTGCAAATCAGGGGATTGAGCAGGACCTCTGGGTCAATCTTGACTATGGGAAAAGACATTTCCCTTTCACAATTAGGGGAAGAAGGAGGAAATGCGTGACATGGGGAAATGCAAAGCAGATTAGCTATTATTAGTAGTGGTGGTTAAAACTCCTTACACACCACTAACCAGAGTGATATATTTGCCCTTATTTTTATGTGCTTAATCCCAAGGCATGGGATGCAGTAATTAAATTGTGGCTACCATCAACAGAAGACTTGCATTCTCTTTTTGTGTTGCTCTTAAGAGAAAGGCTTTCTATTCTTAGTATTCAAGAATGCTGCAGATTTTTTCTAAAATCTAATAGCTATATCCCACTTTTCTTCTTAAAGTTAAAAGTTCCCCTTAGCTTTCCTTGCAGTCTTTTCTGTCTCTGGAGGGACACTGCCTGTGCTGCAGCCTTTGGACAGAAGTGATATTGTTATGCTATGTTAAGTGTTTACTTAACACTTGAACTGTTATCAAAGAGGATGATTGACTCTCTGCAGCATATGCTGGGATGGGGGGCCTGGGTCACACGAAGAGCAGAGTAATATCTGTCTGGTGAGGTGGATGTACACATACATATATAGGCAATGATAGCGATCTATGTGAATTCAAAAATGAATTCCTTAAGAGAGAGCAACTTATCCTGGCTCCACTGAGCATAGTGGAGCTCCACTTTATGACTCCTGCTTGCCTAAAGCTATTCCTGCAACACTTCCCTTGAAAAAGTGCAGTGAATTGATAGCATCTGTCAGAATGAATCAGCAGGTGTAATCAGATGTTCCCTGAAGGGCTTGTGCATTAGAAATCATGGTAACAAGAGAGCTTGGCTGAAGGTCCCTAGCTCCCATAGGAGGTCTTTTCTGTGCTGTGTCTCTTACTGGGAATTTAAAAAATGAACAGCATTATGGTATTGCTAAAGGTAAAGTTGAGATGGTAGCTCTGTTAGTCACAGCCATATGTACAACCCTTAATTCAACAGAAGTGTCTATTGACGTTGTTGGCACTCACAGTGACCAAGGGTGATCTAGACTTTCACACTCTCTGCAGTAGTTCAGTTCCTCTTAGAACAGGATCTGAGATGCAGGTCCTCAGGTTAGGCTAAGATGTGTGACAGAAAGCTTTTGAAAAATCTTTTGTGGAATGGCATCTTTTCAAATAGTGTTGGAACAGATCCTCTCTACTGACATCAGACTTCTATGGTGCCCAGTGACAGGACTTGAGGGAGTGGCCTGAAGTTATGTCAGGGGTAGTTTAGTTTGGATATTACTAAAAGGTTCTTCACCTTTGGTGGTCGGGCACTGCAACAGCTCCCCCCAGAGAAATGGTCACAGCACCAAGTCTGACAGAGTTCAAGAAGGATTTGGACAATGTTATCAGGCACATGGTGTGATTATTTGGGATCTCTTGTGCAGGACTAAGAGTTGGACTCGATGATCCTTATGAGGATGGTCCTTCCAACTCAGCATTTTTTGGGATTCTGTGATACTGCCACAGAAAGTGCCAGTGTGATCCATGCACATACTTTCTACTAAAATATGCTTATTTAATATCCTAAGTACTACCAAAAATGGAATGTATTTGGAGTTCATTAATGTGGATAAAATTCTCCTGAGTTTTTAGTGCTGAAATTTCTTCTTTGACTTTTATCTTTATAAATAACCAAAGAGAACTTCATGTCTCAGATTATCTTTCAGACATCAAGTGGTGTGGATTCATTTTACTTAACCTTAGACATCTATAACATCAAACTTTGCCTTGAGCTAGAATGCTCTGAGCTGTCTGCAGTCAGTGCAAATGAGCAGGTAGGTTGAGGGTAGGGTTCATGTCATGTACTACATACACATCTTGGGCTGAAGTGAATTGTGTTCCAGAAATTCCTCTCTCCATAGAACCAAAGATTAGATTATTTCTTTAGATAGAAACATGGAATCCTGGTCATATCACTGCTGTCTCTGTGAAGTAACACTTTAACATGCTTAGTATGTCTACTAATGTGCCTAGAGGTAGTTTTATGTCTGATACTGGATTTATGTTCATGTTATGGGTTGAAAGTATTTGGTTAACTTGGCCTAGTTACACTGCACAAGATACCAATTCACCTCACAAAGTAGAGCTGAAATCCACTTGAGGTTTCTCACATTTATTTAGCTGAAGTTTATGTGCTTTCAAAAGGAGGAAACATTTCCATGGATGTAATTTGTGCCCAAGAAGGGTACCCTGAACTTCACGTGCTGTACAGCACACATACAGCTCATAGACAAACCATATGACAATATCTGCAAGCTTTGAAGCTTAAAACTGAATAATTTCCCATCACACTGCTGTACACAGTGTGTTGCCTTTCCTCCACACCATGGGGATGCTCGGTGTGGAATTGCACTGCTGTTTTTATTGGTCCTTCACCTTCTCTCCAAGAAGCCAGGTCTTGAAGAATTAACAGAGAGCTCTAATCCTAAAACTAGACCAGATTTTTAATGTGCATCTTTGTCATTAGTGATCGAATTCAATGATGTCTTTAAAAACAAAACAAAAGTAAGCAAAATTATTTCTCAAAAGAATCTGTCGAGGAAGAACTAACAGATCTCAGTGATCCTCATCAGAACAAAGTGTCAGCTTATGTTTAGTGAAGGATGATAGTTTTCATTTCATTTGGAGGTAGAAGGTATAATATTTAAATTTAAACTCCAGAAACTGAAGGGAGAAAGATGACTAAATGAAGCTATTTTAGAACTAGAAAAACTTTATTTTTACCTGAAATACTGTGCAATGTTAACACATTTCTTTTTTTTTTTTTAATGATAGCTTCCTTGATTTGGAAAACACAATTAATGATATTTAGTATTTAAATTTTTTTTTAAAATTCTCATCACATGAGCTGTAGATTACTTATTCCTCAGTGTCTGTGATTTTTAGTCTCATCCACTTTCCATTAAAAAAGGTGGTATTATAAAGAAAGAGAATTTTATTAGAGTTGTTTTATTCCTGTAAATTTGCTCAAACACTGGTGCAGCTGCTCTTTATGGACACAGAGAACAGTGAATTTTTCATCTTCAGTTGAAGCTTGAAGGACCTGAAGACATTCATTTCCTCTTCTAATTAGGTTAAATGTAAATAACTCTCTTTTTATTTATAAAGAATAGAAATCTGAATTTATTAGTCATCCTTAATTCATACCTCTTCCAAAATGTAAATGGCAATGCAGACAAGTTCTGGTCCATCTTACCTAGAACTGTTTCCTCATTTTATTTCTCTTCTTATTGCACTTTGAAATATGTATTTGGGTAAAGAGTTTTCCAGTTCCAGAAAGAGGCCATCCTGGACTCCCCTCAATAGTGAAGAACAGCATTTCTCTTTTTGCATGCTGGAAATGAAAAGCTTGAATATGCAGATAATTTGCCTATAGGAATTCCTTTTGGGTTGAAACCTGTCATACACAATCTTCATAAAATAAAACTCTGCCTTGTCTATTATTGTATAATAGCCAAGAGATAAATGGGGAGAGGGGGAAGGGGAAATGAAAGGAAAAATAAAAGAATAAATTGATTAGGACATAAAATAATAGATCAGGATAATTTTCTGAAATACTGTCAGTGAGTTGTCCCATATACAGAATAGATTATTAATAAATCTTCTCAAAGTAAATGCATTGTGAAAATCTAGTAATTTACAATTATTAGGTATTTCATATACTAAGACAACAGCAGATTTCACTGAAGACAATGAGGATGTATTGCAAAGTTTTATGGCAAAGATTAATTCTAGTTGTTATTTTAAAGGATGTATTTCAGCTGTTGCTATTTCCTTTCTTCTATGTGAATCAGAGTCTCTTTTGAATATGATAATGCCTGATTTTATTGCTTCTGTGTTTTCCTTAGAAAGCTATATCTCAGATATTGTGATAGTGGAAACACAAAATTAGTCTTCTTCTTTTTTTTTCCATTTTAAAAAATCTTAATTTTTTTATAGTAGAAGATTTTAAAGACAAAGTTAGAAAAACGAAAATTATGCAGCAGTTTAAATCAAGAGAGTATTTGGAGGGCTGAGGTCTCCCTCTCTTATGGTTGATGGTGTCATTAGAACTAAATAAGTGGCTATATCTCTTAAATAGCCTTTTAGGGCTTGAGGCATTTTTTTTCAGTTAATATGCAATGAAGCTGTTTCTTGCAAATGTAGTGATGGGATTAATTAGGTAGTTGACAAAACTTTACAAATGTCATGCAAGATCATAGCCCAAAACTGCTTCTGACTTTTTATGCTTCTGTTGTAAGAGACCAAACTGAATTATGTTAGATACAACTTTTTGAGTTGTATTGAGTATCCATTTTGATATTTTTAAGAAATATTGATTGCCCATAATTTCGTGTGAGGGTTGCAGCTCCTCTAATTGTGGGAGTGCAGCATGTTCTCAGAAAGAAAACTCCCTGAAGAAAGGAAACGAACTGTTCTCTCTCTACCAGAAAACTGAACAGCATGTTGAAACCTCATGCAAACACAAGTTAACTGCTAATGGAGGGACAAATGGGCTTGGCAGCCTGTCCTTAAAATGTCATTCAGAGAAAAAAAAATAAACTCCTTCACATGGAGTACATTTGAAGGGGGTTGGGAGACTATTTGAGATTTCATGTCAAGTATATTTGTTTCAGCCAAATGGAAAACTTCATGCTGCATTCCTTTTGTTTTTTTTGTCAATGGGTTGAAATGTTGTCAAAGGGCTCCAGGTAGCACTGAACATAAAGTTTTTCCTCTCCTTCATTTTACTTAACAAGAAATAGGATACACACATCATACCTGTGGTTTACTTCAACTAACCTGAAGAACAGAGCAACTAGATAAGAAGAAATTAATGTTCAAAGAGCCATTAATCAGATCTGGCTGTTATCTTGTGTATCTGTCACTCAGTCATATGTGCAAGGTATCTACCTGAAAAACCCAGGACACAGGAACACTCTAGAAAATGATATTTTTTATTCTTGTAGTTAACCTTATGTGGTGGGTTGCTATGCTCCAAGTCGCTCTAGCAATCATTCACTTCTGTAGCTCCTCCCCACTACCAAAAATTTGCCATGTAAACCAATATACATTGACTTTCATTCCATCCATATTGATGCTGTCCACAGTATATAGGAAAATACGTGTAAGAATATATACCAGAAAGCAAGATTGAACAAAACCATCATACTTTAAGTGTTGTATATGTGCAATGTGGTATTATTATACAACTGCTGTGCTTAGTTGGTGTATAAAAAGCAGTGTACTGCAAAAATAAATCTATTAGTGTGCATGCTGTAATAAAATCAGCAACAGTTTTGAAATTAAGAATCCAATAAATTCAGCCAGAGGCCAGAAAAAAATAGCTATTGCAAAAATATAAAGACAACCAACCAATCAAACCCAAAAGAAAATCCAACAGATAGGAGAAAGAACAAAGGGAATTTTACTTTGTATTTTTAGGAATCAGAGCTGACTGGTGTAGGATGGTTCCAGCATACAGCTAGTATTGACCACACCTTTTTGTTGCAAAGGAGCTGACTATGGGGTTTTGCAGGAAAGAAAGGTAAACTCCCACCTTGTCCTTCCACTTTCCTTTGAAAGCCATAAACTTCTCACCTCATGTCCTGCTCTGCCTCTTAGGAGAAATCATCCATCTTGCATTTCAACCAAAAGTCTCAGCACTGCTTGCTGTCCTGAATTCTTCCATTTGTGACACTCAGTGGTTTTTGTTTCATAGAACTGACAGTTGAAATTAGGAGCCATGTACATCACTGGAGGTCTTGCTCAATGGTGACCCTTGGTTTCATCAGTTTCTCATCTAACAAAAACCCTGGGACAAGACTTGTTCATATTCTCATGTTCTACTTAAACATTTTTTAAGCAGTAGCTTGATAATTGCTATGATTACTGATAGACTTGACTTGATATTTAGGCTGGGGAATGCAAATAAAACGTGTAGCCTGTGAACTACAAAGCACATATTCATTTACTTGAACTACAAACACATCTGGTTCTTCCCCAGTTCCCTACAGTTCATCATTTGGGACTGACAGAGCAGTGTCCAGCAGCAAAGTTTTGTTTGCCATGGGTAGGTGAAGTCTTAAGAATCCACTTGAATATGCAATAAAAGGCTAGAGAATGGAGAGTGATTGTCTTAATGGCAAAAACATTTCTAAAAAGTATCCCTCTTCTATAATGAAAATTCATTTAATATCCTGAGTTTTGAACTGCTTTCCACTAGTGTTCTGATAGACCATGGTCATTCAAATGGAGTTTAAAAAGTTAAGTTGAAACTATATTACTTTTCTGAACTAAGAAATTTTGTTAGATGAAGTGAGGACAGTGGACTTCCAGTGGGGTAAGTGAAGTGGTGGAGTCCAGTGGCAAGCATTTGTTCCAGCTTCCTGTATTTATTAGTGCTGAATCAGTTGTCTTCTCCATACGGGATCAAGTTTATTAATTTGAGGTTCCTTTTCAAACATGATTGTATTTCATTCAACTTCAGTAGTAACTTTTAGATTTATACTTGTCAATTTTATACATTGTATACATATAAATAGATATGTATATATTTATAGATATAAATTATATACATATAAATTATGGAACATTGTGATTGTCAGATTAAAATGGTAGGAATCTTTGGTAGGTAATATTTACTATTGTACTACATTTACATTTGATGAATTTCAAATAATATTTTCAGCTTCAAAAATACATTAAAAAACCCCACAAATATTTTCAATAAGTTTTCTGTGTCAAGAGTTTAAATGTCATGATTTAGAGAAGCACAGTTTTTATTTTTAATGCAAGTGGTGTTATATTTAAACACAAACGATCTGACTGACTTCTATAGAAGCACAAAGACATAGTCAGTTTTCCCTTCATATGGCATTTGAAGTGATTTCATCAAGTGCATTTTTCATTTTAACAATACTGGATAGGGAAGAAAGTGAGGTTGTTTGTCTTGCAAAAACAAAAAGAAGGACTGTATTTCAAATATCTTATAGTTTTACGAAGAAGACTTTTTATCTAATGAGGTCACATTCCTTTTCTGAAGACTTGGATAAATTTGCGTAGTCACAAATTTTGAAGTAAGAAGGAGAATCATGGGTGCAATGTACTCCACTCTTCTACATTTTTGAAAACAATTAGTTTCACCCCATTTTAAAATGTTTATTTTGTCTGTGTTCTATATGATGAGGTAATGAGGTAATTTGTGTTAAAAAAAATATTTTTTGCTATTGGACATCAACCATCACAGTCCAAAGTTGCTGGCCTCATCTCTGAGCTGCAAACATAACTTTTATAGACAGCCACAAGTATTTTCTTATAAGCTGTTTTTCAGAAACCTGCTATTATATCTTGGAAAACCATCCTATACTTCTCTAATTTCACAATACCTCTCCAAATGCCTTGACTTTTTTTCATTAACAGATTGATCTCCTACTGTAAAAAAGCTACTCACACAGTGAACTCTATTGATTAATTAAATTGGTAATGTGAGTGCAATTGACAAGCTAGAGATGTGGAAAATTGCAGGGAAAAAAAGGAGAATGTTATACTTTCTCTCAGCGTTTAAGTGTCCACCTTTGATAGCAAACATATCAAACATCTGTTCAATAAGCTTTCTTCAAAGATTATTTCTTAGAGAAGCCAGGCTGATGCAAATAGTCCCTTATCTTTGAGCTCTCCTACTTAGTTTGTATAAGACCTAATGACCAGGGTGATGCAGAACAAGGAGAATGAGATAAATTCCTTCTACTATAGCACTAAAAAAACCAAAAACCAACCAACCAAACAAACAAAAAAACCAAAACCAAACCAAACCAAACAAAAAAACCCCCACCAAAACAAAAAAAAACCAAAAAACAAAGAAACAAACAAACAAACAAACAGAAAAAAAACAAAAAAACCCCCACCTCAACGGGAAACCAGACATATTTTAACAATCTCCCACACCAGACATACATATTTTCATCTCTACCCGTCACAATCCAAATGCCTTCTCTCTAAGTAATGCAACAGGTTATCTTAATCCAGCATAAGTGGGCTACATAGCTGCACACTTACAATTCTTCTGTGCTTTCCAAGTTCCTTTTAAAATGGAGAACAGGTGCCACTGATGCCAAGGGTAGCAGTGCCTTGCCCTGTCTTAAGATGGAGCTTGGCTATTTTACAGCTGAGATGATCTGGCACAGTTATTTGTGGCAGCCAGAGAGAGGCAGATAACAATGTCACACTAGTTATCTCTGACCTTTGAGACTGTTAGCACAGATTGTCCAGTTGCTGCCCTATAACACCTATAGAAGGAAATATATGGTGAAGGTGGTGATAGCAAAGCCAAAGCAAAATACATTTATTTGTAAAATACCTGAAGTTTTTAGCCAAACTCTTTTGAAAACATACTTTGTGCCAGCAGAGGTTAGATAGTCATTGTTAGAACTTCTTTGTGATTTTTCACCCAAAAGAAGACCCTGAAAAGTATGTTTGACTTAATTGAAAGCATCAGCATTCATCAGTGGTATGACAAGTCAGAGCAATTATGTTTGTAATTTTTTTCATTTTAACTCAAACTATTACAAATGCACATTTCCCCATAGTTACATGGTATGGCTTTTAGGTGAGAATGGTGTTTCCCAGTTTTAGTTCCTGGAGATTACATTGAAATTGTTTCATGGCTTACACATTGATCAAGAGGAAACCCAAATTTCTAAATATCATCTAGAAGTTTCAAGTTCCACAACATCCAGTCTAGGTGACAGTTCATCTCCAAAAAGCTGCAATTTAAATAAAGATGCCTGGCTTTTGGCACCTCTTGTATATAACTCATAAAGATTGATTTGATATGAAGAATGGAAAACGCATAGCAAACTTAAGCATCTTTAAAAAAAGAGTAATACCAACTGAAAAAAAGGTTGGTTTTTTCCTTAACCTCTTGCTAAAAAAAAAATAAATACAAATGTGCAAGGGCAGTATATTAACTGTGTAAAGTAAGTAATACATGGCCTTTAATTGTCTGAAGAAATTATTTTATATTGGGGGTTTACTATATCCAGCTGATGGCATTTTATAAGAAAGAAAACAAGTGATGCCCTTTCTCTGACTAATTTTATTCATAATGTATTCCTGTCATGCTCTTGTAGGTTAGTGTATTTAGAATTTATATGGATTATGCACAGAGAAAATCCAAGACAACCAGCCATAATTTCAATGTGACCTTGACTTGACTTGTGCTAGCAAAATGGTAGTAAAAATGATTGAAAGGAAGGGTGAAAAATAGGACTATGGAAACTATGTCCAAATGATTTACTGCTACATACACTGTAAATATCTCCAGAATCCATGCTTTCATTTGCCTGTAAATTGAGGTGTATTCTTCAGTTCTATACACTGTAGCCACTCCAAGGAAATCACAAGGAAAGGGGGAAGGCAATGAGAATGTGGTGGGTAGGTGTCTTGCCTGAACTGCTTTTGTTGTAGATAATTTCACTTAACACCAGCCATGAGCTGGGCTATACCAGCTTTCAAGGGAATGATGCTTACCATTCTCAAATGTGGAGTATTTTGCTTCTCTCAAGTGGATAAACAAAAAACCTCAAGAAATTCAAAACTGATAATCAGTTTAAGAAAAGTGCAGCCTTGATTTGTTGGGTTGAAATTGCACATATGTGCACAAAGGTTACTCATTCTTCCCTTTTATCCAGACAGTGCCATGATGAGAACACTGAAGATTATGAGGGCCTTGGGGATACAGTGGGAATGTGGCCTATATTAGTGTAACTAAAGTTAATGTTTTAGCTTTGTGATCTCTCTGCTCTAGGAATTACTAGAAGAAATTTGCAGGTTTTATCAAAAACCAGTCTTTTGAAAAATAATAAGTTTTTTTTTAGTATATTGTTTCTCAGTGCAGAGTATTCATCAAAGGACAGAGTCTGTGCACAGATCAGCTTCGGGCACCTACAGTAGTGGAGTTTCTGTGGTCAGAGAAATCAAAAGCTCTAGCTTTTATGCTATTACTATCCCACTCACTGAGTAATGATGACGCACAAATAGGAACATTTCTGAGTGTATCATCTCTCTGATAGTATAACCAGCAAGTCTACAGGTGAAAAACACATCCATTTTCTTATCCTTTTACATGCTGAGAAAGGAGCAACTGCTGGTTTGAAACAGAAATTAATGTCACAGTATGCCTATATGCAAAATAAGTGTCTCTCCTCAAGAATTTTATATTCCCTGTTTTCAATATGGGCAGTATTTTGCAAACTGTAGCAGGTTTCAGAATGGAAGAAACTTTTCTGAGTCTCTTGTAGTTGTAAACTGACGTGTTGGGTTTGTTACTCAGAGCAAATTTGCTTGATGAGTTTTGTCACTGTGTCTTGGGAATGGTAGCCTGAAGGCTTTTTAACAGTTTTTGTAAAGATTTGACCCTATGAATACTTCCTGTCTTTGATTGCAGCCTCATGGGATTTGAGCTCATCAGTTTTATATTACAGCCCTCATTTTCATAGACTCTGACTATTCTGAGATTTTGAAATATGCACATGCTGAGTTTTCGAAATATGCAGACTCCTGAGCAGTAAAAATCTCAGACCTAGGCTGCATTTTCAGGTGATGACTTCTTCTGAACAGGGACAGGAAATTACTTAAAATTTATATTCCATTGAGTTTTTAATGTAACTCATGAACTTTACTAGAAATTTGGTAATACTGATGGAAAGCCTAAATGAGTTAGTATCAACAGTCTGATAAGAATGGTAAGTAGGTTAAAAATGCTACACATGAAAGCAGCATTGTGCTTGCTGCAGGTTGTAGTTCATACTATGCTCTTAGTTAAATTGTTTCATGAATGGTTCATCCTTTGCAATATTCTCTCTTTAATGTACCTGGCTGTGTATAGGAATTTCCTCCATGTGGTTATATCCAGGCCTCTAGCATACACAGAGGAAAAGGATAATATTTAGGCTGTCTTTCCCATAAGTATTTCAGACAGCCAGCCCATTTGCTGGGGGTCTGGAGAGCTTAGACTTGCTGGAGCTGTTGTAACCTAAGTGGAAACCTAGCAATGCAAAGTCTAATTAAATTAAAATTACCACTTAAAAAAAAAAAAGCACAACAAAAACAAAATCAAACAAAAAATAAGGCAACAGAGAGCAAATATGTTGTTGTGTCATCTTACTCCCTGTTTGCAGTTTCATGTCTGTCAATGTCTCAGTGTTCAGGATGTTCAGTATAGAGTACACGATGTGCCCAAAGCACACTAAGCAATCTGAACAGATGTTCTGCACTCACTTTTGAACAGCTGTGGGCTACTGTGTGTGAGGGCCAATGCACTCAAGAATAAGGCTGTGTTCTACAGTGCAACTGAACTTTAAATACATGTGGGTTTTAGGCAGAAAAAGAAGCTTTGATTCTTTGATTTTTCATTTTAGGCTGATCTAGTGAAGGAATTAATGCATTTTATTTTCAACAATATTGCAATGAAAAGTGATCATGGAATTTTGTGAAGCAGAATCACTCCTAACAGCTTCATGATGGGAGACCTCAAGTAAACCTGTCAACCTTGAGGGGATTAGTGGGTTCATTCTGAGCAAGGTGACAGTCAGAGCTGAGAGGTGTAAAGGCTAGTGACTGCCGTATTAGGGTGCTTAAAGACTTTGTGCAGCTTTGCATAGCATTGGAAGTGGTAAACCCAGTATTGTGACCTGTAAAATAAACAATTTTTTAACAACTACTTTAGTTTCTCTTGTTGTATTGGTTCCCCACTCTCTGTCTTGACCTGGTCTGTATTTTTGCTAGGTACTCCTAAATGCTGCTTATGTTTCACCCCAATGGGGAATTGGGGAAGTGATAATTGCAGAACAGCAGAGGTGGCTAATAAAACTGTAGTTCTGAGCTCTGCTTTTTCTAGCTTGTTATTTTTTCAGGAATTCTTCCTTTGGGATAAAAATCTGCTGAGTCAGAAAGGGATAAGGACAAGTGATGTGGGTTTAGATACCAAATGAATGTGTTCAAGGGATGTTACCTACCAAAGAAGTAACTCCCTCCCTCATTCATGGTTTATCAGGATGTCATGCCTGTCTTTTTTGTTTAGCTGGAGTGAGGTGCACAAATGCAAAAAAGGAGATTTAGGATCCAATATGGAAAAATGCTCCTGACATTAATAATATGAAATAATAAAACTAATACCGTATAAAAATGTTTATTTTTAAAGTTATTTCAGAATCTTCAGAAATTCTATTTTACATGAGTTTAATTCTTAAAGATAAGTAGCATGGAGCACTGAGAAAATCAAATAAATACGAATAAAATACGAATTTAAATGCTTCATATATGTTTCCACAATCTCTATATACAAACTAGTATCTTGATGTTATTGACCCTACCAAAATGCTGAAGATCTCTTGGACTTGTTACGAAGAATCATGGCCAAGTTAATAGGAATTAGAAGCAGCCAGCTAGATATTAAAATAAAACTTCATATCTTAAAAAATGGAGGCTGTTCCTCTCACTGTAGAGGAGGCCAGACAACAGCTGAAAAGATAATGCACTTAAAAGGAAATATCAAATAGAAAGGTAATTTCTATAACAGTTACAAAAAATGAGATGAAAAGATGTGAGTTTATACTAAACAATTATTATAAAAATTGCTTGAACAAAATCACACACCAAATTCCTTCCACTATCATTTGGAAAGTGAATTTATATTTTAGTAACACTGAAAATGAGGGACTACTCATCTTGGGAGAGTTTACACCTTTGATTTTTGTATGTCTTGGATGCTGAGAGCTCAAGAAATTATAGGCCTCAGGCCACTCAGCAATACTCGTGGTAGCCACCTAAAACATGCTTACAAACACCTGTGTGTAGAGCAGCCACTGCCAAAAACTGGTTTGAGTGGGGTCCCACTGGTGACAAGGTGTGTGTGTGTGTGTGTATCTTGAAATCTTGTATTAAAATTCTTTGCCAGTAGCTATGCTTGTATAACTGGAGGAAAGCTCAGCTGTTTTCATTCATAAACATGGCTGAAACTCCCTGGCATTTCTTTATAAAGTATAGACAGGTTGGTTTTAATTGTGAAAGACTCAAGGACTTTGCAGAAAGACTGAACAAAAAGCCAGGAAAACATTGTGGAGCATTTGTGGGCAATCCCAGGGGAATCCTGGAGGGCTTAGACAGGGAGCCACGAGACATACACAAGTCAATGGGAAAGACTCTGACCTGAAAAGACCCATAGAGCAGGTGCTATGTATGGATGTACACTAGTGATGAAAACTATTTTAATAATTAATGATGACCATAAAGCACAATAGAGCCCTGGTACAGCACAGAAAAAAGTAATTATAAAGGTTCTGCAGCAGAATATTGTGATGTACAATTTGGGCTTTTTCTTTGAGAAGTGCTTTATGTGGATGTATTTTAAAATAGAGTTATGTTTGTGCTTTTGCCCATCATAGGATTTATAAATTACATAGCTTTCTGTACCTACTAAAACCCAGTATTACAAAAGAACAAGGATTTAAAATGAGAATGGAGGATAAAAAGGTGCAAAACCTCAAAAAACATGTTTGATGAAAATGCCAGATAGAGTGTAGGTCATTACATAACCTTCCCCCTGACCAGTCTGCATGGTCTACATGCCCTGTGCTGCTTCCCCTGGCCCAGTCCTGTTAACTGAAAAACAAGTTTTGAATTTGGGATAAAAAATTTCTTCTAAGTGCCTATCTTTTTCCCCTCAGTGTCATTTGCAGACATGCTTCTTAGTAGCTGTAAATATACATTCTTTCTTTCCTTATGAGTGAAGTCTAGAAATTAACTTTGAAGTCCCTGGAATAGTGTCTGCAGATCATTATCTATGTAAGTCCCATTTAGTTTAATTGAGCTCCATTTAAACTTAAATATGTTGCCTTGAAAACCATTTTCCAGAACAGTCCTCAGAGTATCTTGCAAAGAATTCCATCGTTGAAAAAATCAGTTCAGGGTTCCTAAACCTCTGCCTGTGGAAAGTTAACATGATCTTTAATAATTTTCCAGGGCCTTTCCCCCACTACTTCTAAGAAATTTTTAAGGAGCTCATTTTGTTAAGAGCATCTCAGCACTCATAATGAGTATGAGTAATACTCTAGTTTGTTTGCCTCAAACTGGAACAGTGTTAAAACACAGTCTGCTTTAAGGAGCCAGCTGGTTTTGCATTCTCTTTAAACAAAGAGAATAAAGGTTGTTCTGCCGAGGAACAGCGTGCACTATAGCCTTCACTGTGTGTACAGTTTGTGAACATACCTGAGCTCTGGTTCTGCCAGAACGACAAGGGGCTGTTGGCTGCAGATCCCAAGAAGGGGAGGCTGTGAGTTAATACTGTACTGGCCCCTGTGACAGTGACAACACCTCGCTAAGCTCTCTGGAGGGGAACTTGGAATTGTCCCATGGAGATGTTGTCAAGCCTGTGACCGGGTAAGATTCCATTCCCATTCTCCCACCATGAGACAACCAAGGCATATGAGTAGCTGCTGAAAACTTGGAAGCAGACCTTTGTCTAGTAATATAGATTATCTTAGTGGTACAGAATATAGCAATAGATTCCTTTGGTTTCCTTTGTCACTGATTTGAGAAACAGGCAGGTTTGAGGAGCTCGTGTGAACTACCCTTTTGGGAGCTCTTTCAATGAATATAAAAGGAGTTTGGGCAGCTGAACTCTCACTGTAGGTACCAAAGTCTGATGGAATGATCTGAGGCCAGAGAGTCCTTCAGTAGGACCTGAGAAAGTGCTCTGTGTGGGACACATATTGAGAAGGTAAGAAAATTACAGCCTGAAAAATATTCCAGGCTGGAGCTTTTCAGCTCTGTTCCCAGCTGATAAGCTGGTCCAGCTCAAGGCTAGGGAGAATTTCTCCCAGGGTGATAATTTGGTCAAAATAAAAGGAATTAATAACAAGATTGAACACCTGTTGTGGTGTGTGACCAGGCCCTGGGAATGGGGTGTCTTCTCTCTGAACCAATCGCCTTTTCTCTACTCTTGGAATTGCGAGTTATGCTATAAAACCAAGTGTGTTTCTGAATAAACTTGTCTCTTTCTTCCTGCCATGAAAGACGACCATGTAGCTGTGCATCTTATTTCCGCTGCACTTGAAGGGTTAAAAACTCTCTCCACGGCTACAGCTCTGTCCTTTGAATATTTCAGGAATCTGAGGGCTCAAAGTGATGCACAAAGTCTAGATCCTGGGAAAGATCCCATCATAAATGAGATTTAGGAAGAATGGTTCACTCATTAGTTTTTGAACAGAAAGGGAAAAAAGGAAACAGATGCAGTCCTCACTGAAATTGCATGTAAATTTTATTTTCTAGCAACTAAGTAAATAAATACTCTTCTACCTTGCTAGTGGTGTGGTGCTATGCAATCTTTTGGAATGTAAGGTTTCAGCCAGAGGGGACAGGAAATTAATAAATTCTAGCATGTGAGTGTCAGTAATTGTTTCTACTAATATGAATTTGAAATGAAATGTACTGCAAAAAATGTTTCAGTTCTGGGAAAGATCAATCCACTCCCGAGGCTCCTATCCTTGTTAATAAGTTGCTTCCTTGCAAATAGAAACTCAGTGATCCTTAAAAAATCCAGAGGCTTGTATTTTAAAAACATTGATGCTGCTGCAGGCAAGGTGATTGCAGCCATTAGCTCCTTTTTATGTCAGAGGAGGATCTGGCATCAAAACCCCAGAGGATTCCTAAACTGTCTCACCAATGCCTTAAATCCAGAAAGTCCTTATTGCATCCACAGTAGGAAAATCACCAAAGTGGGAAATTTCCCCTTCACTAGTGTCTCTGATGAACTGGAAAAATCAAAGCAGTTGTAAATGAGAAATATTGCTTATCTTTCTTATTGTTTAAGTGTTTTAAACACTGCATGTTTGGTTCAGGTTTCATATACTCTCCCTAGTAGCCATCAAGAATGAACTGAGAGACTGCTAAACTGTGATCACACTTTACAGTTCCTTTTTTAGTAATCTAATGTTTTACGTGGTGTCAAAGATGTTTATAAAATAGATGTCTAGCCTTTCTGAAGCAGAGCCAACCTTTTCAAACCAAACAGATGTGCTACTAGTGCTAACCATAATTATTAAATAGGAATTGCATTGCCTTAATCTCTAATAATGTCTAAAATAAAAACTGTCAGAAAAACTACTGCCAACAAAAATTCTCATATAGCTAAAGTCTTTAAAGCTGAAGTTACAATACAGAAAGCAGTACCCCCAGCTGATCCACACCAAAGGGAGCAAAGAAGTGGACAGCTGATTTTTTGCTAATTTGCTTTAGCCTATTAAGCTAACACAATGGAAAAAGTCATTCAGGCAACTTCAGGACCTGCCATCTGCTCTACCTGTTTTAAAGTAACTCTTGAGAGAAAACCTTATCAGAGAGATGGAAGAGAATTGAAATGAGCATGAAATACAGCATGTGTTGCTCACTGCTCCTGATGTCTGTCTAAGAACTGACATGTAGGAAAATTACTAAAGATGGACAAGACTAAAAATTCTTCCTTTGCAAAGAAAAATGTGTTTCAGAGCAGCTCCTGTTCAATGACCTTCTGGTGAATTTAGAGGGGAATTTGGGATAACTCCGAGGATCTGCCTGGATCTTGAGGAACTGGATAACTGGAGTTTCCCAGCCCTGTCGCTCTGGGAGCTGTTCATGTGGCAGGAGAATGCAGGGGCTGAAGATCCCGTACACTTACAGCAATCTGTGCCATGAAATTGACTCCCTAAACTGTTTGCTATTTAACGTTGCTGGCTATAACAGATTGTAAGTATTTGCTTCTAGAAGTGCAGTGAGAGACTAGGATAATGAGGATATACCTCTGTCTTCTGCTTTGCCTCACTCCTCCCCTCTTGAGAGACTTTATTACTTAGTGAAGGCGGTGTCTTTTTGGCCCTTCTGGTTCTCTCTAGTTTCTTAGACTCATGAACTGCCTTTTATCTTTCTTGGACCCTCCTGTAGCTGATGGATGTTGGTAGTAGGGGTTATAAGTGGCTGGAGAAAGTGTCAAGAGCCAAGGATGGGGAGGAGGCAGGTGGCTGTGGCAGTGAAGACAACAATTGCTTTTTAGTGGTTCTCCATTCTGGTGAAGAATCCCTTCTCCTCTGAGAGAGTGACATCTTGCCACTAAAGTACACATGAAACTATTTAACTAAACTGTGATTTTTTTTTTAACAGAAATTTCCTCAGGGAGAATATACTTTGTGCCCCCACTTTTTGTGGAACAGAAATAAAATATGAACCCGCCAGGTTCCTTTCCTCCAAAGATGATCCAAAGTTCTTAAGTATTAAGCATTGTAGAGCAAATTTTAACAAAGGTTGCTTTATCTTTACTTACAATTGGTTTTCATTCCTTGTCTCAATTTTATGTGGAAATGAGTGAATACTGTGCCAAATAGATTTAGTTTTTAAGTAAACCAATAGAGTAGAGCTGTGCTTAGGACACGATTAAAGAGGGTATGTCATCCAAACTGAGCATGCCTGTTAGTAGAGATGACAAACTGTTACTTAGGACTTCAGACAGAGTTATTGATGCCAGGCTGAGCAGGTGTATTGATGAGGAAAGTTCCCTCTCAATAAATATGTAAACGTGTGTGTGTAGTTGAAGAAAATGGACAGAGACAGTCTCTGAGCTGATGGATGGTTGATTTTTACAGGGAGCAGTTCCAACTCAGGCATAACATTTTCCTTTTGTCTAGATTGAGGAGGGCGTGCATGCTCTGACCTTTACCTGATCAGACTTTATGACTGTGCATCTCCCACTGGTGTTAGTGGGAAGAAACACTGTTAATGGTCTCTGTCAGTGTGTTTGCACTGGACAGACAGCCAAGATAGCTATAATTAAGATAGAGTAGCAGCAGCAGTCTAGCTGTGGTCATAAAGAAACCCCATGCCTTTGTGGGAATAGTGCTTCCACCAGGCTGTCTTGCTGGTTTAGAAATAACTGTAAAGCTTTGCTCCAGCAATGCTTCCTACCCCATGATCCAAATATGCTCCTTAGGATATAGACTGTGGTCCATGAAATTACTTTATTTTTTCACATAAAATTTAATTTCTTTTAAAAGAAGTGATAAAAAATAAAAAGGAATAAATGAACACTCATGTTTTGCTCTAATTTTTGCTTTAGTTATAAAGGAACAATTGCAACAATGCAATGAGTTGTGGTGGCACAAAATGGGCAGTGATTTCTCAGGTTAAAGGAGGCTGAGAAACGGTTCAACTCCGTGCTGTTCTGTTTCAAATGGCTTGTATCATATATCCCCCAGGAGGAAAATGTATTTTGAAGCCTAGCTGTGAGAGAGGAGAAATGACTGCATAGTGGAAAATACCTCTTTGCACAGTTTATAACATGGAAAGGCACTACTTGGAAAACTTTTCAGAGGTTCTATTTTTGTGTTAAGGACCATACAAATATAAATGCAGAGTGGCAGGTTAGAGCAGGAACAGCAACACTTTGTGAGCCATTTCTGGCAGTCCTTAGTTCTCTTATCATTCTCCACTGACCTGTCAGCTCCTGTGGCATTGAACTATCATTTCAGGACCTTCTGATTTGGTGGAAGCATAACCATTCCTTTGAAGGAGAGTACGATTTATGCCAGTAGTTCAGAAAGGACCACAGAAAATTGCTGCCTGCCTCAATCTAATTTGCTTCCAGGGCTTTTCCCCCTAGTTATTTTTTAATGGGGTGTGTGATTAGTGGGGAAGCAAAGTTGACTTACATTTACAGATTGCATCATCTCTGCTGAATAGCAGGAATCCCCAAGGCTCTGGCACTGCTCTCAGTAAAACAGCAGGCTTTTCTGAATGGCTTGCATTTCTCCTGCCATTAATTCTTCTTTAGCTTTTTCTGCTTGTCTGTTTCCCCTTGCTCGTCTACTAAACTAAACTAAACTAAACTTATTTACCTCCCTCAGGTCTTTTTTAGATTTTTCCCTGTGATTAGTCATCTGTGTCGAGAGAAAACTGAAGCAGTTTTACAGTATTGCTAGTGCAAAGGCTCACACGAAAAAGAAAGATCTAGCTTCCAGGTTCATTTGCAGAATTACAGAAGTTTGCCTGTTGAGTAGATCACTTGCAAAACTTTTTGCTGTATTGCTCTCTATTTACATCTTCTCTCTTGGCCTTAACCTAAATATGTCTTCTGGTGCTGTATCATGCGGGCTATTGCTGCTAATTGCAAAATATGTCACACATTAAATCCAGAACACAGTGATATTTGGGCACACTTCTGCAGATCCTGAAAAAGTATAAGCAGTCTAAGCAGCTTAATGCTTTTAATTTTAAAACAGTAACTGGAATTTCTATCTGTTGTTAATCCATTACAAAATTTTAAAGGTGGAGAACTTTTCCTCTAAATGTAAAGTAATCAACTCTTTGATACTAAAATATAAGATCGTCTGTGGTGGATTATGCTATTTTGTCATTGCCTGTTCTATCTTGATACTGTTTGTGACAAGTAGCAGAAAGGTAGAGTAGAAAAGAAGGAACTTGACTTCTTTTAGAATAACATTTTAAAGAAACTTTCTGGTGGCCTGCACAAAACAATCCTGGCCCATGCATGGGGCCTATGCTTGGGCTGTTATTATAACACAGCAGCTTTTAAAGAGAATATGATTTATCTTTTATTCCTAAAATTCAAATGTATGAAAATTTTCCCCTTCATTCCCATCCATACCATTAATAATACAGCCAGTCTGGAGTTATTGTTGTTATGTTATTGTCTACATCTTTAGATGGAGGTTATGAGAAAGTGAGAGCACCAAAATGGTAGTAGGCTTAGTGACTTCTGCTTACATTTATCACACAACAAAGCTGCTCTCCATACAGCTGGATAAGAAAGCTTAGTCCAAATCAGAGTATTTGAGCACCCAATAACTGCCATGTATCCTTTATGAATTTAAAATTAAGTTAATGCAGCTCATGTTTTATACACCTGGCCAACAGTCCCTGTCCTGGCTGTGTTCAGGCTTTCTATTCTCTCCCTGATGTACCAGGAGCAGGAGGGAGCTGTTAAAAGATCCTGCACAGCCTGATGGCAGTGTGGAGAATGTGGGCTTGTAAAACCACATGCATAGGGTTTTTTTCTCTTCTCTTTTGCCTTCCTTTTTTCCCTGCATATTCTTTGAGAAGATTCAGTGGGTTTCCTCTGCATGGTCTTGTTAGTTAAAAGTCTGGAACCAGAGGTCTTGAGGAAGCATGCTGGCAATGACAAAGTCATGGGTGACCAGCAAAACTGTGTTCACAATCTTAGCTGGAGGGGTAGACATGACCATGGATGGATGATGGGAAGGATGAGTGACAGGAAGAGATGCTGCAGGGCACAGGACCTCAGCGAGCATCTACCTCTTTGTATAAGCTTCATTTTCCACCTTTTAAGCTCTTTACTGCTATTACATGCTTGAAGACAGCTGGTCCATCCCTGTAAACTTGCTTGTGCGCTCCTAATCCTGGGAAAGCACTGTTGTTTTTGTAAAATAAATACAATTTATTACTATTTGAATCACTTTTTAGTTCATATGTGAAATTTTTGGTGTACTGTGCAAGCTATTCTATAATTTCATAATCAATTAAAGTTGTCAGATTCCATGCCTTAAACTGAGAAACCTATACTGCATCATTTCAGCATAATAAATCCCATAATATTTTGTGCCAAAGTTCCTCTTACCCTACTTTGACTGTATTCCTCTGTCTTCTGATGTGCAGGATGGAATGTCAGTCTGGAATAAGGAGATAGCACAAAATATATGGGAATTGGAGGAGGTGATGGATCCAGGGGCATGACAGAATCCTATTTCTGTACCTACTGAAAAAGGATGTAAGCAAGCCAACCCCAAAGTCCTTAATGTTTGAAAGGAGAGCACCAAAATTCGCACAGATTGGAAAAATTGGATTGCCCTAGTGATGCTAAGGGGAGGCACCACCAAATGCTGAAGGAAATAGGAAGTCTACAGCAGGTGCTGGAGTGGTATGTACTGCTCTATTGCTGAGGTTAGTGAGTTATGGGATGGCAACTGAGATTTCCTGCAGGATGGTTCTACTTATGGCTGCAGCTGCAATGTCATAGTGCCAAAGATAATAGAAGATTTATCTAGAGGATGGTTTGCCGTGATGGTTGCAAAAGTAGCCCTGAATAAATTGATATGGAAAAAGGTCCTAACCATTATGGTGTAAGGTCAGGAGCATGTCTCAAAGAGAGGCATTGAGGAAGGGGAAAAGGATGTCAGTGGTTCTGAGAGGAGTGTTGCTGCTGTTTAATGGATACCAGTGGGTATAACAACCTGGTTTACAGGGGACACAGCTCTGAGGTGGGGGCTCAAGTCCCAGCTGTCTCTCATGTATTTTTTTGGTTACTGTTTGTTTGTTTGTTTGTTTGTTTGTTTTAATTCTGACCCCTTCCCAATCAGGATTAAAAAAATGATCAGTATTTTCTAATTTTTAACATGGCAAGAATTGTGCAGGAGCCTTAGTCTTAGACATCCAATCGTGTAACACCAGAATGCCAAGACACCTCAATCAGCCCATTTTACTATCTGACCCTGAATCATGATGGTTGTTTCTGTTGTTTAATAAATGTTGGAAGAGCACCACTTCCTTTCAGTCTGCTTACCTAGCTTTCCTGACAGGCAGGAAGAACAGGTCTAACTGACCAAAAATGTGGCTTGTGTCTGACATTAATGGTAATAAAATGTGACATTCTGAAACTGCCCTTCACATCTTGTAGAAATGCAAAATGATCTGATTCTGGCAACTCTGAAACTCAAGCAAATATTCCTATACTTAAGATGGAATGTTAAATGCATCTGTAAAAATACAGGAGGAAAAACACTGCAGTTTTGGCCCTAATTTCATGTTGTTTTGACTTTCTGAAATACTTATTTTTCAGTTGTAAAACTAAAGCACATCTCTATTTTTTGTCTCTTCTCAGAAAACTAGAAGTCCCAATCATTTAAATCAACTTTGTGTAAGCCAGGGAAACTTAGTGGCCTACAGTATGGCCTTCAAATGCTGTATTTCAGGTAAAGAGCGAGACTTCTACCAACTCACTTAAAGTCAGTACTTAACAATAGCTCTTTTTCAGAACCCCAATGAAAGATGCCTACTTTACTGTGTCTAAAAAATGGGTTATTTTAGCTCTAAATTTCCACTTGCCTCCTACTCAGTATTCTGACACTTGGGACTATTTCTGCTTCATCCTTGAAAGCTTCCCCAGTACATATTATCAAGCTGAAACTCATAAGCAAAGTCCTGTCCTTGCATGACTTTTTCCTCTCATTTAAATAAAATTTATAAAAGCCAAGCAAAAAAGAGCCCATGAATTTTTTCCCCTTTTCTGATGAAGATCTACGTAGCTAGCTTCTGCATGAGTCATCAAATTTCTCAGCTGATAACTTATCTATTGGATTTGTCTGTTCCCACCTTTTTTATGCATGAAATATAAATTATCTATGTGGGAAGATTAAACCTTTTCTTTTCAATTTATGCTATTTCATAGTATAAGCCAGGTCATCTTAATACCAGTTAATTTATAAAGTCAAACTGCTTTAATGCATGTACTTCTGTCAGCATTATGGGAAAACAGTTTGTTGTTCAGGCAGTGTGCCATATAATATCTTTTTTGAAATTTCTAGATTTCTGCCCTTACAAAGATTTTTATCATCCAGTTTAAAACTTGATTTTACCTTTCATCCCTTTGTGACTTTCCAGGAAGAGTTTCCAGAGCTCTAGTTATGTGAACTCTTTAGGTCTGGTGCCTCAAGCCAAAAAAAAATATCAATACTTCCCATATAAGAACAAAGATGGGAAGGTTGTACACATCAGAACAAAATCCCATTTTATTTGTTGTCTAGCAATGCCCATTTGTTTTCAAGGGTTCTTGTACTGACTATTGTGCTGTAAGGATTAAAACCCATACTGTGGCTCTGAATTCCAAGAAGCTTCGACATATCTGAAGAATTTAACTTACAGTCATATGAAGAAATTTGAAAACTAATGTTTTTTTTGGAAGAGCTGTTTAGTTTGCTCTTAGACAGTGCTGCTATTCTACAGCAGAAAACAGAGGAAGGCTGCCTCAGTTTAACAGAGCAGAAAAAGATCTTCCCAGGCACTAAAACCTTAAAACCCCTTAATATTAGAACATTAAGAAAAAGTTTTGAAATAGCTATACTGCTATTTTTCATGCTGCTCTCTCAAAATATGACTTAAACAGTCTTGTGAGCATTAATATGCAAAGTCTCAGCATGACACAGCTGAGGAGAGATGAAGAGGAGTGAACAGTCCTTACCCTGCCCATTATAGAATTAAAGACATCCTCTTAGATTTAGATAAAAATAGATACCATTAGGTAATGTTTGGGAATTTCTTTTTTTCAGATTGGACTTTGAGTAGAGTGTAAGAAAAGTAGGGAGCCACCTCTCACTGAAAATCACTGAACTGATACAACCATTATTTTTTAAGATATTTTCTGAAAAGCCCAGCATGTAATCCCTTCCCTTCCCTTCCCTTCCCTTCCCTTCCCTTCCCTTCCCTTCCCTTCCCTTCCCTTCCCTTCCCTTCCCTTCCCTTCCCTTCCCTTCCCTTTTCATTATTTCATTCAGAAAGTCCAAATAATTATGGCCTTCCTTCTCCTACACCCATCTACTTCTTTTGAAAAGACTGATTTGTACAGTCATGGAAGTGCTACATTTCTGTGAGTTGTGTTTTCTTTGTGTGCATATGTGGAAAGGATGGAAGATCATCTGGGAGGATGCATAACTTGTTTGCATAACAGTTGTTGCATTTCCCTTTCTCAAAAACTCTTTGCTTGGGCTGCTCTTTCTTACTGTGTTTTCATTATCCAAATTAAATTTTATACCAACCACTTATATCTAAAATAAAAGTTCTGAAGAAATGTACAAAAGTTTAATTTCTGTCTTGATGCTTAAATAACACAACTGAGGAAACCACCGAGGAAGCACCTGTATTTGTCTGACAGGCTAGGTTTTCTTCCTGATCCCCATCTTTCATTTAAAGGAGAAATGGCCTCCCTAAGGCAGACTACAAGAGCCAATATTCCCTATAGTAGAGACAGACAACTTTATATATTTTGATAATTCAGGTTTCCCATTGCGTTTATCTGGGTTAAGACACTTCTGGAAGTATTTTTAATCACTTACTCTGTTTGTGATGTTTGCAAGCAAGAGAACGTAACAGTCCTTATAAATATCCCACAAGACTGGGAGCTCCCAGACTGGAAATTGTCTGGGAGCAATTTGATCCCAGAGATGCAAGTGTTGATGATCAAACCCTACCAGAAGTGGAGTCTGAGAGGGCTTTTTAACCCACATTTATTCTGCTTTGCAGCCCGTTGTGAGCAATAGCTGTAAAAACAGTAATTTGTCTCTTAAAAAATATGAGTTCAATTGAGACATTGATATGACTGCTAACAACATGCTCAAAGGTGTGTTGCTATACTCACCTACTCTTCCTGGGCACTGAAGTCTGGTTTCCTCTGCCCCAAGATGAGGCATTAACACCAGTCATGTGAATGACCCGAGGTTCAGCACAGTGGTCTTTCTTAGCAGGGCTACTGCCTTGTTGTTCTTTGCAGATCCTTCTCCACAGACTAGTGGAGATTTGGAGGGAAGGTTTGAAGAATGCTTAGTCACACAGTGATGTCCCGGTCCTGCAGAAAAGGTGTTTGGCAAGTAAAGAGAACTGCTGTGGGTGACACATTTTGGAGATCAGGCTTAAAGAACTGAATCCTGTTATAGCCTAAAAAAATCCAGCCAGTGTCTGTAGTTGTTATTTCTCAAGGGCCCTGGCAATTCTTGCCCTCTATGAGCAGTATTCAAAATAATAAAAAATAAACACAGCTAGTGAAAAAATTCTAGTGTGAATGGAAACTATTGTGTGTCTTTTGGAGTCATATTGAAATTTTTCCTTAATTAACAGAAGAATAATATGAGAAGTGTGTTGGTTTCAGGGACCTACTACTTGATTTTCTGGAAGAATAAAATATCCTTTTTGCTTTAAACAATTGAATCTTCACTAAAGAGATAAGAAGCTTATTGCAGAGAACTGGAATTACAGGGCACGTGCTTTGCTGTGCTCATAGTTGTAATGAAAGTCAAACCAGAAAAGGGAGCCGATTCTACTTGTACAGCTCTTCTTCTTAAGGAATTGAATGGACCAAAAGTCTGCATATTCTTCACATGCTGCTCTTCATGGCCAGGAGAGTAAGGGATGGACGTCAGGGACTTCAGTCAGTAATTCCTTTGGGATAGTGGAACTCATCAAGCTTAAAAAGAGAAGGGGAGTTCCAGGCTTGACAGTATCTGACCGTCTCACTTGTGTTTGTCACTTCGAGAACACTTCATGCTGAACTTTCAATAGCAGCTAATTCACTGCTGAATCAGTCACTAAAGCCTTTGGAGTAGTTATGCCTTTGGAAAAGAAGAATCTGAGGAGACAAGAATCTTGAAAAATAAAATAAAGGAGGAGGGAATTTTCAGTGTCTAGGCCCTGACAGAATAAAAATTTCACTGTGTATTTCACAGTTTGAAATGAAGCAGACTAAAGTGTCTCATTTTCTTGAAAACTCCTTACAGTGAATCCCAACTATGTGCTTAATACTTACTGTTCTCACTGGAAATGAAGCATCAGAAACTTTAAAAAATCTACTTGCAGAGAAGTGTTCTAATCTGTCACTCTCTGCATCCCCACAGCTCCGTTCTTGCAATGACTGACGCAGGAGTCAGTTCTGTCCAGAAGCATCTCGAACTATCTGCTTTCATATGGCTGATTCTACTTCACTTCTTTGGACTTCTGTGAATTCCATCTGAGTTCCAAATTTGTATTTGGCTCTGGCTGCCCAAATGCATGTCTAGACGTGTGAGTGTGCTCTGGTAATGACGCATTCCTTTCCTTGATGATGACATAATTTTTCCCATCAGTCCTAGTTTTGGTGAAGAATTTAGTAATAGAAATCATTCAGATGAAACATCAATAACATCTGCTCACCCTCTTTTTTCCTAGACTTGTTTCTCTTTGAAAGGACCATCTGTTTCAGAGTACTTGTGCTCTTCTGAAATTCCCCTTTTCCTTTCGCTTTTTTGTTTCGGAGTTTTATTCCCATCTTTCCATCAAGCTCTGTAAAACTCTACCTTCTTCTGGTTCTGATAACTGTGTATAAGATTTGGATCTTTCCAACATGACATATTCTCATGATTCCGTTGTGTTTTAATTTTCTTTCAGTGCCCTGCCTCTGTTTAGCCCTCCTTACTCTGCTCCCAGAAACTCTTGAGATAAGTGACCATAGTGATTTGGTCTAACAGTGACACTTGTGAAGTCTCTGTGCTGACAGATTTCCCTACAGTAAAATATAAGCTATATATGCTGTTACATTCTGTGAACTAAGTGCTGTTTTGTTTCCTTTCCCCAGCTCCATCTTAAACTAAACACATCTTTGTCTAATCACTACTAATAAATGAATTAGTGCCATTCCATATGGCACACATGCTTTTTGGAAAAAAACACAAAAAATAATGTCTTCTTCAGAAATATTTTCAGAACTACCAAAATGACTGTTGAAATTTGCTAGACATATTCTCCTAACATAACCTTGGTTAAGCCAATATATGATGCTTAAAATATTTGAATTCACCAGGAAGTTTGCTTTTCCTTCTTAAGACTGTGTGTTAAAAGTTCTTCATTTACCCGTGAATATTTTGTTGGAGAGAAAATCATATATTATGTTTCACATTTCACGTTGGTTTTGCTCATCAGAGATAAAATGGTCTTCATACCAAAACAGTATGCTTAGGAAATCAGGAGGGTTCACTCTCAGTGTAGCCTGAAATGTGCTTTGTCATCTTTGGCTTGCCATGCACTAGATACAACAATAATACTCTCTTCAGACACCAATTGCCCAAAGACACTTTTAGATCCTACAGTGGAAAATAAAAGATACTGTAAATCTTCCTCATGCTTTTTTCAACTGTTCCTGTGGATAATATCCTGGTTACATACCAGTGCAAAATCCTGCCTGGATTTGTTCATTTTAACTGGAATAAATGCCATGAGTTTAGTCACGCAGAGGAAGTATTCACAATGTTCCTCTTTAGGCAATTCATTCAGATGATTAGGTTAGGAGATTGGTCTCCTTAAGCTCCCTGTGTCAGTAGAGTGGGACATTCCTCCAGATGACAACTGACAGCAGGAGCTTAACAAATGTGTCAGTAGCTGTACTGGTAAAAAGGAGGAGGTAGTAAGATTGCACCCACATTCTTTTGGCATATTTTTTTCTAGGTCCAAGTAGGTCCCTTTCCATAGCACTGAGCATGTCTGGATTTTCTTCTGGCCATATCATACAATGACTAAATGATCTTAAGATATAAGAATTTTTTCCTCCAGTACAAATTGCCTTAAATACTCTGATAGGCTGTGCTACAAAATATTATGCATACTCTCCAGACATAGCCCCTAGCTGGAACGAACCAGCACTAGATTGCAACTTGGAGAGGTCTAGTAAGCTCACATCAGAGCAAGCCTGGGAGCAAAACACGATAGATGAAATTAGAAGGAACAGAACAACAGAGTAAAGAGGTAAACATCAGAAGTGGACTTTGTGTGGTGTGGGTGTTTGTTTATCTGGTTCTTTGTTTGTTTGTTTGTTTGTTTCTCAGGGAAAAGCAAGTGAATTAAGCTGTGATCTTTCCACTGTTGCTAAGCAATCCCCAAGTCACCAACATCTCTGTCTCTTTTCTTTGGTTCTTCAGTGGAGCACTGGAAACCAGATTTCAGCTCTGAAGTACAGTGTTTCCCCATATTGGGTGAAATTATTAATGTGGAAAAATTACAAAATAGGGAGGAAGAGAGATGGAAACATTACAGAATTCTTTTTATGTAGTTAAACCAAGGTTTTGTTTCCTGGCTGACAGCTCCCCTCTCTCTGGACTCTTGGCTCTGTCTTACCTCTCTTCCCATCTGTCCATATCCTGATTTCCCTTTGGAAATGCCAAGTCTGAGCTCAAGACTAGGCTGAGACTTGAAACTCTTTAACATTTCCAGGCAGCCATGTACAGTCATATACGTGGGAATAGAATCTCTGTGGGTTAACATCTACCTACTAGAAAATTAATAATCTCCTTTGTCCTTCATCTCCCTCATGCCTCTTACCCAGAAGAGATGCCCAGAATACTAGCTTCAGTGCAGTGAAGGCTTTATATCAAATAAGATGGAGGAAGAAGCATCTGCCAGTAGATAATAACATGATTATGATTATAATGACCAATCCTAAATCCTAAAAATCCTACACCATAGCTTCTGAACTAGAACCATCATAGAGGGTACCCCATTTTGCTAGGCAGGGAATGAAAATGGTTCATGCCATGAAGAGCTTACAATCAAAGTACAAGATAGAAGACAACCAGAGGTTATTGCACATAGATAGAGAAAACACATGCTAAAAACAAAGAGGTGTATTTCAGTGTATTTCTTTCTGTTCTTTTCTTTCAGTCAAGTACAACACTGCCAGTGGAAGGGTGGAGCAGTTCCATGTTAGGGTCATTACAGTGTTTTTGGGTTCCTTTAGGTAGCTGCGTTATTTGTATTCTTACAAAAAAGACTATAACAGGAACTCTGTTGTCCTCTATAGTGTAACTTTGCAATCAACAACTAGAGAAGGGAAAAAATGGGTATGAAAAAGACAATGAGGTCTAAACACTTTTGGAAACACAGACAGTTTTTTAATAGTGGTTCCCTAGCTTCTTGTCTCTTTGGTGTTCCAATTTTCAGTTGTGGTGTACTTAATGCTTATGCTTAAATGATGTCTTTCACTGAAGTTTTGTCAATATTTTTTAAAGTAGTACTGATTCAATAAAGTTTTTAATTGAAAAAAAAAACAAACATGGGCAAAGGATGGCATAAACAGGTATAATTTCAAAGAGAATAAAAGTACCTCTATGAGGATAATAATAGGTTAATGCATGAACAGATAATGGTGGTTTAGACAGGTTCCTCTAAAGGCTCAATCTGTTGTATGTTAGATCCAGCTGCCCATTGCCCAGGGGCCTCTTATAGTTACTGGGCTGAATTCTTCAGCCCATGCCCTACTTACATAGTCTTGCTTTGAAGGCTGCCAGAAATCTGTTGGCGAAAACGTTCTTTGCCACCCAAAAATACCCTTCAAAAAGAGTATTTTTTTTGAAGGAGACAACCTCCCCAGCTGCCTTGCAATGCTATTTTGGTTTCTTGGTACCATTTGCTGAACAACTGTGTATGCTGCTATTCCTGTCACCCTGTGAGTACAGTTTTACCAGGGCCACTGAGAGGGCTGGAGTTCTCTTGGCCAGACATATGATGGAGGAGCACCTTCACGGTTCCTCATTCCCCCTCAGGTTTGTGGCTTTTCCAGGTTGTTTCCTGCTTGGTTTCAACCTTCTGCTCTAGGCAGGAGGCAGCAGACTCACTGCTTTGTGACAGATGGCCCTCCTTGAGGTGAGTCCTTTGTAGCTCTGCTGTATTGCAAGCTCTCTGGGATCAGGGAAAGGGACATTGTTTTACACAACAATGTAGCACCATTTACTCTTTCGGATCTTCCTTAAGATCTATGGACCTTTAGAAAACAAGACAAAGGAGAGAGGTATTAGGGAGAAAGGAGGATGGTGCAAGGAAAATCAGAAGAGAAAAGAGAGTATTCTTACACCAATAGAGCAGGTCTGACCCTCTGTCATTGCTCTCTATAGATAATGAAACAGTGAGCTGGGTCAAAGGGAAGGTAAGGTGGTCTTGCCTAGTATGGACACAACACTTTTCTACCTGTGGGTTAAAAGGTTTGTAGTAGGAAGTTATCAATACATACATTAAAATATATATTGGTTCAATAATTACATGTTTGCCAATAACTCTGGAGCCATCAGAGCATCCTTTTACAGCAGCTGACAGGAACATTATTCTTTGAGTGTAGTTATGATAATTGTTTTCAACAGATATTGTATAGTTCCCAATGCTCAAATGCAGCTATACTTTACTTTTTTTACTTAGTTCTGGGGAAACGGGCATTTTCATAATCTGCTATAAAAAGTGTTTGTGGAAAATCAACTGCTTTTTTACACAACAGATTAGTTTTATGGGCATTCAACATTGAATCTCCTTAGTGTAACCCACTCTTGCCTGCCCACACACAAATACTCCCAGGTTTTTAGTACTTACACTCTGTGGCATTTCAGTCTCTATGAGAGTTAACTGCTCTCTTTATTACTTCTTCCACTGTCAGCAGAATAGTGCTGAAATAAGTCTTTAAGAATCTTCCTTTTTATTGAATGTTAAGAATAAGTTACTTCAGATGGCAGGTAATTCCCCATATAATTTTATTTGAATCCTTGCATGACTGAATTTAATAATAGAACTGACTTCACTGGGAAAAGTTTGTACCTGGTCTGGACTGTATTGGAAGAATAAACCTGGAAATTGTGATGGATGCACTTGACTCCTAAACCAAACTAGTGGTGGTCTGGTTCATTCTCCAAAGGAGGTAAAGGCCTGAGCCCTAAATGGGCCAACAATTCCTTTTGTTCCAATCTGTTCTCTCAAAACCCACAAAGAGGCAGAACAGCCCAGTGACCATCAGTGCACATGAGGTTGGAACAACCATGTGGTTTAAACATGAACAGTGTGGTCTTCCCAAGAGTCATTTATCAGGGGGCAAAGAAAGTTGTGGGTACAAGGAGTCTCACACATACCTTTCCCATGGCATATAATTTGACTATGAGTCAACCACTTTATCCCCATAACTATGACAGCCTAAGGGGACCACCTTTGAGCTCTCCCAGCTAAGCAGCCTGGCTGCATGGCAGTGAGCTCCCCTTGAGATGGGAAGCTGCTCCTTGAGACCTAGACACTTCTTTGGTAGGTGACTGCCATCATGCAGAGCCTCATTCCAAAGTACACTAAGATTTTGTCTTGCTAACTTTGATCTTTATTTTAGTAAGTTTGGTTCTGCCTCAGTACTTTTGAATTGTATTTTTTGTGCAGTACCAAAACAGAGTGAACCTTGCCATCAAATGTTGGTAAGTAGTAGTTTTATAACATCACGTTTCAATAAATGAATTTAAATTCACTCTTGCTGATACCTTTGACACTAGTTCTCTAAGTGGTATGAATTGCCTATTTGCAGTAAACTGGCATGAATTGCCTATGTGCAGTAAACTGGCATATCAGAAAGATCTTGAATCAGGATTCACAAGAGAAACACACATTGTTCTTAGAACTTTTTCTTCAGAAAAATATTAAGTTTAGGGTTCAGAGCTTCATTGTAGGCCTATGTGTTTATCTGTAAGCAACAGACATTTTCTGGTATCTCACTTCAAGAGTTCTTGATAGAATTGTTATGGATGTATATAATTATATGTAATAATATGTAATCGATATTATGAAATGTCATCTGAACTAAATATGGGATACTTTAAAAACCAGTAATCACTCCAGAGAATACACTTTTTATGACTCTTCACTTTCAATTTGAAATACCACAGTAACTTGTACTGTCTAGTTGGAGATTGGAAGGACTTGTTTCTAGTCTTCTTTTGTATGTTTCCATTATACATTTATTTTTTCTTGTACTAATTTTTGTTCAGAACAAATGTTAATGATTTTACAAAATGCTGAAGAACTTTTTATTTTGTGCTTTATGCCTTTCCTTACAGTAGTGTTTTCATATGGATAAGAAGGGCAATTATGGAACTTGTTTTTATGTTTTGTAATTTTCTTTTGGAAGTTTTTTCACTTGAGATCAGCTCTTTGTAGATCAAAAGAGACTGCAGGGTTTGCATGATGCTTGCACAGCTAATCACAAACAATATTTTACCTGTCTTTCAGCCCAAAATGTTTTGTTCAACACCACACTATTTTTTTTTTCAAATAAGGCCTTAACCTGAGAGAAATATCACAACTAACCTTTATTCATTCTTTCTCTTTCCATTCACAGATCCCTTTTCTTGCATTTGCTCTTTGTCCTTGACGCCTATTAAATCTCTGAAACTAAGGTGAAAGGTGCTTCTTACAGCTGAGCAGCACAACATGTCAACCTTGTCTATCCCTATGACCCTACTTCAAAATTGAGGTTTTTTTCTGCATTGAAAAATTTTAAACCACTGTCTTTGTGACAGTTTCAAGTTCTAACCTGAAATATGCTGGGGCAGGCCTTGAATTATGATTTGGTTTTGCATTACAAATTCACTGCTTGTGGATGCTCGTCATGTTGTAATGCATGTCTACACAGATGACAGGATTCGACTCTTGCCTGTTTTCATTGGCTTCCAGTGGTTGACTGAGCAGTGCTTTCTTTTTGTTTTCAGGAAGGGCACGTGAAATGTGCTGAGCAGAAACAAAACACATTACACTGTAATTCACTGGGGGATTATGTGCCCTTCACGCCATTTGTGTGACAGCCACTGCCTTCTCTCTGCTGCTGGAATCTTTGCCTCTCTGCCATTCCCTTGTGAATTTCTTATGTTTGTTCATGAAATGCCAAATTTATTTGTCACTGCAAAACATTGTGTATTCTTGCTAACTGGGACATTCTTCATTCTTTTTTTTTTTCTTTCCTCCCAATCTGATCAGGACACAAGTTTGTTCTACAATACAGTCTCCAGTGATAAGTCTCATTCAATTTTAAATGTCTTATATAAAAGAGCTCTGCTTCAGAGCCTATTTAATGGTGTTTGGGGGCCAGATTATGCCTTGAGTTTTGTATATCTATAAATCATGCAACCTACCTGAATCTTGTTTTCAAGCATACAGAATGTAAGGTATTGTATTCAATGAAGAGGTAGAAAAGAAGTGTCAGTGAGCTTTCTGCTTTGTGTCAGCTTAGATCCTAGAGCAAAGGTGGAAGTGCAGGGTAGTTGCTGCAGAATAGGCCATCAGTAAAAAAAGCGTGCTGACAAAGAAATGAGCATGACTTCTTTTACCCCTAGTGGCTTCTCTGATGCTCTTGGTAATTTTTTCTGTTTCATTGTGTTAAAACTGACAGCTGTGGTGATAGGTATAAGAAGTCCCTATCTATTTATCAGCTGAATATCATCCTCTGAATTCTGCAGGAAATGTTTCCTCTTTCTAGTTATACATTTTCATCAAAAATTGGCCATTTGCTGAATAATCAAATGTCTTGCTTGCCTGTCCTGGATTAATCTGGGAATGAAACTCCTACAATATTTTAAGCAGTCTTGTTGTAAAATACAGATGGACTTCATATAACTGTAAAGTGGAAGTTAGTGCAAATTTTTTCCTTTCCATTAAGATTTTGCCAATATCTGTGGATGGACTGTAAACTAAGCTGTATTATCATGGTTCCTGGAACGACACAAGATCTCAGCTAGACTTTATTTGTCATGGGTTAGAATCCAAAGTAGACTAAACTTTGTAGGTTTCTTGATCATGACAAATGAAACTAAAATAAAACATGGTAAAATTATGTATAAATTATGTATTATAAACTATATATGTTATTGGTCTGAAAGGGGCAATAGTGTGCTCACTGAATCTCATCTGTCTGCTCCTTCAACTTTTCCAAATTCCTGTGGACAGGGAAAAAATAGGACTCACAACTTGCATTCTACTTGGGGATACCCTTTGTTGATTTACCTCATCATAAAACCTCCGTCTTGTTCATTGTTCAGAAACTTCATTGTTGTTTTCTAAGGTGAAAAACAAACAGTCTTTGTTTTTCTTTAGCTGTTGAAAACAAGGTTATTCTGCATTTAAAGCTTCATTTGCCATATGTAGTGTCAGCTTCCCTTCTTTTTAGAGATTTAACAAGTTCATAGTCAAATATTTTAGTAAAAATCTATGTTTATGATTATGAATACTTGACACTGGTGAGATTTCAAACAAATCTGTAGTTGAACTGAATTTCTTCATATGGTCCGTTGTTTTTTTCCTTCTTCTGCAGGTGGTTCTTGTGTATTTAATGTCTCTTAAAGACTGGTTAGTCATTCGTGTTTCTTTTGCCAGTAATAACTCTAGAGAGCAGCAGATAAATTCATTCTTTCCAGGTGGCATGAGAAGGCAGAATGCTGATAATTGACAATTTGGGTGTGAGTGTAATCAGGTGTCAAGGAAAAAATAGGTTTGTGATGTTTCTTCCCAAGTTGGATGTATTCAGTTCAAGAATAGCTTATTCTGGAATGAAACAAAATTGTTGCTGAGGCTTTCATGAAAAAATAAAATTTGACTCACCTAGTAGTTTCTATATAGAAGATCAACAAGCTTCTTCATATAAAGAAACTATGTTTGGAACTCATTTTTAAGAAAGAAATAATGTAGTTATGTTTTTATTGTTTTGTTCCTTCATCCTGCTTAAGCATAACTAAGTCAGTATGCGAACATCTTTCTTCTGTCTTTAAATACAGTTAGTGGAGGCTTGTTTATCATCAACCCAAATTACTGTCAAGAACTTTCTTGAGAAATAAAAGATTTATTTTAAGAAACTTTGAAAAATGATCTGCCTACAAGAATTGGGACAGAAAAGTTTGATGACATTCAATTGCTGTTCCTGAGCCTGTTTGATTCATGAGAGACCATTTGACTAAGGAGCACAAGCATTCAACAGAGGGTTTGTTCTTTATAATGAGATTATGAGATGCTTGTTATCATAGCTCTTTTCCATCTGGCTTCCTATCATTAGACAAAGCATGTTGTTTGATTAATTTTTTTCTCTTTTTCTTAGGGTTTTGCTAAGTACTAAAAACTAATTGTTGTTAATAGAGTTAACCAGCCATGATAGCTAACTCTAAAGACATAATGCAGCACCAATGAGCATATTATCTGGCATTTTTTGATGCCTTCTCATCTACAAAATCTTTCTTTTGTTTTCCTAACAACCAACAGGACTAGCAAATGATCATACTGGCCTGTTTCTTCTTTATTGTGTACTTTCTTCTTCTCAAGATGATAATAGAGCTGCTATTCAGGTCAACGGAGCAGGTTCAGCATCTGTACAACCAGCAAACAAAGAATCTGTGATAATGAAGTCCTGTTGCCTTTGTATGTTAAGTCCAAAATCCAGAAGAGCTGTGTCTGCTCCTCTAGTTTGATTGGCTGGGAAACCATGCTGTGGTCACAGAAAACTGCTGGGATGAAGGCCCTGTCAGCACCTAGAGAAATGTGAACAATGTGGATGCTATATCACAGCCTTTTTGTATTTGGTGAGATTAATCAGCCCCCAGCTGTATAGGAATAGCAGATGGACAAACTGTGGCTATGTGCTTTGTGCATAGCTCAGGGTAATTCTGCTCTGGCAGATATTTATCAGTCAAGAGAATGTTCTGTATACTGTGACTATAAAGTTTTGGTCTAGTTCCATGAGTTTTTAATTTTTTTAAAAAAGAAATAACTCAATAAAAACATGAAATTTGAAAATTTAATGTAGTGAGATTCCTACACTCAATTTCATTAGCTATGCCAAATATTTTGTGCTAGCATGCCCTGATGTGTCAAACCTTCAATATACTGCACCTATGACACAGATGAACATTTTTTGCATTCTCTTTTCTTTCTATATAAAATATTAGAAATTAATTCTGTATTTGCTTGATCAGTAATAAACTACTTTCATCCAATGAACTGTGAGTCTGTTGCATTTAAATCGCTAAAAAAATTAAACTCTAATCAGTACAGTGACCTAAATATATGATAATATCCAGAACCCAAGACAGAGTAAATTTTTCATTTGCACTGTAAAGCCAACTCTTTCTAGGACCATCTTAAATAAATACACCAGAAATAAGGAAAGACAGTTAAAATGAAATTAAGAAAAGACAATTGATTACTAGAAAGCAATCTGATAAAATTCATGGTAAGTATACATTTAAAGTTCAATATAACTTGGATTCTGGCATAGCATATGGTCCTTCTTCTTACTGACATGATAAGCTGAAAGGAGTCTTTTTAAGTTCACCTTCAAACTTAAAAAGAAAACTAATAAGATGAAAAAAGGTCAGGATTTGCGGGGGACAAACAGCAGGCAATTTTCAGAATATGAACTATATCTGCGGTAATTCCACCAAATTCAGTAAGACTATGGTTCAATGTAGGTAAAGATGACCATTAAAACTGAACCTCAAACCTTGGTACAAAGCGTATTGAAATCAGCGAGAAGACTAATTTTCTCCATTTTGATTTTTTCTCCTCTCTTTTGATATACAATTCTTCTTGCAATTATTCTTTTTTTTTTCTTAAAACACATAATTCATCACTTATCACAGTGTACCAGTCTTGATATATATTTTCAAGCTACTCTATTCATGACTTTGAGCATGCCTGGATCTTGTCAGTCTTGAGATCTGAATCAAAATTGTAACAAAATTGCACATTTTTTAGGAAAGGCATTTAATACTCTCTATGTCTACAAATGCAGACTCCTCACAGCAGTATCTAATGACTGGGAGATGTGTACACCAACCAAAACTGAGCGTCATATCTATTTTAAGGAGCATGAATACATTCAGTAGTAGAACAGCAGCACATCTTGGCTTTTTAGAAGCATTTCAAATTTTTGTCCAGATGCTATGAAACACTTTCTTTCTTTAAGCTTAGATAAAAATACTGACTGACTACTGATCCTTGAGTGTACTAAATGTTCTACTTAAGTGTTTCCTTGATTCTAATGGAAAAGAACAACATAGGATAGTGAAAGAAAGCATATTTACATATGGTATTGGTAAGTAAATGTGAGTTTCCTGCAAATAACTCTTTAACGTACATGAGATTCCGCCCTTTCAGGGCCAGGATTCAGGAGCTTCCCCTTTACTAAAAGCAGAATTAATACTGTAATGTGAAGTCATGAATTAGTGGGAATACATGTACAACTTCTTTTGCATCTGCATTATTATTCCCAGGCCAATAAGCACTTGTGTAGATGATGGCAAGAATATGTTCTTCAGATAAAATGTCAGTTCAGGAAAATACTGATGATTAGGAGTCGTTGTGTGACATCCTGGTAGTGGAGGTGGCCTGGTTCTGCTTTCTTACTGAGCACAATTTCTCTGTATCTGATAGATTCATCGTGCATCAGGAGAATAAGGGAGTGGGTGAGATGAGATTTGAATTGGCAAAATCACTATTCCACTACATAGAAGTTCATGACAACAGAAAAAAATTAACTTTTCTTTGAAGGAGAACAGGACTGTCTAGAAGATCTTGCAATTATATGGTGTTCCATCCTGTGCTGTTTCTGCTGTCTTCAGTTTCATGTCTTCATTTTTGTTTTGTGTGACCCTGAGACGGTTTCCTTGATATTGTTGCAAAAGATCTTTTCAGAATACACTTCCTGTTCTCCCATCTTTACTGTCCACATGCCACAAGTCATTTCCCCATCTTGCTTTGTTTCCAGTCTCTTTCCTTTCCTTGCTGGCATTTGAACTTATTAAGCACCTTCCCAGATTTGACCATCACATGAGTGACACAGAGTTCTCATCAGATTGTAGATTGCCTTTATCACCTCTGAGAGAAAGGACTGTTAATGTGCTGGTGTGCTTGTTCCATATTTCTAGGCAGAGTAATTGTCACTTAAGAGAACCTAAATAACACCATAATACACCACTCAAGATTGCAGCAGTGCAATCATGGATAAACAAGGTGCTGTCACCACTGTGTGTTATGTTCTGTTCTTTCTATTAAACCAGCTATAAATTAGCAATCCATAAAAAAATTGGATCAATAGCAAACCTTTTGTTACTGGTAAAGAAACAATTCAGGGATATTTTCAACTCCAGTGCTTAGTGCTTTCTCTTCACAGTCTGATGGAAATGATTAAAACAAAACACCCGATAATGAGGTGGTGTTGAACAGTAAACATCTGGGGGTTTTATTATAATTTTTATTCTATTGTTTGGAACAGTAGTGGGATCTGGAGTGGAAGGGGCACTGTTAGAAAAGTTTGTTTCTATAACAACACAGTGTAAAAATGGAGTTCCCTTTCTTAGCATCTCTCTTAGAGTGGAAAAAACCCAGTTTATTTCAGATACAAGCTATTGGATAGCACTAGCAGTGTGTGAGATAGTAAGTAGTGACAAATGGAGTTCAAAGCAATGTTTGTGAGTGTGCAGTATTGCTCTAGAGTAATAAAGCTGTTTTAAAAATAGTGCTGGTTTTTTTAAAGCTGCATATATGTGTGCTCACCTGAAATCATGTTGATGACTCTGCTTTCCAACCCCTCCTTCTGTTAACATTTTAGGAAGGAATCACATTAGGATATTGTACTTGAGTAAAGTCAATTCACCACCAGCCTAAGACTGAACATTATTGTGAAAGCATGTCCTGTAAGTCTTCCCATTTTCAAAGAAAGAAGAAAAGCTCATGATTTTAGGGGCTGCCTGGGTGAATGCCTTTGAATCAGCTAAAATCCATGTACCTGGTAGTTTTTCTTCATCCTGTTACCTGCTGGACTCCCAGGATTATTCAGCCAGAGCTGGTATTAATGTGAAAGAGCTCATAAGGTTTATGAAGGTTCAAAATATTGCTGATTTGATGTTACCTTTGCTGCTGTCACGTCCTCTTGCATACATACTGGCACACGGGTGTCTAACTTCCATTGAAATGTATACAAAAACCTAATTTAGAGAAGCCTTTTCCTGACTGCTGAAAAGATGAGGCTTGGTGACTAAATAAAGCTTTGATTTTTAGCTGTTTGTTGCATAGTTACTCAGATTCATAAGAGATATTTTAAGTGATACACTCAAAGATTGCATTTCCTAACCAGAGAATCCAATATATTTACTTCCTGTCATTGCTCCCATTGCATTTGAATTAGTTTATTCTGATTTCAACAAGGAACTGCCAAACTTCCTTAAACTGTCAGAAATGCAAAATTAGAATATTCTAACTGTGATTGCTACCTATTGATATATCTGTTCCCCTTCAGGTCTCTTCCAGTATCTCTTTTTAGGTTTTAAGTTATAACTCTTGCTGTTTTATATGTTGTGCATAAGACTGTGTAATTGTCACTCCTTGTAGCTAGTCCCTGGGAGTCAAACCAGATATTCTAAGTGGTTTGCAGCTTATACAGTTTGGATTCACGGCCAGCTTAGAACAGATAACCTTAAACCCAAGTTGTGTTGAAAAAGGGAGCCCACCATGGCTCAGAGGAGAGCAGCAGGCAGTGCTGGGTCAGTGGGGTCAGTGCTGGCATGATATGAGCAGTGCTGGGGCTTATGCTGTCCAGATCAGCAGCCTGACTGGGTGAGCTGGGTCCTTGTTCCTCCTGGAAACCTGGGCAGGAGGCTTGTATGGAGGAGGTGGCCAGAGAAGGAGAAACTGATGTCCTTGGTGGCTTTGCTCCAAGGTGCAATAGGACTGTGGGCAGGCAACATCTCCAAACTTTGTGAGAGAAAAGGGTTCTTTGGCTGACAAAGTCAGAACCATCTCTGGGAGGAGCAGGTACTCTTTGGTCTCTCTCTCTCATCTGCCTCTTCCCTTCTTTGTGGTAATGAGTGTGCATTTTATTTGGGCAGTGAGGGAAAGAGATGTGCAGTAGGTGGAAGCTCTGTTCTTTGGTATTAATAAACTGGATTCCATTCTCCCATCTGAAAAGCCATTAAAATTATGTGCTCCATCACAAAAGTGCATATTTATTTTCTTTAAAGGGAGCTCTCAAGGTTAGCTTTGCTTATTTAAGCACCGTGTTCAGAGAGAGAGAATTACGCTGGAGAGAGCAGATATATCCATGTGCAGAGAAACATCCTTGTTTCCTTCTTTGAGGAGGACATGGTGTGCATGCCCTCAGGAGGAAATGGTCTTCCAAATCCCACACCATCTTATGAAGGAATGCAGGCAGCAATACCTCTGCTGGGCTGCATGCAAGGCCCAGGACACATAGGGGAGTCTTCTCCCTTCCACCATCGGGAAAAGAAGAAAGGCCAGGTCTCTGGGAGGCTTTTTCTTTCACAGATGGGATGTACATCCTTTCTTTGCAATCTGAATTCTAGCTGAATATTAAGATAGGACTGCATACAGTTGGAGCAGTACAGGCTTGCATGCTGACAGATTCAGCTTGTTCTTTCCAGATTGCTAAAGCTTATTTTAAAAGGTCTTATTTTTGGAGAGCTTCCATTGTGTATCTAAAGCCACTGATATCTTACTGTCAATTAAATGAAAACAAGTTGCTGTTACTTTTCAATTTAAGGGGGCCCTCTCAATAAAAATATGTTTACCAACAGTTACACATACGGAAGTGTTTTAAAAATATTTTAAGTGCACTGCAATTACCTAAAGGTGTGAAATATAGTTGCTTGTGTTCACTGCGTCACAAGTAAGGCCTGAAATTTAGTGACTATCAGGGTTGCTGGGCTGTTTTTCCATATATATGGCCAATAAAATTAGAAGCCTTATCTCTAGGCAAACTCATTTATATTTTCTTAGGTTTTGATGATTCTTTCAGCTAGGAAAGCTATGGTATGAGTTTCTTAAACAGATACTTGTCTCTTTACAGTTGCAGAGAAACACCGATATGTGAAACACTGATGCACTGTTCCATGCTTTTAAATGTTTACTTTATACCATATACCTATGTATAATGCAGGAAAGTTTGAAAGACAACTGTGGATTTCTGAGAAAAGCCTTTACTTTTAGCTCAGAAAAATATTATTGTGGCTTATGCAGTCAAACGATAACAAAATAGACTCTGGTTTTGGTGGAAAATGCATTCACATGTGAATCTATAATTGTAAAAGTAAGCCTCCAGTGGTTCATAAAGCTAAAATACTCGTGGGTGCAAAGCTGCTATAGTTCTGTGCAGAAATAGAAATGTTGAAGCACATGTACTTCACTGCACATGAATCTTGGGTTCACATCAGAAAAGCTGGTTAACTGTTTTTTTGTAGCACATGTCTGTTGTGGTGGTGCTGTTCTGATACTTTACAGCAGAAATGGCTTAGGTGACTCACTTGCAGAAAAAAATGGGACTAGAAGCATTTCTAATAATGGAAAGAGTGACAAGGGAGAGCAATTATTTCCAAATCTGTTTCATTACAAAGCTCTTAAACATTTTTTTTAATGTATTGGAGCACAGTAATTGTAACAGAGGGTTCATTTGCTTAATATATGTGACATTCAGTACATAAATTAGCTAAATGTGTCAAAAGATAAAAAATATAGAAGGACATATTATCAGTGGTGCTATAGCTGTGGGTTCTACTGGTCACATCAGTCCTCTCACTTCAGTTGACATTGATCTTGAAATCTGTGTAAACTGAACGTCTTCCAGTGAGTTTGAACAAAAATTAAAATTATTATCATACAAGTTAGAATGAAAAAGCTTTGCATTTATGATATTTCGGGCATGCTGTGAGCTAGAAGTATCTGTTCCATAAACAGGATCAGATATACACTAAGATACCTGTATCTTGTAAGGTCTCACATGATCTACAGGTACATAATATTATCTTGTATTTCCTAAAAAAATCAGTAATCATGGGAATTGCTGCTCCTGATCATGTCAGCATGGCTTCAGGTTCCTTCTGCCTTGCTGCCAACTCGTTGCATGCATATTTTTGTACATCTTCCTACTCTTCTTAAGATCACCTGGACAGCTGGAATCCCATGCAAGGGGCCCCACTAACATTTGTCAATAGCTCTGTTCCAGCTTGCATTGACATTGACAAACGACTCTGGCAAGGTGGGTGAAATATTAACGTAGAATCTTAGAATTGCTGTGGTTTGAAAAGACCTCAGAGGTTATTGAGCAACACCATTAAGAAGTCCAAAAAACATCCCTAAGGATTTGTTTTCAGATATTCCTCCTATTCATAGGTGGAATAGGGGTATGGAGGAAATGCTTCATGCAAATTCAGAGCTTGCTCTTCCTTAAGTTTCTCTCAGTGAACTCATTGCAGGTGAAGCCAGAATTTTCTTAGAATATCAGGCAGAGACCTGGGCTTAGAAAATACTGGTTGGAATTGAGATAAAGATATTCCGACACTTCTTTAAGTCAATTTCTATTGTATTTCTTGTAGGAAATGATAATAAGCTATCCAAGAACGAGAGCAGTTTGCCCTGCTGCTCCTCCCCTGTACTCAAGGTCTCTTTTGTTATTTGTGTTGCCACACTGTGTCTCTAGACCCCAGCTGTGATCAAGTTCCTATTGTTCATAGAAATGGATTGTAGGTCACAGTCCTTGCCACAATGACAGCACAGTTTAGCAGGGGAGGACAAAAAGGGGTAGCTAAGGTAACAGAGACATGCTGAGACTTGTGTAAAGTCACTCAGTGAGCAGCAGGAAGGAGCAGCCATAGGACTGTTGTTTCCAAGTTTCAATTGCACTGCAAAACTACTGACAGATGTTTCTTTTTAAGGAAAGGCTTAAAATGAAAATGTTGTTTTTGAAAATTTTCTTGCTAAAGAATCTTTAGAAATGGCAGACAGAAACTGAGAAATCCTAGATGGATAATTTAAAGAAGAATTAGGTCTAATTTGCCTTGAAAAAAATGTTTGAAATAAGACTTGGGCTGTTTTAGTGACCTTCTCCTAATTATCATAAAATTCTGTGGAATTTTACGTTTTTATGTTATTTTATTTTATGTTTCAGTACATTTAGATAACTTAACAAACCCCAAACCCAGCTCTACACTGGTAGTTGGGTCATAAAAATGGTACAAGAAAAAAACTGCACTCACAGTGACTTCTTTTAAAAAATATTCTATCAATTAGAAACAGTATTTTCAGTTGGGCTGAGAAATGACGTTACATCAAAGAGAATCTGACCCCATATGTAAATTTGAGTCTGTTTAACTTTTATCAATATGAGAATTTATTAGCAGATAGATAAATCAGAAGTAGATAGAAAAACAAGAAGCAATCTTGGAAAAAACTTGCAGGTATGTGATACAAGTCCACAGTTTATAATGATGTTAAATAGATGACAAAGTAGAAAGAACGGACAGAGGGATGAGAACAGTGGAGTGGTGAACAATGTGAATGATGCACAAGTAAGTCTTTATTGACTTTATTGATGTTGGTATTCACACCAAAGTCTGGTAGGAATATATGTCCAAATATCTATATACTTTTCTAGTCATATGATTTTTTTCCTTGACTAGGTGTTCCAGAAAAGTTGGGAAATCTGCCCCAAGAAAGAGCTCAAGTCCTGCTCATTATCTTCAAAAAGAATAAGTATTTGACTCATGTGCAATTAGTTTCTTTTTGAAATATTCTGGTACAGACAGAGGGTTTAGTTTTATAATACTAAAATCTAGAGAAATTCTGCGGGATTTGAGTAAATGCATTATTCCTTATGCTTTAAACATGAAATTTGACATTATCTAAGATAGATACAACATGTAATAAATTATACATAATTTCTGTTAAAAAAAAAGACTCTTGTAGACTCAGAGTGTTCATTGAAGTGTGTTGATTGCCTTGGTAATTTCAACTGAAATTAAACGCCTTACCTGCTGCATTTTTAAAAATTCTATTTGTATTTTTTATCACTACAAATACAAGAAAAGTTAATAGAAAATTTCCAGCCATGAATTATGAGTTTGAAACTTGTATTCCACTGGCTGCTGTACCACCTGTTAATAAGTAAGCCAAGCAGCAGTTGCCACATCACTGAGAATGACTCATTTCTGTAATGAATACCAATTAGGATATCAACATATTCAATGTTCTTATTCAATATTCTTGTTCTCTCTCAATATTGCTACATTATTGCAAACTCATTTAAAGAGCTGTGTGGTAAAAACATTTATTTTACAGAACAGAGAGAATGAAGTCACGGAAATATTTCTATATCTTGAAAAAATTGGTCAATTGATTTGAAATTAAATGGACTGATTACAAATTTACATCTTTCTTGTGCAATGTTAACATTTTGATTTAATTTTTCTTATCCAAAATGCAGAAAAACCCCCAACCAAACAAACAAAAAAATAAAAAAAATAAAAATAAAAAAAATCCCCCAACATAATTTTCCACCATATGGCAGTGCTGGCTTCAGAGCAGTTCTTGTGCTAGGCACTTTACTGTCTCTTCTATTCTGTCCTGAAAATGTAACAGTGCAGCAGTACTGTTTGCTCCTCTAATTTTAGTTTAGACAAACAAGATAGGCAGGTAGCCTGATGAGGGACAACAGTCTTGCTATACAAAGGCAGGGGAAATTTTGTTGTGAGAATTTTTTTCACTTGTCCAATTAGAGTCGTCATTAACACTGTTGAACAGAAGGAGCTAGGATTATACACCAGCTACAAGTCTCATTTACCTAGGTGCACATTTTATAGTTTATAGTGGACCTCCTGACTACTGGTGAGCCAGAAATGAACTTCTCATGCTCTATACCTGCTAGGCTTTTTCTATGCTAGATAGATTTTGCAAAAAAGTGAACCATGAGATCATCAGTCTCATCACAGCTCTGCCTGGGACAAGATCTCGTTATAGCATGCATGTAGTAACATACCTGGCAGGAATGACTTTTTGTTTCGGGTGCTGGGTCAGATCTTTCCTGTGCTTCTTTTAAGGTTGGTGGTTTTGTCATTGGAGAGGAAGAGCATGGTTGTTCCAGGATTTGAACTTTCAGTATTTTCCCCTTTTCTGATCTCTCCTTTGAACATATTCTATGATTGTGGTAATTTTGTTTGACTGCAAACTTAGAGAGAAAAGAAAAGGAAGGGAGAAAGTAACATCAACCCAATAGTGGAACTGTTCAAATTCTGTGTTAGTGCCATGCACGTAGACAAGGAGCCCAAGGCTGCAATTAAGGAGTAGAACAGGTTTCCCTCTAGAGAGCAGCAATACCACCTAAACTACCAGCTAGCTGCTCTCCTTTGCCACTTGTCCCCAGTGGTCCCTGGTGAGATGACTGAGCTGCTCATTAATAATTTGCTAAATTGCTTGAGATACAAAAGTAAAAGGAGCCATTTTGGTTCTCTGTGGCCAACTGGGCTGTAGTTCTTGTGCATGAAATAAGGCAGAAGGTGCCTGAGCTACCAAGCTGGACTCCTGAGAGCAGCAATGCAACCAGGATCTGACTTACAGAAGAGCTGTTTCCTAGAGCCAGGCTTTTCAAGGTGAAAAGAAATTAATACTTCTGTATAAAAGGATTTTCTCCCATGAAGACTTCTAAAATGTATAGAGAGTTGGGTTTTATACCCTACAAATTCTTTTGAGGGGAGTGAGTAATTTCAGAGTCATGCACTAAATAAATGGGAGCAAAGAGGAGATCTGCACTTCATGGAGACTTTCTGACCTACTGTGTGTTATGACCCACCCCCACAAAGGTGAGTGTAACCCAGGTTCTTGTTAACGGATCCCTTGGGGCAGATTAGAGTGAAACAACACTTGATGATTGGTGTTTGTGTATGTATATATATATACACACAGATATATTTATGGGGGTCTATTTTAGAACAGTTTTGTTGCAATGGAAAGCAGGTATGTAGCCATTTTATTATTATCTATAGTAATATATCAATATGAAAGTATAAAAATATTACTTGAGAAAATGTATAAGGAAAAGAAAGAAAAAGAAAGGATAAGAGTAGAAAGATGCATAATCACCACCCATGGATCTGCAATGAGATTTGATTTTTGCTGCTGATTGAAGTGATGGTCTTGATCTGTCTTGATCCATCCCCCTAAGAAGCCCCCAAAACACAAAGTCTGATGGGTTAAAATACATTCAGGCTGGGTGGGAAGGACATCCAGGTACCTCCCCTGTGTGGGGGGGAAGTTCTACACTGTCTCTTGCAACAGACCCTGGATCTGCTGCAACACCTTTGGATCACATGCAGTTCTCTGGTGGAAGGCTTAAGGAATGGGTCTGGGGGTGCTTCAGGAGTCCCTGATGGTTTATGGTGCCTCCTCAGCTGCCTCTTACATCAGCACAGTTAAGCCAATAGTACCCCATCAGACCTACCCTGCAGGAAGAGGGGAGTTTCACAACTGAGTGCAGTCTTCCACATCTTAGAGCTCTTGGTTCATTCCAAGCATTGTGCTGGTTTCCTAGCATATAAAAGTAAATATGATTCAACTTCACAGTGACTTTCTGAAGCTTTTACAGATCCCCAGATAAATATTATCTTCACATTGCATGCAATGCTGACATATTCATTCAATGAGCACTTACTGCAGATGAGAGTTACGTACAGTTGGAGTGTGTAAACCTCTTAAAGTGATGAAGAGTACTCAAAGCTCTCTGATAGCAAACCTGTCATCCATGGTATTGCTTCAGGAGGAACCCCTACAGAGAACCAGAAGTGGGGAGTTGTGTGATGGATAGGATGTGCATACAGAGTATTCCCTGTGATACATAAGGAATGCAGAATTTTGTGGCACTGTGAACTGCATGAAGGCCACTTACAGTGAAGAATAATGGAATCATAGAATCCATTAGGGTGGAAAAAGACCTCTAAAGTCATAATCTCCCGCCATTAACTCATCACCATTTTGTTCACTATAGTGTAGATCTGTGAGCTCAAGACTCCTGAGTATAAAGTCAGGAAAATTCCCCCAGCAAGGCCCTGCCTGCCACACTGTGAGCTAAAGAAGGGAGAAAGGGCCTCCAAATCCAAACAGAGATGGGGCAAATAATGCAAGATACTTGGGGGACAAAAAAACCAGATTACCTCTGGTGAGAAAGTGTATCTGTGAAACAGCACACAGTTATTCATAAGCCCAATGTTTGTCTCATACAAACAGAGAACTTACAGGCCAGGAAGATTTATTTATACTTAGAAAAAACTTTGCATAAATCCATAATAAAAGGAAGTTTTCTTCAGAGAAATACAAATGATTTGTGAAAAATATTGCCTAAGGCTTACATGCTGTAATGCAAACAAATATGGATTTCACATGGATGATATGGATGATACATTGATAAATTCAAAATGTACAAATGTAAAGAGGAATATAAAAATGTATTTTCTCAATTTAATCAAACATTAATTAAAGAATCCTGTGAGGCAAGTGATGCTCTATTACTTTTTTTCCCTAAAGGAAGGAGAAAGGACTGGTTTTATAGTAAAGGTAAAGCAGACGCTTCCCCCTCCACATCCCATACATAGGCTTGACATGTCAAGAAAAAAAATGCTGAGGCTTTTTAGCAGTTTTTACCTAAGTTATACTTGTCTGTGTAAGTGTACAAGTAGTGCTCTACTAGATCTAGCAGTAGAGATGGATCCAGGAAACCAAGTCAGGTTATGGTTTTGAAAACCCTAATCTTCCTTGCTATGCAGTGCTGGAGTTTGAATTGATCAGTATTTCTACAGAGAAGTGCTCCAGGCACCTAAAGGGTGTAGAACTTCATTTATCCTTGAGAGAAGAGTCCCTAGAAGGCCCATCACAGAGAAGAGATCATTGAATTGCTTGTTGTTTCATTTGACAAGGATAAACTATTAGGGAATCTATATTTTTACTTGAGGTGTTATTCAATTTTATGTTCAATCTCTATTTCAATCTAGTTTTCTGCAAGATGAGGACACTGTGATTAATGAAATATAAATGATCAAATGAAAAGGCAGTTATGTTCTTTTGTTCAAGGTTGATACATGACCAGAAATACTACCAATGTGGCTGTACAGTTATAGTACAAAAATCACAACACTGATTACTTCAGAAATCCAGTTTTGCATTCAGGCTGTGATCTGACCTGTTTTGATTCAGTTGAACTACCCAAGCTTGGATCTGAAGTTGTCTGCAGCATAATTCAGCTATCTGATGGCTCCTCAAATGTGATTAAGCTATCTAACCTTCCTGTGCTGTTCTTTCTTTTCCTACTCCTGGTTAGATTAGGTTCTGTCCTAAAATCCATTCTCTCATTCCTGCTTCTGATTTCCAGTTTAGAATAATAATAAATAATAATAATAATAATAGTAAACAATTTCTTTCATTGCTTCTCACTCTGTTATTGAAAATAATCCTTAAGATGTGTTATTTCAAATAAAATTAGTCAAAGCCACAGTTCCACCTCCTTCACTCACAGAAGCACTAAATCCGGTGTGAACCTTGAGTTAACAACTCCAGACTTAATCCTTACACTTGAGTCTTCGTTCACTCTCCTCAGGCTTTGACTTCATCTGGTTTAACAAGTGGGGTGGGGGTTTTGTTTGTTTGTTTGTGTTTTGTTTTTTTTTTTAACTATTTCCATTTGCAAAGTGAATTTTATTTAGGTGAAATGTGTGATTTCATCCCTGTGTCTGTAGTCCATGTACACATGCTGTTGTTCCAGCTGCAGGCATTGCTGAGTCCAGGTCTGTGAAAGGTGGCCCTTCTGCTCAAAGCATCTGCTGATGTCAGCAGTCGAACAAAAAGCTGGTGTTGCTCGAAGCTGACTGTAATTCACCTTCGAGGATGACAAGAATTCTTACCTGCCATGCAAACAGATAAGGATTTACTGTTAGTACATTCTAGCTACCACGGCTCTTTAGCTTTCAATTTTTTTAATCAAGTAACATTTTTTATCAAAACTAGCTGGCTATGAGCATGCAATAGCAAAACTGTATCTAAAAAGCAGATGATCTTTTCAGGCTCCCTATGTGTTTTACTAACACTTGAAAAAGGAATTAATTCTGTGTGCAATCTGAGTCATTTTGCAATGAACAAGCTGTTATTTATGCTTTAACATTTCCTGAACAGACAATTTCTATAGAACATCAGGAAGCAGCCATAAAATGAATATGGAAAAAAACAGGGACAGAAACAAGTAGATGTTTTTGCAATTGGCTATGCAGGATAATTTCATAGCAAAAGGTAGGATCACATGCAGTAGAAATCGCTGGCTTTTGTGAGTTGGCAGAAAATATAATTAAAATAAAAAAGTGACATCTTATGTGACAGAACCTGAGTAGGCAGCACAGCATTTATCACCTCCTGTTCACTAGCTTTTCTTTTTTAAAATTAGTGAGATTTATCTTATATGACGCCTACTCATGGTCTTGTTGGCATGAACGAAAACAAAAAAAGAAATGTAGCAATGTAAAATAACACCAGGAGTTACTGCAGCCAACAAAAAGGGACGAATTCATCCCTGATGCTATGAAATAGAACTGCACAAGAGTGGATACAGGCTCTAAAGTGTTTTACTTTCTGGGGTTATTCTTGTTTGTTTTTTAGTTTTGTGCACATAAGTTTTACTTCTATCTAGGCAAAGCTATAGATCCAGCTATCTTCCACAAAATGAGAGTTGGACTGAGATCTTAATTTCAGCTGTGTATATTTGAAGTTATTCTGCCAGAGTCAATGAAGTCATTCTGGGTTTATACTCGTAAGCCTTTAATCAGAATATGTCAGTGAGCAGGAGGATGTGGCACCTGAAAAATCAATGGTTGGTGCTGCTGTTTTTCTTTCAGGTTGAGAGTTTTGACATCTTACTTGCTTGGTTTTCTGTGCTGAGCTTTCTGATTCAGCCAGGCTGTGGACTGAGACGAGTAATATTCTCTATTAGGAGACATGGAATCTGGGAGGTTTCAGAAAAGAAAAAAAAAAACCAAATCAAACCAAGACGAACCTAACTTAACATAGTTTAATTTTAGAAGACTAAATCATTCCAAATCAATTACTTGGAATGCTGGATGACATGACTTTAACAAAGAAATGAAGAAGTGTTATCACAGAAATATGCAGATAAGAGGAGCAGGGCAGGGAAGAAGCTGAATAATTGTATGCATATATTTATTAAACCAGAGCTTGTAAAAAACCTCAAGTAAATCTGCATGAAGTGGGTGGAAGGACTGGAAGCATCATCCTTAGAATAACTATATATACAAGGTTTTAAAAACCTACTTTTAGGAAGGCAGTGAGAGAAAAGGGCGATCAGGATTCAGATTTTAATTTTTTATGTTTCTGGTGAGTCACTTTCCAATACCCACACTTGAAGAATGCTTCTAAATGTACCCCTCGGGTGCATGGAAGCACACACTTAATTAAAAGCTGGTGTTGATACAGTTATGTGTCCTTAGTGAATGGGATGGAGGCCAACATCCCCTCCTGTCTCACTGTCCTTAAGATGATAGTTAACACCAAAAATAGAGGAAACCATTGCTTGCAGTCCAGAGAGAGCAAAACCAGCTGTTTTCCCTTTCTCTCCTCCTGCCTGGTGCATCTACAACATCTAGCCTGCAGTCATTTGGAAACAAACACACCAGATCTGTCCTTGACTTTGTATGAGGTTTCTAGGGCCTTTAAATTGTTAAAAACTGGTGTAATTATGGACGACTAACTAATTAAAGTTAGGAAGTGGTGTGTTTATTCACCAGCAGGCAGCAAAGGAGTCACCTCCGGAAGGTGTGACCGCCCTGAACAAGGTTCTTTGCCATCTGCTTATTGCCCAGGATTTCACATACAATACATCTGCATAACCCCAGCACCTCCCATCCCCACCCCATATTAAAATGAGCCCATCAGTCCTTCACACGTGAGCAATTCTTCTCTTGAATTTGGGTCGGTGGTCTCGAAATGGGTCAGTGGTCTCAAAGGATGAAGTCAGGAGAGTCTTCATCAGGTCTCAGTGACCCTCTGGCACGATCCAAGGCCTCATGCTTCATGATTAATGGTTTACTTATTTTACGTTCTTCTGTGCGTAAATTCATAATAGTGGACAATTATACCAATTAGCTCTAGCCTTAGCATCTAGTAATTATTAACCTACCATTTACCTACCTAACTTACGTTTTGGTCATGGAAACTACTTCTACCCTTAGCAAAAATCTTAACTCTTTAAAACCATGATTCACTTACATGCAAACCAATGGCTTGGGCAGTATGCGACTTGTTCTTTTTCAAGCTCTTTTTATTCGTCCAACAAATATCTCTGGTGGGAATGAACACAGTTTGTCTGCATATAGAACATGAACTGCACAACACATTCTTTGGTTTTTAAGTAAGGATTTAGCACCACACAGGCCTAGAAAAAAGGTACATGAATGCAGCACTGCCCCTTGTACAACATCTTGGTGCACATTTCACTGTGAAAAAGGAAAGGTGAGAGGCTGAGGTGACTGGGTCAATGCTGAGGAGTTCACTGTGTGGTTTCTCTCTGTGCTGAGTGCAATGGGAGTTTTGGATGAATGATGACTGTTCTGCTGTACAATTTCACTACCCTGTGCTCATGATCTTGCCAGTCCTTTTTTACTTATTAAGTGAGCCATCCTCAGACCATCTGTGTTTTTGTAGTAGCACCTTGCAGCCTTGGAAGTAAACCTCATAAAAGCCTGGTAAAACATCTGTGACCATTTGCTAGCTATCAAGATATTTCAGGACATTAAAAACCAAGCTGTGTAGATACCATGAGGCTATGGATGTGCAGGACTTCATCACAAAGTTTAAGGTGGCTGAATGTCGGGTAAGATCCATCTTAAAAGAGGTATCTCTAGCAATGATAGGATCTCGGATTTTACATGGAGATCTATGACAAACAGCACTGCTGCCTTCCTGCAAGTTACCAGTCTTAAAGTCATTCACATTCATTCATATTTTCATGATCCGGGTATTGGCAATAACAATGAATTTGACAAAAGAAAAAGAAAAAGCATTTGCAACATCAAGTTATAAACTGACATGTCTCATTTAAGCAGTGTCACTTACAACTAAATATTTAGACTCCCAATCAAGATAATGAAAAAACATTTTCAGGAGTGTGATGGAGCTTCTGTCTAATTGACACTTGTACTTCCCTGCAGCTGAGGAGGATAAAGTTTCACAGAAGTATGCGTGAGTCCACAGCCCAGGTTCCTGCAGGCTTGACACAATTTGTGTGGACAGTGCTTAAATCAGTTCCATCTCTTACTCTTCTTGCTAAATTCTTTCGGTAATAAGGAGAGGTGAATACATAGTTTGTCACCTAGCAACCCCAGATGAGTGTTCTAAACAGCTTTGAATGAATAGTTGCCCATGGAGTCTTAAAAATAGCTGGTTTGTTTTGTTTGGTTTGTGTAAGTGAAAGGTGTGGTCCCCCATATGTGCTTGTGTGAAATGATAAGCAGGAAACTGAAGGGAGAGTGACACAGAAGAGAAATAAAAATGGAATCATATGGTGTAATTGGCATGCATATATATAGAAAATCTGCTTCTATTCTTTTAAGTCAGCTCTGCATAAATTTGCATGACATACCTCAAGTTCCCTGCCTGCTCCATGGCATGCTACTCAAATTCTTTCCCACAGAAGAAATGGGAACATAGATACTTTGGTATGTTAAGCAACACCCCCCCCCCCCCCCTTATACCACAAAGTAGAAAAATTGGTTCAGGGATTCATTATTTGCTTACAGGATGTTGTAAAATTGTTCATTCTTGCCTGTACTAGACTTCACCCATGGACTTTAGACTTAAATAGCAACTGGTAGCAATAATTGATATTGCATTAATGGCAGGAGCTGGGTGTACAGGACAAGGGTGGATGTGGGCAGCTGCAGTGGGGAGGAAGGGTGGCAGCTATGGGCAGTGACAGCCTTTGCATGCTGCTTTCTAAACAGGGAGGGGGCAAGAGCCCTCTCAGCTCTTCTGGTGAAGTCACAGCTGGACAGGACTGAGTCACTGTTATCCCAGAGCAGGCTGATGTCCTGTAGCAATTAAAAACCCTGTTAGCCTTTGGGGGCTGGGTTTGCTTAATACTCCCTCTACAATGAACAGCCCAATGATGCAAAGCACCTTCACGACCATTTCAACTGACCACCAGCAATTCCTCTTCCAATGAATTGTCTCTTGTTGACAAAATTAATGGAGTGTTTTACAAGGCTCTGCTGCCATCTTACATGTCATGGGATGTTCCTATGAGAAAAGGAGCATGGTCATACTATATCCAACTTCTATTTGTTTGGAACACTGTAACCCAACTTAACAGCTTGACAGACTGTATTAATAAATTACAGTGAGCTCTCATTTTAAATTGGTCCTGTGCTGAGGGCATAATTTTGTATGATTGTGCCCAATAAGGAACAGAAAGGTTGATTTCTTTAGAAATCCAAAGCTTTTGATTTCCCCAACCTTAAAAGCCAAGAGTATTGCAGCTGCTATTTATTTTTGTGAGACACTTCTTTCATTCATGTAGTAATTTAAAGCACATTATTTTTGTTCTGTGTAGCCATTTTAAGACTAAAGACAGCCCTACAGAAAGCCTCTGAATTCTTTAAAAGCTTTCTTTGGTTTTTTTTTTTTAAGTTTCCAGTATTTTGTTTGAAAAATAAGAAACACATTTTTGTGATGAAGGCTGTATTTTGAAGCCTAAACTAGAGGACAAAAGAAATTTTTACAGAAAGTGGGAGAGAGGTCAGGAGGCTTGGCTAACAACAAGGTGTCATTAATGTTTTTTGGTTTACTGTCTCTGGGGTAATCCATATCACAATGTAGGCTAGTTTTTATTCAGTTAATTTAATTATTGAATAAACCAGTTGTCAGTTGTGTTCTTGTCTGCAAAGGCCATTCCACATGCTTACCCACATATTTATTGCAAGCTGGGTGTGTGTTGCTGTTGGCTCTTACACTGCCTGTGTGAGATGTGTGTGGCTGTGCACACACCCCAGGGGTCCCTGAGCACAGTGCCAGGAGCATCATCTCACACGTGAGGAAGGGCTCGAGTGAGCTCAGGCAAGGCTCGCCCTGTCCCACAGCCTGGTGGCAGCCTAAGAAGGCCCGAGTTTTGGGAAAAGCCCTAACATTAACCCAGGGACCACTTACAGCACATTTGCTTACCATCAGGGTCTTAATGAAAAATGTGAATGTGAATTACTTTCACCAGAAGGAAAAAAGATTTTGGCTGGCTTGTGGCAGCTAATAGGAAGTAAAATCTCAGCAAGGTTTAGGCAGTTTGCAAAAGGCTCTTATCAAAATTATGAAAATAAAAAGGAACTTCCCCTAGAGGCAGAAAATACTTACATCAAAATATAACTCTGAAGTTACTGACTGGGGCCTTTCATGCATTAGAGACTGATAGTTTCTCTGAAAATTATGCTGGGCTTTTCTAATGTACATTTTAAGGTCTAATCAGTATCCCATAGCATGGTGTGTGCCTGGCAGTACTGAGACTACATTCATCTCAGAGGCTGCTAAGGGATCATCTGCAACTGATTGATGGCAACACTGAGACATGCTAACGGGAAGCAAGTTAGTGTGGTCATTTAACCAAGTCTTTATACTGAAATATATTTCCAAGTAAATGGGAAAAAAAGTAAAGATGTACCAGTGAGAATCTGAATACTTTAAGATGTCCAGTATATTAATTTTGTGCTGTCTTTTGGGTCAGGAAAGAGTGATGGAGCATCTTAATTCTTTTCTTATGTTGAATATTTTTAATGCCTAATTTGCTCTCGATTTTTAATATTTTTCCATATTTATGCTGTTATTATTCAGTCTTCTAACTAGATAGTTAGAAGAATAACTGCTAGATTTCAGCTTTTCTCTAATTCTGCTGTTATTTCAGAGTCTTCTAGTTAGTTTAAGTTTTTATCCTTTTTTACCCCACTCTAATACTTCCAGAAGAGAACTGGACTGTCACGAACTAGCAAACCTCTGTGTAGGGACAGAAGTTTGATTTTGCAGTATTTTCCCTCTTGGTTATTTGATCATGCTGCAATCAGATCTTCTATCACAGTTTCTTGGCAGTATCTTGCCAGAGACATTGTACTGATGGAACATTGTGCTCATGTTTGTAAGGATGTGGCTCTACAAAGCTACATGTTAGGCAGGGACTTCATTCTCCAGTTTGAAAGGACCCCCAGTAGCAGCCAGTGAAAGCACTGCCATGTGTCTTATGAAGTGTGACTGATGTATGACATTTTCCTGCATGAAAACCATGTATAACATGACATTTTTTCCTCCAAGCCCAACTTTGGTCATCTGCCTGAATATTGAGCTGCTCAGGGACCTGGGTGTTGCAAAAATACACTAATTACGTGTTATCATACCCAAGCAGTTGCCTTGCTGTTGTGCAGTGTTTTTCTGTGACACTGCCACGTATCTGACTGGCCTTGCTCACTGAGCAAGGGATATGAAGCTGTTTTTTGGATGCAGTTTCTTGCTGTGTGCTGGGGCAATGTGCTTATGACCCCCAAAATCCTTGCTGTGGCTGTGGTAATGGTGATTTCTGACTCTTGTCTGCCTTTCCCTTATCTTAGCTGTTGTTGGTGCTTACCATCTTCTCTCTTTCCTGTACACTAGCTAATTAGTCACTGAAATTTGTCTCTTCATGTAAAATTCCTTCAGTTGCTAATCCACCAAAAAAGCTGAGTGTATTTTTAGAAATCCTGGGATTTTACTTGTTCCAGCAGTGGATTTAAAATTTTAAAAGCTTGCTATTGAGTTCTGCAACCGGGTCCTCCTTTTCATAAAATACTGACAATGCATTTTTTATCAATATAATGTGGAAATTATGTTAATCCAATATTTTGACAGTTATACTGTGATAAAGCTTGTAGGAGATAAGAGATGAGAAAATAAAGTCTGAACAATAGGCAGGAAGGTACATGTTAAGTTTTTTTAAGCATGAAGTGTGTGAAGTAATTTGAGGGATTCAGTCCACCTAGGCAAGTACTCTAACAGCAACCAATAAAGAACAGAAAGAAAAAAACCCCAACATGTTTCCCCTGGGTATGTCTGCTTAACTTCCAGACACCCATGGCTTAAGCACCTCTTGAGATAGAGTGTCTTTTCATGCCTAGTAACCTTTTGTGCCTTTATTCACCAGAAAACATATCTAAAATTTTCTTTAATTTATGCAAACTTTCCTGTATACAATACCCAGGCACAATGAGTTCTGAAGTTAAAACACATATAATTCAAAAAGCTACTTCCTTTTTCTTTGATCTCTGAACATTTTATTTGATGCTCCTAGTTTCTAAATTATGATTTTGTAGACCTTTATTTCATCCTTCTTTGATTTTGTTCTTCCAGGCTGAAGTCTTCTAGTCTATACACTGTTTTCTTGTCCAGATGCTTTTTCTGCCTTGAGCGGTGTTGTTGTTCTCTGCATCCTTCTCTGTACCTTGTTCTTCTGTATGTTCGTGGAAGCATCCTAGAAGCATATTGATGCAATGAGGGATTGCTCCTTGAACAAAGATTTCTCATTCATATATGAAGTGATTCCTCTCCATTCTGAGTGCTTTCCCTCTCCCTTTGTGGCTTTTATGTATCTTACATGAGTAAGTTTGAATTTCAGGATTTTCTGCCATTTATAACTGTTTTTATTTTCTCTTATGTTCATCTGTATCTATAATAGTTCTTGGAAGATTACCAGGCATTTCTTAACATGCATCTCCCTTTTCAGTGGCTCTTTTTCAAGCTGTTTATATGTCTGAATTTGCTAGTGCTGATCCAGAGTTTAGTATTGAGTGTGTGTGTGTGTGTGTGTGTGTGAGCCATAATCAACAATTTTAGGCTGCAGTTAAGAATGGTTCATTGATTCCTTTGGCAAGGAACAAATGGGAAATGGAAGATACTTTACTTCACTATGCAAGCAAAGAAGCTTATTCCTGAAAAACAAAAACAAAGCCTAATGGATGTACATTAGCAAACACGTAAGTGCCAGGAGATACTGAATAAAGAATTTTAGACTTGGTGTCATGGTTTGACACTGGCCCAAGTCTAGGCACCCACTAGAGTCACTCGCTCACTCTTCCCTGCCACATCTGGGCAAAGGAGGGAAAAGGGAAAAATAAAGTTAACAAACACTTCATGAGTGAGGTAAAGACCGAGAGAAATATTTTAAGGGCAAAACAGGCTCAACTTTAGTTACAAAGTGAAATTTATTACTAAAAGAATCAGAGGACAATAATGAGAAGTAAAATAAGCCCTTAAAACACCTTTTCTTTCTACAACCCCTCCTTCTTTCCCACCAACAGCGCAAAGAGATGGCATGGGCGTTTTGGTCAGTTCATCACCGAGATTTTCTTCTGCTGCTCAGGGAGAGGAATCCTTCCCCTGTGAAACTGTGGGGTCCCTTCCATGGGAGACAGTTCATTGTGACCTTCCCCAGGGTGGGTCCACTCTCATGAGCAGCAGCCAAAGCACACCTGCTGCAGGGTGAGTCGCTCCCATGGGCACACAGCCCTCCCAAAACTGCTGCTCTGTGGGTCACTCTTCCCATGGGGTGCAGTCCTACAAGGACAGGCTGCTCCAGCCTGGAAACAAGGGTCCCCTCTCCACCAGGTCTCCCACTGGATCACAGCCTCCTCCAGGCATCCACCGGCTCTGGCATGGACAACTCCCCCATGGGCTGTGGGTGGATCTCTGCATCCCCATGGATCCCGTGGGCTGTGGGTGGATCTCTACATCCCCCGTGGATCCCCACGGGCTGCAGGGGCACAGCTGCTTCACCATGGTCTCACCATGACTTGCAGAGGAATCTCAGCTCTGGGCCTTGAATCACCTCCTGCCCTCCTTCTCCACTGACATTGGTGTCTCTGTGTTGCTTCCCTCACATGCTCCCACCTCCTCCTCTTCTCTGACTAGCAGCGAAAACTTGTGACTTTGTTTTGATTTTGTTCTTAAATATGTAACCACAGAGGAGTTACAAGCCTCTCTCATTTGCCCAGCCATGGCCAGCAGCATGTCCATCTTCAGAGCCATCAGGGATTGGCTCTGCTGGACATGGTGGAAGCTTCCAGCAGCTTCTCACAGAAACCACTCTGTGGCCCTCCTGCTACCAAAAACCAGGCCATGACAAACCAATGCACTTGGCAATGTGGATTTTCTTTGTAATGAGTTGTAGGGATCACTTCTCAGCATGGAGAATAAGCTAACAGCAATATTTGACTTTGTTTTGGTTTTGTGGTTTGTTTTTACAGATTAATCATAATTCAGACTGGATCAAAGATAAGTTTAATGAACTAGGGACTTCATTAACATTTTGCATTCCATATGTAATGGCTGGATTAAAAGGACTTTCATGTTCTTTGAGGAGAAAATGTGTCGGCCCTCTATAGTACAGCCTCAGAATCCCAGCTGGACTTGGTACCATAGGGCCAAGATTATACAAAGCAAAAATAATCTTCATCTCTTCCACTGTGCCTATCTCTCTGTTTCTAAAAAGTTTAATGATTCACGTATTTGTGCTTAGCTGTGCAAACTGATTTATATTTTATCCTTTTCCTCCTTGTACTCTGCAGCTTCTGGGTTTGAATTTTCTTTTTCTTTCATTCTTACAACAATAATATTAAAATTTTATAGGTATATGTGTGTGTGTGTGCTTGCTTTTTCTTTTTGATTGAGAGCTTAAACAGTAGAAAACATTTTGTTCTCCTTCTGTCAGGAAAGAGCTGTTGGTTTTGCTTTGCAGTCCAGCCTAATTTGCACCTGCGTGCAAAGGGGACTTGAGGGAAGAGGAGAATTCCTGTGAGACTGGCTTCATTTTGCCATGGATAACAGAAGAATAGGAAGGGTCAGAAAGGGGACTGTTGTTTCTCAATGATGATGTCTTTGCAAAAAGTACCTCTTTGGGACAAGTTTTCACTGAGTATTTACCACTGAATCTTTAGTGGCAGAAGCAGCAGCCAGTCTGGCTTTCTGGAGATCTGCTGGAGGCAGTGCAGGACCAACGATTATTTATTTTCACCTTTTACAACGTGTTATCCTGCCTGAGAGCTGAAGTTGCCTACAACCCAACCCTGCAACACCAGAGTACAAGTATTGGGTTCTGCAGCCTTTCCTCAGCAAATCTGCATCACCTGACAACATAAAGCAAGTCAGATCCCAAATTAGTGCAAGAGAGAATATTTGTGGAGTTTCCAATAAAAACTGTATTGATCTCATGGAAACCCATACAACTTACTCTGATGGACTTTCAAAAAGAAAATCAAACTACTACATTTCATAAATTTGTTTGGGTGAAGAAGGGAACTAGATGATTGGATCACTGCAGAGGAGCTGCCTTTGTGCCAATTGACAGTCAAAATTAGGTAGAAAATTGCTCAGAGGACTGGAATTTAGTTACACAAATTTAAAATTAGAAGAACATTTTGTACTTTATCAAGGAAAACATATCTGTAACATTTGGTACAAGCTAACATTAGTCAGGGTAATTAAATTCAATGTTTTAAAAGATTAATAGATGTTTTACTTCAAGTGCTTTAGCAAGCACAGAGCTAAGAGGAAAAATGTATTGGTCTGCTATGTTTTCTACTTTCATGGTTTCTGGTACATTAATTTGCCAGGGTCAGACAACTGTCTGGTTGGGTGAATTCTCTTGATTTCAGGTAGTTTTCATAAGCAAATTACTGCCCTAAGGAGATATACCCCGTCTTTGAAAGTCATCTAAGAATTTAAAAATAGAGCTGACTGAAAAAGTATTTTCAGTTCCAAGAGAAGCATTGATTTATTATTTACCTTGGAAATAACCAGAAAGATGAAAAAAACCCGAAAAACAAACAAACAAAAAACCAAACCAAACCAAAGCAAACAAAAACCCCAAAAAACAAAACAAAACAAACAAACAAAAAACCCCAAGAAACTCATAATCCTCTCCCCCATGCTATTTGCAGAAGTTTTCATTGTAAGACAAATTCTTGACACCTTCAAATAGAATTGAAAGAGAAGTTGTATAAAGCTGTTTTACTGTATTTCTTACCTTCCAGGCTCATAGAGTCAGGTGCACATCAAAATGCTGAGGCCAGCAGGAATGGTGTCAAGCCAAGCTCTACAGCATGCCACGGGGAGATGGAGCTGTGACCTCTGAGCTGGGCAACGCGATTCTTGCAGTCAGTTTGGGGAAACTGGGATTTAAGACCATTTTGGAATCTTCAATATCTGTGTCCTCTGTGCAGCCAAGCAGGATCCCACAGCTGCTTGATAAAATCCTTTTGAGCCTGCCTACTCACAGCAAATCCCCAGCACAACAGTCAGTGCTGTTACAGTGAAAGAAATGAGGTAACCCCCACTGGTGAGCATGTGGCCCTTGCTGCATGTGAGGTAAAAGAGTTTCTCTGCTGTTTTGCTTTGTTATTTTAAATCTTTGCTGTATTTTTTATTGAGTTCTTATTTTTACAAAAGCATTGTATAAATATAATATCTCTGTGATCACTGACCTTTTAAAAATACTGAAAAGAAGTTTAGTCTTCATGGGGCTGAAAGAACTTATACTCATTCTATCAGCTCTTGCAGTGGCATCATTTTGGCTGATACCTCACAAAACGATCTGATTACATGAAGAAAGTCTCCAAATGGTGATATTCCATTACATGACATCAAGAATTCCCCACAGACATATGATAACTGGCCAGGTAACTCTCTCCTTTTACATGGGAGCTTGTACTGTGTCAAGAAAACCTCAAAACAAAGTACGTCATGCAGAATTTGCAGATACGTGATAGCAGAACAGGCTTTTATCCCCATCTCTTTTAAGGTGTTTGTAGGAGGCAAGCACAAACTAGCCCACAGGACAGCAGACACAGGTAATAAGAAGAAAAAATTCTGCTCTATAAAATTTACTGTATAAATTAGACCAGTGACAGTATGAACAATGACAATAGGCCATGCTAGATAAGATGGGGTGTTAAGTGTTTTTGAAAGCAATTTTATTAAAAGACATGTATCTTATTCTTTCTGTTAGGTGGCTTATTTGGTTTGGTTTCTTTTTTTTGCTTTTTTATTTTGGCAAAAGCCCTTATTTTTTCCCTTTGTGTTTTTAATGGCAGGCAAGAGAGTGGGAGTAGACTGTGCTACAACAGAAGTGAGCAGAAGAAAACTCATTTGCTGGAAGCAGTAGTTACAGGGGGATCAAGTCAAGCCACAGAACTCATCCTGGCAAGCGGAACTTGTTGTCACGCAACCCAGTCTTGTGAGTGGAAAGTCTTTGTATTTGGAGTGTTGTGTGTTGATGCCTTCTATATTTGGCCCTTTAACAGTGATGAATTCAGAAAGGAGTCAAGAAGGTGTGTGCAGAAGTCTTGTTATACAGGCAGCTCAAAATAACAGATTTCCCAGCCCAGAGAATCAGCAAAAGAAGGGACAACAAAAGGTTTGATAGGAGACAGGTAGCATTACTTGGAATAAGCCTTGTTCATCAACCAGGAAGTGAAAAAGAGGCAGCGTTTGAGATCTAAACAGCAAAATCACAAAATGGAGGATTAATTCTTTTGAACACTGAGTATGGAGAGAAAAGGTACTAGATTAGTAACCAGTCTGTTAGGAAATGTAAGAATTGTAAGTAGCAGTTCCAAAGAGAACGGAAGTCTTGGCCAATTAGTACGTGCAAATATAATCTCTATCCTGTATTTTAAATCAATTCACCTTAGTAGAAAATGTGTGTGAATCTTGAAAGTATTTTTATGTAGGCAGTTCTGAGAGTGAGATTGAAATGGTATGCTCCTTATCTGACAGTATATAAGGTCAATCACTTAAAGAGGTCAAAATTGGTGGCTTTCATAATTTTGAGTATTAATATTTTTATTTTAAAAGATTTTAGAAATATTTTAGTAAAAAAATTTGATGTGAGTACAAAAGTTCATGCAGATTAAAAAGTGATAAATATTTTATAATGATGAATAAAAAACACTAGACATTAATTTTCACAAGAAAATGGGTGATAATGCTAACAGAACTGGCCAAAATTGAGGTGTTTCAAAATCAATGTACATTTCCAAAAGGAGAAATTTAATGAAGGAGTACTAGTGAAGTGAGCATGTGGCTGAAGATATTTCGGACCTCTGAATTTAAAACTTCTTCTGGACTTGATCATATGCCTGCTGGGTTCAATAAATTTATTTTGACATTCAGAGCAAAGGGGTGGGGGAGAAACCTGTTTGTTAAAAATTATTATGGAGAATCGGAAATGAGTACTCATTACTGAACTCTGGGAGAAGATTAGTCAGCAAGCAACTGGCTTTGACCTTGGAATGCAAAGACACAGGAATGTGTGGGAGTCAGGGATAACTGACATGGCTTGACTGACATCCACCTACTCCTAGAGATGTGTTTGAGATGCACATTCTGTCTTCCTTTGGAAATCAATCTTTTGAGAACCTGTTTTCTTGGAATGCAATGTCTTAAATTGGTCTGCAGCAAGGGGGTATGCTATGAGGAGCAAATGGGAAGTTTATAAGATCATTCATGTTACACATCAGCCAAGAGACAAAAAATACCCATGTCAACTCTTATGAGTTCAGTAAACTCCTAATGATTGACTGTGACATTGATTTTTAACATGCAAATTAAGGCAAATGTGTTTAGTGTCAGGGGAGAAGAATGAAAATGAGAATCAGCTATGATTAAAAATCCCATAATGTGGCTGGGAAGGAAAGGTATTCCACTGTCAGTGAGAGGTGTGGCTGACAGAAATGTGTAAAGAGCGCAAATGAAGAAATGCGTATGCTGTGTTTGTAAAGAGGAATGAGACATGGAATTACTGCAAAAAAAGAAAATGTAAGAATTGTTCACTTTAGACTAACATATATGATATTGTTCTGTGAAGTAAATAAGCTTAGCACATGTATCTTTAGCCTCCTTACATTCTATAGAAATCAGTATTCAAATAACAAAATAAAACAATGAAAAAAATTGTCTTTTAATTTTCTGGTTTATGTACTGTAACTACTCACATAAATGCTATTGGTTCCTTTTAGAATTTGGATATAATTCCTATGGTGATCTGAATTTATTACACTGTCCTGAAAGGTTGCCAAATGTGAATTGCTGCTAAGTGAAATTAAATTGGGTTGCTCTCAAATATATAAGTATATATAATACAGAAGTAGAAACATCAGAAGTAATGTTCTTTTTGTACTACTCACTAGAATTATGTTGAGGAATTTTAAGCAAATATATAAAATTACTTTAATGACATGATAAATGAATTACATAAAGCACCTTTATTGATTTTAATTCACCTTCATTAACTTGAATCCTGATTAGGCTTCAGCCTTCTAGAGGCAGAGCAGAGCAGAGTCTCCTACATTCTGTGATGGGACAGTCCTTAATTCAGGGCTGCAAATGCTGTGCCTCCAAGGAGCAAGTCACTGAGAAGGCCCTGTTTGCACATGGCCACTTGTACAGGGCAGACTTGATTTCCTTCTCCTTGAAAGTCAAGGACACAGGCATCACATCCAGGTGAGAGACAGGAGCACTTCTGTTCCCTCCTGCAGGACACTGTGACTATGATGCTTATTGCAGTTGTGGCCAAATACCACAACCTATTCCTGAGAATGCACATTGCCAGGGAGATGGTGACTGCTATGTTAGAGTGATGATTCCAGCTAAATATATTGTACTTCTCATGAGATTTTTCTATTACCAATAAAAATCACCTTAACTGGTTGTAGAGTGAGAAGTATCTCTTTAAAAGCTTTTAAAGGCTTACGTGCTGTATGATCTAAAAAAAACCCATCACAGAGAAATTTCATGTTGGAGCTAGGATGAGGAAGATCTGTATTTAGACTGTATATTTTTAAATGATTTCTAATTTATTATAAAGTATCTGTTAGTGAGGGGCCATCATAGAATCTCAGAATGGGTAAGGTTGGAAGGTCATGTGCTCAAGCAAGGCCATCCCAGAGCACATGGCACAGGATTGTGTCCAGACAGTTCTTGAACATCTCCAGTGAGGGACTCCAGAGCCTCTCTGGGCTATCTATTGCAGTGTTCCATTAACACATTGCTGCACATTTAGCATCCAGGATTTATAGCTTCCCTTGCTACATTTTATGCCACCAGTGGGACTACACATATTCTGTGGCATGCCTTTTACTAATTAGGCTTTATCTATTTGATTTGAAGACGGAAAGAGGAACTTAATATATTATTACTAACTAATGAGCAAATTCTACTTTCCGATGATTAAATTTTCAAAAGTAATTTGAAATATAGATTGTACATTCTTCACAGAGAGACATCATCAGATGGACTTCATTAATTAATCAGCAACATTCATTGCATAGCATGGCTATGCAGGTGCTAGAATAAAATAACTATTATTTGAAGTTGTTTTTCAGATTTTTCATTCTTCCATAGGAAAATGGCCCAGGGCTTATTTTCTCTATGATGTTAGTTCCATTTATAACTCAAATTCCATACAAAAGGAAACTTCCTTAACTTTAATATATGCTAGTACTTCTGGATTGAACTATTAATCTGAATTACCCAAACTGATCTTGTCTCGAGTTAGTGTAGCTGATTAGATTGTGTGGATGTGGATTGTATCTGTGTTGGTGCAGCAAGTCATGTGTTGGTTTGCTGTAATTCCCCCCTTTCAATACAATGGGACAGACAGTCATTTTCTTCCTCGATTCCTTCTTGGAAAAGAAATAATTGTGGCTCAGTTTATTGCAGCAGATAAAGGTGTGTGCAATCCTCTTTAGAAATCTTTGTGCCAGATGCAGCCAGTGGTAATGCCTTTCATGGGCTCATCTCTCTGTGTGCTATCCTGCAGTGACAAATTTACAAGATAACTCTTGCAGTGAAGACAGACTTTCCACTTTCTTCTTCATGGAGATGACAGAGATCACACTGACAGAAAAGATTCACCCTTGTAGTTCCAGGAGGGAAGGGTGTATGTCAGGGTAAGATGTGTTCTGCAGAGAATAGCTTTTAGGCCCTGAAAATGCCTGCTTTTTAAAGCAGTCATTGGAGCAATGTCAGGAGAAGCAAGTCTTGAATTGATCTGGGACTGAATCCGAACATTACTGCTAAAGAGCTGTGACACAATAATTATCACAATAGGCTCAGATTTAGCCCTTTCCCTGCAATAATGCAGAGCTACATAAAAATCAAGAAACTATTTCAAAGAAATGAAAAGGAGCTACCAAAAGGAAAAAAAAGGTTGTGGCATAACATGGTAATTGCTTAAATATAATATACTGGAATGTCAGAATAAATGCATTCTATTTATAGAAAAAGAAATCGTAGAAAAGAATTCCAAACAAGTCTTCAAAGTTAAACATCAGAGAAAGGGGGGATTACGAGGAGTTAAGAAGCTAAAATGAACATCACATTCAAATGGAAAAAGAATGTAAGTTAAATGTAAAATTAATAAGGTAGGAAAAAAAAAGACTTTGGGCAACAATTTTCTAAAGACATAAAAATTAAAAATATAGTTGTTTGTCAAACATATTGGAAAGCCTGCCAGAAAGACTGTGGGGCCAATAGATGATCATTGTTTAACAGCAGTTCTCACAGGGTAAAAATGCAGAAAAATTAAACCAATTCTTTTCAGTGAACGTCACCACCAAGAAGACATTGAAACCAGAGGGCTTTGTATTACAGGGATCAGAGTTTGGAACAGAACTTTCTCGAACAAAAGTGTCAAAATAATAAGGTTTAGAAGACACAGATAGAGTGAATGCAGACAAATTACCAGAACCAGATGCTATTTATTTGGGACGCCTGAGGGGACATAAATATGAAAATGAAAGTCTTCAGCTATGCTATGGAGTCTATTGATTAAATCAGTAGTGATACTAGATGAGAGTGAAATGGAAAATATAAATGTAATTTTTAAAAAGGATTAAAGTAGGATAGGGAATTCAGATAATCTCTAGATTTGGTGTTGTGTGAACTGTTAGAAGACATCCTAGGACTAATAGAAAAAAGGGTGAGAACAGCATAAGAAGGGGGAACTGACACAGCTTTTGGGAGGGGATTAGTATTTTTTAAATCTATTTGGATTTTTGAACATCACTGAATAGACTGAAAAAGTGATCCAGTTGATATTCTGCCAAAAAAACTTTATTACAAGGTTCTTTTGCTGAATTCTCTGAAAGAAATTAAGTTGTGGTAGGATGGGGAGAGGGTCCTCTGCATGTTAATAACTGTTTAAAAGGTAGGAAATGTAAAGTAGGGATGAAGAGTCTTATTTCACAAGGGAGGAAGGTAATGGAATTCCTTACTCATCTGTGCTGAGGTGTTCGCTGTTAAATATACTAATAAATAGTTTTACATGGTATAATTGAAGTGTGTGCCTGTATAATATACATATATGTATACTTATATCTGCATTTGAATATACAGATGACAACATAACATGAAGTTCATATTCTGTATCTACAAATATAAGTAAAGCACTGAGGAAAACCTATTGTGTCTATACACCCACATTGAGATCAGCACCACATTACCATGCAAGACAGAGTCCAGAGTCCCTGGGGATTGTTCTCTAAAAACATTGGTTCAGTGCTCAGAACTGCTCAAAAAAAAAGCAGACAGAACATTAAGAGAGACTATTAGGGGGGAAGAAAAGGTAGTGTTTACTATTTTGCCTTTTATGATAATATGAATAAGCATAGCTCATCTGCATTGTGAGTACATTTGTCTGAGCATAATTCCTTGCATTTCTGAAAAAAGTTATATAATTATAAAAGTACTATAGATCTCTCATTTGGCTTATATATACACTATGTGTTATTTATATAATGTGGTAAGGATTGTTGCTGTATAGAGCAGATCCTATACAAGGAGAGATCCCTGATATGCTTTAGGTAGCAAGGGACAGGGTTGAGAGGACAACTATCATTGGGCAGCAGATTTCAGACATGTACCTTTTCATTCAGGGCAGAATTAGCTTTAGGCTTCATTGCTATTAGTGGGGGCTAAGAATGTATGTGGGTCCAAGTAACGATTGCAAAAACAGTATATGCAGATACATCATGAGAGGAATGTCGAATTTGTCTTTACAAACGAGCTGTGGATCTGCTTGTAGATAAGACTAGCACTGAGAGATAAAAGAAACAATGGGATGGATTCCACTGATCGATGAATGGAAAAAGTTATTTGCCTTTACAAACAAACTGTAAGGTTGCTGATAAATAAAACTGGATATCGAAAGATGAAAGAAGCAATGGGAAAAACTATGAATTCTATAAGAATTAAAAATTAAAAGAGAGGGTTATACATTAGAGGGGAATTTCAGGTATCAGGCGTTCCGGGAAGTCTGTGCCTCTCAAGTACCTCAGCCAATGGGGAAAGAGAGAGGGAAATACGGCCGAGAAAATAGGATAAAAAGGAGGCTTCATCCTCCAAAAATTTTGAGAGATCCCAGAGGAATGTCCCATGGCCTCTCCCTTTATTCGAATAAAGCAAAAAGGACTCCTCTGTCTCCTTTTTGGACATAAACCTCTTGTGTTTGTAGATTAATTTTCCTGACAGTCAGTTGAGAGTTATGGCCACAGTGCCACAGCAGTGCCACTTCATTGACTGGCACTGCTGTGCTCCTGCCCCATCCAAGCCATATTTCCATTTGCCCGTGGCCCATGACCCTCTTGCACTGGTATTGGAATACACCTGAGACTGTTTTAGGTCTCTGAAATATAGCACCATTAGTCTCTTAGTTGTAGGGTTACTGTTCTGTCATCTCCTTCTGCTGGTCTGTGTCAATGCCTCGATGAAGGGGTGGGAAGGACCATTTTGTTGGGGAGCAGAGTGGTGTTGGTGTTTATATTGGCTCAATCTGCCTTATCTGCACCCTGAGCTGGGAGAAGGATGTGGAGGAAACTTGACTGTTCTACTTCAAGTTGAATGAAGCATTTTGCACAGGTGCTTACCAGGGGCACAGTGCATGGGGTCTGGTTCAGCTTGCTTGTGTTCTTATGGCTTGTATTGGTGTGTTGGTTTGTTTCTCTTAGGTTTAGCTTCCTGGATGCAGAGGAGGAAAGTGAGACTTTTTTCTTTTTTTGAGAGATTGCTGAAAGGCTCGGAAATTAATTCTAGGCCAGTGCAAATAGAGGGCTTAGAATGTTTTTCATAGAGTTCTTTTTCGTCATATTGGTTGTTTGTGGCCAGAAGGGAAGAGAGCTTGCAAGGTGCTCTCATGCTTGTCCAAACATAAGGCTCTACACTTCCATGTTTCTTCTCATGGCCTTGACACAGTTAAGCATAAGGTAACACATTTTAGGTCAGAATTGGTTGGTCTTAGGAGTCGTGGCTCAAGACTGACTTTGTATCTCAGACTCTCTGCCCTGAGAGAGCAATTCCTGCTTGCTTCATGCCTGAATGGGACTCAACAGATCTGCACAATCCTGCTTGGGAACAGGATGTGTCCTACCTAGGCTGAGCTCCAGGCTGTGAAGTCAAGTACCACACACAGGGGATGGTGGACCCAGCCTTACTTCATAAAATAGAGTAATCTCACAGACAACACCCATCAGGTAGATATGATTTGTAGAAGCATTGTTGACTAATCAGTAGCTTATGTTAAATATATGTGTGGGAAGAAACCACACACCTCACATACAAGTATATCTGCAATTTAAAAAAGAAGTGGGAATGTATGGAAGAGCTGCCTATTGAAAACTATTCTCTCAGCCCCTCTAAGAGCCAAGGAAATTCAGAAACCCTCTGTAATTTCTAGGCTGCAAAAAAATATAAATATATATATAAAATATAAAAAATATATAAATAATATATAAATATAAAAATAAATACATAAATAAAAAGATTAATTGAAAATTGGTATCACTTAATTATTATGATCTTAGAAAGGCCCCCAACTCCAAGAGGAAATACTGATGCTTTGCATGAAATATAGTGGTTTAATATCAACATTAGCACTCTATCTGTATTAGAGACAAAGTATTAATTTCCCAGCCTTTGGGATATCAGAATTTTACATCATTAGGTGATATTCAATGCAATAATTAATTGATATATTCAATGCAATAATCATCTATTTTTCAAAAGTAGAGAAGCTTTAAACAGAATGAGGGAGGAAATGAGTGTTTGCATAGCCAGTAGATTTGTCTGAAACCATGCACACCTATTTCTGGTCTCTTGTTTCTATAAATAATAGATTGACAGTTTCATGGTTAGCAGAGGAAACATGGTACATGTAAATGTCAGACAAATAAATTCAAACATTCTGGTTTTTTGTGTGATTAGTAGCTCAGTGCAAAGTTCTTATTGTTCTAAATAATATCCATAATTATTTTCCCTGGTCCTTTAAATGACCTTGAGGGTATCGTGACAAAAATTGTAGGGAAAAAAAGGAAAAGGAAAAAAAGGTGAGTCTGCTCATACCTCCTGAGCAATTGCAGTTGCTATATGTTTAACAAAAGGCTTCCTAAATAAGCCAGGATAATTTTATGGAAATATTTAACTGATTTGTATTATTTGGTAGAAATAGCTAACTCATTTCTATTACTTAATGCATCTTATACCAACCCCAAGTGATGGCTTTAGTACAGGAATGTGTTTTTTTTCTAACTGCTCTGTGTCGTGAGATAAGGACACTGAGCTTGACTGTTGCTCACAGAAGAACAGAGCCAGTTTATAAGGCATTCTATGATGAAGGAAACCATGATAACATCATCTTGTCATCAGGCATTAGTAATCTTTGGCAAGTAGTTTTCTCTTTTTGATCTGTTACCCCCAACTGTTTTCTGGTGGATATGTGGACTCCAAATTGAGAGTGAATGTCTGACTGAAACCAGACATGTTTTCCTTATCTTTCCTGGATTCCTTTGAAGGGAAAATATTCTCTGTGTGTGATTCTGTGTGGAATATGGATTTTTGATACCCAGTGCATTTGATTTATTTCTTCATAATTTTTCATGATAATTTTTAATGATTAAAAATAGTTAGCTTTCTACAGAACCACCTGGAAAGCAGTGAGAGGGATATGAGGTCAGGGAAGGAAAGAACAGGGCTGGAAGCCAAGGGGGCCAGAGCTCAGGGCTGGGCTTCTGCAGGGAGGCTAGTGCAGTGGAGAGATATAATGGATAATCAGATCTCAGAAAGGAGAGAAATTAAGTTTCCTGGGGACCAAGGGACTGTGCAGTGCTTGGGGCACTTCAGAGAGTCACTGGATTTGCTGGAACCAGTCCTATCAGCAGAGATGCCACACAGAAGGAGAGACTGGATTGTAAACATTCATTTGCGCTCTGAGATAGTGGCTTTGGGTTGATAACAGTTAAAAATCTGTTTGGGAGCTCACTTTAAGGAGATGATCTACACAGCTCCTGCTCAGATCTCTATCTGACCTGGTGGTCCTTTAGAAACTGATCTTTGCATGCACTAGTTGCCATTGCCAAATACATTTCAAACTTAACACAGAGGTCTGATAGTTGCACCTAGAAAGGAGACATGCAAACTTATGATCCGGTTGCAATCCATCATTTTGAGTGATGTAGCATTGTGACATCTGAGACTGCTTGAAAGAATCGGGCTTGTACAAAACAAAGGCACTGTTTCAAAGACAGTCACAAATTTTTGTAGGAAACCATGATCTTTGGAGTCTCCTTTTTTTTTGGAAATATTTGCTCTGAGCATCTCCTTAACACAGAGAACTCATGTCATGTTCTGTGAATGTTCACAGAGAAAAGCTCTCCTGCTTTCTTCTTTGCCTCTTCATGTACCGAAACCCAGAGTTGTAGGAGTAAGGATAATGATGAGATGTTGCTATGCTTATTGTAGACCAAGAGGTCTGAAATCTCTGCCTGTGAAATTCATAAAGATGTTTAGAAAATAAAGTAAACAACCTTTTAGTTATACACAGAAATGTTTTACAGAACAAAACTGACCGCACACCATCTGCTTTTAATTTTTGGGTAAGGATCTTGGTACTGCTGAGCATTCCTAAAATCAGGCCCTCTGAGGGTTCACTTAGCAAAGCAAATAGACCAACTTTCAAAAAAGGAGAGTACAAAATACACTGCTTTTAAAGTTATTTGTATGTCAAAATATCTCCATGGAGCCTAAGAATGGGTCTTCCTCTGTGTCAAAATGACCTGCACTGTTACTCACAACAGTTTGTGATCACATCACCCTTGGCATACTGGCAGATTGCTCATGTATAAAGGCACATCGTATTCCCAGCCACTTTAATGTAGGGATTCTTTTACTATTGCAGGCTGCATTTTCATCTGAGTTATATCTGTGGAGAAACATCTACAGGTGCCTCTTTTTTGTTGAGACCTATCTAGCATATTAGGGAGCCTGAGATGAATGCAACCCAAGTCAGAAACCATAGCTTAATGTTAAAGTAAAATACTTCCTAAGAACTTTCTAAAGGTTGAGACTGATGACATAGAGTGGTATTTGTCATCCTGTTTTCTGCAGTATTGATTGATTCAGCTAGCAGATACTAGTTCTGCAGGAGTTGTTCTGTGTAGATTAAAGACCTAAGTTGGAGAAAATTTTGAGTCTGAGGCCTCTTGCAATTATGTCAAGGTTGAGTTGGTGATGGTAACAGTTGAATGGTTTTGGCATTTTCTGTCTCTTCTTTTAAACAATACCTTTATTATAAATAATGTATATAAGATAAAAATAGTATGGAGCCTTTGTCTCTCATGCTTTAAAATTATTATTCTCTAAGAGAAAAGTGAATATTTGGTGTCCTGCTAGTGAGAGGAAGGCTACTTTCAGAACATGCTTTATACTTCTTATCTTCTCTCTTTTTCTTTTCTTCATCAGATGCATGTTTTGCATGTTTCCCAAAGTCATGAATGATTTGAATTTTGTATTGTCTCTGTCTCTGGAGTTTAAGATACTTGAGCTAAAGTTTGATGTATTAAGAATTTCCAGGTATAAACAAAAGCAAAAGCAAAAAACTGAGTAACAGTAGCTGATTAACAAAAACACTATCCTGGAGGTAACTGAGAAATTAAATGCATTAAAATCTGAGAGCTTTCCAAATGAGAGTTTAAAAACTCCTAAACTCAGTTTTGGTGTACATATTAATGTAAATTAGTACAGTATTTTAATGAGGTGATAGAAAGTTGCATTAAGAAAAAAAAAAGGCGAATCTGGTGGTAACTTTATGAGAATTGTATAGGATATGGATATAGATATACATGAGGGTGATAGATCAAAATCTGAGCATAGGAAAAAAGCATATACAACCAACAAATACCAAAGTATTGTGGAACTCACTATGAATGCTATCAGTATTTGGAAATGACATTTAGTACTCTTAGTAAACACTAAAAACTAGCTTTGCATTTGGTGTTGAGACATGAAATGGGTGAAAAAGTGTCCATTATGTTCTCTGGAGAAACTTCTGCAGTGGGCTATTGCAAAATTCTTAAGCATTTGTGGTGGTTTTGCCATAAAGTATGAGTAAAATTAATTAGTCCCAAAGCTTGGAAAGTTTATTCTGACCTATAAAACATGTTCAGATCCGATTAAAAAGAAATACTAGATTTCAATATGGGATGAGGAGGAAAATGAGATTTTACCTTTTTTCTGATCTTTTACTAGGTTGGAAATTGTCTTCACCTTAGTGGGATTGTACCAAAATGTTTACAAAGCCAACTTTTCTCTACACCCTGCACTATAACCTACATATCACAAAAGTTTTATTGGAAATTTAGGGAATTTTCTGAAGGCGTGGCACATACACTCTTCAGACCACATTGTCCTCAACTGGACAGAAACTGGGGTTTATTTTCCAGTATTGTGGCTGTAAGAAAGTGAGCAAAACCATCCAGAGGTGCTCAGAAACCTGTACACAGATGCTCTCAGGGGTGGTTCAAGCCTAGGTCTTTGAAAGTTACTTGAACCATAACATGAAGAAACAGGTCTAAAGCTGAGAAATGCTGAGAATGGGACTAATTTTCACCTCTTTGTAATTTTACAGATATTATGTTTCAGTGTCATGTTTCAATGATCACTCAAACTCACAGGCTATTGGCCAAACCAAAAGGACACCTTACACTGTTGAGACACAGTGTCAAAAATGCAGCATAAACATTGTACAAGCTGCTAGATAACTGTATGTTAAAGCCATCAAAATGCTATTCATATTTTTGTTTGTTATTTGTAGAGATGAATGTGCTAATTTGTGTCAGGTGGTGCTATTAAAGAGCAGTATAACTTGCAGAAAGGTTATGTCCTGATGGTTCATTTAACAGAAATGAGGTTTATTATATCCCCTAAAATTAATTCAGGTAAGAACAACATAAAGGCAAATAGAGCAGGATATAATTGCTCTGCAGAAAGTGCTGTGCAGAACAAGGGCTCACAGGATGCCAGCCCTTCCAAAGGCAAACTTTATTACAGCTGGTGATGTCTCTCAGGGAGCAGGATGACAGCAGAGGCTGGTGACGGGGGGAGCCTCGGGCTGGCACTGTCCCCTGCAGTGTCCCAGATCACTGCTGGCAGCTGCGGTCACGGTGCTGTGCAGGGTGAGGCTGCTGGCAGGGTGGAGTGGATGGAATCCTTCCATTTAATAAGCTCGTTTGACATCAGCAATTATCAGCTCACTGCTGCCTGTGAAGTATTTTCCCTGTTCCAGCAGCCGGGGTGCTGTTTTCCCGCTTGCTGCAGTGTAAAGATTAGATTGCTGTCTGTAGCGCTGAGATGCTGCAGGCTGAATGATAACTATGGCAGGCTGAAAGGGTGATTCCTAAAGTGCTCCCGAGAGCCTCGTTGATTTATTTATTTATTTTCCCCCTCACTGCTCCCCCGCAGGAGTCTTATGGCTGGTGCAGCTCCAACAATCACTCCAGGTCAAGCTGCATTAGCCCGAGTGCTAACCTTCTAACAGATTCAGATTGATGAATCCAATTACGGGGCTTTACAGCCTGTTTAGCTTTGTTGTTCCTGCTATTATTGTTATTTATTCCTATCTGTGGTTAGCTGCACTGCAACCCATTTCAGGGTGATTAAGGAGGTTCCTTTTGATAATGTTTATGCTCACCAATATAAAGACAGGAATGCAGTATAAATTTTTCCTTTTGTACTTCCCCCATCTGACAACTGTTGGTGTGAGCCTATGGATCTTGCAGGTCTCAGTAGCCTTACTTTTTCACAGCTTTGACTGCATTATACAACTTTTTTTCCCAAAAATTATTCTGACATAAAACGGTAAAGAAAACATTTGTTTTATCTAGTTGTTAACCAGACAAGACATTATACAAGAGATCTTCTCAAAAACAAGATAAGAATCTCTACTTACTCTTTTAAAATGCTGCAGTTTCTTTCTTCTGTCCAAATTTATAATTCAGTGGCTTAGGGCTGACTCATGATTTCCATATGCTTGGGACTGGCTTGGGTTTGTACAAAGGGCAGAGAAGGAGATAATCAGATTTGTGATGCATGCAGAAAAGGTCTGTAGCATTTAAGATCTTTACCAAAATACTCCATAAGTCCAAGCGAGTTACAGTAAGCAAATTGTCTTTGAAAAAATTATAGGATATCTAATTGAATTTTCTACCATGGCTTCCATCAATCTTGTGTGTTCTGGGCTTGATAACAATTAAAGCTGATGATTAATTGTCAGACATAAAGCAGCTGAGAGAATATATATATAGAGGCATATTATAGAAAGTATTACAAAGTATTTCTTGTTGCAGCTCTGAATGTTACCAGACAGTTGTGTGAACTATTAAGATTCAAGTCAGAGAACACCTCAAATCTGCCAGGAAAGCCATATTAAGGAAATTAAAGTAATGATAGCCTACTGTTAGGGAAAAAACAGCTGGAGGTTTGGGGTTTTTTTTCAATTTTTAATACATTTATATGGTAAAAACATCTTCCTCTTCTTGGTCCCCCTTTTCAATATATGTTTCTAAATAACTACTCTGATGTTTTCTAACTACCTGAGATCCATTCCTTATGCTGTCATCTGCCCCTAGATTAAAATACTCTATACCTACATAATGAAATTTATGTGTTTACTCAGTCCCAACTTTATGTGGTCTATTTCAGTAAAAACTAGGACTGGACCTAAATTTCTTTCTGAAATTAAAAACAGGAGGTTAAAATTGAAAGGTTGGACTTTTGCATTTTTGTCATCCTTTTTAGGTTTTGAATAAAAAAATAACAATTCTGAAGAACAAACTGGCTAAACCTTTTCCACATTTCCTTTGATATTCATACATGATCCTGTGAATTATGAAGCATCTGATGAGAGGTTATTTTCTGCTGGGATCCCTGGTAGAATCACGCAGTTTGGAGATGTCAGACCACTATGCTGACTAACACAGGAGACAAGATTTAGTAGCACAGACGATCACGTATTGTTGTGCCTAAGTAACTCTGGGATTGAAGGTGATTCACCTATTGCAATCCTGGAGAGCTGGCAGCTAGGACATAACCATCTGCTTCTTTTTTCACAGAGATACACAGAAGTATAGAGGATTTCTTGAACAATGCTTTTCTTTAGTCTTGTGAAATTAATCACGTAATGGGTAAAACACTTGATGGATAAAAAGGCAATGTAGGAACGGCAAAATACCAAATACCATTTTTTCTTTAATGGGCTTACAGAAGAATTGGACTAACTTTTAGCTGTTTTGACAAATGAAACATGTGGAAATGGAGTAAAAGATGGTTTGGGGTGTTTAATCAAAAAGGAGAGAAAATATTATGAGACTAATCATTAACCCAGGTGTCCCTAGTTCGCTATGGTAATGGGAACATGACAGTAGAGTTGACAGGTGTTTGATCATTCTGAGCATCTGTAGATTCAAGATCTTCAAGCAAAATTAATATTGCTATTCTAGGTCTTCATCTTCTTGTGACTTTTTTTTACAGAAAAGTCGTTTTTCTTTGGTGTGATTGCAATGCAGGTTCTGGCAAGGTTGGAAGGGTTGGCTCCATAATTTCACCCTCTGGATTCTTTTGTAGGATTTATTTAGCTATACTTTCAAATTAGTAGTTTTCAGCAGTAGCTCTCCAAAGCAGAATGGAAACAAACTTTTCACAATTCACTGGGAGAACTGTTTTTACAAATGACAATGAGCTTGCACCAATTATTTGAAAGCATCCCTCTTTTCAGAACTGATATAGTTGAATCCGTGAGTACCATGACAATCAGCACCAATAACAAGCAATCACTCTAGCATGCCAATCCTCATGCTGCAAGTCAGTTGTAGGCCAAGTTTAGCTGAAGTTTTTCTGATGCAACATATTATAAGTCCAGAAGAGTTCACTTTCACATGCAATCTTGTGTTTCATTTACAACCAGACCTCACATTTGTTGTTTTTGGTTTTTTTTTAATTTTAAAGCACAATTTCGCTGAAGCATCTCAGGTAAAGCACCTTAAAAAGGAAAGAAGCTCCTGTGAGAGCAGCTGTAAGAAATGAAGAATGTGTTTGGGGACTAGAACCAGTTACGTAAGAAGGTTCTTCAACAAAGAGTTACTCATTATCTTCCTATTAAATCCAAATTCAGCATTACTCCTTGCAAGGCATCATTTCCTTAACATATCTCTTCATTTTTAAGGCTGACATATCTTGACATGATGGCAGCTGATGATAGGATTAGGAATGATTAGTCAAGACAGTGTAACATCTGAATAAAGCTTTGACAGAGAGCCTGGACCCAGCATGCTGATATTGCACAAGCCATCTTGTTAGATACTGTGTTATGAAATACCCTTTTTGTTACATTTCTGATAAATATAATTATAAATGACAAGCTAGGTATTATTTAGTGGTTCTTCATAGCAACAGCTCTTCATGGGGTTTCAGCTGAAACATGTTCAAGCTGACAGTAGGGAACCAGGACCTATTTCTGCGTGGGGAAGATCACAGCTTCTCAGTGCTGCCTTCCAGAAATAGCAGGGAAATTCGTCAAGATTTTCTGTACATTCTCTCCTTTTCTCCTACATGCAAACCCATGCAGCCTTCTGAGGATAGCAAGCTAAGCCAAAATGAACAGGGTGATGTAATGGTCTGTGATGTGGGGGTGAGGCAGGACTGACCCTGCATCTCCTGATGGCAGTGCACAGTCTGCTTGTTACATGAGACACCTGTAAGCCTGGCCCAGTCACCATCAAGGCCAAACACTATGCCATAGGGTATCTGATGACACACAGACTCTGCCAGTTGTAAAGGAGGATACCAAGGTGGCTGCTGTCTTACAGCAGAAATGACCAAAAATAGTATGCTTGGTCCTGGGTACATGGCACAGGGGATGCTGAATGGAGAAGTTGAAGATTTTAAAAATATGAAGATAATATCTTGATATCTACTGTTGGAAAATATCTCCTTCTAGGATTATGTAGAATTCCACCAGTGGGAGATACAATTTAAAATATAAAAACACCTGTGTGCAGAAAATGAAGTCTATGTCAAAGATAAGTTAGAAAATATTATGCTCATGTGTGTAGTACAAAACAATGTTTTCATGGGTTTATTTTCAAGTGTATTTTACTGCAAAATAAAATAGTGGGACTTTTTTGGTTGGTGTTGAGTTCGTTTGTTGGTTTTGTGGTTTTTTTCTTTTTGTAAATGAAATTAGTTAAATCATGAGGTCATGGTGTATCAACAGTATCAGACTGGTTTACTTATCTTAATTTCAACTGAGATCTAATTACATGCTCCCCTGCTGGACTTTGCTGAGTGAAGAATTTGCTTATATGATGTTATGTACAGGGAGTTGTAGTTAAGTGTCAAGTAGAATCTAAATCAAAGTAATCACCAGGCTTTTTTTACTAGTTCTAGTATCTAGTTCTCTGTGTTATGCAGAGATTCCAGTTGCAATAAGTCTGAGATGCTAAACCTTGGGGACGTTTTGTTGTGTGTGGACTTCCTCAAAATCTCTGTGCAAGATTCATCTCCCCCATATGAATGTAAAAATGTGTGGAAAAGTGTGGCACTATCCCAGCACTGTGTCTCCTCAGTGAGTACTGTGCAAATGAATTTGAAGGGTGAGTTTGCACCAACTGAAAGTAAAGTGAGGTTAGGAACAAGCAAGCAGAAGTTTTTTTGCTTTCCCTAAGCCCGTGGACTTCATCAATGCAATGCAATGAGGCTGCAGGGCCTTCTCTTCTGGAACCTCAGTTTAAGTGGGAACATCACATGGAGGTGCCACTGGAGTTGGAGCAAAAGGCAGTTTCAATGTCTGGACTTCAGAGATATCTGAAGGTAATGTCAGACTGGCTGCTTATCTGAGGCCAGTATTTCTCCTCCTTAATCATCATCACAGGCAGTTAAAACAGAAGTGACTCCACTCTGTATTACTTTAAAGGAGGGTAAAGAAGACAGATCCTCAGCTGTTATCTAAACTCAGTGGGGTGAGAATCCTATGCACTTTTGTGACATGAGCATGAGGCATCTTCATTAAGGCATAAAGATTTAAGGTGCCAAGGAAATTGCACCTCATATTTTACTGCAATATCTTAGAATTTGCTTTGCTTTCTAAAACATCTTTTTCTATTTTAAAAGTTATTATTAGAAGATGCAAATTTTATATAGATTTAACACTAAAGAATATTTTAATTTATTATTTGAATTACCATAATAGCAGATGTTTTCCATGCTGTGGTGGCAGTGCAGATTTTATGTCCTTAAAACATACCCAGGTGGATGTAAATATTAGTACAGCTACACCGTATTTCATATTCATCTGAGGAATCCAAAGACTAAATTTATTCTTCATTATCCATGGAGAGAGTATTTGTAATAGTTCACAGCTAGATTAGTGGTCCAAACAGCAGCCATATGCATATGGGTTCTTTGCTGGGTTGTGGATTACTTTAGAAACAATAGATGACAGACAGCTCGTTTCTCCAATAGCTGATGACAAATGCAGACCGATCAAGTTACTTCTAAAATATTTATCAAATGTACCTGTGCATGAGGTACATTCTCAAAGAACAAACTCCTTCTGCAATTATGGGATTTATGCTTCTATTTGCAGCTTGGTGTTTTGGCTCTGCTAAATTTGCTCATGGTTTCATGTTGCCATCATTCATCATATTATCTGAGCAATTTCCAGACAATAACAGGCAATTATAAATTCCTGGGAACAGGAACATTTGTGGGTTGTTTCATTACAAATGGGAACTAACTTTAAATAACTACTCACTAGTCTTTAAGATAAAATTCCTAAACCCTCAAGGATCCCTGAGCTGCAGACTCACAGTCACTCAGTGGGGGGCTGGTTAGAGTTTCCATCCTGAGTTTGACTCAGGCAGTTTTTCCTTTGCTGGTAGGGGTTAAATATTGGCAAAGTGGAATTCTTTAGATGCCATTTGTTATATCTTTAAAAAATATTCCTGTGTAAAGATTATGAGCAAGCTTGCTGATGGTAAGACTAGGTTTGTTTAACTTCTCTGGGAGCTCTGCTTATGAACAGCTGTAAAGTTTTATCTTGACCTCTCAATATTTTCATTTTAGTTTCAGCATGAAACCTAGCAAGCCTAATTGATTTTGTGTTGCAGTTGCATTAGTCTAAGAGTGCACCAAAAAGACCCCATCACTTAACTTAGTAAGAATATTATCCTGCAGCAACACACAGGATCACAGAATGATCAAGTTTGGAACAGACCTTCCAAGACACCTAGGTGACAAGATCACCTAGTACTACTGTCAACCCAGCACCACCATAATCACATCTAAACCATATCCCCAAATGCCACATCCAGATGCCTCTTGAGCACTTCCAGAGATGCTGAGTGCACCACCTCTCTGGAAAATTCTTTCCCAATACCTAATTTGAACCTACCCATGTGCAACTTAAGGCCATTTCCTTAATGAGACATGGATCAGACCAACTCCCACCTGGCTACAACCTCCTTTCAGGTGATTGTAGAGAGCAATGAGGTTCCCCTGAAATGTCTGCTCTCCTTACTAAACAGCCCCAGCTCCCTCAGCCACTCTCAAGAGCTGTGCTCCAGACCCTTCACTGGCTCCACTGCCCTTCTCTGGACACTCTCCAGCACCTCAATGTCCTTTTTGAAGTCAGGGGCCCAGAAATGGGCACAGGATTCAAGGTGTGGCATCACCAGCACAGAGTACAAAGGGATAAGAACTGCCCTGGTCCTGGTGGCCACACTGTTCTTGATACAGGCCATGTTGCCATTGGCCTTCTAGACCACCTGCCTCATGTTCTTCTGTCTGTTGTGGGTACTCTAACCCGTACCCACAAACCTCTTTGTGCTGGGCAGCTGTCACACCCCAGTCACTTAGAAGGCTAAACCAATATTCTCTTGCTCTAGGTAGATGCAAAGGTGAAATACCAACCAGTTGTCCTCAAGAGATAAAAACCAAACACCAAAACACCAGACCCTGGGGAACACCACTCAAGATAACCAGCTGGATGAAGCTTCATTCACCACCACTCTCTGGGTTCAGCCATCCAGCCAGGATTTTGCACAGTGACAGTGCACCCATCCCAGCCATGAACAGCCAGTTGCTCCAGGAGAACGCTGTGGGAGACAGTGTCAAAGGCTTTACTGAAGTCTAGACAGACAACATGCACAGCTTTTCCCTCATCCACTCACTGGGTCAATTTGTCATGGAATGAGACCAGGTAGGTCAAGCAGGACCTGCCATTTGTAAACCTACATTGGCTGGGCCTGATTCTCTGGTTGTCCTGCACGTGCTGTGTGATGACACTCAGGATGATCTACTCCATGACCTTCCCCATTGAGGAGAGGATGACAGACCTGTAGTTACTGGGATCATCCTTCCAACCCTTCTTGTAGGCAGGCATGACATCTCCTAATTTCCAGTCACCTGGGAGTTCTCTGGTTAACCAGGACTGCTGGTAAGTGGTTGAAAGTGGCTTGGCAAGCTCTTTTGCCAGCTCCCTCGTTACTCTCAGGTGCATCCCCTCTGGACCTATAGATTTGTCAGTGTCTAATTGGCATAGAAGGTCACTAACCATTTCCTCTGAGTTATGTGAATGATGAGATGTATGTAAGTAACCAAGACACTATTAAAAACCAAAATTGTTTTTGAAGGTTTGTGTTCAAATTTGGAGTCAAAGGAAATAGGTCTCAAATGGCAAGACATTTTTTTGCCACCACAATTCTGGAGTAGAAAATAATGAAAATCAACCAACCAAGCCAACTAACCAGCAATGCCCCTGTATTGAATAAGGCTAAGATTTCTATCAAAGAAGAGCTATTCAGAAATCAGAAAGGAAAGATCTGCCTGGAAGAGCCGTGTTGTAAAGGAAATGTCTGTTAGCAGAACTTTCAGAACATGTTCATACTTGTGTGTGCTTTTAATTTAGAATATAGAACAGGAATTAGCAGCACAAAAAAGCTAGTAATGCTTTCTTACCCATATTGTAGATGTGTTAAGAGACTGAGTCAGAGGTTGTTGCAAACATGAAATTTAAGGATACTTCCTTTCTGAGAATTTTGGCTGGCTAGAAATTATCTTAAAAATAGATAAAAGACATGGTCTTTTACAGAATGTTTTTGAAAAATTTTGAATGTTTCCTAAGTATATAAAGACAAATACAAATGAAGAAAAGGTATTGGATCTCTGCTTTTTCAGTGCACCCAGGGGTTACACCTGCACAGTATGTCAGGTATAACTGTGTATTATGTAAACTGCATCTTTTAAAAGCATGCCAGCAAGTACTGAACTGCTTCCCTTTAAACGCCAAATCAGCTGTTTTACCTAGCTAAGGAAAGGTGTCTGCTTCCTTGACAAAGACCTTTCTTGTTTGCATGAGGCTTTTAGCCTCTTAATCTCTAGAGACTCTAGGGAGTCAAAGCAGTGTTCTGCATCAATAACCCTTCACATCAAATATCTGTCAAAAGAAGTACCTAAGGTGTTTGTTCCTGCTACAAATATTCTTTAGTTTTTCTGTCCTTGCCTTGACTCTCAGGGTTCTTCTCTTGGCCTTCTGCTCTTCTTTTCCCCAGATATAGCTTTTGAGATTGACATTTCCAAAATTATGATTCTGCAATAGGGCTTTCATGGATCTACGTGAGGATGGTGCATGATTTCATGTTATCAGATTACAGGATGAGCTTCAGTAGATGTGTGATAGAGCCACTCATGAGTGGTGTCCCTTAGGGGTCTCACTAGAGCTGATACTGCTTTTGTTGGTGGCATGGACAGTGGGATTGAGTGCACCCTCAGCAAGTTCACTGACGACACCAAGCTGTGTGGTGCAGCTGACACTCTGGATGGAAGGGATGCCATCCAGAGGCACCTGGGCAGGCTTGAGACGTGGGCCCATGCAAACTTCATGATGTTCAATGAAGTGAACTCCAAGGTCCTAGACCTGGGTTGCAGCAATCTCGGTACACTTAAAGGCTGAGTGATTGAGACCAGCCTTGCAGAGAAAGACTCAGGGGTGAAGGTTGATGAAAAACTCCACATGAGCAAGCAGTGTGCCCAGTTTGCTTTCTCAGCCCAGAAAGCAAACAAATCGTGGGATACATCAAAAGGAATGTGGGCAGTAAGATGAAGAAGGCATTTTCCTCTCTACTCTGCCCTTGTGAGACCCCACCTGGACCATTGTGTACAGTTCAGGTGCCCCCAACATAAGGACATGGAGCTGCCGGAGCAAGTCCAGAGGGGAGTCACAAAGTTGATAAGGAGAATGGAGCACCTTTCCTATGAAGACAGGCTGAGAAATTTGGGGCTATTCAGCCTGGAGAAGAGAGGGTTATGTGGAGATCCCATACTAACCTTCCAGTATCTGAAGGCGGCCTACGTGGAAGCCAGAGGGGAATGCTTCATCAAGAACTGTAGTGATAGGACAGGGAGTGAAGGGTACAAAATGGAAGAAGGGAAATTTAGGTTAGGTATTAGGAAGAAGTTCTTTACTGTGGGCATGGTGAGATACTGGAACAGGTTGCTCAGGGATGCCCCAAACCTGGCAGTGTTTCCAGGCCATGTTGTATAACGTCTTGAGCAACCTGATCTAGTGAGAGGTGTCCCTGCCCATCGTGGGGGGGTTGAGATGAGATGATATTTAAGGTCCCTTTCAACCTTAACATTCTATTGATGAAAGAGCTGTATTCCTGCACGAGGTTTTTCAAGAGACAAGCTGTTACTTAGCAGGGCAAAGCAGAGGCACGACTGTGACCCACCACCTGTAGTCGAGGAACATGGTGGTAAACAGTGGCTGCTCCAAGAGCAGGAGGCTCAGCTGCAGAGTAGAAGGCTTGCTAGAGGGCCAAGAAAATCTATAATGATTCTGAAGCTCCTTCTGCTGCTCTTGGACATACCTTGGTGACTTCTGGGGCAGAGGGACAACAGAGGAAATAAAAGGGGTCAGCCACCAAGGTACTTTGGGAGGCATTACACAGCATATGCAAAGCCCATATGTCTGAAGGAGTTTCTGAAGGCTGCCTGCATTTCTAGGAAGAAGCCAGATGCTTTCCTGTGTCTATACAAAAGCAACTATGGTATATCTTAATTTCTTAAGATAGTTACATTCTACTCAGCTTTCATTTTAAGAGAAATTGCCTCCACAGTTTTATTCTGTTCTCTTCATATGACAGCTTATGTGAATGAGGCCTTCTTCCCATTTCCCTGCCATGATGTCACCCCTTTTTTCTTTATCTCTCTTTCTGTCTTGAAAGAGCATTGGTTTTTAATTCCCTGCCTTTAAAAACTGACTTTGTTCTATTTTTCATCAACAGGGTCTAAAAAATAAGTGCTATTACTAGCACAGCAAATGCAGATAATTTTTAGCTATAAAAACAACAATTAGGCATTCATATGGATTAAATGCTGAAATGTGAAATAAAGAAAAAATTGTTTTAATACAATACAAATTTGTAAAATTTAATTTGTTCATTTTGCTTATAACACTTTTGATGTTATCCACATTCATGGAAGGGTACTGGGTTGGATCCACTATATAATTAACAAAATTCCTAGTCAATTGAGGATATCCAAGATTTCACTTATCACTCATCCCAAGCAATCAAAGAAGGAAATATAACAAAAGTGAGGAAAACAGGATTAAAATGCATACATATTTTATTTTAAATTGTAATCAAATTTAAGGATTTAGTCATTAATGGTTGAATTGGAATATCCATGAAGGAAGTACTTTTGGTTTGTCTCCTTTAATGGGTGTTGATGCTTGTCAACTAAAATCCAACATGGGAAATTTGTAGTTACAAAGGAAGCTTATTCAAATTTATAATCTACAATGGGATATTTCTCAACAGTATAAACAAATAGTGTAATGTCAGGTGTACAGGAAAGTTATTAGAATGATAGAAAGAAAATAGTCAAAGGATTTATATATATGTTCCATGGGTAAGAGAGAAAACTAAAACATCCTTTAACTGGGTGTACTTTTTATATGTTCCAGTGATAAGAATATCTTAATTTAACAGTCAGATGACCTACAATGGTTTGCATCTTTAATTTATTACTTATACATTTTTCAATGCCTTGTTACTTTATTATAAATTATTAGACAAGCAATGCTAATGAAGTTAAGTAAATTGATTATGTGTAGAAAGATTTAATTTTGTTTGATGAAAAATTATTTACAAGCAAAATAGTGATAAATGGATTGGCTGTGAACCTCATGGGCTTAGTCATAGTCCTTAGTTCCTAAAACAGTTGAAGATCACACTTTTTAGAAAAAAAAAAGGTGAGTTGTTACACTTCTGTGCCTAAGCCTGCAATATCATCTGGGATTTAGATGCTATTTCTCCCACTTTTTTTGGCCTGGAACTCATTTCCAGTGATTTGAATTAATTTGGAGTTATTTGGAAACTTTAGTTTTACTTGAGATGGTTTTTTAAATTTTTTTTTTGATTAAGCAAAGTAAAAGCATTTTATCTTTCTTTAGAGGGTGGTGCAACTATCCTGTGTATTTCCAGTCAGTGTAGCTTTCTTGCTAAACATCAAAGTATTCTTTTTTCAGAGACATTTGAGGGGAAAAAGTAGTTTCTTTATTTCTTCTAGAACTACAGTGTTGGTGCCATCCAATTTATCTGTTCAAGAAACCAGTTCATGCCATTTTACACTTGTTAAGTCCATCTGTACACTATCCTGAGATGACCATTTCAGCTGAAAAAGGATATGAAGGCTTTCTGACTCAGACTTAGGGGAGAGGGCAAGGCACACATAGAGAATGCTTCAGTGACAAAATATATACATTAATTTAGTATTATAAACATATACATCAATTTACTGTCACATTAGGGAGACTTACACACACACACATGATAGTTCTATCATATTTATATTGCACACTTTCATGAAACAAATAATTTGTGTGTGCTTTTTCTTTCCAGGGCTGTGGCCTTGATTCTTTGTCATACATCAGCCTTTCTCCACGCAAATTTATCACAAATAAGGTGTTACAACCTGGCCCTGTAGATGAGGGTACCTCAGGTCCCTGTTAATAGATACTCTGGGGCAGCTAAGAGTGAATGATCAGTGTTTGTATGTGAATTCACTCTCGGATTTCTGAGCAGCCAGTGGCTCTTTTTGCAGTCCTTTAAGGGCATCACCCAAAATGGGACAGACTGCCTTTTCTTTGCCAGATTTCAGTTTACATTCTCTTGTCAGAATTGTAATTTCACCCAGCGTCTGCTTGTGGGTCATAGTGGGAGGAGAAAAATTATCACTACGATTTCCTCATGAGGGGATTGCCCCAGTTGACTCTCCCTCAGCATTAATACCCTTCAGTCACACACTGGGGTCAGTGTCTTTCTCCCCAGTACCCTCTCTAAGGGCTGGCTTGACTTCTCCCAGAGAAAATCTTGCAACAGATCCAGGTCACACCAGAAAACCCAACAGCTTTGATACCAATCACTCCTCCATATCCAAGGGATCCTGTATGCCCCAGCCTATTTGATGAGTTTAAGGGAAGATAGTTTGATTTACTCTGGGCAGTGCATGGGAGAAACAACAATTCTCAGGAGGTTCAATAACAAACTGGTCATTACCCCAGAGAGGGTTAATGTTTTTCTCCTCATTTACCTTCTCCAAGAATCGGCTTGACTTTCTCATGGAGAAAATCTTACAACAGGTCTGGGTTACACCACAAAAGATTTAAACAGATCTTATATGTCCGGGTCATACTGAAAAGAGAGGAGCAGTCTAGATCAGATATATCCTGGGTTGCCATGATCTTTGGCCAGGGAATCCAGCTTTGACTGGAAATCAGTCCTCCTTTGTGCAGAGCTCTGGCTGGTGTAGAAAATCCTGCTCAGCACTTTTCAGAGTAATCCTCCAATTTAAAGTTATAACCCACCCCTGAAGGCAAAGGTAACTGAGGTTCTTGTTAGTAGATCCCTTGGGATGGATTAGAGTGCATTGACACGAAATGACCGGTGTTTAGAAATATAAATATAGGGCAGGTTTATTTTCAACACTGGTTTACGGTGTCAACAATCTGCTTGTGTTGCCAAGCACCATGAAGTTTGATATCTTGTGATGCTGAGTGAGGTACAGGCACATAAAGAAATAAGAGTCTTGCATTCTAATTAGCAGAAGCTGTGAGTGGTGAGGATGACAAGAAAAGGATGATAGAGCAACACATGTAAAGGATGCTATTGTGAGCATGAGTGGTTCTAAATCATTTCAGGAGCTGTGAGAAGTTTTGCAGTCGACTGCTGTTTGATTGATGCTAGTGAGCATTATAGCAAAACAACCTGAAGAAACAATCCTGGAACAAATTGAAGAATGAGCTAATAGATAGCGGACAATTATCCTCAATGTGTGAAGTAATATGTTTTATTATGCTAATGTTTCCTTGAAAAATGGTGGCACTAAATAAGCTAATGGTTGAAAAATAATGACAGATAGCAATGAATCCTCAGATTAAGTATGCACAGAATGTAAGCAGCCCACAGCAGATTTGTGTGTCAAGTATTCAGATCTCCCATGTGATCTGGCAGGAGAGACCCTAAGGAAACAGTTACTGCCCATGGCAATGTAGTTCATGAGTATCAACCAATCTGGAAAAATCTCTTCTTAGTTAAGCAAATTAGAGACAAATCCTGCTCAAGCACCTCCTTTCAATCTGAGTAATTCACAGTGCAAGCAATAACAGATGTTCTTGATATGTTGATTTGACAGTCAACATCACAAGATTACAGAGATCACTTCTATACCAATCCATCTGTTGAGATAAGAATTTGTGTTTCCAGTTGTGCACTGCCTCTGCCATAAGTGATTTCAGGAACTTTCAAAACACATTTTGAGCCAAATTAAAATCAGAGGGTGGATCAGACCTCCCTGTAAGAATGAAAACAAGAAAAATATCCTCTGCTTAACTTTCTTCTGTAATTCTAAGATTTCTTACCTGACACCAAGGACAGTACACATCAATAAGTAATTTTTGTCTTTAAGAATGATGCAATTCTTGTATCCAGTCCCAGAAACAAGAAGAGGCCAATGGATATATGAGAAATATGTGAAATAGGGACCTCTGTCCTAAGTAATTTACTGAATGAACAGGACTGAATGAAGCAGCAGAAGTTGCCTTTGGAATGCTGGCAATGCCTGGGGATGGTGTCTAGATCCTCGTTTTTGGGATGAACACATGCTCCTTGGTTTGTCTATGGTGAAATTTCTGGAACAGATCCAACTTTGAAAGAAGGTTATTACCATGAAGAAAAGATTTTTCCAGACTGATCCAAAATCAGACAAGAGTGTCATTCTGAGCTTCTTCATAGACAGGAATTATTATAAATAGAATGGCCCAGATTGCAGTAAGGACAGTTCTATTTAATTTTTTAATATTAGGTTTGCAAAACGTTTAGTTCATGTCCTGGTATACATTTATGGTGAAATGCTTTCTCAAGTACTGAAAATAGTATGTAGGATGCTAAGGATGAATTATTTATGACCTTTCATTTTGTCTGTTCCAAGAAGCACTTGGATTATCATTCCTTTGTGATTGACAGTTTCATGAAAGTATCTGGCAGGTACTTCCAACCATAATTTTTTCCCATGTTTTAACATGTACATACATATTATTATTTATTGCTGATGAAACTTTCACTGACTTCTATGGGAGCAGTGAAATTCTGCATTTTTAGCAAATCTCAGCTTCAGAATCACATAAATGTAGATTAAAATCTTAAACGCCCAATGACTCATGAGATGAAAACGAAACTTTCTTAGAGGCTTTTGAGTTTTTTGGACTCATGTGCACATATGCTTGTGGGGATGAGTCAATTGCTCTAACTTTTGAATATTTAGAACACTCTCACCCTTGAACTTCGGAAAATTTTGACATTGAATTTTCATGTTATTTAAGAAAAAAATGTAATGAGGAGAAGTACATAGAAACAAAAAGGAAGTATTAGAAGTGTCACACTGTGTGAAGTGCATGTATGTGCTTAGTATTTTGTTATCAAGGCATTTGACAAAACCACTGTGCAAATTTCTGTCAGTGACTTTATTCTCTTCCGTGCTCTTAGAGCCACAAAAATAGCACTTCACAAAAATGTCATGCTTGGTTCTCACCAAACAATATTTTACTGTTATCTATAGCTCAGGTTAGTTTATTTACTATTCTGAAGAAGCCTGAAAAAATTTTCTGTTGGAAATTCATGAGTATGGGAAAGTTTTAGCTTTTCAAACTTCAGCCATTTTGGAATTACTGAAATTTGAACAATGTACTGCTATCTTAATTGGAGTAATGTGTGTTGCTGCAGCTGCTGACCTCTGCCAGACATTCACAGGTGAAACTTTTTACCAGTTTGTCACTCAAAAGACAAGTCAACCCAGGGAAATAAATTTCATTCTACTCATCCACAAGCATCCTCCTTGGAAATTACTACTTCCTCCTGCTTGGGAGAGATTTTAACCTTGTCTATAGTTTTTGAATCCTTTGTCAGTTTAAGAGGTGCATTCCCAGGTCTGTGTGCCATATGCCATTTACCTTCGCAGCCTGTTAACTGGCAAGTAAAATACAAGCAGAATATTTTCATTTCCCTATGAAGGATCCTTTTCCAGCACCACCTACTTTCTGAGAAGTCCTCCCAGCCATCTTTGGACTGGGAATCCCACTGGGATTTGCTCCCCAGTGACTACCCCCATCAGCAAATGTCAGAGCAAACCCAGGCACTGCTAAACCCCGAGGGGCTGTGCTTTAGAGCAGGACACGGCTTGCAGGTATGTTAGAACAGCTCTGGGATGGCTCCCAGGTGACTTCCTGAAGCTGTAGCTGACAAAGATTTTCCATCAGTTTCCTTTCATCTTTGTGCCTGTGAATGGCTCTACTCCTGCTTGTGTTAATGGTCCTGCTTTTTCTCACAAAGTTCTGTCATTTCTCCCACTGTTGCTCTTTGTCTTTCACTTTCTCATTCCACTTCTGAAATCTGTGGGGGCTTATATGCTTTTCTAGCTTTTTTCTCCTTTTTCCTATATTTTCATCCTAGAAAATTTATGCATAGATTCTCAGCTATTCTTCTCTTCATCCATGTTGTAGTGCCTGCTGCTGAATAAAAAAATATCCCTGTTTATTTTCTGTCTCCGTTTTCTTTCACACAGATACCCTTTCTCTGGGTACCTGTTGCTTCTTTCCAGGATCATGCCCACGGAATGTTTAGAGACTAAACAGAGAGCATTTAGTGACTCACATGCTGCTATGCAAGGCACAGATCACAGATGCTGGTGTAAGATGTCAGCAAAAGTGATTGAATGCTCTAACTTGTTTGGTCACCTCAGGCAAGTCATCTCTCTTCTTTGTTTCATCTCTAAAATGGCCTTAATAATATCTAATGCCTTTGTGATTTATGGATGGAAAACATTATGCACAATCCAGTTGTAAATTAATGTTGTTGTTGTTATTACTATTATTATTATTATTATTTCTGCAGTCTAATTTTTCCCTTTAGCTCCTTCCAGTTAAATTAATGTTTATGTCAACATCCTAAAAGTACATGCAAGTTTACTTATAAAGAGCAGCTTGTTATTATGAGGCCTATCTTCCACAATACAAATAACTAAAGGGTTAAAGGAAGGGCTACATTTGTGATACTTTGCTTTTAAGGCATTTGGTTAATACTCAGCTGTCAGTTGTGAAACCTGCTTGTTGGTCAGCCAAGCTTTTATTCTGAGAATTCTTTCTGTGAGCAGTTAGGAAGCAACAAAACACATACTGGATATTTGAAATAAGGATGCCAACAGGATTCTTTCTCTAATGGTGAAGTGGTAGGTTATCTCTCTTTCTAATTTAATGAGATAGAGAGCTGTACCCCATATGAATGACTGGGATACAGACTCTAACTGACTAACATTTATAAAAACAAGGTGATCTTCTTTCATGGCAGTGTCAGACACTGAACTGCACTGAAGAACTGAGAACATAATTCATACAGCCAAGTTGATTCACTAGGAAATGGTTTCAGTATACTGAGGATTGGTATTTTCTTTTAACAAATTTGTATGACAAAACCTCTAAAAGCAGGTTAAATACTACTGAATGGAGTCCTTCTGCTTTTCTTTCGTTTTTATTTATCCCTACTTTCCCAAACAGCATCATTTGTACTCCTGAATTCTGGCTGGATATATGGGAACATAGGGTGAGGTAAAGAAAAAAATAAAAAGCATTTCTGAACAATTAAAGTGGAATTTAGACCTGCTAATTTCAGAGCATGACCACCCAGGGAGTGAGTGGGAGGTGTGGATTATGGTCCTTGCTGCTCATGATATAATCAGCTAGGGAGTTAGACTCACTCTTGGTCTCCTGGTTTGATGAGTCTTGCATTCTTGGATGGACATCTTCAAAGAAACTTTCAAAGTTAGTTTCTGTCTGGATTTACCCTCCAGGAGTTGGCATTTGAATGTCCTTAACCAAAGACCAACTGGACCTCTGTCTCATGTGTATCAGGTGAGAGATTCAACCAGTAGGTCACTACCCAGCAGGAAGGGAGTCCCCATGATTTGGAATTCTCCTGAAATGGGCATCTAACGCACTGCAGCTCACACCATTGTTTTCAGCTATCATCAGACTCTCACATAACCATGTCATATCTACATACAAACATCTATCCTCTACCAAGAGATGGACAGATTTATAGAATTCCTGTTTGGATTTGTTTCTGAATCATGGTTTAATTTTAATTTTTAGCTATTTTTTTCCCACTCACTGGAACATACTTAGATGTCCAGTTTGTTTTTTCATGATGCACTCCTCCTGGATTTGATATCCTGAAAGAATGAGTGAAGACACTGCACATCATTGTGCCTAAATACCTCCTTTATTTGGTTCTTTAATCTGAACAACTGAAAATATGTCTTTAAAGCAGTTTGTTAGAAACTGCTTAGCATCTACCTCGCACATAGTTAATTAAATTCTGAGTGGTGAACACATCACACATTCATCCAAAATGACCTCTCTAATTAGCAGCTGTAAAAGAGTTGTCCGATCTCCTCCAGTTATCTGAGCATACTGCAGCATGTGCCTGTAGTCTCATGTCTTGTTAGTTCTGTTTCAACCAATTTCTTTAGTCATTGGTAAAGTCAGCAGGAATTAAGGCAGCTCAGCGTTTTGAAAGATCCTTCTACTTCTCCAGGTGCTCTGATGTGGCACACTTCCATGTTTGACCCAAATTCTAGGATAAAAGCCCTGAGAGCCACTGCTCTCCACCCTGGCATACACCATTAGGAGTAAGGCAGGGCTCACCAGTTCTCATGGATCTCCTGTTTGGATTGTTTATGGCTTTGGACAACTCTCCACCTGCCTGTATGAATGATAATGCAATAGCACAGCCATTAACATTTATGGTACAAATGATAAATCCAATTAAAAAGGAGACGGTGAAAGCCATGGCAATGTTCCACATGAAAGAGGCATGTACAATATCTTACTCAAAGAAACTGTGAGATGAAATTAGGAGACCAATGAATATATTTTTGAGGCTCTTTCTTTTGTCCATTGACTGCCACTTAAGATCAAGATTGCTTAATCATCACATGGCAGATACTGAAACTTCTCTATATTAATCCATGATTATTTTGTCTTTCCATGGCAGTATAATGATATGCTGCATATTTATAATCTCAGAAGCAGGCTCTAATTCAGTCTCTCACACCCTCTCTATTAAGCAGTGTTTACTTTAAACCCATGGTTAAGTTCAGTTGAACACATTTGTTGAGAACTCAGCATGTCAGAAAGATGTTGCTGGGTCTAGCTGGACTTTAGATCTGACCCAGAACATCCATTCATTTATTCTCAAGTACGTTTCTAAAAGAGGAAAATGCATTGTATTTTAGAAAGACCATGTGGAGCCATTATTAAAGTCCCACAATTCTTATTTATTAAATACCAACAAAAGAATTCAATAGCTGCTTCTCTTAGAAGAAACACTTCTATTCATTTTTTTGTCATTTCTTTCTATAAAAGTTTGCATGAAGTGGTCTTTTATAGAAAAGAAGGCAGATGAAATGATGAATCCTGCAAATCAGGCATACAAAATTTGCTGTCTCTGGATCTCTTCCATTTGTTCATGTTTTTGCTAAATCTGTGAACAATATTCAGCTGTGAGATGCTGCATGTGTTTTGCATGTAGGTAGTGGCTGGATAACAATTACAGGAGGGCAGCTCGCCAACCCAATTGGCAAGTGCTAAATTGAATTGGATATTCAAAAGCAGGAATATAAATATTTTGGTTCAAAGTTTAAGATATTGAAGTATACCATTTGGCACCAAAACCTTTTTGTAAATAATTTTTCTTACTCTGGAGTCATGAATCATTCCAGTCGTGGGTATATGCATTAGTGATTCCAGCCACAAGCTGCTGAAATTTGATGTTGGCTGATGCAAAAATGTAGCTATTATGGTGATTTGACATCTAGCTCCACATCTTGAGTAGACACCACTACCCCATTTAAAAGTAATTCCTCAGCGGTGTCATCTCATGCACAGGGATTATGAGTCATTAAATAATCATTTGGTAACACAGTGCATCCCTTGCCTCTGGAAGTAGTGTTCAGCATGGTGTCTGCTCAATTAATCAACCTTAAAATAATACTTTCCACTCTTCTAAATTACACTTCCCTCTTAAGTTTGTAGAAAGGGCTCATTTAACTAGAACATGATTTTAAAGGTAGAAATGAGCCTGGGCAACATAACTGGAGTTCAGATCTGAGCTCTGTCAAAGGGCTGACTGATTGGATCTGGTGCCAAATGCTACTTTATGGCTGATTTGAACTGCTCTGCTGGTGCAAGTCAGAAGGAAAATCATCAGATGGAGCTCCCTGATGACCTTTCTTGCAGAAGGAAACTTGTGGAGCATGGAAATGTCTTGTGGGGAGCTTCAGCTAATTTCATTGATTTTAGTGGCTTTTTGGGGCTCTGAGCATCAGGGAGCATTCCAATGCAGTTGGGGTACCCCAGACTGATGATCAGTTCTGGACTAGGCTTGCTTGTCCATGAAGGTAAAAAGCATTTAGTTACCACACCCAGTCTGATTGTAACAAATACAGCCTAAGTAGTTTAAAGCAGAGATTTACAATCTATTTTTATAGGATACCATGGGGGCAGCAGGTATTGGGAACAGCAGTATGAGTAAAGACAAAGGCAGATCTGGCTCCGTGTCAGCTTGTGTATTGCTCAAAATAGCTCCTGCACTATTAATGGCACATATTATAGCTGATTACTCCTATTAGCCTCCACTTTGTAGCTGAAACTCCTGCAAGTCTGGCTTCTAGCCCATGACCATTTAATTCATGTTCTATAAATGTAATGCAGTCTTCAGGTCCGAGTCAAAACTTTTTCAGATTTGGGTCTTTGGACTTGATTCAGCAGTACTGAAAATACTGAAAATATATGGAAATACCCTACTGACAATTTATACTGAGTTAGCATCATACATATGTAATGGATTTTTAATTTGAGAAACTGTTTTTGTTCGAAATATGATTATATAAACACTTAAAATGAAAATGCACTTGAAACTCTATTTATTAGTTGTCTTATAATTGTATTAATCTTCCCACAATCTTGCATGAAATAACAGTGGTTTCAGCAAAACTTTGCCACTTTATCTTACTCAAAGGCTTGACTCATAGCCTGAAAGATTGTAAAACCACTTATGTAAGTGAAGTTACAGACATGAGCAAGGATTGTGGCTGTAACAATAAACATTGCTAGTTTTCTTGTGATTGAACTGGTCTAATGGCATCTTTAAACACTTCCTTATTTAATGAAGTTTCGTATTGTATCAAAGTCATGTGGATACTGCTTCATCAGGGTTTGATAACCTTAACCTAAAGTAAAGAAAATATTTTAAAATTGCATATTTAATGGCAAATGGTTTCAGAGTCATTGAATTGTTAGGGTCTAAAAAGCTACCCCAACTGGAGTAAAAGTTTGAATAATATGGTTCTGGTATTTTTACCTGAGTCTCAGCTTCCAGCCATAGTATCTTCCCAAATCTTTGTCAGCTGGTTGGATATCCCTCCATCATTGAGTTGTTTTCCCTTATAGATGCTTTGAATGAATTCAGCTCAGGTCTTAGCCCTTTATTGATAAGCTTAATCAATTCAGGTCTTTGAGTAATTCATTTTAGGATTTGTTTTCCAATCCCTTCATATTTCTCATGGCTCTAGTCTGATTCCTTGTCAAAACGTGGATACTGTCACTGGACTGTATCCTAGTGCCAATTTTGCAGATGATAGAATTTCCCCAGTCTGTTATCCCTCTTGGCTACAACATTTTACTGTAGCTCATATTCAACAGATTATCCACTATGGTTTGCAAATTGATTTCAGAATTATCATTTTCTAAGACTAAGTTTGCTCTTCTATAAGGATGACATCTGCCTTCTTGTCCTGTTTCTGCATTAAACCATTTTAAATTGCACAGATTTTGCCTTCACCTTTTTTTTTTATACCAGCTTCTTGTACATGATGTATTCCCTGCTTCATTTGAAATTCCTCTGGTATCTGTACACCCACAAGCTTTATCAGTAACACTTTCATACTGAGTCATCAATAAAAACATTACATGGCATGAGGACAAAGACAGATTCTGGGAAAGCCAAACCAGGACACTGCAACTTAGTAAATCCTTGGTTTACAATCCAAATCCTATCTTTTAACCATTTCTCTAATCCCAGATGTGTGATTTATGAAACAGAAATGTCTGATTGAAAAACACAAGGTTCCCACTTTAAAGTTGTACCAGCTTCTCTTTGCACCAGTTAGCTGTTTATGATGCATGGCTCATGAGACCCTCCTTGTCAAAGGGACACTGAGATATTTCAGAAAAGCATTCACCTGCAGTGGCTGGATGTGAGGGACAAATATCTGGCTATGTGCAGATTACAGGTGTGAAGTTGCTTTTCCTTGCCATTGCTTGGGATGCCGTCTGCATAATATAATTTATTTGGTATATCTAGATGCAAATACAGCATTTTTTTCACACACAGTGCTGGGTAAGTTCTTTTTTGTTATTGAATCAAAGACTACTGTGAAATAACCCTCAGCATCTTTTGCAATTTGCTGCAGTTTCCTGGTGGTGAAGCACAACTGGGGTCTTATAGCCTCTCAAATAACCACACAGGGAGACTGTGCTTAAAGATGCACCTGTCTTACAGACAGTGTGTTCACATTTAAAAGATCACAAATCTCAGAGGTTTTGAGGTTTGGGTGTTGTTTGGGGCTTGATTAACTAATGTGTACATTCCTTTAGAACAAAAATCAAACCTGTTTTTACTGAATGAATGGTAGGGAAAAACATTCAATTCACAGAAAGACTGACATCAATTAATTTCCTTTTTAGACATGGTAAAAGGATAGAGGGCCACTGATGTATGTTTGCCATGTCAGTTTTTGCTGTAGTAAAGATAGATGGCCATATTATTGTGCTGAAAAATGGCTGTTATTGGAAATTGTTAAGAGGAACACTTTGTGAAAGGTGCTTCCGTTTTTTTAATTGTAAAAAGACCTGCCTCTGAAAAATTATAGAAATTCCTCATTATCCAGAAAAAGGAGAAACTTTGTAGTCTCCAGTGTCTTAGATTTAACTCTCTGTTTCAAGTTCCACACCGGTGACATTTATTTTTCTCTGTTTTAACACATGCTTCCTTTCAGCAAAACTATCTGCCCATCAGGAATCAAAGCAAATCCAGATGGCTGAAGAACTGGTTGCTTATGGTTTAAGAAGCATGGGTCAGACTCAGTCATACAATGTACCAAGCTCACAGGAGTGCTCTTCTTATATCTAGAGATTTGGGGATGCTGAATAATGATTTTTCTCTGCTTTGCTATTGTCAGGCTGGAAAGTTAGCATGTATGAGAGAGTGAAAAACCAGAAGGTGCTGTAAGAGGGAAAGTTCTACACGCTCTACTCAAGGAAAAGAATTGATTTCTCATATGGTAAAAAGGCACAATGCAGCAGTTGCAAAGACACATGTCTAAGAAATTTTTCAAAAATCTGCTTTGCTCTGAAATTATGAATGAGGGTCATGGAAAAAGTCTGATAAATGATGCTGGAGACTGCCAAGGTGCTTCCAGGGAAGAAGAGAAAGGGAGATCTAGCAACCTCACAGCAACTTCCCTATTACATGACCAGAAATGTGTCTCTTGCACCTACAGCAGACAAATTAGTGCCCGATTAAGTCTAAACAGAGACTCGTTTGCAGCCAAGTATCTGTGATACCGGTCACCAGCAGCAATTGCAGGACACTACAATTACATATTACAGTAATGAGTCAGGGCAAAATTCTATTTCAGAGGTCTAAAAGGCATCTCACATAGACCACAGCAGTCAAACTCATCCTGTTCCCCAAATTTGTAGTAGCACAGTAAGTCTTCAAGACCATGTTCATCACAACTCTTCACTGTCTGCCTCCACTCTAGAGGAGCAGGAAAGAGCCCCAAAATTGTGTCCACACATGCTTCAGATGTTTCCACATCCAGTTATCTGGGATAACTAAAAAGCAGGACATGGCTGGTAAAAGCAGTAAGACTCTTACACATGACATATGTACATTGTGCCAGTAAAGTGTCTTATTTTGGAATACATGCAAGGACAGAGTCCACACAGTATTTTTTATCAGTAAATCTCCACTACAATACTGTCAGGAGTGATATCCCTATAATTTAGGTGAACAAAGAAACAGGGAAGTACCAATTTAGTTTTTCAAGGTCATGCAATACAGCAGTATATGGAAAATAAACCATCTCTCTTAATTCTACTTCAGTGTCTTGTTTGTAGGCTCTAAAAGGGAATGAATACAGTTTTTTAATCCTCATAGCTATTGCAGAAAGGGATAGTTTTGAGAAGGGAGCTTAATGGGTAAGAAAATTCAAGGTAATCCTACTGACCTAAACTTAGTGAATATTTGGTTTCTCTCCTTTCAAAGACTTTCTACTCCCTATGTTTTGGATTCTTCACGGCACTCCAGGTGTGGCCTCACCTGTGATGAGCAGAGGGGAAGGATTACCTCCCTTAACTTTGCCTAATAATGCCCAGGACACTATTAGCCTTATTTTGCAACAAGGCTCATTGTTCATGTTCTCCTTAGTCTCCACCAGGTCCTTTTCTGACAAGCTGCTTTCCAGGTGGGCTGTGCCCAGCATGAGGGTTGCTCCTGCCCAGGGGCAGGAATTTGCTCTTCCCCTGATTGAACTTCATTAGGTTCTTGTCAGCCCATTTCTCTTGGATGTTGAGGTCCCCCTGCACGGCAGCACAATCCTCTAGTGGATCAGTCACCCAGTTTTGGGTAATCAGCTGACTTGCTGAGTGTACTCACACCCCACACTGCTTCACCATCCAGATCCATAATGAAGATGGTAAATAGGATTGGATTCAGTATTGTCCCTTGGGGTGTAACTAGCACTGCTCATTACAGGCCATCATCTAGACTTCATATCACTCTGTCCTGTGTTTATATCTGTATTGCTTTTCATACATGCCTATAAACTTCACACTAAAAACAATGACAAAAGAAAGAAAAAGGGATGAGAGAAAAAAAAATAAGCAGCATCTCCCATACAGAAATTGAACATGATAATTTTATTCTCCATTGCATTGTGTTTGTTATCTGCTAGACATCGCTTAACATTTCCATTTGGTCCTTGATTTTCTCTCCCTTTCTTGACCTGGACCTGAAAAAGAGATCTATCTGGAGGAATGCTACCTCCAGGAAAATCCTTGGAGATCAGTATAGGCAGGCATAAATCAGGAGAAGCTTTAAAAGCTTTAACATTCTATATTTTAGAGAAAGGGGAGTCTAGCCTAGCCCAGTACCAAAGATAAAATTGGCATAACTTAGTTACATCAGTCTCATCTGAGCTTGAGGACCAAGCCTCTGATGTTAGATCTTACACACAATATTGCCTTGCTTCAGCCTCTTATTCGGCTGAACTTTGCAAAACAATCCTGTCTGGTAGGAAATGGAGGGAAAAATATTAAGCCTCTAATGGCTTGGTTTCTGAAATCTCGATCCTATTGTATATGCAATCAACACAATTGTGACTACCTGCTATCATCCTAAGTGTGCCTTTTCCTCCTAAATACATAACCAGAACAAATATTCATCTCCTGCAGAAATGCTTAATGCTGACATGACATGGATTTATGGGAGCAGAGCCAGTAGAGCAACATGAGAAATGTGTTCTGCCCAGCTCTAGCTAATATTTTCAATCTAAGATTTCTGAATGTCATCCCAAGTATAAATTAGACCACTGAGAGGGTTACATATCCCTGTATTTTTCTCCCTGCCTCTCTGCCAGTCATTTTCAGCAAGCAAAATCAAATTTTTCCATGTAAGAGTTGTAACATATTACATCCACTTTGCATAATTTACTGTAAAAGATGTATAGCAATGGAAAATAAAAAGTCCAGTGATGGCATGATCCAAAACCTCTTCAAAACTTATAATACAAACTGATTTTAAAATACTCTCTTTATCTTTGAAGAACTTTAAACCTTTCTCAATGAAAGAGAAATTATCTCTTCTGGTGGGATAATCTGACATTTTGGATGCACAAGCCATGGAGTTTTCTTCATAAATTGAACTGAAATGTTCCTTGTATGATAAGTTTACATTGAAAGAGTATGTATGTTGCAGTTACCCAAACCAGCTCTAAACAAATTATCCTGGGTACCAGCTGCTATGTAACTCTGTTAGCCAAGAAGTCCATCAAGGCTAATGAGTTCTGCTGAAAGGCAGCCAGCATTAACTTAGGTAAAGTGTCCTGTTGCCATGGCAATCTCTTACTCCAAATTTGATAATTTGACTATTGTGGTGATTTTCAGCAGTTAAATATCTGTAGCATATATTTTGAATATGGTTTGCATGTAGGCATGTAGGATTTGGAATTAAATAATTCAGAATCAAATTTAACTCTAGTCTGTATATTTACATATATGGAGTGTAATTAACAGAATCTATTTAATATTAACAGCTATTTAGCTCAGTGAAGCTAATTGTAGTTCATGTGAAGGGAAGTATGGAACCTGAACTTACCAGAATATTATTGAAGATAATGTGGAATAGTCTGACAAACTCACAGCTTCCATAAATACATTTCCTAATATATTTCCAAATGAGGGGCTGTAATTTTTTTGGTAGGGGAAGGATGAAGTAAAGCCTTTATCATTCTAAGATTTAGTCTGGCAGAAAATTGAGAATAGTATGCCATACATGACTTCGAAAAAGATGCATATTTTAAGTGTGCTGTACATACACCTTGGGGATATGATAAAAAGCCAAGTTTTCCACTGGGTGTTCTTGGATACCTGGTGAGGGTATAGAAAGTGTGCTTCCAGGCTATTCATTGGGCTTCTCTATGGCTTGGTGTATTATATCTATCCCAGCTTTTTATCCCAATTGAATGGCAAAAGCTACAACTGCGCCAAAGCAGAAAGGTCTTTTTTCAGCTTCAGCTAAAAGTAAAATCCAGGTGGTCCTATAATCTGTGAAGGTCCCAAATGAAAATCTTTTAGGTAAAACTAAGTGGAGACTCATACATACAGAAATAACATTTTTATAAAGAAGAGCCTTTTAACTACACAAGTTCCAAAATTTTTTCTTGGTATTTTATTTCTCTGACTTTAAAGCTTTGGCTTTAAACATTGGCAAATGTTTTCTGGATCCGCATGAAGGGAGCATGTGTATGGAAAATGATTTGTCCTAGGCCTGCTCTGTTCTATAGATTCTTATTGAGTATATAGATCTAACTTACAAATTCTCATAGAAAATGTCATTGAGCATAGAAATGATTCAAACAAAGGACATTTTTTAATATTCTTCCCTCTTACAGACACTCATTAGAAATGAAGAAAACCCCACCTCCCTATAACAAAATATATATTATTCTCAGTAACAGGAAAGGAAGAATTAGGCCATAAGAAATATTTAGTTATTTCTGATTAGGTGCACTGAGATATTACAGTGACAGTGGTCTAACAGGAGCCCCACTAGATATAACTGCATAGTTGAAGACTTCTCTCCTGGATTAGTAAAGCCCCACATTTGCTAAATGTTTGGCCTTATGACAAAATCTAAAACTGCATGGATGTTACATGCAGAAACATAAAACTCCGTGACTTCTCTGCCTCAAAACAAAAAAATCCACTTATACCTAAAGGCAAAAACTCATTGGCATGCATTTGAAATTGAGTGCTGAAAATCACTAGTCTTTTGGAAAATGCAATTATGTGCATCAAAAGTGTGTGTGGGTGTAAGAGCTTGAGAGACAGAGCCACATGGCATGGCTGTTTGCAAGTCCCCCAAGCTTTTTCCATTTGAATTCTTTTACTTCCCAGAAACTATTTTCCAGAATAAGTGGCACCTCCTCTTGGCATTTCCAATTTGTCATTTATTACTAAATTTTGTCCAATACTCAAATGATGAATGTTACATTAGCTTTTTTACCAGGACAGTCTGCTGAATAAAATCTTTTTGCACTGTAGTTTTTTTTAACTTTATCACATTAAACTCCAGTGAAACAATAGAATTCTCTTTTTGAACTCAAGCAATTTATGTGTTATGAAGTTTTGAGATTAGATTAATAATTTTTGGGAAAGAGACCATAATAACCAGTCATTCAGCTGTGTGAACTCTCAAGTAGCACAAGCTGCAGAGCACACCCATGAAGTCCTTTGTCAGATCAGGTAGCACAAAGTTAAGCTAAAGCATACTTTTCAAAGAGGTGTATTCTAATAGGTTGAAGATTTTAAGTGTGGAAAATGCCATACAGCCTTTTATAAAGTCTTCCAATGCCAGATTATGGTCTTCTTTCCCCATGAAAGGTTACTACAAGGGAATTCCTATTATGCATATTGTTTTTCCCTGGGATAAGAATACCTTATTGAGTCAAGAAAAATCAAACTATTATTCACCCTTGCATAAGCAGTTCTTCAAGTTCTGCACAATTTTATGACTACTTGTTGTATGCTAGTGATGGCCACATCATAAATATCCAGGGATTGTTTCCGAGGTGGATCCAGCATTTGCAAATACAACATCAGCCCAGGCTGAGCTGGCTCTGCTGAGTGAGTGGAGGTAACAGGAACAGCACTAGCAATAGCACAAACTGTGTCCAGGCTTTCCCATGACTGGGAACACACATCCTGGGGCTCTGTGGCATCCCTCTGCTGGATGCCACCCCAGACACAAGCCTGTGCCATTTTATCTCACCTCAGTTGCAGCACCTGCTGTTTGGGTGATGGCAAAGGGGCGTGGGGCCAGGACAAAAGTCAGTGGTGACACAGAGGTTCAGAGCACAGACACTGAACGAGCTCTCTTACCCGGGGTGCTTTTCTGACTGCCTGTGCCAGGGAAGCTGAAATAACCAGCACCACTGACTGGGAGGAGAGCTGGGAAGTGACCAGTTTCTTCTCTCTTGCTCCTCTCATCTGCTTGCCACTGCTTACTTATCTTTCTTCCAATGAGGGAAAATCATGGACTGGTCAATGGGCTGTCTCTTACTGGGGTGTCTGGAGAGCTGACTGCTCAAGTGGGCAGTGGGGTGAAATGCTGCTAGTGCTGTCCCTAAGGCTGGACTTTGAGCCATTTTAAATATCATGAAAGTTGTAGGAGCTCTTGCTCTTGTGTTTAAAACTGATTTTGCCCTACTCTAAGCATATGCCCTACTAAGCATACCTGCCTAACTCTAAGCATACTGCATGCCACAATCACACTTTGTCTTCCATGGCAAAATGAAGTAGTATCATGATCTGAAGCAGAAAGATCTGTGCCATTTGCACGAGTAGATTTCTATTTGTACATTGAATTGAAGGAAAATTAGGTTCAATGTGTTGGTTATATTAACTGTTGTGAATGTAAGGCATATTTGACGGGAATTTATTAAGTAAAAGGATTTCGAGGGCCTGTCAACCAGAGTTCAGCTCCATAATGGAGCCACTTGAACAGGGAGTGCTCGCAAATATATGATGAAATTGGGAGATTAGAACATGGTTGAAATTACTGTACATTAAAACAAAGTAGTCAATAAAAATGCAAACACTCTGAAGTGTTTTAATAAGACTACACTAAATCACCCTCAAACGCAATTCAGCAACATGTGTCACAGAGATTTAGGGCTGCTTATCCAAATTCTTCTGTTCCTCACCTTTTCTGTAAGAAGGCTTAATCTTTGCTGAAAGATTCAGATTTGCCACTCTCTAACTCCTTCTGTATGTTCTTTTAAATTACTCCAAAGAAGCCTTGTGTATTTAAGCCTAATTTGCATGAAGCTGGACCTGAAGTAATGTGGAATCTCTGCAATCTATGCAGCTGGATGCATGTTTGACCCCATGGAAGTCATTAAGATTAAAATGCTGAATGGGGGCTACATAGGTAAATCACTGTGCATTCAGCTAAATGCACACCACCCTTTTGTCGAGGAGTTAAATATGGATTGCACAGATAATCATGGGATTTTTATTTTGGGTGGGAATTTAAACAAAATATTTTGCATTTTGAACAGTTGCCAAACCTCTTCTTTAGCTCAAAACAGTCTAAGCTTTTTGGCTTTGCTTATAGACTCTTTGGCAACAGGGTTTGGTTTTTTAATTTCTTTTTTTCACTGAAGGCAAAAATCGGATCGAATTTATGATCTTTATCAACAAGAGTCTATGAACAGAAGTATCTCTTAATTTCTTTAGCAGCACTGCTAGGTGGCAAAATGTACATGTACAAGTATTTCCCATTCATTTCTGCTGCACACAAAAGCATTAATTGTCTAATAATGCAGCACAAATATGGAGAGAAGTTTTGTCAGAAATATTCTTTCTTTCTTTCTTCTTTCTTTCTTTCTTTCTTTCTTTCTTTCTTTCTTTCTTTCTTTCTTTCTTTCTTTCTTTCTTTCTTTCTTTCTTTCTTTCTTTCTTTCTTTCTTTCTTTCTTTCTTTCTTTCTTTCTTTCTTTCTTTCCTTCCTTCCTTCCTTCCTTCCTTCCTTCCTTCCTTCCTTCCTTCCTTCCTTCCTTCCTTCCTTCCTTCCTTCCTTCCTTCCTTCCTTCCTTCCTTCCTTCCTTCCTTCCTTCCTTCCTTCCTTCCTTCCTTCCTTCCTTCCTTCCTTCCTCCCTTCCTCCCTTCCTCCCTTCCTTCCTCTCTTCCCTCCTTTCCTCTCTTTCTCTCTCCCTGTCATTCCTGGGGGCCTTTGGTAGCACCTGGGTGTGAGTTGCTCCAACCCATCAAGCACCAGCCGTCGTGCCGAGCAGAGCTGAGTCAGTCCAGCCCTGAGCGGTTCCTGCAGGGTGACCATACCTGCTCACAGCCACCACTGCTGCTAAGAGCAGAAAATTAGCTACAAAATGCACAGGACAGGTTTTCATGCCAGCCTGTGTAGGGTTTTGTCATCTGTCTTAGCCTTTAGGGCAGTTTTTTTTAAACTAGTAGCTAAAAAGTATTTTACAAAGAACTGAAGCATCTTAAATGCTTCACCCTCCACTCTTACTCCCATGCTTTCCTAACACAGTTGGGAAAAACAGAAGTAACCAATTCACCTTCAGTGTTTCAGCTGTTAAATGACCAACAGTGTTATTATAAAAGATGAACACTGGGGTTTTTCAGACTTTTTTCCCTTTAGAAGAAACAAATGGTCTTTGGGATTTAAAGGAGTTTAAAGATTAAATCATATTCTCTGGGAAGCATATCTCTAGAGCAAGAATTTGTCAACCAGTTTTGACTAAATAATTTTGAAATATCTCGAAAGTAAAATCCACTGCCCCTCAACAGTTTCTGATGGCACCTGGTGCACTGATCACATTATTGAATTTCAGGTGAAGCTACAGCCCATTCAATCTGATATTGCAGGATCAGTCACACACTTTAAAGACCTACCACAGCTCCTCTTTTGCTGATGTAGCTTTTCAAGATCATATTTGTCATAATCAATGAAACACCAATTTTTATCTCCATCGGCTTTCCCAAGAAGCCAAAATCTCCCTGCTTCCATTTTGAGTGGTTCTTCAAGTGGTGCATAATTCAAGTATTTGTATTTTCAGCACTTACAACATTCAGAGCTTCTGTTGCAATGCAATGGGTATGAGTCATGTATCTCAAAATCTTCTTTCTGGGACTCTAGCCAAACAAGATCTTTATTTTTCTTCTTGCCTTCTTCTTTTTTTTTATCCTCCTTTTCTCTTGTGCCTCTGTGAAAAGATATGTCACTATCTGAAAGGGAAATACCTTAAGCTTGAAAATTTGCCCTCAGGTGAAACTGTTCCACTGTTGTAAAGTCTTGTGTTTTTAAATGATTAAATAGTAGATCAGCTAAAGGCCTGCGTGTTTCTTAGAAAGAGAATGAAAAATTTGGGTAATTTAAGATGATTCTGGACGTTACAGAGGCTGAAATGCCTCTCAGATAGGGAGGATGAGGACAGAGAAGCAGCGGCAGGTAAGGACAGTGCTTCATCAGAGCAGACCAACTCACTTGCATGCTGTTGAGAGACACTGTCTGAAAAAAAAAAGAGGAAATTCCAATTTTGTTGTAGAGTAATATGAGTCTGAAACTCAGAAGTTATTATTTATCTCATATTGAGAACAAATATAATGGTGAATCCTCTGCAGCCAGGATAGTAAAAGCTCTGACAAATGTCAATTACTCATAGTAGACAATCAGAGGCAGCGAAAGGTGGAAGATTAATCAGAATTGCTATGCACAAACCATTTCACACCTAATAATCCTGACTTTTTTTCAATACAATTCTTATGTCCATCATCACGTTATAATGGGAAGCCATGTGAAAGGAGAATTTTGAGGTTTGTGAATAACAAGCAGGTCTTCCCCATATTGCTTAATAAAAAAAAGGGTTTTCTTTTTTATTATTTGTTTCTCTATTTATGTTGTATAAGTAATGGTACATTTGAAAAGAAGATAAGAAGCCAAGCTTCCAACCCTTTAAGAACATCTTTAGTTGTTAATAACATTCAGACTTTATTTAACAGTACATAGAGAAAGGTACAGACTGGAATCTTGCTGGACAAATTAATATATTCTCATTAGGAATTGAAGAGTTCTAGGCTGGATATATATCTTATTTCTGCTGGGTCCAGACTTTTTGAAGATAATCAGAACTCTATTTGAACTTCAACACAAGAAAGCTTGAAGTATTAGCTGAAAGAAATGTTTACTAACATTGACATATACATGTGAATTTTTTCTTCAGCTCTCACACTACATCTAAAATTGGGTAAGGATCTATTTTAGGTTATTCTTGTCAACAGGATATTATTAAAAACTTGATTCTCTGAATAAATTTTGGAAGCATTACCAATTATACTTGGTAATTTGCCAGATAGGAGCTGTGTGTTTCAGTATTTGAATTAGGTTCAACAAACATATAAAGTGTTAATATATCCTATACTTACAAAAGATAGACTGCCAGTAAAAATAAAATGGGTATGATAAAGCAATTTTGTAATTATGGAAAACTGCTACAGACACTGTTTTATTGAAATATGTCACTTTACTGTGAGGCTTCACTTCTATTAAGCTTTTTCCTTCCATGCTGTAGTTTCAAATCATCTCTAGCAATGATAGATGTCAGCCAGGAAAGATCAAGGTCCAGAGGGTCTCTGCAGCAATGCAGCGTGGTGATAAACACAAATGTGTTTATGTAACAAATGTCACAAATGTGAAAGAGCTGCTCAGGAAAGCAGCACTTTGCAGATAATGATTTTTGAATTAAAATCATTATGCAGCTAATAGTAAGTGGGCATCAGTCTCAGCCTGCCAGTAAGTCAGATTCAGCTTTGAACATGGGTCACATTCTGGCTGCACTGCAAATGTACATGAGCCATAAAATGTGCCAGTGGCTAAAAGGCAAAATTCAAACTAGTCCAGTATCTAAGGAGATGAGATCTAATTGCATACAGAGGTTTGGAGGAAGAAGAGATGTCAGCTAGGGAAAAAATGGATTGGCTATTGTTATTGTTGTATCGTCCTTTTCCAAAGCTGAGGTGTCTCCTTCAAAAGCGTGGGGCAAAAGTTTGGGTCAACAAAAAAACCTCATTACCATAACATTCCAGCACAGTAACAGAGTGTATTTTCCACAGGTTTCCTTTACAGAAATGGCTGAAGTAGCTTCCCTGGGAAATAAATAAAAAATTGATGAAGTTTAATTTGAATTTTACTGTGTACCTTGAAAGGAAAATGGAACAGCATGTGACGGGTTTGCACTTTTTACACTAATCATACTGGAAGATGCTTTGCTCTGATGCTGATGTGAGTAGGGGGAAAGTGTGATTTTTATTTTTTTTTAATAGAAAGAATGCCCATTTTTTGCCCCTTTTTCCTTGAAGTTCTTGTTGCCTGCTCTGAGAATTCAAGCAGGGAATCAGAATGGGGCTCAGACCACCCTCACAAGTACAAGGTTGTGCCATTCAGGTTGTCTTCTTGTTACACAGAAACAAGTCCCGCTCTCAATGATGAGAAAAGTGTTCCAAAGAAAAATGTAATGTCAAACTGCTATGAGGAATCAGATTAATCAATGCTGGAGGCACTCAGTGGCAACTCAAAGTAAAGGAAGCAGTTTACATTTTTCTCAAAAGCACACACATTGCTTTTTATCTGCATGTTAATGGATGGAGTCATATATTCATAATGCTGGCCAGACATAGGGAAAAAATATCCATTCTGTAAGTTGTTACTAGCCCAGAGCAAGAGGATAGAAGTGGAGGGATGGAAGAGAGAATAATGGTGAATCTATAGTGTGTCTTCTGCTTCCGAGACAAAGTTGCCCATAAACTAGGTAACTGGTATGCCACATCTGAACCAGCAATGACTTACTCCTTCATCCTCTGTTGACTTGAGAAAACATATAATTAGATCAATTTTCAAATATATTATACCTGATTCTATTGTTGCTTTCTCATGCTGGACTCTCCCTTTCCCAAAACACCCACCACCAGCTATAGACCCTAAAGGAAATCTGTCTCACAAAACTTCCAAGAATATATTAACAAGCGTCCTAAGGATAGATAAGTAACTGTTAGATCAAGTAACTAAATTTAGACATGGTATTGTTGTAGGTAGTGGTCCAAGGTGACTGTAGCTCATTACAGTCATCAAATAAAAACCAGATGCCTATAAGGGGCTAAATTCTTGCTGTTTTGCCACCAATAGAATTTCCTGAACTGCTGTATTATGAACACTTGCATAGTTACTCATAAATATAAATCACTATGAATTCTCAGTCCTTTTGCTCAGGTTCCTACTGAAATCACTCTCTGAATAAATGAAGTCTTCACATGTTGGGGAGAGCAGTTGTGGTAAAACTGATGTTGTAAAGGTGTGTGACTTCAAACTGACTATCTGGATGAAAAAGTTTATGTGAAATTACAAGCCTAGGATAGACTCGAGTTTTTTGATAGGCTTCAATTAAACTATAAAGTTAGCAAGCACCTTTGTGCTGTACTTTACTGGGAAGATGAACCTGAGATCTTCTGCTCAGGTTGTAACAAATTGTTCAACTCAGTTTGAAAAGATAAAAATATGACTTTTTTTTACACTCCATGTGAGACATGGTTTAAGATGCTGGTGAATGCAAGATTACCATTCTCTAGAAATCCACAATCACTTAAAACTTTTAGTGTTGAGTGCTCGGAAGACATATAATAACTGTTATTTAGGAAAATGCTATAAATTCAGGCACGGGTTTCCTAAATTAATGTTATCTTGAAGGTACTGACAGGGAGACTTCATATACTGAGTTGGTAGGTAAAAATAACCAGAAAGAGAGCGCCTCCCAGGTGGAGTACGCTTAAATTACATCACTGGAAATGAGGGGAAGGAAATGGGTCTTGCCTTTAAACTCAGCAAACTATCTCATAAAGTATGAGCACTCAAGACATAGCAATTGGCTCCCTCTGACAACAAGATTTGCAATATAAATGCAATTCATACCAGCATTTGCAGTTTTCCTGCATTTATATATACCTGCTGTCTTGAAACACTGAGTGTTGCTGTGAATTTATCATCTGATTGCAGAGGTTCATTTCTAAGTCCTACAAAACTGAGAACTAAATGTGTTAAAGAATTCAAACCCTTCAAACAATCTTCTCTTTCACATTTTATCTTTGCATTCCCACAGAGGAGTAACATATTTTTATTATTGTAGAGTGTGCAAAGAAAAAGTGTTTGTGTGTATAAGCAGTAGTATATGAAAACATGTAGTGGTATCAGGAGAATAGAGCCCCAAAAATGACTGAGCCTAAATTGAGCCTAAACTCTGTCCTCCAAAAATATGAATTGTTGGTTCTGCTTTCTCTGAAAGGCTCCTAAGAGGATAAGCCACCACCCAAATAGCTGTGCCTCATTTTAAAGTTTCTCTTGAGGCTTCATCTATACTTAGGGTGGGAGATAGGGAAGAAGAGGGGAGACTGGCAGCCACAGAAAACAGCTGTGTGAATGTTAATGCCTTTCAGGCCATGGCTTCTCAGTATGGAACAATTTGATTTCAAAAGTAGAATATTCTGATGAAATAGATAATTTCCCTGCCCCACAGAAAGCTTTCAAACTGGTTCTGAAAATAATTCTGAAAAAGCACCACAAACTAGCAAGCCACCAATTTTTAATCTTACTTCAGGACGTTTTCTACTGTTTGATGACTGGACTGAGCGATGACTAACTCAGGAGTAACTCACTGATTTTGAAAGCTGTCTGTTTTAATCCTAATTTAGGGCTCAGATGTATGGTTTAGCTCAGCATAACAGGCTGTCCTGCATCACGAGTGCCATGTTTGCACTTTTGGTCAACCGGAATCAAAAACGCCACAAAATTCATTTCACATCTCTCATCACCACATTTCTCTCTATCAGATTCTTTTCAAATCTGAATGTAAATCAACAGTCCAAGAGCTAGATCTCATAAAGTATTTAGCCAATGCATGCTAGTAAAGATTTCTCTTTTTTTAGTGCTCAGCTCACAGGGTAGTGTTCAGAGACTTAAATTTTTGTTCTCTCTGCAGTTCATGAGGGAAGTCAACTACAGGACTTCTGAAAAGCAGCTGAGTTGAAGATGGAACAGTCTGTGCTAGACTGGTGCTTCTGTTTCCTTGTAATAGTCATTCAGAGACTAACTAAACAAAAGCATCTTGGATGCTTTACCTCTTTCTCATTACCATGGAAAAGTCATAATACAATGCCAGCTTCTTACAAGACGAATTGGATTGCCAGATTGACAGTGCATTAGTAAAATAAATAATCAAACCCATCACATACAGAGAAGAAATGTATTTTCTAGGTAAAATGTTCAAAATGTTCAAAATGTATGTAGGAAGCTGGGACTTGACCTTTGAGATTCTGTCTAGGGGAAATAACACAAAAATAATCTCTTGCACCTGAGCCAGGTCTCCCTTACCACCTCAAGTGAAGACCTTCTTTAACAGAGTGGGTGCACATGCAAGATTCCAGTTCTATATGAAAATTCCTGATCTGTGGCAAAGAGTCAGGTGCATAAAGTGACTGTTCAAATTTAAACAAAATCACAGAGTACATATGACTAAAAGGATGAACAAACTGTAGCTCATTTTTCTCTTCTGAGACAATGCTATTAGATGAATTCATCTTGAATTTTTGTAATATGAAGTGAGAAACAAACAAGCACAGACCATCCCAATGTATGGAAGTAAGCTGCAAAGTACAATCAAGCAAAATCTATCTCTGGTATGGTCAAATTTCTTCTTCCGTAATAGGTGCCGAATCTATTGAGCATACCCAGAAATATATGTCTATAATTTACCATAAACTTAATGCAAGTTCTGGAAGCACCCATGTGTCAGTGTGTTTGGGTAAATGCTGACTGCTCACACCCTATGCAGATTCTTTAAACCATGGGAAACAATGAAACACAGACAAACATTTTATGCTTACTTGTTCATGGAAATGAGGGAGATTCTGTTTTCCTTTTTTAATCAATATATAAAAGAAAACAGACATTCTGTCACCTTATCACCTCTGATTCTGCAGAGAACAATAAATGGAAAATGATTTCAAATAAACAGACATCAGTTGTTGGTGTGAGTCATCCTGATGAATAATGGTGATAATGAGAATGGTATATTGTGTATCTAACATGAAATCTCTATTTCTGAAATAGTTTCTTATTCTGCTTTTAATTATTTTTTTTAATCTTCTCTTTATTTATGTGGGACATACAATGGCTGCATCATAAATATCCTTTTTGTATCCATTATAGAAAAGCAGAAGGTAAAGTTTTTTATAAAATTCAGTACTTTAAAAATAGTCCTGTTGCAGAACATCTTAAGCACTTGCAAACTTACCCTGCTTTTTGTGGGCTTTGAACACATGCAGTATAGAGTTCTACTTAAAAAATGCTTTTTGTCCCAGTTAAAAATTGAATGGAAGAAACATTGTGCAAAATGTCTTTGTGCTGGAGTAGTAAATAAGAGGACTTCCTAACTGATAAAATAGATTACTTTCTCTTCTGAAATCTCTATTCTTCTTATGAGAGTGATTACCTGACAAAAATGGTAGTGGAAGACAATATCAGAAATTAATTCTGCGTAGTTCAGTCTACTCTAGACTGTTTTGGTACAGGCTGTTTAGACAGAGAGAGACTTATAAAGACAGGATTGTAGATGCTCACGTGCAAACATGCACTGTGTTCTTTCCTCTTCTCCTTCCTCTTCCCCTTCCTGTGTCCAGTTGGTAATATCTCTCCAGACCTGTTCAGGAGTAAAAGGAAGACATAACTGCTGTTAAAAAAGAAATGCCACTGGTTATCTAGTTATGCCTTTTTGCTTAAGTTGTCACCAGTGAAATAAGTTTTTTCTTTCCCAAGACAAAATTACAGTCTCCAATAGAATTAATGGGAGCCATTAAAATCCTTCGGGTTTAATAGAATATTATCTCAGAAGAGGTTGTGACAAGTCAATAACAGAACAAAAAAGGTTAGACTTAGAGAAGTGTTTTAATTTTACCCGTTATTTACAGGAGGAAAAGGAAGAAGTTAAAGCTGTTTAAGGGAAGGTTTTTTTGTTGTTTTTTTTAAAAGAAGAATTTTTATACCAAAATTCTTGCAGCATAAAATAGAAAACATCAGTGGTTGTTAGTTGTCACAACAGTAAATTTATACACAAGAGAAACAGGAAAAGAAAAAAAGAAATTGGTTAATAATCATATCCCTTTGAAATTCTCCTGACCCAAAGATAGTGATGTGTAAAATCATTTGTTGCTACAGTAAATGTCAGTTTGGTACTAGTAAGCATTTGATCAGCTTTCTGCTTGATACATTTAATATGACTTCAGTGTTTTACTTGAGAAAGTAACACATCACATGGTTAAGTGACTGATGATGAATTCAGGAGAGCACAAGTGCCAGTCACAAAGAATCAGGTCTGTTTAATGCCTGCATTAGCTTGGCTCCCATGAATAATTCCCTGTCTGGCAGAAGATGTTAAGTAAAGCCATTAACTATCCTCAGCAGTTATGGATGACTTCCATTAAACCACAGAAACCAATAAACACAGGTAGTATATTTTCAAATGTTCAGTCTAGTGTTTAACTTCCCCATATTTTCAAGACTTATTCATTTATGGAAACAAACTAAGTTTTCTCTAAATTTTAATTCAGAACTGTGTGTCTTACTGCCTCATTTTCTGTTTTCTAATTTCAGACTGCATTATTCACCAGTCATGCCTGGACATCTCTCCTCAGATCATGGAGGACACGGAACACACTGGAAGAAGAGTGGGTCCTCCAGGGTCAAAGTGGCACAGCTGGTTGGTACAAGCTCAAACAGATCCAATATGTGCCACCCCTATTTTAGAGGTGGATTCACCAGGAGAGTGGTGATGTGACCCAAGGTCACAGTAGAAAGTGGAGCTGGAGTCAGCAGCTGAGTGAAATTTCCTGGCTGTCGTCTCCATGCTGTCCTCTCTCATCACTGATTGCTCAGGTCATCCAGACCTGCAACCAGTGTTCCTTGCACTAAATAAATAAATAAAATAAAAGCAAAACTGTGACAGTGGCAAAACCAAACACTCCGAAGTGATGAAATGCCACAACTAAGGTGGCCTTTGCCAGCAGAATTACGTGCACATAGGTGTGCTATCTACCCATCTATCCACATATCTATCCACACATATATAAGCTTATATTTATGCTGTAGTTCTATATTCAATTACAATGTAACATATAATTTTTGACAGCATTCCCTAATAATAGAATTATTACAAAGCCATGATGGTAGAGAGAGAACATGACTCGTCCCGAACATGACTGTGGCCTCATGTCTACTTTGCAGGGGTCACTCCAGTGCTACCTTTCTTAAAAGGCACTTAATTACTCTTAACAGGGTGTAAGGAGATGGGTGAATTAAGTTCTTTTCTTTTTTTAAAGACATCAATCTCTAACTGCATTGTCGTAGTTACAGCTGGGGAGTTTGAGAAATGTACTAGTGAAATTGATTACTCAGACATGTGTGATTATGATTCATCTGGGAGCTTGGAAAAGAAAGGATACGCAAGTTCTTCCTCAGCCCCATCAATTCTTCCTTTATTACTTTATTTGAAACAAAGCTTGGACAACACAAAAAATAATTTGATTTTGTGATATCCACAGAAAGAAAAAAATATATTTTTTATACCTACCCATGGCAGAACTACAGGCTAAAGATCAATTTGAAACAATGGTTTTCCTCACCTCATTTGCTAACCATTTTAAAGGCATGGCATTCTCATTTCTTTCAGGCAATCATAGATTTTGGGGCTGGAAAATTTGTTCTCCTACTAAAGCAATAGGCCAGATACTCTTTAACATCTTTTGTCTGGCAGTATCTAGTTATCAAGTGCTCCAAGGAAAGTTAAAAAGGGGGTTGTGCAATTGATAAACAATTCACCCTTGAGGGTTTCAAAAGATTTTTCCCTGGCTTGTGGGATGGCACATCAGGGCAGCAATACTGCCAAAGCACTAGTGTTGTGTTTCCTCCTTAGTAAGAGAATTCTGGATATTTCCATGATGAACACATCAGTTTCTCCTTAAAATACTATTAAACTCTTGAAACATTCTAAATGCCTCCTTCATAGGTGTTGCAATAACTGACATATGAAAAGCATCCCTGGGCTATCCAACTTTGTAAATAGATTCCTCCACTTCTTTTCCCCAGGTCTCAGCTCTTTTCTGACTCAGACTCCAGCTGTTCCCACACACTGGCATGACCTGGGACACGACTACATGAAGCCCTTGTTCCTAGTTCGTAGTTTTTACCTATTAACTGTGGGGTCCTCTGCATACTTGACAGTAGATCCCATTCCAAAGTATCAGTGCCTCCAGGGCAGGGGTAGTGAACAATGCAATGAGTAGCCAGTCTGCTTAAAGGTTTTTGGTTGTTTTTGTTTCAGGGCAAAATCACTGCTGGTAAAAAAGACCTGTTTAATACCAAAATATATCACTCCCTTTTTTAAGGTGCCTGTCCACCCTCTGCATGGGAAAGACCAGCATCCTCTGTGTGCTCCTACAGGGCCTCCCTCTACCAGCTTGTCTCCTTGCTACAGCTTTTGATCTACCCTGGACATTCCTAAGTGATTCAGCACCATTTAATGGGGATTAAGATGTTTTTAATTGTTTATAATCGTTTTGACCTTCTGCCTCAGCAGAGATCCTGGAATCATGCCACTGCACTTCAAGCAGGAGTGGTGGCTTAGGGCAAAGCAGTTTGTAGAAAGAGGTAAGTTTTTTTATTGGCCCAGTTACAGTGGATGGAGAAAATAGTTACCTTGCAGGAATGCAAAGCCTTGTGCAGGTCTGAAATGAAAACTGCAATCTTCAAAGATAAATGCACATATAGAGCAATTACTCTGAACTTAATTTCTTTATGTTAACAAGTTAGATTACCAGAAAGAAAAGCAGCTTGTGGCTGTGAAACGGAGACAGTGTCTTAGCAGAGGGAGGGGTTATAACTGTTAGCTCAAAACTTTTCGTCTACTTCATGGAGCTATTCCAGGAGCACAGTAGCCTTATAGAGGTCATGACCATCAGTAACCATTTGACTAAGAGTCACCATGCCAACTACACAGTAGGATTTATGCCTCAGAATGCTAGAAAAACCTGGAAAATTATTCCCTTTATCTAACCACTCCAAAATTATGAGCTAAAACGAGAAGCAGGCTAAAATGAAGTGCTTCTGAAGTTTCCCTAACCCTTTTGCAAGATTCCAAAATGCTTTAAAAATTACTATGACAGGTACTGATCACAAGAACAAACACAACAGCAGCTGTCCCAGCCTTTACTTGATAAAGAACCATTCAAACATCTTCAGTAAATGAAAAATCTGCTAACCAAAGGTGAACTGTCTGCTCCAAAAGCCAAAATGTGTCCTTAGAGTAACAACCACATAAAATGCTGGTGTATGGGGAATAAGAATTATTTTGTTGACTTTTTTCTTCATATTTTTGTAACAAGACAGAAATTAAGTCTAGTACCCATCCTCATATGGCAATTTCAAGAAGACAAGAAAACATATTGAGTCTGAAATCTCAAGACAAAATCCCGTCCCTGACTGCTCTATCAACTACTTATGGATAAAAGCCAGGAGAGAAATAACAAGCCAGCTATCATTTCAATTTTTTCCTGTCTCAGAAAGAAAGTCTGTCCTAAATCACAAGTAGTTCCAACATGCAATTAGATAACACTATGACTAATGAAGTCAAGGAGACTGTGCAGAAAATAACGTTTTCTCTCCAGTGGACCATTTAATGACCATAACTTCCTATCCTCTATAGCACTGTCATGTCCACCAGGAATGTTCCCAGCCTCTCCATCATGTTCCACTGCCTGATAGCATCCTGCTTTGTCCTCAGCATGGATATCAACTTTCAGTGCTCCAGCCCATGTGAAACAAACGTCATCTAGTCCATCCTCAACCCATGCAGCTTCATTTCTGTCCATTTTCTCAAAAAAATGGGCACAGTATAAGCATAAAAATAACTTCATTACATTTTGACTTTATCATGATCTACCTAAAAAAATTAAAAATTGGGAAAATGTAAAGGAAAATAAAAAGAGATCCAAATCTTTTTATCATTAAGGCTGTGCTCTATCTCATATATCAAAGCTTTATCATGTGTACTGAAAACATGGATCTCATCATTGATTTTTCTTTAATTCAATAACAATTGTCCCTCTGTCAAAGTCTCTTGAATATAACTCCACTGAAATCACCTTAGATAATGGCCAGTATCAAACTGCAATTTGCCAGTTGTGGTAAGACACTCATGGATAAATATGCTTGTCAGAAGAAAATCAGCCACTGATCAGCTTTTCAAACTTTACCTCATTTGCTGCAAAATGATCACTCACAGAGTTCACCTTAATTATTTAGAAGTCCTTTCCTGGACAGGAGTACTCCTTGGGCAGGTGGTTGGCATCTGTGAGTTAGAAGAACTGAAAATAGCGTCAAGCACTATTGTTACCAGCATAGTTTGGGACCTAGATAATGAATCATGAACAATTTACGAGGTCCTAAGTCAAAAGAAATGTCAGAAGCAGAACTCCTTCCTTTCATACAGCTGCAGCCTCAGTGACTTCAGCCTCAGAAACAAATACTCAGCAGGTACCACTGTATTTGAACAGCAAACACTGAGTTTGACAAGACATCTCACAACCACAATCATCCTTGGATCCTTTACAGGGTATTTCTGCAGCCCATCCGCTGTGCCACATTCCATTCCAGACACAATAAGACTAAACAGCCGTGATGCACCAGCATGAGCTCATGTAGTCAATGAAGGACAGAAACTTCCATCTTCCAGTGGGGGATATTTATCTCAGTGCAGACACACCATTCCTGAGATTTTTGGTGTTACCACAGAGACACAATGAAACACCAAAACAGGAGACCAGGTACTAGAAATCATCTCTCTTACAAGTACTAAGAGATTAAGATCTCATATGAAACCTGTTTTCATTTAACACATTCTAGTCCAACACAATCACTCTAATCTTGAAAACGGACAAATATATTTTTCACTGCTGTCCAGAGTATTGAATAAGCTTTTTGTCACCACAGGTACTAACCACAGGTTTTTTTTCAGATAGCCTGATGGGTTAATTTCATCTTCCACAGCTGCTGTTTCTATTTCAGAACTGAAGGGGGGCTGTGTGTCCAATCACTTCTTTGTTGATTCCAGCTATAACACACTTGTCTAATGAAACATTTCATTTTTCCCCACAGACTTTGATATAGTTCTGCTCTTAGACTATCATGACTATACTACTTCTGCAATACTCACACACAAAAATATTGTTATATCTCTGTATCCATGATATTTTTACATTTCAGCTCCATGGCTGTCATGCAGACTGGACTCCTAAACTGAATTATTTAAGGAATTACTGCTGGACTTCTGTGCTTCTGTTATCCCTGTCTGTGTTATTTGGGTTTAGCATGCATAGAAATTTTAATGTTTCATAGGCAGGTCTTTGCCTGGGGTAGTGCTCCACAGTCCTTGGGCCACAGTGTGGCTCTACCAGCTGACAGTGGCACCTGGTTTCAGGCTGGGAATCTCTGCCCCCAGAGCAGCCTGTGAAGCCAAACTCACCCAGTGCCTTCTGGAGCCAGCAGCTGTCAGAAACATGTTCATTGCAGAAGCAGTGAGAACATAATCACATCCAACATCTATTTAGCGTTTTTCCAAGTAACAAACACTCGTATGAAGCTGGTAAAACTGTTATTATCTCTGAAATGGGAAAACCAAGGCATAATGCAGCCAGAACCTTAAAAAAAAAGAGCATGAAATTTTTACCCAAATAGCTTGGTTTTCAGAGATAATAGTCATTCACACCTCCCACAGAATTTGTTTTTTAGATGCAGAAGTCAGAATGAGCTGCAGGTGCTCAGCACCTCTGAAGATCAGGCCAGTCCTTGTGGCTGACTAATTGGGAGGGGGAAGTGTTTGAGGTGAGGTGGTAGATTGCATCTTGCTGAGGCTCATGAATGTGGGCCAGGTACACATGACATTTCAGTAACAGTCTGTTACTGAATGCATTGCTTCTCATCCCAGTGTTAATCTGTAGGATCACATTGCCTCTCAAAGCAAGATTTTATTTTCCTAAAGAGTTCTGAATGCAAGCCTAGTTAAATCAGTTAACATACTGTTCTCTGTACACACGAGAGAGCTGAACATCCTTATTCTGCTCTAATTACATAAAACCTGCATTCGGGAACCATAGAGCCACATGGTCCATGCAAAACTGATTAGAGAGGGCACATCTTGCCAGTGATGAAGGAAACAGCAGCCTGACCTACTACAGGCTCATGACTCCCTATGACTTGTGTCGATTTTCCTGGGGGCACTGACCCTCACCCCTTCTTCTGTGAGTGGTATCAACATTACATGACAGAGAAAGAGAATGCTTACGTTGTTTAACAGCAAATAGCCAAGAAAGCTGTGAAGCAGGTCAGTATCTGTTACCTCTGCTGCCTGGCTGTGAGGGATCTCTGCCAGACAGCCTGGTCCTAGGAGCAAGCAAGATAAGTGAAGGGCTTTTTCCAGTAGTATTTTGCAGTTTGTCACTTGGATCCAGCCAAGTTTTGTGGCTTGGAGTGTATAAAGCAAATTTGATATGCCGTGTTTAGCTTTTGATGGATTTGTTTTTTGTTTTGTTAATTTGACTGTCAAGGTTTTCAATAGCATCAACAGCAGTAATTTAGCTTCTGTTACCTGTTGTGGGTGGCTTATGTAATGTTAAATTCTTTCTTTCCTGCAAAGCATCCAACTGCCAAGATCATAAGCATTATATAAATTAAATAACTAAATGAGAGGCTTTTCAAGGACTCAAAGAAAATTCAAGGCTTTAGTATTGCTCAGAAAAGAGCAGAATGACAGGTATAAAGCTATTAGGATATGATTTCCTTTCAAAGTAAATTCCATGCAAATACTACCTCCATCTAGAAGTGTGTAGGTGCCTCCACCAAGGTCATGGCCCTTTGTTGCTAAGCTTCATGTATATGAGAAGAAAAAGAGAACATCTCCTTTAAAAAGCTGTCTCCATTCCAGGAGACATTATCACCTCTGCTGTACACAGAGAAATCAAATAATTTGTCAAGCAATAGGAACCACCAGGGCTTGACCTTTTCCTCATGTGTCATTGTGTCTGCTTTTTCTTCCATGTGCTCTTCCTTCTTATGCATAACCTTTTCTTCCTTTACCAATAAGACTCTAAACAGAAGTCAAACCTGAGCCCTTTTTCACTGCAGGAATGCCAGTAGTTTTGAGCTTTTCTGAAGTTTTGAATTTTGAAGCAAAAATTATGCCACTGTACATTTTACATTGCTGCCACATTAAAGGGATGCAGAATCAAGGCAAATTGTGGCAATTCCAGCTCTGGGCTCTCTAAGGGCTTGTAAACTAGCTGTAGTTTTTTTCAACACTGCCATAGCCCTCTGTCCTGTTCTGCTGGCCACTCAAGGGTATCCAGTGTGTTTTAGCTGATGGCAGTGGTCCTTAACAGATCTTTACATGCTGGGACACGGTAGGATTTGGAGTGAGAAATGAAACTGTAAACAAATCCCACTGTTCCCAGATGGCATGGCTTAAGACTGTCATCTCCATCTTGTCAAATCTCATTTATTTACTTTAGTTTAATGTACAGAAAATACATATTTAAGATTTTCACATCTATGGAAATAAGGGAAATTTAGTTTTGGAAAAAATTACACAACCCTTTTTAACACATGAAAGATCCAGTAGTAGCTGTAACAACAGAGATGGGGTGAATTAACTTACTAGAAATGAGGAGCTAATTCAGTAAAAGGGCACATGTAGTAGAGAAGAAACCCATCAATAAAAGGCAACCAGATATAAAACTTGATGTCCTAATTGCACTCCATAAGGACCTCAGCTATTAACCATGCTATAGAACAGGAAAAATAACTTTTCTGCAAAATTTTAAACTGTTTTTTTTGCCATCAGATGAAATACTATGTGATATTCTGAATTAGTCTTTAAAGTGACCCCTCTCAGATACGCTAATATCAGGATAATAGTAGAGCTCTCTGTGAGATGATACACATTCAAGGAAAATAAGTGATAATGACAATGATCACTGCAATAAACCTGTGGTTAAATCATACACAGATATATGCCAGTCTAGATGTAGCTTGTCAGTGAAATCAGGCATTGCACAGGGTTTAAAGAACATAAAAAATATTAAAATATTACTACCTTTACAAGGTGCTGACAAATAAGAGGAGAAAAAGTATGGCCACGGAATATCTGTCACATAGGTCACCATTTATTGCTCTATCTTTGAATGGCTCGTTTGGAAATGTAGCTTGTAAGGGAACTGAGCACAGAAAAGTTCTTAATTTCCTTCTCACCTTGATTTAAGCAGTGTCAGGGTCAGTGCTGTTAGCAGTGCTGAAACACAAACAAGCTGTTGAGGAGGGAGGAAAGCTGATTTCTGCCTCCAGTTTGCTCAGGGTGTCAGGTATGGGGTTTTTGTCACTGAGCCTTGAAGTGGTGAGGAAAAGGTAGCATCTTATTTCAATTCATCTTCCCAGAGTGGCACTTCTCAAGCACTTTGGAAGTGTAACCCACTTTTGGCTCGTGCCTGTTCACCCTTTTTGCTGGCAGCTGCTCGTCTCCAAGGCAAGGCGGTGGGAATTGGCTGGAATTGCTGGCTGCTAGTGCTGACGCCCGTTTGCTCACTCTGGTTAAGCTGAGCTGCTGCTGGCACTTAGAGATAGTTAGCAGCTCTCCTGCTAGTTGAAACACTTGCAGCCCAGAAAGAAAAAATCTGTTCATGCTAAGAATGGAACTGCAACCAGCTTAGGAGGAAAACTGTATGGCCACAGATCCATCTCCTCTAGCACTTCTTGAGCTATTTCAGCCTGTATGCAGCTCCTCATCCAGGGCAGTTCTGGAACTGAGGTGTAGCCATGGTGTTACTGACCTGCAAGAAACTTTCTGGATCATTTGGTCTTATAGAGAATTCTTTTGACCCTTTCATGCACTTGAGAAGTTACATGGAGAAAATTCCACTGGAATGTTGCTCCAGTACCTTTGTCATTAGAATCCTATTGCTGATTTCCAGTGATTTGTTCTTGTGCCAGTCCTCAAAAGTTATTCTCTTTTTTGTGTGTATGTGTTTGTTTTAGAGGTTTTTTCATCCCTGCAGGGCCCCTGTCTCCTCTGCCATACTTATTTATAAATACTAATTAAATGCCCTCTCCACTGTCATTTTTCTACCACAAATAAATGAAGCCTTTCTGTCATATTGTCCTGATTTTCCACACTTCTGAACATACTAGCAGTGTTAGATATCTGCAACCTTTTCTGGGGCTCAACTAGACAGGATTTGATACAGACTCCTAGAGGAGAGCTTTACCTTTTAGAGCAGTCTTGATATTTTCCTGTTTCCACTGGAAACACCACACGTATTATGCCCCGAGGTCAATTTTCACTCTTTGTTGGTAGGTTACCTCAGTGAATCATAATTACTGGTGATCATGTGGTACACCCAGGACCTTGTCGTTTCCCATTTGAGATTCCAGAAGTACATATAAGCTGTACAAGTAAGATTTCTGGCAGTGGATGAGGAGTCATCTTGCACTAAGAGCTGCACAAAAGGAGAAAAAACCCAAACAAACCTCATTATTGCAAATCTACTTTCCCATACTTTGGAAATGGAAAAATGAATAACAAAATACCTGGATTTTGTCCTTTTGGCTAGAAGTATTTTTCCTCTTAACATGATTTTTTTTTAGTTAAGAGTCTTGCTCTGTGTTTGTTTCTTAAAGCTAAATACAGTTTTAAAAAATGACTGTGTCCTTTAAATTTGAGCTGCAGTTGATAGAAATTTTTCTTTGAGTGGATTACTCAGACCTTATTCTCTGTTGTATGAAGGCAGCTCAATGCGACATCTCATTCACATATGCTTGCATTTTTTGCTCACAAAACTCATAAATGATTGCTAAGTCACTTCACTTCTGTGTGCAAAATTATAGCACTCAAGAGGAAGAGTGTATGATTAAGAAACTGTGGTTTCAGATTTGATGAAGGCTCAAAAAGATGTCACCTATCAAATGTGTCTTGGAAGCATTCTGGCCAGCAGCAATGAATTGTGCTAACAACGTGCTGCCCACAGGTTGAAGGCTCTGCTCAGTGCTGCTGAGGCCACACCTGGAGTGCTGAGTCCCAGCCCTGGGCTTCCCAGTGCAAAACAGAAATGGATATACTGGGCAGCACCCTGTGAAAGGACACAAAGATGGTGCTGGGGCATCTCTTCTGCAGCAACAGACTGAGAGCTGGCCCAGAGGAGGCTCAGGGGATATCTCATCTATATGGGCAAGTGCCTAGAGAGAGGTGCAAAGCAGATGGAGCCAGTGGTGTCCCCAGGCAGGACAGAGCCAATGGGCACACACTGAAACACAGGAGGCCGTGTCTGCACATCAGAAAACAGTGCCACTGTGAGCAGGACTGAGCCCTGGAACAGGCTGCCCGGGGAGGTTGTGGGGCCTCCATCCTTGCAGATATTCAAAAGTCATCTGGCCATGGTCGTGGGAAAGTGGTTGTAGGGGGTGCTGCTTGAGTGTGGGGATTGGATGTGATGATCTTCAGTGCTTCCTTACAACCTCAACCACCCTGTGATTCAGAGATTCTGTGATTTTATGATACAGTTTTTATGCAAAACCACCCTCTTCTTTGAAGGAAATATAGTAACCGAATTTGAGTTATGTAGAACACCTTCTTAAAAAATGGCATCTAGAACTAAAGATAAATAATTGAAGGAAGGACATTAAAAGTTGTTGTCCTTATGAAACAATTTTTTTGTGGGAATGCCTATAGAGAGATTGCATCAAGTATTCCAGTCCAAACTTTTTGTGCCTTGCTTTTGCTAAGAAATACTCTATGTTCCCTACCTCATGAAAACTATTTTCAACTTAAAATCTGTTTAAGTCATATATTTAATTTCCCCATTTAGGTAGTTGAATGGGTACCAAGAAGATGGAGAGGGAGTGATGGGCTAGAGATGCAAAGTACACATTTAATGGGTTTTGGCTTTGTTTTTCTATTCTGATAGGTGCTTCAAAGCTGTGGTATTAGCTGTATGTGGAAACAGATATCTTTTGAAAACAGTTACAGATTATGGGAATATTATTTCATGTTTGTAAATTAGACTCCTAAGGGGAGCATGGAAGTGGCAAATTTGCATGTCCATAGCTGACTGATGAGAAAAGCATAACTGTCTACTAAGTGCAGATGTTGATATAGAAGATAAATGCAATGCAAGGGATTTGAGAATTTAAGTAGAGAGAAATTGTAGATATAAATCAGAAACTCTCTCTTTTTTAAGTTGGATAAACTACTCTAGCACAAAAATGTAGCTAAAATTACCCTCAAGTAAGAGAATAGCAAAGAAATTCTAAAACTTGGATAACAATAGTCCCAGCTTATGTAAACCAAAAGAACTGCTGCAAGCACACCATGAATAAGCTGTGGTTTGGGAATTGAATTGGAAAAGCTGAAATCCAGTAAGCAGTGAAACTCTGCTGTTGTGAAAATGTGTGCAACTAATAAAAAATCTTCTGGTCCTCTTGTTTCAGTGTTGATGATGGAGATCCCCCCTTTCCACTCTTCCATCCCAGGTACTGTCAACTGCCGACTTCTCTTAGGAAAAGATATTTGCAGCACTTTGTTAGAGTGATGATTGTTTGTTTCTAACATATTAATCAAATTCCAGACTGTATTGTGATATTCACAGTTTTGATAGACATCCTTCATGTATATAAGAAGTTCAATTTGTTCAAGGGGGAAAAAAAGGAGGCCTTTAATTACTTTCAGATCATTTTAGGAGATAGCTAAATGACAATATGACAAATTACTTTGTCAGCTGTCTGGTAGTGAAGGTGGTATGAGAAAACCCAGATGCAATGGGCCCCTCCTACTACAACACCTCTGCTAGGCTGTTCTGTTGCATGAAAACAAAGCTCTACAGGAGGCAAGAATGCTTTTACATCTCAACACTATGGTGGCTTTTAGCTAGCATACCTTATTTTAAAAAAATGTTTAAAATCTTGTCTCTCTCCAAATCTCTAGAGTTGCAGAATTTTGAACTAGCACCCAAGTTACACCAAAAGTGATGACCAGTGACAATCATTCACAGCAAGAATATGCCAGTCCAGGCACTGGAGAGGGCTTTTTAGGACCTACTGATGTCTTTTCAATATGTTTGGAAAATAGACCATTTTAAAACCAATTATGTAAGTACTTTTCAAACAAATATGTATATCTCATGCTCTGCTTCTAATTTAAAGGGACATTTGCATAGAAAGAGATCTTTGGTCATCAGCTTTTGCTCTTCATATTCCCACAACCATCCACAATTTTTTCAATTGTTTTATGTGAAGATGAGGCTTATGTACAAAAGAAGGCAAGAATCAGAAAAGATCAAAACATACATATGCATGATATTGCCTGGAGTGGTGGGTGTCACAAGCTGCTGAAAGTTAAATTCTTGCTTGATAGAAGGCCTATGGTCTTCAATGAGGTATTGGCCCTTAGCCTGATTGTCTTGCAAAAAGAAATAATTTTATTTTACAATCTGCATCTATTTTCACCATCTTTCTTTCTTTCTTTCTTTCTTTCTTTCTTTCTTTCTTTCTTTCTTTCTTTCTTTCTTTCTTTCTTTCTTTCTTTCTTTCTTTCTTTCTTTCTTTCTTTCTTTCTTTCTTTCTTTCTTTCTTTCTTTCTTTCTTTCTTTCTTTCTTTCTTTCTTTCTTTCCTTCCTTCCTTCCTTCCTTCCTTCCTTCCTTCCTTCCTTCCTTCCTTCCTTCCTTCCTTCCTTCCTTCCTTCCTTCCTTCCTTCCTTCCTTCCTTCCTTCCTTCCTTCCTTCCTTCCTTCCTTCCTTCCTTCCTTCCTTCCTTCCTTCCTTCCTTCCTTCCTTCCTTCCTTCCTTCCTTCCTTCCTTCCTTCCTTCCTTCCTTCCTTCCTTCCTTCCTTCCTTCCTTCCTTCCTTCCCTCTCTTTTTAATCATAAATGTAATACAATTCTAATTTCCTTTACAAAATGCAGAAGATATTCTTGCAACCCTGTGAGTGCATAGCTGGCCAAAAAAAGCCATAGAAAATGCTTCTTTTAAAAAAGAACTTGGAAAAAAGGTGGTTTGATTACACAGCAAATCTGTGTAACAGATCCTAAAAGAGGGAAACACCTTCTCAAGAAGAAATACATATATGCATAGATGAGATAGTATTCCTTTGAGGAGTATTTTATGTATTGCACAGGAAGTGAGTATATTGTCTAATATTTTTATTTCAGGCTTTACACTTTGTTTTATGAATCAGATTGAATCATTATTCCTTGGGGGAAAATTTGTTTCAGTTCCTCACTCATGGCAATTCAATGAAATCACTTTGAGCAAAAGGTGAACATTTGTTAGCAGTGCAGAAGAACTTATGTGACACTTCTCTATGATGGCATTTGCACCTCCCAAATCCTTCTTGTTACGCCGGCTGCTGGCATATAAAATGAAGCTCCACCTGCTGCAGCTGGATTCATGTCTAACTTTCTGGAACAGACTGGATTTCCAGAAATGTGACTGACAAATGAAGCATAAACTATGTTCTATTACTCATCCTGCACTATAATAGGAGTATTTAAAGTTCTTTCTTGGCCCATTTCTGCCTGAGTCACTCAGATGAATAAACGGCTCTGTCAAGACATACCTGACTGAGAAAGGCAGCAGTAGTGTAAAACTACATAAACACAGCAACAGATGCAGTTGGGCCCAACCCCTTATGAACTCTGTAAATTGCATTATCAGGGGGATACTTAGAGAGAAATGTAACAGGACTATGCTTTTAACCTAAGCAGAATCCTAACCCAGTTGTAGTCAGTTACCAAGAGATGGCTACTTACAGGAGGGCTGAAATTCTTACCTCAGCCATAGTTAGGCAAAGGTGTGTAGACACAAGGGAAAGCAGTTAAAATTTGGTGTGAAGATGTTCTTGAAACTTGAGGACAGCGATGTGTGAGATAGAAACAGTCAAATTGGTTTTGGAAGAAGCAGTCTGTATGGGATGGGAAGGTGAGTGTCTAGGGAATTGCAGAAGGGCAAATTGCAGTAATTGAAATGAGAGCTGATTGAGAGGGCCCTGAGCATTGCTGTTTTGATACGATGGAAAACAGCCAGAACTTCATCAGGAAAGGAAAAGAACATGGTTGGGAAATGGATGGATTTATGGCAAAATGAGAGAGGTGTTTAGTCAGGAATGAGGTGATATTGTCATCACAGTGTCTACAGGAGAGTGACATATGGCAAAACAGAAGTTGGTTCCATGGCCATTAAGCTCAGAGATTTTGGAGGTAGACTGACATGTTGATTCAAGTCCAAGAAAAGGTTAATTGAGCTGATTTATGAGTACTCAATAGTGGAGTATAGAAAATTATATTAAAGAATATGAAAAGACACTGGTGTGTCTGTTTTCTGTGTTACAAACAACCTGGGAGAATGCCCTAAACCCCTACAGCAGCGAAGTCTGGTGTGCTCCTTGCAAAGAGTTTGTGTAAAATTGAAGTTTCATTACACCTGCACATGGCATGGTTGGAAGTCCTCTCCTTGTTGAAGAATACAAAATACAATCATATTTTGATGAAAACAAATGCATTTTATGTTTCTGGAATGGGTCAAATCCTTTGCAGAGAAGTGAACAAAAATAAAGGCTGTGCAATGCCAATCTATTTTACAAAAAGTGTTTACAATCTCGAGAAAGTAAGAAAAGAACATCCTGTTTTACAACACCTTCCCAGCACACTCCTGGTAACAGACTGTGAGCTTAGACACCATATTAATATTGAAAGAGATGATGACTTTAGCTTATTCAGTATCAAAGGCTAACTGAAATGAAATATCACTTTCATTCTTTATTGGTTTCACTTGTATCCATCTTTCAATTAAAAAGACACAGATGAAAATGCACAAAATGTTCTCTACGCTCCTACGCTTTTATGATAATGCAGGTATATGCCTAGATGTGTAGATCTGCAACTGAATTTGACCTTATTTAAAATAAAACAGAGAATTTCAAATTGTCACTTAGTTACTGTGTCTCTCAAACAGCTATTCCCTTGCTCCAAGCATTTACAGTCACCTCGTGTCTACATTTATACCCAAATAGCAGTGGGAATTTTTTAGAATTTATAGCACTCCTACAAAACACTTTAGTTTTAGTGAACTTGGCTTGTTTTGAATATAAAAAGGATCCCTCAAAAAGCACTAAACCCATTTTGGACAGCTCTGTTTAGATTCCTGAGTTCATCTGGAGTGTAGCACAGCATTGTGCCCATAAAAAAGCAAAGACTCGGTTATAAATACCACCCAAGGCAGTGATAATGAATAAACAACTCTCCCACCTACCTGCCACGTGAGCCATGGACAATCAAGGATTGTCTTTTGTCGTGGTATTTTTCTATTTTCCAGGGTTGGGATTAAAAGTGCGAGAATTTTTTGGTATTTCTTGTCCGGACTCAGGTATGTATTATTTCTTATCTGTATTACAGTCTCACAAACCATGAGTTCTACAGCACTTCAAGCTAACAAACTAAAAATGGAGCCATATCTCTCTCTACAAGGCCTTTAAAGAATAAACTATCCAATTAAGAAATGACACCTAAATTATTTTTACTTTTAACCCAATAACCAACCCATGGCCCATGATGCTGACTTTTCTATCCAATTACACAAGACCCATGAAGAAGAAGGTGAAGGACTAACCTCTGCCCTGAAACCTCCATTTTGCTTTATATATATTACTATATTCTAAAATCTTAAAATCTAAATTTTCCACCATGTGATATTACACACTTCTGTTCAAATTACACACCTGTGATCTCAGTTCTATCATTCAATTTTGGAAGCCTTCTCCATGGCCTCAGGTCAAAAGCAGTGCTTTCCTGGGGTTCAGTGCCTGTCAGCACAGAAAGTCTAAAATTCTCAGTGACCAGGGCTCCAAGAGTCCTTGGCCCAAGCAGACACATGGCACGACCCACTATGCTGGGAGATGTTCATTAGGATCCGGTGCATTGTGAACTAGGGAGAAGCACAAAAGCTCTGCTGCCCTTCTGATGGGACCAGCACTCCGCCCAGAAGAATTCTCCTCACAAAGATACTGCACTCCATTAATGCTGGCTGCCTTCTGCCCTGACCTTCACACACCCTGGGAGCACAAATTCTGAAGGGTATAAAGCAATTAAAATGTGCTGTCTGCTCCTTATGGAATGAGAGGAAGGAAACTCATCAGGTTACAAAGAGTCCAAAAAAAGACACACATCTGCTCATGTCGTCGACAGCTCACGGAATGAGCAGCTGGAGGATTCCCGGCTCATAGTTTGGATTGCTAACACAGGGGGAGGGATCAGCCCATGGGGAATTCATGCACAGAAAGCTGAAGGAGAAGCCTGCACTACTATAGGGAAAAATCTAACTGTATTTATATTCATAATTTTTACAATCATACAAATAGCTGATAAAATAAGCAGAGGCCTCGTGGACGCTTCTTGAGAAAAGGCAAAGAGGTCAGTGGAGCTAGATCAGGAGTCAGTTTAGCTCAGAATATTACCATATGTTGATCAAAAAGAATATGGTCCTAAAATGAACTTAGAATAATGGTATTTATGGAAAAAAAAAAAAGCAAGTGCACTATATGGATTTATAATGAAGTTATAATGAAGAAGGAAAATTGTAACTAAGGACCAAAAAGAACATAATCTACATTATTGTAATATGAATTATGATTGGCATAAAGACACAAAACAGGGAAATGCAACATGCATTCAGAAGAAAATTTTCAAAATAGAGTGTGCTATAAATTAACAACTGCTAAGTGTAGGTGTCCCAATCTTAGAAAGGCTTAGGGATGCTGTTCAATTTCTTTTCTTAAAAATCACAGAATCACAGAATCACATAATAGTTAGGGCTGGAATGGACCTCTGGAGATTATCCAGTCCAACCCCCTGCAAGGCAGGGTCACCTGGAGCAGGTGACACAGGTGGGCCAGGTGGGGTTTGAATGTATCCAGAGAGATTCCATGACCTCCCTGGGCAATTGTTCCAGTGCTCTGCCACCCTCAGTTTAGAGAAGTTCTTCCTCATGTTGATGTGGAGCTCCTTGTGTTTTAGTTTCTGACCATTACTTTTTGAAATATCCAAAAATGTTCTGGTTTGTTGAAATTAAAACCTTTTCAAATATGTATCTGGTAGTAAAAAAATTTGAGAATTTTCGTTTGAGAATTTCCTCTGAAAACAGCTGATATTCTCATAATATCCAGTGGATGTTTCAAGCAGGTTTATCAGAGATGTACATTCAATCTTCTACTCTTGCATTGAAATGAGATTTCTTTTTCCACTGCTGTTCATGAAAACTCTACTTTTAAATATTTATGAGGAAAAATAATTCTGATACCTTGTCATTTTCAAAAAATGCAGAATTTTTGTGTTTCTACACAAACTTAAAATGCTTGGAAGCAACATTAATTTGTTACTAGCGATGCATGAACAACAATAAAAAAGAGGCAGTTAGTAGCTGTGTGTATTTTCCTAATTAAAAAACACCAGAAAATTTTAAGAAATACGTGATTGTTCACTGCTTGCAACTTGAAAACAGTTCTGGTTGTTTGCAGCATAACTGCTGATAGCAACAAAGAGAACTTCACTCTTGCCTCAGTTAGAAATGATTTTCAGGAAGGACAGAGATTTTTCCATTGTGCTTTACGATACTCATGCTTCCAAATACTCATAAATTTCAGATTAGGACTCTGAAAGTGCTTGATCTTCAGTTGTTAGCCATTTCTTAGGGTATGAAATAAATTATGGAAATGGTTTAGGGAGAGAAAACTCTCCACAACATGAGTATGAACAGTTAAGTCAACATTGTAGTCGTGTGTATGAGTGTGCCAGGCTCTTGCACCACTAATTAGTGGTTTGTCTCAGTCTTTGTTCAGAACCAGGATTATTAGAAAGGCAGTTGAGCCAGACTCTCATGTTCAGACTTGGATGTTTATTGTATCTTATCAAAATTTACAGAAAGCATAGCAGCACTTCTAGCTCCTTGCTAGAAGTAGGAAAAATGGCTCTAAGTTGAGCCTGTTTCAAGGCCTTTTAAAGCTAAACACACCAATAAAAAGTTTTACACCCATATTATTTATACTTTTAACCCACAATAGATTCCCATGACCCTCAGAGTGACTTTCAACTGACCAATCCAAAGGTAACTACCTAAGTTCCATGAAGAAGGAAGAGAAGAAGACGAACAAGAAGAAAAGACACCACCCAAAATTCTCCATCTTTTTCCATAACTACCACTATACTATAAAAACCTCAAATTTAAAACCCATCACCCAGTGAAAATACACACATCTAACCCACTACACATTTGTGATTTCTAACTTATTATTCTTATTTATAAGTCTTCTCCAAGGTTTCAGGACCAGTACAGTATTTTCAAGGGGGTCTGTGCCAGGAAGCACAGAAAGCTCAAAAACTTCAGATTCTTGAGATCCAACAGTCATGAATCAGAAAACCAAGTATTTTCAGATCTTCCTTGTGTAGGAAATGAGGTAGGGGGTATAGGTATCCTATGGTAACTATAAAACTGGTGTTTTTCAGGGTTTTCCATTCAGAAGATACAACTGAACCTGCAGTTAGTCACACTTCTGAGCAAGACAACGTGGTCACTGTTAAGCAGAAGTGCTGAAGGGGTGCTGGTGGAAGTTGTGTTTATTGATGTACCCTATTCCTGATGCTCCTGTGCTGCACCATCCCACACACAGGTCTCTGTTTCTGTTCATCAGCTCCTCGGAGCTCCCTCCCCTTGACTCCATGGGGCAGAACCTCCTTCTTCACACAAATTCTGTGCACACTCCAGGCAGGACCAAGCCCCTCTCTGATCACCCTCTGGTTTGAGATGACTGCCCATAGCTATCTCTACATTAATGTTTTCCAATCAGGTTTGATGTTTATTGTGGTTCCATTGTCAAGAAGTTTCCCAAGCTTGGTTACAAAAGTATCATTTGATAGAGTCAAAAGGGCAGTGCAAATCAAAATGTAAATCCTGTCTGTTTTTCTTCCAACCACAAAACCTGTCCTGCTACCGTGGCAGAGAAGTTGGTCTGCAATCTGTTTCTCACAAACCCATGCTGACTGTTATCTCCTTGCTATTTCCTCCCTGTTTACAAGCAAATTGATAAATGAATTGTGTCACCATATATCTGGAATTGACATTAATTTGACTTGTTTGTGAAACTTTTCACTCCTCTTTTTTTTCTCCTGGTTTAGAACTAAGTCCTAATTTTTTCTTTTCTGTGGACATATAATACCTGATCTGCTCTCCTGTGTATTTCTAAAAGCAGAACAAATTACAGTAAGAGGATCACAGACTCAACCTTCCAGCTTAGTTTTTAGATGTCAAGACAACACTCAATATGAACTCAAGTCTTTCAAAAGAAATTCAGTCCTTGTGTAGATTTCATTCCCCAGTTCATCTGATTGGAACATAATCCATATATGGCTAAAAAGACCAATTCTGAATAACTTTTCTTTTCTTACTTCTTCGGTGAACTCTGCCCTCCTCTCTTGCCCTGCAAACTCAACAACCAAAAAGAAAGTAAGAGCTGAGGAGATTTTGTTCAGTACAGCATCATTTTAGCCTTAACAATAGAGGGGAGCTACTGCCACAATGCAATGTCTTCATCCTGTAAAAGATCTCAAGTAATTGGATTCTTTTATTGAAAGCAATTTGACCCTCCACTGTAGTATTTCTGGGTAAATAACTTCCATGCAGCAAAAAGTGTCAATTAGGTTGAAGTAACACTTTCCCATGAGCGTGCAAAATGGCACTGCTCTGTTGCATGCTGTTGAAGAAGAAAAAGACACCTACAGGTTCTCTGCATACAAAGTTAAAATACAATATTGAACTGCTGGGAGAAATTGTGCCTTTTCAAGTACACACTGCCATTTTAGCAGTGTTTGTTCAAAAGTCATTACTAACCTTTGGCATCTCATCTGGGCTACTAAACACTTGCCACTAAGGCTGCATTAATATCTGAGCGATGGTAGAATGTAAAAACGTCAAGGAGTCACAACTATGAAATGGAAAAGCTAGCCAAAATCTATGGGAGTCATCAGCAAAATCAGTAGAATATTTCAGAAATGTATGAAAAATACTGTGTTTAGCACTATGCTGCAAGTTGTAATTTTATGCCACTGTCTCACAGTCAAATTAATTTCCACCTCTGTTTTTAGCTTCTAGCTTAACCTTTCCTTTGACAAGGTGTTTTGTTTGTCAAGAAAGAGATGTAATAGAGAATCAAATTTGTTATAACTGAGAAAGTCAGCGTTTTTCTTGAGGGAGGATGGATCTGTACAAACAGAGATGTCTACATCGTAGGCCAGTAACCTGACCTCACTGTGTATGTCTCCCATTAGAGTCAGTGGAAAAAATGGGCAATTCTCCTGCAGGGTCCAGTCAATGCATTTCAGATCCCCTACCTTTGGATAAGAGGGATGAGACCTGCAGCATGCCTGTCACTCTCCACAGACCATAAAGAAATCCAGCCAGCTAGCTCAGAGGTAAATGCTCACAGGGCAGATATTTCTGTTTAAGAGGAATAAACACCTCCATAACTTTGACAATTATTTTCTAACCCTTTACGAACAAGAAGGAAATATTTCTGAAAAAGCGTCTGGAATAGGTGCCAAGCTCTAGAATGCCCAAAGTAAATCATACTGCTGAAAAAGTGGCTTGTTTTGTTTTTCACTTATATCTCCTTGCTTGTTCACCTTGGAGAGCTCACCATTTGTTTATTCAGACCAAATCACAGAGAGCTTTCCCTGGTCAGTTCACATTAAGCATGATGGTCTGTTTGAGACAACTCAGCTCCCCCAGGCTGCATAAGGTGCTTTTTTTGCTGTTGTACTGCCACAAGTGCTCCCTGAGTCCTGGCTCAGGGAGGTCTGGGAAGGGTAGAGCCTCAGAAAAGTGGCTGTGGCCCTTCCCTCCCCTCTGGAGGAACCCAGGGACGATAAGGCCAGAGCTGACAGTGGCAGGAAACAGAACAGTCCCTGCCAGCCCCTGGGCGACATTTGAGTGTGGAGATCAAGTCCCTGAGGTTTGAGGTTGAATTTCTGAGGAGTCAGAAATTCAGGTGTATTGCTCCCAGTGGGAAAGTTAATCTGCCATTCTCTCCTTGCTGGCCCATCAAAATGAAGGTTTTTTTTTCCTTTCTGTCCAAATGGTTGAAGGTATTCTATTTCCTGGGGGAATTTCGGGTTTTCCTTTTGTGTCCATTAATCTCCTTTCACATTTTGAAGCTGTAGCCCTACAGAGGAAGAAGAGGCTAGATGCACATCCATCAGGTCTAGAATTTGGTTAAAAGTAACAGTAAGTCCATATAGTAAATTAAGGGTTTATATTCTGAATCTGTCACTGAATAGAATCCTACAAGCTATATCCATGTTTTCCCCTGGATCTGAATCAGAAGAGCTGGCCTTGTGGTTTACTTCCCTCTCCCTGGTGTTAAGGCCAGGAAAGTGTGCATTTATGAAATAGAGTTATCCACTCTCCTCAAGTTCTAACCACACTTTTTATCTGTTTTAAATAGGGAAAGATTATTGCTTCATTTCTATCTAGCTGAAGACACTCAGGGGATGCAACACACTGCAGTAGCTCTTGCAGCTCCAGATAGCCATGGAAACAGGAGGCTGGGAGCGGGCTAGAAATGTGCCAGGGTAACAACCTTGGTTCTCTGATTTCTCTTTCTGTGCTTGTTGTCTTGCTTAGGGGGTTCAGGAACAGATTCTGGCTGGATCTTAATGCTTTAAGAATTGTACATTTATGAAGAGAGAAAAAAGTACTAAAAATATACATGTAAAATCTGTGCTCCATCTAATGAAAAAGATGATGCCAATTTCCTTTACTAATAATAAGAAAGATCCCAAAGTCTCCTTTTTATGTGAATTGTTGATGTTTATGCAATTTGATGATGTTTAGACAATACAGTAAGATAAACAGTTCATTGGAAAATACCATTGGTGTTATTTAGGGTATATCTACATGTCTCACTGCAAGCTCCATCTCCCTTTTGTATGAACAACATGCAGCTATGTTTTTATACATGCAATATCCTTCACAGCAGCATTCTGATATTCAGTGATGAATTTTTCTTTTTCTCATTTTTATTTTAGTATTTTAACTTTCTTTGCAGAGTCAGCATTGACTTAGCATTTAACATCTTACCGATGTTCTTTCCAATGATGCTTGTCATACAGAATCAACTATTCACTTAAAAATGAATAACATAAGAAGTCTTATAAATTCTACTCTATAAAAATTAATTTTTAAAAATGGTCTTAAGAATTTTGTATCATGATAAATACAGGCTATTTTGATTGTAACTATAAGTCCTGGAAATTTGACTAATAGGAAAAGAAGGTATAACTTCATCTCAACTATTTTTTACAAACTCCAGAACCAGTATAAATGTATTTTCTGGCCTCAGATGTAAAATGACTCAAAGGCCAGATATTGTTAATGAGGCTCTGGTCCTACAGTGATGGCTTTGGCTCCTTCTGCTTTTCACTCTTTTTTTTAATGTAATGTAAGCCTGTTTACACCTGAGGTTTAAAATGCATCCACAGAGAGAGAAAAGGGAAAAGGGCAGCAAGGACAGGCACCTCAGCAAACTTAGATGTTTTAGAGGTGGAAGTCCCCATATGACAAGGAACATTTGGTGATACAGAGTGGGTCTGCTTTTGTTTGCCTCCCAGAGATGCAATGGACATAGAAAAAGGAGAGGCTTGTGCACATTTCCCCCGAGACACACACTGATAGAAAGCTATTAAATTAGTTCTAGCTCAAAACATAAGGAGGAAGGGAGCCTAATTCTGTGCTTAAAGCTCTGGTGATATTTTTCCAGGGCTGAGAACATGAAGCTTTTTTTTTTTCAGTTTACTCAGAAACTTCTGAGAAGTTGCAAATATTGGCTGATATTTCTTGAATATATATTGGGTATATTTCCATGCAGTTTGTTCTTGAAGGGAGTGCAAATCCTCTATGGATTAGCTACGGAGAAAAAATGGCAGTGAGGTTTTGAACTATTTGTCCATTGTTTCTGAAGTATTCATCTCCTTCAGTGCCTAGGCCAATTCTTCTGCCATGGCTGCAGATATAAATCTCCACTGTCATTGGAGCTAGACTGGTGTATAAAAGCAGCAAGTAGGGAGAGGAAATAAAGCCTGGCCACTGGAGCTGAAATTGAGTCTTCTTCTTTCTCCTTATTTGGTATTTGTAATCTCAGTTCTTAAATTCAGTGTAACAGAGCACACTACAGAAAGGTCAAGAAAAGATATTTTATAATCTTTAAATGATAAGTAATGAAATAGAGAAAATTACACATAGAAAAGAGGAGACTCTCGAGCTGGACAGGCAGGTCTTTCTTCTTCCAGCCGTCATCTGATTTTATGACTCAGACATCAATTTATAAAATTCATAGCAGCATTATAGTATAGATTATAAGATCGTTTTTTTAAAAAATTAAAGCATATAGGAAACTGTAAAAGTAGAAGCACTTTCCCAGCATAAAAAGGAGAGACCTTGTGATATTCTATCTGCATGTAGCTGTCACTATGCTGAGTTCTTCTGCATGGAGTGGAGCCAGGGCTGGTGATGCTGGGAGGCCTTGTGGAAAGCACGACAGAGGGAAAGGCCACTCACTCCCCATGACTCAGCTCATCTTCCTGCTCTAAATGTCCTCTTGCTACAGTCACAGTGTTTAATTTTTCATTACTCATAACAGGAGACATCTGAGATTGCCAAGAGAAATTTTTAAAAAAGGAGATTTTCAAATTAAAAAATCATGTAAACTTAAAAAATATTAGGAGTAGCAACAGTTTATTAATAATGTAGAAAGCAAATTATTATTTTAGAGAAGAATTCCAGATCTCTGTGAGAGAGCAAATGTTACCCATTGTATATCTTTATTGCTCCAGCCATAAAATCAGGATAATTTCGTAAGACTTCAGACAATAAATATTAGTCTTTTCCTCAGGAAATGTTGAGAAGTACTCTGAAAATAATAAAAGCAGTTAAAAGAAAGTCACATAACCTAAGCAACCTGTGCTTAATTTCACCATGTTGTCTCTAGAGGTTTTGTCACAACCAGTCTTCTTTGCCTTATCAGCACCTTTCCTGCTTAGGTAAGAAGATTTTGGGGGAGTGTCTTCTTGTCATTCCCATGTGGTGACACAAGACTGTGCAGAGCCAAGGTTCACTGCCCCCTGAGCATCGTGGCCATTGCTCAGGTGGTAGCAGAAAGCCCTGCTGAGACTCCAGCACAGGGGCTTTGCCTGTCCAGAGCCCACCCAGCAGGTGCAGCAGAGCAGGGGGCTCGGTGCTGGGCAGTGGTTTTCTCTAGTGAGGTAGTCCTGGAGAGTGCAGGAGCTGACATCTCCAGGCAAACATCATTTGTCATGAGTTGAGGAGCACCAGAAAGTCATTACAGAGTTTATGCACTAGTTAAATATGAAAGAGGCTATGCACAGACCTGAGCAAGATGTGCAAAAACTGTAGCATTTGGTAACAGATGGCCACTTGAAAGATTTATAAAACCTCCCCCAGCCTTGAGAAGAGAACTTGAAATGCGTTTACTCTGTTTGGATGGCAAAAAATTCATGGTCCCAGCAGGTTAGGGCTTCAGCTTCTGGGAAGAGGGCTGTCACCTACTTGTACCTCTGAGAACAGAGTACTGAGTTGTAGCAAACTTAATGTGTCATATAATTTGTGTCATCCTTCTTGATTTCATCTGGCTCCTTTGAATCTGTCCTCTCCCATGTCTACTACAATTTATCTCTACTCTCCAGGGAATTGTTTTATGTTCCCTCCAGGTCCCATGTCGGGCATCCCTCTGCACTTTCTGTCTGCATCATACTCTCCAGAAATGTTCCTGCAGATGAAGATTTGCCTTGGTTGTATGAATGGGAAGAAAGAGAGGTTAGGGCATATGACCCAGAAGTGTGATTCTCTGTCCCAGATCTGAGCTATCTTCCTGGCATCCAGATTGGGATTTTCCACTGCCAATCCAAGCACAATATGCTTTGAGAGAAAATTTCTTATCTCTCTTCCTAACTCCTCTCCATTCCTGCTCTCTATCTTGCTTTTGACAATTTCATTATCCTGCCTGTCAATTATTCTTGTTACTTGGGTTATACTTGCTACCTGAAGTCTCTCTCAGTTCTCACATCAAGACTATGCAAGACTCTTCCACACAGTTTGTCAAAGACACAGCCTTTCTTATCCATCCATGCAACTGAAATTCTTGTACAGGGTCTAAGTTTTCATCTCATATCTCAAGCTAAAGCAGCCTTTCTAACTCTCATCCTTTCAGAATAATTTTTTACATCCAATTTTCCCAACCTGCCACATTAACAATAGCAGCCTTGTCTTTGTATATGCTCATTAACCCTCCAGAGTACCAACATCTTCTTTCTTCTCAGGCTCTCCTTCTGTGATCTATCACTTCTCATCTTCTATACAAGTAAACACTCTTCTCTGGCCTGAGTACCAACCTCTTACCAGCTTTCACATTTTATAAAACAATTATTTCAATTTTCTTTTCCTATTCTAATGCTTGGAAAAGTCTACCCTGCAGAAGTACTTTGTTATTTCCCTTCAGACCCTACTTCAACATCTTCCTTGGCTGTAAAATCTACAAAAATTGACAAGAACTCTTCTCCTGCGCTTGTACCATTGCAATGCTGATTAATATTATCTCCTCAAGTCCTTCTGCACCTCTACGGACCAGCATTTGTTTGGTCTCTCAAATTGTAGATCCAGTGGGTTAGGAATTAGGGCTTTATTCTGTGTTTGTCTGGTACTGCAATGTGTGCTCAGAAAGTAATTGACCCTTGTGTCAGCATCTTATCAATACAATTCCAAAAAGGGCACTTTCACTCCATCCCCCATCTTCGGGGTTTTTGTTGAAATTAATAGCTGAGCAAGACAACTACTAAAGCAAGAATTGAAAGTGGAGTTCTATAGTGCTGCCTCATATTGTGTTAAAAAACAAAAGACATGTTATTCAATTAATTTTCCTATTGTGAACTAAGATAGGTACACCTAGGCCTGCACTAGAAGTTAATCCTGCAATCAGTCTCAGAAGCTTCCAACAATACCACTTACCCAAATGAGGATATTTTACAATACAGTGCTGAACTATTGTCCTTTCATTTCTATTAATATCAAGTTTGATTCTCTGTTTCTGCAAAATTAAGCCAGCAGCAACTTTTCCTGTCTCCTTCAATTGGTAAAACAATTCGTTTTATTGTGGTTTCTGCAAAGGGTTTTTTATATATTTAAAGATGGTCTATGTTCTCACTAGAAACAATAGATTTTTTTCAGTCTTGCTTTATAGGTTACATTTTGCAGTTCTCTAGTCTTTATTGTCTCTTTCTTCTCTGCTATTTTGTTCTTTTACTAAACTTGCTGTTTAGAGCAGAACTCAGTGGTTTGTTACTGACCTAATCAGTATCAAGTAAATAAGTAAATGAAAACAACTACTTCCTGTAATAACTTATATATTAATACATCTGGGAATGTCATTAGCCATTTTCAAGGCAAGATCATGTTGCTAATTTATATTCAGCTCATGATATACAATGCCCCCAGGACGTTTTCTGGCAGAGTTGCTGCTTCACCAGTTATTCCTCATTTCGTATTTGTGCGTTTGATTTCTCCTTGCTAAGTGTATCACTTTGCACTTGTCTTTATTGAATTTCGTCTTATTGATTTCAGGTCCTTCAATTTATCAAGATCATTTTGAATTCTGATCCTGTCATTTGAGGTGCCCACAACCCCTGCTAGCTTGGTAGCATGCTCAGCTTTTAAAAGCATACAAGTGTATTTTGTCATCCAGATCATCACTGAAAATATTTCATAGACTCATATTTAGGACTGACCCCACTGGAAATGCCCTCCCATACTGACAGTGAAACATCCATGTTTTCAGAAGGATTTTTCAATTTGTCTTGCATCCATTTTAAACCACTATTTTCTTTACCATGTTTTCCAATATTCCTATGAAAATATTGCCTGAGATGGTCAAGGAAAAAAGTAACTGGTAATGTCCATTTGCATGTGAAGCAAAGTTTCAGAAAAAACCCAAACTTCCCAATTTAACTGGAATTAATTGGGGGGGGGGAGGGAAGGAAAGGTCAGGAAATAATCAGAAGCTGAACTCTGTTGCAGCCTGTTGGGAAGATTGAAAGAATAATTAAGCTATCAGACAGATAAGCTGACAAAAGCATTAAAAATTTAAAGATGTTATAGTGAAATTAATGCATTTCTGAGATTCCATGCAAAATCCAGCTTTGTGAAAGGGATAAGAGAAAATATCCAGCTTCTTGATTAGAAGTAAAATAGAAAGAATCCATGCATTAAACTAAGTGGGCTTTAAGATTTATAAATAAATATTTTGTCATTAAAACTAAACACTTCTGAAAATATACATAGTCACATTACAGTGCATGAGCTTTTAAAGGGGGATGAAGAGTTAAGTAAAGATAAGGAGAAGAAGATGGTCCTGTCAGGGCCTGGTAGGTCACCCCGAGCATCCCCTACCTCAGGGCAGGATCTCCATCAAAACCTGTTCTGAGAACTGTTAGTCTGACTTTTTCCCAAAACCCTCCTCTGCTGGGGACTCTTTGGGATCTGCCAGCAGTCAGCTGCTCTGCTTCACCAACTTTATTGTTGTAGAGTTTTTCTTGAGGAACAAAAACCCCTTTTCTTTCTGTAATTTCAGGCCACTACTTTCAGTCCCAGTCCCAGCAGACAAGAAGAGCAATTTGGGCTGTTCACAGCTGCCAGCCCCAATGGTAGCTGTCAGCACTGTGCCTTTCACCAGCACGCTGTCAGGAGTGCTGGCCATGGAGTGGGGACAAAACACATCATCACAGGGCACAAAGCTCTGCAGATTGGTGAAAAACACTGCATGAGCTCCTACTCTGGATGACCTCAGACCCAACAACTGAAGCACATTTGATGACATGTGAACAAAATCTCCTTTATTCTGGTCAAAATGAGAGACACTACAGTACAGGGGTAGACAACTTTTTTCAGGCGGGACATTATGCTGTAGTGAAATCTCATTTTTCAGTGTCTTATAATTGATCTTTCCTCCTGTTATTTCACCATGGCAACATTTTGGTCCCATTACTGACTATACAATTAAGATTTCAGATTTCTAATTTCAGACTGCAGATGTACTGATGGATACGAAGCACCCACGCCTGAGATGTATTATGTGTGCTGCACAGGCAGATCTTCTGCAGCAGAAATGTACGCTTGCTTTTTCACCCATTACTGCCATAATAATGTTTTCCTCAAACCATGCATCGGCCAGAAGAGAAGGCAGTGAGGCAACAAGAGAATGGGGAGCAGAGAGGCAGCTGGGGCAGGAGGGAAGGTGTATCCACCATAAGGGTAGGGGTAAGTCAGAATGGTGAACAAGGATGGGAGAGTGGTAGTGGGTCCTGAGAGTGCAAAGCAGAGATGGAGAAAGTAAAAAATGTGGGACATGAGATGGAGTCTACTGGGAACTCAGCAGGATGGAAAGGAGATGATGTGGGCAAGACAAGAAAAGCCTCCATGCAAGCATTAGAGAAAAGGTGTCATGTGGTAAGGAACATGATTAGGGCAGAGGAGAAACAGAGGGAGCAAAGAGTTTGGGTGGAGGGAGGCTATCACGTAATGGAACAGACTAAGGAGGTAAAGAGTGACAGCTTTCTCCTCCCAGCTGTAAACAGAAATTAAATGTTACTAACATCTGAGTAGCCAGAATCTGCCTAAGCATCTGTCTTTTCATCCTGAGATAACTGGAGATATTGAAGCAGGCTTCCTCAAATATTACTACACTTGTGAAATATAACTCTTTGCAATTTAAAAATCAGCCACACATATCGAGGGACTAGCATTATAGTGAGAGCTTCTAAAATACAAGCTTGGCAATAAGACTGCAGAGAAAGCATTTCCTCTCTGCTTGAATTCTCCTTTATCTTAAAAAAAATAAGAGTAAAATGTAATAAAATGTATCAGAATGCATGACACCTAATCACATAGCTTCTTATTTGTATTCAGCAACCAAATCCTTCTGAGGCAGCAGTTATTAAGTGCACGGAATCCCATAATGCTCTTTAAATATCAAGAGCAGGAGCAGCAAAGCACAGGGCAAGTGAAGCTGCTGTCTCATGGCTCTCTTGTTTTATCAAGCCAGTGCCCAGCACACATTGCCTGGTTGAAGTGTTTGAACTGTGCCTGCTGATTCTTGGTGCTCATGGGGAAGATAAGTGGGTGTCAGTCAGTTCTAGGGGAAGTCTGGTTTGTCCATAGTTTAGCCACTTTCAGACAACATTTTGGAAAGCTGTTTATTTCAGTCTCACCATGGTGGGATCACTGAGTGATAGGATAGGATAGTAAAAAGAAAGGTGGAGGGAAAAAAAAAAAAAGAGCAACACTCTCCCCTTTTTGCTTTTTTCAATACCAAAATTCAGGTTCCTTTAGTCCAGACAGGAGAGAAACACAGGGTTTTTGGGGTAAGTGATGCCCATGACTTCCTGCCTGACTTCCACTTTGGGGTGGTGGTGTAGTCTGAGGTTCACCCTTTGCCATTTGCCATGGCCATCTATTTTACCATGAACCATTGTGATGCCATTGCTTTTCCATGAGACAGCCTAGTCCTTGATCCCTCACAGGCTTATTTGGGCCCAAGAATCTGCACTGTGCTTGGGAGGACAGGGGACTAGGACACCTCCTGGAGTGCTGGCATGGCCACCACTGCCTTGGCCACTTTTCTCTTGAGCTGAAGCCAAAGAACCACAATGAATGTGCTCTTGCCTGTGGTGATCTCTGGGGTGGGCAGGAGGCTGAGCCCCATCCTGAGGGTGGTGGTGGACCTCTGCACCCCTCTAAAGTGCAAGGACCTCTGAGCAGTGGGGCTAGGGTTGCCAAGGGACCCACAAGGCAAGGATGAGAGGCAGTCTCCACCCTGGAAAGGCTGCCTGTGCCTTAAGAAACAGCAGAGGGGTCTTTGCCCGCTGCCCCTCATGTTTCTGCTTCATGGGAGAGAAGGATCAAGGGCAGCCAGCAGTGCTGGGATAATCCCTGGTGCAGCATGAGGGGGCTGGGTCATGGCTCCTCATGTGTGCTGTGGGGAAGAAGCTGACAGCTGTCTGCTTTGATAAACCAGAATTTCATAAAGGAGCCATCATTCTCCAGGTTGCTGCACTGTATATGAAAGTGTCAACAGTAGCCAAGAATTTTTTGCCTTCCAGACATAAGAAATACTAGGGCTCCCATGTTTATATGCTTTTATAAAGCTGATATAAATGCATAAAAGAAAGCCGTAATCCACGGAAATTACTGCCCTGAATTTTGTGTCCCCATATCCTAGTAAACTTAAGAGGCGTACAAGAGCTTCTTTTAAGGAGAGCAGGGAAAATCCAAACAAACAGGCAAGCTCATAGACTGCCTACATGTGAATTGCATTTTCTTATTGATTTTGTGAAAACCTGCTTGCACCTGGGAAGAGGAAAAGTCTATCTTCAGCTGCCCTATTTACAGGACAAGAGTGTGACCAAGAAATCAATGCACTTAGCAGAAGAGAAAAGTACCTTGTAGTAACTAGGTCATAAACACTCTATCTCTCTTTTGCCTTGAAGCCCTGCTCTTCTCTTTTTTATTTCATGTTTCAGTATAAAAACACATTGCTCTTTCAAAAACTTCATTGCCAAACTTCTCCTTTATGTGAGCTTTTATTTTCCGAGCACTGGTGCATTGACTATTACAGGATATGTAAATGGTATGTAGTGTCCATCAGAGAATGAGAGAAACTAAATACCAAGCCCTTGTCTTGCAATATCTCTTCCTGTAAATAATACAAATAAAATATCATTCCCATGATTTATGTTGAATATTTACTCAAGGGCCAGATAACCCTTACCCATCTTGTATTATTGGTGTTTTATTGATAAATGTGATAGGTGTTTTACAGGATTGAACACACATTCTTTAGTGATGCAAGCTAAGATAATGTGGATGAGGAGAAAGGCTACTTGACCTAAAAATGAGTAAGCCACCTTACAATTCTTCCAGTTTTTCTTTCTCCAAAGAGGTTTTGCAGCCCCAGTGCAAGAAAGTGAGTGGGTCTCAATTCCAATCACTGTGACATTTTTTCCCCCCTAGCCCCACCAAGATCATTCCCTGTTGTGTAACTGCCATTACTGGAGGTACAGGATGGTCCCATGAAATCCTCCATGGGCAGTGGGACAGGTAAACAAAAATGCTCAAGTTATTCATGTTTTGATTATTCCAGTCATCTCTAGCAAGAGTAGTGGTAAAAGTGTGATAATTAAATTCTCAGAAGGTAGTAAGTTAAACACTGCTGCAGAGGACTGCCATGGCTTCAAAACACGGCAGCGATGAGATCAGAGATTAAATGGTTCTTCCAGAATGTTACAAAATGAAATTTGCAACAGGAATGCTAATGTGTCTGAGCAAATGTATTCACAAACAAGGACAGTCAGTGCAAGGGGAGACATGCTTTGCAGAAGTAATGACAAAGGAGAAGTTAAAGTTAATGGTCAGCTAATGAGATAGGAATTAGCAACAAGGCTGAGCTGAACTGACATGCATTGCTCCTTTGCCCCTATAAACTCTTGGTAATTCCAACAGTAATTCCAACTTTCCTCAGAGACTTGTCTTGGATGACAGGAATAGCACTCTGGGTAGAGTTACAGGATGTGTTGTAGCTCTCGACAGCACAGCCTGACTATTGCCAAAGTCAGGATTTATGGGTGGGCAGGGAGGAAGAGGAAGAGGAGGAGGAGAAAGTTGCTATTTCCTAGAAAAGGTTTGACAGAGTGAGCATCCTGGCAGATGGCACGTGGGTCTCTGAGAAGCCAGCAAGCCTGAGGGGAGACCTGTTCGTGCTGGGGAGTATGGAGGGGATGGGTGAGGGCAGAGCATGAAAGGGAGGAGAAAAAGTAATGATGTGGTGGTTCTGAATGTTAATCCTGATGACATGCTGCTATGTTGTGCCTTTATTTTTTTTTTGTTTATTCTAAAGATCAACAAATAATAATTTTAAAATTCAGAACTGCTTGGATCAAAATGTTGATTTTACCCAAGCTGCAAATTCCAAAGGGAAAAGCCTTTCTCCAGTTTTGGTGGAGAGAATGTGTTTCTGCATAAAAGTTTTCAGGTATGGGAGGAAGCAGACACATGTACACACACTTTTTGAGATTGGTATTGTTTATGATTAAGTGCAGGCAAGTTGTTCTTATGTTCACAGTGGAGGCTATAATGACAGTCCTGCAGTTCAGTGAGGGAAACTGTTAAAGTTTCAAGGGGGAAAGATCTGAGGTATTCTGGCAATCACTTCCCTTAAAACCTTCTCTTTTTTTTTTAAAGGGAAAAATATTTTTTGTTGCTCAGTTCATCCTACCTGACAGGACTTTAAATAAACCTGGACAAAACAATTTTTTTCCTGGTTAATGCCATTAATGGAAAAATCTCACTGAAAAAGATGAAGTAAATTTTGTGGCTAAAAATAATAGAGAAAGTAAATTCAGACATGATAGATTTCAAAGAGTACTGCAATTATAAAATATGTAAATATGGATTGTTTTGAAAAAATGTATTGTCTACTGTAATTCTACCAGTTTTATTTCTGACTTGGGTTTTTTTGGAACATATAAGCCATGTGGTACATTAGTTTAATAAGAACTTTTTATGTGCCAGTGCTGAAAACAAGAAAATTATCAAAAACGTGACTATAGAAGGTAATTTCTCTGCATCCAATGAGGTTCTAATGCTTCCTGTAGTTTTCTGTCCAGACCTTCAGAAGTTTATCTTGGTTTCCCTACCAGTTTAAACAACAATTGCCTAACAGCATTCCTGGATCAAATGAAGCATGTTGAACAAAGTGACGGAGGATAGATGAAATCTTACATCTGCAAAGATCAGAGAGGAGACCAAGAAATCGAGTCTGTAGAATTCATCTTGTCTGCTCTAGAAGATGGACTTCTAGGGTTGTCAATTGTTTAGGCAAGACTTTTTCACCTCATCAGTGTTATGGCCCCCATTTTCTGCTCCTGCTTTGAATCTGTGCACTCCTACAATCAAAGGAAAAGGTGAATTTACACCAGTTCAGAGCCCTTGGACATGTCCTACACAGACCAGCAACCCAAAGCCTAGGAAGTTATAGACCCCTGCTCTGTCCCAAAGCATATCTTTGGTATTTAACAGAGGCTTTTAGCCCACTGACATAGTGCACTTGTCAGAGTATTCAATCTGTGTTGAAAGGAAACTCTTTCATACCAAAGCCGTCAGCACTGTCATTTCAGTTGCCTTTAATGATGGAAGTATGCAATGTGAGACCAACCCTATTTTAATTTCATAACTGCTGACTCTGAAAAGTCAATTCTCTGGCCTTTTTAAAAAGTGTTTTCTCCCATAACAATTACAGTTTGGTTAATAGTATAAAGTATCACTTGCTTAAAGCTGCAAATTACAAGTTATGTACTCCCCAAGACTGCTTTGCCTAGAACACTTCTAGTTTAAAAGAAAATCCTCATTTCTTCTACCACTGTTGGTGGGTACACAGGGAAAGCAGAACATTCCTTCTGTTATAGATTTCAATATATGGTAAATCCTTCCACATCTAGATATTATAAACTGTATCATTATATATTGATCTTAATTCTTGGTGGGTTTTCACACTGCAAACTGTTTTCCTTTGGGTTTTGATCTTGTTTGGTTTTGGTATTTAATAATTTTTCAGGTAGGGTTTTTTCATTAATTATAATCAAATACTACATTGTGGCAGGAGATGGAGAAATTCACTGCAACATCCTTGTCAGTCACAATATCTCTCTTCTCAGCCCCATGGTGAATCTCACACCTTTTAATGTGGGTCAGGATGAGACAGGAAAGGCAAGTGGCTCTCCAGCTGTCTGACTGCAAGTCAGTGCTGCAGAAACTCTGCATAAAGTGGGACTTCTAAATGACAACCATATAAATAAAATCAATGTGTATATTTTGTCATTTATAGTCCAATGACATTGAAAACGTTGCTTTTTAGTTACTAGTAATAAGTTAACTGCTCAGAGAATTTGACTGTGGACTAAAAGTGCAAAGGAATACTCAGCTTATACAGTGAGTTACTACAGCAACTAAAAAGAAGATAAAACATGTAAGTAAAGTTCACTGACGGAATATTCTCCTTAGTACACTACAAATACCTTTAAAAATGTTCTCTTTTCTAGTAAAATATCTGAAGGGCAGAAAGTAGCTCTATGAGAAAACAGTGAAGTTGTTTTCTGCATAAGGCAACACTCAGTGCCTGGTAGACTACAGAAAAGGTTTATACTCTTGGTGAGTAACCATTGAAGTGGGCAGCTATTTGGCAGAGTAGCCATAGACCTCTGTCAGCAAAAATACCCAAAACTTTAACAGTTTTCCAAGCATAGTGTGCAGAAGTGGAAACCACCTGGCATATAGCACACAGCTGTATGATATTATTATATATAATTATTAACAAAACACAGCTGCTGGCTGATGTATATCCACCCTTTCTGAGCTGTCTGTTTTTCTGGAGGACTTCAGTTAAGAGAACCAAAGCTGTTCTGGCTGTCACCAGGGTGACTGTTTTCTTCCAGTTGTTTTATGTCTGTGCCAGGAAAGTAACCACCTAGCAATCCCAGCACTGACTTTAAAAGCCTGTGAAGTGTCTCCTCTTTCCTCTCCCAATAAACAAGTCTTTTTTTCCTTTGTATTGTTATTTCTATTAAGAAGTGTCTAAAGTTAAATAGGCACTCCTCTAAAAACAAAACAAAACTCCCAAACAACAGCATAAGAAGACATTTTGAAGCAGTATTTAGCATCTTCTGTCCATGTGTGCTGCTTTATATACAAAATCCATGCAGTCCCCATAATCTGCCAGCCTAAGAGCCTAAGAATGGTGACACTTTTAAGGTTCAAGCCTTGAAGGAGGAGCTTGCTACTGAATTGCCAAAACTTAAAACTTTTCAGGATCTAGCTTATTGAAGCAGTGTGCTTCAACAGATGTTGTGAATGACCAGCACTCTCAAAGCCTGCAGCATGCTTATTGAAATCCTGATAAAAGAGAGTGAAGAATGGGACTTTGTATGGAGCATCAAGAACAATTTATTGCCTCAAACAGGGTCCAGGGACAAAGAGGAGAACAGGGTTGAGGGCACAGGGTTAAATTCAGGGAAGAAGGGGTGGATCTGAGGGTCGAGGGCCAAAGTGGTGCAAAGGAGGGGCAGCCAACTGGGATAAACCAGTGGGATAAGTGGTTTAACCAGGGGTGGAGCAATGCAGCAAAACAGAGCCAATGGGATCAGGAGAAGGAAGAACAGTCCAGGGGAGGTACATATATGGCAAACAGGGGCTGAACTGGGATGAACAGGGGTGACATCAACTGTATCAACCAACAGAACTCAAGGGATTAACATGTGCCTGCAAAGGCCTATGGGACCTCTCACCATGACCTAGAGAGGTGTTTCTCCTTGCCTACTCTTGCCCCTCCAGGGTTGAAGCATGACAACTCTCTGAGCCTCCACACCTTGGATACGTCCTTATACTAATAGATTTCTGCAACTGCTCCTCAAACCTTTCACATTGTTACAATATGCATTTCATGAATTTCAGTATTTCTTCTGGCTCAAACTTAATCTGTCTTGAAATGGAAGCAAATGCATGCTTAATCCATTCAGTGATTTCAGTGCTCTATAATAAAAGCTGTTCATTAGTCCAGTATTTGCAGATGAGAATGCACTTGGCACAAGCAAATTATTTAACTTGAACCTTGCACAGGTATCAGTTAATTTGTGATCATAATGTGCTTTTGCTGCATTTATAAAAGATAAGCAAGGAAAAAAATTCTTTTGCAAATATTGGAGTGTTCTGACTTCATTAATATATCCTTAAGTGCACTTTTATACTGTTTAATCAACAGAAGCATCTTTAACTTTCCTCTGGTGCTTTCATAGTGGACATTGTGTCCCATCTTAAAAGCAAGTAATTACATGCCACAGCATCCAAACTAAATAAATGAAGTTTCAGGTACCAGATCTGGGAATAGTTAATCCATTTCCCTTAGCTTGTATCCATTCACTTCCTGTGCCTATGAAAACATACTGTCCAAGTGACTGAGAATATAAAAATCCATCTTCTCACAGACACAGAAGAACTGAGAAAAACATTTCAGGATCTGAGAATTTAATTTGGTTAGTGCTTTTAATATTCACCTTATTGCAACAGAAAGAACTACCTCATAAATAAGTTGTTAAAACAAAATGTCCCTTTTAGACTTCATTTTCTCCACACTCCATCAGTTGACATTGATCAATAGATAACCTTTCCACAGCAGGGCTGAGGACTACAGATACTCCTGATGCCCGTTGTTAAAACATTTCTTGTGTCACTGACTGACAGCAGCATGGTCTTGGGTGGAAGAAGAACAAAGAAGACCACAGTGCTCTAAGCTGCCCTGCAAAGGCTGGTTTCTTTCACTGTGTCCCACTGCTCCTGCCCCAGAGTATCTCTATGCATCAGTCTGTGCAACAGGCAGGTTGGTTTTCTATTTTCAGCAGCTCTCAAAGTCTCTTGGGAGCATTAGCTAAAATCTTCCAAGACATCCCAGATTCAGGCTTCACTGCTTTCCTCCTTTCCAATCTGAAGTTGGGGCTTGCTGTCTGACCTCCAGAGAGGTTCAGGTATATGCACATCTCCATCCCACCAGAAAATGAGGTTGAGGCATCAGTGTCACCATGGCCACTGGGTACTGATGCATTACTTGTGACAGGAGTAGTCTTTTATGCCATATTTCTTTCACATCTAGATGAACTGTTAATTATTCCTTGCAGTTCAGAGAACAGAGTTCACAAAATCATCTGGCAAAGTGTTTCTGAGAAAAGGCACATGTCACAGGGTTATGGACCATCTCTGTTAATGAATGGCTGAGTGGCTCCTGAGTTACCCTTGAAGAGATCACATTACATATTCTTGGCTGAAATGGGAATCAGAAGATTTCTTCAACCAAGGGAGAAAGTACAGCATGTTTTAGTTTTCTCATTTGAATATACATTTATGTAGCTTCACAGGCACAGGAGTGACAGAATCAAGAAACCAAAGCAAGTAAATCTGCATTTTAACATAAAGTACAAATTTCCTTAATTGGATGCTGTGTCAATACTTGGCTTTTAGGACTTTTGGAGCAAAGATGTTTGATGATATGTGAGGCCTTTCCATGGTTTCATTAAATAAATCACTATTTTTTTAAGATCAGCAGAGGAAAGTGGGCAGCGTTAGACATCACTACCAGAATAATCAGACTTCATTCAATTTTATTATAACTCAGCTCCTGGTTTGCATAATGGCAAGGTGTAACATAGTTGCAGTAGTAGATTAATGGTGCCACACTCTACAAGGTCAAGCTTGGCCAGTTCTTGCCTTTCATTCTGGAATTACAACCTTTTGATGAAAATGGCTACATAAAATCTCTGAAAGAGCTAATTTTCAGTGTAGGTTGAAATGCTTACACAAGTGAAAAGCACACTGATCCTCATGCCCATCCTTTCCACTGTAACTGCTGCAGTTTAAGAGTTTGATGAACTGTGAAGCTTTTGCTTTGACTTCCTTAATAGTCTCTAGAAAAGGCAGAACAGTAGAACAATTTATCAGCTCTATCTGTGAGAGAAGAACCATGGACACCCCATCATGTTGGGAGATATTAAATGCTGAGGAAAACAGGTGTTTAAATTTGGATGATAAAATTTTTATACTTAGGCCTATCATTTGTTATTGTATTTGTAAGTCATCTGCCACCCCAGAGTTTATAATCTGATTTGCCTCTAGGCAGGTATTTTTCAGCCTGTTCTGTCTGAAGGGCTTCCTTGCTGGGAGAAACTCTTGTCATTTAATAATGGAAGGGTGCCAAAATGTTATATATTCACTCATAGACTGGAAAATAAGTTCATAATAAAAGTTGAGGTCGCTTTTCACGTGCTTCTGGTGAGGATAGACAAATTTTAGGTACATGTTTCTTGGTTTGGTTTTTTCCCTGTTACATAGAGTATTATCAACCACTGGACCACTACCCTAGTGACACCAAGTTACATATTGGTTATAGAAATAGAAATGAGAAACTAACAGAACAAATGAAGGGAAAGAGCAGATAAATTGTTTTATTACTGCATTTCTCTTTCCTTTCTGGTTGCAATCAAGTTTTGGGTTGAGACAGAGTACTGGTTCATCACCAAAATCCAACCTAGGCTAGAAGGAATGGCCAAAATTAGGAGTTGTGAAATACTCCAAAAGGTAATTGACAGTACTGTGTTTCAGAGTAAATGCATGTTGAATTTACATCTCCAAGCTTGTATTGAACCTGACTTTTGTCTGGGATACAGGGAAAGAGCATTGTACTTGACTTTGTTCAGAAGTTCTGTTTTCCTACTATAAGAACTAGGAGCATAATTTATTTACTTTTAATAAAAGATAAAATTTCTAATTTTAATAATTTTAATATTGGCTATCTGAAATTTACTAAATCCATTTAAATGTAAAGAACAGCTATAAAATTTTTCGTCTTTCATACACAAATGAAAAGGTTAAGAGGTTGAATCTAGCATAGCCCAAGTATCTAGTCCCCCTTGATTTCTTTTAGATTTATGTAGAAAGGTCTCCACTAATAGGGATTCCATGCATCCTTCCTTCTCTTCAACATTAGACCAGGCTATATTGATATTTTTCACAAGGCTTATTTTCTCAAGTTATAAATCAGGGATTTTCATAGTAAATAATAAAGTTCACAAGGCAACTGTCCCTGAAACAGACTGAAAGAGGGCAGGTTTACATTGCATATAAGGAAGAAATTCTTTACTGTGAGGGTGGTGAGGCACTGGAACAGGTTACCCAGAGAAGCTGTGGATGCCCCACTCCCAGAAGTGTTCAGGGCCAGGGTGGATGGGGCCTGAGCAAGCTGATCTAATGGGAAAGATGTCCCTACACATGGCAGATGGATTGGAACTAGATAGGCTATGAGGTCCCTTCCAATCCAAACCATTCCAAGGTTCTATCAAATCTCTTTCTCTCCAGTGTGTCTCCATCCACTTCAGGAAGAAATCAAATAAGCAGAAGGGATATGGATAACAGAACAGGCTCTTAGTTGGCAAGCAGACAAACAGGACTGCAGTGTTCTCAGTTTTCCCTTCTCCAAACTGCTCATTAACTTTGGAAGTTGGTGTCCTTATGCCCCTATCTGAATGGCTAAGATATGCAGGGCTGGCAGGGCTCTGACCAAAAGAATATTGCCTGTGCAGAGAACTGTGGCTAATGAAGGTTGTGTGACACAGCTGCAGAAGGCGTGGCTGCCCTGGTCACACAAGTGCTGCTTCCACAGACACCGAAACCAGGGGCTTGGCTGAGCAGCTGCTCCTGGACAAGCCCAGGGGGAGAGGGAAGGAGATGGACTGTTCATTTCTGTTCTTCTGGGTGTGACTGAGAAAAATGGCTGTTAAGGAAGATTGACTGTAGGTGTAGAAAAAATTATAGGTGACCTCACCCCTGATAAATCACAGCTGTACTAATTACCAAAGAAGAGGAACAGCCTTGCCCTTAATGGGTCACAGCTGTGACTAATAAAGATAAGTGTGATAAAAAGAGTGGGTTGGCTGGTTAGAGGGGACCTTGAGGAGGTAGAGGAGCCCTGAGTAAGAAGGAATGAGCCAGAGAGAGACAAAGAGAGTGGAAGAAAAGGAGTGAGTTGCTGTTGTGAAAGTTCTGCTGTAAGGTCAGTCTGGCTCTGATGGAGTTGCAGCCTGCAGTCAGAGTCTGCAGACCACTACTCACAGTTGTATTCCTGTAGGGAATAGCCAGCAGAGTCTGCAGCTGGACCCTACAGTAGGTGGTTGCTATAGTCAGTTAGGATGGCAAAGCTGTAAAGAAGAATAAACCAGGACCCTTTTCACGTTATTGAGAGTGTGTGTCTTGGTTCATTTCTACCTTCTCTGAAGACAGGTCTGATGCAACAGTTGAGAAGAAGTGCCTTGCAAAATAAAAGCATAAATACATTCCTTTTCAGAGTACTAGCATTGCATGATTTACTGACCGTCCATTCAAAAAGTTTTAATAAGCTTTTTCTACCAACCTTTATACTTTCTTAAGAACAAGAGAGGGAGGATAAATCAAGGAGCTGGAAACACCACTTTTAAGGACGTGGTTTTCCTTATAACTAGGTTCTCTAATGAACTATCAAGCTAGTGATGAAAGTGTCATAAAAAAAACTTTCACATCTATTAACTTAATTCAAATAAATTTTCAAGGATGATTTTTGGATTCTGAGGGCCATATAGTACTGTGACTGAAACTAAAATCTTTCTGCACTAGAGTGAATATTCCTCAGGAAATAAATTGAAAGTGAAAAGGCATTTTAGGCAAAAGGAAAGAATTAAATATCTTAGGAGGTTTTCTCTTGCATGTCTTTTTATGAACAGAGGAAGTAAAGTGACTAAGAAACTCAGATTTTGTCAGTTATTATTTAACTCAGAAAGCAAGGAAATATTATATGGACAGAGTATTGGTAAACTCATTGTAGATACCATTTAGTGAACTGATAAAAATTAGGAGTGTTCTCTGAGTATATCAAAACCAATCCTTTTCTTGAAATTCACAACCCTAATTAATTTCCAAAGTATGAGGTCTCTTTATAAGGGGCTTTAAACTGCATGGTAAGTTTCACTTTTTCTCAAGTCTTTAAGCCAGGTAGAGAAAAATGATTTCTTTCTTCCCATTCTGAACTAGGGGTTGTTTGTCCATCAAGGCCCTGCTCTGCACAGTCCTGTCTCCCTTTCTGTAAGGAGACACTCACTGGCCAAGAAACAAAGTTCAGTGGAGTGACCCAGCCTCACTCATCTGTTCAGACAGTTTTGGGCTGCCCTACTACAGAGGAGAAAAGTGGCCTACCTTCCTAATTGAAGATGCAATTCCTTTGTTTGTCAGGTTGAAGTGACAAATTTGACTCCCTTAATATTCAATATCAGTTTCTATTTTAAGTATTCTCGTTTCAAAGGACACACATGAAATGAGGGATGTGATGCAGGGCCTAAGTGATTCATATAAAATGATACAAGTCAGGGCTTTTCCACTGCATTTCCTTTTTATTAAGTTCTTTTTTGGGAATACTTGTGGGGAGGTACTTATTACTTGCAAGGATGGGGAATAAGGACAATATGAAATGTGGATAAAAATATTTTGATTCTTAAAATCAAATTTCTTCTTCTTGTCTCAAGGTAGATACACAGAGTCATTAAAAAAGTTCATTGGCTGCAATCAAAGTTACAAAAGCCTCAGCCCATATAAACATATGTGACTTCTAAGAACACAGAAAAAATCCTGTCTTCTCCAAATTCTGTGTCATTAGCCCATCTTCCGTCTCTGAAAGTAGGAATTTGCTCATGATATTATTTGCATATTACATGGAGGTCCCATTGTGTTTATATGCACTAATTAGTTATCTTTACTGAATGTTTCATGACAGGAAGCAGTAATTTACCTTTGTTTTGTGCCTGTGCTTGAATGGCACGCTTACCACCAGGGTTTTGTGTGTGTGTGATACAAGTGGATGCACTGGTCTTTAGTTCTAGGGGAGGGAGGGCTACTGAGTAGGACTGGTGGAGAAAGGAGTTCGTCCTGCTTTGAAGGTTAAAAAGTGAGGTAAGTAAAAATAGAAAAACTAATCATTATTTTACTGCTACTGTAATGATGGAGTGCCTGAGTCTCATGTTTTGCCTTGAAAAGTTCAGAGGAAGATACCTCAGTGAATTGCAGATGTTTCTAAAAGTGTATGGATTGAGTATTTTATGTGGGAAGACTGAGCTGTACAACAGATAGGTGATGGGTAATCTGGATACCATATGTGCAATTTATATGATTTTGCAAAAGCCTTGTGACAGAAATGATCACCATGAATGTCATTTTAATCCTTTAGTCCCTTCTTGCTCAAGGGAAATCCTTTACCTTTTCTTGCTCACATCCATTAATCTGACCTCATTCCATTCCCATTATCCTTTTCCTTGGAAAAAGTAGTGATTTTTTATATTGCATTGAACATTTTGTCTAACTTTTAACTTTTGCCCTAAAATAATCAATAATGGCTCTACATTGCTCTTTACACAGTTAGGGTTCTGCATGCACGTGTCATTTGTGACTTATGTGAATGTGGTACGACAACATTTTAATTTCATCCCAACCTATACTAATACAAGAGCTGCTGCTTTGCTTCCCCCCTAATTGTGGTATTCTATAAAAGGCTTTGCTAGAAAAGAAAAGCTTTCAGACACTTCATAAAATCCTGGGTTCTACTTCTCTAGCACCACAAACTCAGCTCCCTGTCTTCAAGACAGTTTATGCACCAACGACTCCACTTTGCTCTTTTTCTGTGTCTCTGGTCACACAGCAGTTGGATCTGGCTAGGATGTCCCATCATAATGAAAAATTCTAATATAGCAGCGGGCATAACATTAACAGTTGTGAAGCTAAGAAACCTTCTGCATCATTTAATTCATTGGAAATTACTGATAGTCAGAATCTGGGAGGTGAGGAGCCAGAATAGTGAAATTATCTAACTGCATGTTGTTTATTCAGTCAGTAGATGGTATAAAGGTGAAATTTTTTTCTTTGTTAGAAATGTTTGAATGTTAGATTCCTGATGAAATTCACCCATGAGATACCAACTAGTGCTTGCTTGTTTCTCAACAATTTGGCTAGTGTGGAGACAATTTGTACACCTAGACACATTAAAAAGAGCAATTTATCTGTTTAGTTTCTGAGTTTACTGCATTTGCTCTAGGTATTTTCCATTCTCATGATTCTTGGTGTATAGGATTGCTTTTGAAACAGGGATAATACTCTACTTAAAGTTGTTAAGCAACATTTCTCCTAAAACACAATATCTGTCTGCTTTCCTCAAACCAAGTAGTGAAAAAGAAATCTGCCTGGGGGCATGAGTCCTGAGCAGAGTCCAGTTTTGTAAGCCTGTGAAGTCCTTGGACTCCCTCAACAGTGCTCCCTAAGGCAGGTTGTTTTCTTGTGTTAAAACAACACCACAGAAAAGTTCCTTTGTTCTGTGGTACAGCTTTGGTATCTTTCAGATGGGTTCATTGTCTGGACATAATGGCAAGGGTTTTTTGGATAGCTGGGAGGATGGAGTTCATGTTTGCTCAGGATTCAAAAAATATTTTTTCTGTATAAAAAGCTCACGTGTACAAGGTCTTGGAAACAGCCTCATAGCCAAGCTGGGTGCAGGGTCTGGCTGTCATATAGAAAAGCACACCTAAGGACTATCAAGGTTGTGTACAACAATACAAGTTCTTGAAGGCATAAGGCTTTCCTGACTGACACTATTATCTGTTATGAGGGAGAAATGTACGAGAATGGGAAGCAGAGAATGATTCTTGCAGTTAGTGTCTTCAGCATTTTAATACTACAGGGTGTATTCAATGATCCTGTGGGAATCCCAGAATGGATCAGGTTGGGAGGGAGTATGCTGGGTCATCAACCTCCCTGATTGAGCAGGATCATCCCAGAGCACATGGCACAGGATTGTGTCCAGACAGTTTTGGAATATCTTCAGTGAGGGACACTTGACACCCTCTCTGGGCAATCTGTGCCAGTGCTTGGTCACTGCACAGGGAAGTTCTTTCCCTTGTTCAAGTGGAACTTCCTGTGCATCAATTCCTGCCTCTGGTCCTATTTCTTGGCAACACAAAGAGCCTGGATCCATTCCCTTGACATCCTTCCTTCAGGTACCTGTAGACAGTGATGAAGTGCCCTCTCAGTTGTCTTTTCTCAAGGCTGAACAGCCCCAGCTCCCTCAGGCTTTCGTTGTAAGAGTGATGCTCCAGTCCTCTAATCATCCTTGTTGCCCCCCACTGGACCCACTCCAGTGTCCCCATGTCTCTCTTGTCCTGAGGAGCCCAGAACTGGACACAGCACTGCAGACACAGCTCAGTGGGGCTGAGTGGAGGGGCAGGATCCCCTCCCTGCCCTGCTGGCAATGCTCTCCCTGATGCCCCCAGGATCCCCGGGCCCTCCTGGCCCCCAGGGCACTGCTGGCTCATGGACAGCTCATTGTCCACCAGGACCCCCAGGCCCTTCTCTGCAGAGCTGCTTTCCAGCAGGTTGGCCCCAGCCTGTGCAGGTGCCTGGGGTTGTCCTTCCCCAGGGCAGGACCCTGCATTTGCCTTTGCTGAATTCCAGACCATTCCTCTGCCCATTTCTCCAGCCTGTCAAGCCCTTCTGAAGGGCTGCACAGCTCTGGGGGTTTCAGCCACTCCTCCCAGCTCTGTGCCATCAGTGAACTCACTGAGGAGCCCCTGCCCCTTCCTCCAAGTCACTGATGAATGAGTTAAACAATACTGGGCCCAGTGCTGAACCTTGGGGGGCACCACTAGTGACCATCCTTCAACTGGACCCTGTGCCATTGATTATGATCCTCTGGGATCTGTCATTCAGCCAGTTCTCAATCCACCTCACTGTCCACTCATCCAGTCCACACTGAGTTTGCCATCCAGTCCTGAGTTCGCCTGTGAGGATATTGTGAGAGACAGAATGAGTTTTTGAAGTTTAGTTATGCAGTTTGGGGAATATGTGTATGAGAAAAACATTTTGATCTGTTTTAAAGCTGTGGCTTGATGATTTCAGTGTTTTTTCTGTGAGAAATACTATTATTTACTTTTCACCATTTCATTCACAGAGATATGCACACAGTTATTACAGCCTCTTCCGCCACATAAATCTTCTCTCTTTCAAATGGAAGAGTCTTTTGTTTTGTAGGGGTTTTTTTTGTCTGCCTGTCATCAACTCTGACTGCTTGAGGGAAAATTTTCATTGTAGTAAAGCCACAGAATGGCATCCTGCTCAAGGAGTGCTATCCAGCCCTTGTGAAATGTGAACACCACTTCTACTATACCTGGTTATGGATAGGAGAATGCAAACTACACACATCTTTGCAGATGTGGGTCCCACTAAAGGCACACAGGAACATAATTTCTAGCCTTTTCCCTCAATTCTTTTCCCCCTAACATTCTATTGTCCCCTGCTGCCTGTCAAACTGATGTTTTCATCGAGCTGACTCTGATGATTCCCTCTTCTCCCTCCAGACTCATTAAGGATCATTTAAAGTTCATATTTTTCTCAGGTACATCACATTTATCAACAAAGGATTTTTCTAATCATTTTATTGCTCATCAATGCAGTCTTGCTTTAATTCTTCCCAACTAGCTCTAGTTTTTATTATCCTGCCTATTTTTATAACACCACCAAACACTTTTCTATTCACCAGCTGCCTGTGCTTTCAGATCTCTCAGAATAAGATGCAAAGCACTGATCCTACTGCATATCACCATAGCATTGCACCTGTGACTTTGCCCACTGTAAGGCTGACTACTAGCCCTATTCCTCTTTCTCTAAACTCTAATCAATTATTAATAAATGTCAAGTTGGCTTCTTAAGAACGTTTGATCAGGAGCCTTGCCAAAAGCTCTTTAAGAATACAAGGATGTATATTGACAATACTATACCTCTTTCATGGTCACTGACTCCTCCAAAGAGATTTTACAAGTTTGTGCAGCAGGAGTTCCCTTCTCAAAGCCTTACAGGCTCGTCTGCCATAGAGAACAATTTTTCCATGCTTTCTCTGACCCTTTACTTTCTTGCAGAACCTACTGATTTTCCCAGGACAGCTGTTAGATACACTGTACAAATACAAATAGCAAGTACAGCAACAGTAGTAGTACTCTTCAGCTATGGATTTTAAAGCATTTCTGAAGTTGTGCAGAAAGTAATTGGCAGAGGTGGAAGCAAGAGAGAAATGAAAGGGAAAAGAACCAAATATACCCACAAGCAGGGAGTGTACAAATCCCAGGGTTCTTCAGGAAAGTTTTTTTAAGGAACAGATTTAGACCGCACAGAATGCAGAAGAAAGATTCCTTCAAAATTATGTGGGCTTTGGGTCAGGTTTTACATCTTGAAACCCTCAGTATCCTGTCTGCTCCCTCATCATACCAAAATGTACTAAAATATCTATCAGAAGACTGGAGAATACTTCAAAGGAAATATGCACAGAACCCCATAGGAAAAAGTGTGTTATAAACGTGAGCTCAATTTGATTTACTGCTATCTTTGATAGTAGAAATATCCTGTAGCTGAAAACATCTGTGAGCATACTCAAATATGGAAAAAACACCATTAGTGGTCTCCTCGTCCTTGGGCTGCTAGTATAAAAAGAACCAAGGATTTCTGCTAGTCATACAAGTAGGAATTCACTATCTTTGTGCATAAAATGGAGAGAAAAAAACCCCAAACATTATGTTGGCTTGCTTTTCTTTCTCCTTAAGAAAAAAGGATTATTTATCAGGTCCAATTTAGAAGGTCAAGTATCCACTGGATTGGAAGGAAAAGCTGTAATGTCAAGATAAATTTCAGAGGTCAATTTCTTCTACCTTGGGGCTTTATTAAAGGACTTAGGGATGTAAGATCTTCTGGTTCATTTGCATTGTTTGGACATGTTCTCATGCTTTTTATAAAGGCTGTGGTGTTTCTCACTAGCTGTGCACAGGAAGGTGTAAGGCACACAGCAGGTTACACACAAAACACACCGTGTGGAGTATGGTAGAAGAGACTCTTGCCCTTTTATAAACAAATGGAAAAACTTATGACAAAATCAGCAAAACAATGCTCTGTAATGAATAGCTGTCCATCTTTCACATTTTTAAAAATAAATGTTACAAAAATAGGAGAATCTTGTTTCAAACAGTGAACACTACCACAGGAAAGCACTCTTGAATGAAGTCATGACAGAGAATACGTCTCTTCCATGGAAAAGCCATTCTGTAAGAAGGGGTGTAAGGCATGAGTGCATTTAGCAAGGTGAGGATGGGAGGGAATGTGCATGCTGTTTGTGGATCCATGAGGAAGAAGGGTGAATAAATTCTGCATGGGTGTTATAATTCTGCAGATTTTACCTTTTATATGCTCAGAGATAACAATTATTGCAAAATCTAATAGACATTGGAAGTCTATGATCTGTGATATGTCCAGTCTGTATGAAATCTCATGTTTATCCATAGAGAACTGTTATATGTGGTATTAAATAATAGTAATTTTGAAATAATTAAATTTAGGAGTATTTCTCAAAGATAACTATACCCTCCAGTTATTTGAAACTGTCAAATAACTTTTAGCTGCTGCTAGAATACATGGTAGCATTAGCAAATCACCAACTCGTTTCCTCAAAAACCATAATATATGAGTCTCATGGAAGTTATTGACTATTTTAGAGGGCAAAGTATCAATTCTGTCAGTAAGAAAGATATTCCATTTCAAATTTTCATGACTTGCCCAAGATCTTTCTTCATTTCTCTAAATAAAAAGAATTATTAAGATTTCACGACAGAGTTATGCAAGACAAAACATGTTGGAAATAGCTGACATTGTTGGGAGGGGTGATAAGTGGTGTACACTGCTATCAGTAGATCAAAGCCTCTGCAACATTTCTGGGATACCAGAGGTCCCCTTGAAGAATTTATGTTGTAACACAAGTAAATTGTTGAGGCTTTCAATGGAAATCTTGGAAAATCTCCATACAAAAGGCAGAAAAAGGAGGGATAAGGCAGACATAAACAGAATAATCCTTCTGATCAAGGAGATCCTTGCCCTTATGAATAGCCAAATGCTGTTGGGATACAAAGAAGTAAGAACAATGACAATAAACACGAAATAAAACAACACAAGCCACTTGAGATGGAAAAGGAGATGAGGACTGTCTGAACAGCAGCCTACCTTTATCTCCACAGGTCTCAGAAGATCTTCACACAAATGGTGGGAATTTTATAATGAGATTGGTGACTCTCTGCCATGCTGCATCACAGGATTCCTGTACACAGAAGGCACAAAGGAATGTTCTGTTTCTAAAACAGGCCTGGCCAGAGGGACAGACACATGTACATGTATATCTATATACACATATATAACTATATGCATAAATTATATTACCTGTGTATCTATACAGTCTGCCACAGCCTGGCAATCTGAGCACAATGAGAGAAACCAAAAGGTTGTTTTCAGCATTGCTTGCTCCTTGGAAATTGGAACATGTGAAATTAGTTTGTTATCATTACCAAGGTTTTTGATCCATCCTGGAAAACCTAAACTAAAATGTTTTGAATTTTGATTTTTGCATAGACCTTGCCAAGAACATTTATTTTGTGACCCTATATTTTGCTGATGTCCAGTGGCACCCCAAATTGCTCATCTGCACAGAGTGCTTGCCCCATGGTCAGTATCTTGTGGAGAACTTGAATATCTCCTTGGTGTAAAATCTTCCTTTCCTCCTTTCCATAGAGGGTATATGAGGCCTTTTGGGTTTCTATCAACAGCTCATTGTTAGCACAGGACACTAATAATGTTCAAATACTTTGCAATGGAGAAGAATTCTTCCTTTGATAGAGCTTTTAGCCTCAATTTTCAAAGTTGATGGTGTGACCTTTTTCCAAAGGAAGCAAATTAGTTAGAATCATATTTTTTTTTCCTGCTCAAACTGGAAACAATCAAGAACTTAAAAAAATATTTGAAGGAAGTATTATTTTTTAAAATATAACCAGCTCAATTGTCAAGATTTGCAGCATTTAACAAAGCAAAAATCTTCATGCACCCTCAGATTTGTCATATGGAGTGCATGAGGAAGACTCCAATCTAACCCTCCAGTGGCCACAGAGGTATGACATGGTTTATTCACTCTGTCTTCAAAGTATTTGTATTTCAGAGACGAAAAGAAAAGCCTCCACCTAAGTAATTTGTGGGAGGATAATTAAAACTACAGTTCTTTCCTTCTGTGAAAATATTGTCAGGTATCAAATTTTTTTACAAAAATTATGTAAATAGTCACAGCACTGAATGAAGTGATGAGTACATAATGCAAATCAGATGGGATGGGGATGATTCTGCAAATGTAGTATCTAGCTCTGAAAACCCTTTCAGACTTCCTAAATAAGAAGTAGAGCATTCAGTGGGGAGTGCAGCCATTTTAAAAGTAGGACTTCATGCACGACTTTCAAGCAATCACTTTTCTTTTAACTGCATCTTAAATATTCAGACATTTTCTCTGCATAACAGCTTTTAAGAGGATTGATATGCCAGATACACTTCATGTTGTCCTTATCTTTGCTTAAACAAATCAGCTTGGTGCTCTGAAGTATCAAACTAAAATCTTCTAAACTGAGCAATGTCACAAAAAGAGCTGTTTGTATGTACAAATAGCATCAATTGCACCAAGCACAACAGAAAACATAGCCCACTAGTAAATGTATTCAACTAAGAAGTGCAAATTTTTGGCTAAGGGGCTCTACATCTAGGAATGTTTTGTCCAGAAGAGTTGGTTTATTTAATACTTACTAAAAAAATAAATCTTGTAAAGAAAATAAATTTTATAATATCCTGATGCATTAAAGGAAAAAAAAAAGATCCAAACATTTTCAATATAATTAGGTCTTTGTCAACTCTATGGTCATTAATCAATAAGTTATACATTGACATAACAATGAGTCATAGAATGACTTCTGGAGCAAGCAACGTCTTGAAACTCCAATGAGCCAAACAGGGAATTATCTAGGCTTGTTTGGTCAAAATCTTAAGAAAAAAAATTGAACATGTAATGATAAATACTGTAAGTAGGAGATTGGAGAGCTTAAACTCAAATATTAGCTAAAAAATCGTCACCATTTAAATGTAAATTTACAATAATTAATTTTCAAATTGCACTTTATGTTTTATAGGCATTAAAAAGTACTTCCAAGAGTTCTATTGATATCATCAATAGACAATAGCACAACTAACAGCATCTGACACAGAATAGTTTGGCTTCTAGATTTTGTGTTCCATAGTGACTAAAGCACATGGATTTTGATCCAGAGTTTGTTGTTAGGTGAAAAACTCCAGTTGGTTTTAATGGGTTTTGTAATTACCTCACAGTAACTCTTGTTCCTCCTTTTGTTAAAACTGAATCAAAATGATGCTTGTGATTGCCAATCAGCAGCACTGGTTGGATCACACATTCCTATGTGTGAGGAATACTGGATCACGTATTTGTGAGTTCAGACCCACATCAGCTTTCTAGAGAGAAGGAAAAGGAGAAGAATAAAAAGCAAGGCAAGGTGAGGTGGGTTGGCTGAATGTACAATTAATGCTTGCTTTGGGATAGTGATTGTAGATTTTAGGTGTCCAGGTTGGTGGTATAGATATATACTGTCATCATAATAAACATAGAGGACCATAAAATATAAGTTGTTTCTTTTATAGCTGGTACTCTGCAAGACAGCTTGCATGTTGAAGTCTTTTGCTGGTCCTGTAGCTTCAGTGAGAGTGGACTAAATGCATAGAAACCTGTTTGAACTTTACCTACATCAACTTCACAACAGGTATTTCTGTATGTACCTTTACTGCTTTTCTGCATAGAACTGGTGAGCTGGATCTGGAAAGTGCACTTTAGACCACACAGCAATTGAACTCCTCGGGGACCAAGCCTGTCAGGTAGTTTTGGGCATTTAAAGGAAGAAAAATGTACAGTGAGAGTAAAGCTACACAGGTATTACTGCAAATGATGCTGTGAATCATTAAACCAAAATGGTATATTAAAATCTTTGATGATGCCAATGAATCCACCAAAAATACATTACATTACTTTAGCCTTGGATTATCTTTTACTGATTTTTCATTAAGGCCTGCTGTCTCTGCCATTTTTCCAATTGTCAAGATCAGATAAAAAATGGATATTCATTTATGTACCCTGGGAAGTATGGCTCATAACTGTTGTATAAGGAGCAAATTATTTCCCTATTTAAGCAAATGTCAGCAGCTGGAAATGCTGTATGGAGTCTTAAATGTTTTCTAGGAAAGAGAGAGAATTATGTAAAAGACAGAACAATAAAAACACCAAAATTATTTTTGTTTCAGATTCAAACATTAATGTTTACCAATTTTCAACAAAAATAAGGCCCTTGCTGTGTATGAACAGATAATTGTCAAGTAAAAATTTGAAAGAGTTTGGTAGGATTAAACAAAGGACTTATTTTTTAACTTCCTAATTCAGAAAGAAATGGACAAATTATATAGAATGATCAAACCTGCATAAGAACTTTCAAGCAATGTTAAAGAAAGATTTTAAATCTTGACCCAGGACTGTAACTGTGAGACTGTCCTTATTTTTGGAAATTAGATGGTAAAAAACTGACTCCTTAAAGTGGTTGTGGTTATTTTTAATTTTTTTTAATATGGCATTGAATTCTTATCCTTCTTCTTTCATAATAAAAATAGTAACATGAAGCTTGTCAAAAACCTAATATTTTGACATCGAAAAATTTGTAAAAATTATTTTCAAAATACAACAGCAAGGTTAAAATCAAGAAACATTAGAAGTGATTCTTTGCACAGTTTCAGGCATACTTATTTGCCTTTAAGTATGAGCATTTAAATGACTATAATTAGAAGGCTGGGTGGGGCAAACCAGCTTAATTTTCATACAAGCCAATAAAACTTTCAGAATTATTTCATTCCCATGTAGTGTCAGGAACACCTTGATGTGGTTAGTATACTAGAAATAGAAGATACAGTCTTGTTTCCACAGAGGCCAGCATGTGATTTTCCTGTTGGCTCCACAGGCAGCAGCACTGAGCATAAATTAATGCAGAAAATGAAGCAAAGCAAGATGTTTCTTTACTAAAACAAAATGCTTGTTTTGTGCCAATGCCAAGGCTGATGCCAATGCTGCTACTATATTGATGTAAACTTAATTCTATCCCCTAGAGCCTCATTAAAATTAAACTTAAAAATTAAACAGCACAAAGGCAAATTTTTCCAACACAGCAGAGTCTATAGATTCATCATGGGTGGTCTTACTTTTTTGAGTGTTGACTTATTGAAACTACTTTTATACTCTCTGCTATGGCCACGTTCCCCCCAGCAAAAGCACCAAACCCACAACGATATAATCCAAGAACCCACCTTTCTTTGCATTGCATTATTCTCAGTGATGACTGATTTTCCTTGGGACTGTTTTTCTGTACTGCCCAGTATGCAGCATGAGTCAAAAAACTTCAACATTGAAGCTGATTGTAGATCAGTGGATTTATGGACACAAAACCTGCAGCAATCTATCAAAAAAAAAAATTCCTTTCCTGAGGTCCTAGGCATTAAAGCCATGACATTTAGTGCAATGCTCTGAGTCAGGGTTAGCTGTCATGCCTCAAACAAGAAAAACTAATGGCTTGTCAGAGAAATTCTTTGATATATCTGCATGTTTCCCTTTATAGACCAGATAAGAGCTGCAAAACGAGGCATACCTAGAACCATGTTGTTTATATTCTAAACGAAACTTCACCAAAAGTTTTATTTTTCTGCTAGGGAGACAAGGCACACATGTAGAAAGACTTCTGTACTCAGCCATTGCTATTTCAGTCAGTGATGTTTGACACAAATTTCCATCTGCAGCCCCAAGTTTGTTGCTGCCCCGATTTACTGCTGCTGCAAATCCTCTTCTCTCAACTCCTTGATTAATAGCAGTCCCATGTAACAGAGACTTTTGACTGTACATAAAACATGTTGGTGATCAAGAGAGATGATCCCCACAGTGATGACTGCATATTATCATGGAAATTACCTTAGGATATTCTGGTACTGAAGGTTTTTTTACCTATACTTCATTAAAACCTTTGAAACCATTTCCCTGTGGGACAGCATTCTCCTGGAGAAATTGGCTGTTCTTGGCTTGGATGGTAGGCTCTTGGCTGGGAAAAAAACTGACTGCAGGGCTTGGCCCAGAAATTGGTGGGGAATGGACTAAAACTGAGCTGGTATCAATCACCAGTGATGTTCCCCAGGACTCAATGTTGGGGTGAGTCCCATTTAATATCTTTATCAACAATCTGGCTGAGGGGATCAAATCTCTTCTCCCCAATAATAAGAGACAGGATGAGGAGAAATAGCCTGAAGCTGCACTAGAGAAGGTTTAGATTGGACATTAGGAAAAGCTCCCTTCACACAAAGGATTATCAAGCATTGTAACAGCATGCTCAGGGGAGTGGTTGAGTCCCCATCACTGAAGGTATTTAAAAGACACTCAGGAACATGGGTTTGGGTAGACTTGGAAGTGCTGGGTTAATGGTTAAACTCAGTTATCTGAGAGGTCTTTCCCAACCTGAATGATTCCATGTTTTGGTAATTTTTAGGGCTTCTGTCTCCTTTAAGTGCTGTATCACACACGTGCCTGAACATATCTGAAGTGCCTAGGTATTAAAAAAATAACCTTTCCAGGAAGTTTGTTACAGTCAGTTTGACTTCCCTTTTACATTACCATGAAGTTTAATAAGAGGTTACCATAGTGTTCTCTTAAATTGCTTCCAGTTTCCTCAAAACTAATGCTGCCAAGAAAAGCAGACTCATCTTTGCCAAATGTTAATACTCTGGATTAAGAAAAGATCCCACTGTTTTCTCTACCTCTTTTGAAATGTCTGCAGTCCTCAAATCACTTTTTAAAAGAAAAAAAGAAACAAAAAAGAAACCCTGCATTAAGCATTTTATTTCATCATTGAGAATAGTAAAGGATAATAGTAGGGAATGGTTGGAGAAGTAAAATCTGTGTTTAAATCTCCTTTAAAGGCACCACACAGAGCAGCAGAACACTTCTCTATGTTAAAATGGGGTATGCTTTAACAGCAGCATCTTCTGTTTTCTGCACAGCTGAAAGCATTTTCTAACATATTTACTTTCCACCTTACCCAGTGCATATCATCTGAGGGAATTAAGGGCACTGTTATATAACAGCCTTAACTCAAGATCACTGACCCAGTAACCTGCCTCAGTAACTCAGTTGTGTGTCTCATTTACACTTACCCCTTTTCATTTATTCATTAAGTGAATTTGGCTCTCACTTACTTGTTACATCCATTTGTTTTCAGCATGATTTCACTGACTTAATTTCTAATATATGTGTCCTGACTCTGTTGGCAGCTCAAGATGGTGGTTCAGAAAGGGCCTATGGTCATCTTAAAAATATTCTGTTTCCCTAAACTCAATATTGCAGTACTTTTACTCAATATCTAAATGATTTTAAATCCCCTCCTTGATCAGCGTGCTGTTTGTTTCATTTTATAGATTCCTTACTTTTAAATTTTTTTCCTTCAGGAGTTCAAAAGCAGTAGCTGACCCTTCTCTCTGCTTTGTTTATTCTTAGTGTCTTTGCATGTGGGCTACATGACAGCCAAAGAATAATTTCAAGATACCCCAAACAGCCATAAAATAAATGTTATGCTGTAAGTGCAATTTGCAAACTCTATTTCATCTCATTAGATTTGTGCCTACATTAAATTAAATAGAGGTCAAATTAAAGTCTAGAAATACTCATGCTTCCAAAATCTCTATATACACAGTAAATACATTGGAGAGCTAATATCTTAGATTTCAGATACATTTAGTGAATCTCAATCTACAGCCAGACACCAAATTTTAAGCAAGCATGAGGGAAGTTGTACTATGTACAATAACCCCAAGGATTTTGCTAAAGAAGAGGAAGTTTCTCTCAGTGAATTTGTAACACTCTCCATGACAAAAACCAAGACTCCTAGTGGGACTTTTGACTCATGTTCAGCTGTCAGCCAAGCCTTTGCCTTGAGCTAACTTTTCTTTGAGGAGACTGGCAAGGTTTAATAAGCTGTGCACAATGCTGTGCCTTGTGTCCCCCCTGTCCTTCCATGCAGGGCCTCCAGTGACTGCCAGCAGCCCGGGGAGGATGTCCCTCCAGCGGGACAGGAAGTTTTATGTGATTTGAAGGAGGGCTCAGCATGGTTTCCTCTTGTTTCTGCAGCCACACTGCACCTCATTACCAATTTTTCAACACTATCCTTTCTGATGGATGGCTAAGGGGGAAAGCTGCATTTGCAGATGACATTGGCCTGAGCATGGTTTTTTTTCTTGGGAATTCAGAATGTATTGATGACAGAGTCCTCTCTGCTGATTTACTACACAAGAAATAAGGCATATTGCTCTGGTTTTTGAACAAGACAAAATTAAGCAGCTTAACTGCCAATAGCTTTAGAATGTAATCTCTCTGTTAATTTACACAAATATGATGTAGTTGACCAAGGATGAAATATCAATTCCTCATGAATGGTCATGATGCTGCTGTTTAAATGGTGTACATACTTCTATAGGATCACATGTTATTAAACATTAAGGCTTAGCTACTCTTTTTTTTTTTCCTCTGACAAGTCACAGGTCAGTATTTGGACAAGATTTTTGCCTCCCTTTTTTGTTTACTGATAACACCTTGCTTACTACACACTGATTTTTGCCTATTGAGGTCACACTTCTTGTGTTTGTGTTCAGCACAGGATTTGGACTGCATTAGTTGCCTTTTATATGGCTAAATTAATCTCTCCACCTTCAGCATTGGATTATTAGCAAAACAATTTGAACTTTAGCTGGCTTCTGTTAGCTAGGGTAACTGTGAACACAACTCTTGCAGATGATGTGAACGGGAAAGTATGAAACACTAATTTTTTTCCAGCAGCCTTTTGACATTGCTGAATACAAAATGAGATTTTATTGTCCCAACTGGAATGGATAAGGTCACTCAGCCATTACTCTTTGCCAGAGTAATTTAAGGCCTTTCTTAAAGAAGGAGAATAAAAGAAGTTTGATCCAAACTATTATAAAGCTGCTGGTACTAGTACTCTATTTTACTGATTCACAGAGGGGATAATCTTTCTGTTACCTCTTTCCCTTGTTAAGGTTAGATCTCAAGTGAAAATTTCCTATAATTTCTGGTAAAATTTTTTTTATTGTTTTATTTATTGTAACATTAGGGCTTGGCAGGTGGACAATGTATGACAGGTCTTGTGCTGAGGTATATTTCAGTTATGACAGAAATAAAACATCTAGAGGAAATGGAATAATGAACATTTTTGTCCAAGAATTTGCCCAGTCTGGATCTAGTTTTGAGTCTCCAGACCTTCTACTTGTCACAAGTCCCACTTGTTACTGACAGTGCTGGAAGTTATTTTTGCAGCCAGACCCATATCCCATCTTCAGCAGTACTTTCTCAGCACAGTCATTTATGACATCCTAATTCAGCAGCTCTCCTTAGAGTCATCTCTGATATTTAAATGCACACTTTACAGAAAGTCCAGCTGCCTGTTTGGTCTCTTGTTTGTTTTTTATTTTTTTTAACATGGCCACAATAATAGGAAGAATAGAGATTGTTTTGCTATCCACCTGGTTCTGAGTGAAAATGGAAGTGTTGATTTAACAAGTGCACTCCCACATGGTGGGGATCTGAGCTTTTTTTCTCTGTAAACCACAAGAAACCCTTCAGAATGACTGAGGTATTTTTCTGAATAATCCCTTGCATTGTCTGGCCAGGGTGACCAGAGGCCAGAAGAGTTCAGGGGAGGCCACTCTCCATTGGAATTTGATCCCTTCATTGTTCTGTCAAAGCTCGAGTGTTTTGACCTCTGGGGCACATTATAAATCCCTGTTACTCATTCAGACTTCTGCTCTGAAGCATTCAGTATGGAAAGAGTAGTGGACTCTGTATGGTTCCAATGAAATTATTCAGCCCTCTTTAATATTTCATACATGTGCATAAAGCACATCATGGGAAAGCATTTATACCCTGGCAATACAATGCAAATAAACGCTGAAGAAGTAAAAGTTGAAAATGGGTTTGATTTTATCCCCTTTTGCACAATTCAGTGCAACACAGCTGGGTACACAATTTAAAAACACTTAATTAGCATATAAGGGGGCATTGCTAATTTTTGCTGCAAAGGATACTTTCCCACTGTTCTTTCTGTATTGAAAGGCTCTCTCTGACTGTATGGTAGTCTGGGAGAGCATAGCACCACAGGCAATGTGCAAAAGACCTGTCTGAAAATTTTATGCTCTTTTGGTTTGTTGTGCCTTAAAAAAAAAGAGGTTACTCATGCAGCTGTTCATACTTGGGTAAAAAATCAAGGGGCAACTTGCAGCTCCTCATACAGTGAGTAGAGAGGATTTCTGCCAATGAAAGGTGGAGCTGCCAGTGCAGTATGTCAGTGGACACTGTCAGCTGCTTCATGGCACTGGGGACATGGAGAATGGATGTGGTGGTGTGGTGGAGGGTCAACAGTCAGAAGTGAGGCAGTGTCAAAATGTCCTATAATTATTACACAGGGTGTTAAATAAAAGTTGATTTTTTTGTTTTGTTTTTCTTTTTAATGAATAATCATATCTACAACATCCAATTCACTAGGTATTTGATCAGGTCAGAATGTAGACTTGTATTTCCAACTATCTTAGGCCTTGATGACATTGAAGTTTCCAGTCTGCAATTTTGAGTCTGTGTTTCAGCACTTGCCTCCTTTGCACTTTTTTCTTCCACTGCCTCCTTGTTTCTCATAAGCACATACACACAGAGATGAAAAGCTAGAAGCTCTGTGAATTCAAGGGTTTTTTTCTCTACAGATTTTTATGTCTGTTGTTATTAAATTAAAAAAGCATCTGTGTTAAAATTCATGCTGGTTTGTTCCATTTTGTGCTAGTAAAGGTGCTAATGAAACCTACACCAAATGCTGAAAAGAAGAATTCATTCTGTTGTACTGTAGCAAGTAGTTAAAGGCCACCTGTGGGCTTACAACAGCTGGAGTGAGTATGAAACACCATTAAAATTAATGCTCTGTATAATTCATGAAAGCTGTGTGACATCTGACAGATTTACCTGGTTATAGGCCAGCTCTGCTGCATTTCTTGTTACTGACCTTAGCCCAGTGTCCCACAGACGATGGGGGAAGATGACAGAGACAATTCTTGATGAAAGTATTGCTGAAGCAGGCAAAACACAGTCTATACCTGTAGTGACAAAATCAAATTTTTAGGGATGTGATATGCTGAAGCTGTTCGTGCTTTTTGTGGATTCATGGAATAATTTAATTAATGAAGCAGTTAATAGTTACTGCACTGACTTTGCAGTCAGTGGATCACTTCAGCAAACACATTTTGTAACAGTAGGAGTTCATAGGAGGCATTATCAGGGAAACCAACCAGCAAGGAGTTTGAATAGTCTAATCTTAAGGTAACAAAAGCATGAATAACCATTTCAGGCTCTGGATCAGATACAACTGGCTGCAGAATGGTGATATTCTTTAAGCATGCCCAACAGGATTTGGATTGAACCCAGGAAATAAACCAAAACCCTAGGCAAATTACTATTAAAATACAGACAACATCAAAGGCAAGAGCAAGGAAATAAAAAGATTGAAAGAAATGTTTTGGTGCAAGGATGATTTATTTTCATTTTATCAACCTTTGCACATGAGAAGATTTTTTAGTTTCTAGGACTGCACATTTTACAGCCATATCAATACAGCAATCCACATTTTCCTCTCCACTGAGCTTTTCTTCTGTCAGTTGAACAATTAGCTGTTTCTTCATTACTGAGTCCACGTTTTTATTTGTTGGGTTTTTTTTGTTTGTTTTTATATTCCCTTCCTCTCAAAAGCCCTCTTGACATTAAGAGAAGAGAGAGAGAAATGTTCTCCTTCTCCTCCCATGTAAATTAGAAAGCAACCAGAAGAACAGAAAGATAAAATTTCTTTTGGCTGGTATTGAGACAGAAAATTAAGTGACTTCATTGAAAATGTTTATCTAGAGAGAAATACAGATGGTTAAAAGAGAGTTGCCTGTTAGAATAACAGCTCTCCCCAGAGAGGCTTGGTGCAGTGTCCCTTAAAGTCAATCACATCATGTGATCCTAATAACAAGCAAATACAGTCAAAACAGATCAGCACAAAATTTGAAGGCCCAGCTTTTCTACACATTCCTGGAAAATTTCCACTGACGCAGAGCTCCATAAGGGCACCTAGAGCTGAGATTCATCCAAAGATGATGAGAAATCCCTCTATGCTGAACTAAAGTGGGCAAAAACAGGAGAATGAAGATTGAAAGAGCAAATGACCAAAGTAGCTACAAAGTAAAAATAGGAAAAAGCATCATAAGTAGATGAAAAAATCAATTCAGGAAGCATGAGACACACTTGGATACCGAAATTAAAAGTAAAGTGTGTAATCACTGTTAAGCCCACTTTTGTGCTCTAATGAAATCTAAGGCTGTGACCAGATGGATTTTTCATATTCAGTAATTGTTTGCTGGAACTTTTAAAGAAAACAGTTCAAACGATTATAGACTAGATGACAAAGGACTGCATGTCTGTAAAACGAATTACAGGATTTGAGCAGCTGCTTTTGTGTACCTTCCCAGGGGTTTCTCCAGTCCTTTCATCAGCAGGCAGGTAGCACCATTAGGGTATTTTGTGGGAAAGGTTTAATCTTGGCTCATAGAATTCCAGACAAAGGGCCAGGGATGGTGTGGTGCTTCTCTGGGTCAGGGGCTGACTGACACCTGTAAAGTTGCTGGGATCCTTTTCCTCCCTCTTTCCATGCTCTCTGGGCCCTGTCCTCTGATTTTATTGTAACAGCTCCTGAAGACATGAACCACCTTCCTTTAAGTCCCTCTTCCATTCCTGCCCCACAAGTGAGACTCAGTCATGTGATCCTTTAACTGCCCCTGTGAAATAAATAACTCATAAGATAAACACACTTTCAGTTTAAGCAGGGCAGTAAGCTGCAACACTCTCTTTTCTGAATAATGGCATCTCAGTTATGCATTAAAAGGTTCCCACATGCCAGGCTCCATCTTTCTTACACATCCATGCAGAAGAAACTAATTAAGGGCTCTGTACAAAAGTGATTAATAATTTCTCATTAAGTTAGGGGAAGTGCAGTATCAGTTATAATTGGGAAAATCTGCATGCAGATATCTCCAGTTTCTACCTATTACAAAAGATGCCAACTTCAAAGACTTTGTTACAAAACCACCTATTTTATATTTCCACTTAAATACACGCTGGGGGTTTTGCTAAATGCTGACTGTCAGAACAAAGGGTCAAAGCTTATGCACATGCATAAATATGTTACTCTAATACCTTTTATTTATTTCTGTATGCAGCTACATTCTTCTATGTGTTTCACATCTGTCACTCAACGAAACTAATAAATAAGTGTCAAGTCAAGACAGGGAATCCCCTTTCTTCACCCTACTGCCAGTATGCCTTAATTTAACTTCTTTTATTCTCTAGTGAAGAAATAGGAAGACTGCTTTATTGATTTTCTGTTAAAGTTTTTTGAACAAAGGAAGTAGACTGACTTCATTATCAGGTGTTTACTGATATCAGAGTTAAGTTCTGGAAACTGTCATCCATATCATCCCTGAATTCCATTTCCTAAATGAATTTTAGCTTTGGATGCTGCTGAATAAATAGAGATTAAGCCCCTTCCATTTTTTACCACGGTAGGCAATAGACAGAATGCAGGAGAAGACAAACTCCTTATCCTGTTAAGAGTCTAAGCCCCCCAAAAGTAAAATAAGGCCTTGGAACCCACTGTCTAACAAGAAGTCCAATGGCTTGCAAATTTGGCAAGCACTTCATGCTAAATCAGATTAGCTAAATCTCCACAGTGAACTATACTATGTAACTTTGTGTGACTTGCCAACAAAAGACATTTCTGAGACTAAACACTGATTTGACAGGAAGTTAGACAAATCCACTCCAACAACTATCTTTGGCATTCCAAACAAAATGGGAGAATTTAGAGAAAAAGTGAAAAAAGATCACAAAACCCCCACAATTGCACATAGCTCAATGAGATGCAGAACTCTGCCATAAGTGACCTGGTGCAATGTAGCTTTTTTTATTTCACAGAAGTGAAGTTGAGCACGAAGGATGGAGCTCAGAGGGAGAGAACTCTGACCATCAAAATCTGTCTGTGCCCATTGCCTTTGCTTTGGACAGCCAGGCCTTACATTTACTGGACAGTACTTCCAAAACACCCTGCTCCTTGGAAGTTACAGTACAAATGGGCTTTTAAACTCTCTTGGTTTAACCCCAGCTGGCATCTAAGCCAGTGGAGTTAAGTCACTCATTCACCCTCTCCAGTGAGACAGGGAGAGAATCAGAATGGTAAAACTGGGAAAAATCATGGCTTGAGATAGAATTTAACAGGTAAAACAAAAGCTGCTCACACAAGCAAACTGAAGCAGGAGAATCATTCAGCCCTTGCCATCAGCAGGCAGGTGTTCAGGGCTCCATCCTGTGTAACAGCTGCTTGAGAAGGCAATGCCAGAGCTCTGGATGTCCCTGTTCCTCCTCCCAGCTCTTGTGCTGAGCATGGCATCTCACAGTGTGGGATTCCCCTGTGGTCAGCTGGGCTCAGCTGCCCTGTTTGTGTCCCCTCCCAACACCTTCACACCCCCTGCTCACTGTGGGGTCAGCTGAGAAGCAGAAAAGGTCTTGAGGCTATGTAAGAACTGTTTAGCAGTAGCTATAATATTTGGGTGTTATAAAACTTTTTCCATCACAAATCCAAAACACAGCCCCTTACCAGCTACTGCAAAGAAAATTAACTCTACCCCAGTACAAACTAGCTTACCAATGTAATTGTTCCTTTACCCTGCTTTGATGATGCCAAAGAATAAGATGCATCTTATTAGGTTTTCTTATTAGCAAATACCTTTAGATATCTCCTCAACATGTTTATATCTACCTATGCTTCCAGGCTGTGTCCACAGAATATGCCCTTCTGCCTATGTAGGGGTGTTAGCCTGAACCCTAAATATTCCCATGGTGTTAGCCCATGTGGCTCCACATAACATGACATTCTTCAATTTAACATTACTCTGATTTCCCATCCTTAACTACAGGACGCTGTCAAGCACCAAGGGCTGGACCAAGAGCAAGCTGAGAAAGTTCACAAGAAAAATAGTCCCCTGAGACCCATCCTCCCCCAGCCTCATCTGTGCCACTGACATGAAATTCAAAATTATGGATGTGAAGTGTATGAAAAAGAAAAGATATCTTGTTGTTTATAAAACTATTGATTAAAGCGTTTCCTTCTCTTTATTAGAAAATAAATAAATATTTAAAGTGAACAGATGCAAACAAGAACCCTCAAACTAATTCACGTTGGCTAATCAATTCCACATTGAAAATAAATTAATGCAAATCTACGTCTTCACATGAACACATCTTTTCGGTGACATGTTCATGAGGTCATTTATTTCAGATTAATAAATCAGACAGTTCTAGCAGCAGCATATTCACCAACATCAACCTCTTTAATCAACAGTTCATTTGCTTCATGGAGGAAAGTTGGCCTCCTCATGATTGCTATTTTCTGGTTAAGAATATGCTGAAGCTGTTGAACACAAGATGCAGATGGGTTTCAAGAAGGGCTGGTGTTTATTCTGCCCAGTGGAGCATGCTGGAAAGCTTTCCTTGTACCATGAAATATTATGCTTTTGTCTGGTAAGTCTGTGTCAACAAAGCACAGGCAAAGTAATTTCTAGCACACAAACACTTGGAAAATACAGGATCAAGGACCAGCAAAGAAATCTCATAATGGGAGCATGTATTCTTTTGCACTGAAAGTAATGAAGGCAAAATTAATTATCTTTATTGATACGTTAAATAAATTGAAGTATTATCGTATTATATTATCTTATCCTATTTGTGTAATGACATCCTCTGATCTAGTAGATTGAATTATACTGATATTTTATGTGTTAAACACACCCTTGAAATTTTAGATTTTTGGGGGAAATATTCAAAAAAGAAGTAAGAAAAAAGGTTGAAAGTCTGAAGTTAAAGTTTCCCCACTGAAATCAGTGGTGAGGTTGCTATTGGTTTCAATGCATCAACCTCAGAATTTTGCTGATGCTCAGAAAGCATGAACAATCTGTAGGATGCTGCTTTTCAGCCAAGGCCATGATATGACCTAGAGTTTCCTTTCCATGGGCAAGATCTCATCCTATGGGGAAAATTCTCACAGTCTCTTGTCATACTTGTGGTCTCTGGTGTGTGTGCTGATTTTATCCCGGGCACATCCCGAGCTGGAAGGTGTTTGCTCTGCAGCCCAGCCTGGCCCCACACCCTGGTGTCCCCTGGGAGTGAGACTGCCCAGGAGGGATGGAGTGTGCAGAGGGCACTGTGGCACTGACACCAGCAATTTAAACATGACCTACCCCTGGTTTTTTGGCTGGTAGAGAAAACACGTTTGCAAGTCAAAAGCTGCTTTTTTAGCCAGCTCCAATGTGTGGGAGCCAATCATCAAAACATGGTGTCTATTTTGGTCTTGTTTCATTGTGTGGGGTCTTTAAATTCAAACTCTAAGAGATTTATCATAAGTTGAACTCTGTTTTCAGAGCTACTACAGATTGAATCATAAAAACAGCCCTTGAAGAGAGAATTTATAATATTACTGTGTAGTGTTAAAGTCAATTTTTAGCTCCACATGCAAACAAACCTGATTAAAGATGATATCCAAAGAGGAAAAAACATAATTTTTTTAAATTTTAATTGACTTGGAGTTCTCAGGTCAAATACTTTCCACAGTGAGTAATGAAGAATTGTAGCTGTGTGTAAAGCCTTCAAAGCAAAACATGCTGTCATGTGGTCCTGATCCCAATTACCTGCTCTGCATTGCCAGGTGAATGGTAGGTATGTGCATACTCATTCCTTGGGGGCTTTTAAAGGTGAAAAAGTATCACTTTAAAAACTTGTTTCAAAATCTAATGTCTTATACTTGCCTTACACTTGTTTCACTATCCAGTTACTATGAGAATCAAAATCAAAATTCTGATAGTTCCTGTGATTAATAACTGGAGAACTCTTTAGCAGGAGGAGCAAAAGGGGGATCCACTGGATTACTGCTCATGTGCATGCAAGTATTAAAAATGAGAAAACTGAAATATAAACTTTGTAAATGGACACTTTTTAAAAAGTGCTTAAGAAAAAGAGAAAAGAAAAGAGAAAAGAAAAGAAAAGAAAAGAAAAGAAAAGAAAAGAAAAGAAGACATAATGTTGCCTCTAAGTTTTAAAATGTGATTTAAAAGTGAATAAAGGTGATGGCAATTACTGATAAAACAGATTCAAGTATTCTTCATAATTATATTACTGCAATAACTGGAGACTGCAGTAAGATTTTAGTCTTCCATTGGTCTAAACCTTCCAGTAAAAGATAAGTTAGCAAAAAAGATTCTGTGCTCTGGAGGGTATGTTTGTGCAGTTTCAGGCTGTAAACAGAGATGGAACAGATGATAATAGAGAATGGAAGAGGGAGAATGAAAAGGGGAAAATGAGGGTTAAATACATAAAAATGAACATATGGCTAAAATTGATTGCAGCAATAGTTTCAGCTCCCCTCACACTAAATTCTTTAATTCTTCATTTCCTGGTTTATAAAGGAAAAGGAAATAATGAGAAAGCAATTAAAAAATGCATATTTGTATGTTATCCTTAGAGTATACAATAGTGCTTTTACTAATCTCTAATTTAGAAATATTCTGTGGAATGAACAGTGAAATTCTCTTAGTCAGGAGTCTGGCTCTGAGTCATTGTGAGGGATGCAGGCTCACAAGTTCACTCTTCTCTCCAGGTTTTAGGAAAGTCCTTCTGTTTCTGGACATTAGATGCTCTAGCATCTAGCAATCAAGAACACTGATGAGCTTTTGCAGAAGTAAATTCCTGGTTATTTCTTGGGTTTTGCTGACAGATTTGTACATGCAGAAGAGTTCTGAATGGGAGGCTGCACTAAACTCTCCATATAAGAGTATTCATAATGAAGAAATGGAAAAAAATGCAGGTAAATGACAGCATTAAAAAAAGGCAAGCCTGTTAAGCAAACACAATTTAGTTAAAATGTTTACTTTTTTAAAAAAATAAAATTAAAGCTTCAGAACCTTTTTTAGTATTTAATTTTCTACTTTTTGTCCCGTTGAAATAATTCAACTGTAAGTGGACTTGTCTTTACTTTTATTCTTTCTTTGTCCAGTATGAGACAAAGTAAGAAAAAAATTGTGTAAGAGAATTTCATCACAGTTTAAAAGGAGAACAGGACATATGAATTTCTGTGCTGAAACCTCTAAGACAAGAAAATGAGAGGGGGATAATAAACGTGATTAGCTGAGAGCATCTTCCTGTGTGCTTTGGGCCTCAAATCTTCAGCTGGTAGAAGTCACCACAAATACATTGATTTCTTTCAAATCATGTCTGCAAAGGATCTGGTTCTTTAGTTTTAGTAAAGGTAGTCTAAGAATGTAATAAAAAATAGCTTGTATTGGCAGGGTTTTAAATGACAATATTTAAAAAAAAAGTGGTTACCAAAAAGAGTGATTTTTAATATCTTGGTGCTACCAGAGAAAACTGTGTTATTGGAAATGCACAGGTCCTTTGTAATTCATCACACAACCCATGGGGGAACACCTTCCTGGGCTACTGCACCTCACCTGATGTAATTTTCTCATTCCACAGAAGACGGTTCTGTGGATCCCAAGATTTCCATTTCTAGAGGGTTTCTCTCTTTTTATCTGTGAAAATATTGCCTGTGATTTGTAAGCTGCTATTCAGTTTCCAAAAATCTCACACTATATACATGTGCAGAGTTTCACAGTGCCAGTGGCTTTACCCTGATGAGCTCAGACCCCGAAAAGGGGCTCATTTCTCTCGTGAGATAGACTGAAAACTGGCAAGAGCTGAGCCAAGCTTTCCTGCCTCTTGGCCCCATGAAAGGATCCTTGGCCCTAAGGATTCCTTCCATTTTCCCTCTGGTGTTAGCTATATATTGCTTAGCTTCCTATAATCCCCATCTTGTCACATATATCTTCTTTTCCAAGGAATGCCCTGGAAGGAAAAATTATGCTTTCCCTTTCCATAAAACTCCCTTTCCATTCCCTTATTGAAGGCTTCTGTCTGAGCTGTCTGAAATGGTCCTGAGCAATGCATTTAAACACAGGGATGGAGGTGGCTGCTCACCACCTGCCTTACTGAGTTACATCCCTGGGAGCTCAGGTTTCAGCCCTTTGTTCCCTCCATGTGGAAAATGCTTCCCTGGAGAGGGCATAAAGGGTTAATGTTTGAGGAATGCGGGGCCGGAATTAATGCTTGTGGCAATTAGTTACTCAGTGGAGCTGCCTGTGCACACCAGTTTTTCTAAGGCTTGACACAACGGGGAATTTTACTTACCTGAAAATTCTCTTTTAACCTGAGAAGGGTTCCAAACTTCAATAAAGTTGGACACATGTGTAAGAACTTGAATCTTCTAACCCTAAAGCAGTAAAATCGACTTTATTTACAAAATTGAAATACAACCCTGAAATGTAAAAGAAACAAAGTAACTAGAGAACAACCTCACTTGGAGCCGAGGAGGAGTCAAACCCCTGATCCCTCACTCCCAGCCTGATTGCCACACAGCGCTGCTTCCCTCCTGATGTGCACAACCTGCTGAAAGTGAACTTGCAACATGCAAAAAGCATTTCTGGAATACACACACAGAACTTATAATATCCATTATATGCCTCCTTCAAGCAAAAGTAAACTGTATTTAAAGGCATTATACATGCCTGCTATGTAATTACATCCATCAGGGAGAGCTGCTTCCCTGCGTTCCCCTGCTGTTGCCATGGCAGCATCCCCATGTTTGCAAAGTGCAGGGCACCCGCTCTTAATTATACTTACAAAGCAGCTACGTTTCAAAGGAATACAATAAATACAAAGTTGAAGTGAGGGTGCTGCACCGAAGTGATATGAACAAATATACTTTTATCACGTCTGCATCTCATGCACACTTCACACCCATTACTGGCGCATTCTCCCTAATCCCCCGGTTCCTTTTGTGCATTTATCGAAAACTCCAGGTTTTGGTCTGGCAGAAAAGGCAGTCTGTGTTGCAGGCCCCAGAATTATCTCTGCTTCTAACCTGGGAGCTGACTGTTATGAAACCAAAGCAATTGAGAGAGATCCTTTCCTTCGTACTTATCCAAATGTGCCAGGGGGAATGTCCCTTTACTTAGCCACTGTAAAATGTAAAATGCCATCTCTGCTCTCCACTCCCGCTGGTGCCCAAGTCACTCACCCAGCAAATCCCAGTGAGCTCCCCCCTGCTGCAGTCACCTGTCTCAGTGCTACCATGTTGGTTTTGGTGGCAGCAAAGGTGACACAGTCAGTCTGAGGTGCCAACATGACATTGATCAAGCAGAACATATTTTGGTGCATGAACACACCACCAGCACAGTCCTTGCTTCCTTGTGGATGAATAACATGGAAATTACAGTTGATATAAATTTACATTTTGGGAAATTTACATTTTTACCCCATAAAGAAACAAGGGATTCCCTCATTCTGAAATTAATGCTCACCCTGAAGTTGAACAAGGCTTATACAGATGCTGGATTGCAGATATGAATTATGTATTTTCTGGGGGTGGAATGTCATGCAATTTTAGTGTTATTCAAGCCACAAAGATCCATCGGGGAGAAGTAATTAGAATATTTCAGAGACCCAGATTTACATTTCTTAAAGCTTGTGAGCAAAATGAAATTGGCTGCCTCCAATTTACATGTCTGCAATCACACCATGAAAAACCTGTCAGATCTCAGCTTTTGGATCTGAAACCTCTGCGGGGGAAACCAGGTGTTCTGGCAAATGATGGTGTTGCTTTGGTGTCACTTGTGCACAGCTAATTCTGAAATAAATACGTGCTGAGGTGTAGGGGGCACTGTGTTACTGCATGCATATAAGCAGGTGTGGTAAAAGCCATTGGATCTGATTTACAAGACAGAAGCCTTATTTTACAGCTTATTTATTTCTATTCTTAGTTTCTTTTTTTTCATTTGTGTTTATTTTTCACCTTGTGCTTGGGAAAATTGTGGTGTTCTCACCAGGGTATATGCACTCAGCCACAGAAAAGCAAAGGAGTTCTGCTTTCGTAATCAGCTATGCTCTGACTTAATTATCTGGGTAAGCAATGTGGCCTGGACAAGCATCAGGGCCTGGACATATAAGGACATGTGGGCAGTAATTATTATTTTATTTTTAGATTTAAATAATAAAGTAATTATTCTTTTATTTTAAAATTCATTTAAAGCACTTCTAAATTTGGCCCATGAGCCAGGTGCTGTGTATTTTCTGGCTCTCTATCTGCTCTGTCCAGCTGCCAACAGCTCCCTTAAAATTACAGTGGCTTCTAGATAGACTTTGAGTCTCATTTAGCTCTAGGCTGCTGATATGGGTGGCAGAAGTCTTTGGGTTGCCCTGGCTGGAGCTGTGGATTGAACAGGAGGCCACAAAGCTCTTGCAAGGCAGGAGTTTGTTGTTTCTTGTACCACATACTGATTCTCAGCACTGGACTCAACAGATGCATTATGTTTCCTTACTCTGCCAACAGAATAAAAAGAATTCCAGAGTGGTTTGTGCTACCTTGTGCAGGCTCACATTTCCAGACCTTTTGGTCTGCAATAGTTTCCCCATAGATCTGAAAAACATACTGCTGAAAGCAGAAATTAGACTGGTTTATATCTATAAGTTTTTGACTATACACACAGATATATACACGTATATATGCATAGATGTACATGTGGAGCCTGTCCCTCTACTGCCCTTATGTGGAGCACAGATGTTACATAATGCTTCCATCCGGGAACAGAGAAGCAGGGATATGACTAAGCAACAGAGCGTGACTTATGAATAACAAATTGTGCATATTCCCAAAGATATTTCTTTAGCTGATCTCCAAGGAAAGAAATCTCCAAAATTAATACATTTGAGAAAACTCACATCTTCTAGAGGACTATGAGGAGATAGGGGAGGACAAAGAGCAAACAGAAAAACACACAGAATTTATGCCATAAATTTGCATTGCTCCTTGTAGATAACTCATCTCTGACAATGACTTCATGCATTGATTCAGATGATTAATATGTGGGTCAAGAGTTTTCACCCACTGCACAGCAATGAGTGCAGTGGGATTGAACTCCAGCTTGCAGCTGAAGGCAGAAAGCAGACCCCTCACAGGCACCAGAGAGCATTTTGGGGCAGATTAAAAATGAGTAGGGTGAGATCTAGGAAGTTCTATCTCCTGATTCTACTTGACCAGAAACCTGCATGCAGACACCTACAGCTTTATCACCCTCTTGCCTTGCCTCTTTGGGTTGTCAGTACATCCTGTATAATCCAGCATTTGAAGCTATCAGTTTGCCCAGCAAGAACCTTGTAAAGGGGCAGCATCAGCAAGGCAAGCACTTCCTTGTCTGGAAGAAACTAGCAGAGCTCCATTCCAACCAATAAAGCTGTGCCAGATGACTCCTGCTGGGTCTCTAGGACTCAGATTTCTCAGACAAAAAAAAAAATCTAATTGACAATAAAACAAGAGAGGAGGAGGGAAAGGTTTAAAATGTCTGAAAGATGATTTGGAGACAAAAAATGAAGGGCCGGGGCAAAGAAACAAGGGCACATTTGAAATTATTCAGTAAGTTAATGGGGAAAAAGATGAAAGAAATATCACAGATAATGGGAGAAGCGTGATTATTTTCCATATCCTCTCTTAATCCACATTTTGTCAAAGCAATCACGATTTTCCCATGGAGACAATAAGACCATCTGATCCAAGGAGCTTTCACTTGGGTGAGACATCAGCTTGCAATAGCAGCCCCTCAGCCCTGGAATCCTTGCTGGCCTTAGTGCTGATCAGGTGATTATACAGAGCAGTTCTTATCTGCTGAATTTCTGAACGGCTCCCCTTGGAGCAGGTGTATCTACACAAGCACTGCAGGACAAAAGGCACTGCTGAGCTCCAGCTCTCCCTTGCTGGTCAAACAGAGCTGAGTTGGTAAAAAGCCCTCTGCCATTTATTGCAAGGGGGATGATCCAGGGAAGGGTGCCATGAAAGTTTGGCTCCAGAGCTCCTTTTGGTACAGCACCTTTTTGGACTGAGCTCTTAAATTCTTTCAAAGGCACAGTGAGGCCAAGCCTTTCTGCTGACCTTTTCAGATGCTCACCCGTGGCTTGGCTCTTTATTTCCACTCAGATCCACTGTCTCATCTGTATTGGCTTTCTGTGCCATTCCCCTTGCTTCTCCCCCAGGACAGCACAGTGTGATCTCATTTATTAGTCTTGCTAACAAGGCCTTGCTCTTTATCTTTTCTCCTTCTCTTTTGCTATCTTCTTCTATTAATCACAAGGTTTGCTTCACTCTGTGCTTTCACATTTCACCATGACATTATTTCTCCTCATGCAGGGCAGCACCCCCTGATGTGGATGGGCTCTTGCTTCCTGGGGACAGGCCTTTGGATTCCTGAGTGACAGAATGCTCAGCACAGTTCAAGGCTCCACCCAGTCCAATACGATGCTGATCTGGTCAGTGAGGGCAGCTGATTTCATGGTTGACTGCAATCTGAGAGAGGCAGGTTGTGACCAAACCAATCTCCTGTCTGTAACAGATGCTAATAAGTTTCATGATGTGGATACAACTTTGATCTTCATCTTAGGCCTGAATGTAAAGAACCTAATAAACTACCCCAAAGAAATGAAGTGAATGCATTTTCCCATGACCAGTTCAACTGTGGACGAAGGCTGAAGTATTTGAAGTCCAGGATTAAGGGGGGAGGGATGCATGTTTGGGTAGGCTACTGAAACCCTTAGTTCCAGAAGAGCTACTACCTGATTTGGAAGGACTTCAAATATCTGAAAGATGAGCTCTATGTACATTTAGCATCCAATTATAAAAAATAACTAAAATGAGTGCACACTATAAATCTTTCCTCAGCGATATTTGTGTCAGAACTGGTGATAAGACAGCAGCATAGATATGACAATTTGAAAAACTCTCCTATTTTATGTCTCATTTCATACCTTAGACCAACTCTCCAAGCTTCCCTGCATCTGTCAGCTCTGTGGAGGTTTATTCACCAGCAATCAAGATTCCAGGCATTCCCAGGAACATTTATACTGACATGTTCCTCTCTTCCCACTAACCCTCATCTATGCCCACCTCTTCTCTTTTCAGCTCCATTTCACTGCATTTTCTCCTTTCCTTAGGCAGGGCAGTGACTCTGCTTTCTGAACATGGCCACTCTGGGGCTCAGCAATGGTGGAAAAGTGTCACACTTTTAGCAGTGTAGCTGATAGCAGTGATGGGGTTTTTCATTGGGATTGATTTATTTCATAAAATCGTAGAATAGTTTGGTTTGGAAGCGACCTTTAAAGGTCATCTAGCTCAAGCTCCCTGCAAGGAGCAGGAACATCTTCAATCAGATCAGGTTGCCCAAAGCCCATCCACATGACTTTGACCACCTCCAGTGACAGGGCACCACATCCTCTCTGTGCAATGTGTTCCTGTACCTGGCCATCCTTATAGTGAAGATTTCTTCCTAATATCTAGTTTGAATCTGTCCTCTTCTAGGTTAAAACCACATGGCCATTGTCTTATCACAACAAGCCTGGCTACAAACTCTATCCCCATCTTTCTTATAAGCCCTGTCACATACTAGTTGGCTGCTAGAAAGTCTCCCCAGAGCCTTCTCTTTTCCAGGCTGAACAACTACCACTCTCTCAACTCCCTGTGCTCACGGGAGAGCTGCTCCATCCCTCTGAGCCCCTTTGTGGCCTCCAATGGACCTGCTCCAGCAGCTCCCTGTCTTTCCAGTGCTCAGGGCTCCAGAGCTCCATGCAGTGCTCCAGGTGTGCTCTCTCTAGAGGCATAGCTGTGCTGCGTTGTAGACAACACAGATAACACAGGTAAAATCTGATAATACCAACTGAACAAGCTCTGGAAGTAGCAGAGCAGTGTCAGCCCAGCTCGGCTCACAAGGAATAAATCTTAACCACCGAGCTGGTTGCTCTGTGCCACTCTGTATCACATTGATCAGCTTCAGGGGCTCTGGACACACCTCTCCTGCATGGCATAGGGAAGTGGGGAGGGATTTCAAATAGTTCTTCATATTCTGAACTGAGAAATGAGAGGGAACTTCTATGCAGCCATGCACATGAGCTCTATTAAAGAAACACAGACTGCAACACTCCGGTTTCTTTCCTATGTGGATATTTTTAAATTCTTGCTTCCTCCTAACATCTTTAAACACCCCAATTAGCTGTTCACTAGCAAACAGTCCCATTTATTGCAAGCTGTGTCAAAGACTTTTAGCATGGACTGTTGGACTTTCAGCAACTGAATCACAGCTTTTCTCCTATTAAAATATTCCCTTTTTGTTCACCAAGGATACATTTTCTAGATCTTGTACATTTGACTGAATGCACTAGTATATTATGACCTTTCTGTGCACAAGCCTTTCTTTTTTAGCCTATGCTTTGTACTTTGAAGAGCCACTTTAATGAAGCTTCACACGTGTGAATGTTTTTCTTTACTTTCATGACAGCAAGCACTGTAACATATTGATAGTTTCAAGGCAGGTTGTACAACTGAAGATGTTTGCTTTCTTAGAGTAAACAAGCACTTCTGATTCTGCTGTTTAGTTTGGTCAAAAAGTATTACCAGCCGTCCCCAGCATGATATTTACATAGAAGGAATGCAAGCTCTTGTCCAGCTCAAGTGATTTTTATGATCCAATGAGTAACCAGATATTAGTCACCAGAAGGTCTTTTGACCTCATTTATTTTTACCTTCTTTTCTGCTAATAAGTATATTATTATGGTTATGAACTGCCTACTCTTTACTCAGAAAAAGTCAGCTTCCTGGAAAAATCTGCCAATTGTAATTCACTTTCAGCTTGCTAGCTTGGAAATTAGGACAAACTAATGGTGTATTGACTCAGACATAAGTTTGTAAAAAAGGAACCACTTCAAAGCTACTCTTCTGACTTTTCAGGAGGCACATGTATATGGAAGCAAGAGCTTCATATATATTGGACAGAGGAAACACTCGAGCTTATTCTACATTCTCACTCCCCTATCTCCAGGCTGTTTAGATCTGAATCACCTCAGACCTTTTCCAGCTGAGCAGCAAAGCTCATCTGGCCCAGACAACACTGGCTGTTGTAGGAACAGCACAGTGGTTTTGCAGTATGAGCAAAGCATGAAGAGATACAGGTTGCAAATTCCTTGGAGATGACACGGGGAAGACCTTTTCACTTACGAGATAGTGTTAAATAGGCTACTTGCATAACCCATACTTCTCCCAAGACCTCTGCTGGAGCAAGGATCTGGAAGCAGCATCCTGCCATGTTAGCAGATGGACATGAGTAAGGCAGCCAAGAGAGCAGAGAAAAGGGGATGCTTACAGGGAAATCCCATACAGGGAGTTCATCCCAGCTGAAGGATGTAGACAGCTGTTAACAAGTTCGTTGAATGCAGTGGAGAGACATAATTATAATATGACTGTACACAAGCAAGGAACTGGGATTAAGACCTCAGCAACAGCAAGGCAGGTTTTACAGTATGAATCACCAGCAGGCAGCTAGTGTTATTTATGAAAGCAGGTTCATCACCCTCTGCAGGCAATGCTGTGTCTCGTTACCAGACGAGGCTGGGATGAGATCCCTCACCACGCAAGCTGGCACATTATCCCTGCTGACACCACGTGCAGCTCTGTGCTGCCACTCAGCATGAACGGAGCCATCAAAATCTTCCTCTAAGCCACCAGGAAAATGCATGAAATTTCTCATCTCCAAAAGCTCAGCTCTGCAACCTCTGCAGTAGAACAGAATATTGTTGAGGGCTTCTAACTATGCACTGCAAGTAAAATGGCAGAATTAGTCTGTTTGCCCATAGGTAGTGCCCAATCTGCCTGTTTTCCAGTTGGATGCTATTTAAGGATAATATAAGCTGCTCTCCTGGTGCAGTAATAGTACATTGTAATAAAATTGCAAGTTTTGCTACTGAAACACACCTTTGTATGCTTTAATGGGTTTATTAGGAGCTGTGAAATTTAATTAAATACAGGGCAAGCATTTTATCTTGTCAGCTCTGCTGACAGATCTGACATTCATTGAGCACAGATGCTCTTCTTGAAAGATCTCTGTTCATCCTAGGTGTTAATCCTGCCTCTTCTTTGGTTTTTTTTGGGGGGGGGGATGTTTTTTCATTTGTTTTTTTGTTTGTTTGTTTTTGTGGGTTATTTGTTTTATATTATTTTGTTTTGCTTTGTTTTAATATGTGTATGTTTATTTGCATATGGGAATTTCACAGCAGTGAATGTTAGGATAGTTTTTAGTGTAGGTTATAGAAACATAGAATCACAGAATGGTTTGGGTTGAAAGGGGTCTCAGAGATTGTATAGTTCCAAACCCTAAGTAGATTATCTTTAAAGTCTCTTCCAAACTCAACAATTCTACGATTCTATGAATCAACACCCAGTGTATTCTGAAGCCTTTTTGTATATCTACAAGAGGACACATATCAAAAGCAGCTAATAAAGGAGACAAAACTCTTGAGTTCTTTCTAGCATGGTTAGAGATTAAGGATGTAAAGTTAAAGCAACAAATTATTTGTGTCAATGTGCAGATTGACTTGGAGGATGAAATTTAGAATTTTTATTTATGCCTTAGATAGGTTCCATAGGAGGGATAGGACACATCAGGGCTGGTGCTGCAGTAGTGTCCTTAGCCTGAGAGCAGGAATCCTTCTGTGGCACCTCAGCTGCCTTCACAGAGCAGAGCAGGGTAAGTGCATCCAGAGGATTTGCTACTGAGGTGCTGGGAATCTTGGCACCTAAAGCAGGGTTCAGAAGACACTGGAGACACCAGAGTTTCTAAGATTACATATTTCAGTGCCTACATCCTTTATGGATGGATCCAGCTCTCATGTAACTGGCTGTTGGCTTTTTGCTATGAATTCGTGTGTGTTTCAGTCCTCACCTGGAATGGCCACTGGCAAAACAAGGCAATAATTCTCTTTGTCAAGTGTCTCACGCTGAGCCCACCAAGAGAGGGTGACAGCTGCGATTTTTGCAGTTGTGGTGTGCTAGAAAGTGAGCTGCACTTGTCAGCTGACAGGTAAAGCTGTTTTTGCTTGTGGTGAACCTGAGAATTAAAAGAGATGACTAATTCATGGAAGTTTCTATTGTCCACTAGCCCAGCCTCTTAGACACTTCGTCACCTCACAACTATGCAATTAGTTACTTTTCCTTCCAAAAGCAGCTCAGACACACACTTCTAAGCAGTGCTATCACTTATTAAATGATGCAAACCTCTCATCCTTAATGGGTCATGGTCTGGAAAAAAAACAGCCTTACTGATAACAGTACACTGAGACTTTCCTTTAGGTTTTGTTAGGAATGTTGCTCTTCGGAGATTCCAGCATGCCTCACTGAAGACCCAGAGGATTTAGGACTTCCTCACCAGGGCTGGGACTGCAGAGAAGCCCTGGGAATGTGCTGCTGATGCGTGGGTGCAGCAGTCCCCAGACTGGTGGTAAAGTATTGTGATGTTAGTCACTGGCAAAGGCGAGGGCAAACAAAGAAGAAGAAATTCAAAGAGAACATCAAACCACTGTAAGCAACCTGAATTATGCAGGAGTCATAGAGTGAACACCAAGAGAATTGGATAGGAAAATTACTGAAAAATGTATAACAACATCTGTCTTATGTCTGTATTGGACTCGAAGCAGAGCTGGAAAACCTGTTTTGATGACATGCCAGGCAAAACAAAAATGTTCCTTGTCCCTCAAAGAAAATTAATTCAGAAAAATGCCACAAATTATTTCTCCTTCTGCCACATTAACCCATTCAGAGCTGCCTATCCACTTTTGCAGGTCTTACAAATTCAGAGGAGGCAGCACCAGCCCCACCAGCATTGCTAATTCAGCTCAAGTGGGAGCTGAGACAGCCAGCCTGGAGTTACCAAGGAGCTGCAGCCTGAAAAGGGGGAAGCTGCTCTTCTGTCACTGTGGAATATTTCTGACCCAGGGTGAGCCCATGCTGAAACAGGGTTTGCTGAACGTGGGAATAGATGGGATATCCTGTCAGTGCCAGGACCCAGGTGGCTGCAGGGTTTCTGCCATCCCAGCTCCAGGGTCATCAGAGCTCAGTTAGAAAATGTCCCTGTTCCATTCAGTGTTTGCAGCTCCAGGCACTGAATTTGCTCTGGGAGAGTAGAGAGGTGATGCCTGCTTTGCCTCTCAAATTTTTCCCATAAAATTAATGAAAGAAAGGCTGTAGCAGTGCCTCCACCTCAGCTGATTCTGCTTCTCTGTTTAGCAACCAGTCACGCATAAGCTGAAGCATGAAGTTTAGCCCTCTGGAAGAAAATATGTCAGGCTCTCAAAGGACACCTGTGGGGCACACGGGAATCTCACAGGCTCCTCTGCACTGTGCTCATCTGCAAAGATGCCAGGAAGCAAAAACTGTCAGGATTACATTACTGGAGGCAGAGATAACAAAGCACAATATTTAAGCTAACAGTTTAGCTGTCTAGGACAGTGTCATTACCATCGACCAATAGTGATTTCTAAAAGATAATTCATAAAAGACTGGATTGAACACCTTCTGAGCATTTTGACAAAAACATAAGAAAATTTGATGTCTTTTTTTTTTTAACTTCTGTGCTTTTTAAAATGAATTTTATAAATCTCATTTCATTTTTCTGCCTGAAGTACATTAGTTTCTATGGAAACATGGTAGGCATTTACGTGCATGGTGTATTCTGACATCCATATGGGGAGTAGAAGGACAAGTTATGTCACCATTCTGAAATGCAGGCATTTATGTGATGCTTACCATGGTTCTATGTGCAAGAGAGAGGATGACAGAGGATACCTTTGGTCTGTTATATAACAGATGCAAAAGCTCAGGTACAGGGAGGCAGCAATGAGCTGAGCTGTAGAATTTAACACACACACTCAATGCATTTATATTCACACCAAGGAAGAATTTAGGATTCACTTAATATTTTTATTTTGCCTATTTAGTGCAACCATGCCTGTCTTCACTGTGTAGAGCATCACTGAAATTCAGTGAATTAATTACCACAGAAAGGCTAATGATGTAACTCATCCTTCCTGTGGCAACATTCACTATTGCTGAAGAAAATATAAAGGAAACAATCATGCTGTTTCTTCTTTCATGAAAATGAGAAAATTATATTGTGACACAACCTGTAAATAACAGAACCATTGGCCATGTAAGTATTTCATTCAGGAACATAAAACAAGTTTCCAGTGAGTCATACTTGTTCCTTATGTTTTAAATAGGCTTTTATGAATCTACATTTCATATCTTCTGAAGGGTTAATGAAACCTACCCTATTTGAAGTATGTTTTTAAAAGCTATGCTAGTCAGTCCAGGATACTTAGAGAATAAAATTATTGCTGTACCTTGGGCAAGCTACAGAGCTAGAATGCACCCACACAAATCCTTTTGCTGCTATGTGAGAACTGCACTTTAGGAAGTAGCACTCTGCTCATTGAAATTACCACAATGTTACTTCTTATGCATTTTTTACTTTTGATTCTTAATATTCAGAACTATAACCTGACGATTTAAAAATCATTTTTACCATTAATTTCCTCTATCAAGACATGGAAATCATCTTCCTTGAATAAACCTCTGCAATGCAAATTGAACTGCAACGGGAACATTAACCTTTGATGCACCAATCAGGTGATGTTGCAGGTACTACCACAGTACTAACAACCAGCAAAAAGCTGTAGCAATGTGACAGGTAGGATGAATTAAATCTAGCAAGCAACTGAAACCCACATTTATTTACTCAGAAGACATAACAATACAGGCAATGTTATCACTTACTATGAACAGCACAAAGAAAAATATACTTTTTCGGACCCCTCCAGCTGATATGTAGGACTCTGTGTATTCTTTCAAAAATATGTAGATTTCAAATGTTTTTAATGACTCCTGCCGCATAGGAAGAGTTTTATTTTCTCTAAGAACACCATTAGGAGACACATAAGTATCCACATTTCTCCATCAGACCATCTTCAAGTGCTCTTCTAGGGGATTTAGTAAGGGTTGCCAGCTCTGTCATCAGCTTGAGATGAACAGAGACAATTGTCCTGGTGGTGCATGGCAGGACAGCTCAGTCGCCCCTGAATCGTTCACCCACGCCCCAGCAGAGCCAAGTGGGGCACAGGCAAACACAAAAGGACATGGGCAGGGCTGGGCTCACACATGGCACTACCACAGGGACTGAAGGGATATTTTGCCATATGTAACACCTTGCTGTAGACAGCATCTTTAGCTTACTTTTTGTCATGTCTGAATTGGGAGTGCTTTAATCCCCAAATTCTCAGCATTAGACAAATGAAGCCTTCTGTACAGACAGGACTTTGTTATTTCCAGTCAAAACTAATGGAAAACAAAAATCTATTGGCATGAGGCAAATGAATCCAAATGGTTGAAAATGTGGGACTGTGGTACTAATGGAAACAAGACTGCAATTTTTCCTGGCTTTCTGGACTTCATTAGGAAACAAATGACATCTGAGATAAGGTAGGCTGTGCTTCTGCAGGTGGGTATTGAGCTGAAGAAGCTTATTTACCTCATGGAATATGGCACTGCCAGATAGCCTTGGTTCTTATTCCCATGAGGCCACCAGCACCTGAGCCATGGCCACCTTTCTGGCAGCTGAGAGGTCCCTGTTCCTTCCCTGTTCAGAGTGTGAAAATATCCCCAAGTGGCCTGTGATAGCAACAAACACAGGAGCTGCTGGGAACAACAGTACTGCAAATCCCTCCAAAAGCACTGGCAAGTCCAGGTCACCCTGACTTTGCCCTGAATCTACCACAAATTTCAGTCCTCAGTGAGATGTCAGACTTAACACTGCTCTTCTATTAGCTGTTTTTGGTTTCCTGGGGTTTGCCGTCAAGTGAAGGTTGCTGGGGCTCTGGCTTGCCATATCTGCAGGAAGAATTTGGTGAAGAAACCTTTTAACTGTATTGATTGTTTCTATACTGCCTGAATTCTCAAGGCATCTCAATTCATCTACAGTGGGTTAATTTCACTCTAAATTAATTTGAGGTTCAGAACCTATTTTTGAAGAGAAATGCTAAAATACCTGTCCTGATGCAGAGAAATCAGGTCTTGAAGTATGTGACTGGCAGTACTATGGAATAAGGCTTTTGCTGAGTGCAGGATTTATTTTGGCAATTCTTGGTACACTAAGTATCACAGCTTCAGCCTCACATTTCTGTGTGTTTTTCTTTCTCTTGTCCTTCCAAGGACAGCTCTCTGATTTAGCAGGAGTGTCAGATGGGTCAACTAGGAAACAAACAGCCTGGTAAAAGCAAAACAAGAAATGTGGAGTGAAGGGAAACACAGAATATTTATCTCTGTTGGCTCTGGGATGGTTCCAGATGTCAGTGCTGTGTCAGTGGTGGAGACAGCAGGCACATTGGCCACCACTCTGTGTTACTCCTTTAGGATTTTCTTCCATTTCCAGACTAAAACTTTCCTCAGAAAGAATGTGGGTTTCTCAACACATTTTCTGAATGAATTTCATGAAATGCTGCAGCTGTATGATAATATACATAGGAGGAGTGTGGAATGTCTCTGTGTGTGTAATGTAGAGGGCTGTCCCCCAAGATGCTGCTGCTTACACTCAAGATTGTGGCTATTGAAAATGAGCTGTATTTCTGGCAGAGCCGAGGAAAGCTGGTCCTATTTAGCTTACATTTATTCAACTCTCTGTAAACTGGTCCTTTTCGCTTCATTGTCCTTTAAAGGCAGCCATGAATTTCTCCTCTCTTAGAGCTTTCTTCTGTCACTGCTATAAAATATGGAAGTTGCTCATGCAAAATCAATAGCAAATTCCCTGCTGGATTCGAGGAGTCTCATGTGTGTTATAAAGTCAAATCTCTGCCCGAGAGATCTACTTTGGTGATTTTGCTCTGTTTTATTCTAACAGAAGTGAAAGGATACGAGTACTAAATGGGACTTTTTGTTAATTAACACCACAGCTGGGGCAGAGGCTTTCCCTTGGAGGACAGGTTCCCAACAGGCTCAGCTCCCAATGCTGAGATGCTGCTCCAGCTGCAAATGTTCTTCCACAAGGCTGGGGCCTTTCCCACATTGCCACTCTTGTCCTTTCACCTCTGACATCCCCTAGGATCAGAGCTGTCATCACAAATTTTGGCATAGCTGGGGGCTGATACATTCATTAACTGATTTGAGAACTGAAGCCAAGGCATTTTCCTGGATGTTGGCCAAGACTGGAGCCAGGTTGGGGAGCTCACAACAGCCACAGGAGAGTGACCAGCCAGGCTCCTGGCTTGAGGCAGCCTGTGGGGCAGCTTTGGCTTCAGGAAATTGCTCTGTGCCAGCATGGAGTAGACAAAAGCCATGGCCACACACTTGTCAAGATTACCAGCAAAGAGGAGATCCAACAAGGCACTTTATTTTAAAGTTGCTCAATCTCATTACCCACTCACTGTGCAGAACCAGACAGAAACCCATGGTATTGCACCTGTTGTCCCAATGAGGGCTTGATGTCCTTGGCAGAATCTTGGGAAAGAGCTTTGGTCTACAAAGGCATCTCTTTCTGACCAGCATCACCTCGAATTTGTCTGGGCTGAGCTTCAGCCAAGTGCTCTTTTTTCCATTTCACAGATTTAGTGGCATCAGATGATCTCTCTACATCTCTATATTTCTATATCTATATATCTCTGTGCCTCTAACTCTCTATGTTTATATAATCACCAGATTTTTAAAGACTATACATACACACACACATCTAGATCATCCCCATCATCTCTAAGTGCTACTGCATGTTGTCATTTCCTAAGAGGTTCCTGTAGTTTTTGATGAGGAGACAGGATAATGTGAATATTTTAGGACTTTAACTCTTGAGTATGGCAGTTTTTCACAGTCTTTTTTGCCTCAGAGGATCTGTACCAGAGGCTATAGCTCAAATGTTTTTCTCTGAGCCTTACAGGGGTGCTAGGAGCAATATGAGACAGAGCCTGTGTGGCGCAGGATAAAACTGAATCAGGGATTTTTCTCACTCATTTTCTATTATGTTAATATTTAACCATAATTCATCAATGAGCTTGCACAGGCTGATATTTTCTTGGAAAGGTTATTGTTTTAAAATATTCTTTAGGAGTTGGTAACAATCATCATCAGCCAACAAAAGGGGAGCAGCAATACTTCAGAGAAGACAAGGGTCATCCCCATCATACAAGAAGAAACCACAGACAGCAGCAGTGAAAAGTTGTGTCTCAGCCATCACAAACCCATTTTGCTCCCAAATGTGTGAGGTTTGCAGGTTTATTTTGTGAAAGATGTCCAAATTTCTGTGAAAGCATAGCATAAATGAGAAACTCCCTGCCCTGCCTGTGCCAAGAAGAGTCCTTATCAGCCCATGTGGCCAGAGCAAAAGAAGGTAGGAACAGTCCAGCACCCAGCAGTCTCCAGCTGTAAATGACACTGTGTACTGATTCAGCCAAATAATTTTTACAGGATTTCAATTAAGGGATGTGGTACCTCACTAAACTGTAAGCAAGAATTTTGGTGATAGAAATAATATTTATGTTATCAGTTATTATTTTGCTTTCAAAAGGCAGCAGTCCATTATTTTTCTATATTGGACAATTCTAATTTAAAATTATGCAAAATATTATAAAAGCATCAATTTCTAATTCTTTATGGTATAGGGGAATTATCACCAACTTCTCAGCCTGAACCTGAGTGCTTTTCTCAAGAAATTTGAAAAATCAAAGCAACTGGATTTTACCACCTCATGCTATAGGAATATGCTTGGGTTTTAGCAAGTGTATGCCTTCAGTTGATTTTATTTTCAACTATTTTTATTCTATCTTGGCTTAAGAGCAAAATATCCGAGAATAGAAGCTTCAGTATATGTGACTGGTATTTCTTCTAGCCATAGATGTAAAAACCTAGCAAGTCTAATAGAGAGCCAATGACCAATACTCAAAGATGCCCAACACCAACATCTCACCTAAGGAGGAAATAGCAGCTAAACCACTACTTGTGTCAAAACAGTCTTGACATTTCTCCAGGGCTATTTGACTACACTTCAAACCAAAATGCCAGATTTTAAGATCACTCTATACACCATAGTGTCTCTGTAGGAGTGAGATCCTTTTGCTGTCTCCTGCACGAGCCTCTTTAAAGCAAAAGGATGATTTTTCCACGGTGTTTCTCATGTGACATCCACGTACTCTTCCACTTATCCATACCTGTTGTGACACTGAATTGTTCAAATGTCTGATTATGGTTTGATTGGTTAGAAACCAATTTACCACAGAGAACACATATACCCATACAGTCCTGTCTATGTTTCTTATCCTTCTGAAGCCCCTCAGTAGGGGCAATTTTTCCTTTCCCAGCTCTGAGAACAAAGATCATGAGGGCTACCCCCACTGGCTTTGCATCAGCCTGTGGCAACATGCAGGCACTGGTGACTTCCTCCTGCCCCACTTTCTGCAGGGCCAATTTTTTGGCTCGTTGTTGCCTTTTGATCTTCAGCTTGGAAAAACAACTTGCCATGGAACTGAGTGCAAAGCATAGATTTTGCACAGTTCTAACCTAAGCTGTATCATCTGACCACTTTTAGAGAAGTTCCTTACTAAGACATCGTGCTCCTTGCTTGCACAGTGACCTTATGTCATCCTATTCTAAAGCTGAGGAACACCAAAATAAGCATCCATATACCAACAGTGTACTCATTATTATACTGTAGATACATTTCAGATTATAAATTACATGTATGCAAGGAGATAAATTTCAAATATAGAGCACGCACAGAATCCCTAACCCTATAAACAAATTTTTGCCAAGGCCTAGGAAGGATCCCAATAAGGCAACAGAGCAAGTTAAAGAAAGAAGATCAACATCACAAAAAGGATACATTAATAGAGGAGTGCAAATGCTGTGCACCACAATCTATATGAAATATTTATGAGATTCTAGAATAGCTCTATTTATTACAGTGCTGTTCAGATAAAAACAGTGGGCCAGATACTCAAGGTATTTAAAACACAGAAATGCTCTCCAGTTCTGTGTTTCTGTTCTAATGCTTGCACATATCAGAGCTGATCCAGACAGTCCAGGTAGGCAGCTGAGACCCACGAATGAGATGTATACAGGCCACTGCTGTGAAAGTACATGAACATGTAGCTAAAGCTTAACATCTTACTCCATGTAACATTTCCTCTAAAACTCATATCTTTTTCCAGGTCACCCAGCTTGTATTTGAGCTTGGGATAAGTGACCAGAGCCATGAAAAAATGCATTATTGCAAAGAGACTTTAATAGGGCAAATCCTTCCCGTGACTACATCAGACCTTTGCACTCTGTCCCCACCCTGATCTCTCCAGGTATCCCCAGGCAGGCAGCTTTGCCTGTGCCTGTGGCTTGCTGGGCCAAGGGAGCCTGGTCTGGATAGCACAGAGGTCCAGGGGCAACTTAGGGCTGCCACCTGTGCAAGACAGCAGCCCAAGGCAGGAGGTGGAAAATGCTGCACCCTGCTAGGGAAACTTGGTTAGGTTAAAGCAATTACTTACATTGAAACTGGGCCAGAGAACTTAGCCTAATTGCACTTACCATGAATTGCACGGAATTTCAAATACCTGACTCTTCAAAATGTCTTGAAATTTGTGCTGATCAGAGCTAGCTAGAAATCCAACACTACATTTTTACTGATTCCTGAATTATTAGTCTTGTTCTTAGTTACTCAGAATTATATAGCACTTGATCAGTGCTCCTAGTACATAAACACATGAGCTGTTGCTCCAAGGGCAGCAGTCACTGAACACCTGGCACCCCCCTGTCTCTGGTTGCAGAGGACAGGACATCAGGGCCAGTCAAGGCTGTGCAGAGGATTCACCTGGGGATGCCTCAGCACCTTCTGCCTGCAGAGCACCTTAGAGACTTACCTGTGAGATGGGATCCACCTCATCAACACTGGCTGGCTGTGTCAGCCAGGACCCAGTCCAAACCTGTCTCTCTGCAGTCAATAAAGAAGGAGAGACATTCAGAGGGCAATTTATTTCATCTGCCTCAAACAGAAAATTAGTAATTTCCCAAAGAAACATTTCTTTACTCTCTGACCACAGGAGAAGCCTAAGAGGCCATCCATCCACATTCTGTGCCTTCAGAAGTACTAAAAAAACCTACAAGCAACCATAGAAAGGTTAATTCCTAAAGCAAATTATTAAATTACTTCAAACCCAGACAAGATCTTATAAACTTGATTCACACATGAAGCCAGAGCCCAAATATAGCTCATAGATTTTGGATCCTTGGTTGAAATACAGTAAGATTGCAAGAGAAGGAGACTGAAAGACAACATTTTGTAATGGAAAAATGTTAGTATTAGACAGTATTAGGCAGTGTTAGACACTGTAGAAATTTTGGCATATCCTGGCAGCCTAATTTTCTATATGCCATGTAATTACAGGAATGGATCTTTTTGTAACTTACACCCGCTGAGAGATATAAAGGTACCTCTGTGGAATTGGTGATGTCTGTAGTTTTGTTCATGCCCTTTGGTTTTCTGGTACATTGAAGACATTACACTGATAATATGCCCCATTAGATGCATACCATATTCTGCAGTGAACTAAATCATACTCATTTTATTTACAGAGAATCATGAGGATATACTATTTTTGTCTGAATAAATAAATAACAAATGCATGCACAGCACAGTTTTGATGACTGGGACCTTAAAGAGGCGTGTTACTGACTGTAACACTTCAATTGTGCTTTTCCTTGTTTGCCATACTAAGTGTTTCAAAAAAGACATCCTAATAAGTGACTATACCTCCTCCAGAGAATCCCTGAGCAAGCTGTGACACACACATTTGCACAGGACAGCACATGTACATCTGAAAATTCAAACATGCTCCCTTTGTCCAGATTAGAAAATGAACTACTAAAAATGCGTCCTGTTAATCTTTTTCAAATCACCACTAATCTTCTTCCCACTGTTTTTGAACACTCTCCTCTGGATTCCTCTGTTGTTAACTACTTGATCAAGGAAATGTAATTCTGTCTGGTCATCACAGCTTCGCCTTTATACTTCAAAGAAATGCCTGCATATTTTTCAGGAAAATTATTTTCCACTATTTCACACAGAGCTTTATTTTTCTTTAAAGAGTGGGTGAATAGAATGTTCTGTACCAGCAAAAGTCATAAACTGCAAAGGTTTCCTTGCTGTTTTAGCAAAGAACAAAAATGTTTATTAAGGAGTTTGTTTTCCACATTTCCCTGAGATAAGAATACACATTATCAAACCGTTGTTTCAAACTAGTCTCAATCTTTTTTTCTTTGTAAAGATAATACATGTATAATACAAAATAATGCAACTACGCGAATAATACAAAATAATACATGGTCACATCTGAAAAATTCTGGAACATTAAACTTAAAAGTGCTATTCCTTTTTCTTTAAAGAAATCTGGTATTATTTTTGTTTATGAGACACTCTACCTATGGATTTTTAGGAAACAGAAAATAATCTCTGTGTGATGCTTGAGAGAATGAATTCTTTGTTCATAGCATTCATTGACAGAGAAGCAAATTGCAACAATAGACAGGTAGGAGCAGGCTCACATTCACAAACCCTGGTCCCCATGGGATCCATGAGTATCTGCTGGAAGCACAGCACAGCAGGGCACAGGCAATGCAGGCAGCTCCTGCAATGCACTGATGGTAACTTCCCACTCCAAGGGACAGAGCAGCCCTTGAGGAGAGGAGCTGTGCTGTGCTGTGCTGGACCTTGCTCTCACAAATGAGGGGCTGGTGAGGAATGTGAGGCTCAAGGAAAGCCCTGGGCTGCAGTGACCAGGGAATGGTGGAGTTTGAGATCCTTAGGGCAGGGAGGAGGGTGCACAGCCAGCTCAGTGCCCTGGGCTTCAGGAGAGCAAACTTTGGCCTCTTCAGGGATCTGCTTGGTAAAGTGCCAGCCCTGGAGGGAAGAGGAGCCCAAGGAATCTGGTTAATGTCCAAAGATCACCTCTTCCAAGCTCAGGAATGATGCTTCCCAACAAAGAGGAAGACAGGCAGCAACTCCAGGAGGGCTGTGTGGATGAACAAGGAACTCCTGGACAAACTCAAACACAGAAAGGAAGCCCCCAGAGGGTGGAAGCAAGGATAGGTAGCATAGGAGGAATACAGAGAAATTCTCCAAGCAGCCAGGGATCAGGTTAGGAAAGCTAAAGCTCTGGTATAATTAAATCTGGCCAGGGATGCCAAGGACAACAAGAAAAGCTTCTATAGGTACATCAGTGATAAAAGGAAGATTAGGGAATGTGGGCCCTCTCTGGAAGGAAACAGGAGACCTGATTACTTGGGATGTGGAGAAGGCTGAGGTGCTCAATGACTTTTTTGCCTCATTCCTCACCAGCAAGGTCTCCAGTCACACCACCCAAGTCACTGAAGGCAAAGGCAGGGATTGGGAGAATGAAAAACTGCCCACAATAGGAGATCAGGTTTGAGATCATCCCAGGAAGCTGAAGGTGCACGAGTCCAGGGCACCTGATGAAACACATCTGTGGGTAGAAAACTGGTGGATGAAGTAGCTAAGGCACTTTCCATCTTATTTGAGAAGTCATGGCAGTTCAGTGAAACCCCCACTGATTGGAAAAGGGGAAACAACACCCATTTTTAAAGAGAGGAGAAAGGAAGACCTAGGTAACTGCAGGCTAGTCAGTCTTAACTTTGTGCCTGGCAAGTTTATAAAGCTGATCCTCCTGGCAGTTGTGCTAAGGCACACAAAAAATGAGGATGTGCTTGGTGAAAGCCAACATAGCTTCACTAAGGGCAAACTGTGCCTGACAAATTTGGTGGCCTTCCATTGAGTTACAGAGATGATGGATGAGGGAAGAGCAGCTTCCATCACCTGCCTGGATTTGTGCAAAGCACTTGACTCTGCCCTGCAGTATGCCCTTGTTTCTCAAGTGGAGAGACATGGATATGGCAGATTATCCATCCAGTGGATGAGGAACTGGCTGGATGGCCACACTCAAAGTGTGGTGATCAATGATTCAACAACCAAGTGGAGACCAGTGATGAGTGGTGTTCCTCAGGGGAGCACCAGATACTGGGACGTGTTTAACATCTTTGTCAGTGACATGGACAGTGGCTGGAGTGCACTTGCAGCCCAGAAAGCCAAACATGTCTTGAGCTGCCTCAAAAAGCAGCACGGGCAGCAGGGCAAGGAGGGGATGTGATTCTGCCCCTCTACTCTCATGAAACCCCACCCCACAGTGGAGCACAGAGTCCAGCTCCAGGGCCCCCAAAATCAGAAGGACATGGACATGGACCTGCTGGAACAAGCCCAGAGAAAGCCACAAAGATGATCAGAGAGCTGGAGCACCTCTCCTATGAAGAAAGGCTTGGAGTTGTTCATCCTGGAGAGGAAAAGGCTCCAGGAAACTCTACAGCACCTTCCAGTTTACATGTTTTACAGGAAAGCTGGAGAGGGACTTTTCACAAGGTTATGTAGGGAATATCTTACTGAAAGAGATTTAAATTACATATGAGGAAAAAGTTATTTACTGTGAGGATAGTTGTGGATGCCCCATCCCTGGAAGTGTTCATGGCCAGGTGGATGTGGCTTTGAGCAACATGGTCTAGTGGAAGGTGTCCCTGCCCGTGGCTGGGCAGTTGGAACTGGATGCTGTTTAAGGTCCCTTCCAGCACAAACCATTCTCTAAGTTCTGAATTGCTTCTTGGGTTACACAAAAAAATATACTCTAAGATGAAGTGTCAGTGTATTACACAATGGACAAGTATCAGAATGTAAAGTCTGCTCTTAAGAAACACAGGCAGCAATCCAGCAGTACAGGTATGTGTGCTCAAAGTCCTATATGTGAATATTTCTTATGCTTAACAACAAGTGCATGTGTAAGTATTTTTCCAGACTGGGGCCATAACCTCTGCTCATTCCCTTTGCAGGAGAGTTGCTACTGCTCCCTGTCCTGTGCTTCTGCACAAGGCTTCGTGCCAGGTGTTGCACATTCATGTCTTTCAAGTTCTGAAGATGGGAGGTTAACCGAAATTAAATTGTTCAAATTAAATCAGAGAGGAATGAGAGAAAATTGTTAGTTGAAGCTCACAGAAAGTGCAGCTGCAATTTGGAAATTAAATGCAAGCCTAAATAGGAGCAATGAGGGGATAACACAGGTGTGTTGCATGTTACCTAGCAATGAAACCCCTCTGTGATATGCAAATTGAGAATTGATTTGGAAAGCATAAATCTAGTCAGGCATGTACTGAACAGTAGCATAAATTAATAACTTTTCGCCACAAATAATCCTGAAGTTCTTTGTACATTTAAATGATGGAAATTGGACATCTCATGAATTCTCAGAATTGGAATCACTTCATGACAGAACAGTTTAATACAAGTCCATGGAATAGCATTACATCTTTGAAAAGATAGAAGCTTGGGGTGAAATCCAGCTTCTAGTGAAAACAGGTCTTTCAGCATCGCCTCCCTCTGGCCCCAAATCACTCCTAGGACCTGATGTTACATTTGTAGGACTGTGGCCACAGCTGTGCAGCAGCCCCTGGATCTGCAGGAGCATGCTGAGCAGCAGGAGATGGGGACAAGACCCAGGCAATGGGGACTGCACTATCATCCATTTGCAGACTCCCACAGGAGAGCCCATCCTGGGCGAGTCTGCCCTAAACCAGCTTCTTTTGTCCCTTTGGGAAGTGCCCCCAAAAATTGAGGGTACTCCTGGCTGTGCTGCACCCAAAGCTGCAGCCCATGGTTTGCTTCTGAGGTTTCTGTTTCCTCTGATTGTCTTCTCCCAGGAAACGCATTAATTAATGCTCTGCAGAAGGGAGCACATCAGGCTAAAGAAATGGAAACACTGGGTTACATTATCCCCAAATTTGCCAGCAGTAAGGCCAATCTCACTTCAGGGGCATCTGGGGGAGGGACAGATACTGATTGTCTTTGGAGATTTCATTGCTGTGAGTAGAATGGTTCATTAATCATTCAACGGAGTCTTTTTTAGCAAATTTGTGGCATGTAAAGTGGTACTGAAAAGGTCATGCTGTTTAATGTAGAATAAATAAAAGCAATCTTATTTTAGTAAGAGTCAATCATATTTCAGTGTTTTTAAGGCAAAGACTGTGTCAAGTGCCAGCATCTTTGGTAATCAGGTTTTTTATTGTTTTCTGTAGCCCACAGAGAATAGAAAGTGACCTTGTTTGAAGGAAAAGTACCAATAATACGTAAAAATATTATTAACATCTTTCTCCATTTTCCCAGGTTTTCCTAATCTAAATGACTGAGTAAACAAAAACCAAAGTGAAGTAACCAATAGGAGGGAGCTTGATGATAGGAAATCTAAAACAGAGGAAAAATACTCAAAGTGCAGAAGCAGCAATCTGGTTTGGCTATAGGGTAAATATATATTTATTAACAGAGCTCCATTATTATATTTATATATTATGGTATTATGCACTGAGCTGAAATATGCATAATAGGTAACTAAGAAGGGGTAATTAATTTAAAAAGTGTCAATTAATTCCTTAGTATCTTTCAAAAATCCAACTGCATGAGTGAATATTTAAGGTGGAATATGCCAGGCACATGTAGTACAAACTTTTTAATAAAGTATTAAAATACTTCATTTAGAACGCCCAGCCTAATTATCAGATTGGTCAGGTCAATATGACAGCTACAAATTGCTTTTGATAGTAAGATGTCAAACTGAACACCTCCAGAAAACCAGAGCAGATGTTCTCTGGGATAAACAATCTGGGCTATTTCTGTAATTACACATTTGCATGAGAATCGAATTACTTCGTGGAACAAAATTTTTTTTGGACTGTATTCTTTGTTAATCATGAAACCAAGTGACCTCAGTGGCTCTGATGTGGCTTTTTGGCCTTCCTCTTCTCTACTCACTTCAGTGACCTCCTTAATCATTCAGTTAACCTGTAAAAGATGAAAAGGGCAAACAAAGTCTATGTGGTTTGTCTGCATGTAACATGAATAATGACGATTATTTTTAAGAAACCAAGAAGAATTGGTTCAATGCAACAGGTTAGAAAATGCTCATCTAAATGTTTTATGAGAGCTGATTTATCTCAAAATACAACAAAATAAAGTAAATAATGTATGTGGAAAATTAGGCAGTGCAAGAAGCAAAAGAACATTAAAGAAAAAACCCCAGACTGTACTACTTTGAGTTTGTTTCCTTTTACAAGCATACAAATAACACCACTAACCACAGACTTCCCAGATCTCCTATGCACAGATCAATTTATGTTGTGTCCACATGGGTAAACCTCACCATTACGTGCATAGGCAGGGTAGCAGTGTGCCTCGTAGCAACCAGCAGCAACTTAACTTTCCCAGAAAGTATCTGTGAGAGTCTGAAATCTGATGGGTAGGGGCCAGGAGATGGTGGGAACAGAATGGAAAGGAGACAGGTAAAAACAAAATATACAGCTGTGGGAGACATGACAAACATCCAAATCTAGTGAGGCTTGATACATACATGAGTTTCTTCTTGTAATGTCAACCTAAGAAAATGTTTCCCACATTTTAAAATTTAGGGCTGTACCAAGAGTACCATTATTTAATTGCTAAGAGGGTGTTCTGCTTTCTACCAAAAATGTGTTATGCACTTTGCCCTCATGAGATGGGCTCAGATAGTCATTCTCCTATTGAAAACCTTCCTCTCATGTTTAGTCAATATGACATTAAAAATACATTCAAATGTATTGGTGTTTAGTTTAGGATAGTTTTCAAAAAGGTCAATATTCAAAAAGTGGCAACAATATGCATAGTTTCATCTGGAAATATTGGGAAATGTGGGTACTCTAAAATTTGGCCATTTCCAGAAAAGTAAATTTTCTGGGATGAACACTTAAATACAAAAACTTTAAGCAGTTTGTTTTGTAGAAGCTATAACAACTTGAGAGTTCAAAGAAATAAAATATTTTAAATACTGTATATCATTGAAGTGTTCCCTGAGACTTGACCCTTGTTCCTGACTTGCTCAGATGTTAGGAAGAAGCCCCTGGGATCCACTACATGGACGTGAATAAAAGATAACAAAAGAGGCTCTTTCCCCCCTGGGGAGAATCTGAGGTTTATTTCATGTGGACTTCCAGGAGTGAAAAGAGGGCGAGGTCAGGGGGCCCAGGTCTTTTCCAGGGTCTGTAAGGGGGAGGGAAGAAATTGGATCTTGGCCAACTGGGCACGGCCAGAGGGGAGAGGGACCAGGCCACAGGACACTACAGGGGACACAGAATCTACCATCTTCAATACATCTAGGGAGTTACAACATATGATATTCAAGCAAAAATTCAAAATTAACGGAAATGCACAGTCAGTGTTTCATTCTACAAATCTCTTTCTTATTTTTTTCTTTTTCTCACACTTCTTGTTCTCTGTGTCACTGGAGTAAGTGAAAAGATCAAAATTAAAAGTGGAGGAGGAGGAAGACTTTTCCTTACTTCTCCATGAGAAAAAGTTAACTTCTCACCAGAAGAGAGGTTAGCTGCTGTTTTTGGTTTTTAGTATATTCCTTTTAGTGACAGAAAAATAATATCTTTTAAGATTTAAAATATTGATTTTATTTATTCAAAGAGTCCTACTTTTCATTCCCATTTTCATCTGGGGTGTTGAGGTGGGGAGAATAAGGCAACATAAGGATTTGCCATTATTTCAACATATAAATGTCAGGCATTATAAAAATATCCTGATTTTTTTTTAGAAGTGGTATTTCCCCACAGAATGCTGATACTGCAATCTTATCGAAATATTCTTATTTAAGAGGTCAGACTTTTCAGCTTACAATTGAAACAATTTTAGCTTTCACACATACATAGCAGTCACTGAATTGCCACACTGCATGACTGCATCCCCAGAAGGCTCCAGGGACCTGAGCTGAGATTAAGACTCAAACACTGAAGAGCAGCACTGTGGTCCTGCAGCTCCTGCCCATCCAGGGGTTCCACCTCTGGATTTTCTCTCGAGCAGCCCCTGGTGAGGCTCAGGGATGGGGTCACTGTCTGTCCTCAGAGCAGCTCCAGGGCCAGGAGCCCACCCAGGCTCCAGCCCCTTCAGGCTCATCCAGCACTGGGCTCCTGCCTGAAGGGACATCCATGCCACCCCAAAGCCCTGGGTCACATATAGCCAGGGGTTCTGCTCAGATATAGCCAGGGGTTCTGGTCAAACTCAAAGCCCTGGGTCAGATATAACCAGGGGTCTGAGGTCATTTGTGGTTGTGTTTTAATCTGGCCTCAAGCAGGGTCTCACCCCCAAGTGAATGCTGGAATATTTATGCCCTTCCTCTTCTCCTGCCTCATCTTCAGAGGAAGCAAAAGGCCCCAACCAAGACATCAATTAACAGAACCGGCCCCCACTATCCTAATGAACTCTGAGTGCTCTGGGTGACCATCCTCGGCAGAGAAAGAATGGACTCTGCCTCTGCTCCTTAAATAAGATTTTTAATAATATAAAAGGCCTCTGTTAGACATACATTAAAAAGCATGAAGAACTGTCTCCACCACAAACACAAATCAGTGTAAAGTATTTTATAAGCTCAGTCAGTTTTAGATCAGTGTAAAAATAAAGCTTTATTCTTAGTGAATGGAGCAGCATAAATAACTAAAGTAATTCTTCAGGGAGAAGTCTGAAGATGCAAGCAAAAGAAGCCTGAGAAAAGTCGCACAAAAACAGACTGTCCTTTTAACATCACCTGTATTTACAGTATTTAGAATATAGAAATAAATAAAGCTGTGGTGTACCAGGCAGGAAGGTACTTGGAAGAAGCTTTCTGCATGAGAACTTTCAGAGATTAGTAAAGAGATATTAGAGGGGATATTTCAGTCTTAACTCCTATCCTGAAAGAAATTAAATCCTTCCAACAAATATTCTCAACACCTTTCCATAAATTTGATATAAACATCACACCCCTCCTGAGACTTATGAGGATGTTGAAGAACTTTCTCCTTGCCTCTGTAGTGCTTTCTTTCCAAGACGTGCTGGAAATTGATTTCTTCCATAGATTTCGTTTCCATGCCTTCATTCAGTACAAGGAGTTAGCAACCTGCTTCAACAGCAGGACTCAAAGTGTGCCCACACAGACCTGCAGCACAGCATTGCTGTGGCCTTGAGTTTTGTGTCAGTTTTGCCAAGCCTCAGCACTGAAGCCTGTCCAGCTTGCTCTGTCTGACCTGTCCTCAGCTTCACTTCAGCTTGCTTTAGCTGCAACTGCAGTTTTCCTTCTGGCCAGGTGCCTGTGGCTATTTTGGTTGGTTTTACTTATTGCTGCATGGTCCTGCTGCTGTTTTGTGACTGCACAGGAGTGATACAGAAGGAGAAATTCCACACTGGGGAGATAGCAGTGGCTCTGGGCTGGGCAGATCCCATGTGTGGTGCAGGGGAGTACCAGCATGGGGTGACAGGAGATGGGGCACAGGTTTGGATCTGGAGACCCCAGAGCTATAAACAACTCACCAGTGTCAGATAAAGAAAAGCAGACCTGAGGCTGGACAAAACTGATTCTAGGGCAGCAAGTAGAATAAAGGAATATTATGTAGCATGTGCATAAGGCTTTGCTCTGTCCTTAGCAAATTCAGATCTGATAGAGAGTTCAGACCATTTTAGAAAGGGCAAAGATGCAAAAGCATGTTAGCTGACATGCAAAAATGCACCCAGATAGATCCTATAGTGAGAAAAAAAACCTATCAACATGAACATCAAAATCCTCCTGGTGAAGAACTACAAATGCCAGCAACAATCCATAATCCTGCCAACTCCAATACCTGAGCAAAAGCAGCCACCCACAGGCCTGAAAGGGCTGGGGAAGAAGGAGCATTTCGCCAGAGAGAAGGGGTAGAAACTAAGGAGTCACAGTTTTAGCTGTATTATTATTGCTACTACAGCTGCAACCTTTCTGCATAGACATTGTCTTTTCTTTCTCTAATAGCTGTTTGTGGAGTAGTAATGACTTTTGGATTAGACTCCTAAAGTTTCAATTATACTAAGAATAAATTTGTGTCTTTATATATAAGCTGTTTCTGCTTTGTCCATAAAACAAGAAATTGAGCATAATAAGTAGCTTCCTAGGTCTAGTTCATAAAAATATTAGTTGTTAACAGTACCAAAACAAAATCTCTTCCTCAGGGGTTTTACATGACAGACTCAACACACTCAAAACTTTTGACTTAACACAGCATCAACGGAAGGTTCATTGGCATTTGCCATAATGAAAGGATATAAGAGGTCAGATTTTCAGGTGGCATAAGCTGGTCTTGTTTTTCAGTTGCATGGGAAAAGCAGAGTCCTCCTTTCAGGCTCTGTTTCTGGGGCATGTGGCTTCCTTGAAGGCCTGATGTCTGGAACCATAGTAGCACTTACTCTGAGGGTAAAATCTTGCTCCATCTCAAGTCAGTGGGAATTTTGCCACTCACTCAATTGTACTTGAGGTTTCATCCAAATGGAATCTCAGCCAGAGGCAAACTCTTCACCCAAAGAAATCCAGGAGGAAGGAGATCAGAATGGATCACAGACAATCTTGAATCTGCTGTTAGGACATCACTTGCCTTGCCTTATGCTGGAAGTGAAAGCATGGACACATCCCATGAAAATATTATGGTAACACACAGTAATCTGGAGCTGTTGTCAGTGGGATTATCCAGCTGTGGTTCAGAGACACATGTGGGTGCATTAGATCAGCTGATGCTAGTTATAAATATAAAATAAAAAAACCCCAACCAAACAAAACTTATTCCAAAAAAACCAAAACCCCCAACCAATAAAAACAAACAAACAAACAAACAAACAATACCCACAAGAGGCACATCATGACATGTATGTGTTCTTAAGAAAATGCAACATTATTAGTTATGACTAACTGGAATGCCTGGAAGACATTTACCACAACAGAAAAAAATCAGTTAGGTATGGATGCATATCTATACATCTTATTAATTTCCTTTAGGTTGCATAACTTTTAATTAAATCTCAGGTTAAAATATGCATATTTGAGTACACATATATGAAGACACTTAATATTTTTGACCATAAACATAATATTTTAGTTCCCATATCAAATATACTAGGAAGGTTGCTGGCCTATTTCAGTCAAGTTCAATGTGAAGATGTAAGTCTGCAAACCAAGACTGAAGGGAGTATGGATGATTTTTCAAACTGGGTACACTTCATACACCCAAGGAAAGTTCTCCTATTGTCCTTGAGATAACTGATTTTAGATGAACAGTTTTAGATGGCTTCATTCCAAAGTACATGGCTTCATGCAGTGCTCTTGTGACTTCTGCTCAAGCACTCACATGCTCAACATTGCTTTTGTTGCTTTGTCACATTAGCCTCTAGATTTGTGCACATAGAGTATGGGCTTCATTTACTCCAGTTTAGATTTTCTGAGAAATTAGATGTCTGGGTCTGAATTATTCACTAATGGATCATTTTATAGTCTGTTGAGAGACGGTTATTTCCAGAGGGCAATTCCTCTTCCTCTGAGGTCTTTAAGACAAATCATCCTCTAGCAATGCCTGCTTCTCTTAATTGGGCTTTGAAGGTGACCAGCTCAGACTGAGATGTCTAAAGTTTGCTTACTTATGGTTAAGCAAGATGTGTCCCTCCCAGACACTGTAGTGGGGGAACACAATGTTTATCAGTTCTTGCCTGTACCTGATTGGAGGGCCATAAAACAATATAATGTGCTATGTGTGACTTGAGATTGATGATTGCTGTCAATTGGAATATTTTGTATCTATTATGTTTTAAATGTTACAGACTGAAGTCAAATAATGACATCAGAAATGAAAACATTTATTTTTTTCACAGAGGATTCATGGTCTGAATGATTTTTCATTACAAACTTCCAATTTTCTATGAAATCTTAAATTTTTTAAAACATTTTTCTGTGATGATTATAAGAAATTTAATTCTAAACAAGGTATATATTATGTTAGAACCACTTCACACATAATATAAAAAACACTCAAGTATCTAAGCCATTCCGTGGAAAAAAGATCCCTATGATCAATTAGAATTTTAAAATATTATTTTAATTACATTTTAGTTGCCTTTTGTTTTTAAATTAATATATGAATGCTTTCATACTCTAACCCCCCCATTAACTGTATTTAAGTAAGCATAGAAGAGACTCAAACCTTTGCAAACAGTTGTTTCTAGTAACACTTTATTAGCAGAACATTAATTTTTGACAAATTTACTGTGAAGTCTCTTGCATCAGACACAGGATGATATCCATCACTAAGCTAAATGCCATAAAATCTTCTTTAAATGCAACACTAGTGGGAAAACATAATCTCTGGTTGGGAAGCTCATTTTATGGAGTAATTCAGGAAAGGGGAGCTGAGCTCTGGAGTAATCTTGGGACTGCTGCTTCCCTGCCAGATGGAAAATCTCAGGGATGACACATTTGTTCCTGAGGGGAAGGATGCTGCCCCTTTGACAGCCTACCCACTCCACACCAACTGCATCAGCCTTGCAGGAGGTTATGGCTCCCATCCTCCCTCCAGAGGAAAGGCTGGTGCTGCTGGAAAAGGAGGAAGAATGTCCCGTGGCTGTGTTTGTGCACAAGGGGCAGCAGACTGGCAGGGGCAGCTCCCCAGGTGGAGCAGGTGATCCCAGCAGGCACTTGCACACAGATACATCACAGAATATGGAATGGTTGGGTTGGAAGGGACCTTGAAGATCATCTCGTTCCAACTCCCCTGCCACAGGCAGGGACACTTTCCACTAGACCAGGCTGCTCTCACACATACACATATAAACACAGACAAACACACAGATCACATTTTAATGCTGCATTTGCCTTTCCCAGAAGTGCATTTTGTTTCTTTCCTTGTGTGACCAATGGCAGACACTGCAAATCCAAGTGCCATGTGCACCTTGGGGCCACACAGCTCCTCTTTGTATCCAGTCATGACTACACAATGACTTGACAGTAGCAGGGAGCCAAGGATTTCAAAAGGTACAATATCTGGTACCAAATCCAAAGTCTATATCTAGAAGGGTACACAGTCATTTGTGAATTTCACTAGCTCAAAGCATCTCTGGTCTGGTCCCTGGGCTGTAAATTCACCTGCAGCTGGAGGTCATTTGTTGTGCCACTGGAGTCTTCTGGTGTACCTGATGTATAAGAATCCTTTTTTTTTTGTTCAAAAACCCAACTTCCATTCGAGGCAAAGCACAGTAAATTGAGACAGTTGATAAACTCACTTCAGCTGTGACAGAAACGTGACTGTAGATGTACCTTCAATCAAAAGAAATGAAACCAGAAGTCGGTTTCTAATTTTAAAAAGAAGAGAGAGAAGAGGTATAGAGAGCATGGCATTTGGCACATAGGAGCACATTTAATGCATTCCTGATGTTAGATTTAGTCCAAAGAAAATATAAAATATGTAGAGTGTGCTGGACCTACCCCCACCAACCCCTCACAGTGCCTGCTGACAGGTGCTGTACGAGGCAGAGGCAGCCAAATCTGCCCCTCAGTGCTGTCCTGGAGGGTGCCCTGGATCCAAGTATCCTTAGAAATAAACACACTTCTTGTTTGGGGGAAATCTAGAAGATTCATGCCAGATTGGACTGGAACTGGACTAACATGGACTATTAGAGGACAGAACCTGGAAATGAAGTGGGGAATTGTTATCTGAGAGGATAGATGTACTTGATGGACCATTAGGCTTTGGGGAAAAAAAAAGTTACTTATTCACCAACAAACAAAAGCTCATTTCTGTTAGAGAGCTAGTCCTATTACAGTGTGTTTGGGTTTGGTTTTTTTTTTGTTGGTTTTTTTTTTACTTTTAAGGTAGAAATATTTAATCTTGTGTATTTATTAAGCAACTATTACAGCAATTTTAGTGCGATTGCAGTTAGCCATATTAGTTCACAAACAAGGAATGGTATTCGTAAAATAGCATAGTTTAAGCTTCCTGAAATAACAAAAATCATAGACCAAGCCTATTATGAAGGCATGCAGGAAAGTTAATCAAATAAAGGTGGAATGTAAGTTTGCCTAACCTGCAGGTTGATAAACGCCATATGGGTGCCCTCACAGAGGAATAAAATTGCTTTCATTTTCTGCAGCTTAATTCTGTTTAAATTGCTGCAAACTCCAGCCTCTTTATTCTGAGTGAAAACACATGTCCCAGGAGTTTAACATGCTTGAACTTATGCCTGTTAACTTCACCACTTGATTATCCATAACTTTCCCAAGTCTCCCCACTCAAACTTGCTGTTAAACAAGTTATTGTTCCTACTTACATACGAAGTGTTTAAGCAGGCATAGCAACATGCTCCACATCAGCTGCACTTCAGCCATGTGGGGCCCTTCCAATAGGCACTTTTGCCCACGTTTGAAAGTGTTTTAAGAAGCCAAACTCCCAAAGAGAGACAGGAAAGGGACAAATTGAAAATCCTCAAAGAAATCTGCCCCCTTTTGATGCTCTTTTTCTGAATTTGTTCCAAGGGCACTGGACCCACTTCTTTCTCTTACATGAAAAAGATGAAAGAATGGCAATGCATATCCAAGAAGACTATGGCAGAATAAAGCTGCTGTCGAGGCTTAGTAAGAATGCTGTTTCCCAGTCCTCACTTCTACCAAATTCCTCAGGAAGACAAGCTACAAGCTGTTCTTTTGCACCTTACCTGCAAAATGTCCTTCACCATTCAGAGGAGAAGTACTTCTTGATATACTGTTGCTGATTTAACTTTAATGTTTAGCATTGCATCATATTTCTTACCATTTAAAAATATGGGACATAGTAAAAAGAAAAAACAAAAAAAAAGAAAACTAGAACAGCAATAAACACAAACTGACTCATGGCTGAGGTACCAGAGTTTTGCCCAAACTCTCTGGCATGTGTTTGATGTACAGGATGACAAGAAACTTCTCATAACAACTATTTCATTTGTGTGCTCCTAAATAGGGCAAGAATATTCAGTAGGTGTGCATCACCACTAAATAATTCACTCATTGCAGGTCTTGTTCTATGGAGCATGAAGGCAATACTGTCTGATCTATTTTGATGCAGGCTGACATCAGATGTGGCTCCCCACCTGTGGCAGGAGTGCCCCCGGCATCACACAAACCACTTCCAAGGCCACAGCCAAGCCAAATTCCTCTTCCTATATGGATGCTAATTCGAATTGACCAGGAACAGGCTGTTCACAGGTCTTTACAGGTCTTTACTAGCAGCTGTTTATGCAGGCATCCACGCTGTGGCTCAGCTCAGGCCATCACTGCCTGCCTGCCCTGCCTCACCCCAGGCACTGCTCACCCTATTTGCAGCACCTGGGCTGGAGAGATGAAGGCAGAGGGAAGGCTGGGCTGTGAAGCTGATGCCCCAGTGTGACAGGGTGTGGTTGGGGAAGATGTGAACAGCAGGGGTAGAGACAATATTCAGCATCACCACCAGTGATGCCAGTCTGTTTTGGACGTGAGCAGCCCAATTGTACAGCAATGATTTCAGTGTGTCTATGAGTGACAGCTTAGAAAATAATTGAAAAGTGAATGATACAATCTATACTGCTTTGTGACTCTGGTTAATAGACAGCTCCTTGTTTTCATTGCTTTTCAAGGAAGTTTAGCATTTTCTGTGTAATCTAGAGGAGAAAAAAAATCCAAACCTACCTCCTTTGGATGAAAAAGTCTAAGCTCCATGGATACTGTTGCTATATACATCTTCATAACTCTGTAACTGGACTCTAGGTTCCCTATGAAAATAGATCTTGGATGAGAAAATTTGATTTTTTTGGAAACTCTAGAATTATATTGAGAAAAATGCAGAATACTAGAATTACATGAAGAATTATAGAATATAAGAATTATGTCAATAAAATCCCAGGGTGATTTACCTTTTACTAAATGATACCCTAAATTTTAATACTAAACCTTGCATCTCCTAATAAGTTTAGATTATTTAATATGAACATATAAAACATCTTAAACTATGCCAAGATTTTGTGGGTGACCTCAAATTCAACTTATAAGGAGAAGCAAATATACAGGGAACTTATGCAAGAAAGCATGCACACACTTTTGGAACACTCAATAACCAAGAGCCTATGAGAAAAGGCAAATGTGCAAAAAAGAGGAGGCAGCTGAAACAAAGCAACAAGAGTTAAAAATATTTAGCATGATTCTAAATATTTTAAAAGAGAGAGTTCAGAAGTGTTGCCTATTTTGCTTTAGTATTTTTAGATTTCTTTACACTTCTGATAGTCTGGAAAACTTAAAAACCTTAAGATTATTTGAAAACATACTTACTAGCTACTTCATATATACTTGCTGCACACTGTAACTGATGTATTGGGCATGCCAGGGGCAGCAGCCTCTCTCCCTCTCTGTCCACCCCTTTGTCAGGGCATCCTGCTGTGGGCACCAGCATTTTGTTGAGTTTCTCACTGTACCAAACCTTGTGAGCTAAAAATCTCAGGAGTGCTGTGGGACAGTGTTTTGGGAACTTCTCTGGGAGTTATGGGCTTTATTTTGGAAATGTCCAGAAGGGAAAAAGAGCCTTGAGGCTATGAGGCTGACAGCCATGACTCTTGGACTGCCAGCTGTGCAAGCCCCATAGGTTGCTCAGCCTTTGTGTGCCAGATTTTCGACCTCCACAAGAAGAGGAATACAAATATTTCAGATGAATGTTACACATTTGCTTGTTTTAATACTCATAATGCTTGAGACCCCTGAGTGAGAGATGCCATATAAATATGAAAGCAGTGATAAGTGATTTTGTCAATCACCAGGACAAATAGAGTAGAAGAGCTTTTAAATGGCAAATCCCAAGTACATGAACATGACTGTGGGCAGGAAAACAACATCTCAGCTTGCTCAAGACATCCATGCACTTCTTCAGAGTTGATGTAAATAAATGGAATTGCCCATATGAATATAATGAAGCAATATAGACTGGAAAGAGTTAAATGATTCTGCCTATTCTATTCTGTGGCAGAACCATAAACTACATGCATTCAAATGTCACATCAAAAGATTAGGTGCATAAATTTGGATATGTAGTTGTGAAAAAATGCTTCTGGAGTACAGGAATATTAATTTACTGGTCAATCCCAACATAGCATGTTAAAAGATTAACTTTCCTTTAGTACCAAATTCCTATTGAATATATGATTGAAAAATGATAATTTTAGGCAATTTTTAACTGTCGTGTACTACGAGTAACTTTGAGTGTAAAAGTACACAATCTTGTTTTACAGTCTGACATAGTTTTCTCTGATGCTTTGAGCTCCTCTAAGTAGTCACTACAAATTATAACACACTTGACTTTTCATATATAAAGGATAGCTTAAGATATTTTAAAGCTTTATTCAAACTGTGAGCAGTGCACACACTGGATTAATGCCAGTGGAAAACTAACTTTTGAAAAACTCCAGTGTTTTCTCACTGTAAGTGTTCTCTTTCTTTTATTTTTTCTGAAAACCAAAGAATAGAATAATATGCAGTCTTGTAGTTATATGACTGTATTTCCACAGCTTTTGATATGTATTTTTCTGTTCCAGTTGTTACTTTAGAGCTAATGTGACTGACAGAACAGAACAATTTATCCTAGAACTATATATTTTTTTGTGGGCAGAAACGCCATAATGAAAAAAATAACAAAATTGAAATATGATACAACTTTCGAAAACATGAGAAAGCCCCATTGCTGTTCTCTTTGACAAGCTTGTCACAAAGGTGAGGCTAAAACAAACCTCCAGATACTCGATATTAATAGGCAGTGATGAACAATAAGGTTCCTGCTCTCTCCTTATGTGCCAGGGTGTTCAGGGGAAAGCAGCACTACCGGAGTCGATACACTGAACACTCCTCCATACACTTAATACTCACTTGCTTGGTGCTTTGAAGTTAATGGAGTTATTCTGGAGTTAATTGGGTTTAACTCAGAGGAAAATTGGACCCACTAGAATGAGTGCTAATACAAAAGGCTTTGGAAGCCAGCCTGCATTGCTGGTCAGAGATTAACAGTGCAGCAGAAAAGGACCTCTAAGAAAACAAGAAAGACAGGGAGCTGAAGCAGAGGAAATTTGCCCACTCTTTTGAATTGGCAGCTGTATCACCTACTGTAGTAGGGAAGCACGCAGCACCACTCTTCATCAGTTCCAATCAACTTTCTCCTCAGTTCTTCACCACAAGTGATATGTATGATGTAGGATGAACAAAAGAGAACTGTCAAAGTGGTTAGCACAGGTCTGGGATAATGGGATAATGGTTACAGGGGTCAGAATTAGCTAATCATATCTAATGCCTTGAAATTATACATGCAACTGTGCTGGAAAAAAATAAATTTTATCACATGTTGTTTGATAATCTGTCCCCAAGTTAAAAGACAACATTAATTCTAGCTTCTCACAGTAACATTGGATCAGTCGGTCAAAACATTTTCTATGATTTCAAACCAAGAGTGGTGCCACCAGATATACCCTAAATTTCTTCCATGGTTATGGAGTGCATTTGCATAGTAATTGCATTTACAGTATAAGATGCAAGCCTACATAAAGTTCCCTAAATAAAAGTCATTCCTAAGTCTTTTATATCCTTCAAATAAATGCATATTAACCAGCCAGGCCATCTTTCCCATACTGACTTATGTTCCCCTTCAGTAAATGATTACTGTGTAACCCATTGACTTTCTCCATGATTATTGGCAGCTATAAGAAAGATTTCTTCTACTAACAATAAGACAGGTGCCACAGAAATTGGGATACGTTCATTTAGCTTTATACATTTGTAGAGAATTTAATCTGTAATTAGTGGAGATGGTAATGGCAATTTTCTGTGGAGTGCAGGAGGAAGTGTCAGATGTAAAACCTGCTCAACATTTTCCCCTGTTGGGCTGGTACTTTCTCTCTCCTGGGCTGAAAGGAAAAAATGGGCAGTTGGTAATTTTTCAAATACACCACATGAGTTCATGTTAGATTCATTGCTAACATTGCCAGCAGGGAGTACCTTTCCTTTTGGTAAGAGCTATAAACAAAGGACACGCTTTTGGTTGTGAATGTTCTTGCTTGGCAAATAACTGGTGCTGGCTGCCAAAAGCCTCTCATGAAAACAAAGACACATCATGGTCATTTAGGTCATAATGGCCATTCGAGTCACCCTAAAATTATCTCTGAAGGCTGCAGAAGCAGTTGCCCTTCCTTCTCTGTAGACCTTGCCTGGGAAATTACACAATGGTAATGGTAGGAGACCCAGTCCATGGCTGCCATATGCTGACTTGGTTCTGAACATTGTTGACTTCCAGAGTGGACAGATATAATCTAGTCAGCTGAGAAATAACCTCAGCTCTGGAGAGAAAAATATAAAATTCAGGCTGGTTCAAGAGATAGCAGCTGACCTGCAATGAGAATGAAAGTGGGCAAATAAATCATTGTGATGCCTGCAGACTCTGACCTGACCTCCATCAGTCCCAACAGACTCATTCCAGATTATTTGCAAGATGACTTATTTCTAAAAAGCCATATGGCCACATTTGCACAGTAGGAATTCACATCAGCACAATGCATTTTGCAAACTCAGATACAAACTCTGTGCACAAATGCAGGGCAGGCCTTAAATTGGATGCAGTTCCATTTTGGGTATGAAAACATATATGCTGCAGCAGTGCAAATGTTAATATGCACCTCTGCTACGTATCTGAAAGGCTACTTGAACAAATCTGGATATGCCAGTGCAGTGTTCTCTGTGCTGTTCAACATCACGAGAGGAGAGTTTTCTCTGGGATTCACTCCTTCGAGAGACCAGAAGTCTCACAGTTATCAATGTTCTCTGGCTAAAATGCAGGAGTCCTCTCTGTCATTGCTTTCCCACTGTAATAATTTTAATAATAGTAATTAAACTAGATGAGTTATGTGCCTTTTCCTCCTTCCCATGTTGAGCAAGAAGAGAACCAAAAATCTGTATTAATTAAGTTATATGGTAGACTAATTTAATTATCTAAAATGCTCAGAATACTATGGAGAGGAGCACAGTGGAAATGGAAATGCCTTAGAAGATGAGATTAGACAGGTGTGATACCCAGGTGTCACTGGGATCAATAGAGTTTTTTAAATTGGGGTGGTTAAATGAATCTGAAATTACACCATGGTGTGCATTTTCTCTGAGCAATTATTCAAACTGCAGTTGAGAGGTCTGCCAAAGTTTTTGATCTGTGACTCCTGTGTCCTGACTTCTCCCTGGTCATCCTTTGACAATTACAGAAACAAAAGCTTCTGGAGATCTCAGGACTAGGGCAGCACCATGATTACCATCAGACTGTCTGGGTAGTAGGATGGCCAAATTTCTGTTGGGATTTCGAGGCATGAAGATAGAGAGAGCTAAGAAATTAGAGTAAATGGTTTCATTTGTAGTGTACTATTGACTATTTGTCCTCATCCTACTGCTTTTTCAAGCACAGGTAAGGAGGGGCTGGTTGTGGGAAAGTAAGATGTTGTGATACTTCTAGCTGATTCTAAACTATTTTGAGACAGAGTTTAGATTGCCTTCCCAGGTTACTTCCAGAGCACCCCAGGGTTCTCCTTTGGGATTTATGACACCTCCAGGACATCTTTGATTTTTGGTTGCCAAAGTACAGGGATTGTGAGACCAGATGGAGACTGTCCAGCCCCCTGTCCAGCCCCCTGTCCAGCCCAGGCTTCTCCTACTGGATGCTGCTTTCAAGACATAGTAGAGCAGAGCATGAACTGAGACATGGAAAGCAATGCCAGAGCCTGTGGTACGAATGCAGGTTCCACCCTTAATTCCCTGGGAGAAAATCTATCTAGATCCTGGCAAATTTCCAGGCGCAAGAATGCTTCTGCTACCAAACTGCTCAAATGCTGCCCAGCACAGCAAGCACCTCCCAGACAAGTCCCAAGCTCTGTCGGGGTGTTAACATGGCCAGGAACCATTCAAAATACGCTGGCAGTGGCAGTGCAGCCACTTGGTTTTGCAGGTAAAGGCTATTTAATGCTATGGACATAAGCCACTCTGTAGTAGCTGAGACCAGTGCTGGAGAATGAGTCAGGCACTATTAATCCAGCAGAGCTCGATTCATTAGCCCTAGTACAACAAGGAACAAGACAAATAACAACAAAAAGCTTTTGTTGAGCACTTGGGCATGTTTTGGGAGGAGCTTGCTTTCTTCTCTGATTAATTAGTGTTAACTACTTATCCTTGGTTGAATTCCTACTGAGTCACTTTAGGTATTTCAAATACACCCTGTCCAATCTACCTGCCTTTTAATTTTTTTTTTCTAAAATCTGTCGATGTTTTGGACTTCTTAGCATTGATGATATTCACATTTTCTCATTATTCCTCCCAGTTTTAATACTACGCCGTATCTTGACTACATTCCTTCTCACTCTTTCTAACCCTCTCTACCCTTAATTCTACCTGTACCTACAGATTGATCCATGCTTATATATACTTTCATTTCCTCCTATGCTTCTTGATTTTCCCAATTTCTTGTAATATTTTCTTCTAATTATTGTATTGTTTCCCTGTCACTCCTTTCATAATGCCGCCTTTTCATCTTGACCTCTCATTCCTGTCTATACTGATATTTTTCCTTCATTATTACACTTCTTTGATACTGGAAAAGGTTACAGAAATATTCATTATCCTTCCCTTTGACAATAACAATAGTCCTTTACCTTATCATTGTATCTTATGCTCTAACCAGCTCTGGCTGTAAACAGCAGTACGAAAAGAACAATAAGAAGGTAAGGGTGTAGAAAAGTCCAAACGATAGTAATGATGTGATATATGAACACTGTGGGGTATTTTAGTCTAACATGCACTCTGGTAAAAATTGATCTGCAGGCATTCTTGTGATTTGGCCATTAGACTCCCAAAATTCCCTTTATTTTCAATGTGACACCATATGGATGAACCTTTAGGTCTATGTACAGTCCAAAGAGATCTCCAGGAAGAATTTGGAGTCTGGGAAGGACAACTCATAGTAGAGGACCTTAGGTCATACATTTCTCTATCTGTAAACACGAAGTTGCATGCATTAAATCTCAAATAACTTCCAATCAAAGCCTTATCAGGGCACATCAGGGCATATTTAATTGTACCATCAATAAGCTGCTGCACACCAGGATATTTGCAAATATGTGGGTTTTTCCCTTTTCCTGTAAAATGTATTTGAAAGCAATAAATACTTCTTGAAATTCAGGACTATTTCCATATAAATAGTTTTTAGAGAAAGTTGTTAGGTATGAGAAATAACGCAGACCTGTCAAGTTTCCTTGGTCAGTAGGAGCCAAATTATTGCTGTCCAGTTCATCCACAAAATCTGGATGATATGAAGGCTTCTGGCACTGGAAGATTTATATTCCTTAATTTTTTCAGAATAAATACTGTACAAGCAGGATGAAGCCCGCACAGCACGAACAAAGAACATGCTATATTTAAGAGGTCATGTCTGACTTTGAACATATGGTAACAATTCTTGAAGTCAGAAATAAAATGTAATACTTGTAATATGGCATGTAATACTTTCTGTACTCCACCAAATTACCAGGGAGACAGATTGTGCTTTTCTAAGTATACTGACAAATGTCCCTCTTCATTATGATTTTACCCTTTTTGTATTACCATATCATTATTCTTTTTCTTCTGTACTTCAGTGTTGAATTTAGATGACTGCATTCTTTGGCAACATTAAATATTTTAAAGATTGCTTAGAAAATTATCAGATATTTATTATCCTTCAGACAATATGAATTCATCAGTAGAAATATATACCTCAAGGGGAGCCACCCATTGCATTTAGCCAAACCAGCCAACCATTCCAAAGGCAATAAAATAGCATTTATCACCCAGAATAAACTGTGACATTCCCTTCTAATGAGATTTCCAAGTTGAATCTTGTTGGCAGCCATTTTACATTTGTGATGCTAGTAGTGTGGGGACCTGAGCAGGAACCCGATGTTAATAATCAGTTGCTGTTTTCTTTCATAATCTTTTTCTATATGATTTTAGCACAGAAGCTCGCTTCCCTAGGGTTTCTTGTTATTTAGGGCAGGGCATTTGTGTGGCAGCAGTAAAGGTGGAGCCTTAGCCGAGCTGATGAACAAACAGGGCTCGTGCCTGAGAAACAGAAAATGAGAAGGCTCACACAGCACAACCTATGCGTATTTATTTTCACAAAGGAACAGAAAACTTTTGAGATTGCAGCTCCCCACACAGCTCCAACTCAGTGGCCAATGCTCCTGAAGAACCCTCTGCATTTGTAGGGACATATCTGTTGCCCCTTTACCACTGGCTTGCACTTTCCTTATGGCAGCATTGCTCTTTGCCATCTTTCCCTTTGTTGTGAAGCTGAAGCAGCAGCAGCAGCTGGGAGAAACCATGAGATGTAGAAAGACAAGAGCCTTCCACATTTTCAGGGATTCCTCTTCTTTTCAGTGACAAAAAGAACCAGACACTTGACTCAATATGGGAGGAAATGAGAAATGGATACAGTTTGGGCCAGAGAAAACATGATCAGAGGAAAGATAATTCCCAGCACCACAGGAAAGGTTGGGAGAATTTCTTTGGCAGGCATCAATACAGGAGAACATGTCAGATGATTGGGGTGGTCCCTCCTGGTAGTCAAAATCTATTAGACCTTTGCATGTCCCCCCAAACCTGGGAAAGGAGGAGGTCTCAGCAGGCAATTAATTGAGTCCACTGCTTGAGAGAGGAAGTGGGACTCAAATTGTGTGGATTTTTTTTTATTTTAAATGAAGAAACCTAATTAAAATGATAGGAATTTCCTGGGGAAATTCTCAGCGTTTTCATTTTTTAAGAGCCTTTGTATTACAAAAGGTGTTTGAAGTCCTTGAATTTCTACCCTTTAGCCACCTTTAATCTAATTTCTAATCTCTTAATAGCCTTAATTGAGTTCTGAATACTTTAAATTATTAAACATCTTTGGGGGATTATGATTTCTATTTCTGATTATACAAAATATTATCAATTGCCCAACAACATCCCCCCGCCATTTATGTCAAATTAAACTACCAGGGATGTCTTTAAGGCCAGGATGCTTGCATTTGAAACACTTTAAAAGACTTGTGCTTTCAAGCAGGTTGAAGGAGATGAGTAGTAAGAAATGAGGGAACAGCAAGAGCCCAATGTGGGCCCTAAGTCATTGGAGGCTCACTGTCTTTTTGTCAGCCTTGCTGTATAGGTAGAGGTTGCCCATGGCCACGGAGCAAGCAGTGGCCAGTTGCCAGGGGGCAATGGGCCATGCAGACCCCCGAGGCACAGGCAAGAGAGCCACCTGCTTTTCTCAGCTGGGATGGGCCTCCTTCCCATCCCCATGCCTTTCCACCTCCCCATGTTCCACAGCCAGGGACAACTGCTCAGGTTGAGACCCCAGTCTAAATCAGCTTGGGTCTTCAACTGCATCTAAGCCCCTTCGTTCCTCTAAACTTTCTTATCTGCCCCATGTCTACCCTTCTCAGAGACCTACTACCTTACTGTGCCTCTGATCATGAACCTTCCTCTTCCTCCTTTGCTTGCCCATGGCTCCTGGAACCAAGGCTATTTGTTATTTCCCTCCCTCTCAGTCTTTCCCTTCCCCTTGGAAGATGCCAGCCCTGGCAATCCTCACCCTGCTGAGGCACCAGTTCAGGCACCACTCTGAAGTGAAAAAGCCTCTGGGGAACAGAGGACAGACAGCAGCCCTCCCCTTAAGGAGAAGAGCAACTTGCTTTACACCTTGCTGCAAGCTGTGGAATAAAATACTCCCTAGAATGCAGATATGGCATCCAAAGCAGATATTTGCAGCATGAGCTAGTACCAGTGGAAAAGCTCGATTCTTATCAAATAAAGACTTATTTGTAAAAATTGGGAATTTATTTGCTATCAAAAACAAAATTTATTAATGTGAAGAAAGTATTAGCTTTTTTTCCACTTAGCTTGCTTTTGTCTTTTTATTTAACTCCAACTGTTTTTATTAGACCTCAGCTTTAGTCACTGTTAATTTGCCTCCACTTGTTTTCATCTTCCACCTAAGAAACAGCTTTAATATCCAGCACCAGAAACAACATCTTTTGATAGCTAAATTAGTTTCCCTAACTTCAGGGCAAGATTTCAAATTGTCATTTCTGAATATCTTGCATACTTTCTAGACATTAGCAAGAAGTCCATGAAGTTTCTGAGGAACCCACAGTTGTGCTTGCAACTCATCAATGATATCCACTCTAGAGTCTGGCTTTATATACATAAAACAAATGACTATTCAGTGTACTATCATTAGAACTTGGATCTAGATGCCACCATTATTCAGGATGAGCAGTGCTCTGCTTCATTTGTCCTACTGCTAAATATACACAAAAAGTACATTATTAGACAGACTCAAACTATTTATTGGTATTATTTTCAATCTGTATTGCTGTAGCAGCTATAATTTCCAGCTGAGTTCTAGGGAAGTTGTTTTTTGATAATGTACCATAACAGAAAAGCAGTATCTTCTGTAAGCTTGCTAATCCAGGAGGTGTGTGTGTCCAAACTCATCTGCTGAAGCTGTCCATCCATATCCATGGCTGCTCAGAAAATAGATATCTAAGCATATATGTAGTTTTATACGTCTGAGTTCAGACTTACAGTTCAATTTTAAACTTATTCCTGTTCTTTTTATTTTTCTTTCAATATTGAATTTTATTGTGTACTTACTTTTACATTTACTACCTAATAAATGCCTTCCTAACAAGAACATATATTTAGGTGTATTTTTAAATATAGTAATTTTAAATGCACTATATGGATCAGAGTAATTCTACAACATGAGTTAAGACATAATGCTGTAATTCAATGTCTCTGCAAGAGACTATCCCATGTGCTTTATGTAAAAGGCCTGACTCACACAAGTGTGATAGCAAGATGAAGGCCACTAAACTGGAAGATGAAAACAGCCAAAAGACATTGGTTAAGGCATTTTGGCTGAAACACTTCAGTTTTAGAAGGTCAGCATAAAAAGTCATTCAGCTCTCCTTCTTACCCTAGAAAGAGAGAACAATAATAAAATCAGGCAGCAATAAATTTAGAGCAAATTAAAAAAAAATACTTTCATGTAGCACATGTCCTGACTATAGAATTCATTGCTGTAATAGGTCACCAAGTTAAATACCATGGATGGATAATTTTATCATTACTCCTGAGCCAAGTCCTCCCTACCATAGCCAAGCCAACAATCTTCAGTGAAACTGAAACAAGATCTAAGTAAAACAGAGGGATTTACCCCAGTATTTATGATATGGCTATGCTTTGTGAGAAGAACAATAAACGTAATTTGATTCGATGCTCAGCACTTCATCTGTTTACTGAAGTGGAAGAGTGAATTCCCTTTTACCACTCCGTAATTTGATGAAACCTCCATAAAGGGGCTTTAAAAGTATTAGATACTGACCATGAGGACAGTCCTGGGCCACAGATGGTTTACTGAAAAATTTGCTGCAGCTACAAATTATGCTGGCATGCTATAGGAATCCCAGGGCACGCCTAATTATGAACTATAGGACTACATACATAGGTACTGAGAACCTACTACCCCTGTCTTCACCTACAAAGAACTTTTCAGCCTAATGAGAATTACACGATGATGTTATAAATTACATGCCAGGCTTCAGTCTGATCTTGCATATTTATACTTTTAAACCTTTCAAACTACTGGTTTCTAATTAAAATTATGACATGCCCTTTCAACAACAATAACTCAGTACATAAGAATCCTGCATACCTTTCAAACCTTTCACAAGGAAAAAAAGTCAGCCTTAGTTTGCAAGTGAGTTTATTGTTTCTGTGGCTTTAAGCAACACAACCTCTTTAGAAGCAGACGGCCTCATCAGTGTGCTGGCAGGAATGTGACACAGGAGACACGAGTCTAGAGCTAAATTCGAGGAAAATTACAGTGTGTAAGCCCCAGTTTTCAGTAAAAAGAAGATTCTTCTCAAAGATAAATACGTACAACCTCTAAAGTGAGAGCCACTTTAAACTGGTAGGGAAATTCTTCTTGGGTCTCCAGGGAGAGGTGTTACCAACCCTGTGGGTGTTATTGTCCCTCATCGCTGCTACTTCAGCAGCATGCATCGAAGTGGGAAAGCTTCTGGCACTGCCCATACAGCACAAAGGAATTGATTCCTTTGCTATAACCGCTTCAGGACTGAGAGAATCCTCTTTTTTCCTCACATACAGATATTAAATGTCAGTATCAGCAGCTGGCATTCATCAGCCAACACTGTCAGAGGGAACATCTCGATGGTCATTGCCTCAGCCTTGGCAGGAGGAGCAGGGTGAATGCAAAGGCAGGCAAAGCCATACACTGGCCAGCTTACCAGCAGGAAAATAACCTTTAGCACCATCCTGTGCCTGGAGCTCCGGAGGGAAATGCCACCTACTCAGAGCAGAAGCTCCTAGGAAGGAAAAGGATGTCACAGCCATCCTAGGAGGAATCGTTCTACGCTTGGGAGGGGTTTCTACCAAAAGACACTGTGCCACAGGGCCCATGGGAATTGCCTTTTTGGGGTAACTTCCAGGATGATGTAGCCTGGGGAGACAGAATGAGGAGAAAATTAACAGCTCCAGCAAGGATGACCCGCTGCAGGGATGGCGGATTTTCACACCTGCAGCCTCCATACGACCGTGGTGCAACCCGCAGGACAGGGAGGGCAGACGGGCGCCCGCGGTGCTCTCCGTGCTGCGGTCGGCGGGGTCCTACCCCCGTTCTGCTGGTTGGGTTCGCTCCAGTCTGCCCCACTACCGCACCCTCGGCGTGGGGCGGGCAATCAACAAGGTCCTCTCCTCTCCCTGCCCTGCCCGGGCCGCCCGCACACCGAGGGCAAAAGCCGCCACCCCATCGGTGCTGCTGGCACCGCTCCCTCGGGGCGCCCGGCGACACCGACCATCACTGCCGTTTTACAGCCGGGCTTCACTCTCGCAAAAAAAAAAAAAAAAAAAAAAAAAGGAAAAAAAAAAATTACTTCTCCCACCCACGCAGCGATGCTTAATTCAGGGAAAATAAAACCCAACAAACCCACACCCCGAGCGCCAGCTCGGTGCCGCTGGCTGCGCTCCCCCGCAGGCTCCCCCGCTGCCCGGCCCGCCGGGAGCAGGTGCTCGGCGCTGCCGCCGCCCCAGACCCCCCTCCCGCCGGCGGCGGCACCTTGCGAGTCATCCCGGCTCCCCCCTCCCCGGGCGGCCGTCGGGTGTCGCTTCCCATTTCACTTGGAGATATTTTCGGGTGGCAGGAGCCGCCTCGTCATTTCCGCCAGGAGAAAAAGACACCGGCGCGGCAGCCGCGACCGCGGAGAGCCGCGGGAGCCGCCGGGCACCAGAGCGGGCAGAGCCGAGCCCGTGTCCCGCTCACCGCCGCCCAGGACCGACCTCTCGGCGGGGCCGGGAGCCGCCGCCGGTGCCCGCGGATTCGCGGGGGCGGGAGGCGTCGGAGCGTGCCGCCCCCTCCTCCTTCCTCCTCCCCCTCCCTGCCGAGCCGGCAACATGAACTGAAATCCCCAGAGAGCCACAGAGGCGGCGAGCGAGCGAGCGGAGCGGAGGCAAGCAGGGATATAGCGGCTCTCTCCTCCCGCCGCCGGGATTCCGGGCAGCGCGGTCCCTCGGCCCCGCACAGCCGAGCCCCGAGCCCGGAGAGCGGCGGCCGCCCGAGCCCCGCGCCCCCATGGCCCTCATCATGGAGCCCGTCAGTAAGTGGTCACCGAGCCAGGTCGTCGACTGGATGAAAGGTGAGGAGCGGTGCCGGGGCTGCGCAGCGCCCTCTCCCATCACCCCCCACCCCCGCCCCGCAGGTGCGGGGAGCTCCGCGGCTTCCCCCGCGCCGGGATCCCGCCTCCCGGCAGCGCCGGCTGCCCCCACGCTTTGGCTGGGGTCGGGAAGAGAGGCGGGAGGCCGTCGGGACCGCGTCGCTGGGGCCGGGGGCCGCGCTACCCCCCTGCCCCGGGCTTAGAGCGGGGGCGGCGGCTGGCGATCCCCGGCTGCCCGTAGAGCCGGGGAGAGCGCCGGGGGTGGAGGCGAGGCTGTTCCCGCGGGAGCCGGGGGTGCTCCCGAGCGGCGACCGCGGCGTGGCGATGGAGCCGCCCCCAGCACGGAGGGACGCGGGGAGCGTCCGGCTGCTTGCGGCGGGTGCGGCGGGAAACGCTCGCGAGTGAAAGTTCATCCGAACGTGTTCAGCCGAACGTGCGGCGCTCGCCCGTGCTGGGGGACGGGGGGACACGGCCGCCACCTCACCCGCTCGGAGGGGGCCAGGGGCGCTCGGCGGGGCCGGGGCTCGGTCCGCGCCCTCGGGGGTGCCGGGGCTGTCCCCGCTCCCGGAGCCGCCGTGCCGGGCCAGGGCCTCCTCCGGCCGGGCCGGGGGCTCCGCGCGTCGGGCGGGCGCCGACCCCTTCCCCGGGGGCTTCTCTTCCAGATCCGTGCTTGAAGGGAGCACGAACAGTGGGCTCTGGGCTGAGTGTGCTTGCTCCGCTACTTCGCTTCTCCCGCTCCCTCTCACCTGTCCTCTCCTCGAATAAACTCCGATGGGAATAAAATTTGGAGCTTTTGGAAACGCTTTTCTTTTATTCTGTGTGCATGCCATTCTGACATGGCTTTAGTGCTGTAATGTGAAGGGGTATTTAGTTGGGTGGTTTTTGGTGTATGTGTGGTTTTTCTCCGTTGTTACCTTTAAGTTAGTCTGCAGCTGTGTTTTGAATAAATCACCATCGAGTCTTATATATCTTTTTATAAAGATAGAATGACCGGATGGGTACAAGTTTTGAACAACTGCTACATTGTGGGAGTTCTTTAGAACATGCTGTGTGCTACCAATGTGACAGTTTCATCATCCTTAAAATTTCAGGCATATAGCATATGTTTTCAGTTATTCAATCCTGGCATTTTTAGCTGGTGAGTTATAATTGTATTTAGTTACATACATAGTTTTGCAGTTTCGGAAGCATTCTCGCTCTACAGAAATTAAAAAGAATGATGTCATATTTCATATCTTGAGAAATTAGTAAATATTAATAAAAAGCTTGAAGGAGCTACAGATGATCAGTATTAAGAGCAAACCATTTTCAACTTCAATTACAGCAATTTAGCTTCCAACATTTTTAATTTAAGATAAAAGGATTGTGTAGGACTTTTTTCTAATCAGTTGTCTGAGATACCCTCCCCATAATTTGGGGAATGCATAAAAATAATGAATTTGCAGATAATGCATTTTTAAAACATCTAAAAATGTAAGACATCAAATACTCTTCATAAATGACAGGTGAAGTGCATTGCATACTCTGCTTTTGTATTATATTATTATGAAGTCAGTAATTTGAAAAGAACAGGCTAAATGGTAGCATTAGAAATTGTGCTTCTGGATAAGGGTTTGTAGTTAGAAACCTGTGACTAACACTCAGAGCTGTAGATCTTTTAGAAATAATAATGTAAACTTTACCAAAAAAGAAAAAAGCAGTTATTGCAGTCATGCCCACTTTCTGGAATACGAAACCTGCTTTTTAGTGTTTACCCTGGGTGTTTTTTTTTGCCTGAATGTTTGATTGTTTCTCTGGAGGACTTCCATTTTTACGGAGTGAATGCATATATGTTGCTTCAATGCTTCCATTTCTTCATTTTGTATTCTGTGTAGCACGTGAACCTTGACTTAGGTGGTGCAAGGAGATGAAGCACCTGCCTGTGACTAGCACTCTTGGAGGAAAACCACCTAGGTGGCCTCCAGTTTCCAAAGTTGAGCCTGGAAACGAGTATGACCAGTAGCTGGGGGCAGGTTTGCTCCTGCCTGATGGGTCACACCTTGTTGATTTTGGAGAAAGGATGGAAGTGGATAAGGGCAAGCAGTCTTTGCTGCAAGAACTTTGTTTTCCTTACTTATAACGTGTGGTGTTGCAAACATTGGTATTGAAATCCATATGGAAAAATACTCTTCTAATGCATTAAGTGCATTGTTTCCAGCAAATTCTGTTTCTGAAAGTTGCCAAAGTAGCTTGTTTGTCTTTTAAGGCAGTTTGATGAGTAAAACATGAATGTGTCTGTCATGAGAAGTTTGGGAGGAGCTCAGTTGTGGTCTTTGAGTTAGCGACAGTCAAATCTGCCTTGCATAAATGACATTAAACTTCAAGATATGAGAATATTTTGCTGGCTTACTGGGGGTTATTTTACAGAATTATAAATGTTGAACTTGGTTTTAACCTCTTCCTTGAATTAAGTGCCCTGCTATGTCATATGCCTCCTCAGAGCAGCTCTGTAAAGACAATTCTTCCAAATAGATTTTGATGTTCAAAGCAACATCTTTCCTGAAAAAGGAAAATCCTACTGTTCAACATCGCTTACAGTTATCTGGAAGTAAGGGGAAATGAAACACGTTAGATTTTATTGCTCTCAGTGTTTTTGTGATGGTCTTGTTGGTATGACCTGAGCACTTGCAGTAAAAGGCCTCATCTGGAATTCCTTATTTAGGGAAAAAGAGCCATTACCTCAGTGGCATTTTGCTCAGAGTAGTGATAAAGCATTGGGCCTGAAATTATAAGATAGGAGAAATGAACATGGGGAAGATATTTCTACTCAGAGGGGTTAGATGAAAGTACCAAGCTCTGGGCTGGATGCTGCTAAAGGAAACAGGCTCAAGAATGAATAAATGGAGTTTCTCCAGTATCTTGTCTTTTTTTTATTCCTTGACATACATATTGTCTGTGGATTTGTGTAATGGCCTAATGCTGCTGCGGAGTGACAGAGTTATGCCTGCAATTGGTTATACAAATAAGTAACTATCTACATTTTGACTGTGACAATGTTTACAATAAGAAGTTGTGGACCAAAGTACCAGTTAAGACTTTGCAAATGAAAGGGACAAAGTGAGGAGGGCCTGTGTCAGCACAGGAATTTTCTAGGGTTTAAAGTGAATGCAGAAGAGTAACTGTCACAGAGCTGGAAAAAGCATAGAAGGATTAGCTCATCTCTCCCACGGGATGGCATATTGTACATGGAGGATAAAATGAGTATTTGAATTGATTCAAACTATGTATTACTGTGCTTTTCATATATTTAGCACTAATTTTAAAGGTCCTGTATGGATCAGTGAGATGAAACCTCCTCTGCCTCCCCTCTGGAGGACACGTGTGGATTCTGCTGCCGTGTCTCAAGACGTTGACACGTTCCAGTGTCGTCGAACTTCATGGCCTTCACTCACTCAGGAGGGGAACATGCCAGATGTATTTTAGATTTCTGAGGCTCTGAGAACACTTAAAGACACTCGGTTACTTACCAAACATTAGGATGTTTTTAACTGAGTCTTCTAATCTAACTTATTTAGTCTGAGGTTATTGATGATTACTGTATTTTGATAAGGGCTTACTGCTTTTAACAATATTCTTAATTTGAATTCAATACCAATCCCTCAATGGCAGAATCTGTTCCAAAAAGGCAGTCCACCTGAAAAAAATCAATATTACTTTTTCTAACAGTAAATATTTATTAAATATTTATATTTTGCTTGCTGAATGACAGCTCATAGGGCTTATACGAAGCTCGTACAGCTTAAACTGTTGTAACAATAGTTGTACTCAAGAAGCTGACATCTAAGGCATGGGGTTACCTTTAAAGGCTTCTAATGCTAAAGAGTAAGGGCTTTTTACCCCTATAAAGTCCACTCTACCAGGGTTTAGAAGGACTGGGGGCAGAGAAGCAGAAATGTGAATGTGTTAGCAAAGTGAAAGCAGAGTGCAGAAGTTCCCCATCTGTACGACTGAATATTGCATGGGTTTGAGAACAGTTTCTGTCGGCTCTTTGTGTGCTGAAGTTCATACCCATTTGCAGTGGCATGTGTGTTTGCAGAGTCATCATGGGCTGCCAACAACTGTGCTCCACTTGGTGCAGCAGGAATTACGTGTTATCAAGAAAATGCAACAGTTTGTGGGAATGCTCTGACACAAAATACTCCAATACTTAATGATGATTTCAAAGAGTATTGCCATGGGGACCCCCCTACTGCTGTTCGTGTGCAAGCAGAGCCCTGGCTCTGCTATGGCAGCACCCAGGTTCTGGTGCAGTTCCTGAGCCATTAGTGAGCAGCAGGGAAGCTCATCAGTGAAGTCACAGATTGTCTCGCAGCACTAAGATCTAGCAAATCAGTTCAGGCCTTAAAAAAAGGGTGAATCCCGTGTTCAGGGTCACTATCAGACTGATTTTTTTTGGCTATTTTTTGGCTTTCTCTAAAGACTGACGTGGACTGAGTTTAGGGGGGAGCTTTTTCTGGAGTGTAGGATGGTCTACAGTGCTCCAAAGGCATGTGAGCACCTACTTCATGGTAAAGAGGAGGTGTGCTTCCAAATCTATGAGCCTTATTTAGGGCTTTCAATTTTCTACATAATTTTTAGTTTTTCTTCTAGTGGTGTATTAAGTTAAGAGTTCTTTCTTATGCTACTTGCCTCCACATTGATTTTTGCAGGGCCCTTAAAAATTGTGGCTATTAGAAATAATATGGAAAAGGCTGAGCTGTCTCAGGAAGAAAAAAAAGCTGGATGACAGTACGCAAAACGCTTGGATTCTGAAACTTCAGTTCCTTGTCAAGTGTGTGTAGGTGACTGATGAGTGTCAGAATAGTCATCAACTTAATAGTCATTGCTAAGTGCCATATGTGGAATAGATCAGGCGTTTTACAATTTGTCAGCATTAACCACTATTTTCTTTCTCCAAGGTAAAGCAAACTGAAATTTTACAGTATCAGAGGGTACATGTAGTACTCCATTAGCTTTGAAGTGATGTGGTTAAATGGATTTATGACTTTTACTGTAATGCCCAGTAAAAAAAGCTGTAGAAAAATATGAAATAATGCCATAGCTGGAGTTTAATTTTGATGAACACACAACCTCCTTAATTTATATATAGTTCCTCTGTAAGAAAGTAACAAGAATTTTAGTCCAACAAAGACTTTTTGGAGAGGGGAGTTTACAAAGGCAGGTAGTCAAGAGTCAAACTGCACTATTCCAAACTTTAGTTTTAAGGACTTCAGTTTTAAAACTGTACTGAAAGCAGTGCTGGAAGATCTCTCTAGGTTGTTTATTTTTCCTGTGGATCCCTCACTTTTTGCTTGCCCTTCTGACATTAGGAGTTTTAGCAGTATCAATGGCCGCCACATCAGTCACAGTGATGCGTTTTAGAGCATCTTTGTGATTAGAAAACCTCTCCTGCCATTGTTTATCAGCAGAAAATGAAACTGCAATTGCAACTGGGATGTGTCAAAGCCTAACAGCCGGGTGTTGCCATAGCAAAGGGGATGTTACATAAGCAGCCACTCTGCAAATAATTCATGCAGCCAAATTTTAAGCATAACATCAGAATTCATTTCTAAATTTATGATGTTTTTAGGAGGGAGTTTTCCTAGATGAGGTAATCTCAGTCGCTCCTGAAATTGATGTGCTTAGTTGTGAAGTTTTTAGCACTGCCCATTTAACACCTTTATTTTGTTTGAACATATTGTTCTATTTCTGAAACATCTGTTAGTTTAAATATGGCCTCACAATATGTTTTCTCGAGTGTTTTTTTGCAACAGTTCGGTAAAGCTCTGTATTTTGATCTTATTCAAATTTATTTGCACAATGCAGTATTAAACCAAGAAGTTTACAAATGCCTTTTCTGGTTAATGGGTGTCAAGAATTTTGCAAGGCAGCAATATAAACCAGATAGCTTTTCAGATGAGAGGGTTGAAATGTATATAAAGATATATTTTTAGAATCTTTGCAAGTAGTTGTCTTTAAGCATTCCAACAATAACAACCCAGGCAGTTTTATCTTCTAAACCCCAAATTGACAAATGGTCTAGCCTTTCTCTCTGATCTGCAGAAGTGTAGATAACCATTTAATCTCAGTTAAGTTGCTGTAGCTTTTGATTGTGCTGTATTTCCCAGAGTCAAGTAGTAATATTTGTTACCATTTTCCAGAGGAATTAGGAGAAGCTGTTTCCTGAGAAATTTCTCCTTGTATAGGCTTGTATTCAAAGGTATGCAACAAGGAGAAAGAGCTAATTCTTTAAGGCTACCTTTTTGTGTAACTGCTTTTTTTTCCCAAGAAGTTATAATATCCTTATTTAATAATAACTGCACTGAGAATCACCTGTAGCAAGCACTTACCTTCTTCAGGATAACAAGTTCAGATTTTTTGATCCAAAGCAGAACTGTGTTTTCACATTTACTTCTTTAAATTATTTACTTAATGAATACTTTAAACCTTCAGTTTAGAAGCTGAATGGTTACCAAGACAAGTGCTGAAGAATAAGAGTTCCCAAACACCTTGTTAAAAAATCCTGTCTGGAAACACTGTGTTGGGAAATTCTGAAAGACCACATTTTCTTCATTGATCTTTTCCAGCTTTTCAAATGCATTTGGTTTCTATAAAAAGATGAAGTAAGGAGATGGAGGTGAGTTATATTTTTTCAGAAGAAAAATTTTGGGAGCCCAGTGTTAGGATCATATTGTAAGAAATCTACGAACCTGCTCAGAGCACTATTTATTTCTTGTTACGAGACAGACCTAGCAGGGTAGTTTAAAATAGCTATCCAAGAGTAAGCATCTGCTGCTCCTCATGATGTTCCTTTCTTGCAGCTGAAGGATGAGGGACTATAAGACACAGATCCATGGGTCTGGGGCAGCCAAGATCTGGAATGCTTAATGCACATCCACTTGTATACACATTTTTGTCCTCCCTGTCTGTCGGGTTCAGCAGATATCTGGGATACCAAATAAATTTTTCCTTGAGGTTTTCAATGCAGGCATTTTTCTTATGCAAAGGGAGTCCAGCACTGTCTATAGCAAGTCATTTTACAATACTGGAGGCTTAAAAATCTACCCTATTTTGTGCTACTTATCTGCCAGATAATATTATCTTGAAGAAAATAGCTGTGGATATAATCTTGTTGGATGTTTGGCATTTCCAGCTTATCCTTTAAGTAGAAATTTAGGGCATTTGGTACCTCAGATGAAGTGGCTAGAGCAGTAATTTCAAAGTGTTTGGCCTTACATGATTAACATCTGCTACAGTACCATATGGTGGGAATTTCCAAGTAAACAATTAATATTGGAGTGCACCAGAGTAAGCCTTAATTAAACTGTATTCAGCTGAAGTGTATTATTTTAATGTGGTCAGATGTGAAGTGCTGTACTTTTGTATTGATACCTTTTTTCTGTTGTGTGAAGAAGAGGGAAAAATGTTGATGAGAGTTATTTGAGCATTTAAATTTAAGGTTCAAGTAGCTTTTAAAATAAATGGTTTAGGATTTGCATCAGCCTCAAGCGGGACAGGGTCTGTATTTGGTGATGTTGAGCTGTGCTTTGTGAATGCTGTGGTGACTCCTCTGCTGGGATTTTGCTGGTGTGAAGTGTGGGTGGTCAGAGGTGTCCAGTGGAGCTCCTGAGCCATTTGCACAGGGCAGATACTGCTGATGGGGCCATGCCTGTGCCCCTTGGTCTAGTAGCACTGGTGGAATGAGACCTCCCTGTGTGAGCTGGCCAGAATAGTCTAGAGGAGTGTTGGGGTGGCAGCTAAGGTTGTCCATGAGCGTGGGTAATGCTGGGACCTCTCCTTGGCCTCTTGTATTTGGAAGGATGAGCATACCCATGTATAGAGCTGAGCAGTTGGCAGGCTCACCTCTAAAGGACTCTTTCCTCCCACAGGGAATGATTGTCAGCTGTAAAGAGGTTGATAACATTTCTGGTTTTGTTAAAGTGTAGAATTTATTTTTAGTTTGGTCAGATCCACCAGTTTCCAGTAGCTATAGCTATAAATGACCTATTTTTAAATAGGTATTTCCCCCCTGTTTTCTCCTTCTTCTTTCTCTCCTGATAATCTTCACATCAATAAGAAGGTGAAGAAACTCTTCCTCTGCATATTGAGGCCAGGTAAATATAGGTGGGATGTGCCAGTGTTGTCTGAGTAATTCACTAGATGGCATTCTTCCCTCTGAGTCAACACTGAAACCCTTGATGGGAATGACAAGAGAACTTAGTCATTTTAGTGAGATGCCAACCTGAAATCTTGGTCAGGTGTGGTTGCTGAAGACTTGCTTCACAGTAGTGGGAGAGTTAGCTGCAGGACGCTAATTAAATTCCATGTTAATAATTAAAATCTTTGCAACTGGATTCCCCTCATTCATATCCATTACTGACATGCACCTGCCTTACTTTCTTTAATTGCTTTGTAGTTTTGTTGGTTACTTTTGTCTAGTTGATAGTTTGATTTGCAAGGTGCAGTGCTGTTCTTGTCCTTGTTTTGTTTCAGATTTTTCTGTTTGAAGCAAAATCGGTAGCAGGATCTGTTGAACGCAAAGCAGAAGTTACTCTCTAAAAAAACCAGCTTAGGTTGTGTACACTCAACAGTTGTGAACCTGCCCTTGTCCTGCTTTGTGTATAACTTTTAAACGGCAAAAAAAGTTATAATTTTCTTCTTGCTTAGTTTGAATGAAGTGTGACTAGAGACTTTTTTGTGAGATATCTAAAAAGTACCTTCTTGAGCATTCAGCATTGGCTGACTTCTGGCTATCTTGTTTATTGTTGCTTTATCATCATGGATAGAATCATGTGCCCTTTGTCTCCATTTTTCTTCACAGATCAAGAATGGCTCTTTTTGGTAGACTTTATTTTATTAGAGCGAATATGAAAAGAAACCAAACCAAATACATTAGTGTATTTTTATTTTGGTAGTCCACTTCTACTTGTTTCCAAAATTTTCTGTAAATGCAGGATGGCAAAATGGTCCTTACTGCTTTTCAGGAGGTGTTAATTATTTCAAATGTTGCAGTCTTCAAATATTTTCAAATAAAAGTATATGCTAGTTTGACCTAGAATGTGGAGGCTTAATGTTTCTTAAATTTTTTTTAATGCTTTTTGATGTAATGTTGAGTATTGTGCCCCACAAGTCCTCTTGAAAATACCAAAGTCTGTAATTTCACTGTTGGGTACTGGACTTCAAAAGCAGAAGTAGTTTTGGTTACTTCAGTCATTGTTTCATTGTATGTTTTAAATTGTCTGGATCTTAGCTGTTTAATGCAGTCTGGGGTCAAGAGCCTATTTCTGGAGTCTTGATAACTGAGTCCAAGAGTAAAGTGTACTATGAATAATTTGTCATGCTCTGCATGTGGATTTGACAGAGATTCAGCCTGGAAGTATATACATTGCACATAAAAAAATTCCATGTAAGTGTCAATCTGAACATTTGAACGACATAGGACAGATTATCATTAGAAAAATAAGACAGGTCTATGACAGGACTCCTCGAGAGCAAGTAAACTCATTTTTGAAAAGGACTGGATAGCTCATAGCCTTCAAAGGACTGTTTAATTATGAGTGCTTTAGCAAACTTCATTACTGAGAGAGCATTTGAATGACTAATGAGTTATGGTGAAGCTGCTGTTTGCAACTATAGAAAGTATAATAATGTATATGTAATCATGGAGCTTCTGTATTTCCTATGATTACCATATTTTTTTTTGGTTTGATAGGAATTCTTTGGATATGTTTTTTGTTATTGTTGTGGGGTTTTTTTTCATAAATTGGTTTTAGTGTTCCTGATAACTACTTTGGCTTGAATAAGACAGCTGAGGAGTAGTGGCAGTGAAGAAGTGGTAGCCATCTCCCAGAATCATAGAATTGTTGGGGTTGGAATAATGGAGATAATCCTGTCCAACCCCCCTGCCAAGGCAGGGTCACCTGGAGCAGGTGACACGGAAATGTGTCCCAGCTGGGTTTTGGATGTCTCCAGAGAGGAAGACTCCACAACCCTTCCTGGACAGCTGTTCCGGGGCTCTGCCACCCTCAATGTGAAGAAGTTTTTCCTCATGTTAAGGTGGAACTTCCTGTTTTAGTTTATGGGCATTGCTTCTTGCCCTGTTGCTGGGCACCACTGAAAACAATCTGACACCATTTTCTTGGTCCCCATCTCCTTTATGGAAATGTCACTATTTGAAAATGGTCTCGACAGTTTACCAGTCCGAGGTCTTGGTAAAAACCAAAGCAAGACAAAAATCACTTTCTGTGAAAATCCCATACACTGGGTAGTATTTGCTAGATGAACAAAAGATTAAATCTGTTGCAGAGATCTACAGTTAGTTTCTTTTCAGTTACTAAAATTCTACAAAGTTAGTTTACAAGGAGCTCACCAATATTTTGGTTGATCTGTCTTGGACAGTAAACCCCCTTTCCTGTTATTTACTTGGGCATTCTCTAGTTTCTCTGTTGCATCTTCCCTGTTGTTGCTCAGCTCTCTGTAAGATGTCCTGAGCTATCCAATTACAAACTGCTAATGAGCTATGAATGAGTAAACCTGAACCGTCTGGGCAGTTAATGCCTGCCTCAGTTACCGGGCTGTGAGGTTTTTGGGTATTCCTTGCCTTCCAAAGTGGGGTGCAGTGATGTCTGTGGGTGGCTGCCTGGGCATCCAACTGCTGTGACTGAGACAAAGGCTTGAGCCTGCAGGATGGCATGTCCTGAATGTTTTTCACCTCTGCACATCTGAGCAAATTCCTCTTTAGAGGAATGAATGCTCCATGTAATAGAATAACTGAAAATAGAACTTCAATATGTGACAGGTCCTTTCAAAAACCCCCAAATTAATTGAAGTTTGTTTTCTAGTTCAAGAGAAGGTAAAGCTGAATACAAACTTTGCTGCACAGTCTGTTATTAAAAAAAATCTTTAAAAGACCTTTGCTTTACAAAATGTTTGTTTTTCGGTTGACAGTATATTGTAGTCTGTAGTGGGAATGGTGGCATTTTAGATTCAAAGGGAAAATGAATGTCTTATGAATCTTCATCTTTTCATGTACAAAGTCAGGCAGGATTAGATAAGACCTAGAAATTGTAATATTGTCATTTCAGTAGATTTTCTCTTGTTTGTATTCAGTAACGTGATGCAGGTGATTGACTTGTATTTATCCTAAGAATTAAAATTACAAAACCTATGCCTTTACCCTCTTGTTTGGTGCTCTCAAATACTATGAGGAGTTTCCTGCAGAATACTGTTGTGATAAATCTTACTAAATCAAACTTCAGGAATTGCAATGAGTCCTCTGAAGGCAAAGATTGATGAGTGTTGGGATTTAGTCTCAATCAATGGTAAAATGGTTTATAAAACTGCCAGTCTATCTAACTTTCTTTTGATAGTCTTTGAAAGTGTTATAGCAGGTCACAAACTTGTAACTCAAAGTTTTTGAGTTCAAATGATCTTAGTAATGTCAAATGTTAGGACTGTACTCACTAGAGGGAAAGTGGCTTCTACGTTGCAGTAATTCAGAAATGGGCAAATACATTGAAGTAGATTTTTGGTGGTGTGATTTTGGTATTTAAATCTCGAGAATTAATTATTAAAATTTGTTTGTTTGCTCTTGTTTGTTGGGTTGTGGGTTTTTTTGGTTTTTTTTTTATGCTCACAAATGTTTTAGGATTTTTTTGTCACTGTTAATCATTTATTAAAATAGTAAATAGTTTATTGGTGAAATTATGCCGTGAGTGTTGAGAAGAATAAATCCTTGTGGCTTCTGTAAAAGAACACACCCTTCTTGAGTGGAATCAAGCATGCTAAGAACAATTGGCTTGAACTTTTGATGAGTTCTTAAATGTACTTCTTTTAAAGTTATTATCATATGACAGATGGGGAGTAAGCTAGCTAGGAATTCAGAGAGGTCAGATACGGTCAGGTATAAAGAATTGTCTGCCTGATTGTTTTTTTGGGGATTTTTTTACCCTTTTTTCCCCCCTTCCTTTAATGACTTTTTGCTGTGACATATGTGACTTAATATTTGAGTTTGCTCTGTGCACTCTAATCCAATTGCTTTGTTTAGTCAAATGAATGTTTTTTCTTTTGTTCTGAATTTTAGCTATTGGTTTTTGCATTAAATGTGCATATTTAATTAGGATATGTTATTAAAGATTAGATTCTCACAATGGGATGTGTGCCAGCTCATGAAATGAAGTCATGCTTGTCAGGAGATAGTAAATAATAAGCTTAGGAAGGTTTAAAAGATGTGTCTTGCAAAACATTAGCCCCTGTAATGAGTGCAAAGTGGCAACAGCACATAAATATCAATTGTTTTTCTCCAGTGGATCTGTTTGCATATGAGTTTTCTTAATTTGAATTAAATTTTCTTTTACCAGTTTAATGAAACAAGCAACAAGGGTTGTTTGTCTTTTCAGAAACCAGTTTCCCATCCCAGAACAATGGCTTGTTTTGAATTGAAGGGGAACAATCCAGCATTCATGCAATATCTTGTAATCTCTGCTCACAAAACCACTTTTAAGAAATAAGAAGCTGCTGTCCAGTGAGTCTCTATTTAGCTGCATGGATGTGTCTTGGTTCCCAGCTTTGCTTCCAGGACTCAGTATTTTGTTCTTTATTTTACCCAGGATCTTTTAATAATTGTAGGTGCAAGGGCTGGGAGCTTAAGGTTCCCTGTGCTCTTAAATGCCTTGAGCATCCTGGCTGGTGTGCCCAGGGTGGCATTGGCAACAACAACAGCATCTGGAGGCAGGGATGTATCTGTCTCCATCCTAATTTGATCAGACAAAACTGCCTGCAATCATGCCCTGTGATTTTTAAATTCAGGCATCTAATAATTTCTGTCTTGAAGTGCCCGAGTCTCTTTCCTTGGGCCTGGGCACACCAAGTCTTCTGCTAATAATATGTGCAGTGGGCTTTCTGCTGATGTTTTTGATGTTGCCCCCAGTGCTTTTGGGAAAAGGAGCAGCTGGCACAGCCCTCCTTTGGGGTGCACCTCCAGCCTGAAGCAAGGGGGAAAATGGGAACTTTACGTTGGAATGCAATTGTATGATGTGAAAAGCAAGAGTCCCTTAAGTGGAGAAAAAAGGTCTACTATGCATACACACATACTCTTAGTCACTTATTTTTTTTCATTATAAAATAATGTATACCTAGTATGCTGTGGGTACCATGCTACCATTTTTGACCAACGCACAAAACATTGGTACTCAATACTGGAGGACTTAGAATATCCTAGAGTTAATTTTGCATGAAACTCTTATCCCAAGTGTTTGAGCAAAATTGCAGAAAATGGTTCTTTTCACTGCTGATTTTTTTTTCTCTGTGCTGCTGGACCCCCTTTATTGCTGGCATTTCTGGGGACTTACCAGTACTGCAGTAGCAGGAGAAGGGGCTGCTCATCACCTGCTGCTTGGCTGATTCTACTCTGGCTCCTCCTCGTCACAGGGGAGGGAGAAGGTTCAGTGTCTTATGTCACCTTCAGTTTCGGTGCACTGAAGCATTTCTAACTGACTGTCTGCTTTTTTTTAATGAAAGAAATTTGTCTTGTAACAGCTTTATAAGCCCAGCTAATTAAAACCACTGTTATATTACTTGCCATGTATCCCGTTTATTAGGTAGAAATTGTTTGCACTTTGACAGATTCATTTCTTGTTGATATTAGTTTTGTAGAATTAGAAATAATAAGGCATTTTAAATGCTGGCAAATACAAAGTTTTGTTAGTCATTAACACAGAAAACCTCTTCAGTCTTGTTTAGCTTTATAAGATACAGTTAGTTCTGCCTGTGTGAATGCCTCTGCCTTATGTGGAGACGAAGTTGAGTGACCTTTAGCTTGATACATGAAACTTGGGAATGTTTTGTAAAGAAAGAAATGGTAACAATGCCATAATCCTTTTCTAGCAACCTTTTTAAAAGGAAAAATGCTCTTTTCTTAGTGAAGAGACTGGATTGTCTGTGATTTCTTAGGCACTCTGTGATGGCTGATGCCTTTCAAATTATTTGAGGCCTTGTGTGTTTGTTCAGTGGTATCCTCATTGCAGAGCTTTCATTTCTTCCACACAAATCTGTGCCTGCACAGGTGGGACTCGAGGACTGCTGTGCTGCCTGTCACTCCTGATTTGAGACTGGAGGTCTGAGGAGTTTCCTCCACCTGAGCCACCTCCTAAACAATCCATACTTTTCCTCCTACCTTTGACCAAAAGCTATGGGGTGGATTGAGGATTAGCAACCTCATTACTTCTCTCCCTGCTTTCAAGCAGTCCCTTGAAAAAGTTTTTCGTGGTCATGATGATGCAGATTCTGTGGCACACTGAAAAATAAAAAAGCCATTGTTAGTGACATAAAATTTCACAAATGAGGTTTCTATTCAGTTTATTCTTGACTGAACAAGTTGGATTCTTTTTGTACTGGAGTCTTAAAAATGAAAACCAACCACCCCCACCTGCCCAAAAGTAAGGGATGGGGAGGACTTAAGTAAGCACTTCTCTTCATCCCTGAATAAAGAGGATGTTGCAGCCTGAATGGTACCAGCCAAGGTGAAATAAGTAATTGTGTAGGTTATTTGGAGGAAGAGGTCTGGTCACCCAGTGGTAATTGCTCATACTTCTGGCTGAGCAGTAGAAGCCATCATATTTTGCCATGTAGTTCACCATTATTCTGACCGAATATAGGAGGGAAGAGAATTTGTAATTCATAACCCAGTATGTTGGAAGAGGCCTGGTGCCATAAACCAACTGAATGGGTGCCTCTTGTCTTGGGCTCTGTAAAACGTAGGCCCTGTATAACTTAGTTTGTCGTATGTAAAAAGAGAGAGGCGATGTATGAACAGATAGAAAAAAAGGTACTGCAAATTTTTTGTTTTATATGGATTATCTGATTATTTTAAGCAATAGGAATCCCTTCAGTATAAAATTCCTGCCTGGCATAACTTATGGGTCTGGTTTGATCTTGCACAGCACATATTACTGTTACTTTGATAAGCGAGACACTGGAGAAGACATTTGTGTTGATGGAAAGTAAAAAATATACCACCAAAACCTAGTTCAGAGGTTCCTTGAAGCTTTATGAGAAATATCAGAGCTGTGACAAAATACTGGTACATGATGTTGCAGTGGCTGTGGGCTGAGTCTGCATCCTGTTTATTCCAAGGGCAGGTGGGGCTTCTGTACACACTGCCCAGTAAGTCACCAATTGTGACTTACTGTAATAGGACTTCAAGGAATTTTAAAGGTGCTCTAAAGAGAAGTAAGTGTACCAGATAATTTGGTGAGTCTTTACAGTATGTCCATGTGTTAAAAGAAGCTCAGAATATCAGCTGAGGTCCTCAAGAGTACTCACTATTAATAACGATATTAAATGCTGACATTGTGGTGAGCTCTAGCTGTTATTTGCTCCAGTATTTGAGATGTTTTTTTAAAGGAATGTTTTAGTGGGTATTTATGGACTTCCTCTAGGAAAATTTGAAATGACATTATCTTATAGTTTGCGACTAAACTGTTTCTGTTTCTGAGTTTGCATAAAATAAGTTATTATATTAAGATATCAAGACTAGTAGGAAAAGCATCATGACATAGAAATCACAGAAAACTGAAAGTAACCAATTCAACATGCCTTGTATAAAGGATACACCAATTTTCTTGTTTTATTTCCTAATGGTAAAATATGATGACAAATGCTTGTGGCATTTACCATAGGCCAAAAGTGGATTTCAGGGAAGAGCAGGTGGAGAGGCTTTCATACCCTTGGTAGAGGGGCTGAAAGAAAGTCCTTCTAGGTGTCTCTTTGGCATTACTGGTGTGGGCACTGAGCTGCTGATGTGGGAGCAGGGTGAGGCTAGCAGGGTCACTGCTGGAGGTGGCTCTGGTGCTGAGCCACCAGTGGGCCAGGGGAGCTTCTCTTGCCATTATCCTGAGCCTCCCTACAGCATTCCTGGGTTATTGATGTGCTCACCAGGAGGAAATCGCTGGGCATGTGAGACAGGCCTGCATGCAAAGAAAGGGAGCAATAAAGTCTCACGGTTAACAGAGAATTTTTTCAGGGTGGTTCATCTGTAGAAGGCAGGGGGAGGGTGGTGGTGGTAATATTGTGTTTTTATTAGAGTTAGTTCTGGAATTGGTGACTACCCTTGGACTGTGCAGTGCAGGGGGAAGTGAGAGCATTCCCAGCAGGCAGGTGTGAGCCGGGACATCTGCTAAGACAGGTGGAATAGAGTCCTAAAGGAGCCACTCTGTGTCACCAGTGCTTCAGCCACCAGGTCTGCAATGTTCTGATTCTGACTCAAGCCCAGCAAAGGAGTCAATTTTATTCATTGCTCCACTGTGTAGTGAGAAGCTCTGTAACAACTGACAGTTCTGTTATGTTTTGAACACTCATTAGCACTTCAGATTAGCTATTAAAGAACATGAAACGTTTAATCACCATGTCTTTTCTTGTTAGCAGTAGTCACTAGTGGAATGCTTTAAAAAACATTGTAATTAAGTGAAAAAATTGTACTTTAGCAATTTTACTTGGGATGCAGCAATTTCAGTCATTGAGATTACTGCCCTGAGGAAACTACATTTTCTTCTCCCTTAAATAATGTTTTTAAACTCTTGAAATAGTAGCATAATACTTCTACATGTCATGTAGAGCTGAGAAGATTCCCTTTTACTTCTTCTATATGTTTGGACATTTCTAGTGTGTGGTGCAAAGGTGGAACTTTCAGTCATGATTGAAACTGCTGATTTCTCATCTTCCAAAGCCTGCTATTTAATGAAATATAAGTGTGATACAGCAGTTTTCTGTAGCAGTGATGCATTCATTGAATTGCTTTTCTGTTCCCTAGTATTAGTTAGCTCTTAAAGAAGCTATTTGGAATAGACTTCTGACTAAGTTTAAAAAGGAGCTCTCTTAATTATAGATTAAAGGAAAATTTATAAGCCTCAGAAATCCTCAAAATACTGAAGCAGTCTTTTATAATGTTTTCAACTTGATATTCAAAAGATTCCAGTAAAATAAAACAGCTAGTTCTTTCAGGGGTCCATAATTATAGGACCCGTTTCTTAAATTGAGATCTTTTCTTTGCACAGAATCAGCATTTAATCAAAATAACTTTCATATAACCACTTGTGTTCTAGAAGTACAGTATATGTAAAAGATATAAAAAAAAGCATTAATAGTATGTTCTAGGGAACTCTGAAGGGAATGCCTTGGAAAATACCAGTGAAACTTTGCTAATCAACCCCTGTCCTTCCCTTTGCTCTTCGAAATATCCAAACCTGTCCCAAGCTGTGTCAGGAGATGTCTTCACAATGAATTCATGCTGCTGTGATGACTTCTGCCAGCTGTGCTTTTTAGGAGCATGCAGCCAGCTCTGTACCTAGCGATGCGTGCAAGGCATCCCATCCCATGCCATCCCATCCCATGGGCAGGGGAGGAGGCAGCTGAAACAAAAGCTGAAATGCTGAGTGAAAGGGAGGACATGGGGGGAGTGGGTGGCTGTTCAGCATGGGGGAGCTCTGAGCAGAGATCATGTGGGGTTTGGGTAGAGACAGGGCATGGTCACACTGAAATCTGCCCCAGATGGAGCAGATGCAGTGAGGGGCTCAAGGTATCCAAACTGCAAGGCAGGGACAGGGGAGGAAGATGGGTTTGTACAGGGAATTTGGGGATGGGAGAGACATGGGTGTTCTGCTTGCACTGATGACTTGGGACTGGGCTAAGACTTTCTGTTTTCTCTTACCTCAGCCACCCATGGAGAAAGAGTGAGTGGACTGCAGCAGTCAAAAGTCTTGGGAAGAACTGAGATGCAGGAAAAATAGACATTTTTTCCTGTAAATGATAAATGGTAAAGTTTTCTGTGACACCTGACCATAAAAAATAACCCCTTGTTATGTTTTTCCTGCATGCCAGTGAGATATATTTTTCTGTTGGCATTTAGAGGATGCTGAGTCACGAGGACTTAGTGTACAGAAGAAAATCATCTCTTTCTCTCTAGAGCTTAGCTTCCCTCATACAGAGATAGGAAAAATAATGTCTTTGCAGGTCTGGCTGAAGTGCAGCCTTGCTAAGAAGTGGGGATGGTAAAATTAGAGAGTAAGATCAAACAAGAAAGGGTCAGTTATTACTAGAACTAAAAATACTTTTGTGGGCTTGACAATACAGAAAACATTTCTTTACAAAAGGGAAGTAGGATTGTATATACTGCAGAGCTTGTAGATTCCTAAAAATACATTTCTGCTTGGCAAAGCATCTGAAGGTGTCAGAAACCATAACATACTACACGCACCTCACAAGAAGACATCTGGGACCCTGATTCTTGAGATTGCAGTGCAGCTTTGGGCTGGAGAGCTTTTTCCTGTAGACAGGATGGTAGGATTTGAGATTCTCTGAAGAGATGAGATGAAATCCTTGAAATTTGATTGTCAGCTGCTAATGTTCAAAACACTTGCATTTTTTTTTTCTAGCACATTCTATATGTATTCTATTCTAATGCATTCTGTTTTTCCATTCTATAACATGGAAAATTCTTGAAGACCAAATTCATAGAAAGTTTGAATTTAATTATTTTGCCAGTATTAAAACTAAAATGAAGGAAAAAGTCAGTAGGTCTTGTGGTTGTATAAAGATGTATCAGATTTTGTAATATATTCTATAATTTAACACTGTTTAGTAAAGTGTGTTTAATAGGAAAGCTTTTTAAAAATCTCTCCAAATGCTGATGCTTTTGAGATTTTCACAATATTCTAAGGTAATGACATTATTTTCTGAGAGAGATTGTAAAGGATATACTTAGTCTGATACATATATTCCTTTAGAAACATAAATTAAATTATTAGGACACGAGTAGCTCCACAACTTTCTGTTAGAACTAAAGCTTCATTACCTAAGAAGATGTGCAAGCTCACACTTACATAAAATGTTAGTGTAACCTGCTTTAATTTCAGTAGGGGTATTCACTGTCTTGAAGTTAAAATCATGGATGGTCTCAGAAATGAGGCCCATATTTGAGAACTACAGTGTAGCAGTGGTATGTATACCTTAAAAAGCTTATTCTGGGGATTTTCTGATTTTGACTTTTAATACTGCATTTGTGCTAGCATCTACTATTCAATTTGTATGTAGCTGTTCCTTAGTTACTTTATTGGGAGTGGTACATTTTTGGGTTGCCAGTAGCTGTGAAAATAATGTCATAATGAATAGTCCTGTAAAACTACTTTTGTACTGGCAAGGACCTCTGTTTTATCAGGGATGAAAAGTTTACTTTCTGGGAAGCTAAAAAAAGCGTTTGTTGTTTTTTATGCCTGTACCCTCATAAACTTCCTCCAGTAGTTCTCATCCAAGGCATTTTAAAAACATTGCTTTCTCCTTGCTTTTGTTTAATTGCTTTTGTGTTTTTTAAAGTGTTTAGGCATTCACGGAGTGTTTCTTTTCCTCAAGATGGGAATAGACTTTGAGAGGATTTAGAAAGTGCAATTGCTACCAGCTGTCTTAGACATGCATTTAAGCTTGCTAATTTACGTGGTAAAATTCTTTCAAAACTCAACAATTTTAGGATCTAATGATTTAGTTGGGCTGTGAAAACCTCTAATCCTCTGTGCCCAAACTAGCCTTCCTTATCCTGTGCACAGAAAGAAGAGGAGAGACGTTTTGGGATGGAATTCAATAGCATCAGGCCAAACACTGAAAGATTGTTTGCACAGCTGTGCCTAAGCGGTGACCAAACTGTTAAACAACCTAGTGGGGAGAAAATGAATAGAAACTCCTGTTGGCCAGAGGAATGAGTTTCCTGGACAGTGCTCAGGACGTTATGAAGTCATTGCACATGCTGGGTCAAGGCTTTTACCCATATTTTCCCCTTGTGCTTGGGAATACTTCATGCTTCGCTTTTTCATAATAATATAATTGGCTTAAAGCATCTGAACAAAATCCTGCACTGACTGACGAATGATGCACTATAGTGTACTTACCTTTAGCTTCAATTAGGGAACCTTTCCCTGCCAGTAAACTGATTCACTGATGTGAGAGGAGACAGTGCCTGTATATCTGTCTTGCCTCCTTACAAATTTTAGATTATGAAACTGGACTACTGAGCAATAATTTAATCAGTGGCATCAGAAGAGCATTAAGCTCCATTAAATGTTGGGTCACCATCAATGTCAGATGAGTATTAAATTATGGCTTGCAACTTAGTAGTACTCATCCAAAAACACAGTACTTTGGTTCTTGGCAAGCATATAACAGTTTATTATGAAACAGATGCTTCAGAGCTTAACATATGACTGAAGTGTCAAGTTGTATCACAGAAGATGGTCCCAGCAGTAATGTGGTACTCAGACTTTGTGAGACACATGTTAGCGAATCACTCCCTACCTCAACGGTGTGAGTTAAAATTATTTCATTAGCAGCATCTCCTGTTGAATGCTTGGAGGTCAAAGCACTGCTCTGCCTGCCAAAGACTGGCTTATATAATTCTGTCTGCAAATGGTGGAGGTGCAGTTCTCCTGACAAGGAGGGAAGATCCCTACAGGCTGCTCACGGTCTGAATTTTTATGCAGAACAAACACCACTTTCTCTCTGGTTCTAGCACGTCACAACATTCCCAGCTTGGAATTTGGAAGATGTCTTCGATACCTCTATTGCTAGTCACAGATTTTCCAAGTAACATCAGTGAGGTGAAAGTAGTAATGCCCTTCTAGATGGCTTTGCTAATGTCAGCAGCAGCTCTCATGCAGCAGCTGAATCTTTGAGGCTCTTGTCAGTCTGCTATACAGCTCCTGCCACTTAGGAAAGCTGCATGCTGCAGGAAATGCTGACCTTGGACCTGTGCTGGAGAGAGAAGGATGAAAAAACAATGCTTGGATAAAAGAGGTTTTCCATTCCTATTTAGGTGCAGAGATTACAGGGAGGAGCTAAGGAAGGGAAGGAGTGAGTTGGGCTGGGAGAGTAACAGATGTGCTGAGAAGGATTTTTGCTGGTGGTGGTGGCTGGGAAAGGAGGAATAAGTGAGAGTGATGCTGATACAGGTAGAGCTTACCTGGTCTTTATGCAGCCTCTAGCTCGGTGATAAGATGGGTTCTCAGATAGGAATCTGAAGAAGTTCTCTGTACCCTTCTGCTGAAGATGGCACTTAGGGTTCTTGTGAAAATCTTGCATGTGTTTGAGATTTTTTTCTTGTCTGATGGTAACCACAAGTTGGCCACATAATCTTATGAGCACAATATTTTGGCAAGATATTGAAATAAGTGTTACAGTTTTTTATTTATTAACGATTGCATCACTGGTGCTCAGGTGTTGCCAACTATTTACTTACTGCTCTGCAGAATCCATAGTACTTTTTCTGTGGCAGTGGGCTGCAGATGAAAATGCTGCCGTTTCAGCTGAAAACATGACAACCTGCTAGAAGGCAGTGGTCTTCAGGGATGAGTCCTATTAATTGGCTGCAGGAAAGGCTGCCTGAGATGATGGAGCAGTGCATTGCAAAACCACTCCAGTCAAAAGTCTCCAGAGTGTCCTTCTGCCCATAGTTTTCACCCTAATATTTGGGGTTCATTTGCTTGTTAAAAAATAATGGCCTAAAAATATGCATGTCCTATATTTTTCTCTTCAAAACTATACCAATAACTTGTTGAAATTTTGATAGTAAGCTATTAATATAAAGCATCAGATACTCTTTCAATTTTCAACTTGTCTACCTATTACAGTTCTGAAATTGGCTATTATGCAGAGAACCAGCTCTGAAGGGAACTTCATCAGAGCAGAACCTGTCATGAGGAGAATTGCACCTTATCTATATAAGCATTAGAATTGTAATTTCCTCTCTACCAGAGCTTAACTTCATGCATGCTTTATTATTAAAAGCCCTGTTATTTCTGAAATAGTTCAAGTTAGGAAAGACATTCTAAAAGAACTGAATGTTTTAAGGTCTTACTGTTTCTTAATGGGGAGATGAAATAAAACAAGCACTAGGGTGCATTTGATGCAGTGCAAGATCAGAATACAGCTGATAGATACATGGTTGGAATTTAGAAATGGTGGTGAAATTTTGTGTTTCATACCTTAAAGAAACACAAATTATATGTTTCATACTTGGAAATAAAGTTATCCTCTCTTTGTTAAAAAAAACCCCAGTCTGTCTCACTCAGAATGTTATTTTGAGCCCAGAGGAGTTTGTGGTAACAGGGACAGTAATTTCTTTCAGTTGTTAGCAACATGTAGGAAGGCATGCAAAGTTAGCTAGAACTAATATCAAAATAGTAATTATTAACTCATTAATGTTTTACAAGTACTTGAAATTATATTTGTCCAACCTTATGTTTCAGGTATGTTTTAAAGGATAAATATTCAGTAAGGAATGTCTCATACAGCAGAAAAATCAATACATACAAAAAATCTTATTAAACTCAGGAGAGTGAAAATTCAGGGTTTTTTTCCACCTTTTTTGTTTTTATTTTTGTCTTTCTTTGATTTTTTTATTTTCCTGGCTCTTGATTAGGTATGGATGAAGTACTAACAAAATACCTAGAACTTTTATACCGTTCTTTTATCACTATTCAATATAAATAGTGCTTAAATGGATAGGAGATAATGGAGCAAAGACCAGAAAGTATGCTACAGTTGGCTATATCCAGCTAGCACAGGAAATGCTAAACAGCACTTACCATAAACCTCCTGCTGATGTCTTGTGGAAATAGGCAGGAATATCTGTAATTGGTGCACTTTATCCCATGCTGTCTGATACAAATATTTAGTTCTACCAGCTAGGGTTATTGCAGAATAGAGGATGAAGATCACAGGAAGGAAACATAACCTCAGAATTATGTCAGTGGTAAAAAGTCACTTTTTTTTACCCCCCCCCTATTATTTGATAAGCTGTGGTAGCAATAAATGAGAGCTGCAGTTGAACCTCAACTTTGGTTGTTTCCCATGCCTTCCATGTGCCTTGGGGCAAGGCTGTTTATCAGTACAGCTGAGGGCAATGCAGGAGAACATCCCTGTACCTTGTGCTCTGTACAAGTCAGGCTCTCAGTGTCTGCATGTTTTCTGTGGTGTTCCTGCCCTCGTTCTACGTGAATTGCTTGGGAGGCTGAGTGTGGTGTGAATCTTCTACCTCCCCACACATGGTTGTCAGTGTTGCCTGCAGGAGTGGAAAATTTCAGGGAATTTCAGGTTATTCATAGGATTTCCCAGCATTAGGCCTCTGGAATGGTAAAGTACATGTGTATATGTATACATATATATATGTATTATAAAATATTAGTAACACTAAATGACAGCATTTTGCAGAAATGTATTTAGTGTGTAATACTATTATTTAATGAAGTACCTAATCCTGTCTTTGGGAAGGAAGTTTATGGATGGGTTCCATACTATTTATTTAGTACTATGCAGTTAATAGTTAAAAATAAATAGTTATTTTTGTGTGTGTGCATGTTACTTTCCATGTGAATGTTCCCTTCTCTTTCCTGGAGATATAACATTGACAAGACTTGAAAGAGACTACAATGTCACTGTAGATTAATTCAGTCTTTGAAGGGTCTAATTCCTAGTTACAGCTTTTTGCTCATATGGATAAATTGTACAAGCAAGTGATTATGTAAAATGAGAAACTAACTAAAGTGTAGTTTAGCTTGTCATTTCAACATTTTTTTTTAAATTTTTGTTTTTGTGTATTTACAACCTTGGCAAAACTGACAACATTATTTTGGAAAGTATATTGCTAAAGAAAATAAAAGACCAACAGATATATTCTGCCATGATCCAGTTGTGTGGTTTGCATTTCCACTTTACAAGCTTGCAGACAATACTGTACATTTTACATGATGGAATGTATTCTTCACTTGCTATGAGTGAGAGGAAGAGTGGGGCAGAGCACACATGTAAAGTTATCTTTGCCTGTTCTCTTATGTAAAGCCCTCTGCTTTGGATATAGTTTGAAGCAGATTGTATTAGCCAAGAAGCTTAAAACCAAAATGTTTTTACTTCTTAACATAGTCTGGATCTGTGCATATCAGAATGTAATAAAGCTGTACTTACAGGACTGTTTGTAAAGTAATTTGAACATACTCTGTCCAATTATGGTTGATGTCATTAGGGTTCTCTATTAATTCTGGAATCCTTCCTGAGAGGAGGGTGATAGAGCCAATGAACACTGGATGATTTTGCTGGTCATAGAAGGAAAATCAAATGTAAGGGGAGGAAGAGTAATTTGAAGCATGAATGAAGTCATTGTATAAGCACTCCCAACCAAACCTAGCATCTTGTCCCCCGTTGCTCCAGAGAGAGGTTCAATATAAATGTAGCAAAACTACAGAATTGCTCCCGTTGCAAAATAAATTGGTTTGCTTTTAACCATGCTGCTGGGCTGTATCAAAACCACAGCCCCTCTGTGAGGACATCACCAAATAAATCTTGAAACCTTATTTGAACCATTAGCAGATTTCTCCAGTGGGTGGGAGACAGTGTAAAGTACAGGGGTAAAGGAAAGCTTTAACAACTGTTGTATTATTTCTTCAGGGACACAGTGTTCTGGCTTGTGCCAAAAGGATGCCTTCTGGCATAATAAATTCTTGGCAGCAAAGCTGGTTTTCATGGTGAAAAACTCTAATACAGAGTGGAGGGGTTATCTGACTATTTTGCATAATAGAAATTAATAGCCTATGTGAGGGAGGAAGAAGAGGAGGGCCCTTGTGTAACAACAACAGTGTGTCAGGTGCTCCAGAGCACACTGTAAAAATGCAAACATGGGAAGGCATTTGAAGAACAAGCAGTACTTACTTACTTGGCTAATGTCAGGGGTCTGCTTTGCTTACATAAACATTTTCTGACTGTCTAACATACTATAGTTGTTTTTTTCTCTTTAATACATGATTGGTTTGTGTTTTCCAGAGGTGTGGGATGGTTACTGGGACATAGTATGTGAAGTGATGAATATTAGAAGTATAGCTTTGCCTTTCTTCTTCACGGTACTCCTACACATATCGAAGTATTTGACTAGTGGTTTTAAGTTACAGATGTTTCTTTGTCGTGTGGAGGGGGATGCACAGCTTCTGCCCACCACTTTAAAACCATCCCAAGTCTCACACTGTGCTGAGTTGTGTGGTCATTTTAAAGAGCTTCAACCCTGGGAATTGCATGGGCGTTGTGAGGAAGAAGAAGGAATGGTGGGAGGGAGTTCATTCAGAGTTTGAAGAAACTTTCCCTCCTGTCCTGCCTGGTGTATGCTTGCACATTTGATGGCTTTGCACTTTCTATAGTTGTATGGTGTGAAGCACAGCTGCAAATAATCATGGGAGACAGTGAAAAGCTATGGAAAATTAAGACTTTCATATCTTAAGTCCTGAGGGAGTGTTTCAGACTTAGCCCCTTCTAAACTGTTCTAACTGTGAGAAGCCAGTACCACACCTATTTAGACAAAGCCTGTTATCCTTAGGGAATATGGTGGTTGCATTTCAATACTTCCAGTAATGTTGGGGAATTTGTTAGTTTGTCGTTGCTACTTGGCTCAGAATTGTCTGGGGGTGGGTGCTGCACATTGGTGCAGCTGTGCTCAGGGATGTGCAGCTGTAGCCCAGGGCTGGGGGAGATGGAGGACTGGTTTGCTTTGGTCCTTTCCAGCTCTGGCACTGCTGTGGTGGTGGTGTGCTTGAGGCTCACTTCAGTCTATTCTAATGTCATTAGTGCTCAGTGCTTGCTAGAGGGATGTACTCGAGAAGTTATAAAGCCACACTCTGTTATTAGGTGGGCAGTTGTTTTTCCAGTGTAAACCAGTGGTGCAGCCTCTTCGTGTGCTGGTACCAGAATATTGTATGTTTGGGGATAAGCTGTGTTTTAATCTTACAAAGTTGCTTTGTCCTAGCCTCCAGAAACTCTAAAGTCAGAAGGACACTGCTGAGAAAAACTTTTTGTTGTGCTCCTTCATATGTTGCTTTGCATTGTATGGGGATCCAATTAGTAATAAAGCTACTCCTTATAGTTGGATGTGTGGTAGCATCAAATCTCTACAGTGGTAGTGATGCAGACAGCTGTTGTACAAGGAATAATTTTAGAGAAGAAAAATGGTAGCATTTGAAATTTTAACATTTGATGAAACACAAATGGGTGTTAGTTAATGGTATTTAGATCCCTAATTTTATAGTGGTAGTTGAAAAAAATCCCTATATGCTAAGATAGTTGCAGTGTATTCTAGTTTACTTGTGATAATTGGAGCAGAAACATGGTACTTTGAGGAAGAAGTTAAATATTGATTGGACCCAAGGAGGTTTCCCTTTCCTGAGGTACTCTGCAAACTGGAGTACATGTGAAAAATGGGGAGAACGATTATGAGAGTATGAAAACTGCAATGTGAAACAGAGTGGAAATAAAAGTAGCTGTTGAGGGATTTGTCTTTATTGGCTTGCCAGTGTGAATTTCTTGGGAAAAGAGAAATATATTGAGCTTCTTGGGTCAGGGCCATGTCTCCTTGTCTGTTACTTTGTTCAGTCTCTAGCATTGTGGGACCCTAAATAAGACTAGACTGACTGGATTCTAAAAAATCATAAGCCTAGATCATAAAAATATATTATTACATGTAAAGTGCCAGTGTCGTTTTTGCCTCTTGCTTTTTGCAAAGTTTTGATGGTACATTCCTGTCGTCAAATTTGCTCCAAAAATCAGAAGGGAATAGACTTAAGAAAATATAATGTAATTTCCTCTTTGAAATTTGAATGGAGTATTTAATTCAGTCTTTATAATCTCATAATCTTAATAATGCTTGGACAACTTTTTTGAGAACTTCTGGTTTTGGATCAGATATTTCCAGTTTATCTCAAGATGCCTCCCCTATTGGGCTAAACTTCTAACCCTGAACTTAAAAAGCTGTCATTTTGTACATTTTACTATGAAAGTGAATGCACACTTTATCATCCCATCTCCACTGGGACTGTCCTAGGCCCCTGCAGTTGGGTGTTGTGTTTATCAGGAATAAGTGAATGTGTTCCTTTGATTCTGCTTCATTTGAGGGATTCCTGATATTTTGTGATGCTATGGGTTGTTTGGCTCCTCTCCCTTCCACTGTCAGAGAGATTTCTGCTGCCATTATCAGCTACACAAACTTTTCAGCACACTTCAGCATTTTTCATTTGTAAAGGCCACAGCTGTAGTTGAACAATGTATTCATTGTAATCCAATAATAAAAGTCCTAAATATAACAATAATTATAACCCCTTACATTGAGAACAATATTGATAATCACGGATACTAATCCTTGAGTTTCCTAGAAATAAAGCTTTACACTGGTTGTTGCAGTGTTATCCATGTTTTAAGATTTTAAATACTTTGCAAAACTAGTATCTGGTTGTGTAAAGATTTGGCTTTGCTATACAGATGGGCATAATGGAAGCAAAAAATACACAGAGAAATATGAATGATTACATTTATGAAGAACTAAACAAAATGCTGTGGATATTTTTCTTGTAATTAACAAGTCTAGCTTGCCATAATAAGCACTGATTATAAGTAGTCTAACTGATTTTTATTAAAACGAGCACTGTTGGACACACAGAACCCCGTTTGGTCTTGTGTATGTTTAAGTCATGCTTGTAATTAGTTCTACATGTACATTTTTGGTTTCTCTTGTCTCCTCCTTTAGTTTTCTTTTTTCAATACACACTTAAAATTGGTCAGTGTGAAGTTCTTTAAGTAGAGATTTTGATGAGCTATGTGTGATCCACAGAGTCTTGCTATTTCTGCAATTTTCTGATAAACAAAATTGCCATGTACTACCAGCATGGTCATACAATTAATATATCCAGGTCTCCTAAGAGTGCAATCCCAAAAAGAGAGTGTATCTGTAGGCACAGAAATAGCAGATCCTTCAGAGTTGGATTCCTTGAGCAGGATTTAATTTTTAATTGCAGAATTCATAGTGACTTGAGACAGTACATCTTTCATCTCAGACTTCTGTTCCGATCCATTGCTATCACAAATACAGTCCTCGACTCCCAGGTTCTTGCCCAGTGAAATGCCATCTTGTTTGCTTGTGGCTTTCCATTGGCCAGCCACAGGTCCTTCTCCTGGCAAGGACCTTAAGAAGAACAGTTTGAATTATGTTGCTGCTTTTCATGTTCACATCTCTCTTTTGTGTTCTTCATTTTACAAACTTAACATTCTTTTCTGGATGTAGTAGTATATACCCAGTGGATATAAAATGGATTTTTAAATTGTGTTTCCCTTTCATTATGTAAAAGAGTAGTTTTTAGTTAGCAGTACCTTTCAGCTAATGTTTTGACTAAACATTTGAAAATTCCTAGTAAAAAATGTATTTAAACTAAACTGCATGTAGAAAACATATAATCTTACACTATAGTCTATGAATAAATGTGATGCTTGAACGAATAATTATTTGGATGTTCTTAGTAATTTTTAATGTTTCTCTTTAATGCTTTTGGAATTTAATTTACTCTGCTGTGTAACAGAGGGGGGGAGAAGGGGGTGAGAGACAGAATAATTCTATAGAGCAAAGGACAGATAATGTTTTGAAGTTAGAGGGCTTTCACCTGAAATTAGAGATAAACAATGCACAAAGTGATTGTCCAGCTCTTTTGCAAATACTGCTGTAATCCAGGCAATTCTTTTTTTCATTAATGTAATACCCATTCCTTAATCTGCCTGCAGTTAATGTGTTGGGGTTTTTTTCCAGTTTCAAATGTATCATAATGTTTTTTCAATCTGTACTGAAAGCTGCTTCTGGTGGTTCATTGAACATCCTTCCTACAGTGCTCCTCTGGGATGGGGCATTACTTTTTTGCAGCTATCCTGTTCACAGTAGGCATTTGCCATGCACGGTATTTAAAACGTTCTGTTCTTTGCACCGTCTTCTGGCACTAATAACTGTGACATCTGTTTGTCACATATGAAGCCCAGGAGGTGCTGAAGACCCTGAAGCACTGAGCATCTCTTCCGTGGGCAGAAGAAAATTATCTTTGCCTCTCAGGTGGGGAAGCAGGCTGGTTCACCCCTGGTTCCTGTGGTGCCATGAGGACTGAGGGGCACGGAGAGTTTCCAAATGCCCATCTCCCATGTACAGACTGAGGTGGAAACTGGCCTTTCCTAGTCTTGCTCTGGTTCTGGGGAGAAAATGTGACAGGGGATAATTGCCTGCTGTAGCCACAGCAGTGGCTGTGCCCAGGAACAGCTCTCTTGTGGAGGTGGAAGAGAGGGAGTAGATTTCTGCTTGGTTGCCTTGCTTTTTGGCGTAACTAAAGCTTGTATTTTTATACAACTAAAGTGAATAGACTAATAGCCTATAGCCTGGATTAGTAAAGCCTAGGTGCAAATGCATATGTCACAGCAAAATGTTTTAACTTAGCAGGAACTCGGCTGAACTTTCAAGTTTGAGACGTGTAGACTGATGTGCAGTCTCAAAGGTGGCCGGTTAGTCCTTAAGAATACTTGACTTAAATTTAATGCATACTTAATGGTGATAAATGGCAGGTATGAAACAACTGCAACTTTTGAGAGGTCACTTCCTTTGTGATAGTTTAAGTAAAAACGTTGCAAATGATAGCATGCAATATGAAAAGCCATTGGATAGTGCTACATATATGCACACCCAGTTTAAATTAAATTCTAGCTTAATTTTCTTTTTCATGGCTTGGTAAGTTCTATGCTACAGTCTGTTGCTTGAATTTGTATTTCTTAAGGTATGAAAGCTGATGGAGTTCACGTACTCCTGTTGAGATTGGAAGATAAATTTGTTTTCCTTACATTTAAAGGAAAAGAAAAGCCCTAGACTTTTTTTCTTTTTTTTCTCTTTTTTTTTTTTTTAATAAACCTGTGTGCCTTTTCTTTCCATGAAAAATTATTCCATGTATTGTTTGTATGTTACTGCTTTTCAGTGAGTGCTGTGTTTACAGAACAAGGACTTGCTCAGGGAAGTTTTCCTCACTCTGATATACCAGGGGAGTAGAAAAATACTCCCCTGTCAAAGCTTCAGGAATGATAGTTAAACCTGTAATGTTCATCATCTTTTCCTTAACCCAAACTGAAAAGGTGGCTGATAAGGACAGAGGATCTGTTATTTCCACTTCAGTTTCCCAACCTTGAAGAAAAATTCTTTTACTGGCAATTTGGGGAAGATTATTCTACCTAGTTTCCTGTGTTTTTAGAACTGTATCTGAGCAGCTGATTTTAATTCAGATCTAGCCATAGAAGAAACCTATTTGAATATTTTTTAGTCTCTTAGAGGTGGGAGAAAAGACTGAACTGCTTGCAGAGGAGGAGAAGACTGAGATCAGAACCTCAGAATATATTTTATGGAGAGGCTTATTTGAGTTTCAGTTACCACAAATCTGCATAACGTGTTGTGGCACTGAATTACAGGGCAGTTTGTTGGTTAGCTTGTTTCAAAAGATGACCTGGTACACTCATCAAAATAAGACAATACCTCAGGATGATCATGAAGTTATTACTTAGGAGACTGTGAGCATAGAAGATTTCTCTGGAGGCTATTGCTGGATCTTGCAGTCTTATTCTAGAAAATCACATCAGTAAAAAAATGAAATTAAGCATTTCATGATCAGTTTCTATGATGCTTTTGTAATATAAGGAATTAATTATGTAGAAATCTATCTGATTTGCATCTGTGGACCATTAAAAATTGTCAATGACTTGATGAACTCTGAATAGGCCCATGAAAGTAGAACTCAATGATAAAGCTGGGGGAAAAAACAGCTCCAATATGTTCTACTTGCAAGAGAAACTTTTCTAGAGAAGTTTTTATTGCGTCTTCTGCACAGTTTCTTTTGGAGGAGTTTTTTTTACTTTCTTGCTGGTTTTTATGTATTTAGTAACATAGATGAGTTAGAGCTTGCTTGTGACACTTAAAGAGTTGTTGCTTTTTTGTCAGGGCCCAGAATGATCCATCTGTGTCCATAACACCTCGGGTATACACCAGCTAACAGAGATGGGCAATGTATGAATATCTTAGATATTCTTGTAGGTGTGAATCAAATGGGCCAGGTAATGTGTGGATAAAGGGATCTGGACAGCATTGCCAGACTCCATGGTTGATAACTCAGATGGAAAGCATGTGGGGCAGAGGAGTCCTTCCTGAGTAGTTAACATCATTGGAGGTCTGTGTTTTGCTGGAACTCCAGAGCAGAAATCTTTCAAGGAAAAAGAAAGACTATTGTATATAGTTTCCATTAAAGAGTAGGTTTAAAAGGAAGAGGACTATCATCATACAGTTTAAGAGGATGAGTGTCATACTTTACCTCTCTTACTACTAAAACACCTGTGCCTTTACATATACTCAAAAAATCTTGCAGTTATTTTGGGTGAGGATAGACTATTACTTGTGTACTGACATCAAAAAAACTGTTTTTGATATGCTGTGGGGCCTTACACATTCAGAATATAATCATGAACCTGAATTTTGGGCTGAGGCCACTTGAAACATCCAGGAGTGCTGGATACAGGGCCAGGAGCAGGGAGTAGTGCATCAAACTGAGTTATTTGCTGGAATTGCAGTGGCCCGGGGGTTGGGTGACATCCTCTCATATGACTCTGGAGAAGGAGCAGAGCAGCCCTTGGCAACTAGAAAAATTGCTAACTCCATTGAGGTTGGGTGGATTTTGGATTTGCAGGAAATTAGAAGACAGTACTCTTAAGAAGTTACTTTCATTTAGCTTTCTCTCCAGGCACCTGATGTTTTTTGGTACATCTCGTCCTGTCCCAAGTTAATGGCATCATCAGCTGGGAATGCTCGTTCCCTGCAGCTCCCCTCCTGTTGATTGGAAGGCAGCAGTGGCTGTCTGGATGTATTGTGGCTTTGGGGGCAAAAGGTGTGGGAGAGGAATACTGGCCTTTTTGTATTACTAATATTATCATCATCATTATTAGCATCATCATCATCTGTGCACAGTTTTGTTTAAAAAAAGAAGAGCTGTTCTTTAATTTAGAAATACAATTACAGAAATAAATTACTTTAAAAGGATGTTTAGGGTATGAGGAGACGTATTTGTGGAAGCTATTCTGAAAACGTCATCCAGTACATGGTTAAATTATTTCTTTGTTTCCTGGCTGTAGTTTTTATGAAATTGGTGAGTCAAACAATTGTCAGTAATATTTTTGTTCTGTTAAACTTTTTTCTCACCCTGTAGGAGCTACATGCATCCATCTAGATTAAATCTGAATGACAAAAATACTTAGGTAGCAGGAGGAGGAAGACTAATGCCATTACGTAGAATTATCTGTCAGTAACTCTTTATTAAGTATATCTGTCATGTCTTATTCTGGATTTGTATTGCTAGTGCCTTAAGTGGTAGTTCATACCTGATGATGTTAATTATTTTAATGTTTTTCTCATTTAGTAGTCTGTGTAACCAATGTGGGTCTTAAGTTCAGAAAGAGCAGAAGTACACTGAGCCCCTCATCCAAATCATCAATAGAGATTTTAAAAAGGATGGGCCTCAAATTTTAAAAATTTTAAAAAGGAACTTCAACAGGCCTTGGGTTCCTTCAACCCCAAGGAACATCACTTGTCACCAGTCACCAGCTGGATTAACACCATCCACCACTACTGCCAGAGCCCACTCCTCCAGCCAGTTTTATACCCAGTCAAGAATACACCCATCCAAGCCATGGTAACCAGTTTTTCCTGGAAAATGGTGTGGGAAATGATGTCAAAAGACTTTACTGAAGGCTATGTAGACAATACCACAGCTTTTCCCTCATTTACTAGGGGGGTGACCCTGTCATAGAAAGAGCTCAGATTGGTGAAGCAGAACCTGTCTTTTCTAAATCCATGCTGGCTGAGCCTGAGCTCCCAGTTGTGCTGGATGTGCTGGGTGATTGCACTTGAGAAGAGCTGCTCCATGACCTTTCCTGGCATGAGTTCAGACTGAAAGGTCTGTGGTTGCTCAGATCCTCCTTGCAGCACTTCTTGGAGAGGGACATAACATTTACTGACCTACAGTCAACTGGGACTTCTCCAGTTAGCCAGGACTGCTGGTATTTGGTGGAAAGTGGCTCAGTGAGCACTTCCACCAGCTCCCTCAGTACCCTTGTGTGGATCCCATCCAGCCCCACAGACTTCTACTTTACTCTGAGTAATGTAATAGGTTACTGAGCATTTCCCATTGGATTATGTAGGCTTCATTCTGTTCCCCATCCCTGTCTTCTAGCTCAGTAGGCTGGGTCCCCACAGAACAACTGGTCTTGTTATTCAAGGCTGAGGCAAAGAAGGCATTAAGTACCTTAGTCTTTTCTTCATTCTTCACCACTGTGTTTCCCCCCACATCCAATAAAGGCTGAAGATTCTCTGTGGCTCTGCTTTGGTTGCTAATGTATTTACAGAAACACTTTTTTCTTTTATGGCACTGGCCCTATTAAGTTCTAGTTGGGCTTTGGTCTGATTTTCTCCCTATATAACCTCATGACATCCCTGTAGTCCTCATGAGTTTCCTGCCCCCTCTGCAAAAGGTCATAAACTCTCTTTTTTCCCTGAGTTCCAGTCAAAGCTCTCTGTTCAGCCAGGCTGGTCTTCTTCCCTGACAGTTCAATTTTCACCCTGTCACAGATTCACAGAATATTCTGAGTTGAAAGGGGCCCACAGGGATCACTGAGTCTAGCTCTTAAGAGAATGGTCTGTACAGAGATCAGCTCCCCAAATTTGGTGTATATTGGCACCATGCTCTGACCAGCTGAGCTGATCTGAGCAGCTGCCTATGGAGGAGGCCTCTCCTGCCCTTTTAAGGTTTCTTTCCTGAAGAATGGCTTGAACAGCTATTTGATTAGAAAGGGCAATGAAATGAAGGCAGTAGCTTCGAGTGCTTGATTAACCTCGACCTTTAAGTGGCTTTGTTATGGAGGCAGAAAATCAGGCAGCAGGCTCTGGAAGGACATGGTTGAAGTCTGCTGGAACTGAGAACTTTTTCCTGTATCTTGAGACTTGGAGTGCTTCTTTCACAGTGTGTTTATGTGTGGTTTAGTTTCAGCCTGTGAATTCTAGTGGTTAAAACCCTATGAATATTGTGCCGTTGTAGCAGTGACAGAGTGTGGGTAACTCCTGCCCAAGGGCTGAGCCAGGAACAATGGGCTGGCCTGGTACTGGGACATCCCTGCCTGCAGCATCAACATGTTCCTCATGTGAGTGTCTTCTGAGGTGTGACTACACCCTGAAAGGCACAGATGGGAACCAAAAATGCAACAAAACCATTTTCAGAGGAGCTTTATGTTGTAACTGGTGCTTTTACAAGATAACTGGGGCTCAGCAGTCAGATCAATCTTTTATCTTCCATGTATCTTCAGATTTTTCAGACATTTTGATTAGCAAGTAAGAATGTTCTTGCTTTCTTCCAGTCTAATGAGCAGATGTCTTTTCACTATTAGGGATTGTTTGAAGACATTTTTCAGAGAGGTTGTATCTCTCAAGAATCAGCAAAATTAATGCATTCAGAGCTTTGTCAAGTCCTGTTGCTTGGTAGCAGCCATGTTCATTCATTGGAAAGTATTCAGACAGAAATGTTAAATGGGCCACCAAATACCCAAAAGTCTTTCTTATCCCCTTGGTACATGAGTGCACATGCTGCAGAGCTTCCCTGTACTGCCTGGCTCTCTTGGGCAAAGATTGATGGGCAAGAGATGCATGATGGATTCTCTGACATTCTGAAGTGCTCTTTGCTCCAGGTGAAAATGTGTGGTCAGCTGCCTGTCACTGACTCGTAATCAAACTGAAAAGGTAGAATATGGCTGCTCCCCAAAGCAGGACCTGAGCAAATGTGCTGTGGGACCTTCTAGCATACTTTTTGGCACAATGGGCCTGTTTCTGCTCCCTGTGTTCTGAGAAGTGCCCTCAGGTCTTGATTTGAGTAGCTTTTCATGCTGATTTGTGAACTGTCACTCCTTACAGGTTCTCTTTGTGGTACATTGAGCTGGATCTGCTGCTGCAGTTGGGGCCCAGTTTTTGCATTTGCAGTGCTACTGCCTTTCTTGTTCTCTAGAGCTCTTTTTTAGAGCTTGTTTTAGAGGCTGGCATGACCTGTGAGCATTCAGATGACTCAGCAATACTTAAGTGACCTTGAAGTGGGAGGGACACTGTGGTATGGCACTGCCACTTTCTGTTTGACTGCGTGTTCCATTGTTCCCTTTTCTCCTCTTCCGGATGTAATGGAAGCATCCCTAACATACCTGTTATTGGGGCTGCCAGATTGACATTCATAGCACAGTAAGAATTCAGGGCTTTGTTCAGGGTTCAGGAGCAGTTGGTATTGTCCACAGGTAAAAAAAGCCATGGCTGCCGTAGCTCTTCAAATCTCAAGGTTTCTGGGTAGCATTAAGTTTTTGTAATGTTAAAATACTTCTCTTAAAGATAGGACAAGAATCTTCTGCTGGCTTAATTTTTGGTCAGTTTTGCTTCGTAGTAGGGTACAAAATGTTGCTAACTTTTGTCTTCCCTCCTTCTGTCCTTTCGTTGCAGGTCTTGATGATTGCCTGCAGCAATATATAAAGAACTTTGAGAGAGAGAAGATTAGTGGTGACCAGCTATTACGAATTACTCATCAGGAACTGGAAGATCTTGGAGTCACACGAATTGGCCATCAGGAGCTTATCTTGGAAGCAGTAGACTTGCTCTGTGCACTGGTAAACTTCCTGGGGCAAATGGGGAGGGGTGAACAGTGTTCACATATTCACACTTGCTGTACTCAAATTTAGTCCTAAAGACTTATCTAAGCAGCTCAGGAAACTCCTGATTTATAATGTATGAACAAGGGCAATCTACTGATAGAACGATGTGTGTTAAATAAACTGGTATCGAGATTTAGGACTTGGATATCTGTCTTTATAGAGTAAAAGTTTATCTGAAGTCACAGAGAAGCTACACTGTGTTTGGTTTGGAATGTAAAATACTTATGTATGTGAATGGAGTAATTAAGTGTTGGTTGCCCTTTACAAACAAAATGTTCTGATATTAACCATGTCATTCTTCACTGGTCCTTTCATGCAAATTATGTTTTCGATTATTTTTTGAGCTTGATGAAACAGAGCTGCTTGTATTTCACAGTAGTAAGGATTAAATACAGAAATAATTCTTATATATAAATAACATTAATTTTTGATAGAACATACAGAAGGATTTTGGTAATGGACTCTTCTGTCAGGTCATGTTGTGCATAACTAGGATTAGCTGCTCAGTGAGGGGTGTGGTGCTGACTTCACCCTCCTTATGAACTTCTTGTGTGTGTCTGTAAAGATTAGTGGTAGATTGGGCACACTGCATTCTCCACTATAGAAAGGATTGTGAATAGCTGTTAAGATGTACTTCACTGCCTAAGGTGGTGTTTTGTGGGTTTTTAGTACATGCTATTTTTCAAGCCTCAGAAGGAGCTTTTAAGAAAGCTGAATCCTGGGAGAGGCAATCAAAGCCAGTAGGCTGAAAGGCTCTTCAGAAGGGCTTGTCAGTTCTCCATATGCAGCAGCTTTTCTGAATACCCTGTTGTTGCGTTTTTGGGGTATTGTGAAGTGTAATGAAAAGAAGAGAATGAAAAAAATAAAACATACCCAAAAAAAGTTAAAAAAAGGGATAAAGCTTTTTCATACAGGAAAACATTTGATTTTAAACACAGATTATCTTCTGTAGAACAGAAGTACAGTACAGTTCCTTGTAACATTGCAATGTGAGTCAGTGCAATAAGTTAACTCATCAATTTGTTTTTTAAATAAGGAAGTTGCAATCTTAAAAAATGCTATTGATATTGAAGGTGACGCAAAGAGAGTTATTCAAAAAGTACTTCTCTTATCAGACAGGGCAAAAGAAGACAAGAAAGTAAATACTTTAGTTAACTGAGAAAGATAAAGTCTAAGTTAGGGGGGACACCAATGACTGCTTTTCCCAGTCACACAGAGAAACAGATTGTGGCTCTTTGAAAAATAAATTACTTTTACAGAAAAAAACCCTTGTTTATTAGCTGAAATTTCTTTTTTCCTTGATATGTAATTACAGATATAATCTTCAGATAAACAAACACAACTTATCTTTGTTGCTCCTTTGTCTTAGGCAAAAGCATATAGAACAGAGTTGGATGTAAAATAAGGAATTTCTAGCAAAGGCTAACACTGCATCTTGCCTCTTGTATGCAGCAAGTCTCTCCCTTCTTGGTTCTTGTTGCACATACAGTGTTGTTTGCTTTTCTGAGTTTGTCCTAAAGAAAATTACTGAAACACAGTGGCATGACTTCAGATCACAGCTTCTAATTTAAGATTAAGTTTTTGCAGTCTCGCAATTGGCTCCCGATGGCTCCTTAGGGATACAAAATGTTATTGTTATATTGATTTTAGAGGACTTAATTTGAATTTATTGTTCACCAGATAAACCTCTTAGAAAATTTAATACAGAGGCAATCCATTTGGCTGCACTGGTCCTATACTTACGGACTTTGCTTTTTTTATTGCATCCATGAGTGTCTATCCTGGGTAGGGCTTACCTTTTTTCTGATTTGACTTTAATATTAGCTGTATTGTTTAGAGAACATTAAGCCTATGTCTCTCCAATGTAGGGTAACTGCTAATTCAGATAGTGGCTATGCAAGTTGTTTATTTTTTAATTATCTGGTTTTTCTTTTCTGTTTCACTGGAATTTGACAGAGGTTTCATGATAGAACTTAGCATGAGTTACAAATATATAATCCAAATGGGTTAACATCTCTTTGGATGCTGGAGATGATGGGTGGCATGATTGACTATGAATAGTACAGTTAATTATGCCTTGCAAGCTTAACCCCTGATTGATTTAAAAGTAATTATTAACAAACAAAACGATTGTTGCTTCTGCTTCTCCCCCCTTTCTCTCTGAGTTAGTGGGTGGTCACCTAAACAGTTTTTGGCATTGAGGACAACTGAGGGGACAGAACCACTCCCGCTGTTCATCTCTGTTCCCACCCCACAGAGGAGAGTTTTCCAACACGGAGTTGCTGTCAGTTAGGAAAGCTCCTGCATGTTGATTGCTGATGTGTGTTATTCCTGCCACCCCTTCCCAGTACTTTCTGGGGGTAAACTTCTGCTTGCAGTTCCCTGGCAGCTGTGGATGTGGCAAAGAGCAAAGAGCAAACCAGCTGCTTGTATTGCGTGCCTGTAGTTCAAGGGGCAACAATTTCTTACCAGGGGAAGGCGGAGAGCCTGAACAAGCAGGTCTGGCTGGTATGGAGTGGGGGCTGTTGAGCTGTGCCAAACACACAAACTGCCACAGCAATAGTTGGGAGCCTGTTATAATTGATAACACTATTTAAAGGATGTTCTTTATGGGTTTTTGACAGAAGGTGGGTGGGTGGCTGGCTATGGTCTCTCACATTATTCGCCTCCTGTCATCAGCACTTGCAACAAATGGATCCTCCAGTGTTTGTGAGCTGATCAGAAGACAAATGGTGGCCTGTGCTTTCCATCTTTAGTAGAGTCTCTCTTGGCTGCCAGCCTGCCATCCTGTGCTCTTGACAGCAGAGCAAACATCCAGGGGGTGAGATTCACAGGTTTTCTTTTCCTGTAGAGGTTCAGGGAAGGAGGAATAAAGTTTTTGCCCAGCTGCTACTGCTGTTACAGGTCACTCTTGCTGGTGATGGTGAGGGGTACATCCTGCATACCACTGCTGGAGCTGAACGTGCTCTGGGAGAGGGCAGGCAGTCTAACTGATGTAGTTTGTCTCTTCCCTCTCTCCTTCAGACTGTGAGGATGGGAGCATGTTCATTATCATACCTTGGTGCAGCTTTGTGCTTTACAAAATCCATATGTCAGAAAGGGCACGACAGGGAAATGTTCTCTGTGCTTAGAAGAAATAAGTAGTGAGGTCTGTGATGGTATTTGTTGCTGCTAAGAGTCTGTTGCTTGTTTTCCAAGATGAGAAACGTGAAAAGCCACCATGATGGATATATACTGGCAGCATTAGCTTTTCTCCAGCAAGACAAATATCCTGTTCTTGTCTTTCTATTTAAACTGGAACATGCAATTGCAGTGGTGGTGTCAACAGGTAGATTTTTACTTAATGTGAATGAACATTTTTATTCATACTAACAAAGTCACCCAAAATAATTGAAATCTCAAAACTGATTGAAAGTGGTAGACGAAGGAGCTACATATCCAGCTCTAGAGAGAGGAGAAACTACTGAGTTAAGTGCCATGTTTCTCCACTGTTACCAGATAATAAAATACAGAGCTGTTCATCAGTTCTAACAATTACCATTAGGATCTTAGCCTCAACATGATCCTTTTCACTATGTGTGTGAGGGTGAAGCTAGCCTTAACACTGTTTTTCATTTAATCATTATACAAACAACAACATAGCAGACTCCATATACACATGAAATGTGACGAGCATTGTTTCTTTGAGGGTTGCTTTAAAAACTGAATGTGAATGAACAATGCCAATAGAAAGTAAAGTGAGAAAAAAAAGGAGATGATGCATATGAAAAGAGAAATGCATAATAAAGAACAAATTACTTAGATAATGCCATGAGATCACTATACCAGTCATCAGATTTGGAGTGCATCAGGAGATCTTGTAGCTCCTGCTAAATGTAACTGGCCTGAAGAAAGCAAAGAAATGACGTAATTCTTTTTCTATCATCTGTTTGTCAGAAGATGGGAGTTTCATTTACCAAAACTGGGTATGACCATTTTTGCCCAGAAAATACTACCTTCTGACTGGGGAACACAGAGACTGAAGACTGCACAGCCACACATGGCTTCTTTCATCTTTAAGAAAATGATCTAGTTGACCACAATGCCTTGATAAGTGAGATGCCAGATGGAGATTACTTTTTTTTTTCTTCTGCTAAATATCATGTTTGTTTTGTTTGCATGAAGATTAAGTTAGTTTAATTTGATTTTGCGAATATTTTTTAACAGCGATCCTAAAGTAGGAGATGTATAAGAATATTTGAAAAGCTTCAAAAATAATTTTCAGATGCTTTGAAGTTTTTCATTAGCAAAACTTTATGAAGTCCCTGTGAATTTGCAAAATAATTCTTTAGGGAATCTTCATTTGTGTAGAATAGAGTATGGTTAAAAATAAAACAGATTCTGCTTTATAGAGCATACTGGGTTCAGTACTAGTTTCGTGCTAGTTAGTTAAATCTGCTGTGGCTGCACAGGAATTTATTGTACACTGTATTTGAATCTGTAAAGCTAGAAGATTGCAGCAGATGAAATAGCATTATTATTTGGCAGAGAAAACATTGGTGTGCACTAACAGCATGAAATTACTTATAATTCACCACTAACACAAAACATTTATATGCAAATGAATGTAAAAAATAGACCTACTTTACCCATGAATGATGTGATTCCTCTTAAGAATTATGCCTTTTATCTTAATTTCATCTTCCTGCCATTTCTCACACAGAAATACTTTCCTTTGCACTTACCACTAGTCAGATCTTAAAACTGTTTTGTCAGTAACAGTGAATATTAGACTTAATCATTATGGTGCTAAATTAGGAAGGTTTCATTTCAAAATGGAGATTTATATGTACTGAAGGTGGAATTTACTGTTACTATTCTGAATGCTCATAGCAGAAAAATTACTTACCCTTTTCACTATTGCCCCTTTCAAGTTAAAGTTCTGCTTATATATCATATATCATGTATTTATATCATATATCACATGCCTCCCTGTCCTCAGCCTGAGCTAACCTAACTGCAGTGCAGGAAATCCTGAAGTCCATCACCAGATCAATAAAGCTAAGGAGATAAAGAGTTTCTGATAGCTCATATAGATCACATTGAAAATGTGTTGGCAAATCTTTTACACAGAACTGCAGTAAACCCCATGGTGTGCCAAGGGCAGTATCCTTCTTTCCATCAGCCTCAAGAATCAGTTATGGATCCTAGATACTTTTTAATATTGTTTTTTTTCTTTGGACTGCTTGGAGGTTTGGGCAAGTATGAAATACATACCTTGGTTCATAGTGTCATAGTGTGACTTGGTTTGGGAGGGACATTTACAAAGCTGTAACCCCCAGCTAGAAGCAGGCTGGCTGAAAAGAGCTGTTACAATGTAAAATGTTTTTAAAAGGTGATGTGTTCATAACAATACTTATTTCGTTTTTCAAAAAATTATTTTAAACTGCTGATTAGCTGTTTAAGACTTTTGGAAATGCATATAACTGGATATGGAACTGTAGTTCAAATTACGAAGAAATAAGTGCATTTGGCAGGCTCGGGACTAATTACATGAGAAAGTAGAAAAACGTAAAAACTAATGAGCACTTGGTCTTTCAGAGTCTGTTGATTGAATAAGAGAGAGAAAAATAGTTTATGTAATTGTTCTATTAGTTCTACAAAGCATGGCCAGGGCTTGGCTTTTTGATGTGTTGCTTGATTGTGGTGTAGAAAAAGAAGGAGATAATGATGATGACTGTGAATCTTTTCTGAGTTCTACAAGGCTGGAAGTATCATGTACCTGAATGTTTTTCTGACTATAAACATTTAGGACAAATATTTACACTCTTTGAAACAGTTTGCCTTTTAATCAGTGTGTGTTTAATAATTGCAGTGAATAAGTGTCATTTGAGCTATCTGGGGTTCCTGTCCTTATCTACTTATTCTGTGTTTATGAAACAGATGTGTTAGGATCATGTGTTGTGCACTTCTAAATTACCCCATATGTCAGTGCTATTTGAAGGAGAGATAACCTTAATGTTGGCATTTTGAGACGCTGGAGGAAGGGCCGTTAGAAATATATGTTGTAGGCAGATCTGATGAGGTATAAAGTTACATAAGGCACCTTCCATATGACAAGCTGTGATATCAGTTGCTAGCAGCTTTGTGGTGGAAAGCTATCTGCCTCATACTTTGTGGGATGTGTTCAGCCAAATGTTTTGGAGAATGAGGTTCAGATCCATTTTGTTAATTTTAAAAATCAACTTCGAAGGCAAAGTTTGGAACTTTTCTGGGTGAATTTTTGTCCACCACAAATTTTCAGGTGCCATGTGTTGTGATATTTGTGTGATGCTGTTTTGATTATTCATTTAAAATCCCCCTCAGGCTTTTCAAGAAATGAGGACCCTACGACCTTTACTGTTTCCAAGCTGATTGTTTAAAAGCAAATAAATAATACATACAGAAAGGACACTCAAGAATTAAGTGTGGAAGATGAAAGCACTGAAAGGTAGTGAGGAGAAGAATTATAAACTTACCTGAGGTGATGTAAAGTCCTTTTCTTAGTAGCCATATGCTATTCTTGCCTAAAACTCCTGTGTTCATTCTGTGATTAAGTGGGAAATTACTTTTTATTGCATTAGAGAGAAAACTCATTATCTCATCCTTGTGATAGTTTCCCTTATTACTGAGATATATCAGATATAATTGAGAAGTTGCACTTCTTTACACGTATTTTATTACTCAGTACAGCTATCTAGACTATAAAATTTGTCTTTTCAAAAAGTTGCCATGTCCTTTCTTCTTTAAAATATATTGTTTGTGTGTGTTAAAAGAATTATTTACCAAATTAAAATAAACATTCACCTTCTTCAGTTTATGTAGTCGTGGTTGCCTTCTGCAGAGGAGCAACAGAAATTAATTGATGTAAGCACTACTATCTGCTCTGCTGTCTGGTGAAGATGCTGCTTTTATTTTCTTCTTGCCCAGAAGCACCAGTGTTAGAGTAGCATCTTCAGTTCCCATCTTGTATCTCTTCAGTAGAAGTTAACACTGGTCTCTGCATGCCTTTTGCTCCACATGGTTTCCAGCAGTATGGTTTTCATGCCTTTTGTTCTACAAGGTTTCCAGCTTTCTGGGGACAAGACACAGTGATTTAGAGAGGCCATATGCTCATTTCCATGTCTTGGAGTGTTTGTATGAGTAAAAGAGTGTCACTGAACTTGATACAGCATTTGTGCTTGGAGACATAGAGCTATTCGTGGTTACATAAAAGTTGTGATCAAGACAGCTGTTGTAAGGGATTTCTGGATTTGTTAATGGGACTGTGGTGATGTCTGCGTTGCACGTTGTGCTGTGTTTAGATCTGAGCTTGGCTTATTTACATAGCTGAGATGGCCTTGCATTTGCAGTGGGCAGTATAAAAATACCCTAAACTAAAGTCCTGGCATCTTCTAAACAGTCTGTCTAAGCCAGCAGAGTTAGTACTGTCTGAGTTAGGAACACTTTACTTTTCAACCTGTGCTAACAGTGTCACATGCACTTCCCTGCCAGCAAGAATCAAGTGACTTTAAAGTGAATTTAATACAGGAAAGAGATGAGGTCTAAATTTGTTTGTTTTTTTTTTTTTTTTTTTTTTTTGAAATTGAGGGAATCAGGGAGCACAACTGAACATTTATCAAGCTAGTTAAAGAAAATTTTGCTTTACTTCCACATTTGGTTAGTGAACTCTCTTCCTACCCTTGGGCTGGGCTGGCAGAGGGACCAGGCTGGCTCTTCTCACAAAAAAACCCCAGCAAAACTCATCAGTGGTGATTAGAGCTGCTGCTTGTCAGCATGTGAAGAAAAGAGCTACAATTCCTCATTCACACTGTCATGTGAAGCCACAGAAAAGTAATTAGCAGGTAAGGTGTCTATTAATAGCTCCCACCACCTTTAGTTCAAACACCTGCTGACAAGCTATTACTCTGTGTAGTTCAGCTTCATCAAGTTCTTGTTTTATGATTGCCAGAAGAGACTCCATTAAGCTGTTTCTGCAGAGGCAGGATATCTCTGAAGACACTCTGTGGCCTCTCATTGTGGAAGTGAATGCCTGGACTTGTGTCACTTCTCGGAATCTCTACAGGCATGCAGTGATTTCTTTGTGGCTCTTTCAGTGACTGTGAATATATTTTGGCTAATGAAAGCACAACTCAAGTTAGTGCTGGCTAAATGCAGACTAGGGAAAAACAAAGAACTGTCTCCTTTGCCTGCAATTATCTTCTTACAGTGCTTGAAAATAAACTCAGTGCATTTCTAAAAAGACCGTATTGTTAATAGTATATTATTGAATATAAAGTATGATTAAACTTGGCGGTTTTTATTTAAGCAAGCTTTTTTTCCGGTATTAGAACACACAACTCTGGTCGCTTTTAATGTGGACCAGAAATATTAGTGATAAACAAAGTGAGGCTTTTGTTAGCTTGGCTGCTGCTTTAGGATCCTTCTACTTAAAGCCTTCAATAAATACAGCTGCCCCAAAATATATTTTGCCTGAAATTTATCTCTGCATTTTCCATCTCTGGCTTTATCTGTATAGTATTACAGGTTGAGGCTTTGCCAAAGTCTGTGTCATCTTCATGTAAGACTGAATTTGCACGTGGTTTAGGCTTAGTGTTTTATGGTAAAGAACACACACACACACACATATTTGATGAATATGTGTGAAAATAGGCTTTGAATCTATTAGCATTCCCTCCCTTCAGCTTCTATCTGATGGTGAAAAAAGGCCTCTGAAATAGAATGTGGCTGTAGGTGGCCATCACTTTGATAATAGGAGGAAGCCACTAAGCTTTTATAGCTGATTTTCTAAAGAAGTGTATACATAAATGCCGCCTATTTTCCTGTTACAGAAAAAAATCTTGAGTGTTATTTTGCTTGGTCTGCAGTGTTCAATATTGCAGATTTTCTTTTCTTCTGGTGCTTTAGTTTCTGTTGGTACTGGAGGTCTGTGCACTGCCTGCCAGGGCTCCTGCTGGGGTGGGCATGGAACACCTGCACAGGCTGGGAACCAGCACCTGCCTGTCCCAACAGATGAGGAACAGACAAGGTGACAAAGAGGAGGTGGCAAAAGAGGGGGAGTGGAAATAATCTGGGGTTGTTGAGGACGGTTGGGATCCAGCCTCAGCTGTGGGCCCCGTGTGGGGCAGGGCTGGGGTGACGGGGAGGTGCCTGGGCTTGCATGGCACCTTCCCCACACACCCCTGCCTCGCCCACCTTCATGTTATATTTGGGTAATCGGACTCAGCCGCTCAGGAGCAGCCTGCTGAATGAAGAAATTCAGCGTTTCAGTGTATCAGAAAGAAGGCAGCCCTGTGACTGGCCTGCAGCCGCTGGTTGTGCCCCCCACGTTTGGGGCTGTGAGTGCCACGTTGTTTGGGCTTTGCTTTGGCTGGTCTTTAAGACAATTTTGGCGACTTACCATTCATCCAGAATATCTTTCATTTGGTTCTTCCCCTGTTAATTTTGCCAAAATGAGTTAGATGGTCAAGAAACAGGATGAAGTAAGAACAAACCTCTTATGTTTTTTAAACTTACTCCTACCCACTCGTCATAGCCATTGTGCTTTGTCACTCAGACCAACCACTGGAAGCTGCAGGAAAAAAACAGATATCTATGTATCTGATGTCTATCTCTTTACTTTGTACTGATTTAATAAGTTATTAGTTATGAGCCATTTAGCTGCAAAATAAAGTACCTTTTACTTTTCAATCCCAATTAATTGCTTCCATCTTGTAATTTTTTATTTATAACCAAATGCTATCTGTTGTATAATTGCTCTTGAATATTTACATGGTGGAAAAGTCACTGCCCAAATATACAATTTGTCTAATTGGGACTGAATGTAGTGGCAGAGGGCAGCATCTGTGTAGCTGAGAAATGCCTGCAAAGCCTTCCTTGCCCGAGATAGGGATGTTCACAGAAGTTCCAGTAATAGTTTATAAAGTGCAACCTTAGTATAAGGTCAGTGCCCCTTAAGCTGAGTTGCAGAGTGCATTCTCTGCTGCAGAAGGATGGTTGTTGGTTGAGCAGCTCCTCGCAGAGTGTGTTCAGTCCATAAGCACACACAGCTGGCTGGGAGATGGCAGACAAGCCGTGTCCTTGCCGTCATGAGCCCCCACTGGCATGGGAGGGACAGGGGCTCACTGGGAATGGCTTCAGGATGATGTTCCTGCAGTCCCCGTGTAGTAAAAGAAGATTAAATTAATTTAGTAGATGGTTTGGATTGGGAGCATGACAACTGCTGTAAATAATCACCACCTTGCACCCGGCCCCTCAATTCCTATAGAAAAAAGACTAAAGTGAATTATCTTTAGCAGTCTTTAATTAGCATTGAGGAGTGTATCTATTCTCCCATCTCTCCTTGTGGGTAGATCAGCATGGGAGGCAGACCTGGGGCATGGGAGGAGAGCTGGGGGAGTGTCATTAGGAAGAAGATTTTTCTGTGTGCATCTGAGGGGCTTTGTGCATTCCAGTTCATTGTTGGTGGTAGGAAATGGTCCATGTTCTGTAATGAGCAGCCCATTCCATTGTCAACTGAGCAAATTGTCAGCACCCCCTGCTATCACCCTGTGATGTGGCTGAAGTGAGAACCTTCAAAATTCTGTAGTTCCCTTAGAGGAGTACTAAGCCCAAGTCTGTGCAATTGCTTATTCCTTTGCAAAGGCAAATTAGTCCTTTTTGTAATAACTCTATCACTCTTTGTGTCTGTGAAGAAAACAAATCTTTTCTAGAAATGACAAATCACTAATGGTACTATATTATGTTGTAATTGAACATTAAATCAGGGCATTCTTGAGTGCTGTTTTGGTAACATTTGTACTCTTGAAGGATTTCCAGCTAATATTTGTTAATATTGTTCGTTAATATTTCTGCATAATTGTTTCTGTCTCTACTGCACAGCTAAGGAACTTAATTTAAGAGATTGACTCTTAAAATAAAGTTTCAAGCTTGACTTTAAATGAGTGAAATAGAGATTGAGGCGGCACTGTGGCACACTGTGTTCCCTGGTCTGTGATGGTGCTGGTCCTTTACTGCTGACAGAGAACAGAAGTATGCTAATTAACTTAGATCTCTGAAGCCAACAAAACCAATTCAGTGTCACACCATATCCATGCTGCATACTTCTGCTAGTTGCAAGCCCTGGTGTCAGGTGTGTCTTAGGAGTTATTGTGAGTAGGGACATAGGGTACTGATCCCTAATTATCAGGTGTACAGAGAGAACCCTCTGATCAAGGCCAGGTTGGATGGGGCTCCGAGAAACCTGCTCTAGTGAAAGGTTCTGTGCACCTTTGATCTTGAAGGTCCCTTCCAACCCTCACCATTCTGTGATTCTGGTGATCTACGGACAGTGATGCACTGCTTTGAAAAACAATTTTCCAGCCTAGGTTTTTTCTTTGAGATGTTTTTCTCAGTTCACTTAGAACAAGCTAAAGGATCACTCATAATTTTGCTCTTCTTTTGTTCTCTTTTTATGCACTTCAGAAACAGAACATTCTATACATTTAAAAGTTACTGAGTGGGTGTATTTCTGCCTTAATTATTAGGAATGGTTAAGTTTTGAATTAGAAAATCAGTCTTGCTGTTCTTGGTTCTTTCTGTTCATCTGTAAAGCTAACTTTCTTTTTTTTTTTTTTTTTTTTTTTTTCCCCAATGCAGAACTATGGTTTGGAAACAGAAAATCTAAAAACCCTTTCTCACAAACTGAATGCATCTGCCAAAAATCTGCAGAACTTCATTACTGGGAGGAGGAGGAGTGGTCACTACGATGGAAGGACCAGTCGCAAATTACCGAATGATTTTCTGACATCAGTAGTGGATCTGATTGGAGCAGCTAAAAGTCTTCTGGCTTGGTTGGACAGGTAAAATCTCCAAAATGTCTCACAGGTAACCAGATCATGCACATGAACAAGCTCCAACTTCTTTACAAAATTTAGCATAGACACTGAATGGAAGCAGGATTCATTCACATGTTCTGAGGGGATGTTTGTACTGATACTTTTTTTTTTTTGTCAGCATGCAATTCAGATTAGCTTTTCAATGCAATACCTCCAAATGCACTGTCACCCTACACATATATACAGTAAAGCAACAGGATGACATCATTAGGTTATATATTTTTTACTAATTTAAAGCAGCAATTTAACCTGCATAAATCAGATTCAATCGCTTTGATACTATCAAATTCACAAAAATGATCATACTTTTCATTACATGGTGTCAGCATATAATTCCAGAGTATGTATGTGTACAAACATGCATGTTGTGTTTTAGGTTTTTTAAATAGCAGTGAAATACTTCTGATTTCCTAGAGGTACTGTTCTACACTTTTACCTCTGTTACCAAGGAAATATGTGGGACCAAGACTAAAGTGCTCCCCTTTGCTACATTTGTAGTGACTTTTTCTAATTCTAACAAGAGTAACAGATATTTAAGCTGATAATTGAAATTCTTAAAGTGGTTGAAATTAGTCTATCTGTATGTCTTCATATAACGCATCACAGTGAATTTTCATCAGAGAAAATAAAATTCTTATCTTGATTTAAAGGGGTATCTTAATTTGTTTCCAGCAGCTGAGGTTTTGTTCAAGTATGATCTTCATGTAAGTTTTCAAATCCAACGGAATTATTTGTGGTTTCTTGCTGTGTGTTTTGTGTTTCATTTTTCTGAGGAAAACCAGCTTCTCTCCCATAAGTTATCTCCATATAAATGGTTTAGGTGAGGCCTGAATCTTTTCCACTTCTTAAGCTGGTTGGAAAGCTCTTTGTTTTGTTCAGGAGATTGTAGCTACCATTGCTTCTTCTTTTCTACTCCCTCTCTAGCCTTTCTCTAGGTTTGAAACCCAGAGTACCTAAAGTTCGCTCCTGAATTTCTCTCTAGATATTTAAGATTAGGTGTGTAGAGAAGTAGTGCAATTTCATGGAAAGAGTTTAGTATTGAGACTTGAAAATTTGGGAGTATATTTCTAGCTGTCTCTAACCTGTAACTTGGAATACTTGTTTATCCCTGCAAAATTGTTATTGGCAAAGACCAACATATCATAATGGGCTTTAAAACAGAAGGAACAGTAGAAAAACATGTTCTTTTGCATAGATGGGTCATTTTTTGCCACTTATTTCTATTTAGGAATAACCTTGTTTGGTTTCTCATTGGAACTGGGGTCATAATTAAAGACTGTATGATTGTTACTAAATCAAAGTTCGTTTTGGTTGTTTGTTTGATGGGATTTTGAGTTCTTTTTTTAATAGTCTGTTATTCGAAAGTAAATTTCATATATACACACATATTTAACACATTGAAGAGCAATGGGGTTTTGCAACTTAATATGAATCTAATAATTGAAGTTCAGGAAGAAGGGTAGTTATTAATGCTAGAAAACATCTACATCTCAGGGCTGGTGTGTCACTGTAGTATTGTGCACTGCATGTACTTCTGCATTTAGCTGAAATGAAATGACAGCTGGTCAGACCCAGAAATTCCAAGAAGTTAAAAATGAGGGCAATTATGGTAGTATCACACTTTCAACAATGCTGTCTTGAGTGTCCAAAAAAGGCTTCAGATTTCTAGGAAAGTTCTTTTGAAGGTCTAAACACCTGGTTCTAAGAAATGTTTTCTGAAACATTTAAAAACTTTTCTTATTTATGAGCGTCTGGATATTTTGGTAAAGTTTGTTCTTCCTTATTTATGAAGACCCCAAATGAGGATGAAGGTAGGCCAATAACTACATTTTTCTGAGGAAGTGGGAACATCTGGAGATCAATATGAGTCTGCTTCTTATATATCTTCTTATATACCTTCTAAGGAAGTATTGGGGCCACTAGGGGGAGATAGAAAGATTTTTAAAATTGATTAGTAAAATTAAGGAATATTAATTTAATTTTGTTCTGCACACCTGTTACTATCAAATCTGGACCCCAAATCTTAGTTTTGTTGGTTGTTTTCTAGTACCAGTTCTATCTCTGGGTTGTGAGGGGGGAGAGAATTAGGCTCTTAGGGTTGTCCACTGCATTGTAACAGCCCTGCTTGGCTGCCCCTATGCAGTGGTTTTTGAGGTCATGTCTGGAAAAAGCAGCTGGCAGCAGCTCCAGCTTGCATAGACATGCAGTGCTGTGGGTTTTATATGTGGGGAATGGTGACAATTCCATACAGGTTGTGCTTCACTTGTTGTAGTGAGTGCTCTGTTTATGATGTTTCTGTGGGACACGTAAGATCTTAAAGGACTTGTTAGGCCTGGCACAATTATCTAAAGGAGTGTGAGAGTTGTGATTGGCTGAGTTACTTTCATTGTGCTCTTGCAGTGCTACTGTGCTGGGCTCATCCAAGGACACTCTCTGTTCCAGGTCTTTGCCTGGAGCAGTCCTATTTCCAGATGTATGTCAGAAATTGAGTTTTACTGAAAATTAGGGTAGTTTTTATTGCCAGGCTTTAAAAGTCTTTTGGTTTAGTTTCATTTATGAGCTGGAAAATTTAATAGAGAATTCTGTTTTCAAAAGAAGTTGTCTGGCGATTTTGAGGAGCATGAAATAATTCTCCAATAACATGCTGTAATGAAACTGTCATCACACTGATATGTTTGAGTGTAATTTTAACTTCCTCAGTTACTTTCTCAGCCCACAAAATGTATCATCTTTCAGGAGACTTCCTAGCTTAATAACCTTTTGTTTTATACTTTTTCCCTAATCTTAAAATTCTTCCAAGCAAAATTCCTGACAAGATTGGTACCTTCTTGAAAACCCATGAGTCTTCAGTGAAAGGAAGATGCATTTCTACTTGACACTTAACATGATTTAGACAGATGGAAACCCACACTTCAGGCTAGAGCAACAAACTACTTACCTGATGTTCAGAGCAACTTGGCATTGAAATATCTCCTGTGATACTTCTCAGGAATTACAGTCAATCAGGTCTTCTAGACTTCCAGATAAAGCACGAGTTCTGTTCAGTCTTTACTCCTGCAATTCATGAAAGTTGTATTCTTTGGAATAGCGATATACGTCACCTTTCTTTATCCTCCTTCTTCTCTGATGTGTCAGAATCATGGAAATTCTTCTGCCTTTTATAAGGCTCATTCACTACATCCTGATGAGGAATATTTAAAATTGCATCATTAAATTAGGATTACTTTTTAAAATTCACTACTGTGGATTTGCACTATGAGTGTGTTGCAATTTTGTGGCATAAAGCGGTTTCTAACCTCATAAAACTAGGTTTTTTTTCTGTGCACTACTATGTCCAGTAGTATCTGCACATTTAATTGGAATTGAAATTAGGCATATTTATTTTTGTTAATCCTGGTTAAAGTTTCGTTCTTAGAGCACACATTTGCAATCCACCTGGAAAAAACTTTGTAAAATGTTGCTTTGTGTGTTGATGTGTTGGTTTTCACTGCCTCTGCAACTTCTGAATTATGTATACATTATCCATCCATGGCCTTCATGATCTAGAAGCAACATGAACACCTCAATGATTTTGAGAGCTGAAGCTACTTTTTTTCTATCTGTAACAAATTTTGTTCGGATTTTAACAATATTACTTGAATCTTCAATGACACCAGTGAAAACTTCCTAGTTGTCTATTGGCAAGCATAAACTGAAAAGCAATGGTATTGTAGGGATCCCAGAAAATTTTTCTGAGCCCCAACTGCAGAGCATTTACCAGTCCTTATAAGTAGCTTTCTCTCTGGTTAGGACACAGCCAGGTCTTGCACTGTGCTCCCAGCTCAGTCTTTTTCTACTAATTTGCTGATACCTGTTGGTTGCAGTACTGAAATCATGATGAGTCCTGAATGAAGGGTGCTCAGATTCATCCAGTACATTTTGTCCCAGATCTTAGCGCGCCACTGGACAGGCAGACAGAAGGGTCTGTCTTCTTTGGAAGCTGGCACAACTTTTGAGTATTGAGTTTGTCTCCTAATGAGTCAGAAGTGCTGCAAAGTGAAGACAGCAGTAGGAACAAAAGGATTTTACAAATCCTTTAAGCCCCTCATTGTTCGTGTTCAAGTCTCACAATATTTCATACGTTTTTCTTTCATGGGACAACTGTATATAACAAGTACAGCTCATTACTGTAGACTTGACTGGGAAGAACTGTATTGCTCTCTGTGGAAGAGGAAGGATCCTTAGCAGACCTGAACTGAGGTGACATTTGATGACAGCTTCATGAGCTCTGTCTCTTCCCATTCTCTTCCTGCTCTGCCAGTACAAACTTCTGGTGATGTCATATTCCACATTCCTGGTTTGATATGTTCTTTTCATTCACCTCCACCACACATTGTTACCTTTACAAATAAAATCCCTGGAAATCTGTATTTCCTGCAGATTGCATTAAGCTAGAAAAGAATTCTTAGTTGTGCTTCTGGGCTTCTTCCTGTCTATCTAGTGTTTGGGCCATGTTATCTGAAGCAAGGACTCATACCATATATCTTATGCCTCAATAGAATATTTTGGATCTTAATAGGACTAATATCTGTATGAACTATAAACACTGCCTTAGAGAATAGGAGTGAGGAAGAATTGGTTGTTTTTAGGGCTTTACGTGAGTCCTCATTAAAGACACACTAAGATAATGTGGTAGATTTTTTATCTTTCAAGAATTTAAGAAAATGCAATCAACTTCCCATGAGATAACTGCTACAACATTTTGCGTCTGTTGTTGTGTCACAGATTTTAATGGTCGTGAATTAGGATTTGTCAAGCACCACTGGATTTTTTTAGTGTACTGTTTGACTCAGCCATCTGTGTGGGCAGAGATTCATATGTCTTTCACAGGAACTCTTCTGTAGCTCTTGTTTTTCACACTAGCACTATCCCCTTTTTGGAAATAATAAACTTAAAATGCTGCTGCAGATCATACTGCAGTCTAAGTAGAAAGAACAAAGAGATTTGGTGGAGATCAATTTCTACATTCAAGACTTTCAGTGCTGTGGCCAGAGAAAAGCTAGCAGGCTGACAAATGTGCATCAGTCTGATTTACTTACCACTGCTGTCTGGACACATGTTACATGAACAAAATGGAAAAAAGGTGAACAGAAAAAACTAACTGTAAATAGAAATTGTTGATTATATAAAATATATGGTAAAATTGCTGGCAGAAATAATAAAATGTAAAATTACAGAGTGAAAAGACTTTTTGGCAAGTCTGGATCTGCTTTTAGGGTCATTCACAGTAGAGGGGTGTAATCCTATAACTAAACTTCAGGTGGGCAAATTATTTTTGTATGGGCAAAAAGTGCTAAAATTCTACAAAGCAGTTGTATCCATACATAAATCCTATTAAATAAGGGTAAAATCTGTGCCTGAAGTTAAGGTCATTTGAATGCTTCAGTGGCTGACAGCAGAACAGTATCTCCAAGCCTTACACAATGGGCTTTTTTTGGTGATGCTTTGATGTATCAGAGAAGTGCAGCCTGCAATGATGTAAATGCTCTTGGTTTATGACTGAACAATTCTAGGTGTTCAGGTTTAGCACACCCTTTAAGTCTGCATTGTATGAAAGCATTGTAGTAGGAGAACACATTCCCCACTCCAAAATGGATGTCCTTCTTTTCACCATGGTGACATACTCAATGCATACATTTCCCTCCATTGTAGGTAGAATGTGTTCGGTTTCTTTGCCTCATTGTTTTTGGTCAATGAGCCCTGGTGATGTTTATGGTGTTACTACTTTGTAGTTTTAACTAAAGAGGTCCATTGTTTGTAAGCCCATAACTTCTTACTTACAAAGAAAGTGTTATTTGGTTTAGAGTCTCCTTTATAAGAGGCTTCATACAGTCCTGTCAGCTGTGCTTGGTTATTACTTGCCTGATGGTAAATCTGCTTTACACACAAGATGGTGGGAATAAACAAATGAAAACCCAAGCAAAAAGAAACAAGAATTTAGCAATTCTTTACTCAGCACACCAGTGTTGCACTATCTGTCAACTGGGTTTTAGTATTAAACCTTTGAATCTTGTTTCCTTTCGTGCATTTCCCTTTTTGGTGGTTTGAATGGTATACCAGACCTGTCAGTAAGTGCTGCCTCAGAATGCTATGGTACTTAACTGTATTGTGCTCCTGGAACAGCTGTAAATGTTTAATAGAGCACTCATTTAAAGAGTTCCTTTATCCAGTGTGAATTTTACTGCATTCTTCCCTGATTTTACATAAGGCAGTTCCATTAGAAATAGAAATGAAGTGTTTGTTTCATGAAAGCCTAAAACTATGACTCTTAGATGGCTTAGGCACAGTGTAAATACAACAGTATTGTGCATTCAGATTTTTATTTAACCTTAATATGTTGCCTTTGAAGACTGAGTTATATTACTGCTTTGATTGCCTCTCTCTTTGAAATATTTTGGACTATTATGTTTAATCAAAAGGCTCTGAGCCTGTTTTCTCTTGTTTGGATGCTAAAATAAGTATGATACTGGTTTTAAACTGCTCATAATAGCTATTATTATAAAATAACTCATTATGACAACTAATGGTGAAATGTGATTAACTTTTGGTTTGGGTTATGCTTTTGCTGACAGCAGTCTGTATTTGTCCACATTGCAACTTTTTCAAGTGAAATTGTTGTTTATATATATTATTTTCCCTTAATGTTATATGAAGAAGACAGATGAGGATGCTAAAGTGTGTGAGGACAAAAAAGTTGATAATATAGAAATACTGAAGGCATGCATCTCCTTCACAAATTTTTAATTGTTTTTGAAGGATTTTTCTTCATGTGCAATCAGTAGTTGTGACTATTAATAGCTGTTGAATTGTATTGTTTCTTAATTGTGTAATGGAATTAGCTGTGCTATATTAATGTAGCTGGTTTTTCTATCGGTCCTTCAGCGTGGTTTCATGACTGAATATTTGGTAATTTTTTATTTTTTTGTTCTGAAAGATGCTGATACTGCTAAAAATGCTAGTTAGGTCTCAATTCATAAAAGTGTACACACATGCATGTGCGTTGCAGCCTATGTTACATGTGTCTAAACAAATTCACATTTCAGAAGTGTTAGATTATTTATGTCAAACACTTGTTTAAAAAAGTGTGAAAAGAACCAGTACCTCTTTCATACCTTGTCTTAGGAAAACCTTATGTCATATAGATCAGAGTATTGAAGTTGATTGACTTCGGTGTTTTAAAAAAAAAAAAAAGTAAGCACCAATGTTTTTTCTGTGTGGATGAGGTGTTTTGAAGTTCTTCATCTTGCCCTCGTGTCTCATAAGGTAAAGGTTCACAGTGTGGGTTTGCACAGTGGAAAAATTTAGAGGTTCCCACTTTTCCAGCTATATTCATGATCACAAAGCATCTATGAACTTAATTATCCTTGAAACCTATTACCCACTCATTTGTGAAAGTGGTTTGAAAATGACTAATAGCTTTAAGTGTTGGAAAGGAGAAGGATGGAGAAAATGTGAGACTAAAGGCAAAACCACCCTGCATGTGTTTGCAAAAGCATTCATGTGATTGTGTAAATTTATTTTCCTTAAGATGCCAGGTGTAGAAGGCTTAGACAGATAATGAAAAGGGGAAACCAGAAGAGGTTTGGAAGAGGAAATGAGTGGAAAGGGCACATGGTCAGGTAAGGGTGCTGTAGAGCTACAAAGGTATTTTCATGTGGGTGTTGCAAAGCAAATCACAATTTTGAAGGAAGAGCAAACAAATTACAAGAGAAACAGTAAAAAAATGTTCCACAAAGAGGGACATGTGTATTGGAAATACCTTGGAAATGACTGTGAAAGGTGAGACAATGAGATGTTGAGATCAATCTTACAGCAGGAGTGGGGGCAAGATGTGGCTCCAGTCCAAGGTAGTTCTTTAGTTCTTGTTTAACTTTAAAAACACCGAATTGGACAGTATATATGTTGAAAATTGAAATCTTTTTCTTAGGGAATTTTCTTCACTGGAGCTGTATGATGTACCTCTGACCTGGAGTCCAAGGGACTGTGAAAAATGTGGTTTTGAAAGAAAAGCCTAGAAATTGCAAGGTGATAGAAATCACTGCCAAGCCAAGGAGATTTTTTTTTTTAAGTGGAGAGTTGTCTAATTAAACAGGGAGTTTCTTATACTTGGCACACGTCTTGAGGAGGAAAGTGTTTTAGCAGCCACCTGAAGCTAAAGTATATATAGGCTTCATTTGCTTTTATACAAGTTGATTCATCTATTCACAGTAAAAATATTGTGCTGTACTCAAATTATAGACAGTGGGTATATTACCAATGAAGAGATTTTTTTGTCAGATTGGTATTTTACATGGTGTCTCCTGTGAAATCCAGTCAGTGATCCTACAGTGAAGTTTCTGCTGCTGCTTTGATTGAAACTGCTGGCATGCTGTTACACTAAGTCTTGCTGGACTTTGTCTACTGAAGTTGAGGCTTCAGATGGAATACCAAAATGCATTTCCTTTGGAGGCAAATACTTAGAGAAGCCCTTACTATTTATCCAGGTGCTTATGTAGTAGTGGCTGTGTAAATTGTTCATGCAGATTGCCTCCAGGGATGTGGGCTGAACTGGGAAGGGAGAGAAAAGGGAATTGCAGTTTTACTGGTCCAGTTTGCAGCAGTACCCCAGAGAGGTATCTGCAGAAATTGATGCAAGAAAGTTGGTTTAAAAGCTACAGAGACCTGCAGAGGAGGCAATTGGAGGATCCTGTAGATTTTCTGCAGAAGCAGAGTTTATATGCATGGACCTATCTCCTTATCTTTGTAAGTTGTGAAGCACTACTCAAAACCTTAGCTCTTAGTTGTTGATTTGTAGTAGTCTTCTCTTTCCTGCTGGCACTCTTGCTGCCTGCTTGACATGCTGTTGCCAGTAAGTCTTCACTGTGATAACTTGAATGTAACTAAAATGAGTAATGTCTCAGTCCCTTTGCCTGTTCTTTAAAGTCAACAAAGTTTATTTGGGGCATTTCTAATGATCTTCACTAAGAGTAATGATGGTAAAAAATACCATTATTTTCCTCATGAACCGTGAAACCAAACTAAATTACAAAAGTATGAGGGAAGATGATGTGGTATTAGAAGCCAAAGCCTACTGTGTGATTTTGTTTAGAGGAATGCTTGAGGCTGTGAAATGTCAAATAGATTCCAGTTGTGTAATTTCAGGATGAAATTATATTAGCACCCATACTTAAAGTAAAATAATACCATTTGCTGGTTTGATTTCATTCATCTTCAATAAAAGTAAGTTCCTGAATAAACATGACCTTTTTAAATCAAGGTTTCAGGTAGATTTCAGAACCTCGACAGTTACAATTATGGAAGGAAAAACCAGTGGTTTTGTACATCTTGACATGTAGTTCTTTAAACATAATTATCACAGAATCACAGAGTACCCTGAGTTAGAAGGGACCCATCACAATCATTGAGTCCAGCTCCTGGCCCTGCACAGGACACCCCAAGAATGACATGTGCCTGAAAACAAATACTTCTTGAACTCAGTTATGGTTCATAACCAAGCAGTTCAGTTACCTTTCGTCCTTTAATATGCTCATGTATCTCCTAAACTTCAGAAATAATCTCTGGGTGTGCCAGTGGGTTGGGCTGCTCTAGTGTGTATCTGCTGTATGGTTGTCACCTGCTGCAGAAAACTTGGACTCTGAATTGTGAGTGTCTGTCTATGCCCAGTAACTTTCAGAAGGCGCCTTTTGGAACTTACTTTAGCTTTCAATGTCTGTACTTTCATTTCAAAAGAATGTACTGCTTTTCTCTCTAGAAAATAAAGGCAGAAAGTGTATAGCATTGTGTGATGTATTATATAAAATTAGAGCTGGTAGACTTAATTATGCACCTCAGAGTTAATTCTGTCTTATGAACCATCAGGGCTGGATTGAGAGCCCTGGAGAAGAAAGAGACCATGAGATTAAACCATCAGAGATAGGGGAGTTCACATGGGGTTATTAATGGACAATTCCAAACCTGCTTCCATTAAGATGTCAGTAATTCTGTGTTTAGAATTACTGTAATTTAGAAACCTGTTAGTACCAGTAGAACCAGAGTATTTACAGCTATCACTTGAACTTGCTTATAGTAAAGTTCTTTGTACTGGAAATATCTTGAGGCTTAAATAAGGAAAGCATAATACCAAGCAATGCTGTAAAACTCTTCAAGGTATATGCAGCTGTGTGTGAAGTGATGAAACAAGCCAGTTGGGGAAGGGATTAGTCACCCATCCTAATTTAAAGACAACCACACTAACACCTGGTTTTTGTTTGTTTTAAATGTTTGAAGCAGGTATATTAGGGACAAATGCCCTAATGTCCCGAAGGGACATCTTTGTAATGCTAATAATGACCATAAATCCTCATTTGTAGCACTGAGAAAGTCAAGCTCTTGACTTCTCTTACAGAAAATAACAGTCCTGCCTAGTGTTTGGCTAAAACTTGAATAAAGAATATAGGTCATATATATGAATTTATAGATTGAGAGGCTTATAGTACACAAATCAGATGACTGCCAGCTTCACTAAACAAATACATTTTAGCAGTGCTTCTAGCAAGCAAGCAATCTCCCAGGTAGGCAAGCATTTTAAACATCCTAATGTGAGGTTTTTAAAGTGTAGGACACATGTAGATAAGGTCTGTGAATGTTGGTTACACTGTTTATTTCACTGAGCAGTTCTGACTGTAGCACCGTGTGTGGGCATGTTGGGTTGTGCTTCCAGTTTAGGCTTTGCAGCCACTTCTCAGCATTGATGTATCTCTGCCTTTAAATGCTGTTTCCCCCTCTAGATAAAGATTCTGCTTATTCCGAGTCCCTCTACTACTTCCACCAGATATTAGATCAAATCCCAGGAAACCCAGTGAATCAGTCAAAAGCTTATCTCATTCACATCTGGACACCATTCATATCACAGGAGGAAGTAGTTCCTCTGGCTGTCTTTATAAGGGTATTCCCAAACCAATGCAGAAGGCCAGCTGGGATTCTTCTGGGAGAGTAAAGGCAGTCCAGAAGTAAACTGTTAGAAATAATGCTTTTATAAATGGAATTTCTGAAAGAGGAACTTAAAAACTGCAAGTGGGTATATTCTAGTGCTATTCAACTTTTTTCTTTTTTTTTCTTTTATTTTTAGATCACCATTTGCTGCTGTCACAGATTACTCAGTAACAAGAAATAATGTCATACAACTCTGTCTGGAACTAACAACAATAGTACAACAGGTATGAGACAGTCTGCTTAGCAGTTTATTTTTTCTTGAACTGTAAATGGCTATTACTGTTTTCCCCACAATTTTGTTTAACCCTGGCTATATCATTGTCCAACAAAAATAAGGGAATACTAGTATTTAGTAAATGCTTTTAAAAACAATATTTTCTGGTTTTATAGTACTAGTTTGTGTTGTGCTGTGTATATGGTTCTGCATATCTCAGCAGTGATATTTATCTTGGGTTCTCTAGTATAATATAATCACTATAAAATTAGATAATTACCTGATAATTTGTATATTTAATTTTTTATATTTTGTCTTTAAATTTTAATTACCTCTCTTGTTCAGAAGATCTGTTTATTATGAACTTTAGTAATCCTCTCTTTCCTGAAGTTCATATCGACACCTGTTGAAACGTGTCTAGATGATACAAACTTTCGGAAAGTGGGGGATTAGAGTATTTTGATTATATTTTTGTACTGCCATCAAGAAATCCAGAAGTAGTTACTGAGAAGCACTTCCTTAATGAGCTTCACTGGGGAGTGCAAACCTGAGAAGCTTCCCTACTCTTCTGTGTGTGGATTAGGTCTGTCTCTGTGTTTGTCTGTTGTTTTGCTGAACTGCCAAGCAGAAGTTTGAGATTGTTTGCACTTGAGGAGGTAGGGTGGAGAAAAAGGGAGAGAGTGGGCTAGGTAGGAGCACTGAGGAGACTTTTTCTGGTTTTCACAAGCATTGCTCCAAACTAAGAAAAACTAAACTTAGCCAGACTGGTCATTTTCCACAGTAGCTCTGCATCATTGTCTTTAGGTAGTGATGATCAATTTTCATGTGTCCCCTATTAATGAGAAAGTGGGTAAAGTAGCAACCACAGCTGTATTTCCCAGGAATTATGTCAGTAACAATTCATTTTAAAAATGCATCCCAATCCATATGTTGCTAATTCACCATGGTGTAGGTTGATATTTCTCTTATGTATATTTTTTAGTGTGAATGAGAGTAAATGTTGCTATTTAATACCTTTGGAGAACAGCATTTTTAACTTCTCAAAAAACCACATAATTCTGCAATCAGAAAGCAGTTCATGAATCCATATTTTGAAGTCAAAAGGAGCATTTATGTGCCTAAATTTAAGCATGTACTGAAATTGAATTGGGCTGCATTCAGAAGAACTATAATGAAAAATTCCATTAGTAGTCTCAAACACATGTGGTTTGAGCTCTGCTTAAAACAAATGCATTCCAATGTAGCATTTCAAAATGTCTTAGCTGCTGTTTTTTTAATATGCTCACTGAACACACTGAGAAATCTTACTGAGCTCTCTTAGGGCTGTAAATTAAATCTTTCAATATCACCTCATCATGTGTTTTTTTCTGTCTCAGAATCTTGTTTTCTTTTGCATGCAAAATATTTTATAGTACCTTTCTAGCTTATTTTTTGAGAAAAATCTACAGAAGGCAGCATTGCAGGTTTTTTTAACAGTAGTGAACAGCCTCTTAAAATGCTTAAAGGTTTATAAAAGGTATACAGTCTGTACATTTTTAATACCTTTGAACTTTTTAAAGACTTATATAAAATTTAAAAATATAGCTTCAGTACCTGAGTTCCATCAGGATTTTTTTTGCATTAGGTTACAGTCAGTGTTCAGATTATTGACCAAAATAAAAAAAACCCCCTATTCTTTAGTCAAGATGAAGAAAAGAAAGTGCTAGACTTAAGGTAGCTTGTTTGAATTATCTTGCACATTTTGAAGCTAATTGTAATATCATGTTTCTTCATAGAATTAAATGATACTGGGTTGTGTCCTCCTCATTATCAGAGCTAAATGGATAATGCAGCAAAATGACAGTATTGTATCACTCTTATGAGGATGAAGTCTAAGAAAACCTATTGAGTGTCTTATGTTTTGACCTATAAATAATTAGAGAAGTTGGAGTTACAGACAGATTTTGGAATAAAATGTGGGAAGGCATATGCTTTATTTTAATTCTTAAGTTTTCTATGTGTGTGCACGTTGTCCAAGGCCTGACAGGCCAGTGTGCAGTGGATATTTGCCAGTGAGAGCAGGTCCTTGAGACCACTGCAAGTTATTACATCTGCTGCTATGCAGCTGCTTTATTTTGGCTTAGGTATTTTTTCTTCTCCCCCCTTAGAATTTTCGGATATTGCTTCACAACCTCTTCCTGCAGGTTTTGACTCTTAATACTGTCCTCATTGCTGATGGCTTCTCTAATTCAGGGCTTGCATTCTTGTTCATTTTTATAATAAACTCATTGCACTGGAGGAAAAAGGATTTAAAACAAAAAAATCCATGGGACTATTATGATTTTTGCTACCATTTCCTTGCACTCTCTCTCCTACACATATCTGCCTCTGTAGGAATTATAGGCTGAGCATTATTTTTACTTTCTGTTTCCTCTGCTATGCATAAAAAAGGCCTGTTCTTTCATGATGGTAGAGGATAGATATTAAAGGGCTATGACTGAACAGGTTGTGTGTGTGTGAGAGAGATTGTTTTGGCTTGTGCTTTGTTCCCATTTGGTTCATTCATTAATTCAAATTTGTGTCAACAGAATTATTCCAGTCACAAATGTGTATCAGGAAGGACATGACAGAATAGTGTTCATGAAAGTCTTGCTGTTGACTTTCATAGTTGGGTTATTCAGCTTCAGAGGGTGCCAAGAACTGCTGCTTTTGAGTGTGCTCATTTTGGTTTAGAAAAGTAGCAGTAGCTACACTGATAACTTTAAAGAACAGAAGATTTATTGCTTTCTTATGCAATCCGTAGATAGCTTTTATTTTAATTTATTCCTCAGGAATTCATTAAGGTTTCACTAAAGAAGCTTTCTTCTTTAGAATTGAAACCCTGGAAATCTTGGGAATATCTGAAAACTCTAGTTTTATATTGACTTTGTAAGTTACCAGATGGTTAAAGAAAACTTTGCTGCTGAGCACTCTATTTCTTTTACTGCTCTTTAATAGTGATCATTAGTAGCCCTCATCACGTGTTTTTACTTTCCTTAATCAGCTTTCACAATGATTTGCAGTGTTTATTTAGTTTTAAAACCAGTGATGTTTATCTTGCAGCTTTAGTGTCTTGTGGGATTTGCTCAGGAGTGTGTTCCAGTAGAGGTATAGCTGTAGGCCTGTAAATGCTCCTTTAGAAAAGCTTCACTGCCTTTAATTCTCTGCCTAAAGACGCCTTTGAAGCAGTGCTGTGTAACCGGGGTGGAGATGGAGAGCAGGCACTTGGCTGGCATGGATCTGTCTTGCATTGTTGTCACTTCTGACATCAGCTGTCTCACAGCAACTTTTGGAGGTAACCTCAGATTTTGGATGGCACAGGGTGAGAACCTGAGTGATGCAGTTTAGGAGATGGCAGCCAGGATGGAAGACAGCAAAGAGAGACTAAGATAATCCTACACAAATGCAATGTCTGGACTTTATGGGCAGCTGTGATTTTGAGCTCAAAGCTGTGCTGTAGAGCATACAGAAGTGCTCTGTGCACTGCTTTAGCTGAGAAGTTTGGAACTTTTTTCCCATTTAAAGGCATTTGAGATACAAAAAAGAAAGTGTCCATATATGCCTTGCCCAGTGGATGCACTCCCCATCCCAGGGGATATTTCTGTTGGGATTAGCCGTGGCTGTTTTTCAGATAAAAGATACTGAAAAGGATAACAAATTATTTCTTGGGCAATGCACTATTTTTTTTGTCATTGTGGATTTTGTAATCACATGGCTGTAAACTCAAAAGAGGAATGTTTTAAATGTTAAGTTTCACTGAGAAATATAAGTTAAGGCTTGTTTTCCAGTTAAAAGGATAAAATGGAAATTTACCTTCTTAGCTCCCATACTCTGACTCAGAATCCGAATGCAGTAATATAAAGTGGTTTTATTCATTTGTTAAGGACAATATCAAATTAATGAATGAAGAATAATTAATATCCTGAGTACCAGTCTTACAAATTATCTCTCATATAATCTTTTCTATCACAATTTCTCACTTTTGTTTTTAAGTCCTAATTATTAAGGACTTTAAGGACTCACTAAATATAGCTTAAAATTTTAAAATTTCAGGTCATACCAAATTGCTAATTACCTCAGGAATCTAGCTAATAAAATAGTTTTAGTAGTTCACTGGTGTGAAGCTTTGATTGGATCATGATTAAAGTTGCTTTGTACTTCTAGATTGTAGGGATTTTCAAAGCAAGATATGTTTGCTGGAGATAGTTGCATATTAAAGTTTTTTATTTCCATTTTTAGCACTATTCTTTCCACTCCAACTTTATTACAAAATGCTTGCAGAAAAAACTTTGTTAACCTGCTGTAGAAATAATCCCTGCTTTTTCTGATAAAAATACTTACTGATGAGGAGGCCACGTTCTTGAAGGCTTTTATGTATATGCATAGCACACTGTTTATACAAAACACCCCATTTTTGCTAAGTGCTCAAGTAAGAGGTAAGTGTACAAGTAGGTAGCTACACAGATGTGAGGGAGTTATAACTAAATAGCTCCTCTTGACAAACAATTTACAGGCAATATCTGCCTGTGTATATGAAATCAAAAGGGTCTTCATATGAGAGTATTATAACTCGCTGTAAGTAATGCTGTAAGGAATTCAGACTCACCTTGTATCCTTCAAATGCTGCTCTTATGCAAGATTTTCTGTTGTATGGGTTTCAAAGCAGCTCTGAGCAGTGGTATTTCAGGATACATACTGATCTGTGCTATTGTTCTCTTCACTGTTAAAAGTCAATGTGTAATGCTTATAATGTATATATGGTCAAAGATAGAAAGTAAAGGATTGTGGGAAGCATGCAACTGTTGTTTGTTTACAAGAAGCTATATCAAAATAGTTTCAATTTATGCTCTTTACCAATGTTTTTCTCTTTTTCATAGTAGAGTAGCTTATTTGTCTTAAAGCATGCCTTTATGGAAAATTTCAGCTGTAATTTAATGTAATGTAAAAAGAACCTAAGGTACTTTACATTGATGCCTTTTTCTGATTCTGGTAGTTTGTTTCTGGTATTTGATTATACAGTATTTTTTCCCTTGAAATGGCTTTCTTATGTGTGTATATATATATATATATATATATATATATATATTCTCTTTTCATGTAAATTTTGAAGTGCTTTTTGAAATGGAATTAGGCATGGAATAGCTGAAAGATTAAAATGTCAATAATAGTCTATTGGCATGAACCTCTACTAGAATTAATTTGATGACTCATTAGTTGTCATTGAGATAGGTGCTGTAAAGAGGTATGGGGTTTTCTTCCTGAAATTGTGTACTGCTGTATATATGCTGTGTATATGTCTGTGATGTGACATTTTCAAAGTTGCTTATGAAGCTGCCACTCTGTAAAGGTGAATTTGTTTTCTTTTCCATTCTCAGAGAAAGTAATTTCTTTTCCTAGGGGATGGAAGGAGAAAAAAGAAACCAAAACCAAAAACCACCAAAATACTCAAGGTGCTTAGTATGTAAAAAAATTAGTGACCAGAGAGCAAAAATGAGTTGGTTATAGCTTGTTTTCTTATTTCGAGGCTTTTTTTTTGTTTGCTTGCTTTTCTTCCAGATTAATGATTGACAGTCTCTGAACACGGGAAAAGTGAAACACAAAGCAGAATAATTTGTGAAAAAAGAGTATTCTATTTGACAGGACATATGTTGGTAAACTAGTGCTGCTGTTGAATTTTTCCAAGAAATGGAGCTTGAGTGAGTCAAGGTGACAGTGAAGGAGTCAGGGACTATGGAACCATGTGCAGAAAGTAGCAGAAAGTTGGTGAAAACTGGAATGAAGTGTAGACAGGAGAGAAAATGTGGTTTTGTATCTCATGTTTCCTTTAAACAAAAGCTTTTTTTATTAGACTGATGTGGGCATTGTGTCCATGCACACTGAGTGGCATCACAGTCTTTATCTGAATAGAAACACACAGAGGATATGCCACACTTACTGTGTAATTCTTTATAAATGGTAGACTTCATCATTAATGATGATGTATTGTGTTGGTCATATCAATAGATGTGAAGTCTGAGACTGCAGTTCTTTTACTTTGGAAACTGATCTCCCTTCCCAGAGGCAGGGCAGTCTCTGCAACCAGGTACAGTGAAGCAAGATTCCAGTTCAGTGCAGTGATTCCAGTTCAGTGCAGTGATTCCAGTTCAGTGCAGTGAGAGTTCCCATGTGTTGCTAAGCAGCTAATAAGAGCCTTAAGCATAAATTAGTGTAGTGTCTGTCTTACTTCAGGAATATGTGTGTGTTTTGTTTGCTTAAATCCATTACAAATACATACATTTCAGATGATTCAATATGAAACATCAAAGTTGTAGCTGAGTCTGGAATGCTGTCTATCTAAATATTAACTTTTTTTGGTTAATTTAATTTTTTCTATTGGCAAAATAACCACCTAGGCAAATATAAAAGATGACATATTTTGCTACAGTTGTATTTTAATTATTTACCATGACAGTAGTAGAGGAAAAGCAGAGGAAAATTAAGAAGTTATTACATCTAAATTGTCTTGGAAGTGATACTGAAAACTTAAAAACTGGACAATACATTGTGCTACAAGCTCTATTTTGCATGCCAATAATAATATAGTTGTGAATGAATGAGGCTTATATAGAGGTGTGGGGAGTGTTTTGACTTTTTTTTTTTTTTCCTTTGGATGGACGATTTTTTCTTCAATTCCCGTCTCTTATCTGTTGATAGTTTCAGTGGATTTTTTTTTGCCCGCTGAGAGTGTCACCAAGTAGAGAAATCGTCTGAGCAGCTGAAATTTGACTTAGACCATGTAAGCACTTGGATTCTGCAGGATATATGAGCAAGTATCAGTGATTTTAGTTGGTGCTGAAATACTGGCTCTGGTTTCTGACCGAATGGTGTACTGGCTCACTTTAGAAACAAGGAAGAAGTGTAACTCTCTACATGCAAAGTAAGAATTAATATGTGACCAGATCCCCAAGGAAAGCAACATGATGTCTTTTACAGAAGGGAAAAATAATTGGAAATGGAAAATTACTTTGGAAAGATAGAATAAAAGAGCTTAGTGTACCTATTGCATCTCTCATAATCCAGCAAGCAATTTTTCCCAGTAGTTCCTTGGTCTGTGGGTGATTTATGTAAGTTGTATTAAATTTCTACATAAAGTATTCTGTTACTATGGTGATAGGTGCCACTCCACACAGATTGTTTAAATAAAATTAAAGCAATTCTTTATACTCAGTAATCTGGGTAATTGCTATTAGTTTGTACACAAGGGTTATGAACTTAAAGTACTGCAGGTTTATTGCATTTTCAGGGAAAGGCTCTAGACTTCTAGAAGCATGTGTGTAGGTTGCATAAGAAATGTCCTTTTTTGTAGCATTTATTTAGTAGCTTGCATTGTATTTTCCCAGTAGAGATTTTTTCCTTCTCTCACTATGATGCCTGCTCACCATTCTGCTTTCTCCCACCTCTCTCAGTTCTTACTCATGTTTCAATGGGCGAGGAGCGAGTGGGTTCTGCAGGTTCAGATGAGTTCTGGCTTCAGTGTGGAGGGGAAGGGAATTCATTACAGTAGAATGAGGATGCTATAGACCCAGTGTCAAGAAACTGCAGGAATTGAATAACTGTAGCATAAGTGAGAAAGAAAGCAAATATTTCTGAACGGCAGTGGGAATAAAATCGACAGGATTTGTGTGGGAAGCGAAGAGGAGTTGAAAATGGCACCCAGGTTGTGAGCCTGGTGGGACATGAGGTGGTGGAGCTGTTGACAGAGATAGGGAAAGAAAGGGGGAACAGGGAGTGTTTGGGAAGAAACGTGATTTCAGCTCTTCAGCATCCTGTGTTAGGGCTGGTGGCAAATATCCAGAAGGAGATTCTGAGCTGCGAATGTGAACAGAAGGGCTGAGAGATCTGTGACTCATCCGCACAGAGATTATAATTAAAGCAGCATGATTTTAGGAGGCTGCTGAGCAATAGGGAAGAGGTTGCAGAAAAGGGGAGAGTTGAGGATAGAGCTCCCTGGGACTGTCACAGTTGAAACAGCCATAATGGGAGACTTTTTGAGCAGTCCAGTGGAAAGTAAGTCATGGACATGGCATATTTTGGGATGGTTACTTAGAAATACAGTGTAGATTTTAACAGTGTCAGTTTTATTTTAAAAATTAATTTTGTGTGACAGCAGCCAAAGTTGCCTCAGCAAGCACTGGGTGTTCTATAGCTTAGAGGAGCTTTCTATTGCATTTTAGTTAGGTAAGAGACAGAAGAAAGGTATTTCCTTTCCCCCTCTCTCTGTTCCAAACATTTGTAATTTTCATTGTCCCCAAGGCCCATTCCTTTTGTATCCAAAGACCTGCTAGACCTTTTAAAATACAAGATGTGGTAAAGCACATCAGGAAACCACTGACTGTGTCATGCTCTTATTTCTTAGCATGTTGCCAGAGGAGAATGTACCTGCTTACCAGCTTCTGTGGCTTTTGGGGCATTTAAGTTTTTTTGTTCCTTGTACTTTTTAAGGGGGGTTGGAGGAGGGCGTTGAGAGCTGTATATCTGCCAGTATGTATTCTGTTATTTCAGTAATTACCCAGACATACCTGTAAATCACAGTCTAAGCAGGGTTCTATAGTATCCATCAGTTTTCTAATCATCATGCACTTCAGAACACAGCATTTTGTCATAACCAGCCATATCTAGGGCTGCTTCAAAAGCAGCTCGGGGGAGGTGATTACTCCACTCTACTCCATTCTTGTGAGACCCCACCTGCAGTGCTGCATCCAGCTCTGGGGCCCCTGTGTAAGAAGGATGTGGATCTGTTGGAAGGACTCCAGAGGACATCACAGATGATCAGAGGGCTGGAGTGCCTCTGCTGTGAAGACAGGCCAAGTGAGTTGGGGTTGTTCAGCCTGGAGAAGAGAATACTCCAGGGACACCTTAAAAGCAGCCTTCCAGTGCCTAAAGGGGGCTACAAAGGAGCTGCAGAGGGACTTTTCACAAGGGCATTTAGTGACATGACAAGGGGGAATGGCTTTAAACTGAACGAGGGAAGTTTTAGATTAGATATTGGGAAGAAATTTTTTAGTGTGAGAGTGGCACTGGCACAGGTTGTTCAGAGAAGCTGTGGATGCCCCATTCCTGGCAGTGTTCAAGCCAGGCTGAATGGGGCCCTGAGCAACCTGTTCTAGTGGGTGGCATCCCTGCTCATGGCAGTGGTATAGGAACTAGATGGTCTTCAAGGTCCCTTCCAGCCCAAGCCATTCTAGGGTATCATTGAAGTCTACTGTTGCAAAGCTATCACTGTTTATTCCTGCCATCAACTATATTATTGTATCCATGTATTTTCTAATTAGAGAAAGGATAAATGAGTTCAACCTATCTCACCCTTGTACCTGTTTGGAAACGATGTACCACTATGTACTAGTGTCTGAGAAAAGTGATAAAGAATAATAATGAATGAAAGTACACTAAAAGTTATAAAACTTTTGCCACTTTCATGTGTTGGCCAAGCTTTAGACTTTGTCATCATTATTTCTCATCTTCTGTGAGAACCTTCAGTGATGACTCCATCAAACCTCAATCTTGTGGCTCTCTCGGTATAGCTGAATTGGGCAGAATTCAAACCAAATGAGCCCTTCTAGAGCCAATGGCATAAAGTCCCTAGACCCAGTGACACTTGAACACATGCCTTGAAGCAAGAACAACTTGTTTTGAGACTGAAGGGGCTGGAAGTTATGATCTGGGCATTCTCAAGTTAATTATTTTTTTATTGTTGCTAAGTAGCAAGACCAACAGATCATCCATTTGACTTATACTGCTATTAAAGTATTCAGTTACAGTTTTAATCAATTTGGGAAGCACAGGGATTTAAAGGATGGTTTGGCTTAATTCCAGCCAATGGCTACATTGCTCAAGAGAGTTTTATGCCAAAGATTTGGCAATTCATGAGAATCTGAACCCTCTTGTAAGCAATCATGTAATTCATAATTTTTGCTACAAATAGAAAACTGGAGTTGCATAGCTTAGAATATTTTCTATTACTTGAAAAACAATGGTGACAACAATTCTATCAGACATGTTTTTAAGCCGTATGTAAAATCTAGCCCTCTTAAAACTAGACATGGAAGATGAGTGGGATTTCTCATTCATTTTCCAGGTAATTTTACTACTACTTTTAAAATAGTGTTCCTAACACAATTACTTACATTTTTATCTGCAACATATTGGAAAAAACAGTGCAATACTCACAAACATATACATGCATATTTGCTTCCTGTAAAGTCAGCTGGACTGCGGAGAAAAATAAATGAAGAAATAAGTGAAGAAGGTGCACCACAAGCATCATAAAAGCCACTCAGAGAATTAATGATTTCATGGCAAGCTCTTGCTCTTCACAAGTTCCTCCAGTTGAATTGATCACACAGACTGCTTTTTTAGGCAATGCTATAATCATATGAATTTACAAAGGAAATTTTTGGGTTAGTATGTTACCTGACAATTGTGACATTTGGTTGTTCCTGAAAATCATATAGTCTGCTTCTCTATCAGTTTTGCCTAGGAATTTGCCTTGCCTTATAGGAAAAAATAAATTATGATGACTGCATATACCTGAGCAACTAAGGCATTCTGCTGAACAAGAAAATACAATGAAAGGAGTCCATGCCATCTCTTGGGTACTCTGATCTAAGGATTACTAGAAATGCTGAAATACTAGTGAAAGATTTAATGCATGTATTTCCACATTTCTCCCTTTTTGTATCCATTAACTATTTCCATGTATATATTTCATTTTCTGAACTAGCATAATTTTATTTGGCATTTATGGAGTTGACAGGAACTTAAGACTGCCAAGACAAGTGCAGTGCATCAGCTGCCTGGAATACATGGCAAAGCCATGAATAATCATAATAGTTGTAGTAGTGGTAATAATGATGGAAAGCTTTAAGATTATAGACTGCAAGTATCCTGAGAGATGTTTGACAGGTAATTGCAGTAGATAATTTGCCAAATTGGACTTGTAAACTAGATCATATGGATGCAAAAATAGAAAAGTTTTCTGCAGAATATTTAGCCCACAGTTACAGTACTGGAGAACTGCATGAACATTTATTATCTGTGGGACTTGGGAGCAGTAGGGTGAGTTGACAGGCTGTCTGTATTTCAGTTCTTCACATTTTGAGTTGAGTTGGAACTTAGTCAATGTGTGTGCAAAGAAAACCGAGAATAAGAAAAGTACGAGTGTAATTAGCTGATCCCATTGTCCACTTATGTGAGATACCAAGACAAATGTTTAAAAAGAAGGTGATAATACTTAAAAAAAGAAAAGGAAAAATAAAGAATCATAAACACTGCTTTTAAAAACAAAAAAAAGTCCACAGTTATTTGTATTTTATATATGTGGTCGCATGTCTGATTTGTTCCAGCAATGTCTGGTGTGGGGTGGGTGAGATGTGTACATTTTGCAGTGTTGTCACCAGTCAGTGCTGTCTGATTCAGTGGGTTTACTTTCAATGTCCTTAGCGATTATTCCTTATGACATTATGGTAGGATCTCTGCAGATAGAACTTAAAATTGTTTTTGTAGAGACCATGTGAAGTTTTGGTTATGAAGGTTAGAATTCCTGGAATAAGTAAGCAGTACCTCTCAGTGTATTGTCTTGCTAGTCTTAAAATTAGGTTTTGAAATTATACAGAGACTGCAAATGCAGAAGAACCCTCTCCCTGATTTGTGTGGTTTGTTCTTGCTGCTCTTGTCTTCCTTCCTTATTGCTTTTTTATTTTCTTACAGTTTTGGAGCTCTTATTTCTCTTTTATAGGATTTTAGCTAGTTCCAGCTTAGATGACAAAGGTCTCTTTTGCCATTTTTGTGCATGAGGCAGAGCTGGAAGGAGTGACCATGAAGATCTGATACTAGTCATAAAGTTGTTCCATTGCATTTCCCTTTTATTTCTCTTCTTTTTCTTGTGAATACCTGGACATTTGTTTCCCTTAGACTACTAATGGCCAGTATTTGACTGCATCTGCAGGAAATGTAAATTAACACAACTTTTGCTGCTTTATTAGCAATGTGTGTCATTAATGTTTTAGAAAATAATCCACAATTAGAAGATAACCTTACAGTGTTTCAGCTGAAGTTCTGTTTGGTTGGTTAGAAGATCACATAGCCTAGCTTTACTTATAGTATGGCAGTGAATATATGTGCAAAGTTCAGGGAATAAACAGGTAGAAGTAATAGATCTCCTCCTTGCTGTAACTGTGTATTTCAGTTCATGGATAATCACTGTATTGGTTTAACTAAGTGAATAGCAAATTTTTAGCTTGTGTAGGAGTAAAGTTTGGTTGCAGATTTTTGTGTGTGTTCTTGCTTTTCCAAAGTAGAAAAAAAGTTGGTGTTAAACATGCATATGATCTTTTTCTTACCTTAATTGCAATGTTTTGATACCCTAGTTAAACAGATATTAAAGAAAATCTTTCAAGAGTAAGATATAGGCTTGTATGGAAGAAAAATACATTCTCCAGGTGTGGGTGGTATGCTACTAAGAATAAAAATTTATTTCTAATTGCCTAGTTAGAGACTTTTTATAGTTCTCAAGTGCTTTAAGCTCTTTTAGGTGAAAAGAAATGGGTATGAAAAAGCAATAAATGTAAATGGTAAAGGTCCCAGTAATAAGCAGTAAGCCTTACCATTCCATGCACGGGGTGTTTGTGGAGGGTGGGCACAGTGATCTTCAGTCCTTGCTGCATAAAGAACAAGGCAGCAAAGGGGAAACAAACTGTTCCCTATGACAGAAAGTGGCATTGGCTTTTGCTGCTGGGGTCGTTCAGAAGCAGTCTCAGCCCTCATCTCTAGGGATGGCTGCAAGGATCAGCTTGGTGACCTTTAACTGGGCTTCTTTGAGTCACAGACTTCAGGGCTGCTCTGGGTTGCCATCATAGTTCTTGACATTCCTGCACGCTTCCCAGAGTTCATGCTTGAATTGGATGCCATTCATGTATAGAAAAAGTATATTTTGGAATTGTTTTGGTTTTTTTTACTTAAGTGTTGCATCTGCTGTCTTCCAGTCTTTCTGTCTTTTATGATTTACTGAACTGTTAATTTTTCTCTTGCCTAAATGTGAAGATGTAATATCAACAATTTGCTGTTGCTATGTGATGAACTTGTTTAGCGATTCCTTTACCCAATTTGTAGGGAATTGTATATTGAGGAGGAAAATTTAGGGTGAATCTATTCATAGACTGGATGCCTGAGAAGTTTTCCACTTGTTTTACTATCTTTTTTGGATTCAGAAATATTTTAATTTTTTATATATAGTTGTGGTTTGTCAGAAGAATGCATATTTCTTTAGCTTCCTTCATGATTGTGGGGGAGTTTCAATTCAAGGATTTAGCAGCATTTCTCTGTTATTCACTGCTTTCTTGTTTGTAATAAACCCAAACAGCATTAGAAAATCCAGAAGCTTTCCTCCCTTAGTAGTGAGACTTCTCAAACAGTATCCTCTTTAAACTGAGTGTTTAAACCTATAGTAAATTCTATTACCAATGAAATTGTCTTCTTAAGAGCACTTTTTTTCTTTAATATAAATGTTGCAATCTCTTCCTGCTATTTTTGCAAAATGATTCATAAGTAACCATGCAGAAAATAGATGTATCCAGATTGAAAATGTTACATGCCCTCCCACATATAACAATGAAATGTGTGTTTTGCTACTAAGATTGCAAATACTTCATTGATGTCTGCATATAATTAAATGTGTTACATTTTCTTTCCGGCTGTGCTTACTGGCAAATGTTTCCTGAATGCCAACAGCTGTTATTAGGGAAATGCTTCCTGATCAACATGCTACTTCTGCATAGGTGGTTTATATAAAGCTTAAGAACACATTGACTTCTCTTGCCTGAGTAACACTTGAAGTGTTTCATGGATTAAAAGTTTGTTTTGGTTTTTTTTTTTTAAACAGTTGCATATAAAAAAATAGGTTTTCTAGCAGGATAAATCGATTTTAAAATGACACTTTGAACATGAAAACTTAGTCACATCTTTCATGTGGATATAAAGCATCTATTCTAAACAGAGCTTGCACTAATGACTGCAAAGTTTCAGCACCTGAATGAACTTAAGAGTGGTTCTTTCACCAATATTTGTTGCATTTCATGTGCTCTCTGACTCGGTAATTCCATTTCCTTATATCCATTGAGATTCTGTCAGAAAACCTTCTGCAGTCCCAGCCTCCCATGTGTTGGTCTTGCTTATGGAGGCTGCCTCCCATGCTGCATGGGGTAATGGCAGTGTAGAGCAGTCCCAGCAGGCTGTGTGTGCTCACGGTTCCTGTGAGCTTTGGATGCCCTGTTCCTCCTCCCTCCTGTTCAGGAGTGTGTTACAATCACCTCCTCTTCCCCCTCCACCAAGGGTTTCCTTCCCTTCTTCAGCAGTGTGCAGAAATGTCACATCAGCTCAGCAAGAGTTGTTCATCTGGGTCACTGAATACTGTTCTGATATCTCTGTTTTCCAGTGTTGCCATTGGAAGCAGGGCATTCTGCTGCTAATGGCATTCTTCCATCAGGGATGCCTGGTGGAAGGCACTTGTGTGGTAGACATGTGACTAACTGGCATGTGCCAAAAGCATGCCAAGTGGAGAGTGTTGTCTGTATCAAGGAAGGAAACTACTAGAACTAGAGAATAGATATAAACATTTATCAATATTTCCTTTCCTTTCAGAGGTAGTTTCACACTTTTCATTCTGTCTAAGTCTTTGAAATACTTTATTTCTTCCTAAAGACTTCAGTTCAATCCTTTTAAGGATAAGTCAAGGAAGGAAAAATGATTGGACCAATTTAACCTGCTTTTTCTGTTTTACTTTTTCAGGATTGCACAGTATATGAAACAGAGAACAAAATTCTTCATGTGGTGAGTACTATTTGGATTTCCAAAAAAGTTTGTATGGACCACATAGAATTTTAGAGCTGTGCGTTTTGTGCTTTTTGTATGCTCTGCCAGTAGATAACTAACTAGACTAGGTATAACTGAGTGAATTTATGGAACTATTTGTGAGTAGGTCAGGAGCTTTAAAGGGGATTGTGTTTGTCTGGCTGAGGCCCATTTGTTATTTGCAAACCATGATTAGAAGAGGGATGGTTTTTGAGAGAGAGATGGTTGCTAGGCTTCTGTGAAATAATTTATGTGTCTGTTAGTGATATAGCTCAATTTATACAGCTTTATTCCTTACAGGAACCTAGAGATAGCCTAAAGATAGGAAAATTAATGCAATGTTTCCTTTTCAGAATGAATACAGTAGTCTCTTCCAAGAATTTTTAGTGCTATTTATGGTAAATATAGCAGATGAAAGTTATCAGGGCATCAGAAAACATGGTGAGTTTGAAAGGCTGTTGCATAGAGAGTCAAAAGCTGGAGTAAGCCTTGTCTGAGAGCTGCACCCAAGTTTTAGGTATTAAATTGTGTTTCATGTTCTGGCTGAGGTTTAGTTAACCCACAGCTTGTTTCTAAAATTTAGAAGTGAAGCTAATCTCTTTAATAGTGAGTAATTAATTAATTTATCTCACATTCAGGTAGGTTTTGATATCTTACCGATCTTATTACCAGAGCTTAAGCCAGAAAATACTGCATTTCTTTAGGTGAGCTTCCCTGTAAATGTTGAAATAATTATTTTTGTTATTTATTTTATTTATAGTGTACCTGTGTGAAATGCTTGGCAGGCTGAATTCTGTAAGCTTTTGATGCTTTGGTTTCACAGTGATGTGGAATAAAAAGTCTCCTTGTATTTTTAAGTTTTACTGACATTTTTTCAAGTGTGAGACATAAAGAATTAGCAAATTTAGTGAGGCTGACATCGTCATCTATGCTAGGTCAACCTCTGCAAGTGTTTAAGTAATAAAGTATTTTATTACATAATCTTGGCAAAAGTCGAAGTGCTATGGGTTTGAAATCTGTGTATATAGCCTGTTTTTCAAAGCATGCTTGTTTCTGTAAGAGCTGAGAATTCTGAAATCTTCTGTATACACTATATATCTTTTACAAATTGGCAGAAAGGATTGTAAAGGAAGCTGCCAGAGTTTAGAACTGAGGAAGCATCACTTTATACAGTCATCAACAGATAATTTTGGAGAAACTGAGAGGGATTAATTTTAAATACATGTGTGCACAAAATCGAGACAAGTTTCAAAAGTTATCTTACATCATTCAGACTCTTGCAGGTTTATTTATGTAGTCTGCAGTAACTTCACTGTGGTCACAGGTGGGCATAGGTATAAGTGTACCTTCTGTGATCACTGCTCAAACCTGAAAGGAAACATGAGCATGAACAGAGCATTGAATGTCTTAGTGAAGCCCTGGGTTAAAAATGGTCCTACATGGATTAAACATGACTGTATATTGCATGTAACTTGGATCATTTCTGACTATGTTGCATATCACCTGATCAATGGGATTTTATGGGGAAAAGGTTGACCTAAAAGCAATTGGTGAAAGAGGTAAATCTGTGACTAAATGATTAAATGATGGCATTTGAGATCATGTTTTCAGTTTGAAAGATAGTTTTTTCCAAGTGCAGGTTGAAAGGTTGATGATAGCATTGGAATTGGAAGCAGACACATTTCCCTCTAGCCCTTATTCTTGGAAGACAGAAAAAGGTGTTGTGGGTTTAGCCCATTAGACAGTCTGAAGAGAGCAATCCAACGGTAAAAATAAGGTTCTCTGATTCAAAAAGAATTGCAGTAAATTGTGGGAAAGGCGTAGCAGGAACTTTGAATAAGAAATACTGGGAGAACTAGGAAAGGTTGAGAGGACATGTGCACTGATATTGTAGGAGAGAAAATAAATCCTCTCGTTTAAAATTTCAAGATCACACTATTCCAAGTCCATTTTCAGAGTCTATTTCCCATCTGAAGTGATGTTTAACCAGCATCCCAACCAGCTGCCTTCGAGTGATCAGATACAAACATAGAGCTGTGTTTGGTGAGCTGACTTAGACAAGAAGTTGAATTCAAACCTGTGGGCACATCCCATGTAATTTCATGTACCACTTTCTCTTCATGACACAAGGAAACAAGTTTCTCAAAAAAGTGAAAAGAAATGACTAACGATCAATTAGAATTTCATGCAATTAGCATAAGGAAATCCTTATTGCAAGGTATTGTTTTTACCAAAGATTTGAAGTCAAATTTTAAGAGATTTTTCTTACATAAGAAATATAGAACTAGAGCTACAGAAATGGAAAAAAATATATAACTTAAAGGACAATTATGTACCTGTACTTGTCAGGACACCAAGATATTTGCCACCTTATGAGCAAACATTGGATCAAAATAGTAGATTTTTGTGTTCTGGGTTGAACATCTCCATTGTCCATGGAACAAAGAAGGGATTTTTTTTGACTCATGCTGTGGTTCAAGGGCTGGAGCTCTGTAAGCACAGATCTCCTGTGGGGATGCTGCCCTGTTTCCCCTGGAGTGAGCCTGCTTTATGCCAAATCAGGGAGCGAGAGGATGTGTGGGCACAGTGGGGATGTGAGACCATCCTTCCACTGGTGAAATGCATACAAGGAAACATCCAGAGTTTACCCATCACTGAGTGGCTTCCTCTAAAGCACACTGAAGTAGGCAAGATCCTCAAATAAATTACTGACTGGTTTGCTTTAATTAGGTAAGGACAAAAAGTAGTTCATGTGCTCATATTCTAACAGCACTAATTTTTTTTGAAAAGCAAATGATTGCCCTCTTTCCTTCAGAAGTGATAGTGTAGGTGTACATGTGGAGATTGCTGAATCACCTTGTCCACAGATAGCATGTTTCAATGTCAGTTAATATATTCACCTCTTAGCTTTTCAGGATTTTCGTTTTAAGAAATGGTATTTTGTGGAGACAGAATTCTGTAGCTTCAGTTTATATTCAAGGAAGAAGTATTTTTGTTTGCTCCAAGCCATTTGAGTTTCAAATGCTTTAAAAAAGCATTTTGATTGTCACTTGTGGTATTAGGTTAGGCAGTAAACTAATCTGTGTTATTCAAGTAAACACATAAAATGTATCTAAGGGAAAAAGGTCTGATTGAAAAATTATGAAGTTTTAAGATGAAATTACCTACTTGAACTTGTTTATTTCTTCTAAATGGAGTTTCAAACTGTGTCTGGGGAAAAAATTTCTTTTCTATAATTTTTTGTCCTAGAACTATAGGAGTGTTGAAAAAACTGACTTAAAGACACCTACATTTCTTAAAGTTTTGGAGTTTTTTTCTCTGACTTCATTCATAGAAACACTTCGTTTCTGTGGAATAAGAAGCACACATAAATAATGTGTTGGGTTTTGCTCATTAAAATTCTGAAATATTCATGAATAAAGAGAAATGTTTCATATTTTTGCTGCTTCATTTCTCAGTATGGTTTTTCCAGGGTAGCTTTTGCTAAGTAAGCAATGTAATAAATAAATAAATAGTTAAATAATACTAATAATAATTTCTTGATATAAACAGATAGGAATTGGCACTAGAAAATAATACCAACAGAAGTAGATAGCAGTAGAAAGTACTAATTTCAGAAGAACAGGTTTAGTAATATATGGGGCCTAAATAGGAAAGGATAAGCCACAGGTGTGGTGCTGGCTTCAAAATTAAAAATTAGTATGCTCTTGCTTGTTCATATTTAGAATCTTTATATTGATTTAACTTGAGATGATAAAGTATTTGGAAAACTGCTCAACTTAAAAGGCTATCAGTTTATATCTGCTTATTTGGGGAATTATATGTTAATCGTTGCAAAATTCTGACTGGAACTTTAAAATACTTGAAGAATAATTCATTGATTCCATCCAGCTGTTCAAGGCTGCATTTGATGGAAAGACCCAGTTCAGATTAATCCTTGTGAAGCAGTAGAGTATTAAAGCTAGAAGAACTAATTATAGAAAGTAGAAGCCAGGTTTCAGTCAGATTAATAATAGGTTTTAATGAAAAAATTTAATAGTTTTTCTTTTAACTTTTTCAGTTTAATTCTGTAAGAAAAAAAAGACTATTTTCTTAAAGAGTTTCACTGTTAAAAAATTAAGCTGCATTTCCTGTGTACAGCAAATACAATTTTTTTGAGTTGGAAAACTGTAGAAAGTGAACTGCAGAGGGAAGCCAATATTCAGAAGTTTTTTCAAGAGCAAATGAGCTATGTAAATTTAAAATAGTTTGCTAAGTTGAAAAAGAGAAAACAAGCAATGGATCAGAATGTTCTCTTTTTCCAAGAGCTTTGTTGAAACCACAGTGAGGATAATTTGCTCCTGCCCACTATATTTGAATATTTGTTACAGAAGTATAATGGACTAAAAATACATTGTCAAAGGTATCATTTTTATAATCTTTAAAAAAAGAGAAAAAGTAACCACCTTCTGCCTTTCAAGAGTCTATACCTTGTAAATTGAACTGAACGAACTTCAGTTTAACAGGAGCTTCTTTTTGCAGCAAAGCCAAAAGCAGAGATATAGTTAGTTCACTGTTTAAACTTCATATATGCACCAGTACATGTTCAGGCCTGCTTGGTTTTAGGACTGGTGGAGTTACTGATATGTTCTGTGCAATATAACAATTTTTTGGAATAAAATTGAATGGTTCATAATTATTTGATTTGGCTTAATTAATTAGACTTCATTCATCTTGGACAGCTGTAACTAGCTAGACTAACAGACTAAGCTTAACATTATCTGGACACTTTTTCTTACTGTTGGTCTTGAAAGTCCACGTGTCTTACTGGTATCCTATTCCTCACTCAAAGGCCATAGGAGAGGGGGCTGATGAGGGAGGCTGGTGCTTTTCTTGCCCTCAGTGCTCGGAATATGTTTAAGCCAGAGTGTTTCAGTATTGCAAATACTTAGCAGATAGATTTTAAACTTGGTCACTAGCCTGGATAAAATGAAAGACAGGGACAAACGTATGTCTGTTTGCTTGGCCAGAAATGCTTGGTGACCTTAGAGCTGCCTGAGTGGAACAGGCAATGGATGGACAGGTTGAGGAAAGGCCCCTGAAGCTGTGTCCATGGATACTTTGATGCAGAACACAGACGTTTTCCCAGCACAAACTGAAGTAGCCACAGAGAATCAGAACAGATGCAAATTTAATTCAGTCACCTTTAGGTCCCCATCCCCTGGCTGAAAGAAGGAGCAATTGTGGAAAAGCTGTTAGAAATTGGTACCTTACAGTCCAAAAATACAGGTAGAAACTAAGTATTATTTGTCATTCTTCATGCTCTAAGGCATAAAGAAGTTACCTACTGAGAGAAACATAATGTTTCCCTTTGAATTCCTACCAAACAACGAGGTGCTGTGTGGTGATATTTTTTGTTCTCCTTTGAATCATTCAGCTTTGCACATAAAGACTGTGGTGTAGCTTCAATCTGCAATTATAAGTGTGTCACTTGAATAGAGAGGAGAATTTATTACTGAAGTGCAGTGATGAGTTACTGCAAAAAAGAACTGAAATCATTGCTTTAAGGCTTATAGTGAGAACAGGGACCATGTGACAAAAGGAGAAAATGTAATTATCTGTTGGTTTCTCTCAGTTAATCTTTTGTAACTTGCTTTTTTTTTGGCTTGGACAAATCTTTTCCCTGTGTGCAGATACCTTGCACACTGGGAGCTGAGTGCAGCTTGAAAAAGGCTGAGGATTTTTAATGCCTGCTGATTTTTTGTGGGAGCAATTGGATCCTCAGCTTCCTGCGTGTCTTACTGTAACAAATACTGCATTGCAGCAGGCAGTCAACACTTACAAAGGATAAAGGATCCTGATCTCGTTAACAATGTTTTCATAACCAGAAGTGTAGTTTTACAAAGCTTCCAAAGGTAGTGACTATTTGAGAGAAAAGGTGACTGCCATCTCATTTAAGTGGAACTAAACAACATGTCTGCGATACAGATGGTCCTGAATAATTCTGCTGAGAAATAATGTGTTCATAAATTGTTAGGAACAAAATGAGTAGAAGTGCAATGTTTGAGTGCTCTGCCATGTGGCAACATCTTTTCCTTGGAGGGCCCTGATCCATTGAGTAGGTTCAAGGTCTTTTTCCATACGGATGCCTCATGGGGAGGAAACATGCTCCTGGTGAGCAGACTGATTCATTTGTACGCTGATTTATGCTGATTATCAATGCAAACTGTGAATGAGGTATTCCTGAGAGTAAAGGCAAGGAAAAATGCATTATTTTCCCTGAGTCAGCCTGTGGACATGTTTCCAGTGAGGTCTGTGTACCCTCCCTTTGCAGTGGGCAGAGAATATCTGCTGTGTAAATGTCTGCTCCTGCTGTCCTGGCTCTCTCTGGACAAGTTCAGAGTTCATGAAAATTTGTCTTTAACATAAGCCAAATGATACCTGGTCCTAATTGCAGCTCAACTCTTTAACCAAGGAATATTAAATGTGTAATAGTTTATGGGGATATTGTGCTGTTGGACTGCAGTGGGAATATCTAAGAAAGTTGTGAGACTCCAAAGACAGTAGTCTTTTAGAAATATATTGAAGCATATTGCAGATTTTTTATCCTAGGAACTTGGTGATTTTGCCACCCAGTATTCCCAGAGCTTCTCTTGGGGCATATTCACAGCACCTTGTTTTAGGATTGCAGCCAGTGTAACTGTAGTGGAATGCTGATCCCCATGGGTGTTACTGTACAGACTGTCTGTACCCCTCTCATGAGAGGCAGAGCTCCAGGGGGCTGCTCAGTGCATCTCAGCTTAGGCTTCTGCTCCGTGCCAAGCTGGACTTGCCCGAATTCTCCTTTCCCCATCACCTGTCAAAGCAGCTGGGAACGTGTTTTTAATGAGGAGGCACATCTGTGAAATGTCATACCTTGTCTTAGGTGGTAGGAACACTGCTTTTCAGTGTGTTTTGGCACCTCTCTGCGCTGCAACAGTTGAAAATTGGAGAAAAAAATTAATTCGCTATAAAGAGGAGTTTCTCTGAAATTGCTAAGAATCCCATACATTTAGAGGTTTTAGAGGAGATTAATAGGAAGAATAGGTGGATGAATACAAGGCTAAAGAGGTATGAAAAACTATTTTCATCATCAGAGAATAATTTATAATGTATGTCTCTTCACTTTGCACAAATGGCTGAATGCTGGATTTTTTAAGCAATTTTTCAATTACTGTCAGTACAGTTCCAAGACAGAAACAGAAGTAACATGCCAACACTGTATTTAAAGTCATAAATAAACAGAAATCTAAGCTTTCATTTTTATTAAGTAATGTTACATAATTTTATCTTTTAAAAATGTCAGCTCAAAGCAATTTTCATGGGTCCAAAAGGCATTAAAGAAGCTTAAATTTCAATAAAGTTCTCTTTTTCACTTTTTTGTACTTCAGGTAAAGCACAAACAGTTCTTAAGATAATTTTATATATTTCTTGGTGTCCTTTGTTCAGTAATGATTCTGCATAATGAAAAAGTAGAAGAGTGATGTATATGTCTGTGCTTGAAGGTGGTATTATTTCTGGAAGAAGGTCATGTTGGTAATATAAACTTCGTTATATTTTCCATTTGATTCCAGTTTGCTTATTCACCCTGAAACTATTGCTCAGTAAAATAAGTGATCTATATACAAACCTAAACTTAAAACTGTTTGTAAATACTTTAAAGAGGAGAAAAGTGTATTGGTCTGTAACAGGATTAAGATGTCATTGGTTGGGTTTGGTTTTTTTGTGGTTGTTTGTAGATTTTGGGAGTTTTTTGTTTGTTTTGTTTTTTGGGGTTTTTTTGTGGGTTTTATTTTCTTTCTTGTTTTGAATGACTTCTGAAAAATTTTCCTTTTTACATAAGAGAATTCTAGTTTGCCATTTGGAATTATAATGGTGATTTGGCAGGAGGTTATATCCAGATTTGCATTATTTTACCATACTATTGTTGCAGATTTTTTCACTGTAAGAATTACACTTTGGAGTCTTGGAAGATTGATTGGTGCAACAGTTGTGTGCAGTTGTGTTTCAGTTATTTGAGAAGACTGGTTAGCTTTCATCTTTTGAATTTCAGAGCAGTTAATCTGGTTCTTAATTGCTTTTGGAGATGCCCACAGTTTTGGGACCAGAAGAATGTCCTAATCCCTGAATTTGCTGACAGAAGATGCGTGGGAAACCTGAATGGAGAAATCATTTAAAGTTCCTGACAGGGGACTTCCTGGAAAACACTGAAACTCTCAAAAATCACTTTCTTACAGAGAATGATAGGAAAGCCTCACAGCTTTCCTGCTTCTGAGAAGAGTTTGTTCAGGGGGTGAGAGATCAGGAGATAAAACAGTACCAATTTCACAGTCTCAGCCTCTTCAGAATTTTTTTCTGTCTTGCTGCAGAGGCTGCCAACAATAACTGGTTTAAGACTTATCCCATTGTGACGTGGTGATTTATTTTAATGGTCCTGTCTGCAAGAGTAAATCATGTTTGGCAGCTGTAGAACATGAGAAACGCAGTCCAAAGACAATTACCATGTTTTATTAGTATAGAATCAACTTCAGAGTTAATGGGAGTTACCTGTCATCATTAAGAGCCTGATTTTCATCTGTGCTGAACAGCTGCACATTCAGTGGGAATTAATGGGCTTTGAGGCACTTGCTGTCTTTGCAAAAGATGTGGGCAGGATGGTAGTTGGAGCTCAGCATCCATTGCCTGTGTGCCTGAGCAGGGCACCTATCCCTCAGAGGGCATGGGAGCCCCTCTTTGTCTCTGCTCAGATACAAAAGCGTTTGCCTCCTGTTCTTTCCCTGGTCTGGTGCTATTAATTCGGGGTCATCACAGATAATGTATTTTGTATTGTATTTATTTTGTATTGTATTTCTGCCTGAGGCCTTTCCCCTTCTGCCTTGTATGTACTTGAAAAACATGGTGATTTAAACTGTATATTGACATTTGAATAGTTAGCAATGGTATGCTTATTGTGACATTTTCTTTTCTTTTTTCTTTCCTAGTGTAAAACTCTCTCTGGCGTCTGTGATCACATTATCTCACTCTCTTCTGATCCACTGGTTTCCCAGTCTGCCCATCTTGAAGTGATCCAGCTTACAAACATCAAGCCAAGTGAAGGGCTGGTAAGAAGTACGCAGTTAATCAAACCCATCATCCAGGATGAGAAAGTTTTGGTTTTTTTAAAATTAGTTGTATATATGAAAATGAATAGGACATTTTTGCCTTTTCTGTTTTAAAGTTTGAGAACAGTTTGATTCCTCGTGCTAGTGTGGTTTCTCATGCAGCTGGGCCAACAGGAAAGTATTTTGTAAAGCTGACTGAAGTATGCAGAGTTCAGTGAACAGGGAGAAATGAGTAAGAAGTTCTTGCCATTTATATCAGCTTCTGAAAAATGGTTCAGATTGTTCTAGGATCTTGAAGTCTGAAGGGACTTAAATTACTAAGATCAACTCAACCAAGAAGTTTGCGTGGGCTTCTGCACAAAACCTGTCAGATTCTGGAAAATGTTTCATAGTATCTTGGGGATATAAAGCTATTTTTTAAGTTATTCCAGGGCTTCACAGCATTGCTAATAAGTAACTCATTGAATTTTACTGCAATAAGTCTGCATTCTTAATCAGGTGCTTGTAAAAGCTCTTAATGCAGCCATCCTGTGTTTGTTGTTCAAGAGCTGACCACTGATCTCTTGTTTACTCAAGTATCCAACACCCGCTGCATGGAAAAAACCAACACTGGTAATAATTCCAGATGTGTGCCTTTACCTCATTAATAATATCTGTTCTCATAATTTTTGGAGGTAGAAAAGAAGGTGTTCAGAATACAGTTAAATATTTTTTGTCTGAAGAAATAGCTTTTGCAACTTCTGCCCAAGCTTAATTCTCATTCCATATTCTTGAATAGTCTTGAAGGAGGACTGCTGTACTCTTTGCAGAAGGTTTTTGAAATTGTCTGGATGTTGTAGTTTTGGAGAATATTTTGGTTTGCAGGTTGGTTGTTGCTGGGTTTTCAGTTGTTTTGTTTTTCTTGGCAAAGTTAGTATGCCAAGTTATTTAGAGCAATTGTACACTAAATTAATCCTCCATTCTTTGGAAAACTGCAATTAAAATACAAGAAAAACCCTAAACACTTGGATGAGTAAATATGGCCCCATCCTTTGTTTTAGTCTGCAGTTTGTTTTCCCTTCCTCTTCTGGCTTTCTTTTTTATCTCTGAATCCATTTTAAACTTGTCCTTCAGGATTTCAGCTTCTCATGGATTCTCTCCTCCCTTTCTTTTCCTCCTTTTCCCCTGAAATTTTAACTCTTCCACCACCTCACTGCAGTCAACCTTTTGAAACCCTTTCTCCTATTGTAATGAGAAAATCTTCTTCCTCTTTCTCTTGATCATCTTTTTATGAGTGCTGTCCATTTTTATCTGAACTTGAATTTTTTTTCTTTCTGTCTTGTGATTGGTTTTTTTTGGTTGTTTTTTTCCCCTTCATTTAAGTCTTTGTATGGTTTGTATGACCTCTCAGGCACTGAGAAATGTTGAATGGTACTTTTGTGAATAAGAATGTGTTTCATAGGTCTGCTCCTGCTGGGTAGCTGATGAGAGAATCTCTTTCCCTCTCTGTGTCTCTGTTTTACACCCTCTGTCTGTCTTGTCTGTTTAAACTGGAAGCTCTTCAAGGCAGGGTTTTTTCTTTTTATGTATTTGTGAACCAATTTAGCAGGGTCTTGATGTCATTGTCATAAAAATACGTATTTTTTGAAAAAGGTAAAATAGCAACCATTCAGTATACAAACCTTAGAAGGATACAATGCCATTTTGACACAGTCATGGGTTTTTTTCCCTCATCCTTGCCTGCGTGCCACTATTGTGTTCCCTGGGCATTGTGCCATCTCCTCTAGATTGTGAGCTCTCCAGAGCAGGCACCAAGGATGGGGGATTCGTGCTGGGAGAGTGAAAATCATCCCCTTCACTTTGTAACAGCACCAGTCCTGCCAACAGATCCCCTTTGTCATGTGGTTCTTGGTGCTTCATATGCTTTTGGGTTCTTGGGCTTTTGTTTGTTTGCTTTTTAAATGAATAATGCCTTTGAATTAAAACACAGTGAATGCACATCAGCACACACTGAGTGCTGAAGGGTGGCAGTTTAAGAATTGATGGTGGAGCTCAGAGAATATTCTCTGCACATCAGAAACGCTGGGATAAATCTGAAGCTCAGTCATTTCTGGACCTTCTTCCAGGATTTGTGCAATGATGGAGGTGGAAAAATGGTTTATTGTCAACTTTGCTGTAGATTTTTGACCCACGTGACAGTTCTGTGCTGGCTTTACCAATGACTAAATAAAATGCTCTATAAAAATCGAAGTACTTCAGGCAGAAGAAAAAAGACAAGCATGGCTGCTAACTGTGAAGACTTTTGTCACCTATCATAAACAGAATATCTACTATCTCAAATTCAATAGCTAAGAAGCGAAAGGAAATCTGGAAAAGAAAAAGGAATGGCGATGAGAAGGAATTTAAAAGGTTGGAAAACAATGCTGTTTCCCTAAATTAATGGTAAATATATGATGGAATTAAGAAAATGCTTGAAGCTTTTACAACTTAAAGAAGATTGGCATGATCAGGATATTTTAATCAGCACAAATGGTTCCTTCGCTGTGTTTGGTCTTTTTGTGTAGAAACGTAAGTATTGTCAGAGGTAAATGTAAATTTTCAGACTAATACCTGAATGCAGAAGAAACAAGTAAACGTGTTACCGTGTCTTACAGATATTAAAACTAGTTAACACCTATGACTAAGTAACCTTTCAAGCAACTAAACCTGTCAAACTGAAAATGCTGTTAGGGTGTGATGAGGAGAACCTCTTGTGTACTGGGTAAAGCAGTGTTATGAGTGGGATTTGGTATTGGTTTTGTTGTTTGGTTTTTTTTCCTTTTTTATTTTCCCTCTATTCTTGTCTCTTATGACTAGCTGCATTCATGTGTTCTCCAGTGAGTGCTGCTGGGGGAAGAGATACAGCTTGCAGTGGCTGTGCAGTAAGGGTGAAAAGACATGTCATGGTAGAAAGTTATTTAAAAAGCCTTCAAATGGATTAATGTGGTCAACTTTGCAATCACCAACACACCAACATGCTTCCATGTGTAATCCTTTCCTTTTTTTTTTTTTTTTTTTTTTTTGAGGACTTGCAAGTTGTTTCGTCTGTATCAGTAAGCAGAATATAATTTTGTATATTTTTACATTACTGATATACAGCTAGGTTAGGTGTAGTATGTTTTACCATGAAACAGAGTTAAAAATGTTGCTGCTTGACTGTAAGCAGTGAGTGTACTTACACAAAAAGCAGAAAACCAAGCTCTTCTTGGGTAGTTTTTCTGCAACAGTCACTTTTCACTTTATTTTTAATATAGAACAGACTATCAGAGAACTGTAGCAAAGGTTAATCTTGAATTTCAGTTGTTTCCTGTTCATATGAATCATTTTAATCCTAGTCAGGTAAGTGACTGTGATATGATTTCAAGGGCTCAGAAATGCAAAGGTAAACTCATCAGAACATGAGAGTGATTGTTCGGGTTCCTTTTTGCCTGCTGAAGCAAACACAAAAGAAGCTTGTCATGTAAAAAATTGCTCATGAAGTACAAGTCATGGATACAGCAAGGTGTGGCAGCTGATTAAAGTGTGCTGCTTGGATTCCAATGTACTACTATTCCTGATATTTCTCCTGAATTTGTTAGTTTGAAATACTGGAAGAGCTGGGAAAGAGTTATGAACAGCATTCTAAGAGCTATTTGGGGTTAAAGGAGCATGTGCAACTTTGGAGGGTTCCATGAAAATGGAGTGGAAGTAAAAATTCGGTTACATGTTTGATGAAACAAAATTAATATCTTTCCTCTTCCATCCAGCATTGCATAAAATATCGAGAAATATGTTATATTTTAATATACATATAACATATGTTAGAAATATATCACATTCTGTTTTAATTTTTGAAAAGAAAAATAAACAAAAACAAAGGGGAGAAAAAAGAAAAAAGCACAAAAGGTCTCTTTTCTACCCCTTGACTTAATCACCAAGATAAATTGTAATGATTGTTTTGAAATTAGAGCTCTACCCATAACTGATCAGGACAATCTCTCATGTAATTAAGCATGATTTACTCATTTTTTAATCTAGGCATACATTTATTTCTGATTACTAGGTTGGTTATCTTATGGTTATTTTAGTCATATAAACTGAATTATCTTTCCTTTTATCTGGTGTAACTGATTCTTATAAATTCTTAGGGACTTATCTTTGAATACATAAGACTGTATCTACCAATTTATTTCAGTGCAAATGGACAGAGCACACACTGATCTCCTCTGTATTCTTGATTGCTAAAAGTGCTATTGATATTGTGCAGCCACAAGGAGGCAGAGAGGAGAAAATTTGTAAATATCTGTGATATTCTTATTTCCATTCCAGATCAAACAATTGTAAGCCAGAAATCTTCTCTTCTCTGTAGCATTTCCTGTATATTTTTCACATAAAACAAGGAGGGGAGAAACATGGGCGAAAGGGGCTCATTTTTGTGTTACAAAATGTTACCTCTCTTCATTTAAAAGCTGCTTTATATCAATAATTATGTTCTCTCTTGTAAAATTAATGTGACATGGGACTAATATAACATTTATTAATTTTGCACATGTGGAATAAATACAATCTAGGGTGGATATTTTTCAGCTTCCTTCTTCACTCTCTTTCCTAACGTGTGCAAAATCTTGACCCTAGCCTTTGAAGAACATTCTGCAAAAGTTCTTTGTCCTCTTTCGCATTTCTGAAGTCTTTTAAATTTATCGAAAAGACTAGATTGGATGTGAATTGTCCTCTGGAATGGTGGCACACTTGGATGAACTTCCTATCCTTTGGAACAATGCTTTGCACAAAACTGAACACCGTGTAACCATTAAGTGTGAGACTTTCCCTCGGCTTTCACCCTGGTGTTTAAGGTTGAAAGCAGTAACTCACTGTGAATAAAAATAAAGATGTGGCTTTCTTCAGAAATTGCTCTCTTTGGGGACCTGACTCAAAGTTCCTGTCGCCATGGTCACTGTGATTTTAGCTCTTGCAATGTTGCAGGGTGTGTCCCAGTGACTTAGATGGGGATCCTGAGAGGAATTGAGGCCCTGATTAGAGGTGGTTTGAGGGTAGGTGTGTGTACCAAGGAACAGATACCAACATATCTCAGCCTCTTGTGTGGCTCATTATGCTTTCTGTAAGATACCTGTATATTAGTGTTAAGATGTGTGTATATTATTAGTGTTTCCCTACCTCACAGGGGTGTTGTGAGGATAAATGTATGAAAAAGCCATTCTGTATTTGAGTTAAGCAAAAGCGGTGTGATGGAGCCAATGAATGGACAAATTTCTGAAGGTACATAGAGGAGGTGGAAGTTGAAGGATGATGTCAGGGGGTTTCTGACCATGTAGTAATAAGTAGGTTCTGGGTTTTTTGCCTTCTAGCTGTGGCAGCTGAACATGGTAAGGGGTTTTGATGCGATTAACACTGTGAAAATAGGAGTTCACTTTTGAGCCCCTATCCAGAGAAATTCAGGAAGTTCCTGGCTTGTTTTACTGGGGATATTATCCAGTTTCTTAATTTAGGTGTACTTCCTCATATCTGCTACCAAAAACATGTCTGGTCCTAGCTTAGATTAGTCCAACTCGATATATCTTCTTTGCCTTTTTGCCATACTTACTCACCAGTGAGTGTATTGGGCTCCCCAGCTAGGAACAGACTTCTCTGTGGCACTCTGATTAAAAAGACAAAAAATAGGTTATGGAGAGGATGTTTACTAAAGTGCTGAATATTTACCTGCTTTCTGTGAAGTGGTTGAGGGAAAGGAGATTGCTCAGAAATTGTTGAATGCTCAGTATATGCCAGTTATCTCTCATTTTCCTTCTCTCAGTGTTGTAGTGGATGCTGTTAAAATGTTTGAATTAAGGGTTGGTGAAAAGACATATTGGAGACACTGTCTTGGACTACCCATGCAGGAACTCCTGTCTGTTGCATAAGCTATCCCTCCTTTTTCATAGTTATTTGAAAGAAGCAGAGTAGCTAAAAAAGTTGATGTTGAATTTTTCTTCATTGATAGCTGAAGTGTTCATTGGGATGAGCGAGGCTATGAGAAGGTCTTAGAGCCATTTAGCAGGCACAATTTCAAGCACTAGTTAGCAGTTTGAAAGTTTTGTTTGCAGCATTGCCTACTGAAGACTCCGGATCTTTTAAAACTCAATGTAGTTTTCAAAGCAAAATGGACATATTGATCACACTAAGGCAATTTGTAATTCTGGGGCTTTTGGTAAGGCATTGTTCTATTTGTAGCTGAAGTAGTGTATTAAAAAACCTGAGGAGTATTTATGGACATAACCATAGTAAACATTTTAGTTTTCTATTGCTAATTAGGGCCAAAATGATTTGGACTGTTCTTGAAGTATATAAAAAAGCACTTTCTTATGCAGAGACAAATTCCTCATGGCATGCATTAAAGTCCACAAATCTTAAAGAAAGCAAAAAGAAAAGAGATTCTTTAAGAGATATGCAAGTTTTGTTTGGATGGTGATGGTTTGTGAAACACTTTAAAAATTCTTTCCCATGATGTCTTTTTCTTAGGGTATGTACATTAAGTCAACATATGATGGTCTTCATGTAATTACTGGAACAACAGAAAATGTAAGTATTGTTAATACTGTATGTTCAGGCCTGGAAGCCTTTCTGACCTTACCTGTGGTTAATGCTTTCCCTTTGCTATAAACTACATTTTGCTTGCAAACTTGTGCTGGTTGGCTGTTAAGGACCAATGGCATGTTGGACAGCAGAGATGCTTGTGCTTGTTTACCTCAGAATTGAAAGAGTTGTTCACAGTTAGGACCAAGAGAATCAGTCTTGATTTGGTCTTGCAAGACTAAAATGCTGTAGTTGATCAAGACAGGAAGCAGCTGTCTTGGAGTTACTTTGCTCTGTGAATAAAAGATAAATGTCTATATTATATTTAGGCTGTTAATGCTGAAGTTTGCTGCAGTATTAGACAAACAGCTTTTGTATTTTCCATCTATCAAGCTTCATTTTTTAATAAATGAGTGCATGGAAATGGACATCCCTTCACATTGACAAATAACTATGTATTTCTGCATGAACTTCTGAGTAATGCCTATGGAAAGGAACACTTATTACCAGTGTACTAATTCTCACTGAAGGCATTAAAGAGCAATAAAACATAACAGACTACTTTTCAAAAGCCTTTGAAATACAACCTCCTTCCCTTGTACACTATATTTAGGGAACTGGCTGTCTGTTAGGAGTTGAGAAAAATTATAATTTTGGAGGAAAAGACTTCTATCCACAGTCTTCAATTAATGTGGAACAATCACTAAACAACACTGAACTGTTCCATAATGGTTTAGGCAATTCCTTTCAAAGATTTTGATGGCATTTTCTTAAAATGAAGCTGTCAGAAATGTTTGTTTTATCATGCTACCGTGTCATCCTGTGGGAAGTGCCAAACTACCTACATGACATTTACAGCTGCTGCATCTGATCTGCAGTGAGGTTCTGTTAACATCTCAATAAAATAGAAATATTTTCATCCTTTCATAGGAGCTGCAGTCTGATAGCCTTTTTCCTTTCTGTTTTCTGCTGTGGGCAGAATGTCCATGGGTCATAACCAATAGATAATACCTGTTGTAGAATTTGTGTGAATGCCACCTATCTTGGAATTAAAAAAAAAAAAGTAAGGAATTTAAAGGAAAATAAAAATTCTAGAGAGTCAGAACTATAGCTACAGACATCATTAGTGAAATCAGCAAAACTAAACAAACCAAACAGAACTACAGTTGAGCTTAATCTAGAAAATATATGAAATGAAGAGAGCAATTTTTACAGTTGAATCTCTCAAAGAAGGAACAGTTTCTTTCCATAACTTGCTAATGGAATTAATTTCCCAGGGGCAAAGATAAAAATAAAATCCTAATGCATCCCTCAAAACTCTAATCTTTGTGATTCATGAATATAATTTAAAGCTATGTCAGGAAGCTTCAGTCATGATGACTCTTCTGCTGTTGTTACTGACTCTTTCCCTCACTGTGACACCCTGGAGTTGCCCACGGCAGACCAAGAAGCTGCTCTCTGTTGTCAAAGGAAAAAGCTGCTGTGTGTTAAAGCAATTGTGAAAAAGAGTAGTGCTTTAGAGAAAGAAGGGTGTCTCCTACTTGTAAAAACACAACTTCTAGCTGCTTTCTTGAACACACACACATAGACACAGACAGAGTTTTGATTTTGGTTGATGGGAGGAGAAAGATCTAAGCAGCATGGCCAGAATAAGATCATGATGGTGCACATGTGATCTGACCTGCTGGCCTTAACATGTTTACTCTTTGCAGTACAGTTTAACTTCTAGGAAACAAGAATCCAAATTCTCCTGCATTTGAACAAAATTTTGTGTCCCTTTAATTTCCAAGTGAGACAGTGACAGAATTTTTGTCTGAAAGATCCTGGAGAAGAACATGTGTCTGTATTAAACACAGTATCATGGTAGTGCTCTCCACATTAATGTAGGAGAGTAGTTTTGTAGTAACAGTTCTGCTTTTTCTTTCTGGCCCTTGAGGTGTTTGATACCCAACTGCAAAGCCCATTAGAGTTTGGATCTTGCTGTTTGGCATTAGGAATCATCTCCCCCAACATGTTCGCCCTGCAGATCAAAGCAGCTGAGCTCTGAGGCTTGGGCTGGGAGAGAGCAATTGTTCCTCACAGGTCACAGCCCTCTAAGGGCTTCTCTGGTGGCCCTGGAGCATCAGAGCAAGCTGAGCTTTCCGGTTCGTGTCTTCTGTCTTTTGTTTGGAAGTAACAATCTAAAGGGTGTTTGGTCCAACAGAAGATTTTAGGTTTCTTGTTAAGTAGCCCATCTAGACTATATTGGAGAGATTCTTTTAATTCACAAACCAAATGTGTTCTTCAAATAAGACCATTTTTTCCTTTGATTTTCCAATGAAAAAGAACATTTTTTTCTAAAGTAACAGCATGCAGTGCATCTCCAGCAGGAATGTGGCTTTGAAGGGGGTGCTCCCAGTGTCACCATTTACTATGGTCTGGTTGGCTTTGCATGGTGCCCTTAGATCATAGGGAAGAGAGATTTTTCAGAAGAAAAAGTACCAAAATCTCCACTGTGGGTATGCAGCAGTTGTGCTTCAGGAGCTCTAAACTGGACTTTCAGACAGTGTGGGTATACCAGGAGAATAAGAAAGAAGACAACATTTAGTCTAAAGGATAAACTAAATCTATTCTAAAGAATAAATCTAAGTAGATTCTGAAAAGTTTTTAGTTATTGATGTGTGAGTCTCGGTAACATGTCCAAATCACCAGCTAATGAAGATACAGTTGTGCTGTGTCACTCATTGTTCCTCCTAGTAGGACTTCATGAGTGGATTCTGTGCTTAAAAAAAAAATAAGATCAGCATATACATCTAAAAAAGATTATAATTGATTCTCCTGTTTTCCTTAAGCAGCCATGATAAAAGATACTATTTTACAGCAAGGTCTGTTTTTTATTGGAGAGGAAAAAGCAATAAGGAACAGGAGTTACCACCCCTTCATAAGACCACAGCCTTGACATACCTTTATAAATGATTTTACCTCACCTTGTGTTTGAGGCATAATTACAGTGAGGCTTTTTTAACAGTTGAAGATTTTCAGACCATGTTTTAATGACTTGGCAAACTTGACCTATATTGTCAAGATTTAAGCTGCAAATGCTGAAGACACTGTAAAGCAAAGGATGTATTGTAATAAAGTCCTGAGGAGTTCAAGGGTAATGACACAGAATTCACTTGCATTTGCATTTGCATTTTAAAAGTCTTAGGTGTAACTATATCTGAGCTGAAAGAGCTGTATTACATAGGAGGATTATAAAGATTTTAGAGGTATGAATGAGTAAGTGTGAGTAGTGAAATGGCAGACAGAAGACAGATTATTAGGACATAATCACTGGTGATAAAATTTTTCCACAAGTCACTCAACCAGTGCCTTTATTGCTTAAATAGCACCAAAATGTCAATGCTGGTATTATTTATATAAATGAAATGACATTCTTACCAGCCCAGTTTGATTTAGGATGTTCTGTGCAATGTCTGCTGGGACTGAGTCATGAGTGACCCTTCTTTCAGCCTCTCATGTCTCTTGGATATTTTTCATTTGTACACTGTCCTTAACTTAGGCCATGAATTATGTGCAATTTAACTAGAAAGTCATGGCTTAGCTGTGGGACATGTGTTTTGAATGGGAATGTAGTACAAAGGTTATTACAAAAAGTCCACATTTCAGGCCTGGAGTAGTTTCTTTTGATGACCTGTTCTCTCAGCTGAAAACTAAATTAATTTCACTCCTTAACGTAAAATTTGTAGCAATTTTTTTTTTTTTTTTTAAATCTGCTCCTTTGGGTTCTTTTTTTCAAACTGTCAGTCTCACCTTCTACTGTGGAGTCAAGTGCCTTCTGGCAGCCACAGTATTCTGAGAAAAATTAAAGCGTGACTTTGAAAAATGGAAGGAATTTCTTTTTCTTTAAACTTAAGAGGTATTCCCCTCAGAAAACAATTGGCCTACTGTAAAGAGAGAAGGGAAAATTTGTGGGGCTTTCACTTTATGGAAGAGGTGTTTTTGGGTTTTTTTCTGTTGTTGTTACTGAGATTTTTTTTTTTGAGGCCAAAGCAAAGTACGAAACTACTTTGGTTTTTTAAGTGTGATCACTGTAGGATTTTGATGATGGTTCCATTTCTTTCATCCTAATAATGTTCCAAAACCAAAGTTACCATTAACTTACTTGCTCTACCTAGGTTGTACGTAACCCAGTCTTCTCTTCTTGTGTGCTCTTTGCAGAGCAGTAATTTAGTAAAGCTCTCTGCAACATTTTGAAATGTTGTAGAATAAAAAGACAATTTTATGAAACTTGTTTAATATTTATTTATTGCCACTTTGTCTTGGTAGGTTCAAAAGTCGGCCAAAGATTGGCTTTCGAGACTTAAGAGATGTCCAGCAGATTAAAACATTTTTTTTTGTCAGGATGAAATTCAAAAGAACTCTTTAGGACTCAGTTATCATATGTATTCAAATCTTTCTTAACATGTGATTTTATTGTGTAGAATAGTGCATATCATTTTTCTCCAACAAGAACAAACTGATTTATTAAATATTTCTTTAATTCTTTATTTCACAGTAGAATGTCTATCAGTCTAACCTGATTTACATAGCTTAGCAATCATACTGCTGAAAGAGAGATGATGACCAGTAAGACCTGTATTCTTGATCATCTCTTTTATTTTAAATTCAGTCACCTGCAGATCGGTGCAAGAAAATCCATGCTGGGGATGAAGTGATTCAAGTTAACCACCAAACTGTGGTATGTATAACTATGTTCTGTGTCACTTGGAGATAGAAGTGTCGGGGCACATTAGCATGTGTAGAGAAGAATTGTGTAGAAAAATGTGTTTTTATAAATCATTATTTCTTCTAACATCTAAATTTTCCTTTTCTCTTTTGAAACTACATAGTTCTGAAGTCTTATGCTAAAACCCTGATAATCTTAGTATTGCAGGAGATATTAAGTTAGGCTAAATATCTGTGACTTGGTAGATCTGTTAGGCTGTTTTCTGCTTGCCCATGCACTATTAATAAACAGTTGGTTTAAGTGTAATGGAAATTTTGGGTTGCAGGGAGTTGGAAATATTGTACCTTTTTGGGTTTAAGATCAAGAATGCTTCTTGGAAGCTGGAAAGCTTACTATTTTCCAAACATACTGGAAAGTGTAGAGTGTGGTTTTTAAGAAGACAAGCATGTGAAATTCTCATAGGGGTACCTAGGTGATTGACTTTAAACTTGGAAGCTTAGACAAACCTTTCAGATATGATAGTCAAGAAAACTAATACCATGCAAATTGCCTTTTGTGGGAACAGATACTTGTTAGTGCTTGGTGATTTTATTTAGGATTAGTGAACTGTTAAAATTAATTTACCTTTTCTAAGGTAAGGCTTTTTAAGAGAAAAGGCAAAATTACAGTATAGAAAGCAGCTATTCTTTTTCCAAAGCATGAAGTTTCTTGAGAGTAGTGAAAGTCAATATATGGTATTAGTGCAGCAGCCATTTGTTAGGAGCTGTGTTCTGTCATCCCACACGGGGCTCCACTTCCATCTTTAGGCCACTGTACATCATGTGAGCTCCTCTGCACAGGTTAGGGTAATATTTCACTATACCCTCCAGTTAAGTTTGAAATCAAATATACTGTACCATATGGACCTTAAAAGATGAGAAGCCATCTTTTGAGCTATGCAAGGTAATTTGATAAATCTGAGCAGGTCAGGATGAATTTTAATACTGTTTTGGCCACACAGCTTCTCTGTAAGTGTTGTATCCCATTATTGCTTTTCATGTACAGTTGATGACTAATTTCTCTGTTTTTCTACACTGAAAAAAAGCTTATGACATCAGTTTAATTTGGAAAACATTTTAGAACATTATTATTTTGGCTATTTAAATGTATACATACCTGAAGAAGCCCATCATTAAACATTCAGTACTAGCTAGCTAGTTTTCAAAAAAAAATTTTGATGGTGCTGTAAAGTTGCCTTGTCAACTTGAAAATTTCCAGTTGGCTAGCTATTTATTCTAATTTTCTTAGCACATCTACACTGCAGTTATTTGATGGAAAGATCAGATTCTTAACTCTAATGCTAACAGTAATGTTTTGACTGGCCTTAAGATGAGCTTTCTTACCTATGTGGATGGAATATTTAATGTATGATTTGGGTGTCTTGGCTTTTGCATAAGTGAAGTATTTTCAGAGGCACAGAAAAAGGAAATTATTTCTAGGAAAAAGGACCATGGAGAGCTAAGACAAACTTAGTTTAAAATGGTGAATATGTATAGTAATAGACTAAACCACACATTTACTTACGCTTTTCTTTGTTGTATCAACAATATAATTGAAATAGTTGTTATTATTGATATTGTATACAATGTATACAAGTAACTTTCTTGTGTTCTAGTGTTAATTTTCCACAGTGAAAATCAATTAGGATTTTCTTAGAAATGTGGTAGTACCTCCCACGTTACCTTTGCAAGAGTACACTACATTCACTCTTCAATTTATAAAGCCCAAATATTTCATTTTTTTTCTATAGATGCTGCAGGATTTGACAAGAGTCTAAGTAAATCCTATTGTACTCCAGCCTCTGTCATGAGGAATTTACTGTCCAGTTCTAGGAATCTGCTTTTCTGGGAAGCAGTATTATTCCTTACAGTGACTCTTGCTTAGGAGATAAATAATTCTGATGATACTACATTTTGTTTTTACTGTGTATTGATAGCTTTTCACACTTGATATACTACTCACCAGCAGCAAATATAGGACAGCTTGCACCCTGTAACTTCCCATGCATATTTACATATCATACATATCATATGTAACTCATCATACTTATATCACTAGTATTGACCAGGAAATAACTAAATTTTTAAATTATCTAATTTTCAAAAAATATCTAATTCTAAAGCTGTAGGGAAGTGTTATTTACATGTAGCTGTTATTAAGGTTGAGTCTTGTAAATGAAGACTCAAAATGTAAAAAAACCCAAAAAATCTCCCAAACCTTCAATTTCTTTTAGAGTTAAAGCCCTTTTTAAGAAGTCTACTTCAGTTATTTCAGTGTATTTATCTGTCAAATTGAAGTTATTGTCTGTCTATTGTACTTTATATTTCAAAGAGTGAATACAAATATGAGGAAGAGAAGTTCCATACAATTGGTTTAAAAATCCAACTTGTTAGATAATACTTCTTCCAAGAATCACATTGTAATAACTACGAAAAGGCTGCTTTTTCAGAAAGCCCACTGACTTTCAAATAAGCAGCATGACAAAGTAGGAGAATGGTTAAATGGTTTATACTGATTTTCATTTTGCATGTCCTAATACTGGGTGTCAAATAGTTTTAAATTGTCTATTGACATCCTCTGCTTCTAATGTTGCTTAATCTTTGTAGTATTTCATTTGACAGTGAAATCAAAGAATTTCATGTGATTATTTTGATTGTTTGCTATTTGATAGAAAACATGCCTAACAAGATTATTCCACTTGTTGCTGGCAGGATGTTTGGACTATTTGAACCTTCTGTATTAAAAAAAAAAATTGATTAGACCTAAAGCCAATGAAAAGTTAATGTTTAGAAAATTGTCCTTTAAATAGTAGTTTCTTGAGGTTAAATAGCTATGTGAATCTTCTGTGTCAGTTTTGCCTTGCAGAACAGATCTATTCTTCAATAGTTCTGTAATTAATAACTCCCTCCAACATGAGAAGGTCGTGAACCTGCTGGACCAAGTCCAGAGGAGATCACAAAGATGATCCCAGGGCTGGAACACCTCTCCTTGGAGAACAGGCTGAGAGAGTTGGGTTGTTCAGCCTAGAGTGGAAAAGGCCTTGGGAAGATTTTGTAGCACCTTCCAGTAACTAAAGGGGCTGCAAGAGAGCTGGAGGGGGACTTTTTACGAGGACCTTTATTGATAGGCCAAGGGGAATAGCTTTAAACTGAAAGAAAGCAAGTTTAGATTAGGTGTTAGGAAGAAATTCTTTGCTGGGAGGCTTGTAAAAGCATGGAAAAAGTTACCCAGAGAAGCTGTAGATGCCCCATCCCTGGAAATGTTCAAGGCCAGGTTGGACAGGGCTTTGTGGGGCTGTCTCTGCCCATGGCAGGGGGTTTGATGCTAGGTGATCCTTAGGGTCCCTTTCAACCCAAACGATTCTGTGATTCTGTGACTCTCCTATAAAGATTCAAAGGATTTAGACAATGTCTTCTGCTAAACTTCCCTGAAAATTCCACCCTTTATCTTCTCTGAAAGCCTGTGTGTCTAAAATATTTCCAATGCAAACAAACAAGCAAAAACACCTTCCTCACTCAGATATTTCAGAATTTGCACTGTACTGCAGTACTCATGTTTCTGCCCATATATAATTCTTGAGCCTGTTTTGGCTCAAGATTGTCCTTTTTTTAACCAACTGAAAGTGCTGAACACTATATTACTGCTTGAATGAATTAGTTCTCTCCACAGTACTGTTCCTGGTTGCATCAGTGATAAAACAATAGAGAAAATACTCAAGCAGAAAACAGGGATGTACAGACTCAGGATGGTGTAAGATTCTTGATTAACAGTCTGTTCTTGTATAATAGTTTCTTTGTTTTGGAGGCATATTTGGCATATTGCATATACTTTGAATACAAGTATGATATAATTTAGGGATTAAATACATGTTTGAGATAGACCTGTGGATTCCCAAAATTTGTGTTTGTTGGCTAAAACTCATCAGAACTTAGGTAAATGTTGATGATGGGGAAAAAATAGGTGACTATGGTCAATTACCAATCTGTTGCATGTAGAAGCTGGTAGGTTTAGTGTATTTAACACCTAAAAGCTGGAATTGTGTTTTATGGCATCTTGTAATAGATAACACTGAACTTTTATACAGCAGATTTCTTGCTGTGGAAACTCCAGTGTGCCAAACCAAGTCCACATAGTTGACATACAGGAACTTTATATATATTTACAGTACAAAAACTTAGAGGAGATTTTGCTAAAATTCCACTGAAACATGACAGATACATTTGCAAGATGATACCTTGCTTTGTTGGTAGGGTATACACTTGACGAGTATGATGCCTTCCTAGATACTCATCCTAACTTAAATCTTTGTTTTGGAAAATGAAAGAACAGATTTTTAAGTTTTACTGTACAATTAGTAAGGAGAGTTCAACTTGCACAGAATGTCTTAGGATTTGTTAGGAGATGGAAAATTCCAGCTCATAGGCAATACTGAGCTTGGGGTGCATGTGAATCTCTGGAGTGTAGACATCAGAAATGGAGATTGCAGTAGATGGCTTCTAATACTGGGGGGGAAACCAAACCAAACAAAATTCCTCTAAGTAGAAAAATGATGCTGCAAATATTTATTTCTTTTTTCTGCACTGTTTCATATCCAGCTAGACTGTTGTGAACACAGATATTTTATTTAAGGCCTCCTTAACTTGGCTTTTAAAGAGGCAGAATTTCTAAAGAGGCTTAATGGGTAAGTGGGCTGGGATAGTACAAGGGAGGGGACAGCTGGGTCAGTTCAAGCTTTTAACATAGGATGTTTGACACCTTATACAGCTTCCATTAAGAGCATCTTTAAAACAGCATTTTTATTATGATGCTTGACTTGAACAAAAAACAGTGCATCAAGATCATAAAAGTTGAAGGGAAATGAGCTTTTTGTTCAGTTTCCTTCTATTGCTGTTATGCATGTGCTTTTATGGAGGAGGAGATAGAGGACCAGCTCCCAAATCATGCTTTTAATCCTTTCTTAATCCTTGGGCTTTCTCTGTTTATAAAAGTTTGGTAAATGTTAATACGGATATTTAGTTTTAATGGTAGGTGAGATTTACATTTAAAACCTTTTTAGGGCTATCCAGAAATATTCATGGAAGTCTTTATGGAAGTAACCTAGTTCTTTAAGGTTCTGTCCTAAACTCTTTGTAGTTTGCCAGGCTAAGGGGTCCATGCTTTCTGACAATTTTAGTCTGTCCTTTAACCACCCTCTTAATATTTCAATATAATTACCTATCCTGTTTTTCAATCTCTGTTAGGTATTATGTAGTACTGAGAAAGGAACTAAATTGTCATGATCCCTTCAAAAGAAAAAATATTTTTGTCAATTTCCCTTTACCATGGAATTTGTATTGAGACTATATGGTGTTATTTATGTTATCTTTTTTGCATAGATGTAGTTACCCACAAATGTATTATTGTATATTGCATATGTCAGGAAAGTGTGGTGTTGCAGAAATGAAAGGTGTGAGTGAACATGATCTTTCATTTCCCCATGGGAACAAATGCTGGATGCTTTTGTCCATGGAATCTCTTTCCAGTTGATCCCTGGGGGTTGTTTGGAGTTGATGTGTGGAGCGCACACCACTTTGAGCACAGGCTCATTCTAATGTACATGGGGTGATGTGCCAGTGTGGGCATCTGGTTATATACTTCCATCACTGGCAGGACAGAACAGCTAACAGATATTGTCACATCTCTGTTAGACCAGTATAAGCTTTGGCCAGCCCATGCTGCTTCCAAACTAAATAATTTTCCTTATTAAATTTTCACACTTAAGCACACCTGTGTCACGTTGTAGTGGAACTGCAGTTGCAGCAGAAAGCTGCTGCTGCCATTCAGCAGCTGCCTGCCTCCTAGATGATAACAGAACTAAACTATGTCAGTTTGGCTACTTTAAGTCAACCTTCTTGTCTTAGCTGAAAGGATTAAACCTGGTTGACTGTGCCCAAGAATGGAAAGGGAAGACTGTCAGTATCATTCATAAATCACAAATGGTTATGGGAACTGTTCCTTACTGCCTCTGGCTTTGTGAGTGGCACATTTGTTCCTGTAGCCTGGGCACTGGCATCTCACATTCACTGTGCTCTTGGTTCTGTGCTCCAGAGCACCTGATCCCGACCCTCTGCTGCAGTTCAGTGCACTAGAATGTGCTGGCCATGCCAAGCCTCATCTCTGGGGTTGGTTTGGGACTGGAGGAGCTGTGAACAGTCAAGCACTGAAAGGTTGACATTGCTGTACAAGTCCATTCAGGAAGTTCTTTCAAGAAGTTGGTGCAACAGGACATGCTTATCATCTCGTATGACTGGGACATGGCTTCAGTACCCATACCCTGTATTTCTCAAAGTATTCCCTGTGAGACCTGATTGTGGTCTCGCTCACCAAATGCCATTTGCTATGTCCTACAGCTCACTCAAAACCAGATTTTTTTTTATTCTGTCCTGCCTGTACCCCAGAATGGACAACTATGCTGTTATTGAGCCCTGGTACTTGTGTGATTATGTGAATATACAGGAACAACATTCAGCAAACAACATTCATATTGAGTTCTTAGATTATTTTTCTTTGGGGGGAAAAAGTTCTTAGTAATTGAGGACATAGACTGCTCTGTACTGCTGCCATTTGGGAATACTCACCTGGGCTGACTTTTAGGCAACAAAGTATCTTTTGAAAGCAGTTTAATTGTAATAAGGAGTCCTCAGTAGACACCAGGTGACTTTTTCTGTGAGTGTCACTGGTGGGCCTTCATAGTGTCACCACTGGAAATAGCCATGTTTCTGAGTCCATATCCAAGTCTAGTGTTTTTATACAAGCTGTACTTAGGACTATACTCCTGAGGATGTGTTTGCTAAAACCTGCTGCAGTATTGTGTGGAATATTTTTGTAACCTAATTGATAAATTCATCTTTCTGCAAAGAACACATTGGAAGATGATGTATTTTAATGATTTTATTTTTAGAGGGTTTTTTTTTGTTTTGATTTTTTCCCCCACATGGTGACATTTCCATAGAAAAAAATTCTCTAAGTGGTGCTGTAAATGATATTAATATTTTCAATATAAATATTGAAAGACAATATGCTACCAAAATGTTTTTGCATATATTCCTGATAAAAATTATTTTCATATTCTCAGTAGTTGCTACTGGCTACAAATCTTGGTACAATTTGTATGTGCAGGCAGTTTAAATTAAAATTTTAACAGTATGTTCTCCATAGTGAGAATACTGTAAATTCTGCAGTTAAAATGGTTATTTCAGAATATATAATTAGAGTATATGTCTAATGCCATGTAGCAGATATTAAGTAGAATTACAGTTTTCTATTGTTAACTTTTTTGATGCCTGTAGAACAGAACACAGATTATATAACTCTTTTTGTCTCATAAGAACAGGTTAAAAAGGCTTACTGTTAGTGTATGTTCAGGTATGTGTATTTGGAAAAGAAGGCAGGTATTATTCTGCTGCTTATAATTTCCTTTTAACTGAGGTTGCTGAAAATTGAAGTACACTGTAGAAAAGATTATGAAAGCTTGAGGAGGGATGCCTTCAATGTTGTGCATATTAACACAAGTGACATTACAGTTGTGCACAGCCTGGATCACATGTGAGTAAGGTTGGAATAATTCTGAATCTTCAGTGCTTTGTGCAGGTAGCAGCTGTGTACAGGACACAGCTGGTCTTCTGTTGTGTAATCTGTTGTCTTATTCTGATGAAATTAGGAGGTAACTGTGAGGAAGTGTAAGATACTGATGGTTATTGTAAAAATAGATCAAAACAGTACGAAAAGCAAGTTCATTCTGTGTCACATGGGAGGAAAAAATTAAAGCAAGGGGAATTCTACGATTTGAGTAGATGTAATCTGAATAGGTAATTTTTTATTTAAAAAAACTCAGTACTGGATTAAAACAACACAGTAGCTTGAACTGAGTACATAGTCTAAGGCTGATTATTTTAATAAAAATAGGATGAAAAAAAAAGAAAAGCTCTGTCAGGACAAAATAATTTCTGCTTTTTTATGACAATTTCTTTTAACTCCATATCCTTGTCCTTTTAGCTAAATGATGCTGCACAAGTTTTCAGCTCACTTACAGGCTTATTTTGGATTTGGATTTTTTTGTTTGTTTGTTTGGTCATTAGTGACCTTAAGTTTTTGGGGTTTTTTTTTACAATTTCTTTGTACACATCTTAATTTATCTTCACTATATTAATTCAGTCTCAAGAAACATCTGCTTCAAGAGTAACAGCACTGTTCAGCTGCATGGCAGCTAGAGGTCTCAAATAGTTTATTTCTACCCTGAAAAGCTGGGCAGGGGTCAAAGACTGTTGGAATTACTGACTCACTGGAATCATTCTAAAATACTAGATTTTGATAATGTGAATCTGATCTGAAAAAAAAATACATGTGTATGCATGTAAGTTTACATATATTTATTGTTTTAATTCCAGGACAAGCATTTGGGGAATTTAAATATAAGATTGTGCAATGCACACACACATAAGTCAAATTCCCATTGTGAGATGAAGCACAAGGCCACAGAAATGAATTCCTGTGAGGCAGATGTGGCTGGGGGATAATACTGCAGGGTCACTCCTGAGGAGCACATGCCTTATGCTGCATGAAATATAGAGAATTTGGCTATTCCTCTTCCCCAAGGAAGGGGAAAGCTCTTCAAATCCATACTGCAGCTTAATCTGTGAGAAACCAGGGCGTGACTCAGTCTGCCTAAATCCTGCCTGAGCCTCCAGCTCATGCCACTAGCTCTCTGTGCCTGCTTAGATATTTATCAGCACTTGAGTTTTCTCAGCACTCACCCAAGGCCACCCGAGGATGCAGAAATGTCTCTTCTTAGGCTGGAGAGACACTGTCCTTTGCAGAAGCCCTGCTGTAATGAATAGACACCTGGGCTCTCCATATATTTCTTGGAAACTCCTGAAAATGAGCCCAAGGAAGGACTCTGGTGGCAACACTTCTGTTCATAAGAGTTTAATTTCTGTGTCCTTTGTGAAGAAAGGGGTAGGTCCTGCTCATCACAACGTGGCTCTCAGACCCTGGTCTCTGCTGTGTGTGTTAGTTTGTATTGCATTTATATTACACAAAAAAGTGGTCACTGGGAATTATGATCAGAGCCCTCGTTCCCTATATCCCAGTGCAAGGACCTAATGGTTTCTTGCCTGTTGTATGATTGGGGTTTGAGTTTGCATAGTCCTATCAGTACTTTGCCCCCATGGAAGTTACACATGTCCTGGTGCTTGAGACACCATCATAGTATTTGAAAGACTGAGTTTAGTCCCTCTGAGGATAAATAATGCTGAGTTCTATGTTCTGAAACTAGATGGAAGGTTGAGTGAAAACCTTCCAAACTGCCTGTAGTTGTCTTGTTTGATTATCTCTACTCCTGGTTGAAGAGACAGATGCCTTATAATTACCACACTGCAGCAGCAAGTCACTGCAGGTACACAAGTGAAGGAAAATGCTTTGAATTTCAGAGGTACACCAAATCTGAGTGGACTGGAATCAATCCCATTTTTTAAAGCCATACCCTAAAATGGGGAAATGAGACCCTTCTTCCTCAGAAATTGTATCTAGTAACTGACCTTTATGTCTATAAAATATATAATCAAACTCCTAAAGTTGGAGTCTTTACTCTTCCAACAAATATGCTCATTTATTTGTTCTAGGATGTTGTGCTAGCAATGACTCAAAAGCAAAACAGTGGGGTAGCTCTGAGCTGAAGGTTGATTGTATCAGTACAAAATGAAAGGTAAGCATTGCTATTAAACAGCGTCCAAGCTTCAATACAGAACTGATTCTCTGTTTCTGGATAAATCAAGTTTTAATTCCCCCATGGATAATACCTCCTATACTGAGTTGTTCTGTAGCCATGTTACTAATATGGTCAAGTTTGTTGAATTATGGTACTTTGCTGTACTTTGCAGAAGTTAAGCTCTGGGTCAGATACATTTTCTGACAAGGAAATGTGTTTAGCTTAATGACACGTAGTGATTTCTGCACTCAACTCTCAGTTTGGATCCTAACTTAGTTTATTCTTGGGGAAGTCCTTAATTGTGATCTTTAGTGTACATAGCCAAAAATGAATTTAAGAAATTACTTATTTCATGGTTTGGTGGTAAGCAATAGTTTTAGTGAAATATCAGGAATTATTCAAGTAAAAGGTACGGGTTTTTTTCAATGTACTTTACATACAAACTGTGTTGCTGTGACTTGGGGCAATGATACAGTGCAGTGTGATCAGAGACGTTTTAAGGATGCACAGAACTGACTTTTAACATTGAATTAAAATTGCATTGATTTAAATAATATAGCCAAGATACTATTTAATTAGAATTGCAGCCTATGCAATCACAATATTATTAACCTCTCCTCTTTGGGAGAAACCATTATGCAAGTGTGGATCCTATTATCATGCTAGCTTAAGAACCTGAATAAATCCCTGAGAAGGCATCTACTGCTCTCCTGACACTGCTTCCCCTACTGCATACAGATACAGCTTTCATCTCTGTGGTAGTCTATGCTGTAAACATCCTTCTGAGGTTTCCTCACTGTTGTATTTTCTGGAGACAGAAGACCTATGGCTTTCCATTAATTTTTCACCTTTTCAGGCATTTGCAGCTGGGGGAAGGGAAGAAGATATTTGCTACTAACATTTGTTTCATGGGGCTAGCAGCTAGCTGTCCTTATTTCTGGCCAGTGTTCATGGAAATCAGTCGTTAATTTAGCAGCATGACACTCTTACATTTCTTGTCAGATTCTGAATTGCTTAATAACATGCTATGTTTGATAGTTGTTTGAAGTGCAGTGTTGGGATTTCTTTCCTTATGCACTCTTGTTTTTCATGAAATGCAAGATGGTGTTAGATATGGAAGTCCTTAAAAAACCCCATTTCTTAAGATGTATACACTTTCCCTTCTAGAAATTGTTCAGTGTTTTTGGCTGAAAAATTAGTAAAAGCTTGAAGCCTGAAATGCTGATAAGTCAAAGTACTCTGGGTATATGCAACTAATTACAGGCAACATTGAAAGAAAAAGGATTTTGGTTATCTTCCCAGTCCACCAACTTTTTAAAATTAGACACTTGAGTGGATTTTGCATATTCACAGTTAGAAATGGCTTAGCAGATTGTATTTAGCAGCCAGGTGTTATTTTTCCTTCAAAAGTGTAAAAATATTACTACTTTTACCTTTTCAAAATCTGCAAGTCAGGAAAGAATTAAAGTAATGGGAAAAAAATAACAGTTTTCTTTTCATGGATGCAGAAAGCTTTCATTAACTTTCCTGGGACTCTGATCACCTTTAGAATAGAATGATGCCTGTAAAAATATGAACTCTGTTCTCTTTACCATTTGACTGTTGTTCTACCCTCTCAATGATGTAGTTTCACTGTGTTTTGGGTTTGCACACTGCTTTTAAATGAAGTAGCTGCTCTCTGGGGGTACAAGTCCTAGATTTTTCAGACTGTAGGTTATTTCATAGCATCCTAAAAATAGTTGGTGTAGGGCCATCCAATTGTATTTGAACTGCCTGCATGTTAATAGTTTACAGATCTTCATTCTGGATCATAACATACAGCAGTCCTCATGAATGAGCACAGGAGTATGGGAATACTGTCATGACTGCAGCTGTGTCAAAAAAGATTCAATGAATGGTCATGCTTACTATCAGAAAAAGCAAGATTATTGCCAATCTTCTAAGTTTATCGTAAGGGAGGCAATAGATTTATATGGGTAAAAAGGTAACTATTTAGGAACAACATTCAATTACTTAAAAGTTAAATTCTTGACAATTTAGTACAGAAATTCAAAATAAAAGTTTAATTTCAGATTGTTTTAGTATTGTCATCCAGATGCTCTTGCTGAAAGCCAAAGAAACATAGAGGTCTTTTAAAATGAACCTGAGCTTGCTCAGAAGCGTGTTCATGGGGACCTTTAACAGCACCCTTTGCTAAAGCTTCCTGCAGTTTGGGTTAGTGGGTGCTTGGCAAGGAGATGAGGAGGATGTGTCAGGGCTGCCATGTGCCCAACCTGCTCTGCTGAAGCAACCTGGGTGTCCCTGAGTGACTCTGGAGCACTGGTGAGGCTTCCCAGCCTGGCCACAGCCTGTGGCCATGTAGTGGTGGAGTGAATGGGAGATGTGCAGGTGCCTGATGCTGGTGCTGTAGGCACCCCGTGTGCAGGTGTGTGTCTGTCCCCTCCTTTTTGGAAGCCCCCCCGTGCCAGCCCAGCAGCGCTGTTGGTCTGGCCTTGGGCCACCACTCCTTAGGTGTGGGTTACTCCTTCTGTCCCTCCCTTAGCTGCTGGAGGAGTCTGCAGTGTTGGCAAGACCAGCTCACCATGACCCCTCAGGGCCAGGAGCTGCCCTGGTCCCTCCCTGCAGTGGCCCTGGGCTGCTCCGGCAGCCACAGGGATTCAGGCTTGGGCAGCCAAAGCCAGCGGGGCTCAGGCTGCCATCCATGAGCCCTCTCCTGTCTGACTGCTGCTTCCAGGTGGCACTAGTTTAACAAGGTCACTTCATTTAAAGCTGTTGGGACCCTGGAAACAGAGAGTTTTGAACTTTCTGTATTGTCAAGCACTGACCCCCCCCAAAAGAAGAGTGCTTTTGACCTGAAGCCTTAGAAAAAGTTTCCAAAACTAAATTATAAAGCTAAAATCACTAGTGTGTAATTTAAATAAAACTGTGTAATATCACATAGTGAAGAGTTTGGAATGTGGAGTTTTGGAATATAGTAGTAAGTAAAAAGCAAAATAGAAGCTTTAAGGCAAGTTTCTTTCTTTCTTACACTTTATTCTTCTTAGGTTTAAGTAGTATCTTCTAATTAAATAAAAAATGCCACACTGCGGGTCACAGATATTTGATCATTAAATCAAAATTAAAAATTATGTGTTAGTTTTTAATTGAACAATTAGGCCTTGAAAAACCTTGTAACAAACAAAATATATTACCATTTCTACATTTTAAACTTGTTAACTAAAAGTACTGTAGGACTCACTGTACTATAAATAAAAATTAATAAGCAGCTAAGTCGAAACACAAAATTACATCTCTCATGCTTTTAATCCCAGCTCTAACAAAACAAAAAAAACCTAACCAAACAAAAAAAAGTAATATAAAGCAAGCAACAGTAACTTCCTTGGCTGTTAAAAATGGCCACTTTTCAGCATAGTGTGCTGTTTTCGAAATTAATTGCTCAAGTTATTTTACTATAAGTAAAGTTGTCTGTTAATACAGTCCTCTTGCATGTATTTTGAATTTTCAAACCAGTGTCAAAACTTTCTTGTTACTGTGGGTTTTTTTGCAGTTCACGGGCAGGGTAAAGGATATGATAGGAGCTTTGAAAATTCTGCCCAAAAAACTTAATGATTAGAAATTGCAAATTTTTAACTGTGGTGATGAGAAAGGAGATGTTAGAGAGAATAAAACCAAATTACACTTAAAGGGTAGGTTACGTGTCACTGAAGTGGATTTCTGAAGAAATTTTCAGTCCCATATATAGTCCCTGCTTTTTCCTCTTTCCATCCTGACATCCTCAAATAAATTTTTTTTTGTCTGTGTCAAAATTAATTTTGAGAGGATCTGAACTGTATTGGAACTGAAAAACATGGCCTCCTGTGTGGACATCAGTTTCCTTCAGTTGATTGTTGACTGTGTCTTATGTGACTTGTTTCTCTTAGGCCAATTTAGTACTTTTTGTTCAGATTACGAGAAGCCATCAAGGCCTGTCTGAAGAGCCAGAACATTTTTGTCAGGGAACTAGATAAAAGCAAAGGATGAACTTCATTTGAAATTTATAGTAAACTCAGAATTTCACTGTGAAAAATTAAGTTAAATTGTTTTTATTCATGAGCTTCTAAGTTAAATACATCAGATTTAGTGCTTTGAAGTGATTTTTTTCTTTAATCCCTCTAACTCTTATAAAGAGACTAGATAATCTCCCATTTATTGCAATGTAAGGCATATTTCAAATACACGAGACAGTTTATCTCTGCAAAGTATGAAAGTGCATTTAAAATATTTTTTTAAATGCTAGCCTAACTGAAAAACGCCATTTTATTTATATTCCTCTGGCTATTTCAGTGAGAAACAGATGGCTTTAAAGTACAGTTTTTGCATGCAGTGTCCTACCAAATTAAATGGGAAGAACTTTACATCCTGACTCCATAACTGAGGTCAAATCCTGTTCTCCTCAAGGTTCCCTGTGCTGCTTTGTTCAGCAGAAGGATTCTGCTCCACAAATCCCTCTTCAGTTCTTGCATTTGGGAATTACAGTGTGCAGTACCTTAGGTACAGGGATAGCCTACAGGAACTGTAGGCCAATAATTCCTTCTTTTGGATAGCAGATGAAGCCTTGCATGTGCCCACAGTGACATTATGGAACTGTGGGGAATATATGGCTTCTAAGCAAGTGAGAGAAATCTCTAAAAGTAAGAAAACAGTATTGTAATTAGCAAGTTATCTTTTATAAAATTGTAATGTCTTTACATACAAAGCTTGGGCTTAAAGATGTTCTGTTTAAATGCTGTTGAAACACAATGGAAGCTTCAGTAGGATGTGGGAATTGAGATGGAATTGGTTAATTTAATATTTCATCCTATTCAAAATAGGATATATAATAGCCATATGCCTAGCTCAGGGGACTCGAGGATTTCAGCATGCTTGGAGTCTTCTAAGAAAGCTGAAAAATATTCTATAAAGATGCATATTATCAATACCCTTTTTCTTTGCATACCATAATCTTACTGTAGAAGTGCATCCCGAACATAATGAGCTTTGCTGTGGTGGAAACAGGGCAGGTAGGTTGACAGGAGGTGAAGAAAGAGTGATGGGATTTGAGCCATGTCTGTGACTCAGGGTTGTTGGTAAAATTAGTGTTGGCTCAGGTAGGTGCCAAGTGGGTGCTTGTTTGGGAGAGGCAGTTTTTAAAATAAGTGATACTAACCAAAGTGAGGCTTGGTGTAATAGGAAATAAGGTACAAAATAAGTAGCAGCAGCATGCACATGATTATCTTGCTTAAGCATATGTTTGTGTCATATTGCACCGTACCAATGATGAGGAACATCTGTGCTCTTTGTTCACACTGCCGATTTGATTTTTCTAATGTATTGATGTGATATAAAGTAACCTTATCACTTCAAAGCTCTAGGTTTTTGTTTTTCCTCTTCTCAGCTGGGTAATTTTCTTCTTGACAGTGTTCTTGTACAAATTGTGAAAGAAAGAAAATATTCATAACTGTGATCATTTACAAATTAGGAAAATTTACTTGTTTGTTTAGCAGGGCACGGGTGGGGGACAGAGGTAGAGGAGCTGTCACATTTACAGAAATAATCACTTTCTGAGTCTACAGGCCAAGATTTTGAAGAGAAGTATGATTCTGTATATTGCCAGTCTAGGTGCCAAACTTGAAAAACAATACTTTTACTATCCTAAAGCATTACCATGTTATCAGGTCTTATTCAGACTGAAAACCGTTATCACGACTTAAAATGGTTTCATATTTGAAGTACTTTTTCCAAAAATGCAAAATAATTTTTTCAAAAAGTTCTATCTTGCGTTTATAAATAGAAACTTGTTGCTTTCCATTTTATTAAAGATTTTAATTTTGGAATATTTCAGTACTCTGTAATTAAATTCATAAAGTTTTATTTTGGGCTAATACATAGTGACTGGACTACATTTCTGTCATTGGTTTAATGTATTTGTTTCTGAGATCATCATGAAAGAAGCACTATTTTAAAAAATACCTTGTGACTCTGACTTCATTTTTATAGCAGTGGGAAGAGTAGCTTTTCCTGAATTGGTTTGTACTTGCATAGGTTGCTAGGAAAAGTAGTGTGTGACTACATGTGGTTAGTGGACTTCGAATAGAAACCACCAAATACAAAATGCTCAGTTTTGAAATGAACTGTCAATGCAAAAGCCGGGACTTTTTAACTTTAGAAAGTCTGTGTACCAGAGCTAAGTTTGAAAACACCTTGGGATTTAATTGTGCATTTGCAGTGAAGTAACAGTAGTTTATTAATTCTAAAACCTGAAATTATGCATATACATTTTAATGCATTATAATAATTATTTTAGTTTATGTGATTTTTATGCAGTAATTAAGTTTTGACATTTCTAGAATTAATCTCCTTTATGATATATATACACTCCTTTATGTTATTTACTAATCTTATTTAAAAAGGGAACATTACATATTGAATAATGTACCTCAATTTTATTGTAATGATTTTACTGGTTACCAGGTGGGGTGGCAGTTGAAAAATTTGGTGAATGCACTACGAGAGGATCCGAGTGGTGTTATCTTAACTTTGAAAAAGCGACCTCAGAGCATGCTTACCTCAGCACCAGCTTTACTGAAAAATATGAGATGGAAGCCCCTTGCTCTGCAGGTAATGAAGCTTAATCATAAGTCATACACCATCATTTTAACTATAGATTATCTCAATGATGCTTTATTGTGCTTCATCCTCAGCAGCATATAGATTTACTCTTGTATACTTTGAAAAATTGTTTCTGAAATTATTTCTCTGCGATTTGTTCTCATAGGCTTAATTGAAATTAAACCTGTTAGAACTTTTCAAAGTTAAGAAGTAATCATCCCAGTGTTCTACAATGCAGAAAAGTAGCCTCAGGTAATTTTTTTCTAGCTAAGGAGAGACAGACATGCTTCACAAACTGATAAATTTAGTTTGATTTCTTGTGAAGATCTCAGTACAATGTAACCTCAAAAAAGAGGGGACAAAAATGTTTGAGTTCTCAGTTCGATTACTGATGGAGTTACAGGAAAATTTATAAGGTGATTGTATTCAATAAACCACTTGACCATCAGAATTTCCTCATGTAAATAAAGCTGTACTTGTGTCAAAGTTGTTGTTGAGATGGAAGGCTTGCACATAAGAAAGCACAGGATGTCTGGATGGGCACTTAATTTTAGTAAGCCTACAACATGCTGAAAGCCATGGAATGGTTTCATTAAAGCTTTCATGTTTAACTCTAGGATAAAATGTCACTGTGATGGATTACTCTAGGAAATAAAAGTTACATTCAGACTGATGAAGGCATGTAACTAACTGATGGAACCAACAAATAATCCATTTTTCCATTCAGTTCAGACAGAATACTGTTTAGAAATTTATTTTGTTTGCATAAAGAGTGCATTCTTTGGGGCATTTCTATTACCACACTAAAAATTCTAATTAAAAATTAAGTACATATGAAAGAGAAAAGACTTCTGCAAAGTTTGGACGAAAGGAAAATGGGATATGGAAATGCCACTGCCATTATCTGTGGTCTTATGCTCTTTGAAATGTTGGGAGATACATAAGAAAGCTAATGCCATGAAGAACTTCTTTCATATGTGTGTGTGTGTACATATATGTGTGTGTGTATGAATATATATTATAATGGTGAAATGCATCATAGTCTTTGAAACTAAGTTCTTAAATGCTTGAGATATTTTGGCTTTCAGATATAAAGAGCTGAATACACATGTGACAAAAACTTTCAACCAGAAATTAGTATCTGAAGATAAAATTGCAACTCTGGATGCATGAAATGAATGTATGAATGTTTATACTTGAAGGCTGTACTTTTTCCCTAGCTTTAGTGAGAATATAAATACAAATGTAAAATACGTTGTTGCTTTAAATGGGGTCAAATACTTTCAGACTAAATCCTGAGTTTGATTGAGTTTGGTATTTCTTCAGATGAATTGGGCCATGCTCCTAAATACTGCATTTTACTTCACTTTGTCATTTATTACCAGAATAATTACGTTGGAGACCTCACATCAAAAGTTTGTCAGGTACTTGGGTCTTACTCAACTGATAAAACTTTAGATCTGCTATGTAAATATCTACATGTTATTCAGGTTTCTCATTTACACTTCCTTTGGCCAGCAGACATGCATTAGTAATTACTGATTCATTCATTTTAGCCTGCTTTTGACTGATCTACCTTAGGATATGGTGAATTTGCCCCTGCACATGCCTCTTTCTCTGCGTTTGATGATAAAGGGAATCTGGACAGCTAGCTTGAATGTAGATTATCTGTACTGGATGACATTGAGCCTAGATAGTGATCTTCTGTAATCTTACAGATTTGGGGAATGGGGGGCAATGGGAGTATTGGGGGTGGGAGGGTTGCTTCTTGCTGTTAGCATGAAAAATATGGATATTTTCAAGGCTAATATGAACACAAATAGAGATACTGTTAAACATTGCAGATATAATTCTGTTATCATGATGGTATTATTCTGATTCTATCAAACATGACATCAGGATAAGACCAGAACCTCATTCAGCACTTACGTGTGCAGTGGGCATATGTGTGTCTGTTGTAATTTATAATTTTAGTGTGAGAAACAACAGTTTTCTTAAGTAGGCGGAGTGTGGACAAAGCTCCAGGGTGAAGTGCAAGCTTCAGAACATGCATAATGTGGAAATTTCTGTTGGGGATTTATGCGGATCAGAGTTGAACAGATGTTAAAGTCGGTTGATGTTAAAGTTTAAATGTAGCCTAAGTGTGAAATCAGTACTGTATATTTTATCAATAATAAGCATCAAAAGAGGTCCAAGTGCAGTGTAATTTTATAGCTGTAAAAATATGAAGAAATTATGTTTATTTAACTAATTGTCTGGAAAAAATCTTCAGAAAAACTCTAAGTGTAACAATTGCAATTTGACGCTATGCTGGTCCGAAATTCCTTATGTTCCTGATTCACAGGAGCATAAAGGGACTATTCTTTAATAAAGCATAGGATGTAATGTAAGAGGAGAAGGGAGGAAAGTCATAGCAAATACCAAAAAAATCATAAAGGAAAACAGTGCTTAATACCAACTTTGCAAGCAGGGGAGGTTATGGTAACTTGTTTTCCCATATCAGGAGATCTTGAAATATTTGAGAACATTACAAATGTGCTGTCATCCCAGAGTTAATTGAATTATATGTATTATTCAGCAGACACAAGTTACAAGGAAATTGTGACCCAGTAATAATTCTGTTAAAATGCAAAATATTCAAAAGATTACAGAGTGAGATATGGGGATGAAATTCTGATAAAATGGGAAATAGGATCAGCAAAAAGACAGCTATGGTCTTTTTGTTTCTGCAAATAGAGTGAACAGAGGAAAAATGTGGTGTCACAACCTAATCATATTGTGATGAGTGAGGTGGGAAGGTAGAAGTTTGCCCTAATGTAAGGAGGATGACACAAAATCAGACTTAAATTTTTTGTATGTGTCCCACCAGTCAATATGCTTAACAGCTGGTGCCATAGTTGTAGAAGGTAAATATGTCAGTGTATTAAATTAGGAGACTCATTTACATTAAAATTTACATTGTGATGTTTAAATTGAGAACCTTCAAAACTTAATTTTAGCTTAAAGTGAATAATGTGGCATTATTGATAAATTACATTCAGCTTGTTCAGTCTGTAATTGTGTTTAAGAATGTGAAGTTTGCCATGTGCAGCCACATGACAAACTAGACTTAATGGAGAGATAATAAATTTACCTGTGAGCTGGGAAATGCTCAGTGAGTGCCCCAGCTCAGGCAGTGTGCAGGTATATTGAGCTGGTTTGTGTATGGGTGGCAGGGTGTGCTAGGAGTTAAATTATAACCTGAGAGTGAAATGTTTAAGAGCTTTCTGCCCACTGTTAGTGATCTAGATTAGCCATATACCAACCAAACATTCACAGTCTCTAAGTTTGGAAAATGCATTTACATCATTCAGATATTAACTGTTTTTTAATTGGCATAAATGCTTCTTAGAATTTTCAGCTGTTTACTTTGAACAGCTCTGCCTTTGCATTGCAGTCTTGCTGTGAATTAGGAGTTAAATGCAGACTACATAATTGTTGATTAATTCTTAATTCTTTGTGAGGTTTTTTTTTTTCTTTTTAGCAGAAACACTTATATTTATTCTTTTCATAAATATTCTTATCCTTAGAATAAATAGGAAAGGTTAGGGGAGAGAAAGAGAGAAGAAGAATTATGCATCTGGTATAGCAGTCCTGAAACTCAAATTGAATGGTTTGATGTACAGTAAAATAATAAAATTAGCCTTTGGCTATCCTATGCACCATTACATAATGAGTTTGTATTTACAAGTGCATTAATTCCAGCTCTAAGGTTAATCAGTACAGAAATTAAAAAAAACCCCTTTTTTACCCCCTTTGTGTCCTGATTAAAGAAAGTGCTGGTTGGTTGGTTGGTTGACTGGTTGGGTTTTTTTAGTGTTTTCAGTGAGTTGATTGTCTGTTTTAATATCCATCAGTATCCAACCTCTTACTGATAATCAAGGTTCTCCCATGATGCATTTTAGAATCGTATCCAAATCTGTGAAGTCAGGGGATTTTTCAGCCTGTGATTTTTGTTACTGCTTTTGCAACAGTTGAATTAGGCAGCTGTGGCCTTGGGGGGGGGAATTTAGTGGTTGCCTTTTGCAAAATTGAAATTACTTATTAATATGGTATTGTACCATAAATATTAAGATGTTACGCCTGCAAGACAAACCTTACTAAATTTGCCTTTCAGTTAGGTTTTTTTTTTGGATAGTCTGATCCATTGTGTGAGAACCTAGAATGCTATTGCAGTTTGCAATATTTATATTTCTGACTGCTACTGAATATGGTGAACAAACCAATTAACTTTAACCTTATTTTTTATTTATTTTCCTTGTTTGACATAGAAGTGACTTTATCTTTGAACTCTCCAAATTTTTGTCTGGTTCAAAACCTAACGGAAATAAATTTTCTCTACTCTAGATTGTCTGTTTTATTTCTCCTGTCCACTTTGTGTTATTTTGGGGAGGTTTCAAAGGAAGGCCCCTTCAAGTGCTGTTTGAATAAAGATGAAAAGTTCAATAGAGAAGATTCTCAGAGCATATGAAATTTTCTGTAAGTCGCTGTCAGCACATTAGCAAAAACCTAGCTGCAAAGTCCTCCTTTGCCTTCTGGAAAATGCTTTGTTAATTACCCCAACGAAGACTTTATTGCAGTGTGGAAGACTCTTCATCCAGGGTTTTTCAATACAGAAAAGGAGTGCTAGAGCAGCACGTGCCATGCTTTGGTTGGTTTGGAATGCACCCGCTGGTGTCACTGAGAAGGCTCTTCCTCATGGCAGCTCCAGCTGCCAGCCACAACTTGGAAAAAACCCTTCTGACCCATCCTTCACAAAGCCTTTTACATGTCACCTTTTGTATATCTTTATAGTTCATTGTACGGTTGTGTATTTGATTAAATTGTACTGGTTTAAACGCATCAGCAGCTCTGTATCTGTAGTTTTTTTGACAAGAGTTTTTTGGATTAGATATGCACCATATTTCCACTGTTACATTCCACATCTTTTCATTTCATTTTCCTGAGAAGCTGCTGCCACAATAACAAGTCCTTTGTTTGAAAGAAAATGCTACTTCTATTATTTTTATTCAGTATATTTTTCTACTTGATGATATTGCCTCCTTCATTTATCTAGACACAATGCTATATACTGTTTTCATCATTTATGACTAGAGCTAATGATGCTACACTTTTTAATTATTAAATTTGAATAAAATACTAACTTGTTTACTTTTAAATTACTTAGTTGTCTTTTACCTGCATGGGAACTGGGCACTTTTTGTAGCTCTGTTAAAATGAGGTCTGTCTGAATTAGTTACAGTATCTCATTATTTCATGTCATGATTGTTCTATAAAAGTTAATTTTATTGGAAGCATTTTGTTCAATGTATTCTTGTAACTTTGATCCAATATGAAAAATATATTGGCAGTAAAATCTACTTATTGATGCAAATACTGCATACTGTAATTTAAACCTTTGTGTTAGTTTTGCTTATATTTTTAAAAATTGTATGTCTTTTTCTGGAGCAGCGTTTCTCAAACTTATATTGCAGCTTCCCATGGAGTTAATGAAAGGTTCAAAGAGTTTTAGAAAACATTAAAAAGAATTTTAGATAGTATGTATTAAATATTGATTACATCCATTGTTTAGACAGAAAAATGAAAAGGAATATGCTGACTCACTGGGACACCGTCTCAGTTTCTTTAGGACTGGGGGTGCAAAATGCAGCAATGTTAGCAAGAGGGAGGGTGGGGACCACAGGACAGAGCCACCCAAGGACAGAACAGCTCCTGAAGAGAGGGGACCTGTGTGCTGTCAGTCAGGGCTTTCAGGCATTTCCTTTTTCCCAGTGATAGAGAAACCAAGCTGCTGTGAGTAAAGATGGTTGGTTCCCTGTTCTGCAGCCAAGTGACAGCATAGGGGAGGCTCTGTCTAAACAAATGAAGACTAATGAACCTGAGGGAGGCTGTTGTATTCAAAATGTTTGAGAAATGGTACTCCAAAATATATTGAATTACAGATTTTGTGTTTGTCATTGTGGATTACGATTGATGCAAGGTCATTTGTGGGACATTTTTTAGGTTGTTCCAATTCTAATATGTAAATTCCAAACTTTCTCTGTCAGGCTTTTCCCATGGGCCAAGTATTCAACTCTTTAGACCTGAAAATATTTTAGTTTTATTGCTGTGTCAGCAATCCCACTTGCCCTGGCCAGCCTGCCAAAAGGAACTGCAGAAGGAGAATTTCTACTCCTTGGAAGAGAACTAATTCAGTGGTACCACTGATCTCCAAGGGAACCATTGAGAAATACTTGCTTGGAGTTGCATGTGGTTTTGTGTCCAGTGTGCCTGCATGTGGCCCACTGAGTGGCTGCCATTGAAATAGAGAGCTACATGAGCTGGTGACTTGCATGTGATCAGATTGACTGGAAGAGCTGAGATCTCTAAATTTCAATGCAAAATGCTGTGTAGATGCACAATACCTCTAGGTCATGTTTTTTTCAACCAGAGGGGGTTGATGACTTCTTTATATATAAAAATGAAAGCTGAACTTCTACAGCACAAGGTGGTAGTTATAGCAAGGCTCTCAGTGTGTTGAGCTACTTACTACCAGAAGAGACCATTTAAATGTTTTACCATGGAAAAAGTTCTTACTAAGCTACTGATTTACTGGTGTAGTCATGATAAATGCTGTTTTGCTTTTTTCTTTTTTAAGAGTGTGACTTATTTTTAAATTGAGATTTGCCTTTTTTTCTAGTTACACGACTTTTCTGTGGAAATAAGCAGAGAGTTGAGTTTGGCAATGCAAAAGAAATATGGAAAATATTCCTGAGACATCCTACTATGTATTGGGACAATCCTACAGGATTGTGCCTCTACCTGGATTGGATTACGATTTCTGTCCCCTTGGGAGCTCCAGGTGCCCTGGGAAGCTGAATTTATTTTGCTGTCCTGTGAGGAACCACAGACATTCAGAGTGTCCACAGTTACACTGTGTCTGCACCTCTGACAGTGTCTGACAGGGAACCACTGGCCTTCAGTAAGTTGGATAGCTTGTGGCTTTCTGTGTTAGACTGAATACCATTTCTTCCTATTGCATTCAGTGGTTTAACCACCTTCCTGTGCTAAAAGATAAACCAGAATATGCATTTGTCAAAGATGTACAAACCCAAACTGATTTCCAGGATCAACCAGCAAATTGCCTGGAGGGCAAACTGACATATAAGTCACGACTGTGTGTTGTACCAAACAAATTCCTCGGACTTCAGCTATTTTTTTGCCCCCTCAGAAATTAGGGCAATATCATTAGGGTTTAAATATTTGCAGCCAAGTATTCTAGGCTGTAATACAAGGAAACCTCATTCCTTCTGTCCTCTAGCCCTCCAGCAGCTTGTCAGGATCACCAGAGGCACATCAAATTATTTTAAGTGTAGAACATTCTTATGCTTGAGCATGATTTTCCCTATGTAACATAAACCATAAACTCCTAGTGACTGCCACAGTCTCTAAGTCCCCTTTTCCTCTTACCTCCCTTTTCATGCAGGTAAAGTAAAGGCTTGTCTTCTTCCTCTAAATGGAGAAGAGCAAACCCATCTGCACATTTTGACCTCCTCTCAGTGCTTCTGCTGGTATGAGCCATGAGAAAACAGCTTGGGCTTAACAAGTGTAAACACGATCTAGGTCACCAAATCCTTTTGGCTTACAATGAAAATTAATTCAACAGGCTACTCAGAAAGCCACAAAGTATTATTATTATAGAAGTGCTAGGTGTCAGAAAGTAACAAACACTGATGTATTAGTGAGTGGTTCTAAAACATCTATGGCTACAGTGTCACAGATGAAAATTTAAAGGATAATATTTTTGTTTCTCCAAAAGAGGGAGGGAGGATGTTTAGGGTTGGTTTTTATTGTTTTAGGTTGTTTTTTTGACCTGTTTTTGCCACCAATTTTATTCTTATTTTTGCAGAGTTGTCTTGTTTTTAGTGGTTGTAAAGTCTTTTACCTGTCTGACTTTTTGTGTGTGTCTTTCTCCCTTTCTTCCCGTAAAAACTGTCAGTCTTTCTTTGGCCTGGCTGTAGAATATTCCCATTAATGAGGAAAAAGAGTTAAGCAGTATCACTGTGTGTAGGAGACAGATTTTGAACATTCAAAAGCAGAAAACTTGTTTCACTTTATAGCTGTTGCTCTAAAGGTGGACTTGCAAAGTTTTAGGAAGCAAATTTTAAGCACGCATTTTGTTGTATTAGAGCTACATAGCAACTAACACAGCTCTGTTCCTAAAACAAGGCAGTAAACTGGCTAAGGGATGAGGTTTCCTAAGTGATATTCATTGTTCCTGCATACAGATTGTAAAAAAGTAACGCAGTGGTGGGGCCTTGCCTTGATAGGCATAGATTTGTGTCACTTATCAGGAGCTGAGGAAAGACCAACATTCTGGCAATGTTCCTGCTTTAGACTTTTTGGATTTTCTGCTACAGTGTCAAGATTAAAATCTAGAAAACGAGAACTGATTATTCTGCACAGGAATGACCTTTTGGTCTGTCATAAATTGTTGGTAATAGTGCTGGGAGAAGAATCTTTGTGCATCAATTCAGTCCACATTTAGAGCTTCTCTGCCATCAATACAATGTCAAATGTTTGTGTCTTCAAGTAGTTACTAAGGTCAGAAATTGTAGGTATAGTGAACTCTCTTCAATCCCAGCATTTCTTTCTTCAAGGAGTAAACTTCAAAATGATGGAGGAGAAAAAACTCTTTCAAAGCAAAACTCAGTATATTTTAATATTAGATTCTTTTTGGAGAGCATGAAGATACTCTTGTACTTGCTGTTTTGCTCTTTCTTTTTCTTCTGCTTGAGTTTAGCTATCACACAGACCTAGCTACACAAGGTTTTTGTTTTTAGACAGACATGTCATTAAGCAGACTAAAACAATCAAACTTTTCTTCTCATTTGATTTTTCTGCATCTGTGTAGAGACTTAGAAAATCTTGTGAGAAAATGTGATTAAGGTGAAGGATCCTATCTGGACTGGAATGATAGCTAGAATGCATGATTATTTTGCAAGGAAGGTACAGTTTATTTACCTGTGAGTAAATGTTATTTTGTGAGGAGTGTGCCCAGGGGAATGAAGAAGAAAAATAATCTCCAGTTGATTCTCTCATAACACGTGTGCTCTGAGGATGCAGTACCTGATTTAACAGCATCTGCAGGCATAAACTGAAGCTTTTACAGTTAATTCTTAAGCTGTAGAGCAGATGGGAGGACTTGACATTCAATTTAATGCCTTCTTGTGCACCTTTTGCTGTAAACACTAGACTTTTTCTTTACAATGTTAGTTTAATTAAGGAATTAACTGGATTCTGTATGTTATTTACTCATTAAGATTTCACCAGTAGCTCCAGTGATCACTAATTTTATGGGCATTGGCAATAAACTTGCTGCGCTAAAGGGAAAAAGATGTAATCAGAGGAGTCAATTTTGTGAGCACAATACATGTCCATTTGTAGATCTGTCTTCTTAGCATGAGTGGTTTTTTAGTCAGTTTAAAAGCACACAAAACATTAGAACTGCTAATTACTTCTTTAGCTTTCTGAACTATATTCTGGTTTTGGCTTTTACAAATAAAAATGTATAATATAGAAGGATAATCCTGATTATTTTTCTCTCTCTTTTGAACCAGCCTCTTATTCCTAGAAGCCCTACAAGCAGTGTTGCTACTCCATCCAGCACTATCAGCACACCTACAAAAAGAGACAGCTCTGCCCTTCAGGATCTTTACATACCCCCTCCTCCAACAGAACCTTATGTTCCAAGGTAAAAAAGACCACTTCACAGTACAATTTAATATAAAAAAAGTTTGTGAAATAACTGACGATTCTGTTCTTACCTATTTATTAGTCTGCCCTGCAGATAATAAGCTATTAATGCTGTATTTCACAAGTAAACTGAATATTAAGGGTAGATGTGTTGAATCAGCCAAGAATGTTCTGAATCAATATCTTGTCTGCAAAATGGACAGTAGCCTTTAGAAAAGAGGGTTCTGTTCCCTGTTTTCTGAAATATGGGATAATCAATTGACTGCAACAGTCTCATCCTCATTCAGAAGAGTAAAAGGTACCTGAAACCCTGAATCTGTAACTGGGAAAGGAGCTTGTATTGGTTCCCTTGCCCAGTAATCATGATGCAGCAAGGGAGTCTAAGTTAAATGCAAGAAACTTTTTAACTTCAACAACAGCACTGTTTAGTCCTGCCATAGTTTTCTTTTTCAGATATATTTGATAAGACAGCATTAGAGCAAATATCAGGTTTGTATTTTAGTGTGGCCACTCTGCTAGACTGTGCAGTGACCATGCTGTTCCTTGTTAGTACAGCTGCTGCTCTCACCTGCCACCTAGAACAGGCATTTTCATCTCTCCCAACTCTCTGGACTTGCTGAGCCAGAAGGACAGCAGATCCTCCTTGCAGATTCATTATCCTGCCTTTACACAGCAACAAACAATTCAGTATAATTCCGTAATTTACACAGATGTTGCATTCCTGAAACTCTGAGAGAATTTATGGCCTACAAATAGTACAGGAGGTGGCTACCCAGAGGTGTAGGATTGTATTTAAGAGGAATCAGAAATCCTCAAGCTTCCATAATCTTAGACACAGGTTCTCATATGTCCAGTTAACGTATTTTTAAATTAATTCTTGCTTTTCTTTTAGTTACCTTTCTTGGAAAGGTTATAAGGGCAGCCTGTTCTTTCTTGTACCTGAGTTTCTTGTAGCTGAGTTTTTCTTACAGTTTCTTATCAGCAACTCCTCTAGCCAGTTAATAAGATATATGACCTGATACTGACAGAACTTTCCAGAGGTTTGTCCAAGAGTGAGGTCTATGGTAAGTTAAATTGCCTACTGGGGGGGGACGAGTTAAGATTCTGTGATAAATTCTTGCTCTTCAGAGATATGAAAAAACCTTCCAGGGCAGCAGAAGTGTGATCTTGACTTCATGAGGATGTCAGAAGCCTTTTGTGAAGCCTTAATCTGTGTTCCATGTTCCTTCCTTCCTTATCCTTGCCTCATCTGTACCTGGCTTGGTTTCTATTTCTCAGAGAAAAAAAATCATTTCAAATGTGACTTGTATAACCCAGTTGAACTTACACATACTCTAGTTTACTGTAACTGGTTTTTTCTTTTAATTAAATGAGAACATTCTCAGTCATGACACTTGAATTATGCACAGGAATGGAATATTTTACCTCCCTGATAACAGTTCTTTGTTATACTCACGTAAATATTTTAAGGACATAATTTTCAGAAAATTTACAGAACCAAGTATTTAATTATTATTAAATATTAACATTAAAAAAAGCTGAGGAGAATAAAGCTCAACCAAAGCATAGTCTTAGGTGTGTTCCTCTATGAATGCAGTAGTCACATGGTAAAGACCTAGCACTCCTGAAACTATACTGTCTTATACCTTTGTACTGATTCTAATTATGTTTACCATCACAAAAATATTTTTATTTGATAAGAAGTCCATCCTCATTTTTAAAGTATTTTTGGTGAACATTCACTACTCTTCAGTTTTTGAGTTCTGCTCTAGAAATTGAGATCTTCCAAATGAATTTTGATTATTTTTAATAACATCTCTTAAATCATGATGATAATGCAGTAGTTTGGACCAATTCAGAGTAAATCTTATAATACATATTAGTACAAGCTGTAATCTTGTAGAGAGATTAGGCTTTGTACATTTGAATTTTTTCATCAGCTTAATCCAAATGGACTGTTCTTGATTTCACCTGTCATGTAGGGTGCAGTGTTTCTGAATAATTTGTTTGGGCATTTCATCAGTTTTTTTGCCCATGATTAACTATATTAAATCATGTGTGTATTTTGGGTATTGTCAAACTGCTCAACATCTGTTTCTCAGTTTGTTGTTGCCATTCCAAAGGGAAAAAAAAATAAACCTCCTTTTGTTACTGGAATAGAGTAAAAGACTTGATATTTTGATGTAAATGGTAAAACCCAAAGCCTTGGTGATGGTACCCACAGGCAGCACAGCTGGTGACATATCCTCACATGGATGGCATGACAAAAAGGGACCAGCACTTTGCATGTGCTGGTTGTATGTTAGTGCCTGCTCATATTTATCAAGTACCTTTGGGGATGAGGACTGGAGCCCTTATCTCTAGAGGGCTGTGACAAAGGGTGTTTGCTGATGGCTCTGTACTCCATGCTGCAGTAGAGATGCCCCTTGGTCAGGCTGCACAGCCTTCCTTGTGCCAGCCCCTGCTGGTGGCTGCAGCATCGATTAGCATCTGCCTGCTTTATGTCAGTCTCCATCACGTTAGCTGCTGGGGTCCCCAGCTCTGTCACCACAGGAAGGCTCTCTGTGGCTGGAGCAGAGCCCACAGCCCTGTTGGGGCTGCACCAGCCTCCCTCACTAAGCCAACACCATCCCTGCTCTGGGAGTGCAGCTTGCCAAAGCGAGTGACCAGTGGGAGTTGGTGATGCTGCACTGTCACAATGAGACAGGATGGCCTTCTCTCATCCTCACGGCTGCCTGGGTTCCATGAGGAGGCTTTGTTTGGTCCTCAGATGGAGTCCCAAGGTGCCAGGTGAAGTAGCATGCTGGCCAGCTTGGAACTCACATGGAAGCTCACAGGGGCTGAAGGACTCCAACAAGAGCATAGGGCCCAGCTTGTCTCTTGATTACCTCTTGAATACCTACTTCTCTCTTGACTACCTGCATTTTGCTGCCCAGAAATAACTATCTGATCAGGTCTTTTGCAGCCATCTCCAGGCAGTTCTAGCAGCATGTTTAGTAGATGAGCCCTGGTTCATCTAGTGCAAGAAAGGACTCCTAACCCAACACAGCTTTCTCTCCTGTTTGTGCCTTTGAGTAGTTTCCATTTTCGAAGAGAGGGGCAGACGTGCAGGAAAGCAAAAAGATCCTGGGGATCTGACACCAAGTGCAAAGTGAGCACTGTCCTGGGGTAGCAGCTGATCAGCAGGTGCTACACACTATATGTGAAACTGCATGGATGTATCTGTACAACTTCTGGACCTGAAATGATTGTGCAAAACTATGTCAGGTGTCTGTATGTCTTCTGTGCCTGGTTTTTCTTGACCTAGGATAAAGTGTAAGGAATCAGATTGAATTTTCTGATGCTTGCCATGCAGCCATGTCTTTAAAGTATTTGAGGTATTTAAAAATGCAAGTATAAAAATGTAAGGCCAGCATTATTCCTCTGCCTTAAATCACAAAATCTTAGCTAGAGTCCAGGAAAAACAAGAAAAATAAAAAAGCAACTGCACATCAATTGTATTTCTAGAATTCTTTTCAAGAAAAATCAATGAGATGGATAGATCAGTAAAGAACTGAACAAACTGAAAAAATGTGTGAGGTAACTGGCATATAAATGCATACATATGCATATATGCTGTGTGATCCTGATGTGGGGTGGATTTCATCTGTTTCAGTGTATGAAATACTGGCATAGGCCCATGTTTATTGCAACATTCACAGTGTAAGAAAATCAGTGTCTTATCTCAATATATGAAAAATTTCTCTTTTTAACTGAAGGGATGAAAAGGGCAATCTCCCCTGTGACGATGTTGGCAGACATATAGTGGGCAAACCAGTTCATACAGGATCTGAATCTCCAAACTCATTTCTGGACCAGGAATATCGGAAACGCTTTAACGTGGTTGAAGAAGATGCAGTTTTGTACTGCTATGAGTATGAGAAAGGAAGAACAAGTGGTCCTGGAAGGAGAGAGAGCACACCAACATATGGTACAGCACTGATCTCATAAAGATAATCACCATTTGTTGATTTTAGGATTTTCATGCATCTGCTTTTGTTTTTGACCATGAAAATATTTCTGGTGACTATTGGTTTTGCTGAGAATTCAATACTACTTTAGTCCAATTTCAACCTAAGAGCTTGTTCTGTTGTAGGAAAGAAAAATACTATGATAGGTAAGTCCAGTTTAAAATTGATGGGTTTGCTGAATATAAATTCTATTTGTGCTATCAACTTAGTTTTCCAGTCTATGTTTCAGTATCATTTTATTGAAAAAACCATATACCAGCTCATGGTATATACCAGATCTTGGTTTTTTTACTAAAAATACAGAATGGAAATTTTCTCTCATTATAAGGGCAAGACTCAAATAAGTTTTGGAATTCAGCTTTGGAAAAATTTTCCTATGCATAATAACAATTAAACCCCTTCAGATTTACCAAGATATAACATACTGCTTTCACATTGCACTGCTCTCTTAAAACTCTTTAATTTTTCTTTAGTCCTAGAATTGAAGTATGACTGATGGCAGTGGTCTTTTTTTGTAATACTATATTAACCTCCTGTAACTTCCTATATTGCAAGTGATATCTTTTTGCATATAGCAGTTCCTCTCCATTTAAGATCATAGGTTGTTTAAGAAGGAATTTTGCATGTGAACACGCATGTGTATTCGTGGTACATTCACATCTTGGATTTTGACTTACTTAGGATGAGAATTCAGAAACAATTTCTGCTAAGAGTTTTGATGCTCAAACCCTTATACTCCAGGTTATTTTACCCTTGAAACTGTTGGAACTCTTCTTTTAACTAGTATGGTAACTTGTTTCAGCTTTGGACTGGGAGAACTGGTTTTCTGTTGCCAAGTATAAAATTGAACAGACATGGAGTTGTTAGGCAACAAGAGTAAATGAAGAGGAAATCTCATGTTTAAAAATGTATTTTGACTGCTACAGTATTAGCTGAGCAGACACTTGAATATTTTTTCAATCTACCTGCTATGTTTCTTCAGCTTTTAAAGTGAGCACAAGCTGTATGTTAGACTTCTTATAGCAATGCTGTCATCATATCCCTTTGTGAAGAAAACAGATATAATTTGAGGAAGTATAGATTTAGTACATCATACAGCCAAGCCCCAAAATCACCTGGGAACCTTGATATGAACTGAACTTGAGCTGTGTAAAGTATCCTCAGGACCTGGAGCCATGTGCTTGCACAATAATGAAAGGTTGCATTTTCACAAAATGCACCTTTTCTACACAAGCACACAATCCTGCTGAAAAATGTTCAGGATCCTCTTGATTTCAAAGTATTTTCAAGTGTTTTCTAACCATGCCCATTCTGTGCAAAATAACTGCTAAATTTCGAAAATGGATGTATCAATTTTATTACTCCAGTATTTCAGATACTGCAATTGGTGGCTGCAGTCAGTTCCATTAACAGAGATGTACTCACTGTTCCAGATATTAAATTCTAACACTGGTGGTTGAGGGTGAAGAAGAACATATTTCTTCTTCAAGGACTGATGAATCCATTATTTTGTTATAGGATGGCTTTTTTAGCCTTTTTTATCAGTTAGCCAGAAGAGACATAAAGACATGGATCAAAGACTCCACTGAAAATCAGTCATTATTTAACACATTTGTTTTACAGTCTTTCACTTTTGATCTCGCTTTTTTATTGAATTCACATTGCCAAGTCCATTTTAATTTAAGTGTATTTTATAAAAATATTACCATTTCAGCATTAAATTCTATTTCCCACATGGCATTTGTTATCATAAGGTATGGGGTAGGCATGACCTTAGGGTTTCACAGAAATCTGGAAAATTACAATAACACTCTTCTGGCTTATGGTCACCCATTAAAGAAAGTCAAAGAGAGTTCCCAGGCCTAGAGAAAGAATTGTTCTCAACATGTACTTACCATTAATTTTGTGGTGTGTCAATTTTTTAACAAAAAATTTTCTCTTTCCTCCTTCATGAGAGGTTAATAAGGCCTTCTGTAATTTCTTTATTGGAATCTTTTGACATTTTTTGAGAATGTTAACAAACATAATTCTCTTTCATGCTCTTGCTGGCTTCAAGCTCTTCTATAGTTGCTGCTAATTTACCTTGGAAAGCTTCTGTTTACGTGCAAGATAAATATTTTCCTGAGTGTCCTCCCAATGGAAAAGAGATTAGGGAATCCATAGGGGTTAAAAACAAGGTTGTTAGTAGAGGTAAGAAGCAAATGCAATTTGAGTTTAGGGAAAGAAACAAATTTGATCATTGCAGTTTTAATGCCAGATACAAGAGCAGGTACTTTGAATAGCTGAAGGTTTTTGCAGAAGATTTGTTGTTGCTTTTGATAACCATCATATTTTAACAACCTATTTTGTGGCTTTTCTATTTTATTAAGTGTGCAGTTGTATTAATAAGGTACTGAGTGTTCAGCCTCACAAAGAAAAGAAGGTTTTATTTCTAGAAAAAAAACTGTTGAGAGCTGTTTCTGATCAAGTAAACATGAGCCATATACGTCCCTACTCAGGAAATGACTTTGTGAAAAATAAATCTCACCAGCTTCAGATTTAAAAATGTGTCCCTAAATAGTAAAATGAATGATGAATGATAAGTGAAAAGTTTAAAATATATATGACTTTCCTGAGTAGTGATGTATTTGTTACTTGATCCTATGATCTGTACAGAACATACAACTTTTTTGTCGGTTTTGGGGGTTTTTTTTAATCATAAAAACTTTTACGATTACGCTGCCTGCATGGTGTTGGTTTGTTTTCCATGGGCACAGTACTTCAGCAGGGAGAGGGACATGCTTGAATATTTGTTTTCATTACAAACATGTTTCTGTTTTTCAGTGTATCATGGATTTAACCTCAGAAATGTGGAGTAAGACTTTTATGTAGGGATTTTCTACTAAAATAATTTACAAGACTTTTGAAGCTTTTGCTTTTAGCTTTGCAACTTCTAAAATCAAACTACTTACTCACTTTTTGGGTTTGTGATTGGTAGATTGATTTAACAAAGAGCAAGGGCTGATCTTGTTGGGAAAACATTTTGTTTTCAGTCTGTCAGATAATATGCCATGTGCTATGCTTCTCTGCTTTGTTTTAATGCATTATTTACCTACGCTTTGTTTCAGTACACTATTTAACTTGCTAAAGAATTCAGACCACTGTAAGTGATCCCACTAAGTTTCATAGCACACTGATTTCACTGATCTGCAACTATATATATGCAATCCTTAAACAGAAATCATAATTTACAGCATTTTTTTAAATCAATTCAACAGCTTCCAATCAAAATTTAAAAGATAGGACATTCTTCAATATTCTTTTTTTTGCTGTCTGAAGACAAAGTGAATTTAGCAGTGATGATGTACTTTACTTTCTGTGGATGAAATGCTATAAAAGAAATTACATATAGAGGTTTTGTGCTTGCTTTCTTAGTCACTGATGGGTCTTGTGAGCCCACCAGCAAATGTGCTATTTGTGAAGGTACTTCAGTGAGATGCACAAGTTTCTGTTACCAAAAATTCACACGTGCTTTAAAACAGTTCTCCCATCTCTGTGCCCAGGGGCTTCCAGAATAAAAAACAGATGCTGCTCAATGAGAACTGAAGTAATTCGAATGCATTATCAGTGTCAGACATCACTCCAGTGATGATTGTGTAGGGCACTGGATTCTAAACTTAAAAAAAATCCATTAAATACTTAGCTTCTTCTTTTCTGTTAAAGAAAACAGAATTCCTGTCCTAACTTCTTATTCAGAGGCAATGCTGGATCCTCTTTCCTAAGCAACCCTGTAGAACAGCAGCTTAGCTCTGAATTTGTTCTTTCTTCTAAAGAATGTTGTGTTAATGCTGCCTTATGGTGCATGGTCTAAGTTTTTTCCTCTGTTTCCAGGGAAGCTGAGGCCTATTTCTATGCCAGTAGAATATAACTGGGTGGGAGATTATGAAGACCCCAATAAAATAAAAAGAGATACTAGGAGAGGTAAGTAATCTGAACACACATCTTATACAAGGCATTATGGGTTTTATCTTGTTTTAAGCTATGTATTTCAACATAATTTTGCTTCTTGTTTAGCTATATATATATGTTTGTGTACCTGTTTTGGTATTTTCTTTATTATGTATGCTTAACTTTTTGCAGAGTCTATTTTAGGATTCAGGAAGTTGATTGGAAAACATTCTAGAGCAGCTTGGGATTTACTTCAAAATCAAAGAGGATAAGTTCTTCAAAATTTTGGGTTGTGAGTCTTGGATACATAACTCCACGTATGAAATTATGACCTCTGATATTGCTGTTATCAGCCAGGAACAAGATGTTACAGTAATGATAGCTATTTCTGTAAAATATTAACTAAATATTCAGTAGGGGACAAAAAAGGAAACACTTAGGAATTATTAGGAAAAGAATACAAGGCCAAATTTAGAAGTGTTCTAATGCTGCCATGTCAGTTGCTGCTCATGCTGTGTGTGTGCAATTCCAGTCTAAGCTCTTAAGAAAAATACAGTTGAATTCAATAAGGTTTTGGAGACAACAAAAATTGATCAGATGTGGGAATTGACTTCTAAACTGGGGTCAGTTAAGCAGGCTGGCCTTTATCAGTTTGGGGAACTTAAGCAGAACATAATAAAGGTTTATAAAAGCTCGTGTGGAATGAACTAAGGAAATAGTTTTGTCAGTGTTTAATCTGAAACAAGAGCAAAGAGATCAAATATCTCTGTTGGATGCTGGATAAAAGGAAAATGATCTGATGCAATTCATGTTCAAGCTGAAGAACCTCTTGCCACAGGAGTTTGTGGATACTAGAAGTTCACATTAGTGCAAAGAAAGACAGACAATTTTGTGAAAAAGAAATCTACTGAGGTTTCCTAAATTGACAGACATTGCTTCTGGGTCAGGATGTCTCAGCTATAAATTGGTATGTGCAGGAAAGGTTTTCAGGGAAAATATGTGTGATATAGTGAATGATCTCCAATGAATGTTCAGAGCAAATTACTTTAAAATGTGTGGTACCATTGACCTTTGTATTCATTAGGACTACTGGTATAAAAGTGGCAAAAACCTCAAAATTACAGTAGGTCCATCATTGCTCATTTTTTTCAAAACTCCAAGACAAAAATTATTGATGTGCAACTTCTTTTATCTTTTGTTCCCTTTATTTAAAATATACCAGAAAACTGTAAGAGTCATGAATTTTCCCTACCAAAAGTTTGCTTTCTTATTGTATCTGAACCAAAGAAACGTATGGGTTTTGTTAATGGAGTAGTCCTGAAGAGTTAAATTGACAGTAGATCTTAGCAAGAATATTGCATGTTCTGGAAGCAGGATTTACATGCATGCAACCGTTCACAATTATTTTTTGCAATACTTTTCTTTCGACAGAAAATTCATTGCTTCGCTATATGAGCAATGAGAAAATAGGTCAAGAAGACTACATGTTTCAAAGGAATAGCAAAAAGGATACTGGGAAAAAGTCCAAAAAGAAGGGAGACAAGAGTAGTAGTCCAAGTCATTACTCCCTGTTGCCTAGTTTACAAATGGAGTCATTGAGACAAGAAGTCATGGGCACACCTGGACCAGAAACTGCTTTGTATCACGTGAGTTAAAATAACATTAACAAAAGTCATTGCTCTGTGCTTGTGATGAGGGACAGTCTTGGTTTTATAGAGGTGTTCAAACCTTCAGACCTTCTCTGGACTGATTTATATTCTTCAGACAATAATTTAAGTCTTAAAGAAATACTTTGGAATTCTTGATTTTGCTGTTAAGATGCAGGATGGACAGCATTGTTTTGTTTCCTTTATCAGAAGATGGCACTTTTGAAATGCAGTGAATAACTTGCTGCTGATGGAAAGGGAAGCAGCAGCAGTTTCCTGACTGGCTGGAAACCTTCTGCCCAGTATCTCTATCCCTGCAATATGCTAAGTGTTGTCACAGCCCCTTTACTACAGGTATTTGGAAGGCCTGATAATGTCAGGGGAACCTGTGGGAGGTGTTTGTTTTTCTTTTGAGGTAAGAGGAGCTCTAATGCATGTAAGAGTTTTTAACATACAGCCCTCAGGAATGCAAATATAAATGTGAAGGTGGTGGTTCTGCTGAACAGGATGCATAAGGAAAATTGCAGTCACTTGATAGTTTTTAAGTGTGTCCAAGAAATGGAGTTAGAAGATCACAACATACTTTAGATATGATAATACATTCACCCCATAGCACTTTCTATGTATCGAGAGAATGCCATCTCTCACTGACATTTCTTTCTCAGTATATGTTAAATTCCCGACACTATGCAGTGACAAAAGCTTTTATTTTAAGGTACCATATTTTCTTTTTCTTTGGTTCCCTCTATCACATAATAAGTCTAGTTTCCAAATTCTGTACAAAAATAACTTACGTATACAGGAACTGGAAGATTCTCAAAGCTCTGGTTTGGAAGTTAATGAGCAATGGCAAGCATAGAATTGACAACAAGCATTTTTCATTTCCTTTGGATATCTATCCACAGAACACTTGAAATGTTACCACCCAAATTCCACCAGTATCAGCTAATCCTTCTTGTGCATCATTACCATTAAAGAATCTCTCTCTGCAATGCCATTAAATCTTCAACATCTATTTGAAAGTTTAGTTGGAAGTTATTCCTTTATAAAAATAAATAAAGGTTGTTCATTCTTTAGAATACAAATCAGTATTGATCTGCTAACTGGCTATGGAGTAAAATGCATGAAGTAAACAGAAAAAGGTATCTTGAACTATTGATTTGTCCTAGGGGAAATGGAAAGGAGCCCTTCACAAAGCATTTACAGCCCTCTGCAGCTGAATGTTGCTGATGTGCCTCTGGAAGCTGGCTGCTATCATGCAGTACCAGAGTTTCTATTTAGTGGTGATGACATCCAAGTATTGTGGTGCATAGATCTTTTGCCACATAGCAGACTCAAAGGTTTTGTAATAAATTGGGCAGAACTTTCCTTCCAATCTTAAATAAACAGTACAGTGAGCAGACAAAGAATGGGGGAGTACAGATAACACACAAGGAACTCTTATCTGCAGTAAAATTTTATTAAGCTGTAGATAACAAATCAGACAATGAAAACATACTTTATGCTCAAATTGCATCTTAAAGATCACTAAAAAAGTGGCTGTCCTATTACAATTTTTCTTTAACAATCAGCAGCTACCTAGTTTTTCCCAAAGATTTCAGATTATTTGTAAATTGAAGCCTCCAAATACACGTGAGTTGAGTGCAAAGGAACTGCTCTGGGAAAGAGCTGGAGGTTTTTGTTTGGTTTGGTTTGTTGGTTTTTTTTAAAGTCAATGTTTTCATCATGCTAGAATATCAAGGAAAGAGAGAATACTGTGACTCTGTGCTGTGTATGCCACAAGCCAGTAGATTTTCAGCCTCTACCACGTGGCTTTACTTGAATTTGAACCTGTAGTGCCTCAATTGTTTGTGTAAGGTCCCAGTGCTAAAGAACACTCCACCAGGCTTGTTAAGTACCTCCAATCCCTGATTACTCACGTTGTTAAGACTATTCACCTATTAGCCTGTGTTTACCTGGCTTCTATGTCCAACCATAGTTATAAATGTACCCTTATCTTCTGGATTTAAATTTCTTTTGTTACCCAATTTATCCCTCAATATAGGATTTTACAGGTTATAATCAAATGATTTTGTAGACTCCTCTTGCTTGCAAGACTTAGAATGAGCATCTTAGGTTTTTCTTCGAAGATTGTGTTTTTACATCCTTTCCTCATTCTCACAATTCTTTCAAATCTTCATATCTAATCCTAAACTATCTTAAGCATCCTTCGTAAAATCTATATGCCAGCACATCATGTAAATTTCCAGGAGCTGCATGGAAAGATTACATAATCTTTTCCTGTTCACTGCTTCTCTATTTAAATTCTTAAATGACTGATTACTGTTTTTAAGCATAGCCTTGGAATGAAAGTATGTTTGTTACTTGGTTTTAGCTTTATTTCTTCTGTAATTATATTATTTCAAATCACTTTTCTGCAAGACTAATATTCCCAATCTAAAAACTTTTATCTTTCATTCTTTGTTCTGAAATCCAGTAACATTGTATATGGTTGGTCACGTTGAAACATCCACGCTGAATAATCCATGTCTCTGAAGCAGCCCTAAGTATGAAATATGTGAGAGAAAGGGCTCTGGACCCTCAAACTAGGCCCCCATAATTCCCAAGTCCATAACAAAGGAGTAGGATCTGGTGTGGAGTCTCCTTATTCTGAAATTACATTTTTAATGTGCATATTCTGTGATATAGAAAGCATGCACATTTAATTTCTTCTTTTTTTAAATTTCTATTTTATTTTCCCTTTTGCTGAATTCCCTGGAATAAAAGCCATGCTGCTTACTCAGCAGTCAGGTTTTGTGTCGTTCACTGGTCTTTGATTCTGTGTTACCTTTATTCAGTGATGTTTTCATTCTTTTTTGACTCTATTGACATAAATGTTAAATAATTTTGGACTAAAATGCATGCCACTACTTAATGATGAATCCCCCTTACAATTCCAGGACTCCTTGCTTTTGAATTTTGCAGCCACTGCCGTGAGCAGGTTGATTACCTTTTTACTGTGAAGCTTTTCCTGCAGAAAAGCAGGTTTCACAATTATGCTGACTTCAGCTCCTTCTGTTGCTTTTATATATGGCTCTACAGAAAAGAAAAATCTTTGATCAAAAAAACTACAGTGCTGAATTAAATTACAACTGCAGAAATGGTATTGTTTTTTGTGCTGTAAACAAAGCGGAAAGTGTTTAAAAAATTACCATGATAATGTAGAAGGGCCTGGTTGCTCATTTGATAAAAGCTATTCTGTAAAATGCCAGCAGATATAAATTGTTATATTCTAAACTGATTGCAAGATTGTGGCAGTCTAGCATTTTTCTGAATGTCAGGATACTGAACTTGCAAAAAATCACTGTTTTCAACAGTTTTATTTGCACTGCTGACCTGCCATTGCAATCAAAAACTCTCTGGTCAAAGGTGCATTTCAGTTGCAGCCTTGAAAAGTGAACAGGATTTGCTTGTGTCCACTGAATACAACCAATGTGATACTGATACCATAGCAAAACAAAAACTAATTTGTGTTCTGTGTGAGCTAAACATCTCTTGTATCCTCTTCTGGTGTTTCTGAATCCTCATATACAAATTTTCTACACTGCTTTGTTTTTTTTTCCCATCCTAGAAATTTTCAGTGTTAGGTTGATTTTTAGAAAAGTTGTTGTTCTTGCATTCTATTTTTCTTCCTCAGTATTGTAAAAGAAGCCAACACAGAGTATTAATGCTTTTATTAAGCTGAGACAAACTATTTGAGCTGTTTGTAATCTGATGTGCAAGCAGGTGTTCAATGTGATCTATTTCTGTAGGTAGAACACAGCACAGTTAAAATTGTCTTGAACTTTTGGGGCACAAGAGATGAAAGCTCTGACATATCATAATTTCTCAAGTTTGTTATGTTTTCTGTGTAGGAATTTTCTTGGTGTGCTGTGCTTTTTGTTGAAGGAAAATAATGTGGTTATTTAGGAGGGAAATAGAGCCATGGGTCAAAAGAAGTTCAACATCACGTTAATAACTGGATCAATACAAGTTTCCCTTAGCATAAAAGCAGCAGTGCAAAGTGAAGAAAAAGATACAGGCTATTGTTTGTAGTAGTAAACAAAATTGCTTTTTCTTGCATAAATCCCTACTATATACAATAGGCTGTAACCTACACAAATAAACTTTAATTATTGATCTTGTTTCTTCTCCTTTCCTGCCTCCCATTATCCCTCTGCCTTTTCCAGTGTATGCTTACTTGTTCATGTGTTTTTAGCAATACATAGTGACTTGCTTGTTGTAGGAAAAGTGACAGAAAAATGGCTTCTCACTGTGCTGTAATAACCAGAATATTTTAAAATGTTTAATTAATTAGAGGAGTTTTCTTAGTTATTTTATTTGCATTTGAAAATAAGATAAGTTTAGTAGCAAAATGTGCCACTTTAAGTTCATACATCTGAATCAGGTTGCTCAGGAATGAGTTGAGGAGATAAATCAAGGTTTGTACAATTGGGTTTTGCTGAATTTACATGTGTAGATATGTACACATGCACTATCTTTAATGTTCCAGTTCTACTTTTAATAAGGGAGAAATAAAATAAAAGCTATCAGCTGGAGTTGTTGTGCTGTAAATTGAATTAAGTTGGTGCAACTTTGGCAAATTTCTTTTTTTTCCTCTTAAGCAATGTATAACCGTCCATGTGATGGAAATGCAGCCTGCTGACTTAATCATATAATTATCAGCAATACTTGCTGCAGTGAGCACCCACAGAGAGCCAGGCACTCTGTACTGTGCCAGGCAGGCAGCCAGGGCCAGGGGTCTGAGCAGGGTCACAGTTCCAGCTGTTCTCTCCCCTGTCCTCCCAAGGTGGCTGGGCCAGTTCAGCTCCTTGGGTTTTCTCAGCACAGCTGCTGGGGCAGCATCAGTTGGCTGCAGCAGTGATCTTGTTGGAAGTGCTTCAAGTGAAGACTTGTTTATGGACCTATTGCAAAAGTCAGTTTTTAGCTAATAAAATAAATTGGAAAGGAGACTAAATTTTAGCCAAAATAACTTTTACTTAAATTATGGTGTTTCTTGCCTCATACAAACCCCTCCAGAAAAAAATACAGGAAAATGCTTTTTAAAAGTTTGATTCAAAATGTGTATAGGTAGATGTGTCAATACAGAGAAGAATTTACCAAAAAACTCATGATTTTGAAAACTTTTAAATCTAACTCTTCTTAAGTGGTTGATATTCCCTTATTTCTCCCGTTCTTCTCTGCAGAAGGGCTGAAAGGAAGTAAAAAGTGAAAAAACTTAAACTACATAGTTTTTGATGAAAATTCTTCAAATGTGCATGTATTTATAAAACCCTTTAATCGTAGTGCCCAATAAGTAGCATTTTAAAAAGTGCAGAACATTTGCATATTAGTTTCCTAATAAACTCGTGCACAAGCTACCCATCAATTTATCACAAAAATCTCGTTTATAAAATTGGCATCTAAAAAGCATTAAATAGTGCAGAATGATTTACCAAAAAAACAGCCCTAACAAAACTACCCCACTGAAAAACTATCAGATTCCTATAATTGTAAATATCACAGTATTTAAAGAATTTCTATTTGCTGGATTTTTTTGTTATGGACATTTGTAAATAAACAAAAAAAATTGCAGAGAAAAAATTAAAAAGCAGTTGCACAGATTTTAAGTAGGAGTCTGAAATTTTAAATGTCATTGTACCATTACAACAGATGGAGTTGGTACATTTTCTTCTTAAAATGTCTGGAGTCCGACTATGGCAGTATTTAAATAACAAGGCTCCCTTTTTTCTTTTATTTTTCCTCCCTATTTTCACAATAGTCTATAGTTATGCATGTTGTTGTTATAGAATAAAAATCTAGCAGTTGGTGTCAAAGTCCAGTTTAATCTAAGTGCATAGTGAAAACTATTTTCCAATAGTATCTCCATGATTTTTGTTAATATTTAAATTAGTGTTACTTCTTTGCTGTAGTCTTTCATCTCCTTTTAAATATATGTATTAAAATAATACTGAAACTTGCGGACAGATTGAAGACTTATGTGCTTTAATTATCAGCAAAGGAAATCTTAAACTCTTTTTTGAAAGTGTAAGAATTATGTAATATAAAAAAAAATTCAGTTGTGTTTCAGTTAAGATCCATTGGCATTTTTATATTCCCAGCTAAGAAACTGCACTGGATTGCAAGTAACTGTCCAGAAATTAAATAAATATAATTAACAGTTTTGGAAATAGTTGTGAAAAATTTCAGTCTCTAATTACCACTGTAAGAAATGATTTTAAAAATAATTTCTTCCCTGCTTTGTTGCAAGTTAGCCCTTTACAGTAAATATAATTGTGCACACTCTAGCTTTTACTGTAAAGGTAGAAAAACACAGACGTTAACCAAAAGTAGCACATATGCTGTGGAATTTCACAAGTGAGAAAACTGTAATTTCTCATGATGTCTAGCCTTCTCAAAAACGCTGTCTGAGGCTGGACTGTGAGTGGGCTCCTGGGTGCCTCAGTGAAGCCCAACACTCTGAGCTGCTCTGGTGCCTGAGTTTCTTCTCAAGTACTTGTACGTTCCTGAAGCTCCAGCAGACCTTGGCTGGTAAAAGCCAAGCACTTGGAAATCCCTCTCTGGAGGTGACTGGAGCATTTGAGACATTTACATCTTTATTCTGTAGGCTATACTGATCACATGTTAGTTTTTGTAGCCTTAGGGGGTTGTTTGGCATGTTTTAGGACTTAAACTCTTTTCTGTCTTTTCAATCAGTGAGGATGTAATGAGGAAGTAAGGCTAGGTAAAAGTAACTAGGTCCACATGTGTGAAAATAGAAGAAACTCACTGCATTGCAGTAGAAACTGAGCTGAAGAGGCTTATGAAGTTATAGAATAATCTGATTTGGAGTTATTTTAAAAGCCTCAAAGTCTATTCAAAGGCAAAAGTGCTAGTTTAACATTTCATATAATGCAATGCAGAGAAGCAAATGCAATTGTACTGTGAAGGCATCATGAGCTTGTATCCATTTCTCATCAGGCTAATCTACTATAGTTCAGGTATAGACAGCCCTTTACTCTGAGAGACATTTAGAAAGAACAATGCTTAAAAAATTCAGTAAGGGAAAAGTAGGATAAGGAAAAGAAGCATAATAGGAAATTTTTACCTATTGCCTTCATGAGTCTGGAACACCGTCATGTCTCACAGCCACACTGGCCATGGGCAGCTCTGGATGCCTGCACATTGGCACATGTGGGGTTTCCTACAGTAGGATACTTGTGGGTTTGTATACGTGATTCAGACAGGAGAGCAGCATGTCTCACATTCTCAGGTTGGGATAGTGGTTCCAGGACTTGGCCAGCTTCTACATGCCCAAAAGAAACCATCTAAACAATACTGTATGTATCCTTTCATTTGAATGCAGCACTTCACAAATGTAACAGACACAAAATAAGTGATAAAAATAGTATTCATGCTGTTAAAACCTGTGTAGGACCTTCATCTAGGTCATAAGTGAACTGTAGCATATCAAACAAACAATACAGTAAAACAGATCACCAATAAGCAAAATATGCCTTTAATGTAAAATTGGAAAATGATTGGCATAGCCCTAAGATTATTGTGGTCAAAGGTGATTTTTGCTATTCCATCTGAGTTGGCAAAAATTTGGTTCAAAACAAATCTACATTTCTGAGAGCAAAAGCAAGAGAGAAACAGCATATAAATTCCTTGGTAATGGAATATGGCTTTATATTATTTTTAGACTAGTGCAATCAACATAGAGGAATAGAGGGGCCTTCTGGGTCTAGTCCTCTGCTGTTGCAGTTAATCTCTTTCACTTAATCCTATTCAGATCTGTATTACATATAAATGTGGTATGAATTGCTGTTACCAGTGATGGGACCAGTAAAAGGTGATAAGCTGGGTGAATGGGTAGCCAGTTGTCATAATTCCAAGTAAAATGTTGGACAGAGGGGAGGAAAGATGGCAGCAAGAGAAAAGCATCTAATGAATTTGCTACAGAAAAACAAAACCCAGATGCTTCAGAAACCGGCATAAACTGGATAGGATAGTAGGATAATTCAGTCTGGGAGCAACCTCAGGAGGTTGTGTGCTCTGGTCTTTGGCTCAAAGCAGGGCCGGCTCTGAGGTCAGACAAGGCTTCTCAGGGCTTTGCCCAGCTGGATGTTGAACATCTCCTGAGATGGAGACTGAATGAACTCCCAGTCAACCTGCAGCACTGTTTGTCTCTCCTCATGGCAAAAAAGTTGGAGATGAACAGCAAAACAGATATTTTGGCAATAGCTGAGTGGATAGCAGCTTGCCTGGATTTAAGGCATAGATTCTGTTGTTTCATTGCTGCTTGGCTAAAACCATCTTGGGAATGTGCCTCAGTAATCTCACATCTGTTTTCCCAGTTCTAGACTCTCAGTCCTTTGAACTCAAGACTGATGAGAGTAGATGTGCATATGCAGCTTTTATATTTGAGTTCTGTTTAAGCATATATTTTGTGAAACAGTAATACTTAGTCTCTTCAGGAGGGAGTGCTAAGTTCTTTTAATTATATGGAATAATATCTGCATTGTTCTTGAGGTATATTATTCCTGTCACAGATTAGAGAATATTTTCATTTCTGTATTGTTTCTCTTTGAAAGAAATAGTTAATACCATTAATTTGCTCTTATTAGGGAAGTGGTTGCCCAAATGAAATGTGAAGGTATTGAATATGGGAGACTTTACATGTAATTTTATATACTCTCTGATCTTTACTAAAATCCAGAGTTAATTATTGCAGCAAAGCAAAATCCTCTAGAGATGAGGTAAGATTGGTTTAGGACCATCATGAAGTGGGAGTCTTTTGTGGAAATCTTCAAACTTTCTCTATTACCTTCTTTTGCATTGTGACCATGAGGGGGAAAAATGGCCTATCATAATTTCTTTCCATGGCAACGCTGGGGAATTCTGTAAAAATTAGAGTTACTGTAAAGGTCATTTAGTCCAGCTCTTCCAGTCTAGATTTATTCCTTACTGCATAGAACATAATGGTCTAAAAGTGTAATTTTATATGGTCTAGAGATGTAGATCTATACATGAGTAAATCTCTCAGCTAAGAACGTTTCCTGATTTCCTTTCACATCCCCATTCTATTTTTTTCTGTTATTTATTTCATAGAATCATTCCCTATGGTATCCTGCTTTTATTACCTGATAAAGGATCATTGCCTTTGTAGGTATTAGCATTCTTTGTACATCAGCAAGCTACATTACCTGTAGCTGGTACAACCACAGTAGCACAGGGGTTTTTTTTATTAATGTAAAATTAGTGATTTAGTTCCTCAGTTATTCCCCTTTGATAAAGAAGAGATTAAGTGCAGCACATTTTATTAGAGAAGTTTGTCAGGTATTGCTCAGGGGGGACTCAGCATGAGTTACCACTGCAATATGGTGAGGAGTGTCACATCCAGAAAAACTTTGATCTAGGGCCTGACTTCTCTCCTTGCTCTTTTCCTTTCTGCACAAGGGAAAGGGAGATACCAGGACTTGAATGCATCTGACCTAGGACACTGACTGGCATGTGTCATGAAATTTGGCATTCTAAAAAACTTGTACTGAGTGGTAGAAATGTTGTTTGAATAAATGGAGCACCTATGCCTGTTTCAGAGTGTCATATTATCGAAATGCTTTGACAAAGAGCTCCATTTTTTCTGAACAAGAGATTTTTTCCAAGTTGTGGTTTGGACTCCACAGGAGTCTCTGCCCCATTCCTCTGCCCCACTTACACAGTGGTGGCCCCTTGAGCCCATTGCTAACACACAATATGGGAGATTGTATGGTTCCACCTGGGAGGAAAATGGCTCTTTGCAGCACTGCAGCTCCTGACTGAAGCTGTTTTATTAGGTGTTTCTGTTTCACTGGAGAGAAGTGCTTGTTGCTTAGCACCTGATCCCTGACTCAGCCAATCCATCTCTGCTGCTGTGCTGTGGGGGAAAAAGTAACCTGGTATTTTTCATAAAGCAATAACTGCTTTTTGTCCACTTCTCAAGTATATCCCTTTGCTTTCAGATTAACCTAAGTAGATAGTATTTCCAGCACTACAGAATTCTGGCTTTAGAATTATGTGTAAAACTTCTTGTAAGCTGGTTTGCACCCATAAGGTTGCCATGGCCAGCTCAGAATTAAAAAGACCTAATGTTATCTTTCCTCACCTTCTGCAAAGGGCTCCTTCATCTTATGCTTAAAGGAAATTTAACTCAATTCCAGCAAGTAATGAGACTTTTATCCTGGAATGAACTGTTCTTTTACTGCCTTAATTCATAAGGGCAGTGGAAGAGTTTGGTATGAATTTTAACAGAATATTTAATTCCTAATGTATAGAAACTCTTTCCTTTTCTTTCCCCTGAAAACTTCCCCTCTGTTGAAAGCCAGAAGGAGTTTCCTGTTTCTTTCAACAAAGCATATTATGTCCAAGTGCTAGCAGAGAAGAACTTGCAATAGTGTATCTTCCTGAAAGCAGAAATCTGTTTTCTCAAATCACCTACATCCTCTGCACTTTTTTCTGTCACACAGGCAGAGCAGTGTGACAGAGATGATGCTGAGGGGCACAATCAGAAGTGCTGCTCACTCCTCCTGCAGAAGGAGGTGTGTGTGCTCGTTGTCATAAGCAAGCACCAAGGTGTTGTAGGGGGCATGGGACTTTCATTCTAGGCTGATGATTTTTCCTCCACAAAGACTATAGTCTTGATGCAAGATGTTGTTAATGCCCTGGGGGTGACTTCTGTTGTACAACAGTTTGTTTTCTTCTGAGAAGGTGCAAGATTGGCTCCATAAAGTGCCACAGACCACCTCTCTAATCTAATGATAGATCAAAAATAAGTTTCTTAAGATAGTCTTGTTGTTTTGATGTTTAGATAAGCATACAAGGAAAGTCAACCTTCTCTATGAATAACACAGAAATTTTCTAAGCAAGCCAAGATTTTGCTGGAGGAAATTGCAAAGTTTGATACCTGCTGGAGGGGCATAGAAGCAGGGCACAAGTATCCATGAGGCTTCTCAAATGCTTTTGGGGTGACTTGTCTCAGACAGCTGTGAGAAGACAAAGACAATGGACAAAAATGGAAATACAGGAAATTCCATCTAAACCTCAGAAGAAAGATACTTTTACTATGAAGATGATTCATCTGGAACAAGTTGCTCCTGTAAAATTCCATGGAGTTTATGGAGTCTCCATCTTGGAGATACTAAAAACCCAACTGGACACAGCCCTGAACAGCCTTCTCTGCTTGAGTCTGCTTTGAGCAACAAGGCTGGATAAAATGATCTCCAGGGCTGACTTCCTGCCTCAGTTGTTCTGTGGTTTTTCTGACTGATCCATTCTTCTCAGTATGAGGTTAAACTGGGAACTGATGAGGAGTAGAAATCAAAATACAGGGTTAAATACTGTTCTGCAACAGGTGATAGTTCAGTTTCTATTTTCCTTCTTAAATGGGTGCACTTGAAACACACAGTGATGGAGCAACTGATGCATCTTGGACTTCTGCCATTAAAGGATATATAGTTTTTGAATCCTCCCTTTCTCTCCTAGATTCCTTACTGTCAATAAAAAGCAGTGTGGGAGGTACCAAAATTACATGTTCAAAGTAGATGTAGAGCATAAGAATGATCTCAGAATAAATTATTCTGATGAATAGCACTTGTCTGGTTTAACTTTTTATTCTCATTTGCTTCAGGCAGCTATGACACTGCTGCAGTCCTTGTTATGTCAGTCAAAAAGACTGGGGGAATATGAGAACTCTCATTTAAAGTTAATGTTGTCCAGGAGTTTTACTGCTTTGGTATTTCAGTTAAAGAGCCCTGTGGCTTAATGGCCAAGTAGGAAAATCTTTCCCTGGTGGTGGAACGCAGCACCACTGTATATTATTTTTCCAAATAGCCAGAAGATTTTAAAAATAATTTTATTTTTGCATTCATTATGTAACAACTTTGCACAAAATATTTGAACTAGCTTCTGCAACTGCTAAATTGTATCCATCTACTGTAACGTTTGCTTCAGAGCCCCCCCCTCAAATGATAAGAAAACATTTAGAGATGGGAGAATGAATAAGAATCCCTGAGTAGAAGAGCTGTGCTTGCTATTACAATTCAGACCATTGTAGTTCTGCCCTTAGCTAGCCTGTTCTTCTTGGCTAAGCAGATACAGGAGCAGATGTATGAAAAGAATAGACATCTTTGATATTATCAACCCTTGTAGACTATGTGATAAGGAGACCATCCTGCACAGCTCATACAGCCATTGCTCACCTCAGAGGCAGATAAAAAGCTGGCAGCTTCAAGATCTCAGCCTACCTTTTTTACAGTAAAAAACTCTTAAGGCACATACACACTGTTTCTTTCTCCTTGTGATCATTAACAAAATGCAAGAATGAAAATCTGCTGCTGGTTGGCAGGAGGTTTCAGACTTTCTGATCTGACAGAGGTCTTCCCTCATCATATCTTTGTAACAGTCCTTGAAAACTTTATTGTCCACAAACATCCATGAAAATAATTAGTACTGTCTGCTATAAGCTCTTAATGGAGATTAAACAAGATGGTAAACAAAAAAAGATTTTGGCAAAATCCTGTGTTGTGAGTACCCTAAAGCATGTGATGTTAATACTGATGTAGAATGTGACATATCTAAATAGGTTTGCATTTTCCCCCTTTTCAGTCTTTCTAGCTCTGAAATTTTGGATCTCAGCATACCAAATGCAGAGGAATGTATATGTGGTATATCAAAACTGTGAAAATAGAACATTGCCAGTGTTCTCAAAGCACTGAGAACTATCTCTCAAAGTGAGAGATCAATGATATAATTGGCAGAACCAGCTTTCATTTTTTTCCCAGATACTGGCTTTTCCATCTGTAGCAGAAAGTTCCAGTAATCAGATGTGTTACAAGCTACCCTGCTGAAACTAGGGAAAGCTATCTTACAGTGACAGAGGGAAACTGCCTGCCTGTAAACAGTTCTTTAGTGTCCAAACTTGCAGCTTGAGAAAAATTGGATTTGACCCGAGCTCTAAGTAAAGCTATAAAGATATGTACCATTTTCCCTTCCAATCAGACTGAGCTCAAATTTCAGCAAAGAATTGGATATTATTTTTTCCATAACCTGTTTTTTTTCTTCCAGCTTTTTTTAAAATGAGGGAGTGAAAATCTCTGAAGAATAGTGGAGAAACAAAAAAGCCTTTGAATGAGAATTTTAGGAGCTGTCCAATTTAGTACAAGTTGCTATGGCCAATCTATTCCTTCAGAGAATCTTCAGTTGTGGTCTTTTTTTTGGTAGAGCGACAAATTCTGTAACCATGAGGAAGTTTATATAACTATTAGAATATATTTATTTTTTGGACATGGGTATAATGTTCTGTTGGGCACACCTATCTAATTTGTATTAGATCTTGGAGAAGCTCTAAGGAACAGCTTGACCCCAAATCTTTAGACATGTTTCTCAGACTCCTGAAGTTTGTCAAAATAACAGTTCTTCTCAAATGTATCATTTCAATAACCAGTCTATTTTTTTTCTACTTTTTTGGGGCTATCAACTGGAATAGAAGTTTTCTAACTTTCATCATAATAGTTTTATCAAACATTGTCCTCTTCTGATAGCAGTTTCACTTAGTATTGAAAGATGAGTTTATTAAGTTTCCGATTTGGCATGAAACAAAATAATTAATTGAAACTTAATTTCACACTTTCATTTAAATACGTTTTTCCAAATAGAGAGCTATGAGATTACTACTAAATAAGTTAATAATAAATACATTTTCAGGCTTCTGAACATTAATGACTAACTTTCAGTCTTGTTTCCCTTCAGAGCAAAATAGAGCAGTCACAGGACTAACCAATAATAAATACTTCCTTTGAGGAGACAAACTCTGAGAATGAGACAAAAACATGATAGTCTCATTTCTTGAAAATATTGTGTTATACATACAAAGATGCTGGTTTGGGATTGTGTGCATGCAGATAGTATTGATTATACCACCTATACAGGATAATTTTCTTGCTAAAGAGCAAGTACAATTACAGGCCAGTGGATCTCTTTGGAGCCTCCACCTGCAAGTTTTTTACCATGTAGCTGCATTGCTGTAATTGCTATAATCCTTAAAGGCTTGCCCTGGGGCAGGTTGCTCTTTACAGGTGTGCAGTCTGCTGGCCCTTTGGAACTCTGTCAATCATTTTGAAGACTGTTAAAGTAAATACAACCCACACGGGAAGTCTGGTTGGTAATGAACAGTTGCAGGAAGAGAGGAACTGTTATGGCTCTTCCCTGCACAATGGTATCTCCATTGGCTCATAGAATTTGCAGCTAAGACCTTGGAAAGGTAGGGCTAGAGGCATGCTAGAGCCTTTGTAAGAAAAGCCAAACAGAAAAAACAAAACAAAATACCCCCACCCAGAAAGCCCCACAAAAATCAAAACACCAAACCAGAAACACAGAAAAAGTCCTTTAATAAATGGTGTTTTATTCCTCTTAAAATACATGTCCTTTGAGGCTGCTAATAGGAAAGGTGGACATACATACGTTAAAAGTTTCTTTGATATTCTCCTTAGAGATGCATTTGTCAAAGGGCTTAGTGTAGTAGGTGTATTATTAAATAGAACAAGCTCAAAGATCACATATTACAGGAGAAAATCATTGTGTCTAAAAACTCACTTGAGTCTCAGTGTATTCAAAGGGGTTTTGATACATGTTAAACATCAAGTGACACCTTGCTTTTGGGTAATGGAAAGTTTTTGTAGTTGTATTTTGGATGACTGGAAAGCATATAATTCAGAATATGATTAAACAGTTTCAATTTTTCTTCAGGAGTCCCAGTTTCCACTTATCTTAGGGTACTTATCTATCAAATCTTTTCAGTGTCCATCTTGTTCCCAGTTTACTTGTTATTTTGAGTTACTAACAGCTTTCTTTAATATGGAATGCTGCTTTCTATTTCATTTCATGCTTGTTCTCAGAATCAGTAGAAGAGATAGATTCTTGGAAAGTGGGACAACATGTTTATGAAAGCAGCTCACAGTGTATCAGAATCAAAATGCAGTGAACATATATTGAACCTGGCTTTGTGGGCAAATGATTAAGCAGTATCTTACAGCAAGTTTGCATTAGTACAACTAAACTTCTTGCTTTGGTGTAAATCCATGTGTCTGGGTTCATGTAATTTAGAAGTAGTGGTTATGTTATTTCAATATTCGCCACATCACAGAATTAAGCTGGTAAAGGGGAGTCATTATGGTGGCCAACATTAGGACAGGTTGCTTAAAGAAGCTCTGGAATCTGCCTCTTTGGAGAAAGTTTGTCTCTGCTAGAGATAACCCAGAAGAAAAGGATCCAGTGTTGGCTTCAAAGCAAGCCTTGCTCTGATCAGGAGGAAGGACATGACCTCTTGACACCACTAAGAAAACATCACTAAGCCTTATCTTACAACTGGTTAGAGGCTTCACTTTAGAGTGAGTTCCTAAAAAAGCAGCAAAAGAAGCATGTTTAGATTTCATCCTCGCTTTTTTCTTTTTGTTCTTGTGTTGTTTTCTAATTACATATTTTATGTTACATATACATTTTCTGAGTTAAGAAAAAAGATGCTGCTGTTTTTTGCAAAGGGTCAGCTAACTTGAAGCCTGAAGTCTATGTAAAATAATCTAAAGTGTTAGTTAAAATCATTGCAGTTGAAATAGGTCCCAGGAACTTCACTCAGTTGTAGAATTTGCCCTTAATTATGATTTAATTCAATGAGCTAATTTAGAATAATAGCTGAATTTAATAAAACCTTTCTATTTTTCAATATAATGTAATATATGGAAAAATGGTTAGACATGTAAATTACATGCTTTCTTCCTGTTCAAAACTGATACCCTTTCATTACCCTTTCTTCCAAAAAACTGACTCAGAAGTTAAGAGGTGTGAACTGAGGTTTGCAGGTTCAATTTATGGACAAAACATCTAAAGAGAAGGCTTTTCATATTGTTCTCACCTGCTCTCAGAATCACTTGGGAGAAAATGGAGCAGAGATTTTCCTTTTCTGTTTTGACACTCTGAAAATAATAGTGCAGAAAAGTCAAACAGCAAAATGAAATTGTCTGAGTTGTGAACTGAGAAGTGCTAAAATTTTGGATGTGTATTGTATATGTGCGTGTATTTTTTCATCCACTTTGAATTAAGTAGGATTTACAGAGGGAGTTATTTACACACTTCTGCTCAGCCACTCCTGGGTCATTAAGATCTCGTTTAGTCCTTTGCAGGTTGAAGTATTTCGTGTGATGTAACTGGGATGGTGTTGCTGTCTTGGTTTGTTGAGAGCTGGTGCTAATTTAGTTGGTACCAGCAGCAGAAGAAAAAGGACAAGAGCCAGGGATTGAAAATGAGTGGGATCCTTTTTTACTTCCCAGGGGAGGTTTACTTTGACCCTTGGAGGTAGCAACAGAGTGGAGTAGTTTTTGTCAGATATGGTCTCTGAGGGATCAGCACATCTAGCAAGTCAGTTAAATTTTTTAATTACACTTAATTATTGTCTTGCTGGTAATTTTTCCCCATGGACATGTTGGTTTTTGCTGCATGAAAATCTCTCAGCTGTGAGGCATGAGATCCCTTTGAAGCTGAGTCTGCTGCACGTGAGCTCATGGGTGTGGGAAGCAAGGGGGAGGAAATTAGAATGGAGTCGTTAAGGTTGGAAAAGAACTCCAAGATTATTGAGTCCAACATTTGACCAAACAATATAATGTCAATTAAGCCACAGCACTAAGTGCCATGTGCAAAACCAAAGCTGCTCTTTGGATTGAACCCAGTCTTGTAAAGTAGGCTGAGGGTTTGTCTTACCTGCTAGGAATGGGGTTTGGGATTGCAGAGCTGTCAGTGCTTTTGCTTAGATTTATTTTTACCAAGTAGTACAAAAGTATAGATTTCTGTATTGATTCCTGGCAAACTGAAATAGGAAGTTTTACTACTCAGACATTCTAATGTAGCATTTTCTTAGTTTTAACAGTGATACATTTGTCTGCCCTCCTAGAAAACTAAAATTCAAAACAGGTGAAATCTCATCTTTAAATTTTGGCTGATTAATTACAGAATTATTTTTTTTAGTGCACTGGGGATTGTGCTTATCAGAGTCCAAGTTTTTAAACAGAAATAGTTATTAAATGTGTTGGTATGTATTGATATTATTAATAAGCTAAGATCTTAAATAAAGGAGCCATTTCCATCCTGTGTCATTGTCAAGGTAGTTGGTTAATTTGTGGGAATGGATCAGCTGGAGAGAAATATTTCCACTTAAAACCTGGTGAAAAGGTTCAGACTAGGTCAACTAGTTCAGACCTTTTATTTGGGAGACCTCTCCCCAGTTGTGATTTAGTAGACTTTACTGGTGTCTTTGAGAATACTAGGCCTGGTTCTGAGTGTTATTTTGCATAATTACATATAGATGTCAAGAATATTTGATTTAGTGTATAAATTAGAAATACATGGGCTGTGTAGCTTCATTATCATAGTAAACAGAGAGAGAAACAAGAGAACAAGAGGAGAGTGACCATTTTGGACAGAAACTACAGTTGGTTTGGCAGCCTAACTGGTGATTTGTTTTGAGATATTTCACCGTGTGCTTTTGCTGTACAATCCTATGGACAGGTGAACTAAAATTACCATTTTCTTAGGCCTGCAAGTCTCTCTGGTGTTACCTGATATGACTTCACGTAACATTTCTTTTATTAGAAGTATGTGGTTAAATATAAACATTGTATATTTACTTCTTCCATTTTGATTTTCTTGTAGACATTTCAGCAGTCTTCTCTACAGCAGAAAAGTAAAAAGAAGAACAAAGGTAAAAAATAAATTTATTCTTATATATGGGTAGGAAGGGAATTGCCAAGATTACTTCTACTGTATTGCAGTATGTGAGGAGCTCTAACTTGTTAGCTCCAATAAAATGTTCAGTTCAGTTGATCATGTTGAGAATGTATTAGTCCATTACTGATGTCTCATAGTTTCCTAATGCTCCTCTACCTTCATGTATCTGCTTTTATCTTTTTTTTTGAATACTTAGACTCTAGCCTCTTTGGGGCCAGGGTTGGTTTTTCCAGCTGTGTTCAGGTAATGCCTCACTGCAGCACTTGCTCATTACCTACGCTCTCAGGTAATTTATATCACAGTAAATTTTCCTCCTTTGATTTTGAAGTACAAAGGCCTTAGGGACTGTTTAATTTCAAAAAGAGCTGCAAAGAGAGGTTTGTGAACACCTGTAAAGTACTTAAATAGTTGTACTTGGTAACCAAGTGGGAAGTACATGAATTTATATGTTGTGCGCTTTATTCTAATGTGGAATATCAATCTGTTGAAAATTACAAATAATCATTTTTCTTATTTTTAAATATCTTGCCTTTCTTCTGTCTTCCCTTTCTGTGTTGCCTTTTTTTTTTTTTTTTTTGGTCTTATCCATAGAATATGAGCTATGAGATGCTGAATGTGGTTTGGTTTGATTTGCTTTGGCTTTTAACTTATGGTGGTGTGCATAAGCTTTGCTTTGTGGTCAAAATAGAATGCTTGTAATAGTTTTCATGGCAATTTGAGGTTGAAATTTTCAATTCATTTTCTTAAACAGATATATAGTGCTTTCTGACTAGGTATCTTGTTGATTTAATGGACAAATCAAATGCTTTCACATCACCTCATTGTCATTTTCAGCTCCTATTCCTGGTAAAAGCAAAAGACGAATCTCATGTAAAGATCTTGGTCGAGGGGACTGTGAAGGCTGGCTTTGGAAAAAGAAAGATGCCAAGAGTTATTTCTCCCAAAAATGGAAAAAGTACTGGTTTGTCCTGAAGGACACATCTCTGTATTGGTATATCAATGAAGAGGTAAACATCTGTACTCACGGTCTCAATGAATACTTTGTGTAGTGCTGTAGTCTTGATCTAGAGGGATAACAATGCTTTCAGTGCTTATATATGCTAATGACCTTATTCACCCAAATAATCATAACGAAATTAATATTAAATGCCTGAAAAAAATACCATGAGGGTTTTGAGATATTTGTTCCTTCCAATGCACCTTTTACTACATGGAGAAATAACACAGTTTTCTGTGTCCTCATGACACCGATTTAGAATAAATTTATCCTTGAACCCTTGAAAGCGAAAAGGTAATTACTTAATCCTGTCATTCAAGCTTAGTCATGGAAGTGTAAACTTTAATGTTGTGCTGCCTGGTGTTCCTTGTTTATCTCTGCTAAGCAATTAAGGAAGATGGCTCTGTTTTCTCAGTTCTGTTCTCCTGTTGTTTCTTCTTTGTAGTTTTTGGTATGATTTCAGTGCTCATATATGCTGAACTTAAAACTACAGGAGCATCCCAGCTGAATTGTGTACAGCTTTGATTATGCAATATTTTCTGCATTGGTACACATTTATTATATCAGCTTTAGCTGCAAAGCTTTTTGCCATGTTAGGATACCTTGATTTTTAATCCTGTTAGACTGATTAGTAAGTATGCTGAGATAAAACCATTGTTAACATCTGCATGCACTGTGCCCTGGACTTGTTCTTTTAATCACAGCAAGCATTTGTACCTTTGCAAAGTAATCCCCAAATTCTCCCTGAGTAAACAGAAAGCAAGTTGTTCCATGGCCAGAGTTCTCTAAGCCTGTTTTCTCAGACTCATTCCATTTGTGCCTTGATCTCAGCTTCAGATCAGTAACCCTGATGACTCCCTCCTCTCCATTCTGCCTCCCTTGGCTGCCACAAGGTTTTCATCAGGGTAGTAATTGATGCCTACAAGTGCAGGTAGTGGTCAGCAGCCGGGTCCGAGGAGCAGCTGGAACCTCTGAGTTGTGCCGTCCTTCCCCGTGGGGAGGGCAGTGCTCTCAGCACCTCCATCTCCCCCTGTCCCAAGTTTCCCCAAGATTTTCTGAGTTCTGGTTATTTTTGAGACCTCAGCTCCCTCAGCACAGTGTCTGTCATCACCAGTGGACTCAAAGGCTGGTAGGGGGTGACTCAGTGGCAGGTGCACAGACAAGCCAACGCTGCTTTTGCCAAAATTCTGTTTCTCTAGGCATCCATTCAAAAAAGAAATAGCTAGATTATTCTAAACACTGTCTCTTTGGTTTTAAAATACCTGCTAATGCAGAACCACTTACAACCGTGTACCTTCCACATAACGGCTCCAGTTTTATATGCTGATTTGTGCCTTTTACTTCTTTTTAAGAAGGCATATGGACTGCATATGTGGTGTAAATAACCATTTAAACTCTGAGGAAAATATGTATATTCGTGGAATTCCTTCACATGCATTTGTATGTGTTTCCAGCTTAATTTCTATGATCCTGTATTAATTTTGCATGCAAAGTTACGAACAGTTAAAATGAGGGAGTCTGTGTTATTGATGTAATAGTAGCTTAATATAAATAATGCTTTCAAACTGTGAAAAGTCAAGGGAGATTGCATAGCTGATAAAAAAAAAACTGTGAATCTTCAGAGGAGAGGGCGGTAGGAAGGTCAGATATCTTCTGAGTGTTGTAGAGAGATGAAAGTAGCTGAAAAGATATCATGCATGTTAGCTGTGATACATAAAAATGATAAACAACAGCCATTGAAATTGCTTTTTTTCCTCTGTTTCTTCCACTAGGCTGCATTTCTCCTTACTAATTAGTCCATTTCCCCCAAAAATTAACTAATTACAATAACTAATTGACTCAATACATTTGGTCATTTTGTATATTTTCAAATGTTGGTTCAGCTGTGAAATTGTTTCAGAAAACTGGGTATTTAAAATCGTATTTTTCACCAAGGGATCTGTCTTGCCACTTCTGCAAAAGTCTCAGTGACTTCTGTGGGAGGTTTGCCAGAGCAGAGCAGACATTAGTATTCCTTTTGTAAGACGCAGGCAAGTGAAAATATTTGTAAGTTTTCAGCATGGTGGGTTTTTTTTCCTGACACTTTAGCTACAGTAATATCTGGAACTATCTTTGCAGGATGAAAAAGCAGAAGGATTCATCAGTCTACCTGAATTTAAAATTGACAGAGCCAGTGAATGCCGCAAGAAATAGTAAGCATGCTTAAAAATAATGCAATGGTACAATAAATAAAGTGCAAACAAAGGACAAAGTTTTCCCTTAAAAGAGGGAGATAATGGGCTTTGTTACAATTGTCATGAGGTTGTGTCACAGAATAAGCTTATACGAGAAAAGAAAATTAATTTTTTGTGTTGCATGTGCCCAAAGAAGGCTATTTTTTCATTTCACCATGAAACACAGTACTTGACTAGACCAAAATGAATTATGAGCAAAAAGACTGCTTGGCTGCTTCTGTCCCTTTATTTTCCTAGTTTTTCTTTCTTTTTTTTTCCTTTTTGTTTGGGGTTGCTATTTTTTTTTTATTTGTTTGTTGGGGCTTGGAGTGTGTTTGTGTGCTTTATACTCAATAAAGAGCTTTGAGCATTATACAGAGACCATCCAAATAAGAAAGTCCTCACGTTCATGGCCAGGCATCAATATTTAATGTAACTCCAAATTGGTTAGCATCATCTCAAAGTTTGCTAAGGTATTATTTCAGTCGTGAAGCAGAGTAAAAAAAAAAAGAATGACAGCGATTTGTTGTATTTTTGTTACATGACCTAAAGGTCTCAAAGAACGTTTCTTCTCACCTGTTTATGCTGCTATCCAGATTTGTGCCATTGCACAAATCCATTTATTATTTAGATAAATTCAAGCTTACAGAGCAATGTGACAGGTGCATGCTCCCACAGAGATATTTTTAAAGTCATTATCGTTCAAAATTTTTTGCCTCGCCTTCTAATGATTTGTGCAGTTTTTTAAACAGGACTGGAATTGCTGAAATTTGTGCAAAACATTTTCAAATGCAAGATGGTATGATTTGTAGTACCTACAGCTCTACAGAAAGCACCAAGCTCGTATCAGTTGATCTATATCTCTCCTTAGGATGAACTCTACACTTCAAGGTGGTCTCAAAGGGCAGAAGATTAAACTTGTATTTAAAAAATATACATATATACATTAGCTTGAGCCTGTTGTCCTGTGTCCTTGGGCCACATGGCTAAAGTTCTTAATTGTTTCTTTTTTATTGGGGCAGCAGCATAAAGTCAGCTCATTTTTCAGAATTGCACCCTGCTTAAATTGTTTTGGTTTGGTTTTACTTGATTTAGTGTCTACTGAATAGCAGCACATAAAATGTGGTTATTAAGATTCTTTGCTTGAGCGGCAGATAAAGGGAAAAAACCCTCTAAGAATCCAGATGACAGATGCTGTAACAGTTTTAAGAAGTCCAGTTTTAGGTCTCAGTAACTTGATGATGTCTTTCTAAACTGAGCAGATGTCTCTACATCTGCTTTGACTTGCATAACACTGTAGTGCTGTCATGTGTTAGAGGAATCTGTTTAGTCTCAATGTTATGTTGCCTTCCCTGGCAGTAACTTTCCTGTTATCAATTTCATTTGCCTGATTTCTAAAACATAGGTGTGTGCACATCTGTGTGCACACAGACACATATATTGAGAATTGCAAGCATGGTAAGCATGAAGAACGTCATTGCCATTTTTTTTGAGACACAGTTGATTAGAGAGTGAGAACTATTATATTACATTATATATACGTGTGTGTGTGCATGTGTATATATATATATATACATATATAAAACCCATTATGTCTCTGAAAAATGGTGATGATGCTTGTGATGTACCATGTTTGCAGTTTTCCTTATTTTCTTTGAGACTGTTACATTTTTTGTTCTTAAGAGAACCTTTAGATTATTCTCAAAATTATTCTTCTCTACTGTAAATTATTCATTATTTTAAATGCATTTGCTAGGTCTTCAGGTACTTCACCATAAATCTTTATCCAACATAGTTAAAAGATTCTTTCTAGTAATTGATTTCATGTTATGTATGAAATGCAGTAATTCCCTCAGCCCAGTCATGTTGATTACTTTGGTGTAAAGGAAAAATGAGATGTAATTGCCCATTGCTTAGGACCTCATGAACACACTGTTGATTTATGACAGCTTTTCAGAAGTCAATCAGCACATCACATTTTCCTGCTTGAAATGCAGTCATTAGAGCTAAAGGTAATGTCAAAGTCACTGGGACATGAGAAATCACAAAGGATTGAGAATTGTGCTGTTGTATTGAATGAATTGTTTAGTCAGTTTTCTGTTCAGAAAATATTGACAGCTGTATGCATATCAGCAAAATTACCTGATACATAAAATTTTATCCTTAACTGATGAACTTTGTTCACATACAGTACACTGCAGGTGATGGTTGAACAATTATTTATGCATATATTAATCAAGGATTATTTAGAAGGGTAGTTGAAGAGTACTTGGTGAAACCTGGCACAATCCTAAAAGTTGTATGTTCATATACTGCCTGGGGGCATGCAGCAAATCAGAAATGTGAATTCATCTCATTCCTTGGTGACCATGTGATCTTACGTTTCAGAAAAAAAAAATTAGTTGTGCCATTACATTTCTTAATTATGTTTTTCCTCTACAGTGCATTCAAAGCCTGCCATCCTAAGATCAAAAGTTTTTATTTTGCTGCTGAACATCTAGATGATATGAACAGGTAAGGAAATCTAGCAAAGTTCAAGGACCCATTCCTTAAATGTGACACTTCTTGAAGCTACTGATAACACAGGTATAATAAATTACTTGTCAGTCTAAAACGATACGTTTAATTGGTGAGAAAAGAGGTGCAGAGTAACATTGTTTCTGACTGGCTTCATATGTTAATTATTCAATTCATTACCTCTTTTTTGATACAAAGGTTTGAAATCTTTCAAAACATGATTCCATGTTTCTAAAAAAAAAAGAAATACAGTATGTGAAACAACATCCAAACACAATTTCAGAATTCCAAGTTTCTGGAATTGGCTGTATGGCACCTGCAAAGGTGAGAGATCTCCAACTCTGCTTCCTTACATACTCCCAAACACATGTGATGCTTCCTCTGGGAGTCCTTCATGCCCTGGAGGGAATAGGAAGTTGGAGAAAGATTTAAAGCAGTCACTGTTTTATTATGCCAGTCTTGAAAAAGGAGTGGGGTTTACAAGTAATGAATTTTGCAGATTCTCTCTACTTCCATGAACTTTGAAGTGAAATTTTGGTTGTATTAGATTTGATAATGAAAATTTCAGCACTTCAAAAAAGAACAAGGACCTAAGTCTTACTTCTTTGAGTATTGAATTTTACTGGATCTATTCTTGGCCACTTGTGCAATTTTTAGAAAAATGATGGAGACTTCAGCACAAAATAAACACAATTCCTCTTAATTCATTTGAATGGTCAATTAGAACGTGAATCCCATGTTTATTCAAATATTAGGGGGGTTATTTCATTTATTTTCACAATATAAACTGAAATTAATTCAGTTCAAAATAATATGCCATTTTCATCAAATGACAGAGGACACAAACAAAAATCTGTTATTGCAACATGAGAATTGTTGTATCTTAGATAATGTCTGTTGATATCCTCGCTGACCAAAGTTGTTTTAATGCAGAGGAAAAAGGAGCTAAAACTGAATCAATAAAACTTAGTAAGTCCTATAATCATGGTTTAATCTCTCCTGTGTGTACTAGATTCAACTACCTGGCAGAGCACCTTCGGGGTACTGCCAGTTCATTACTGATAATATTTGGTTGAAAAAGCCAAATAAGTGAGCACTGTACTGTCCTTACCTTCATTTAGAAATAGCTGTCTGATAACATTTTTTCAAAAGTGTGCATGACTGAGGCTCACTTCAGAAGTCTTTTCTCAGTTAGAGAACTTGAAAGCTTTTTATTTGTTTGCGAAATTTTAGGCTTGCCTTTCCTTGATAATTCTGTCAAGCCAGTACTCAAAATACAGTTTGCTGCACAGCAAAGAGAATTGGCATGGTCTGTATACAACATGCCCTGAACAAAAGCAGTAGCTAAATAATTTCTGTCAGCAGATCCTCACTCAGTATAACAAGGCACCCTCTTTTTAAGGATAGAAATTTCGGTATTTGTTGAGTAATGAGAAAGCAAATATGCAGCAATATTTTAAAATATATTGTGCAGTGTAAAACCCAAGAATTAAAATATTTTTATCTTCCCACCTCAGATAGTCTTTTTATCATAATTTGAAATTAGTGTTATTAACTCCTTTAGAATGAGCTTGACAGAATTTTGATCTGAATTATACACATGTAAATTCAAACTCTGTCAAGGTCTATGGAATTACTTGAAACTCTTACATTTGAGTTGCCATCAGAATTGCACTCAAGAATTTTATTTTTTCTCTTTGTTTAATGTTTTAGAAAAATTAGTTCACTTTCACAAATATCAATTAACTCAATAGACTGGAAAAAAGTGACTGAAAAAAGTCTTTCAAATGCAGGGATAATAAAATACTTCCTGTGTTAAAGTATTTCGACATCTCGATGAAGTAAAACACAGTGAAATTATGCAGTTAAATTAATACTCTTTTGATAATTTTAAATTTTTTTTTGTTAAGCTTCTGACATAGATTCTAGTTTTGTATCAGGCAGTCATTTCGGTTTTGTTTATACTTGAAGCATAAGAAACAACAATAGAAAACTGCTAGTACATAGAATGACTGAAAGTTCAAAATGGTTCAATACTTTCATCCCTTGTATAAAATGAATCTATAGTTTATATTTTTTAAAAAATTGCCATCTATGGAGTTTTTGTTTGTGTGTATCTACTCACATAAAATGGGTATTTTAATCTCAGGTGACTGTCACTGTTTAAATTTTCTTACTACTTTTATGACTGTGCCACACCATCATGCTGGTAAGGAGTCTGGAGAGCTATAATCACTGAGCTTTATTGCTGTGGTGTCAGTTTTAGTCCATATGGTCATGCCAGCAAAATGTTCTTTTTATCTATTAGCATGCTTTTTCCATGTGAGAAGGAGGACAGACTGTCCTTTATAGATGCAAAGTACTATTTTCTAGTGTTAAGTGTATGATATGGATATGGAAATTTGCTGCTTGGAAATTCATTTTTATTCCCTTCACTCTGGTTGAACTGCTTTCAGGTACTCACAGACACTTTAAGGTATCCATATTCCCATACAGCAGGTTCATCCTACAGCCTTGAGTTCTATGATAAATGAAAATTTGACACCCTGCTTTGACTAAAAGTATTGCATCTACTTGAATGTGAGATAAGATAGAGAAATGTTTCCTACTTGTCTGTGAGAGTACTGTGAATCCTTCCTTACAGAAATTGCAGGTCTGCAGAAAGTCAGGGGGTTTTAATCCTGTTCTATGTGTCATAAAACTGTTTTAATTAAATACTGACAAGAAATGAATGTGCTGTTCTTAAAAAGAAAGAAAAAAAAGGAAACCTGAATGACTACTGCAGTGACACTGTATTTATTGTCATACCTAGAAAACAGATCTTACAATTCTCAAAAGAAAACTGAAGCTGCATTTGCAGTAAAGAAGCAATATTTTCTTGGCCTGTTGCCCTCCAAAGGTTACAGTGCCTGCCAGGACACACACACTGAAGGGAAGAAAGATAGAAATCTTCCCATGTCCTAGGGCTTTGTATCTATTAATATACATATTAAGAAATATTTGTGTAGCTGTATGATTGGAACTTTTGTCCCCAGTGCATTGTAACCCAGGCATGTATTACTCCTCTTCCATTCTGCAGATCTTTACATTTCTCTGCTGATATAAGTCCAGCATGTTGGATTTCTCATACAATTCTAACTTCAATGATCTGGAATTCTGGCCATGCTTTAGTAAAATAATATTAATTCTCTAGCCATATCTGAAGAAGCTTTAACAGCCACATATCAGAAAATATGCAGAAGTCAATACCATTCCATTAGTTTCCAGACTGGCAAACTCAAAAGCTGTGGTTGTTCACAGTTTACAACCACATCAGTACCCAGAGGCACTACAGTCATAGTCCAAACCTCAACACAGATCATGACCTGCAGAAATTCATAAAGGTGAAGTCAGTCTGCTCTCTCTCTCTCTCAAGAGTGGGAGAATGGTACACATTTCCTGGGCTCTCATTAGATTGTATTTTTCTGGAAACAGTCATCTGTCTGCATCTGTAAGCAGCATCAGTTGACTGTCAGTTAAGTGTTCATTAATTTAATTGGTTACCTCACTAATAAACACACTTACCAGGAAATGCTGTCTCATGTTTAGGACAGAATGAAGGACAGGAGAACCTTTATAGCTGTGTTGTCTAATGCTTTGTGGTCATCAGCCCTACTCAATGGGGTTCATAGGTGGCTGTTCCCTACTGGCAGTGCAGGTGAGGGTGCTAAGCCAGGAGTTGAACTGGGAACATGAAATCCTGAATAGGTGAGAGGCAAGCAAAGTAGCATTCCCACTGTCTGCCATGCCATTTGACAGAGCAGATGCTTGTCATCTTGTGCTGCTGAGCCCTTCTGACACAGACAGGTCTGTGGCCTTTGCTGGTCCCTCTGCAGCACGGGGCTGGAGTGCTTTGGGTGAGGACACTGCCTCTGTGCCTCTGGTCTGAGCTGGCTCAGCTGGCAGCTGAGCTTTATTCCCCAAAGGAGGTCTTCACATATCAAGAATGTGAGCCTAAAAGATAGCTTTGTAGTCGGTCATCTTTTTGGCTTTGAAGATGTAAAATCATTGTCTGAGATGAGGTTTGTTGGATTTCTGTTCCTTTGTGCTGCTTGTTTTTACAACTGTATGACACTTCCTAACAATTACAAATCAAATTTTAAGTGTCTTCTTCAGCTTCCCTATTCTTCCGGCAGAAATTTAGATTGTGTGGTAACATGAAGTATTCTGCAGTCATTTTAGGACTAAATCTCTAGCTTTCTTCCATGTACAATGATTTAAAAACATGGTTTACAGATCAAAAATGTGGTTGCTGTTCATGGAAGGAAGTTGCAGTGGGAAATGTCCCTGCCCGTGCCAGGGGAATTTGTAACTAGAAGATTGTGAAGATCCTTCCAGCCTAATGTATTCTATAGTTCTCTGACTCCATGGTGACAGGAGTTAATTTCTAGGAAAGAAACAGTATTTTATGATCTGATGCTTGCCCTGCACTGCAGTGTCTTGTAGACAGGCATGCAGGAGTCATTACAAAGGTGTGTCCTCTGCTGAGACAAACATCCTGTTTCTGTGCATGCAGTATGCAAACAAAACCCATCAGGCACAGGTTTCTGAAACGGGGGTTTCCCATTCCTGAAGAAAACGCAAACCTGACTGGAGTTGTCTTTCTGTATACCCTAGCAGTTAAATTGCAAGCCAGTAGGTTGGCAAACCAGGCCTGTCAAATCCTGACTATGGGATGACTGGAGCAAGTAATTCCAGGTTTACCATGGAATGGACAACACGGGAGATTGCCGTGGTGGTTTAAAGCCTCGTTGATGGAGGACCTGCTTCAGTGTAAGCATTTGGCTAATGAATACACTGAGCCCCGTGGGGGAAGAGCACAGGTTGAAACTGCCCTGCTGCAGTCAGTTCAGTGTATGCTTGGCAATGACAGCCCTACTAGAGGAGAGCAGCAATAGCTCATTTGCTTTTTGGTTTGGGTTTTCGGGGTTTTTTTTGTGTTTGGGTGCTGGGGGTTTTTGTATGGTTTTGTTTGGGTTGTTTTCTTTTTAATTTGTGCAGTTTATGGAAGCGTTTCTTCAAGGCTAAATTGAGATTAAAGCCTTAGATGTGAATAGCATTGAAGCAACTGTCTTTCTCCCTGCACTTCTCTGACACAAACACAAAAGTGAATTCTGTTATGCCTCCTTCTCTTTGTACATGGCACTGTAGGTAAGCTCTAAAACATAATGGCATAATTAAACCACAATGTCTGTCTTGAGAGTGAACCTGTTCTTTTTACTGCTGTTTTCTGCTCTGTTCCTCTGCTAAGTTGCCAATTCAGGCCTTAAAATATTGCTTAAATCTGTGAAAAGTGGTATTTATTCTTAAGAAATCAGAACAGCAGGAATATTTTTGTGATGGCATATCTGTGAGCAGCAGACTTAACAGCTCTTTGATTATCTCTAAATCCTTTATTTTACAGATGTTTGGATGTTTGACATCATACATGGTTTTCCATTTGAAATAAAATCCTTGCTGTGAAAACAGTTTGTTCAACAGCAAAATCATAGATCTTTGGAGACTCCCTGAATAAGAGTATCAAAGAGAACAGCTGTCTGATATGAAAAATAACATTGTCCTAATCTCCTTCAGATGGTTCTAGCTTTGTTTTTGCTAGAAATGCATGCAAAAATTCAGAGGCTGGATGGGTATCACTGTTTTTTTTTAATATTATTTCAGATGGCTCAACAGAATTAACATGCTTGCTGCTGGCTATGCAGAAAGAGAGAGGATCAAACAAGAGCAAGGTAATGTGTTGTTATTTTGGTTTCTTCTGTCAGCTCTTATCACAAGTTCATCTCTTCTCTTTTCCCTGCTGTGTATCAGGCCTCATTCTCATCATCTGAAAGCAAATCACATATGGGTATCGCTGTTATTGCTTCAGAGAATTCCTTCTCTGTCAGGAGTTCCGATTAACTCCTTCAGACTCTGATCTGCAAACACTGGATTATTTCTGAGAAGGCTGTAAAAGATAGCTAAAAAAGCAGATATACCAGTAAGCTTCACTGTGTGGCACCAAGGAATCTGTGTCCCTTATCAGAAGAAACTTAAGAATCTGGAGGCTAAAAAAAAATATTTCAAACACTGCATTTGGTGTTTGAATTCACAGAGGACAGGAGTGCATGAAATTGGTCTTGGAAACAAAACCATTTTTCTAAAGCCTCTTGAGATAATTGGATTTACTCTAAGGACTTTAATTTTAAGGCCACTTAAATTTTGTGATTTCTACTGGTTTTACTATATTGCAGTGTTTGCTACAGCCCTGTTGGCATTTCACTTGGAATTGTAGGGTTACAGCATTTTACATGTTTATTTTTTATGCCTGATATATATTTCATGAGTTAAAAAAGTAGCATATATGAAATAATGCATTGCTTTGCTTTGAACTGTTGCAGACAGAAAAAAGAAAGGGTCAGTCCAATTGCGTTTTGGAGGTTGTTTCTTAGAACTGCCAAAGATATGGATGCACAGAAGGGTTCCTATCCAAGTATCTGCTTTGGCAAGGAGATAGCTTTTGAATTCATGCTCTTTTTAACATATGTACCCAGCAGCAGGCACCAGAAAATTGCCATGGTTGTGATGATCCAGAGCTTATCCAGATGCCTGTCTCCCTGCTTCCCACTCAGTCAAAACCTCCGTTTTTAATTCTGTGTCTCTGAAACCTTCATCAGAAAAATTTTAGGTTTTTTCCCAAAAAACTCATGTCGTTTTTTTATACCAGGCCCTCTGCATTCACACAGCCCAGGGTAGCAGCACCATGCTCACTGTTCTTTAGTCATGTGCTTCACCAGACCTAGAAATCAGTTTGGGAATCCGTATTTCCTACTCAGTGTTACAGTAACCTGTTTGAAAGAACCTGTGTACCATCTGTTGTCACTGCTTGAAGAGCCTGTGAACCAACTCTGAATCTCAGAGTCTTCGAGGAAATCCTCTATTTTAGCATTCAAAGCCAAATTACAATTTTTATTGACAGTAGGTTGGCACTAGAATTACAGTGCCATGTGGGACAGTATGTGAAAAGGTGTATGTTATGCTAATGCTGTCCAAGTGCACAATTACACCCATGATACACCTTTCAAAATCCAGATGGACGTGGAGAAATATTTTTGCTACTAAGAAATCACTGAGTAATAAAATAGCAGATGATGCAGCTAGACATGAGATGATGTGCATTCAGGCCTCATGTAGCTTATTATTGAAATGTCTTCCTATTGAAAATAATCAGTGAAACCCCACTGACTGTGCATATTGTATCCCAGGCACTGGGAGAGTTCTTTATTACCACTCTCACCATTCACTCATGTTGATTTGTTATAGGCAGGTGGATAGAACCTTACCCTCTTGGTGTTGCTTAGTGTGGGAGGCAGTATTGCATTCCCCCCTCGCTGCTGTACAGTTTTAATATCTCTGGTGATTTTCCTTGGCTCCCAGCACAAGGGCTGTTACACAGCTCAGTAGTGTCCCTAATTAGCAGAGGCATCAAGTTAGCAAGGTAAAACCTCTCTATCACTTCAAGCATTTTTGCAATTACAGAAACTGTGAAGCTGGAATTTTCTCTACTCAGTGACTACCAATTGTCATCTGCATATTTGATTTGAGAAAAGGTCTTTTATTTCTGTGTGGTTCAGCCCTTTGCAGCAAAGCTTTATAATACCTCTGAAACAATTCAACAGGACTTGTCAAATCTGTCTCAATTAAAAGTTGAATGGTTCTGAATCTAAAGTGCATAAATATATTTCAAGAGCTTCAGAGATGCACGAATCACCAAAATGTGGGTGTACTGCTGAATAAAATGTTACATTCTGTACAGAATAGTTTTATAAAAATACCTTCAACTTTTCATATGAAATACAATGCATGTTAGCAATACATCAAAGGACTTCCTTGGATGGAGAATTATATACTTACCAGTCATATAAATCAGAGAGAAAAAATCCCTAGTTTATATAAATAGAGTATATTTATTCAGGAAATGGCAGGTCAGTGTTGGTTTATATATAATACAAAGTCTATTAGCCATTGAGAAAACTTTCATGCCTGATGCATAGAGCTTGTCTATCACTGAATTGGACAAATCTACAGAGAGAAATACAGAAACTGTTTCATAGCATCGTGCATGTTTTCTATGGACTCTAATGAGTCAGTTGCCAAAAGCAGAGCATTTATAAAATTGGTGGGAGGCCATTTTAATACATTTCATCTGAAAATTGACCCCCGTTACTGCAGAAATTTTCAAGACAAGCCATAGTCTGCCAACAGAATTCACTGTCTGAGATAAGGTGTGCAAAAGCATCATCGTACAGTGTTTACTTGTATGTGGATTTGACAGCAAGAACACCTTCGTATTTTTAGCCAAAATTGGAGCCTGCACTGAGACTGCTGAATTTTGCTTTCAGAATAAACAGTTGAGCTCCAAGCCTGCAGAAATGTCACTGAACAAGGCAGTTCTGACAGGTCTCTCACCACACATCGCACCATTCGGCTTTGCTGCAATAGGAACAAACATGCCTACATGCCAGTATTTTCAAGTATTTTAAGTTGCTGGAAACTAGTTTTCTTAAAACTGGGATTTATTTAGAAAAAGGTTTTTCACTGATGTAGTCTTCCATTCACCGGAAATTAATTATTTGCAGATGTCTACGGACATAACTGTTAGGATTTGTTTTTATTTTGTAGTCATAAAATCTTTATTTATGCAACTTATTTATTATACTGTTTAAAGAGAATGTCTCAGCTATAAGCTTGCAGGAAGCAAATCAAAAGGCTTGGAGTAAAAACAGAATTGCTATTATGTGGAAAAATTAAATCAATAAATAAGGCTGTCCACACCAATACTAAAATCTAAAAAAATACCAAACTATAGAGATTCCTGTTTCAAGATGGTATAATTTAAAGGTGAGTTTATGTTTTAATTCTTGAATGAGATTAAATATAGTAGATCATTTTCCATATAATACAGTAATCATAATAAAAAATCATTAAAGACAAACTTACATGTTAAGCTAGCTCGGATTTTTAGTTTAGATGATTTGTGAAACAGCAACCAATCTTTTTTCCTTGTCTATTAAAGAGAGAGTAGTAAATGGTGCACTTTGTTGAACACTTGAGGTGAAATGAAAATTGCCTGTGATTGATCTGTGAGTAATCTGAGCTCTGGTGTCCTGTTGTACAATGATTTACCCAAATACTGGAAGGTAATACAGTCAGAAACAAAGTGACAGCAGAAATGTTTGCATAAGTCTTACAAAGTGAAAAAATGTTAAGAGTTGTCTGTCTTGAACTGAGTCAGCAGTTAAGTATGGTTTTTTGCAGGGAAGATAAAGGTTCAGTGTCCTTTAAGTTAGATGCTGGTTTGCTTCTAAAAATATTTATAACAGAATAAATATAAATTACCATTTGGTATATTCTTCTATGTGTTTTTCCCTTTGGAATAAGCTTGACCAAGACTTGATTTTCTGAAAAAATGAAACGTTGTAGCCTATTAAACTTACCCCACAAAATATGTGTCCTTTATACTTTCTCATCCTTCTTTTTGAACTCTGTTCTTAAATGTCATTGTCATATTTTTCCTTACCATATCACCTTTATGTTCTTGCATGGATAACAGGGCAGCAGCAGTTTTATGAAGCAGATATGTGGTATAAAGTTTTTCCATCTTGTCCTAAATACAGCTGTTTGTTATTAGAAATTGAATTGAAAAACATGTCTAACTTGTTGAATATAATGGAGAAAATGGATAGAAAAGGAGCACTGGTATGCATGTGTGCAATAACCCCTACCTGTTTGATTTGCCAGTTGGGTAAATATATTTGTTGATGTTATTTGCAGTCAACAAGACTTTAGCAAAGCTATATTTTTAATCATTTCTATTTAAAAAATATTTCAGTATTTTTAAGCCAATACATGTCCAATCATAATTATTTTTGTGGCTGTATTAATATTTGAAAATCTGATACTTGTATTATGACTATTCTATATGCCTGTTGCATTTATAAGATGTGCACAAGAGTTAAATTTGTCACTCATTTTCAGTTTGTTGTCCAATAGCTCTGTAATGGGACATTAGGTTTAGTATACCCCATAATGTTTGGAATTTTCCCTCTTTAGATTAAGCCAATTCCAGGTTGCAGCAGCTAACACTGACAGCATCAGCATTCTGGTGTTTCACTGCCAGAAATACCAAAGGAGGAGTTTGCAGTTGCTTTTGTGACAGCGAGTCTCTTACACAAAAATGCATGGGAATGTGTTGGTGGTTTTTGACCGGCTCCTTGTGTAACTTGCAGATTACTGGAGCGAGAGTGACAAGGAGGAAGCTGACACTCCATCAACACCGAAGCAGGACAGCCCCCCGCCCCCGTACGACACTTACCCACGGCCACCTTCGGTGAGTCACCTGCCGCTGTCCCCAGGAATGTGTGCCCCAAGTGCCACCTCTGCCTCTCTGCTGCCCACGAGCACAGCCGTGCACCCAGCATGGTGCTCGATTGTGAGGATTTTGAGTCAGTGCTTGATTTAAGGCTTTTGTTAAGCAGCACACATTGCAGGCTTCAGTGGCCGTCAGTGCTGTTTCCACTGGTTTGTAGAGAACGGGGATTTATAATCCCACTTGCTGTACCAAATAGATTAAGTTACAGAATTCTTTCTTATGTTCTTCATTCATGATGGACAGCTACTCATCCATGCAATCCCTCACCACTCCCTTATCAACTTCCTGAGAAAATGTTATTACCTCAGGAACAACACAGGCTCTTCTCTAAGGCTCCAGACAGCAGTTGTGCTGTGAAGCTTTACAGTAACAAATTACACTTGAATTTCCAGAGAAATGCCAGCATAAAAATGTTCTTTTGTCTTGTATTGCCAACAGTGATAACAGGTGTTCTGTTATTGTAAAAAAAAGTAGGTTTCTTTTATAGAGAAATACAAATTAGAAAAAGGGGGGGGTTTGTTTTTTTTTTTTTCTTGAAGCAGTTGTTGATATAAAACTGTATTAGAGACCTCTCGACTGGAAATTTTAACTATGATCTCTGCATCAGTGTTAACTAATGCATGTTACTTGGATATGGTTTTTGGAATGAACCGTCAGGAAATTCAGGAGAAAGCGAGCATTCATGATGTTTAATTTATCTTTAAAATTATTTATCTTTGAATGACAGTACTGAAGCACTGCAGGCATGATTTCACAGAAAAGCAAAATAGGATAACAACAGGCATTTGGATAACATTTTTAAGGTTTTGAATGAATCAGGTACATCTCTTCTATAAGTCTTCCACGGTGCCATATTTTGCGAAGTTTTCTGCAAATTTTTTTCGTTTATTTTATGGATTAAGTGACATAGTAAAGATACTTATTATGAGTAACTATCAGTATTTGACCTACAGGTGTGACATACACAGACATGGGCATGCATTAAAATTAGGATCAGGACAGGTTAATTAGGTAAGTTTGCAACTCATTAATGAACGGGGTGCCATCGCTGATAGAGCAGAGTGACAGGTTATTGTTAGCAGCGGTCTCGCTGTGCATTGATGTGAGGCTGCCCTTGCTGCCGTTCCAGATGAGCTGCACGAGTCCCTACGTGGAGCCCAAGCACAGCCGCCTGTCGTCCACGGAGACGTCGCAGTCGCAGTCGTCGCACGAGGAGTTCCGCGCCGAGGTGGCCGGCAGCGCCACCGAGTCCCCGGTGCGCAAGACGGCGAGCCAGCGGCGCTCCTGGCAGGACCTCATCGAGACGCCGCTCACCAGCTCGGGACTGCACTACCTGCAGACGCTGCCCCTGGAGGACTCCGTGTTCTCCGAGGTGGCCGTGGTGTCCCCCGAGCACCGGCGCCAGTCCACCCTGCCCACCCAGAAGTGCCACCTGCAGGATCACTACGGCCCCTTCCCCCTCGTGGAGGGGGAGCGGATGCAAGTGCTGAACGGGAACGGGGGAAAGCCCCGAAGTTTCACTCTGCCCCGGGACAGCGGCTTCAACCACTGCTGCCAGAGCCTCTCGGTCGGTGCTGCCGAGCACCACGAAGAAGCACAGCAGAAGGAGGTCGAGGAGGAGGAGGAAGAGGAAGGCAAAGCAGCAGAAGAAAACCAGGAAGATAAAAGTAAGTCGGGGATATTTCTGTGACTTTTCAAGTGTCCTGTTTGTGTAATGTAGAGATTGTTTCTCCTTTTTCCTATCAAAAATCCCCAACGGTCTTTCAACATCCCCCATGTTTTACCAGGTCCCCGTTGTTGCACACCTCTTTGGTCTGCCTTATGTATGAGGCCTGATAACCAGAGTGCTGCATGACCTCTCACATCACCAGACATTCCCCTGTAGGCTGGTCACCAGTCACCTTCTACTAGTAATTCTTAGTTTAAATTGATTTTGCTCACATGTACACTTGCACAGTGTCCTCCTCCACTGACACAAGTGTTTCAGGAGCATACTTTGTAAAAATTCCAGCCAACCCCATCTGAGCCTCTTGGTAAATCCTGGAGTGCAGAGTCAGGCTGTGATTGTGTAGTATCCAGGCAGGCAGGTCACAAGGCATCCCAACATCTGTAAGAAGTTGTAAAAGAGAAGGTATTTTCCCCAGTTCCTCTCATTGTGATTTATAAGGAAATAAATCCAAAAAGCATTTCAAACAAACAAAAAAAATTACAGAGAACAACTGTGACCAGCGAGGCTTAAAAAAATCATAACGCTGAGTAACTATCAGTTACATGGCACATAAACTCCATAGAGATTAGTGCTACTTATCAAACATAATCCAAATAAGCAGGGATTAGAGAAGGTCCTTGCCCCTCCTGAACATGTAAACACATTTTTGTGTCTGTTTCATGCTCTGTCCTTCACTGTCGTTTGTGGAGCTTCTCCGCATGTGCTGCTGGCAAAGTTGAGTCCACACTCAGGTTGCAGGGTCAGTCAGTGAAGCCTGCACTGATGATTTATGGTGTTAACACTGCAATTAAGTTACCTGAAGTGGCAGAGAAGGCAGGATAGCCCTTGAAGCTCTCCAAGGGACTCTGCTATATGTTCCTTCAAATTCAGCTTTTTCACTGCAGTAAAGAAGTACAAATACAAAAAATGGTTAAGAGAGAAGAAAGGGTAATGAAGGTTTTGTATGATTAACTACCTATCTAAGTTGATTCGTTAAAGTTAGCACCTTTGTTGAGCATTAAAATTCATGTGGATGTTTTTTAGTATACTTGGAAGAGATCAGAAGTTTTCCATTGCCCTTATGCTTTAGGCATTACCTTCGAGCCATCTCCAATTCTTTACTTACTTCTGCTGCTTTGAGAAAACAGTGGTTTCTTTTGCAGATATTGAATTTGATGGCATTAAATGCTTGAAAAGGCACTATTTTAGTTGTGTTCATGCATGACACTTTGCAAAAAACTTGTAAAAAACATTTATTAGGGTAGTATTAGATTCTTACTGACTGTGAAATGAAGCTGTCTAATTAACAGGGTTAAATTTCATCAACCATGCATAATATTTTGCCTTATTTTTAACCTTCAGTTTTGGTTTTCAAATGGGTTTTTATTGATAGCAATATAAAAATATATATTTTTAAAAGTCCTGACTGAAAATAGGGTCAAGGAGACTTTCCACTGGCTTTGCTGTGCTCTTTGGGCACTGCTTACAGATACCTAAGGTTTTAGGTGTTGTAAATCATAGTTTCAATGCTTTTGTGTACCTGGTTGTAGCATTATATGGCATGCTAATTACTAGTAAAAAGTTAGTGTTTGATTTAATGGACTTGGACTTTTCTCCATCCTTCTATACTAACTTCCAGAAAAGGAGAACAAAGGTGTAATTTTTCAAGTGGTCTCCCTGTGTACACATATTTTTTATCTAAGTGAGTAGGTTTCCTTGGTTGAGGCTTTAATAGGAGATTATTTTGAGACATTGATGACCAGCTAGACAAGTCATGTGTTCATGATGAGTTGTTGACTTTGGCATTATAAAACCAGAAGTAAAATACTCTCTTGTCTGTTGAAAAGTTTAAGTGTTGAATTGCTTGTTGGTATGACTGCAATGTTCTGTTTGCAATGCTGACTTTTTCCAGTGCCCTAACCAGTAAAAGGCAGGAGGATTTCCTGCAAGTGGTGTCGTTAAAATCCAGTTTGTGAGTTGAGAGATGTGCTTACTTCTGCTAAGTCACTAACAGGATGGGTGACCTTGTGTGTGCTACCTCACTGCCTCCTTCACTTCCATTGCTCTGGGAAAATGAAATGTTGCAACTGGCTGGAGAAAGGAAATCATCTCTCTTTTAGAAATGTTTTAACCTCATGATGAATGTTCCCTCATGTGGTATCAGAATCTTTTAAATATATTTATTTGTCTTACGCATTTGTGATCCTGACATAGTTCTGGCCTCTTGGCTTATTACGTGTGTTCTTGTTTGTACATGTGTGTGTTTTAAAGCTTAATCATTCCTATTGCTATTTGTGCAGGACAAGAATGCACTCCTTTGCTGTTGTCAGATGTCATTGCCAAAAGTTCGTTTTCTCAGCTTTCTGTTTTTACATTCTCACTTTTAGAACCACATGAATTTAAATAGTAAAACACAGTGCTGTTTCTTCCAACTTCCCTTGCAGAATTGTTTTCAAATAACTGCACCACAAATTAGGAGCTCAACGCTTTTTTCAGATGCTGTTCCCAGCTGCTATAATTTAACATAGTTCTGTAGTTTTTATTAAAGCTACACTGATTTGCAACAATTAAACATCTTCTCTCAGTCAGTCACCACTTTGTCTTAAATAGATATTGCAAGACTTTACTGACTGCAAATTCTGTGTATCAACTCTGCTACAATGCCTAAATATATGTGGTAAATTGAAAATATGGGTTGTCCTTTCCTATGTTTATCCATCAGGACCTAACTTTGTTGTGTGTTCAGTTGCTTCTTTTTGTCCTGTTATATCACATTAACATGGCACTGCTAATCCTTAATGGATTGTTTTATTTCCCAAATGACTTCTGTGTAAATCATTTAGATGTTCCATATTGACACCATCTTGTAATGGTCTCTTGCTTTGTAGCCAAAGAGGATTCTCTTGGGGGATGTTTGAGCTTTTCTATGTGTTTGCTCCTGACTATGCAAATGGCAAACCATGTTCAGACCTGTGGCACCAAACATGTCCCTGCTGTGCTGTTCAGAGGCAGCCTGCACACACAGAGCAGGTTGGAGGCTGTGGCACAGTGTTTGCATTTCTGTGATTCAGTTGTGAAGGGAAAGTTGGGCCTTTTCAGGTTTGTTTTCTGCTAGTGGGAGGTAATAGAAGGAGACAGCAGTGTATCATGATGCCATCACCCTCTTCCCCTCTGGCCCCACCTCTGTCTGCACTGTGTTTCAATAGATTTTGCCACTTAATGCAAAGAACACTTCTAGAGAGACTATTTCCATATTTTATCCCAGGAAAGCTTATTTCATTTTTTGCTTTATTTTTTGAAATTATCTTTGGTGGTGGTTCCTTCATTTTCAAAGACGTTTCTGATTTGTGCATTACTAGGGTTTCAGCATCTAGAAGAAGTACATAACTAGCTCTCTGCAGCGTGTAGCTGGCTGTTGATCCCATCAACTTAGTTGCAGAAAAACTTGCACCTTTTTTGTATACTCTCTGATAAAGTCTTTGGAGAACAGCAGTGTCTGGGAGTCTCAGGTGCTGCCATCTGCCCAGAGACTGCTGGAACAGGAGCTCTGCTGCTGCCTCCATGTGCTGCAGGATTGGCTGGAGCAATTCTGGCACACTTTCCAGGGAACTCACACCTGAGACCTGCAACAGTGTGCAGGGGAGCTTTCTGCTGTGCTGGCTCCATAAAATTTTTTCAGGGAACAGGGATAGAAAAACACTGATGTCTCTGTTTGAGTTTGAAAAGGTATTTGCAGCAGGAAGAAATTACTTAGATTGTCTTTGCAGTGTTCAACCCCATTTCCTTCTGTGTTGTTTCTTGCCTCTTTGTTCTGCAAGTTTTCAGACCTTTTTCTGAACTCTTAAGTAGTATAGTTCTTCTTGATGTGTGTTTAAGGATTTTTTTGTTGCTACCCCATCACTTTACTTTTGGCGTACCTTCTGTATAGCATGGACAACTGTAACAAAGTTTTATATATATTTTAATAAATCAGTGGCTGCCCTTCTGGGGCAATTAATGGCTGGGAGCCATTTGTTTGCTGCATTGGTTTCACCCTCCAGAGTGTTTACAAGATGCTACAATCTTCCTCATGTGACTTCTGTCACCTTTAAAAGATTTCACAGGCTTCTGAAGGCTAGGCAGACTCACAGGTATTCCCTAGCACTTTGCTCCATCACCACAAGCTCTTGTGCAGGTTTGCAACATCTCCTGGCTTCCCATTCATAGTTCCACAGTCTTGTGATTGCTGCCTCACAGGGGCACAATAGCCTCATGCTCCAGTCTCTGAAACTTTGACCTTAAACTACTGAAAACACTTGTCAAAGGCCAGAGCGGGAGCTAATGTTGGCATTTTGCAGCTCTGAGAGATGTCCAGTCCCTATGAAGGGTTTCAGGAAAACTCACCTTTATGTCGGGGAGGGCTGGTCACTGAAAGAGGTATCAAATGACTGTGCTGAGGTGCCAAGCCTGAGAGCTTTTATTCATTGTTTTCCCTATAAAAAACTAGAAACCAGCAAGAGAATAAGGGAAACTGAGAACAAATTCTCCCATGTTGCAACTTCCCAGCTGCAGAAATGAAATTCAAGGTGGCAGTGCTTTCACAAAACAGGACAGAGGAGCTAAGGACTCCCATGACTATCAGCTCATGCTGTTATCATACACTGTGCCCAAGGTGTATCCGTGGGACGTCCTAGGCAGCATTTGCCTTCAAAAAGGAGTTAGTGAAAAATACACTCTGAATAAGGTCAGATATTTCAGAGTATAAAATACAGGTCTGAGGAGGCTTCCCTCTTTTTAATGAGGGGACTGTAATGCACCGTGCAAATGGTGTGTCTCAGAAGGATCAATGTTTGCTAATTAAACACTGTGTTATGAAGTGGCACACCGTTTACACTTCTGGGTTTTGCTTCTCTGCATTTTAGGTAGAGTGTCTTCATTTTGGCAGGTTTTAGGCAACAGTGGAATGTGGGAGTCAGGACAAATGACACATGAAGCCTGGATTGTGCACACTGGAGTTGATGAGGATGTGGGGCTGAAATTAATAGAGCAGTTTGCTTTTCTGACAGCTTCTTTCTGTTCTAGAGAGGACATCGTTAGTGGTGTCCTGTGGTCTGACCACCTAGTTTTATCATCACTGAGAGGCAAGAGAGGAAGCATTGTGGGATACTGTATCTTCCCATCTGGAATTAATGCCCAGGAGTGTCTTAAATAAGCAGAACTATGAGAAACTGAGGTAATATTTCACATTAGGAGTGTTCCATATGAAACTGGTGAAGAGCACAAAGTGCAGCTCCTTCTGGGACACTAAGGAGGGTGTTATTTTAACTTGCTGCATCCACTATCAGTCCTGTACAATCAAGAGCATTTGCCAAGTTAGGGTTTGGGGTTTTTTTTCTTGACATCCTTCTGGGCAACACAGCCCATGCATGCTCAGACACTGGAGTAGGTTAATGAAATGTCTGCTCTTTCTGAGCTTTGTTTTTGTGATCTGATTTTTCATTCCAAATTCCCATTTGAGCCTTCCCATGGCACCTGCACTCCTGTGGGCTGAAAACCATCAGGATTTTATCCCTTGTCTACTTGTCCCATTGCCTCCAAGGCACTGCTTTTGCTGTTAACTCAGATTGAGCTTACCTAAAAATGCTGCCTAATTATGTTTAAAAATATGACTACCTTAGATGAACAACTGGGAGTATGTACGCTCATTTCTGAGCATGTTCTTTAATTAAAATTTAAAATTTATTAAATAAAGCTTTCTCAATTCTCATATGCAAAAGCAACTCCACTGCAGAAGTGAGTTTGTATTGTAAACAAAAATGATGAGATACAAAATCTCTATATCCTAGTTTTAAATTTCAGTTCAAGGGAAAAAAATTGCCTGCAGTGTTTGAAAGCCAAGTATTGCATTATTTACTGAGCAATTCAGAAAGCAATATGGGCTGTCAACAAAAATAAGAATAGTTTTAATTTTATGCTTGTTTGTGTTTATACATATAGATGCATTTTGCCCACAAATATCTTGTTGCCACATTTAAAATTTTATTTGATTTCTATTGCCCATGCTGCTAAAAATGGAAAGGAGAAATGAATTCCTACTTTTCTTTTGGTTTTAGTAGCTTTGGGTGTCATTGCCAATAAAGGTCATCTGCTTTTGCCTGAAATATATGGATTAAATTGTCTTTTTATATGCAAAAGAAGTTCACAAGAGAATTTCTTACATGGCCATTCTTCCAAATTGCCTTTCTTGCTAAGTTTCCTCAATTCAATTACTAAGTTGGGGACTGTCAGTGGAGCTGTGCTAATCCCTACTAGACACCCCTTTGGGCTGGGTGGTGAAACAAGGACTCTATAAATGTGAGAATATATTTATTTCTAGTGGGGCTTTCTTCTATTCTGCATTAATTCTCTTGCCAGGTGTTGTGTAACCAGTCTATTTTATGTTTAATTTTTCTACTTCATGGTGTCAGCAAGCTCTGTCTTTGCTGCTGCCCTGTCTGAGTCTGGCTGCAGAGAGGCTCTCCTTGGGAAAAGGTCACTCGTGAATGATAAAACACTTCACAAGCAACAGAGGGAAGACAGTCCCAGTCCTCTGGGGCTCTCTGTTTACCCCACTGCTGTTCCTTCTCAGTTTGTTGGCCTGAAATGTTTTGGTAACAATATTCAAAAAGCCTTTTTTTGTGCTTGCTGTTTCTGCTCCCTCAATTCTAAATGTGCTTTCAATTCTGAAGCTATAGTCAAATTTCCTAAATGAAGATTTGTAGCTTTTTTGAAATTATTGTATGGATGAAAAGGAAAATCCAGCTTTTTTTGTTTTCATTAACCTATAATTTTCCGTTAGAAAGAGGGTTTCCTGTCCTAAAATTTAAACTTACATTCATTTTTATTTCAAGCATGAAAAATATATAGTTTTTAAATCATAAATCATATAAACCTTCTCACTGAAACCTACTGAAAATTGTTTTAAATACATTCTTAAATTTGACTACTGACTGGAATTTAATTGAAATTTTTCCATGACAAAGCCATTTCTCAGTGGGATTTTTGCAGAACTGGGATAGTTCCTCTTTGAGATACAGCAAGGACTTGGTCTAGCCTGAAGGTTTCTAAATGCAAAGGAAATAGAAATCTACAATAAAAAAAAATTAGCTACCTGTCGTTTACATGAGAATGTTCTTTTGAAATGTATAATTTTAAATTTTCAAAGCTAAAAAAAGATGAAACCCGTTCTATAATCAATGGCAACTAAGTCAGAAGATGATGTCATAGTACCAGTAGGACTAGGGGAGGAGAGTAGTACTAAAGTCCTTTCAAAATGTATTTATTCCATCTCCAGGTGGTGCCATCTGTTTTGTGTGGCTCTCATGTTCTTTCAAGACAATCATTAAAGCAAGGGTGAGCTTGAGTCAGTAGTGCTTGAAAGGATATGGGAAGGATATAGTTTTATTAAACTACTACCATGCTGAATGTCTGGAGGGTCACCATGTAAATACACATCATTGTTTAATTAATGTTCATCATGGGAAGTGGGATGGGATGTTAAAGGCATCAGTGCTAACAGTCAGCATCCTGCCAATTTTTTTTTTGCTGGACAGAAGACTCTAGAAAAGCCACATTTCTTACAAAGTGGTTCCATTTAATCTATTTTTTTTAAAAAAAAGAAGTCCTCAGAATTTTTTGGATTTAAGATGAATATTTTCATGGAGGTCTATGCAATCAATGTTGTAGGATGATTTTTTGTTAATTATCCTAACATGCTAGCCTGACTTTCTGGCTGCCTTTCCTTGCAGTCACTAGCTGCTCCTCCAGAGTGTCACAGATCTGGTGTCTAACCTGCCAGCCCTATGCAACTTCCTTGGATACCCCTGGACAGCTAAAATGGCACCAGATGCTTATTTTTTGGCATCTTAATCTCCTTACTGTTTTCCTAAACCTTTCCAGTACAGGAGGGCAGTGTATATAGGTTAAAGTCTTGGTCCCTGCAAAGACCCTGGTGAAGCTGTAAGTGGGATGTGCATGTCTCGGACCCAGGGGGCTGGAAATTATTTGGAAGATTATCCATTGTAGCACTGTCATCTGAATCTGGAGCTGCTGTACCTTCCAAATCCTAAACACCCCTGGTGGTGGGTATTCTTCATTCCTTCCAGACAGTGCTTTTCCTCTTTGCTGTTTTGGGAAGGAATATATTTATTTTTTTTTCTGCTAATGCATATTGAATTGTTCCCTCTGCAATTTAAACCCAGTATTTCCATTCCCTTATGGCACAGAAAACAAGACTGCTCCGTTACAGCAGCTCTCCTTCTGAGCTGAAAGGTTGTTGTGAAGGTTGGATTAGCTTCTCCTATACTTAGTGTTTGCCAGGCCTCTGACTCTTGCTGAGCTTCCCTGGGTTTTCCAGGCTGAGTCCCATCCCTTCTGCCATGGCAGTGTCCAAGCTGGCTGCAGCACATCTGGTTGAGACCAGGAAGGTTGCTCTGCCCTGGCTGTTCTATGCTCTGTACTGTGATAAGCATCTGTTTGGCAACCCTACTGTACTTCACATTTCACTTGGGGCTGTACAATGTCCCAGATGGTTTTCTGCTTAATGGTTGTTTTTCTAATTGTAGTTGTTCTGATTTTTTTTCTGGGCCTCTTACCTATCCACATTAAGTAGCTCATGTTAATAAAAACCTTAGCTGAATTAAAATGTCAAATTAATTGGGCTAAAACCAACCAACAAATATTTATGACATTTGGTAAAACTAACAGCCTGACTCGGTTAAAAAAAAAAAAAAGCCTTGTAGACTAACCTGGTGTTTGCCAGGCTCTTTGTCTGTTAGCACAGCATTTACCATATTGTTATATAAGACTTGGCAAGGGATTTCATTCCTCCAGATCATTCCAGCTCTGAGACTTTCCTCCAGCAGTCTAGGAGATGTTTCCTCACACTTGTGGTGCCTGTGGATTTTAATAAATTTATTCTCTTGCACTGCTCAGGCTATCAGTGCCATCTGGGACTGTTTCTGGATGCAGAGCAGCCTCAGGGGAGCCCCACACAGTGCAGCCCCTCCCTCTAACAGTGGCCCTCTGGGGTCACCTCCATCTGGGCTTGGCTTTTGCTATCACAGGACACCTTGCATTGGGAAGGTGGCTGATATTGTTCACTTCTGAGAGCTGAACTTCTAGAAGGAAAAAATGGTTCCCTGTGTCACAGACCTTCTGCATCTAAATAGCCAAGGAAGATGTTACCTGGAGATAAGGGGGGAGCACTTCTGCTCATTCTTTTGTCACTCGGGATTTCATCAATCCCTCGAAAGTATTTAATGCTCAGAGTTTATAGTAAGCACGTGTGTTTAATTTGTAATTTTCTTTTGTTTTTCTTTTAAACAAATGTGATAATACAATATTAAAAACAAACAAAAACAACTCTGTAATCAGGCAGTTTTGCAGGTCTCATGTTCTCATTCATTATTGATAAAATAAGTTCCTAGCTTTGTTTTTAAAACGCATAGCTCAAAAACAGGAAGAAAAATATTTTTTGTCTCCTTTTGTGCCCAAACTTTGTGAATTTTGGAATCTGTTGATGATGATTATCAGTCCAGCAGTCTTGTGCTAGTGTGGAGCTATTAAATACCATGATTTTATGAACAAAGTATGAAACGTGCTCTGCAGGATCTTACTGTATTTCCACGAGGAAAATGGCTGCATTTTAAGTGGGATTTTTGCTTTCTGGATTCACGTTTTGAGTACTGCTGGCAAAAAAAATTACCAGCTAATTATTTCTTCTTTTCTGGATTCCAGACAGGTAAACTTCAGGCTTTTGGAATATAAAATATCACAACTGATTTATTTCAAAGTATTTGAGTTGTTATCACCATCAGAGAGTGGGGGAGAGGCTGCTAAAAAAATTTAATTTAAACCGTCTTTCAGCCAGTTTTTGAAATGTTCATTTAATCATGAGATGATTTACAGGCCTCAAGCAGGAAGCAAAATTAAGGAAGCCTCACTTAGGAGGTTTCTCCTGGTTGTAAATTCAAGCATGGACAGAAATCAGGCAGTGGCAAGGGCAGGAAGTTTACCCTCATCACTTTAGCCAGCGCCACTAATGAGAGTAAGAAAACTCAGCTGGGGATCCTTGTGCTTTAGTTGCAGGTTAAAAGGGGCTCAGATTTGGAGGGAGGGGTGGCTTGGGGAGGCTCCAGGAGCAGCTCCTGGCGTGGTACCCAGGGGCTTGGTGATGCCAGAATCCCCTGTTAGTGGGGTTTCCCACATGGGCAAAGTGGTCTTTATGGAATGCTTGAGAGATGGTGAATATGAGACACTGAGAATTAGAGAGTGCTTTCCTGTAGTAAAAAAATCTGGTTTAGAATTCACATAACAGTATTTCAATAGCTTCTACACTTGGCAGTAAAGCGAGATTTTTTTTCTGTACTAATGTGCATATTTGAAATCCAATCTAAAAATCATACTGAATCTATAAAAGGCTTGAAGCTGATTATTCTGAGAGTTCTTGTTTCTTTCCTGCCTGCTAGAATGTGTCCTGCCATTTATTTTAAAGTTCTAATTAAAAAAAATGTTATTCTCAAGACATTTTCTTTGTTTTTTAATCAAGCTAAGTACATGGACATAATTTTACAACAAAACATTTACATTTCCAACTTCATTGTAATGGCTCTAAAGACAACTGGAGTTGCTGGTTTCAGTTTCTTTAGAAGACAGAAGAGAATATTTTTATTTATTTACTTCTGGCTGTGTAAAGAGCCTGGGGAAAATTCCATTTAAATTTTACACTCCAAACTAAAACTATCCTAACTAAAACTATCCAAGACTAAATTTTTTTTTACATTATTCTGCTTACCTTCGTCAGTGCCACTGTATGATCTAGGTATTTAATGTTCTGTTTCTTAAGGTATCCTCAAAAGTTTCATGTGATTATTTTAGGGCCTAGAAATAGTTATTAATGAACTAGACCAATTTAACCATACCAAAAATTTTTTATACCAAGACACTGAAAATTTAATATGGTTTATGAAATGATGAGACTGTGAAATAAAAATTAAAAAAAAAAGACCCAAGAAACACAAATGCACTTTAGACATTAGTGCATTACAGATTAATAAAATCAATAGTTTCCAAGTTCTCTGCTTACTTTGTGTTTTAATCTTGAGTTCACAAATTCTGCCAGCAGATAAGGACATCTTATAGTGGCTGTCATGAATCTTACAGCATAAACAGACTATCCTTGTATGTATGCAAACTCTAAGGAGTTGAGAAAATTCATTTTATGAAAGCCTTGCAGTCCGTAAAATATCTGTAAAATGTCTTTGTAGTAAAAGAAGAGGAAAAAAAAATGTGTGTTAGCTTTCCTGGGAATACTTGTTTAAAGGATGGCTGAAATTTTTGGTACAGTTATTTCTGAACTGTTGCTAGAAGGTGGAAGGAAGCATGAGAGCTTTCATAAAGTTAAAAAATGATTGCCTTAAAGATTCACAGTTTGGAAATGGCTTTTACAGTTAATACAACTCAGACCTATGTCAACTACCTTCTTCTTGGCCTGTCCCATCCCAAAAGACCATTTTCCTAAGCTTGTGTATATTGTGGCTCAATAAGACTATGGGATTTGTAGGAGAGTATAGAAGTCACTTGAAGTAAAAATTAGACTCTTCAGTTTTGAAAATAGCACTTGGATCTTTTTGGATTTCATTATTCCTGAAATTTAGTGGGGGTTGAATGTGGAAGGATGGGGGCTTGGGTGGATGACTCTGAGCAGCCTGTAAACGTGACACCTGTAGTTTCTACTTGGAAGAAAATGGACGAGAGGGGCGAGATTTTATATTCTGCATGGATTTGGCTCTGCTGCCAAGGCTGTCAGAAGGCTGGGTGCATTTTTGAGTTTCACTGCTCCTTGGAATGATGAGGAGTAGGAGGTTGCTGAGAGTAACCCAATGAACAAAGGCAAGCACACACCCCCAAGGTGGGGAGGCTTAATTTACCCCTTTTCTTGAAAAAGAAAAGAAACAGTTTGTGCAGTCTGATCTGTAGTACTTGGGAATTGGAAACAATCAGGGTAGCTGGGGAGGAGATTGCAAAATGGAGTGAGGTGAGATGGAAGCAAAAAGTAGAAGACTAGAAATAGGGCATAAATCTGTAATGGTGAGGATAAGCTATGAAACGATTTTAATTAAGTTGTCATTGGTTTTTTAAATGAAAATCCCATCAGCCTCTAATTCTCTGTGCCACAAATGAGGATGATGGCATTATAAATCTTTCCCCAGTTAGAAAAACTGTTTTAAAAGTATTTTGTTTCTACAGTGTCACATTTCTCTTACAGTATAACCTACTGTAAATGCACCTATGCTGCTTTAGCCATAATTTCAAAGATTTATGCAGTTGAGCATTTTGAGCCAAGGTGAGCCACATGGTTGGATTTTATGCTGGGGCCATATTCTCTGCACTGATCATGCCAGAGCATTGAAATATTTCTCAGCCCAAGTTGTCTTCCAAGAAGGAGACTCTGGCACAACCTTATTATTAAGCTGAAAACCCTGTAATATCAATGTCCATAATTAGTTGGGGCAACAGTTATTTTTGGCCCCTTAGCTCTTGTCTTCTGAAAGTACTAGCTGAGACTTTTTCTTTTGATGACTTACTCAGTTGTACTGTGTAGAAACAGAGTAAATGTTTTAAAAGACAAATTCATGAGGCTGTTTCTTTATTTTGTCCTTGTATGTTTTGCATTTCTCTAGTCTAGTGTTGCTCATCTTTAGCAGTGTTATTAATGACCAAAAGTACACAGTCAGATCTTCATTTCTGGTCTTCCTGGGTTTTACTAACATCTGTTTCCTCCTTCCAAGGCCAGTGGTTGTGGTAGTTCCAGGTTGAGCAGGGGAGATTGTTCTCTGCACTTTGGCTTCTGACTGTGGATTTCCAGTTCTGAAATCCCCACAAGGTTTCTGCACACACTTGCTAAGGGGTTGTTTTAAACATCTTCAGCTTAAGCTCACTGTGCTTTTGCTGTATTTTGTAGCTCACAAAGCAGTGTATAAATCATGGTGACCAACATTTTTTTCATCACCAGCTGCTGTGTTACCAGATGCATAACCAGAACAGTTAAATTCTTGCCCATTTCTGCCTTCATGTACTTTCTCATAGAAAATCTAAAAGTTCTTATTTTTCCACAGAAGTGTTGAATTGATATATTATATTATATATACTGAACTTTTTGGTTACTCTGCAACTCTTTGGAATAGCCAGTTGTACTGCTAGCAAGTCCTGGCATTACAGTGAAAAATTAATGCACTTACTGACACTAGATACACAATTTCTTTAAGAGTTATATATCTAAGATTCTTCTGAAAAAACAAATCCTTGCAAAATTAAAAACTCACCAAGCCTGTTATTTTTACTGTTTAATCTTGCAATCTAACAAGATTCTGCACAGCAGATGTGAGCTTAGCAAAAATTGTATGAAATGTTGATTTGTCTAGTTCTATATCAGATCTCAGAGTAAATTTGAGTTTTAAAAAGTCACCTGCAAGAACAAGTGATTGTACCAAAGAGAGGTGAGCCCCATATCCCAGCTAACCCAGTTTGCCTGCATTGAACCATGCCTAGAGTTAAAGGCATCTTGCTTGTAACCCTTGATGAATCAGTCTTCCACAAAATAGTTTTATCGATTTTGAACTTGGGTGTACTTCGAGCTCTGCCATGTGGCAATGAGGAGTTGTACATTTTAACTCCAGGCTAGAGGGACAAGCATCTCTTCTAGTTGGTTTTAAAGCTAGCACACAAGCTTTCAGATGTTTCTGTTACTTGAAGAGGCAATTATCAACTTTTTCTTTGCATTTATGTCCTTATAATTATACAGGTTTCTGTTCCATCCCCCTTGTTTAGAGGGGAGAAGTCTTGATTAGCCCTAGACCATGCATTCCTTGCAGGAAAATCCTTTTGCTTAACAATAATCCTATCAGCCCTTCTCTGCCTTTTTCAGTGCTGCTTTTTGAGGTGAGATGTCACAAATAAGTCTCTTTTTTTGTTTCTGTTTTATCTACACTACTTCCTGGATTTATATGTAGGTAGAAGCAAACCTCTCTAGTTCTCTGTTTTTGTAGAAGCTGATTTGACAATTTTAACGAGTGCAGTCCAAGAAGAGAACTAAAGGGAGCTATTTGGTATAAGCTGTTTCTGCCTGATAGGGAAAAAAGAAAAAGGTTTGGTTTTGATGGTGGTGATGCATGAAAGGAGACGTGTAATGCTTTTTCATATATAAGACTGCAGAGGAGAGGAAAGTAAAAAAGACAATGTAGCTTCTAAAGAAAAGAGCAGAGGACAATAGCTAACTGAGCAGCTTGAGAAATACATAGGAGGGAGGTTGCTGTTAGGGATAAGAACAGAGCTCAGCTACATGATAGCCCGTGTTTGTCAGGCTATGGAGATGATAATGTTTTTTTGTTTAGGGGTGGTATTTTGGTGGAAAGCACTTCAGCACACCAAAGCAAGAGTGCATAGCAAATAGCTGGGAATACATCCCTGCATAACAGCTCTGGGTCATGCTACAGCTCGTCCAGGGGATCCTTGCTCATGCATGTGACTGGTCTGGACGGCAGAAACTCCTCCTTTCAAGCATCCTTTAGCTTACCATCCCCTGAGAGAAGGGCATTCTTACCTGCCATTTTCAAAAGGTGGCTGTTTTTACAGGTAGTCCTTCCCCCAGCATCTCAGGGTGTTTTGGTCTATTTGGATTCCCTTGCATACAACAGTCACCAGTTATGGTGACAGTAAGGGGTTTTCTCTTTGAGCCTCTCGATGCCCTTTCTGCTGCTGTTGGCAGGACCAAGGGCTGAGCACTCAGCAGATCTGGGGACTGGCACTGCTGGCACTCCAGGGGAGCAGGCTGAACTCTCCACATCATCACCCAGATCAAGAGGTTTCTTGTAAAACTAGTTGTGTCTGAAATTTGTTACAGCTCCCAGCAGATTGCTACAGCAATGCCAGAGTCAGGTGTCAGTGGTGGAGCTGCAGAGGGTGCTCCCTCCCACCCAGATCCCACCTTTCTCCAACTCCTCTTTCTTGCCTCAGCCTGATGGATCAGCCACCATCTCACACTAGCTGTTCCTCTGCTGCCCAGCTGCTCCCAGAGCTGGGGCATCCCTTTGGGGAACAGCTGCCCTCACTTTTTAATAAGACTTCTCTTTTCCTGCATATTGTTTACTTTGAGGAAACTAAAGGTATTTTTCCTGTGTTGTGATCAGAAGACCTGGATGAGGTAGCAGAAGCTAGCAAGTAGTCGTGCACATTCTAAGATGATGGCACTCTCATTTCCAGTTGAAAGCTGTAGAGGTCCTGTTTCCATTCTCTTGAAAAAGAACACCACTTTTAACAACTCAAAAGGCTTTGAGAAGTGCCCATCTCCAACACGGCTCTGGTGGTTTCTGCCAGTAGAGGAGCTTGACCTACCTTAGGAATGGGGAGATTGGTACCTGGTGGGCCCTGTGCACTGCTCCATCACTCCAGGAGGACAGCAGGTCTCCCCCAGGCTCTGCCCCTTCACACTGGGAAGGAGTCAGATGTGCAGGAGAAGAGAACTGGGGCCTGAATCCCATATTGGTGCTGTAATATGTTGAGTGCAGGATTAATTTTTTCTGTGGAACAATGCATCATACAGAAATGTGGCAGCTACACCTCACCAAACAGCGTGTGACAGGGGCAGTTTGTGTGTTCTGGAGATGCTTGAGGATGAATTAGGAAGGAAGAGGCTAAAGAGAAACAATTTTCACACTGATGTCTTTGTACCTTTGTGCAAGGGTCATTGAGGGTAAAAACCTCCTGAATTGCTGGAGGAACTGGTGGAAGAGTAGGAATTGATGGGAGTGGAGATTGTACCTCCTTAGTGGTTATCACCAGTTCACCAAGAATTTTATCAGGATCTTTCCTTGAAAACCACTGGATGCACAATGTCCTCTTGCCAAGAGGGTCTTTGGTGGGTGCCCGAGTTTCAGAAAAGGCTGGTAAGGAGGGCTAAGAACTCCTGCATGCATCCTTCAGCTTTGTCTAGGTTCCTGGCCAGTCTGACAAATCCCTTTTGCCATGAATGGCAGCCTTGTGGTTTTCAGAAAGAGTATTTAACCAGGAGCTGGAACACATAAGGTGATATGACAAAATATGCCCTTGATTAGTTTGCTGTTTTTTCCCCTCCTAAAGGGCATACAGAAGTGCTGTCTTGGCAGGCTTCAGGAGATACTATCCATGCTATATCTCATCCAGTCTAGCATGTTCAGGGATTTGAAATAATTTAAAATTTGCTATTTGTTGCTATCTTTAAAGTTAAAATACAGTCAGGAGCTTCTGATGTTTTCAGCATTTGACTCCTGTAATAGGAATCTTTAGTGTAATGAAATCCCTGTGCAACCCTGATTTTCTCTTATTACACTAGTCATATTGTTTAGAATATGACAGTTTAAGATACACTTTTTATGAAAAGATTGGATCCCCTCTGAAAACAGCTCTTACATATTAAAAATATGCAAGCAATTTTTAACAAACAACATAGCTACGTTTGGCTTGTCAGAAGAGTTCCTTGCATAAAATCTTTCAGTGCCAGCTTTTTATATAGGGATAAATATTCTCATAAAAAATCATTTAAATTTACCAGATGAAAGTACATGCCCTTAGCATCCAACAGGTGTGAAACATTTAATCAGTAATTCTTCATTTTATATTCTCAAATAGGTAGGGGAATTTCCTCCAGGAAAGCAAGGAGGTCATTTCTGTGTTGGTCTCTTGGGCTTTCAAAACACCATAGATAGCCAGGAAAGCAGCTCAGTCACTGGTTTAGAATAAGAAAGGTGATTCTTGTCTTATTTTTATGGGAGCCAAACTAATTAAAATCAAGGCATCTAAAAGCACTTTCTTTATGTGCTATTTTTGTGCAGTATATTTCAAGTTGTTGTTGTGAGGGAGGGTTTCAGGTCTGATAGCATTTTTGTTGCTAAATATGGTCCTCCTGAAACCTGAAAGAGACCTGACTGAGTCAAAAATAGAGTTGGAGCAGAATGATAATACTTGCCTGGGAACAGTCAAGGCAGGTTGGATTGACATGAAACACGTGCTAGAACATGAGGAGAGGAGGAGGGAATACCTTTGTTAAACACAGCACAACCAGCCAGGAATAGTGCCAACATTTCACTTGTTGCCCTTGCCACAAAAATAATAGTGGAGTCCATGTTTTGTGTGTGTGCCTTTCCAGTGAGCTCCAAATTAAATTAAAGTATCTCAATGTGCTCAATATTAATATAACGATAATAATAATCTGCCCCCCTAATTTTCCCCAACTGAGTAGGTTTTGACACCATTCCCATTGGAGGTTTTAGCAAAAGCTGCTGAAAAACCTGAGCTGAATGTGGCACAAAGAAGATAACACTTTTTTCATTTTATCTTGACCACATGGTATCCTATCAGTAACTTAGAGTGTTGAGGTGATCTGTGGCTCGTTATTGACCCAGTCAGAGAAGGGATCCCAGGAAAGGATGGCAGGTTGCTTCAGCTGTGCCAGGGGCAGCATCTCCCTCCTCTACCCTTGGATGTAGCCTGGCAGTGAGAACATGACAGTCTGGCGGGGTGTTATTTAGAGATTTTGTCACACCAGGGATTTTGTCAGTGTATTGGTGTTTTTGTTGTCAGTATGGAAAGCACCACCAGAAAAAGCAGTGACATTACTTGATGATGGGCTGTTAAAGCCTTCTCTGACCAAAGGGTCTTCTACTGGTTGAAGTTAAAAATTTGCTCAAATTTAAATTTGTTATGCTATAATTAATTCTGTAGGTATCTGTCTGATTTTAAAGCCCTAAGTTAATGGAAAAAAATTTCCAGAAATACACTGCTTGAAAAAGTAATTTAAAAAGTAATACAGAGAATAGTTTGTCACAATAATAAGACCAAATCTCCTTGAATACTCCTTATTAAAAATTTTGTTGATAACAATGGAAAAAATCATTATACTAGTTTTTTTCAGGGTTGATGTCCAAAGCATTAGTTGGGAAACACAGCTGCCATTTTTGTGTTGTAGATTAACTCTTTAATGGGGTGGTAGACTGGAACTACAGTTCCTGCTTTATGATCAGGAAACAAGGACATGGCTTTTCAAGCAGTTCTTAAAATGAACAATGCAGGAGGTTTGGTTGATTAAATTGAGCTTTATATGCCATTACAATCAGACCCTGGCTGATTTTAGTTTACAATAGTACTAAGAATCATATTGAAAGAAATTTTACCATTAGATTTGTGCCTCATGTGCTTGTCTTTGGGTTGTAACATAGACTTCTCCTGGGTGAGGGTTGCCCCATAGGCTTATGTAACTTAAGTCTCCATGTAATCCAGCAATTAGAGTGCCAATATGCAGAAATGTTAATATCATTATCAGAATTCATAAACTGCCCAGTGGGATACTAAAGTTGTGATTACATCCTACGCCTTCTAAATGTGTATAAAACTATGAGAAGTTCAGCCAGCTGCTCTTTCTTTTTTTTCCTGAGCATGGTTATTCAACTGTGTCTCACTGTTTATCTCCCAAATTAGAGGGCTTCCTTTGTCTGGGAGCAGCTCTTTGTACTACTTTGCAATGGTTGCAAAATGAGCTACTCTGGAAAAATAACCTTATTTTCTGACATAACCACACTCAAACTGCTCCATCCTGAAGCTGTGAACTGTCACTCCAGTAAGACTCTGGTAATGAGCTGAAGGACAGATTTTTGCAGATATTGGAGAGATAACTGAACAGCATAAGAATAACCATGAGATATATCTAATATGGAGGGACAAAATAGGGGCAGAATTAGGAATAATATAATGTAATGCACTATAATAATAAAGTAAAAGTTAGTAATTTGGCAATTTAATGTGCTACATTTTAGTTTATTTAGTTCTTTAGTACTGGGTAGACCGAGGGTTATTTAACAATAGCTGTAGTACATGAAGTGCATAGGAGAGCTGGGTTACATTTGCAATTTAGAAATGCTGTGCTAAGTGGGAGGAAGAATGCCTGCCAGTCAGAGCCCTGTAATTTCCACTGCCTTGCTCTCGTGGGACCGAGTGCAGCACCTGCAGAGGAGCAGGCACTGGAGGTTGTTCGTGGGCTGACACCAACATCTGTCCTCCCTGTGCCTGTTCCTCACCGTGCTGCTTCCCCACAGAACATTTGTGCTCTTGGTGTTCCTCAGTCAGGGCATGGGGAACACTGAAGTGTATATTGTGATCTTGGAAAAGCTGAAACTCGCTATTTGCACACTCCTGTATTACAATTATTTGATGTAGTGCCCTTTACTGAAGTTTCCAGAAGAGTGCTGAGTGACTCCTGCTATTGCTTCCATACCTAACTGGCATCCCACAGGACAATGTGGGGAGGTGCTGCTTTGGAGTACAGTGTTGGGACACACCAGATGTGTCACCAAAACCCTCCTTCCTCAGGCAGTTTCACTGCCACGCTCTCCCCCAGCTCCTTTTCATCTCTGCATGGCATCTGAGACCTGGAGGTGGTGGGAGCTTCCCAACATTGAGCAGTAGACTGTTTGTACATCTGCCAGTGTTCTTCCCCAGGACTGTGTGC